>NC_068931.1:23042500-24292500 GCF_023091745.1 Budorcas taxicolor | reverse complement strand
CAATGCAAATAAATAGAGGAAAACAAGAGAATGGGAAATATTAGAGGTCTCTCCAAGAAAATTGGAGATACCAAGGGAACATTCCATGCAAGGATGGGCACGATAAAGGACAGAAAGAGTAAGGCCCTAACAGAAGCAAAAGAGATTACACAGATTACAAGCAAAAGAAGTGGCAGAATACATGGAAGAACTATACAAAAAAGGTCTTAATGATCCAGATAACCATGATGGTTTAGTCCCTCACCTAGAGCCAGACATCCGGCATCCTGGAGTGTGAAGTTAAGTGGGCCTTAGGAAGCGTTACTTCCAGCAAAGCTAGAGGAGGTGATGGAATTCTAGCCGAACTACTTAAAATCCTAAAAGATGCTGTTAAAGTGCTACATTCAATATGTCAGCAAATTTAGAAAACTCAGCAGTGGCCACAGGACTGGAAAAGGTCAGTTCTAATTTCAGTCCCAAAGAAGGGCAATGTCAAAGAATGTTCAAAATACAGTACAATTGTGCTCATTTCACATACTAGCAAAATTATACTCAAATCCTTCAAGATAGGCTTCAGCAGTATATGAACTGAGAATTTCCAGATGCACAAGCTGGGTTGCAAAGAGGCAGACGAAGCAGAGATCAAATTGCCAACATTTGTTGGATCACAGAGAAAGCAAAGAAGTTTCAAAAAAACATCTACTTCTGCTTCATTGACTATACTAAAGCCTTTGACTGTCTGGATCTCAACAAACTGTGGAAAATTCTTAAAGAGATGAGAATACCAGACCACCTTACTTGTCTCCTGAAAAATGTGTTTGCAAGTCAAGAGGCAATAGTTAGAACCCAACATGGAATGAGCGACTAGTTCAAAATTGGGAAAGGAGTATGACAAGGCTGTATATCATCATCCTGCTTATTTAACTTCTATGCAGGGTACATAATGCAAAATGCTGGGCTGGATGAATCACAGGATGGAATCAAGATTGCCTGGAGAAATATCAACAACCTCAGATATGCAGATGATACCACTATAATGGCAGAAAGTGAAGAGGAACTGAAGAGCCTCTTGATGAGGACGAAAGAGGAGAGTGAAAAAACTGGCTTGAAACTCAACATTAAAAAAACTTATATCATGGTGTCCAGTCCCACAAGTTCATAGCAAATAGAAGGGGAAAAAGTGGAAGCAGTGACAGGTTTTATTTTCTTGGAGTTCAAAATCACTGCAACGGTAACCACAACCATGAAATTAAAAGACTCCTGCTCCTTGGAAGGAAAGCTGTGACAAACCTAGATAGCATATTAAGAAGGAGAAACATCACTATGGAAACAAAGGTCCGTATAGTCAAAGCTATTTTTTTTTTTTCCAGTAGTCATGTACAGGTGTGAGAGTTGGGCCATAAAGAAGACTGAGAACCAAAGAATTGATGCTTTCGAATTGTGGTGCTAGAGAAGACTCCTGAGAGTCCGTTGGACTGTAAGGAGATCAAGCCATTCAATCCTAAAGGAGATCTACCCTGAAAATTCTTCAGAAACAGATGCTGAAGCCGAAACTCAATATTTTGAGCAACTCATGGGAAGGACCAATTCATTGGAAAAGATACTAATGCTGGGAAAGACTGAAGGCAATAGGAGAAGGGGGCAGGAGAGGATGAATTGGTTAGATAGTATCACTAACTCAATGGACATGAATTTGAGGAAACTCTGAAAAACAGTGGAGGACAGAAGAGCCTGGTGTGCTGCAGCCCATGGGAGTGCAAAGAGTCGGACACGACTTAGTGACTGAACAACATCAAACCTTAACCTAGCTACTCTTCTCCCGTCTTCACTGATGAAGCCCCTCATGACAGCTTTAAGCTGAGGTATCATCTCCTGATTCCTTGTGCTGATCTGCAGGAAATTCCTCTGGGTAATGCTGACTTCTCATGGATCACTGATGGTTCTTGTTTAAAAGGTGACATGGCAAATATTGTGTTCAGTATGCTATTGCTATTCCTTTTGATACTGTTGATGCAACATCTTTACCTATGTCTACTTTGGCTCAACAGGCTGAATTAAGCACTCTTAATATGGGTTACACATTAGCCAAGAGCAAAGCTGCCAATATTTATACTGATATTGGATGTGCTTTCAATGTAGCTCATGATTTTGGAATGTTGTGGAAACAGCATGGCTTTCTCACTTGAAGCATATATAAAATTGTAAATGTCCTTAAATGTATAAGAATTATTGGACCCAATACTTCTACCTGCTGCTTCAGCTATTATTAAGATTCTAGGGCATTCTAAACATGACAATCTGGGAACTGGGGAAATCACCTTGCTGATATTTCCACAAGGAATTCTGCCCTTAAAGGAACCAGTGGCAGCCAAATCTCTGTCATGGTCCCCAAGGGAATAGTTCCCTCAATGATAATTTTAAAAAACTGTCTAGAGAAGCCCAGAAATTGACCTCAAAATATGGAAAACCAAGCCTGAAATCCAACAATTATGTTTGATAAAAAGAGAAAGCTTTGGTTATGACCAAATAACAACCCAGTCCTTCTGGAGACTAAAAATCCCCACTCCTTGCCAGTGTACATGCATTAAACCATTTGTCTACTGACAAAATGATATCCTTCATGAATCAGTACTGGTGGGGTAACATTAATAAGGCCATAAAAAGTGCCTACTTCATTTATTCTGCTTGTTCAAAGTACAATTAAAGGATGCCTGTTTGTATAGCTCTGAGGCATTTTAACTGCCTAATGGACCAGTCAAGGTGTGGCAAATGCATTTCTTTCAACTTCTTCCTTCAGATGGATATAAATGTTTTAGTCATGGTCTACATGTTTTCACCCTTGCACACAGGTTCATGCCTCTTGTGTGACTAAAGTCCATTTGGAAAAGATTATCCTTACATACAGAACTCCTCTCAAACTTCATAGTGATCAAGGAGCCCATTCTACTGATAAGGTATTTTGACAAGTCTGCAGAGTTTGTACAGTTCTACTCTTTTCCTGTTTACCACCCCCAATCCTCTGATTTAGTTGAATTCATCAACACCATTATTAAGACTCATTTGGCAAAATGTGTATAGGCCCTACCTTAGTCAAAAGCATCATCACTGGTCCTTCTAAATCTCAAATCCACCCCCTATTTATAGAAAGACAGTTTACATAACTTTCTACATAACAAAGAAAGATGTAAGTTTCATACTTCATGCAAGTATGAAGGTCCCAAATCCAGGTCAAAATCTGAAGTCCTTTTTATCCAGTAGCCCCTGTACCATGGCTTCCCAGGTGATGCAGTGGTAAAGAATCCTCCTGCAATACAGGAGAGGCAAGTCCAATCCCTAGGTAGGAAAGATCTCCGGAGTAGGAAATGACAACATGCTCCAATACCCTTGCCTGGAAAACTCCATGGACAGAGGAGCCTGGCGGCCTATAGTCCATGGGGTCACAAACAGATGAACATGACTGGGCAACTGAGCACACACAGAGAGATAAAGATAACCATGACAACTCAATAGTTTTACTGAATATGAAGCTTGACTGAGTTGGTAGCTTTCACCAGACTACCTTCCAATGGCTCACAAACATTCATAATATCTTAGAAAATGTTAGCGTATTTAGTGTTTATATTTTAATCAGCCTCTTCTTATTCATTCTCTCACATGCTGCAGGCATAATACTCTCCAAATTTGGAGTAATCTTGACTGAGGAAAGAAGTGTATAGCACAGCTGCTACTGCAACCTCCAGTGGGTCTTGGAATAGTCAGAGTCATCCTTGGGATATAATGGCCTGCCATGGCCACTGTCTTCCTTCATTCTCCCCCCACTCCTCTCCCATCAGACTTCTCCAGAGTTAATTAAAGCCTGATCAGGTATGCCAGGGCAAGCCCTACATACACACTTGGCTTCTGGTTTTCAGTGTGCTCTGTCTGATGCTCTCATCTTGATTTCCAATCCATGAGTTTCCTGGTGTAATACTCTGTGGTAACATAAACAACAATTTCCTTGAATGACGTTCCTCGCTCTTTTTTGCCCAGCCCTCTTTCCAAAGGGCTGGATCTGCCCAGTTGCTGCTAATCCTGACAGAGCTTCTAGAAAGATGCCTTCTTGAACCCTGACCCAGTGTAAGACTTCCTGAAATAGATGTTCTTCAGGACATACTGTACCTCCTGTTACTAAAGACTGAATCACACCCAAGTTTGAAATATCTTTCATATTTGTGGTCTCCAAAAAAAGGATACACATGTCCCAGGGAACATGTAAAATCAAGTATTGAGGATCTGGAAACAAAAATTAGGTTGTCCATATTTATAACTTTTTCTGATAAGAGAAAGAAAAAAATAATGGATACATTGCCATTTCTAATACTTAGAGTGATATTGGGATACATGTCATAAAGAGACTGTCAGGTATCCTTAGAGAAAAGAATGAAAAATTATATGACACTTAGGATCTCACAGTGGCCTTCGAAGTTATTGATTCAGTTTCAAATCATTCATTCATTCACAGTGTACTGTGAAGTAACAGATTGATCAAAGAGAGTCACCCTTGGTATACACAGGTAGTTGGTTTCAAGACCTGCACTGGAAACAAATTCTGCAGATGCTTAAGTCCCTTATTTAAAATGGCATAGTATCATTCGCTGACTGAATCCACAAGGATGTGGAAGCCACAGAACAGAGGGCCAACTGTACAAGTTTTAAATAGAATCTTTAGAACACCTTATAAAGAAATCAGGAGGGAACATGAAAACCTTTTGTACCATACAGGAGTTTGAAGTTTATCCAATAGTGAAATACTTAAAACAGTCATTGAGCTTAAAGAGTTATATATTTCTTTTGTTCAACAAAAATACATTTGTTCCAATTTTTCATATTTTTATATGATATATATGGCTGTCAACTGTTATAACTGTATATATAGTTACAGTTATTGCTTTAAGGGAGACATGCTTTTTAGCAATACTTGAAAAAAAATAGCTGCTTTTCCAAAGAATCTTAAGAATAAAAGAGAATGCTGAAAATAGATGTTTGAAAATGTTACTGTCATTAAGTGAATTTTGTGGCTGATGTGATATTAAGTATTTCAACTCTAAATAAAAGATTTACATGTTTGGTCATGTTAATAAAAACATTTGGAAATAGACTTTTCTAACCCATTAATCTAGCAAATGAAGAATTTCAGTAATTTATTTTTAACCAATTTGGTAAAGTGATTAAAATCCAACATCTTCCAATTAGTTTGCTAAAGCAACTCATTGGCATTGTATGGAAATACATTAGCTGAACTAACATACATTTTTGCATTCATTATTGGTGAATGTGGTTGAAAATGTACATTATCTTGCAATTGACAGGTACACACTGCTATATTTAAAATGGATAATCAACAAGGACCTGCTGTATAGCAGAGGAAACTCTGCTCAATATTCTGTAATAACCTAATGCGAAAAGAATTTGAAAAAAAAAAAGATACAGGTATATATGTAACTGAATCACTTTGCTCTGCACCTGAAATTAAACACATTGTTAATCAGCTATACTCCAATATAAAATAAAAATTTAAACAAGAATAAATTAAAAAGAAAATGTGCTTTATCTTTTAATAAGTACAGTAATTGAAACTTTTCTTCCTTTAGTTCTATGTATATTTGCAAGTTCAATAGCCAATAGAAACAGGACTTGAAATAAAGCTAATCTAGAACTCAACTAGCTTTATTTCTAATTTAGTTAATTAATAAGTTTAATTCAAATTTAAACTACATTTTTAAAAGTAAAATATTTTATTACATGCTGTCACTAAAAACTAATACTGATTATTTGACATTTCAATGAGAACAAAAATATACTATCCTTAATGAATTAACTAAATGAAAAATGACAAGTATCATATTTCATCTTTAAAACTTTCTTCATATTTTGTGATTTGTGTATGTTTGATAAGATATAAATTGCTAATATTCTAGAGAGTAAGAATAGTAGTGCATGTAGTTTTAATAGTTTTTAAAATTCTTTAGGATGTGCCCTTAGGAAACTATATTGTAAAACCACTCCATTTGACCTTGTAGGTATCCTCTAGGTGTTTTCTGAGGTTAATTGCACCCTAGGACTCTATACCAATGTGAACAGAAGACCCAAAAAAAGTTCAATTCCTCATCACAAACTCACAAATTTATAGCTAAAGTTATTTATACTTAAAGACATAAGCACATGCACACAGAGCAAATTCAAAAGTAACAATACAGTAACAACAATTACTGAATCTAAGTGAACAATATATGTGCTCATTCTTCCCAGTTTTAGCTTTATGGTAATGTTTTAAGGTAAAAGGTTTGAAGAATAAAGCTTTCTATGTATACTTCATGAAAAATTAATTTTCACTGTGAATTATCTCCTAAATATCACTTCTAGTGAGCAAAAAGTTATTTGACTCTTCTGATATGAAAACACATATTTGAAAGGAAATATTTCTATTTGCCTTAATGTTTCACTTTAATCTGCATACATATATATGTGTGTGTATGTATATATACAGCTCTAAGTTTCAACTACAGCTGGAGAGGAATCTTTACTGAGTAGGAAATGTCATAAAAAGCATTTTTTTTCCTCTGTGAAACAGTTCTAATACATTAGCAATTCTAAGACAGGATTTATTCTTGGCAAAATACATTCTACAGCTGCTATTTATATTCATTCCCTTTTAATATTTTCTTTATCAATTTGTAAACAGGAGGCCAGATAAAAAAGATGAAAAATTCAAGAGGGTTGATGTTGCCTGAAAAAAAAGGTGCTGAGTACCCTTCACCATGGGAACCATCCAGAAGACAAAAATGTACACAGATTTCTAAAACGGCCTTCCAAACCTTCAATGGCATTGAAGTTGAATTTTGTAGCTTTTCTTCCTTCTGCATATGTATAAACTGAGAATAGAAACTATCCCCTGTAAGGAGGTTTCTATACATATATCAAAGGATTTTGATGACATTATAATAACCAATAGAGTGAAGCTGGGGTAGTTTGTGATGATTTTGGATTCTCAAGACATTTACCTTCTGTTATAAAATATTAATGAAACAGCTGACAAGCCAACAAAATTCTAAAGGAGCTCATCTCACAGGGGAGAAATTTGTTGACATTGATTTGGACTGTGAAGTGGGTTTTATGAACTCCCAGATATGTACGTGCCTACTATTACCTTTGTGTTAATTGTGCATTCAAGGGAGAGATGCAGAGCTTTCAGAGGTGGACATCATCATAACCTCTTTCATTATTCAATGCATTTCAAAGCTATGAGGCAAGACAGTGCTTGGGCTGTTGCTGTTTTTATTTGCTTTTAAATAGAGTGACTTATCTTGCAAAATGAATGTGAAGGGTTATTGTTGTTTTAGTATTCAACATTTGTGGTTTAATTTTTTTATTGCTGCAAGAATTGCAGGGCATGGCGATTTTTATTAGGTAGAAAAAACCAGGCAATGATGATCAGAAACACTTTCTTCTAATAGTAGTAAAAGTTGCTATAACTGCAAAGTTTAGGGCAAGAGGATAGCTCCTAACTGCTGGCAGTTGAAAAGTGCTAGGAAAGAAAAGCAGCAGTGCATACATATAGAGATAGATAATAGTAGGGCTTTCAGTTCAAGATGGCAGAGTAGAAGGACATGCACTCATCTCCTCCTGCAAGAGCACCAAAATCACAACTAGCTGTTGAACAGCCATTGACAGGAGGATACTGGAACCTACCAAAAAAAGATCTCCCATGTCCACAGACAAAAAAGAACCTGCAGTGAGATGGTAGGAGGGGCACAATCACAATAAAATCAAATCCCATACCTGCCAGGTTGGTGACCCATAAACTTGTTGTTGTGCAGCTGCTCAGTCGTGTTCGACTCTGTGACCCCATGGACTACAGCACACCAGGCCTCCCTGTCCCTCACCATCTCCTGGAGTTAGCTCAAACTCATATCCACTGAGTTGGTGATGCCATCTAGCCATCTCATCATGTGTCATCCCCTTCTCCTCCTGCCTTCAATCTTGCTGAGCATCAGGGTATTTTCCAATAAGTTGGCTCATAACCAAAATATTGGAGCTTCAGTTTCAGCATCGATCCTTCCAATGAATATTCAGAGTTGATTTCCTTTAGGATTGACTGGTTTGATCTCCTTGCTGTCCAAGGGACTCTTAACAGTCTTCTTCAACACCACAGTTCAAAAGTATGAGTTCTTCAGCACTCAGTCTTTTTTACTGTCCAGCTCTCACATTTGTACATGACTACTGGAAAAATGATAGCTTTGACTATACTGACCTTTGTTGGCAAAGTAATGCCTCTGCTTTTTAACATGCTGTCTGAGTCTGTCATTGCATTTCTCCAAGGAGCAAGGTCTTTTAATTTCAAGGCTGCAGTCACCATCCACAGTGATTCTGGAGTACAAGACATGTCACTGTCAAGTCTGTCATTGTTTCCATTGTTCCCCTATCTGTTTGCCATAAAAGGGTGGAACCAGAGAAGACTCTTGAGAGTCCCTTGGACTGCAAGGAGATCAAATCAGTCAATCCTAAAGGAGATCAGTCCTGAATATTCATTGGAAGGACTGATGCTGAAGCTGAAACTCCAATCCTTTGGCCACCTGACTCATTGGAAAAGACCCTGATACTGGGAAAGACTGAAGGCAGGAGGAGAAGGGGATGACAGAGGATGAGATGGTAGGATGGCATCACTGACTCGGACATGAGTTTGAGCAAGCTCTGAGAGTTGGTGATGGACAGGGAAGCCTGGCGTGCTCCAGTCTATGGAGTCACAAAGAGTCGGACATAACTGAGCAACTGAACTGAACTGAACTGATGGGACTGGATGCCATGCTCTTTGTTTTTTGAATGTTGAGTTTTAAGCCAGCTTTTTCACTCTCCTCTTTCACCTTCATCAAGAGGCTCTTTAATTCCTCTTCACTTACTGCCATTAGGGTGGTATTATCTGCATATCTGAGGCTATTGTTAGTTCTTCTGGCAATTTTGATTCTAGCTTGTGTTTCATCCAGTCCAGCCCACAAACTGGAGAGCAATAATACCAACAAAGTTCTACCAACAAAGTTCTCCCACTGTTGTGAAGGTTCAGAGCTCCATGTCAGGCTTCCCAGCCTGAGGACCCAACAAAGGGACTGAGAATCCCCAGGGAATCTAACTTGGAGGCCAGCAGGATTTTATTAAAGACTTCCACGGGACTGGGGAAAGCAGAGACTGCAGTCTTGGAGGTACAAACAAAATCTGCATGCACCAAGGCTCAGAGGAAAGGAGCAATGACTCCATAGGAGACTGAACCAAAATACCTGCTAGTGTTGGTGGGTCTCCTGTGGAGGAGCCGGTTGGCAGGGGCTCACCACAGGGATGGGGGACTGGCAGCAGCAGTCTGGGAAGGTCCATTTTGATGTAAACACTCTTGGAGGTCACCATGAATCTGAAGGCTGGGTTGCCTCAGGTCAAAAAACTACCAGAGAGGGAGCCCAACCCCACCCATCAACAGATAATTGGATTGCAACCTTACTGAGCATGGCCCTGCCCACCAGAGCAAGACCCAGTTTTTCCCACCACTCATCCCTCCCATCAGGAAACTTACACCAGCCTCTTAGCTTCCTCCAGCAGAGGGGAGACAGAAGAAGCAAGAAGAACAATTCCACAGCTAATAAAACCACATTACAGAAAGTTAATATATATATAGATATATGTGTGTGTGTGTGTGTGTGTGTGTGTGTGTGTGTGTGTGTGTGTGAGTGTCTATGGCTTCCCTGGTGGCTCAGCAGTGAAGAATGCACCAGCAATACAGGAGACACAGGTTCAATCCCTGGGTCAGGAAGATCCTCTGGAGAAGGGAATGAAACCCACTTCAGTATTTTTGTCTGGGAAATCCCATGAACAGAGGAGCCTGGAAAGCTATGGTCCATGTGGTCACAAAGAGTCAGACATGACTGAAGCAACTTAGCACACATGAATGCATATATATCCATAATTTTTTTATTCAGTTCTTGGCATCCCTTCCTCTAGTCCTTGGACCTAGAATGGTGAGCTGCAATATCAAAGTTCAGTTCAGTCGCACAGTCATGTCCGACTCTTTGCGACCCCATGAATCGCAGCACACCAGGCCTCCCTGTCCATCACCAACTCCTGGAGTTCACTCAGACTCACGTCCATCGAGTCAGTGATGCCATCCAGCCATCTCATCCTCTGTCGTCCCCTTCTCCTCCTGCCCCCAATCCCTCCCAGCATCAGAGTCTTTTCCAATGAGTCAACTCTTCGCATGAGGTGGCCAAAGTACTGGAGTTTCAGCTTCAGCATCATTCCCTCCAAAGAAATCCCAGGGCTAATCTTCAGAATGGACTGGTTGGATCTCCTTGTAGTCCAAGGGACTCTCAAGAGTCTTCTCCAACACCACAGTTCAAAAGCGTCAATTCTTCGGTGCTCAGCCTTCTTCACAGTCCAAATCTCACAACCATACATGACCACTGGAAAAATCATAGCCTTAACTAGACGGACCTTTGTTGGCAAAGTAATGTCTCTGCTTTTGAATATGCTATCTAGGTTGATCATCACTTTTCTTCCAAAGAGTAAGCGTCTTTTCATTTCATGGCTGCAGTCACCATCTGCAGTGATTTTGGAGCCCCCCCAAAATAAAGTGTGATACTGTTTCCACTGTTCACCCATCTATTTCCCACAAAGTGATGGGACCAGATGCCATGATCTTCGTTTTCTGAACGTTGAGCTTTAAGCCAACTTTTTCACTCTCCACTTTCACTTTCATCAAGAGGCTTTTTAGTTCCTCTTCACTTTCTGCCTTAAGGGTGGTGTCATCCACATATCTGAGGTTATTGATACTTCTCCCGTCAATCTTGATTCCAGCTTGTGCTTCTTCCAGCCCAGCGTTTCTCATGATGTACTCTGCATAGAAGTTAAACCAGCAGGGTGACAGTATACAGCCTTGACATACTCCTTTTCCTATTTGGAACCAGTCTGTTGTTCCATGTCCAGTTCTAACTGTTGCTTCCTGACGTTCATAGAGGTTTCTCAGGAGGCAGGTCAGGTGGTCTGGTATTCCCATCTCTTTCAGAATTTTCCACACTTTATTGTGATCTACACAGTCAAAGGCTTTGGCATAGTCAATAAAGCAGAAATAGATGTTTTTCTGGAACTCTCCTGCTTTTTTGATGATCCCGTGGATGTTGGCAATTTGATCTCTGGTTCCTCTGCCTTTTCTGAAACCAGCTTGAACATCTGGAAGTTCATGGTTCACGTATTGCTGAAGCCTGGCTTGGAGAATTTTGAGCATTACTTTACTAGCATGTGAGATGAGTGAAACTGTGTGGTAGTTTGAGCATTCTTTGGCATTGCCTTTCTTTGGGATTGGAATGAAAAGTGACCTTTTCCAGTCCTGTGGCCACTGCTGAGTTTTCCAAATTTGCTGGCATATTGAGTGCAGCACTTTCACAGCATCATCTTTCAGGATTTGAAATAGTTCAACTGGAATTCCATCACCTCCACTACCTTTGTTCGTAGTGATGCTTTCTAAGGCCCACTTGACTTCACATTCCAGGATGTCTGGAACCTGAAATGTCAGGTCCATGAATCAAGGCAAATTGGAAGTGGTCAAACAAGAGATGGCAAGAGTGAATGTCGACATTCTAGGAATCAGCAAACTAAAATGGACTGGAATGGGTGAATTTAACTCAGATGACCATTATATCTACTACTGTGGGCAGCAATCCCTCAGAAGAAATGGAGTAACCATCATGGTCAACAAAAGAGTCCGAAATGCAGTACTTGGATGCAGTCTCAAAAACGACAGAATGATCTCTGTTCGTTTCCAAGGCAAACCATTCAATATCACGGTAAAGCAAGTCTATGCCCCAACCAGTAACGCTGAAGAAGCTGAAGTTGAATGGTTCTATGAAGACCTACAAGACCTTTTAGAACTAACACCCAAAAAAGATGTCCTTTTCATTATAGGGGACTGGAATGCAAAAGTAGGAAGTCAAGAAACACCTGGAGTAACAGGCAAATTTGGCCTCGGAATGCAGAATGAAGCAGGGCAAAGACTAATAGAGTTTTGCCAAGAAAATGCACTGGTCATAGCAAACACCCTCTTCCAACAAAACAAGAGAAGACTCTACACATGGACATCACCAGATGGTCAACACCGAAATCAGACTGATTATATTCTTTGCACCCAAAGATGAAGAAGCTCTATACAGTCAGCAAAAACAAGACCAAGAGCTGACTGTGGCTCAAATCTTGAACTCCTTATTACCAAATTCAGACTTAAATTGAAGAAAGTAGGGAAAACTGCTAGACCATTCAGGTATGACCTAAATCAAATCCCTTATGATTATACAGTGGAAGTGAGAAATAGATTTAAGGGCCTAGATCTGATAGGTAGAGTGCCTGATGAACTATGGAATGAGGTTCGTGACATTGTACAGGAGACAGGGATCAAGACCATCCCCATGGAAAAGAAATGCAAAAAAGCAAAATGGCTGTCTGGCGAGGCCTTACTAATAGCTGTGAAAAGAAGAGAAGCGAAAAGCAAAGGAGAAAAGGAAAGACATAACCATCTGAATGCAGAGTTCCAAAGAACAGCAAGAAGAGATAAGAAAGCCTTCTTCAGCAATCAATGCAAAGAAATAGAGGAAAAGAACAGAATGGGAAAGACTAGAGATCTCTCCAAGAAAATTATAGATGCCATGGGAACATTTCATGCAAAGATGGGCTCGATAAAGGACAGAAATGGTATGGACCTAACAGAAGCAGAAGATATTAAGAAGAGGTGGCAAGAATACACAGAAGAACTGTACAAAACAGATCTGCACGACCCAGATAATCACAATGGTGTGATCGCTCATCTAGAGCCAGACATCCTGGAATGTGAAGTCAAGGGGGGCTTAGAAAGCATCACTACGAACAAAGCTAGTGGAGGTGATGGAATTCCAGTGGAGCTATTTCAAATCCTGAAAGATGATGCTATGTAAGTGCTGCACTCAATATGCCAGCAAATTTGGAAAACTCAGCAGTGGCCACAGGACTGGAAAAGGTCAGTTTTCATTCCAATCCCAAAGAAAGGCAATTCTAAAGAATGCTCAAACTACCGCGCAATTGCACTCATCTCACATGCTAGTAAAATAATCGACCTCATTAGCACCATCTTTTTAACAGTCAAATTAACTACATACACATATTAAATAATTGTCTCTCAAATGATCTTTGACAAAGTTTCCAAGATATTTCAATGGAAAAGGAATAATCTGTTCAACAACTGGGCATGCATAGGCAAAAAAAAGAAAAACAAAAAAATGAACCTAGATATTATTCAAAAATTTTTGAATTGTTCACAAAAATTAATTCAAAATGTATTATAATTGAAATGTAAAATGCAGTACTATTAAACTTCAGAAAAAAAAGAAAAAATTTATCTGACCTTTAATTTGGTGGTGAATTTTTTAAATTAATTAATTTATTTTAATTGGAGGATAATTATTTTACAATATTGTGATGGCTTTCGTGGTGTTGAAATTTTAACGACACACACACAAGACCTACAATCCATAAAAGATAATCAGTTTGGATTTAATTAAAAATTTAAAGCTTCTGCCCTGAGAAATACTCTATTTCAGAGAATGAAAAGACATGCCACAGACATGGAAAAAATGTCTGCAGATCATATCTGATAAAGTACCTGTATCCAGAATATACAGAGAACTCTTAAAACTCAGTAATAAAATAACCAATAAAAATTGGGCAAGAAATACACACAGAAAATTCACCAAAGAAAGTATACATATGGCAAATAAGCATATAAAAGTATGCTCAGTCATTTTTCATTAGAGAAATGCAAATTTAAACAACAATGAGATAACCACTACATACTTATTAGAATGTCTAAAACCCAGATGAAAACTGACAAGTGGTGAGGAAGAAAAGCCACAAGGAACTCTCATTCATTCTTGGAGGGAATGAAAATCTTACAGCCACTTTGGAAGACAGTTTGACAGTTTCTTACAAAGTGAGAACAACAGTCTTACTGTTTGATACATCAGTTGCATTGTTAGGTATTTACCCAAATGAGTTGAAAACTTATGTCCACACAAAAACTAAGTGTTTATAGCTGCATTCATAATTACTAAAAACTAGAAACAACCAAGATGCCTTTTGATAGTCAAAGTATGGTACATCTGTATAATGGAATATTATTCAGCAGTTAAAAGGAATGCATTATTTAATCAGTAAAAGAGACAAATGAAACTTAAACACATATGGCTAAGTGAAAAAAGCCAATCTAAATAGGGTAAATGCTGTGTGATTCCCATTAAATGGCATTCTAGAAAAGGCAAAACTATAGAGACAGGAAACTGATCAGTGTTTGCCAGTGGTCCAAGAGGTTTGGTGAAGAGAGGTTTGAACACATGAGGCACAGGGTATTTTTTTAAGGCAGTGAAAATATTCAGTATGATTCTATAATAATGGATACATTATAGAATGACAAACTGGAATGCAGAATGTGACAAAAGAATAACTTTATTACAAATGTGTGAAACAATATCATTGAAGGGGCTTAAAGTAGACACTGTTAACCAAACTAACTTAGGAGATATAGGAATTTGTAAGATTAAAGGCAAACTGAACTATACATGAGGATTGTACTCCACCTGTTGAAGTGTCTTCACATGGGGATGCTGGTTAACAATTCAAATATTATTATGTATATGTCAAGTTGAACAATGAAATAGATGGCAGATAGTTGGAGTTGTTTTAAACTGTTGTACTGGAAGGTTATAAATAAGCAAGAAGAGACTAGAATGATAGATGTGGTAACAAATTAGTTGAAGACCAATTGTATGAACTGGTGTTCACCTTAAATAGATACAGATGTGTACATTTAGAAATATAGAGAGCTGGTATTTATAAATAGTATATACATTGGTATTCATACATGTATTTCCTTGCTCTTTCAGATGAGAAGGGTTAGAAAAAAGACCTCATGAGTAACAAACACAGCTAATGCTCAGATTTTCATTTTGAATACCTTTCTCTGATAAAAGAACCAGGGCTTTTTGGAGAAATGGCTGATTCTAAGATTGGAACAGGAAATATACAAAGTGAGCCTCAAGCACCTTCTAGTGTCAGAAGGTAAGGATGTGTTTCTTAAAACAACAAAAAGCAAAATACTTTTAAAAGCAAAAAATGGGAGTATGTTAAAAACAAACAAACAAACATAGAAGCCATCTGAAAGAGTTCTCAATGGCCAAAACTGGAACAGTTTGAGCACCAAGATAAACAAAGTTTTATTGATTTGTAACCCAGAGATTCGTCCTGGGTGTTCTTGGAAGGAATGATGCTAAAGCTGAAACTCCAGTTCTTTAGCCACCTCATGAGAAAAGGTGACTCATTGGAAAAGACTCTGATGCTGGGAGGGATTGGGGGCAGGAGGAGAAGGGGATGACAGAGGATGAGATGGCTGGATGGCATCACCGACTCGACAGACATAGGTTTGGGTAAACTCTGGGAGTTGGTGATGGACAGGGAGGCCTGGCGTGCTGCGATTCATGGGGTTGCAAAGAGTTGGACATGACTGAGCGACTGAACTGAACTGAACCGAGCTGATACATTCAAATGGGCTTCCCAGGTGATGCTAGTGGTAAAGAACTCCCCTGCCAATGCAGGAGACATAAGAGACGTGGGCTCAATCCCTGCATCAGGAGGATCCCCTGGAGGAGGAAATGGCAACCCACTCCAGTGTTCTTGCCTGGAGAATCCCATGAACAGAGGAGCCTGGTGGGCTATAGTCAGGAGACGGAAAGAGTTGTTCATGACTGAAGAAATTTTGAATACATACATTCAAATGGAAGAAGTTCAATGGATGCCACACACAAGAACCATGAAGTAAACTACACCAATAAAATTTATAATAAAATTGCTCAAAATTCACTGACAAATTAAAAAAAATTTAAAACCTCCAAGGAGAAAAAGACTCCTTATGAAGAAAGAAACAAAGATACAGACGACTTCAGAATCCTCAGCAAAAAATAATGCAAATGAAGAGACAATGGAAGAATTTCATAGAGATTGTGTACCAGTACCCTCCTCCCCGTCCTTTCTTGGCAGGAATTGACCAATTGATTCTAACATTGATGTGAAATCTGAGAAATGTTGAATAGATGAAACAGTTTTTATAAAGGGGAAGAAAACTGAAGATCTTATTCTACCTGGTTTCATGATTTATAATATTATTGTAGTTAAAGAAGTCTGATACTGGTATAAAGTATATATCTATCTATATCAGAGCAACATAATAGATAGCCCAGAAACATAACTACATAACTGTGGCTGATGTTCAACAAATGTGTCAAGATACTGCAATAGGGGAAGGAACTTTTTTTTCAATACAAGGTACTAGAAAAATTGGATATCCATATGCCACGAATAATAACTGATAACTTTACCTTATACCATATTCACACCATATATCAAAATTAGTTGTATACAAATATTTACAAGCTGAAACTAGAAAAACTCCTAGAAGGAAACAAAAGAAAAATGTGATCTTAGGTAAGACAAAGATTTCTCAGCTACGATGCCATTAAGGATACTACATTAAAAACTGGTATATCAAATTTCATCAAGGATGAAATCTTTTTCTCTTCAAAATATACCATTAAGAAAATAAGAAGATAGATCATAGACTAAGGGAAAATATATATATCTGATAAATAACTCAAATACATATTATATAAAGAACTCTTAAAACTCAATGATAAAATTTTAAGTGACATGATTTTTAAAATGGCTAAAATATTTGAATACACATTTCATCAAATAGAGTGCCACTTTGGAAACCAGTTTGACAGTTTCTTTAAAATGTAGATGTATACTTAAAATAAGGTACAGTAATTGGGAAACTCAAACATGTTCTTCAGTTCAGTTCAGTTCAGTCGCTCAGTCGTGTCCGACTCTTTGCGACCCCATGAATCGCAGCACGCCAGGCCTCCCTGTCCATCACCAACTCCTGGAGTTCACTCAGACTCACGTCCATCGAGTTGGTGATGCCATCCAGCCATCTCATCCTCTGTCGTCCCCTTCTCCTCCTGCCCCCAATCCCTCCCAGCATCAGAGTCTTTTCCAATCAGTCAACTCTTCGCATGAGGTGGCCAAAGTACTGGAGTTTCAGCTTTAGCATCATTCCTTCCAAAGAAATCCCGGGGCTGATCTCCTTCAGAATGGACTGGTTGGATCTCCTTGCAGTCCAAGGGACTCTCAAGAGTCTTCTCCAACACCACAGTTCAAAAGCATCAATTCTTTGGCCCTCAGCCTTCTTCATAGTCCAACACTCACATCCATACATGACCATTGGAAAAACCATAGCCTTGACTAGACGGACCTTTGTTGGCGAAGTAATGTCTCTGCTTTTGAATATGCTGTCTAGGTTGGTCATCACTTTTCTTCCAAGGAGTAAGCGTCTTTTAATTTCATGGCTGCAGTCACCATCTGCAGTGATTTTGGAGCCCCCCAAAAAATAAAGTGTGATACTGTTTCCACTGTTTCCCCATCTATTTCCCATGAAGTGATGGGACCAGATGCCATGATCTTCGTTTTCTGAATGTTGAGCTTTAAGGCAACTTTTATAATAATTCTACACATAAAGAAAATGAAAACATGTCTAACCAAAGATCTGTATACAAATAGTCATAATAGTAATTCTTTATAATAATCAAAGGCTGCAAACATTCCAGATGTCCTTAAACTGGTGAATGGATAAACAAAATGTTTATGATGAGATGGTTGGAAGGCATCACTGACTCAATGGACATGAATTTGAGCAGACTCCTGGAGATAGTGGAGGACAGTGGAGCCTGGTGTGCTGAAGTCCATGGGGTCGCAAAGAGTCAGACATAACTTGGGAACTGAACAACAGCATCCATACAGTGTGGAATACCGTCTAGAGATGAAAAGAAACACACTATTCATACATGCAACAAGAAACTATAAAACTCCTAGAGGAGAACATAGGCAAAACACTCTCCGACATAAATCACAGCAGGATCCTCTATGATCCACCTCCCAGAATATTGGAAATAAAAGCAAAAATAAACAAATGGGACCTAATTAAACTTAAAAGCTTCTGCACAACAAAGGAAAATATAAGCAAGGTGAAAAGACAGCCTTCAGAATGGGAGAAAATAATAGCAAATGAAGCAACTGACAAACAACTAATCTCAAAAAATATACAAGCAACTTATGCAGCTCAAGTCCAGAAAAATAAATGACCCAGTCAAAAAATGGACCAAAGAACTAAATAGACATTTCTCCAAAGAAGACATACGGATGGCTAACAAACACATGAAAAGATGCTCAACATCATTCATTATCAGAGAAATGCAAATCAAAACCACAATGAGGTACCATCGCACGCCAGTCAGAATGGCTGTGATCCAAAAGTCTACAAGCAATAAATGCTGGAGAGGGTGTGGAGAAAAGGGAACCCTCCTACACTGTTGGTGGGAATGCAAACTAGTACAGCCACTATGGAGAACAGTGTGGAGATTCCTTAAAAAGTTGCAAATAGAACTGCCTTATGACCCAGCAATCCCACTGCTGGGCTTACACACCGAGGAAACCAGAATTGAAAGAGACATGTGTACCCCAATGTTCATCGCAGCACTGTTTATAATAGCCAGGACATGGAAGCAACCTAGATGTCCATCAGCAGATAAATGGATAAGAAAGCTGTGGTACATATACACAATGGAGTATTACTCAGCCATTACAAAGAATACATTTGAATCAGTTCTAATGAGGTGGATGAAACTGGAGCCTATTATACAGAGTGAAGTAAGCCAGAAAGAAAAACACCAATACAGTATACTAATGCATATATATGGAATTTAGAAAGATGGTAGTGATAACCCTGTATGTGAGACAGCAAAAGAGACACAGATATATAGAACAGTCTTTTGGACTCTGGGAGAGGGAGAGGGTGGGATGATTTGGGAGAATGGCATTGAAACATGTATAATATCATATATGAAATGAATCGCCAGTCCAGATTCGATGCAGGATACAGGATGCTTGGGGCTGGTGCACTGAGATGACCCAGAGGGATGGTACAGGGAAGGAGAGGGGAGGGGAGTTCAGGATGGGGAACACATGTATACATGTGACGGATTCATGTTGATGTATGGCAAAACCAATACAATATTGTAAAGTAATTAACCTCCAATTAAAATAAATAAATTCATATTTAAAAAAATAAAGAAAAAGATTGACAAATGTAAAATAAATTATGTCTACATGAAAGAAGACAGATACAAAACTACACACTGTATAATTCCATGTCCTTGAGGTAGAACTGGGGTTTGATTTCAAATGGGCATGAGGTTAATTCTGGGGATGATCAAAAGTTTCTAAAATTAGACTAGGTGATGGTTGCACAACTGTGTAAATTTTCAAAACTAAAAACATCAAACTGTACAATTACCTTGGATTCATGTGTGGTATGTAAATGGTACCTCAATAAAACTGATAAAACTTTAATAAAATAGAATTCACAGAAACAGTGGAATGCTTTAATGAACAGTTTTTCATGAATTGTTGTTGCCGTTCAGTCATTAAGTCATGTCTGACTCTTTGCGACCCCATGTACTGCAGCACACCAGGCTTCCCTGTCCTTCACCATCTCCAGGAGTTTGCTCAACTTTATACCCATTGAGTCACTGATGCTATCTAACCATCTCATTCTCTGCATTGCAGAAATTGAATTTGTTCTCAAAAACATTTACACATACAATTATAACTCCAGTTCCAGGTGGTTTTATCAATGAATTCTACCAAACATTTAAGGAAGAAATAACACTAATCCAAAAGATAGAAAATTCTTGAAAGTCTCTTGGACTGCAAGGAGATCCAACCAGTTCATTCTAAAGGAGATCAGTCCTGGGTGTTCATTGGTAGGACTGATGTTGAAGCTGAAACTCCAATACTTTGGCCACCTGATGGCGAAGAGCTGACTCACTTCAAAGAACTCTGATGCTGGGAAAGATTGAGGGCAGGAGGAGAAGGGGACCACAGAGGATGAGATGGTTGGATGGTATCACCGACTCAATGGACATGGGTTTGGGTGGACTCCGGGAGTTGGTGATGGACAGAGAGGCCTGACGTGCTGCGATTCATGGGGTCGCAAAAAGCTGGACATGACTGAGCGACTGAACTGCACTGACTAAACAAATAATCCTCTCCATATTCTGGCATACAAAAGATGAAGAAACTTTCCAATTCACTTTATGAGTTCGGCACTACCATGATAGCAAGATAACTCAAAAAAATTTCAAGGAAATAAAATTAAAGATCAATATTCCTCGTGAGTATGAAGACAAAATTAACACAATACTAGAAAAGTGAATTCATCAACATATAAAAATGTAATAAAAAAGAACAGGTGAGATTTATTGTAGAAATGCAAGCTTGATTTACTTTTAGAAAATCAAGGAGGCTCATTGGTGGCTCTGCCTGCCAGTACACTAGACACTGGTTCGATCCCCAATCCAGGAAGATCCCACATGCTACAGAGCCATGAGGCACATGTGCCACAGCTATTGAGCCTGTGCTCTTCAGCCTGGGAGCTGCAACTGTGGAGCCCACAGGCCACAGCTACTGAAGCCCAAGCACCCTAGAGGCCATGCTCTGCAGCAAGAGAAGCCACCGCAAGGAAAAGGCTGTGCGCCACAACTAGAGAGCAGCCCTGCTTGCTGTCACTAGAGAAAAACCCACTGAGCAACGATGCCCCAGCACAGCCAAAAATAAATAAAAACTGAAAAAAAAAAAAATAGGAAATCAGTGTAACACAGTATAACAGAATGATAGACAAAAGTCTTTTGATTATTTCAATAGATGCAGAAAAGATTTTAATAAAATTTAAAACTCACTCATAGTGGGAAAGGGAGGAACTCTTAGTCTTCAAGGAAAAGAAGAAAATTTTCTCAGTCAGTAATAAGGGCGTCTTTAAAAAATCATACAGTTAACATAATACTTAAGTGAAACATGAATCTTTACTCCAAAGTTTGGGGATAGAGTAAATGTGTTTACTCTCATAACTTATATCCAGAATTGCTGCAGAGGCCCTAACCAGCACAATAAAGCAAGAAAAAGAAATGAAATATTAAATCAGAAAAGAAGTAGAATTTCTATTATTTGAAAGCAACATAATTATAGACACAGAGACTGTACTTGACTCTGTAACATCATAAATGAATTTAGCAAAGTGACAGTATACAAGATGAATATTAAAAAATCAATTTTATTTTTATATGTCATTATCAAATAATCAAAAAGTAAAACTAAAATACTATTTCCAAAAATGTAAAAAAATATCAAAACTGGGAATAAAAGATAGGAGAATACCTTCTTGAAGTTGGAATAAGCAAAGATTTCTTGCACAATACTCAAAAGCCCTAATCATAAAAGAAAAACTGATAAAACTGACTTCATTAAATAGGCCATTACAAAAAACGAATCGACAAACTACATCCAGGAGAAAATATTAACAGTCCATTAAAAGGGCAAACTCATCTTTGGTGATCGAATTATGAAAGTGGTTATTTCTGTGAGGGACATTCTGAGAATGATGGAAATGTTTTGTACTTCAAATGTCATCAAACAGGGCACTTGAGACCTGTGCATTTTATTTTATGATGATTATATTAAACCTCAAGCTTTAAAAAAGCATACACTTTTAAAAAATATTTAAATTTTACAAAGCAAACACTCCTTGCCCAGGAAGTGAAATTAGCAATAAACCCACAAATAGAAAGGGGGAAGGAATTAGATTTATGAAATGGAAATTAAATAAATGATTATGAGTTAGGTAGAAGAGTTGTGATCTAGACATTTTGGATCTACTACAGAGTTAATCACCTCTGGGTGATTAAGGGGGAAAGTCTCTAGAGAAAAGAATTTCTACTAAAAAATGCGCATTGATCAAAATTCCTACCAGCAACTCAATCCAGGTATTGTTAAAAATGCATGATTCATTATTTTGACATCTAAATGTCATAACTATCTTTGATCCTTTTCCTTGGGGATACCTTACTTAAACATGATAGAGTAACAGAAAATCAGGTGGAGTGGATGAGTAAGAATCTCTTTTTCTGCATCTCTCTATTCTCACAAAAAGGTAAATATGCTTAGCTCCACCCTTCCCCCACGCCTCACGGGGGCTGTGAAAATCCTGGACAGATTTCAGACACTTCAGGGTCATTGTTCTCTTTTCTGAAATGCAATACTACTCCTTTCCCTCACTGCTAGGTGGGTCCCTGAGTGGAGGTGGAAATTCCTGCATGCGCACACACAGACACACACACACACACACACACACACACTTCTTTTCTGTCATCACATAAACTGGTAAACAATTAGATGGTATTTCCCTGGCTAAATGGGCTCCTAAGAGATCTTCCAGTTATTCTTGCTATTTAGATAATCAATCTTGTCACCCCATGGTTACTGGAAGTGTGTTGGCTAAGATGATCAGCCGTGTCCCCGGCAATAAAACTCAACGGGAAAGCAATAAGAATTCTTCAGTTACAAAAGGAGTCCTATCTCCCCATCACTTCAATCCGTCCTTGTAAAACTTTCAGAATGGCCTTGTATCTCCCTTTGAGCTTTTGGTGCTATGAATGGAATAGAGAGGAAGTCCTACCATTAGATAATATCCACAGTGTATCCTCTATATACCTTACTTTATATACCTTACTTTCTATACCACAGTGTATCCTTTATTTACCTATACTTACCAATCTTTTTAAAATAGCAGCTAGGTGAAAAATTACTGGAATAAATTACTTGTTTGTGATTCCTCCAAAGTTCTTTTTCTAGGAGTCTCAATCACAAAAATTATTTTCCTGGTAAACATAGAAACTGAGGCAAGGGGAGTATCAGAAACATGGCCAAGATTCCTGTGAATTAGAGTTTGAGATAGTAGTTGTAATCAGAATTCGAGTCGTCTCCCTTGTGAACTAAGAACATTCTTTCCACACAAAGATGAATTTAGCAGCATGTAATTTTCCTTCTTATCCACTAAATGTGGGATTGAATTAGAGTTTACCTAGAGAAATCTAATTTGTAGTTTGGAAAATAAGCAAAAAGCTGTTAGACTGCAATGTTGATATTCTGATCACATTACATATGCATAAGAAGATAGTATCAAGCCAAGCTTTATTTACATTTCCTAAGTGTCTTTTTTTTCTTTTTTCACTTTGTATAAACTAATGAGTGGTGCTGTTAGGGAATATGTGTATCCCTCTTTGTGTAATGGATTAAGTGTGAGTCCTGTTAAACACTAGGCCATAAATCAGACTGTGTTCTCTATGCCTAATTAAGGGTTTAAAGGGGGAAAAGGTAAATTCTTGAATGAAGGGCTCTACTCAGAAGCAGAGTTTGTAATTTCACAAAGGAAGTAGAGAGATAAAGCAGAAAAAGAGAGCAATTTAAGAGAATGAAAGAGGAAAACTATGAAAGTGCTTTAGCCATTTTATTCTACTTCTCCTCAGATTTAAGAATGCCTTACCTGCTAAAAGGACTAGATATAAGGTGAGCATTTTTTAAATTTAGTGCACTTAAATGCACAGTACTACAAACTGACCGGATAATTTAAGATGGGCATCAAACCATTCTAATCAACTAAAAAAGGAAAACTATATATATTGACAATGCAAATAAAATTAGTTACAGAGAGGTTTTGATGAAAATTTACAATCTTTTTTTTCTTTTTAGCTACAATATTTCTATAATGAGAGCACATTGAAATCTTAAAATATTAAACTGTTGTAGATTTCCAAAGCAAAAGCAACCACAGTTAATCCACTTATTTCCTAGTAGAAGAATTATCAATTGTTTAGATAAAATTAATCTCAGACAATATTTTTAAAACCCTTCTGTATGTTCCTGGAGTGAAGCTAATGTTTATCAGCATTTTGACTCTACATAATTAATAATGCTGATACTTGGGTCCATTTCACTTTGCTTTGTATTACTCCGAATTGCTCAGTTGAAATATTTGGGGAGGGAGCATTTTGCTATCAAGAGGGAAAAAAAGCAAATGCATCTTGATTGGCTGGACTTTTATCATATGTACAATGACAGGAATTATTTTACTCAATTTCCAATAATTTATTTTTAACTCAATAAGTATTTATTGTGGCTTGGATTATGACAAGTAATTTGCTTTGTGCTGGAAATTCAGTGAATGGGGCAAGGGACAAAGAAGATAAGACACCACTTTCGTGGAATTTCCAGACTACTTAGAACTTAATTGATCATTAACAAAAGATATGTAGGAACAAAAATAGGATTATTAAATACTATTATTTGTAGAATTCAGAGATTTGTACCTTCTGGATTATATATATCTATATTTCAGAAATAAATATTGCCTGGTCATCAAGACAACCGAAGACTTCTCCCATCTCCCCTGCAACCCTTGACTCTATTCTCTTCAACTTTTATTACTCCTTCCCCACCCCACCTTCTGCTCTCTGCTGTGCCTGCTGGTGGGCATGTGCGGGGGAGGGGTAGAAGAGATTTCCTTTCATTCCAGACTTCCACAGGCAATGGGATGTAGGATGGCTGGGGAAGCAATCTCAGTCCCTTATTCCTGCCTGAAACACCTCAATTTTCTCATCTATGGTCAACACTTTAGGATCCATGGTGAACATTTGTATTCCCTAACAGATCAGTCATGACACAACAACTTCTGTCCTCAGATTCTAAAGTCTCTCTTGTGTTAGTATTGGATTTTCATATGAACATGAACCCTTTTGCAGTACAACATTACCTCTGTTTTGTTTTTTTCAAACTGATATTGATTACTGTTTGGATTTGATCAGTACCGAACACTTATCAATGGTTAAGTGTAATTGTAAGTATATTATAAAATAAGGGCTTCCCTTAAGTGTAATTGTAAGGACTTCCCTGGTGGCTCAGATGGTAAAGCACCTGTCTACAATGCGGGAGACCCGGGTTCGATCCCTGGGTCGGGAAGATCCTCTGGAGAAGGGAATGGCAACCCACTCCAGTACTATTGCCTGGAAAATCCCATGGACAGAGGAGCCTGGTAGGCTACAGTCCATGGGGTCGCAAAGAGTTGGACACAACTGACCGACTTCACTTTCCCTAGTGGCTCAGATGGTAAAGCGTCTGCCTGCAGTGCAGGAGAACTGGGTTTGATCCCTGGCTTGGGAAGATCCCTTGGAGAAGAAACTGGCAACCCACTCTAGTACCCTTGCCCAGAAAATCCCAACATCCCAGGACATTAAAGGCTCTGCTGGAATTGATGATGGGTGACATGCACACATGAGGCTGAACTGTTGAATTCTGAACCTAGAAGCAAGAATGGGATTTTAAAAAGCAGAGAAATGCAGAGAAGGTGCTATTAGATGTCAAATGAATTTCCGAGCTATCCCTATGGCTATGTAATTGGGATGGGAATCTTAGAAAAGGAACAATTTATAAGGCAGTTCTGACTAGAACCTGTACTCTTTGAGTTACTCTTCTCTCCTCATTTGAAGGAAGGGTTCTTGAAATATATGTGATCTTATATGAAATTTAAATGAATGCTAGCAGTGCTTGGTGGATATCATCTTTCTGTTTGAATATTTTCCTAGCTCTAAATTGTCCTGACTTTTTACTCTACTTATATTTGGAAAAGCTTCTCTTAATTCCTACAAATTTGAACGTTCAAATCCTACCCATCCTTCAAATCCCATTTCAAAGAACATCTTTCTTAAAGCCTTCTTTAATCTCCCCAGTAGAGAGTTCTCTTACGAATTTTCATAAAATTTCACTTGTACATTTCTTGTGACATTCATCACATAACATTCATATGTTAAAAAAGATACTCATGGAATTTAGCAAGCTATAAAAAATCTATAATTGATCCATATATTCCCTCTTCACACCACATTTATTGAGAGATTGAGTTACTCATAAGGAAAAGTATGGTTGAATGTAGATAAGTATACACAGAAGAAAAGAATGCAACAAGAGCAACAGCATCAGCATCTCTGGAAAGGGGCCCACCTCTATTCTGGTGCTATATGAAACATACGCTGTTTGGATAGAGAATATTGATAAAATCTTTAATCAGACTTAGTTACTATGGACTCATTGTTGTTTGGTTTCTAAGTGTTTGACTCATTGTGACCCCATGGCCTGTAGCTCACCAGGCTCTTCTGTCCATGGGATTTTCCAGGCAAGAATACTGGAGTGGCTTGCCCTTTTCTTCTCCGGGGGATCTTCCTGACCAAGGGAACCCCTGTCTCCTAAGTGGCAGGCAGATTCTTTACTACTGAGCCACCTGGGATAGGTAGAATCTAAAGTGTCAGTTCACAATACTTTGCTCACTGTCAAAGAATGGATGTATAAACAACTTTTGTTTTAGTTTTGAAAATATAATCGTTTACATCTGCTTAAAGTGGATGATGGACTTCCCAGGTGGCTCAGTGATAAAGAATCCGCCCGCCAATGCAGGAGATGCAGGTTCAGTCTCTGGGTCTGGAAGATCCCCTGGAGAAGAAAATCACAACCCAGTGTGGTTTCCACTCCAGTATTCTTGCATGGGGAATCCCATAGACAGAGCCTGTTGGGCTACAGTCCAGGGGGTCACAAAGAGTTGGACATGATTTACCAACTAAGCAACAACAACAAAGTGCATTGATATATTTCTTTAATAATCAGAATTGGTTGTTAAAGAATAATAATTTGCTGCAAAGGAACTGAGTATGTATGTTTTCCAAAAGTTCTTAAGCACTATTTCACACACAAAAAACAAATTATATGTTTATATATATATGCTATGGTCTGATTGCTTTAAATAAGTATTTCTGAATGGAAGAGAAAACATTGGAATGAGCATACAGATGTGAATGTAATACAACTTTAATGTATATGAAATGTAAAGTTTAAATATAATACACAGGAATAGAGTTATGCAAAGGGCTTCCGTGTTAGCTCAGATGGTAAAGAATCTGCCTGCAAAGCAGGAGACCTGGGTTTGATCCCTGGGTCAGGAAGATCCCCTGGAGAAAGAAATGGCAACCCACTCCAGTATTCTTGTCTGGAAATCCCATGGACAGATAAATCTGGCCGGCTGCAGGCCATGGGGTCACAAGAATCTGACACAACTTAGAGACCAAACTACCACTACTTTCAGCCCAGGGATAACTTCAGTGTGTTCTCTAAATCCATTTTTAAAAAGAAAGAGGAAAAAAATGGAGATAATCTTTTGATATTTAAAGACAATGAATAGATTTTTATTATTCTAATGAATTAATAAGGTAAATATTCTTAAAGAATTAGCATAATCAGTTCTTTATGATTAAGTACTGCCTCTGTTTAATTTCAAATATTTTTATTACTTCAGTCATTTGACACTGTTCTCAAAGGAATCACCTTACTATAATTGGTTCATTCTCAGACATACATCTTTTCATTAGACGTTCAAGTTAGGAGTATTTATTTTTAAGCATTGCAGTTTAGAGTAATAGAAACAATATGGGATTAGGGTCAAAAGACTTGAGTTTGATTCAGAACTGATTTAGCTAGAGACCTTGAATGCAATGTAATGTTTTTAAGCTTCATTTCCTCTTTTGTGCAGTAGAGGGAAAAATACATGTTTAACTGCGTTGTTTTGAGGATGAAATGAGATAATGTATATGAAAAAACAAGACTACTATTTACATACTTTATTATTACAGTCAGGAAATAACCGTACATAAGTCATCCAGAATGAGTGCTCGTTTTGCTTTTTTAGATACCCAAGATAAATACACACATAATTAACGTGAGGGTCATAGAGCCATTTCTTTCTTGGCGTAACAATAACTTTATTGACCCAAACACTTCACCAGGGATCTGAGAAGTTGGAAAGGTTACAATAAACTTTCAAGGCTTAACACATGTTTTTTTGTTGTTGTTGCTGTTTGTTTGTTTGTAGTTCGCTAGCAAAGTTAACAGTCCAACTCTTCACGCACCCCAAACCTGGCCATTACAAACAATTTTTAAATACACAAGCGTTAGCTGTGCAACTGTTTAGATTCTTATGTTTTACGCTATAGAGTGATGACTGGACACTATTAAAAATAACTAATGCTAAGGCACCGCACGCCACTGATCCACGGCCACCGCGCTTTGGTCTCGCATTGTTTTAGATGATGTAGGGGGCTCAACACTGTGTCAAGTCACACGTTCAGAATTAGTTCTATATCAGAAGAGGCTTTTCTTTTTTCACCCTTTCTGACTCTAAGAATCTACCCAGCCCAGCAGAAAAGGGTTAAAGGAGTCCAGCAGAGGGGAGCAGTGCAGAGAGAGAGAGAATGAGTGTGCGAGAGAGTGTGAGCGCACAGGACAGAGGCGTCGAGTTGCGGAGCGGACTCGTACGCAAGTTCCGAAGGCCCGCGTGTCCGCCGTGGCTGGCCCAAAGGGGGCCGGAGAGGCTCGGCCTGAGCGCAGCGGGCAGCGCCCGGAGGGGCTCGGGGGCTAGGTGGGAGGGAGAGGGGTCTCGCGAGGGTTTCAGGGCGTGGCTGGAGTGGGGGGCGCGCGGCGAGTGTGCGCGGGTGTGCGCGCGCGAGAGAGGGCGAGTGTGAGCGCGGCGAGTGTGAGCGCGGCGAGTGTGCGGCCGCGTCGCCATTCCCCGTGACGTCAGAGTGTATTGTTGTGAGCGGGGCCGAGCGGAGCATCCCCGGAGCTGTCACCGCGGCGGCGGCGCAGTGCAAGCCCCGCACGAGCGAGCCCGGCCGGCGCCGCCCCCACCCCCGGCCCCGGCCCCGGCCCCGGCCCCGGCCCCGGCCCCGGCCCCGGCCCCGGCCCCGGCCCCGGCCCCGGCCCCGGCCCCGGCCCCGGCCCCGGCCCCGCCGCCGCCGCCGCCCCCGCCCCCGGCCCGCCCGTCGCGCGCCGCCGCCGCCCGCGCGCCCCCACCCAGCCCAGCCCACCCCCTCGCTCCATCCCTCCCTCCCGCCGCCCGCGCGCCTCCCCCCGCGGAGCGAGTGCGGGTCACCGGGTCACTGGGTCATTGTCTCGGCGCCCGAACCCCGAGCACCCCGTGGAATCCCCCACGTCATCCGCAGAACCATCAATGAGATGCAAACATGAAAGACAAGAGGAAGAAGAAGGACCGCACCTGGGCCGAGGCTGCCCGCCTGGTACGTACCGCCCCCCGCCCGCCGCCCCGCGCCGGCCCGCGCCGGCGGAGACGGCCGCTTCCAGCCCAAGCCGCCGCCAGCTCGCCGGGCTCCCGCTCTTTGTTATTCTGCGGGAGTGGGCTCGCCCGGGGGCCCCAGTGTGTGTGTGTGTGTGTGTGTCTGTGTGTGTGTGTGTGCGTGCGCGCGCGGAGGGGCACAGCGATTATCTCGGGGAGCCCGGCGCCCGCCGCGCCCGGGACCGCCCGGGACACTTCTCCCGGTACTTCGCTCTCGGGGTTCGGCCGTGCCTCCTCCGCCGGGGAATTTCCGAGCGCTCGGCCGCGCTCCGCTTCGCTCTGCCGCTCCGGAGACCTTTGTGTGGCAATTACCACTCCCTCCCGGCCCCTCCACCCCCCGGAATTCCATCGATAACTCTCCGTGCACGGTCTGTGTGGGTTTCGACGTTTGTGAGTTCATGCATTTCACACGTGCATGCCCGGTGTGTGTCCTACCCGGACTTGTGGGGCGTGTTGCATGTGGGCTCCGTCGTGGCGGCTGTGTGCCGTGTCGTGTGCATTATGTATGCACACTGATACGTGCAGGTTTGGTGTGGCTCAAGTTCGTTGGTGTTTGTAGGTATTGTGCTCAGCCCGATGTTTGTGTGTACATTCCGTGCACGTGTGTGCCATTTGTGAGTATGTTTGTCCGGGTGTGTGTGTGTGTTTCGTGAAGTTGAGTCAGTGTCATTTGTAGCGGGGGATTATGAAGAGTGTATAGCTAGGTGTGTTTCGCTGCTGGCTTCCTGGGCGGTGTTACTTCGCTGCTTTTCCTTTTCTTTAACCTTTCGGAGCTTACGTTTTAATCAGCGAAAGAATGTCTCTATAGAAATGCTGCTTGGCAGAGGGGCGTCGGCGTCTTTGGTTTGATGTATGTGTACGTGTGGGTTTTTCTCTTTTTTTTTTCTTCATCTTTTAACGGACAGCTGTAAACGTTTTTTTTCTTTTTTTTTTAAGGATATTTCTGTACAGTGTGTCTCACGGGAATGTAAGGCATAACATTTGAAGCTTAGCCTTTCAGGCTTTCGGTTGCATAAATTAAATATTTATTCACCAACTTACTATCTGTTATAAATTGACCAAAAGAAAGCAGACTGCATGCAGCGGGGGTGGGGGTGGGGGGAGCTGAAAACCCCAGGATATGTTACTGGGTTGACTTTTAAAGATTGTTTTACTATAACTGTGGTCTTTTCTTTCTTTCTTTCTTTCTTTTTTTAAGCTTTTGAGTAACTACATCATGTTCAAGGAGAACATTTGTCAAAAGTAATTATCTGAGTTTGGTTGAAGGGCCTTGCTGGTATGTTTCTGGATTCTGGCAAAGGGTTTTAGATAATTGGCCCTATTGCCCTGCGCAGAAGTGACAGAAGTCCTTCTTAATTGCAGTCTAGTTATTGGTAGCTGAAGTGGCCGGGCCCCTTTATTCATTTTTAATTTGTAATAGTGTATGCTATGATTTCTGTCTTTATCTGCGGTCCTGTTAATCGCTAAACCACTCAGTCTCCGTGGATGAATGGGCAGGTAATAGTCATTCTCTAATGAACTGCATCTGGGAGAGTGAACTTATTTGTAAGGAATATGTGAAAAGTAAGCAGTGTTAAGTAAATGCCAGATTGATGTTATCATTGGATTTTTGCTCGAGCAGAGTAGGTTATTTATTGTTTGCTCAGCCATTAATTCAGAATTGTGTGTGTGTGTGTGTGTGGGGGGGGGGGGGTTGTGCACCGATTCTGAAAATGCATTATTCCAGTTCGTTGGAGTGGCAGTCAAGTATTATTATAGAGCTTCGGTGTATGTATTTTAAACATGTGAACAATGAGTTGATTTATAAATATTTTAAAATAATGGTTCATGAATTAGCTATATCTGCCTGCAGAGAATTCGTAATAAATAACAGTATTCTGATGGAATTTAAAGCTAACCATTTGTAGTCAATCAGTATATGTTGCTATTCTTGAAAGTACTACACTTTATTTGATTTAATTGTCTTATAGTGATAAATCTCGAAATAGGTTTCAGAGTTACATGTTTTTTGTTAAAAGTTTCATTTTCCTCTTGCAAAGTTCATTGATGGGAAAAGACACACTAGGAGTCATCAACACAAAAGAATTAATGATAGACCAGATGTCTCTGTTTTAACCAGACATATTGAACTAGTAGTTATGGTAATTTTTCAATTTGGTTCAAGTTATTTTCCCCCTGGTAGTTGTACAAATGTGTATGTATTCAAAATGTTGACAGTTGAAATAAAATACTGAATAAAGGAGCAAATAATTGTTACTGTAAATATCTTTTTCAGAAATTTGCCATTTATAATGGTGACTTATGATCATTCTTAACTTATTTGGTAAAAAAGGAGAAATGATTCCACTTGGGTAATAGTGACAATTTTTCAGGTTTTCTTTATGGTTATGTGAATGCATATAGACAAACTCTCTTCCAAACTTGCATGAAAAACATTTTTACTCTTAAAAGTGATAGTATTATACTCAATGGAAAAAAAATGCCTTTTTTTGTGTGCATTTCTGTGATAGAAGTCCTATTTTATATTTTCACACTGCCACTGCTGATTCTGCTGTGGTGGTGGTAAAGAATTTTTAGCCTTTTCTCCATCAAATGTTAAACCAGATGTCTGATTTTAAAACTAAAGACTAAAGATCGATAGAAAATATGCAGCTCAGTATGTGGTTCTTGCAATATATGAACTAAAGAGAAAGTATCCAAATTAACATTAAGAATAATCTTCAAAAATATGCCATGTATACTTTTATATATCTATATACATATGTGTGTATATCTATATATATATGTACATATATATATTCTACTGGTGTGTATGTATGTGTGTTTGCATGTGATTATCTTGAATGGAAGGGTATCAGGGCAGAGGAAATGCAAAATAGATTTTTTGAACTGAGACCAAAAGCTTATATTGAAGTGTAGCTTGGTATTCATTTTTAAGAAAAATGTATAAGGGAGAGCAGTTCTTTCCAGAGTAACTTAGAACTTCCCTTCAACAACAGAATTTTGATTTTCTTTCTTTGTAAGAAAAGTATCCGGCATCCAAATCTGTAAACTGAGTGGCAGCTCCAGGGATTTTGTTTTAGATGGAGATGTAGCTATCAAGCTCCACCAATTTTCTCATAGAAGTATGTCCTGTTTGGATGTGGTGGGCTTGTTTATCTTAGGAAAGGAGGACTGGTGGCATAATTCCCCTGTATTTTCAGGAATGTGGTGATTATTAACAGGCTGCCATTTTAAAATAGTAATATGACATCTTTGCCCCCCCTCTTTTTTTTTCTTTCTGCCCTGCATCAATTGCAGAAATTTCAGCCCTCAGCCTCTCCCCCCTCCCCCTCGGCCTTCTGCAGTTGTGGTGGTTACTTAGCGCAGGACCATTTAATATGGAGTCTGCTCCCAAACCAGATGCATTTTCATCTGTTTTATCTGCTCGTCTAAGGTTGTAGAGTCTCAGAGGATCCCACAATCACATGGAAGTGTCTTCTGTCTTAATATTTGTAGCCCACAATAAGAATAAAAATCAAAACCATAACTCATGTCGAGCTGGGGCTTTGACTTTAATCCTTTTGACTTTTATCTCAAGTCTTCACTCTGTTACTATAAATACAGTTTAAACCATTGTGAAAGGATCTTCATGCTTCTTTGTAAAAAATGGGGATTTGACAGGACTTTGTTTTACTGCACTAAGGGGTTTCTTTGTTACTGGCTTAACACAGAACATACTGTTATTTATATATTTAGTCTAGGTTAATTCTCTCTTTTTTTTGACATGCAAAATTGTTCTTGCTTTGAGAAGTGCTTTTTGATAGTTTCATCAGTTTGTTCTATAGGGAATGCTGCTGTTAAGGTAATGGTTCAATGTATTAATTTGTTCCCTGAGTTTCCTTCTATTTGTTTTGTTCCTTACAATCTTTGTTTAGTCTCACTGGCACCTGAAAATAAATCTTAACAATCTTCAATAGCTTAGTGCTTGGTAACATGGCTGATTTATTTGCTTGTGGTTTAGATACATTCACACAGATAATGAATATCAGTGGTTTTTTGGGGGTGGGTGGGTGGGGTTCAAGGTGACCTTTGGAAAAAATTTTAATGGCAAATTTGCCTCATTGTTGAGAAAAAAGCAGGCACATATTCCTTTATGCCCTAGCAGAGTTACTGAAGGTTTTAAGTAAATTGAACTTTTGTAAATCATACTGTATTAAAAATTAAGTAGGGGTTTATTAATTAAAGGAAATCTGTGTGAATCTTTTGCACAGTGAAGATTCTTTTGCATAATGCATTATATTCTAAATAAACTGTTAGGTTTTTATCAAATAAAGCTGAATGGTAATGGTAGCTGTTAAACTAGAAAACAATTCATAATTGTTCATTTACTGGTTGCCTTGCCTTTTGTCTTTGTATTTTAGAAATAAATGTAATTTTTCAGGGGTGATGAACGTAGGGTAGAGCAGAGAGCATTGGTCTTGCTTTCGGCATTTTTTCACTGTGTTAGTGGTGCTTAGATTTTAGGTTAGGACCAGGCCTTTGTAAGAGCGAACATTTGACTTGTGATTTGGGGTAAGCCCCAAAGGTGTACATGAGCATAACTGTGAGAGTGATTACTGGTTTAAGAGACTGGCTGATGTGTTTGGCAAATGGAATTTTATTTTCAATAGCTTACATTTCAGTTGGCTTGCTTCAGCTGTTTTCTGTGATTCACACATAGCATCATTTCTTTATGTCTGTATCATCATCTTTCTTTCAGATATGGAACCTAAATTTTCATTTTGCAATTTCAAAGATGGGAAAGAGTTAGCAAGCTCTGTGCCTCTCTAGGAAAAAAAGAGTTTCAAGTTGGAAAAAAAATAATGAGGGATGTGAACTTGGGGCAGTGTATAGGTTGTTAATTTTTTATTTCCTGCTGACATGAAAGAGAATTTTAAGAATTCTTTCTTAAGTTTTTCTCTCTTTGACAAATTCTTTGGTCACAGATGAGCATATGGTAGCTTTTAGACTTGTAGAGTTATACCTGTAAAGGAATTTCACCACAGAACAACAAACTGATAAAATAATTCAATTTAATTTTTAATAATGTAATCATTTAATATGTCACTGAAATGCATTGGAAATGTGAAGTTTAGTCCCTAAATATTCTGAGGGCTCCTACATAGCATATGGGTCAAATGCCAGGGGCAATCCAAACTTATATTCTGAAGAAGTGTAGAGTTTAGTGGGGGAGATGAGCGAACCTGGAGGGTGGCTGAGCAGACGGACACCATCCTTGGGCATTATCACATGGATGATCAAGAGGTGCTAGTTTATAGATTTAGAAGGGAGAAGTTGACTGAAGAAGCTTGATTTGTCCTTGAAATATGAGTAAGATTAAACAGGTGATGAGAGAAACTTTCTAGGAAAAGAAAACTGTATGGACAAAGGTGTGGTGTTAGGTGAGAGGAAGTATTCAGGGGACAATGAACAGGCCAGTCTAGAAATCTCAGAAGACTTGAGGGGAACTTGCACTGCAATAAAGTTGAAAATTAGATTGTGACTCAATTGGGGAGGGGTTCGAAAAGTCATTTTAAGATAGCTGGACATTGTAAGTTGTAGCATGGGGCTGATGGGGTAGTGGGGTAGTAGAAACACGTGGTGTACATACATACTCCCAAATGACTATTCCTTATAGAGAGGGGACTCCGTTACTTGGAGAATCTGAAACCAAAATTGATGTTAGAAATATTTTATTTAAGAAAACACAACTTTGTTCTGTGTCATAGCCTTCCAAATGAGGAAAAGTAAACATTAGTAAGTATTATACATTGCATTTGTAGAAAACATATACAGAGCACTCATTTGCTGAATATACTCCCTTGAGATCCGTGGGTAGCTGGGGTTTGCTCAGTAACTCATTTTCCTGGTGTGTGGTTTAATGATGTATCCAGTATCTTCACTTTGTTTGTAAGGAGCAGGGCTGGCCTAAGTCCTTTGAAAAATCATGTGCTGTCTGATATTTTGAAAATAATACAAGCATTTTAACTGATTAAATTTAACTGATTTGTTGCATGGAGGCATAGGGAGGATGCAAGCCTCCATCAGACTTACTGACCATCTTTCAGATTGCCTGTCTTTCATTTCCTTCTCCCCCCATTTTTTTAAGCATCAAAACTTTGCATGGCTGCTGCTGCTGTTGTTAATTCATAATTTAAAATACACTCTCCCCCACCCCTGAGGTACTCTGGAGCAGATCCTGGCTCCTTCCTGGTGGGACTGGAAGGAGGGGCATCTGTATAGAAGGACTTTCCGCTATTTGCCAGCACTGAGAGCCTTGATTGTTCTGCCTTTGTCCCTGCACAGTTGGTAGCTGTGGAAATCTAGCCCTGGCTGAAACTTTCCCTGAAGAGCCCTTGGGGAACAAATAGAAACATTATATGATTAGCCACATTGTTTTCATTATTAAACAAATCTACATAAAAGGGTAGCAATTAACAGCTTTATCTGCCTGAACTTAGACACCTATCTCTCCTCTTCCCTCCCTAGTCCCACTTGAAACGGATAACAATTAACTGTTGCTGGTTTTAATGTCAGCAACTGACAACACCAAACTGGAAATAGGCACTTCTCCTGGTTGATTGACATGTAGCCCTCTGACACATTCTTATGTAGTTTTAGGGCAAATTCATGCCCTGGGGTTAGAGCCAAAGGGCTTGTCAGAACACTGACTTTAATAGCTGCAATATACAACTTAAATGACATCTAAGACCTTAGCTTCAGTGGATCTTTTAGAATCTGAGGAATTCTCCAAGGTATTGGAATTTATACTTAATGGACAAGCTTAGAACTTGTAAGATTTTTGTCTAAGTATATAGATGTAGAATTGACTTTATGATACAGTTGTTTATATCAGTTTATCTGTAGCATACATTAGTCCATTAAAAACTTAATAATTTTTAAAATAATTTCAAAATTGATTTTTTTTGGCAAGTGTTCTAATTTTTTTTTTTTTAACTAATCCAACAGTTGATTTCTGAGGGTATGATTTATGACTTAACGAAGGGAATGGGAGGGACCCTCTTCATCTTATTCAGAGGACAGATGGTATTTTCAGGATTTTGTTAACTTTCATGTAGTCAAACCTGTTTTAATGAATTCAAGAAATTAGAAATTGAAATTGGGTCTTTGGGCTTGTTTTCCAGCTTAGTCATGAAGAAGACATGATATATAGTGAGGGTGTTGGTTTTTCTTAATTTTTTTTTATGTCCGGAATAAATGACTACACATGTAATTTGTGCGTGTATAGAAACCTTGTTGACATGGCTGCAGAACTAAGTCCATGTCTGGACCATCAGGACTCTGTATTCCCCACCACCACCCTCCCCTTCCTCCCCCTCCTTCCCATGCACACACAACAGACACTCATTATTTGAAAAATTGTTTATAAGAAAATCTCCTTGCTTTAAGATATGTGTTGTCATATCTTCAAAATCTCACAATCAGGAACTGTCATTCCCGAAGTCCCTGTTTAGTCTACTTTGGTCCTCTTAATCTCTTTTGAGTCAGTTCTGGAAATTCAATTAAACATTCTGAATTAAACTTTGATATTTTACTGGTTTTCTTTGCATCGCGATTGCTCTTTCCTGCTTGCTGTAGGGTCTCCTCTCAGTTTCCCTCTTCATGTTGCTTTATCTCAGAATTATGTCTCCCTCCTTCTTATTCTCAGTTTTCTCCCTCTCTTTGAGCAGTCTCACCCACTTCAGTGGCAGGTATCCCAGGACAAGGCTCTAGCTTTGATTTTTTCTTTAAATTTGGATTTATACCAACAATTTTTATTGTTTATCTCCTTGCACTATGGATATTCCAAATGACATTCATCCAGTTCAGTTAAATATTCATTGGCGACCTCCCACAAATGTGCAATGCATTGGGTCCACAGCAGGAAAGGATATCATTCCTGTCTGGAGGGCACTTACATGTATGAGCATAAATAATATTTGTGAAGGGTGGAAATTCTAACTATAGCTCACATTTAGCTCCTCTTCTTTTCATTCTCTGTGCTTTACAGAGTGCTGACCTTCCAACAAATTCTGAACCTCATTTGGGTTTTCCAAATTTTACTTAGTGAAGCTGTATTAATCTTTCTCAAACAGATTTGATCTTACTGAATCATTCCTCTACTTATAGTTTTGTGATTACCTTTAAGTTGAAGTTTGGCAGGTCATGGGAAACTCATTTTAACCTTAGAAATCCTTTTTTAAAAGTGATATATGATTGTTCTCCCCAGTAGTATCAAGAATTTAACATGTTCTATCCATTATACATCACATCAACCTTCCCATCATGTAGTAATTTCTGCAGCCTTACATTTATTTTAAATTCTTTTAAAACACAGCAGTTATTTTTAATATGACATAAATTAATAACATTTTATTAACTTCCATGCTCAACTTTATTTCTTATATTGCATTCACTCTAAATTGCCTCCTTTAACAGCTTTTTAAAAAAATTAATTGAGGGTCTCTGGGTTCACAGGCTTTGCATTTCTGACATGTTTTTGTTTGTCTACCCCTTAAAAACTGTCCACACCTTAAAATTTTGATTATTAAGCTTTTGTGTTTTAAGTTAGTTCCAGACTCATATGAAGTTATAAGAATTAAGAAAAAGTCCTTCCTTCCTATTGGACTTAAGAAAAAGTCCAATCCTTCCTAATCATCCATACCCTTTCCCCAAATCCCCCCTGTTTTCATAATTTTAATCTTAATGTAGTCAAGATTGGGTGTACAAAAAAAAAAAAAAAAGATCAGGTGTACAAAGTGATCAACCTTGGTTTTTAGAAAGTATTATCCATCAAATGTGTGGATTATAATTCAAAAAGATTTTTATTCTCACAAAGTTCAGCTCATCTTCCATTAGAAAATAAATGGAAAAACTTGGAAAAAATTAAGGAAAAAATTAAGTGGGAAAAAATTAAGATATTCTATGTTGCTCTCACCTTTAAGTGATAATTTAACTAGTTATAAAAGTCTTAGTTGACAGTTGCTTTATCCTTAGTACATTGGAGATGTTTCTTCCTTATGTTTTTGCATCAGTGGTTGTAATGTCTTGTCTGTGATGAGTTTCATTGTTACTTTTTAAAGAAGTAATATGCTTTTTGTATCTGAGAGTGTTTGCATGTTCTCTTTATGCTGAAGTTATGTTTTAATGCTTTGTCTTAAATGTTTGTCTTTCTGTTATTATGCTTGGTGTCTAGAGTTTACTTTTTAGTGTGTGCATTTAGTTGCTCAGTTGTGTCTGACTCTTTGTGATCCCGTGGACTATTGCCAGCCAGGCTCCTCCGTTCATGGCATTTGCCAGGTAAGAATAGTGGAAATAGTTGCCATTTCCTTTCCATACTTTTCTTAAAGAGTAAACTTAATTGTTGCCTTTTTATACTTTAAAATTTTAATCATGTTTTGGTATAGAACTTATATTGTCTTGTGTCCCCAGCAGGCCATGAATTCTTTGAAGTCTTCTAAGTGTTCCCACAGCATCTAATGGTTTAGTTTATGGGTTAGCAGTGATTTAAATACAATGTGGAAAGGACTTCCCTAATATGGAACAGGATACAGCAGTGACTGTGCTGGCTTGGCTGGTCAGAATTGTGGATGGCAAGCAACAGAAACCACTTCTTGCTAACTTAAGTATAGAAAATTGAGATTTTTTTGGAGACCATAAAGTAGTTTATATAGTCATCAGGAAGTCATCACCTTCTTCTTAAAAAAAGGAAAAGGTTGGAAAAATCGGCAGAGATTAATAGAGGATGAGCAGCAGAAATACACACAGTCATGCTGCAAGATCAGTCTACTTGGACTGTGGCTGTGGACACCACTAGCACAGTAATGGTCACCTCTGTGACTTAGTGCTGACATTGGACTCTGCTGTTTCATATGAATGTATTATAGTCTCCTCTGTCTTTGCATCCAAGACTCAAGATTCAAATTCACAGGCAGATGCATCTAATTGTCAGACTCTAGTTCCCAAGTCTATACCTTAGCTGCTGAAGACTGATGAGAAGGTGTATGTGGCCTCTTCACCACTGTAGTGGAAGCATCTATGTTTATATATTCATAGTGGCAATAGAGCCAACTGAAGATTAAAACTGAATGCCCCACCTCTTTCCATCACCTGCTGTCAGCAATTCTGCTCCCTGTTTTTCTTCTCTCAGTGAAAGCCATCACCCTCTCTGTAGTTCCTCAAACCAGAAACCTTCTTGTCAGCATTAATGCCCTTTTATATTTTTTTCTTTTTATTCAGTAATCACTGAGTTATGCCAGTTTTATTTCCTTTTCTTCAAATTTTCAAATCCTTGTCTTTACATGCTACACGTATCCATTTCCACTATAATTTATCTTGACTCAGGCAGTGTATGGGTTTGGGAAAGAATATAGATTAATGACAGGCCTAAAAGTCAGGCAGATTTATGTTTGAGGCTCATTTCTGCCACTTATTATGTGTTTGACCTTGGGCAAATTATTTAACATCTCTCAATTTTAGTTCAATTGTCTATTAAATGGAATAATGGCATTACAGAGTGGTTGGAATATTTAAATAAGATAACGTGCATAAGGTACTTAAGTACAGTGTCTGACATTAGAAGGTGCCAGTTAATGTTTTGCCTGGTATTTCCCATCTTCTCATTAAGTTGATACAACAACCTTGTAAGTGGTTTTACTGACTCCAGACTTGCTTCCACTCAGACTTATTCTCCTTATTACATCCACAGCTGCTTCTTTAAAGGTGGAACTGGTTCATGTTATCCCCTTGAGCCTGACTAAGTTGCTATAGGAAACAGATGGCATTATCTTATAATGAGTGATTAAAGAAAGTTAGGGCACAATAAAAGAAAAGAACAAGAGATAGACAAATCAGGGATATTACCAGCAGAAGGATATTACTATTCTTAGACTTGAAGGGCCAAGGAGACCAGAGAGCAGTTACTACAGAGATGTGGGCTCTGATTATAGAAGGATCAGAAGTAAAGCATAGCCAGCACCATCACCCCTGCAAGGGGGAGAAGCATGCTCATTGTCATTCTGATTCCACTCTCCTTCCATCTTCTGATCTCCGGTTGGTGCCTCCTAAGGCTGAATCCATGTATAAGTCAGAAGACAAAGGACTTCCATTGAGGAAATTCATGGTTGTCAGCCTACTGGTATGAAGCTGACTAGAGAAGAGTAAAAAGTGAATCTGGAGCTGCTAATGGGGAATGCAGAAAACATTTCTTTTTCAAATACCTTTCAGTAGCTTCCCATGATTCTAAGAGCATCATGCCCCTTGTTTCAGGATCCTTCACGTTTGTCCTTTGCATACATCTCCAGTTTCGTTGCTTGATTCTCTCACCATTGGCATTTTAAACACCTTAATATAAAAGTACTGTTAGATCTTTGAACTTATCATACTGCCCCATATTTTGTCTCAACTTTGTACATGTTCCTTCTCTTTGTAAATCTTCCCTCCCTCCCCTTCTATTCGTTTTCATCTGGTAAATTCTTAACACTCCCTTCAGAGTTCAACTTCCTTTAAGAAGTTTTTGTATGTCCTCAAAGCACTTCATAGTTGGGACTGTTATTATAATTACTTGCTTACTTTCTTATTTATAATTGTTTCCTGAGTACCTGATGTACTATATCAGGTTAAGAGGGTGCTGATTATAGTTGAATAAAGTGAATGAGTCAAAGGAGGTTTTTCAGAGGAGCTTTTATAGCTAATTTTCTTTAAGCTTTCAGAAGACCTGTAGAACTATAAAACTTATCTCTTCTTGATTTATTTCCATGTCATTGCTGAATTGTCATTGTATAGCCTAGAGAAGGGATCTGATTTTCTGAGACTCAGTTGGACAACTGATAGGTTTTGAAAAATCTGTGTGTACTGTCAATTCACTAGCCTCTTTTATTATTTTGGAATAATTTGTTGAAGTTAATGGCAATGAAAAAATATTCAATTCCTGCCGTTAATATGTTATGTACCCTGTGAATACAATAAAATATGGAACTTGACCTTTGGGAAATTAACATTAAAAAAAAACACAACCCTTGAAGCCCAAGAGATACTTTTCTGTAAATTTTAAGTTGCAAAGTTTAGGAGAAATTCAGTAACATAAAAGTAATCTTTTATGTTTGATTTTAGTAAGATACGATGATGTATCTTACTTTATAAAGGCTTTCTGTGACTTACAAAGCAAGAGAAGAATTATATAGTATATTTATTACAACACAGATTGGAAATGTTTACAAAGTAAATAATCTCCTTTATACATGTAAGTAAAACATTTATAAGGAGTTCCCTGGTGTTCATATAGTAAAGTGGTAAAAAATTCATCTGCCAATGCAGGACATATGGGTTCATTCCCTGGGTCAGCAAGATTCCCTGGAGAAGGAAACAGCAACCCACTTCAGTATTTTTGCATGAGTAATTCCATGGACAGCGAAGCCTGGTGGGCTACAGTTCATGGGTTGCGAAGAGCTGAAGAGTTGGACATGACTTAGTGACTGAGCATGCATGCAAAATATTTACAACTTGATGTCACAGTTTCCTTTTGAGAGTGTAGAAATCTGATATAATGATGAAGCAGACTTTATATATCAGATATCATAAAATATTACTATTACTAAAGTAACTAAAATAATTATTGCTAAAGTAATGACTAAAAATGGCTAATAAGAATTTTTTTAAAATAATGCTTATTGGGTACTTATATGCCTGATAGTACACTAATTTATTTTATACATTACATTATATTGTTTAATCCTAAGTGCAAACCTAGGAGACTAAGTGCAAACCTATAGTGCAAACCTATAGCATAGTCCATCTTTTTTAAATGAAGAAATTGAGATTTAGAGTGCCAGTTTAGTTTCTCTCAGTTGCAAGTGAAATGAATTTAGCAAAAACTAGTTTAAGCAAAAAGTCCCACTTAACTGAGAAATCCAAGGGTGGAAGTCAGTCAATTGTACGTGGGTATAGAGATATAGAGACTGTCATCAAAATATTTGCTTTCTCTCCATCTTTTATCTTTGTTTCTCCTTGGCTTAATACTGCAGCCAGGATCTGGTAGAAGTCTTGGTCAAGATAAGATGCTCATTGGCACCCCCGACCTGCATCCTCCAAGCATAAAAAGAACCACTTTCCCTGCTCCTCCTCTTTATTATCATTGCTGTTATTTTAAATGCCCTCTCAGTGTAGTCTTTATTTTGTCCTACTTGACTGTTTTACTCATCTCTCACCAACAGCAGCGGCCAGGATCAGGTAGCATGATGGATTACCATGCAGCAGTGACTTGGAGCAGAAGAAAATTATGCAAAAGCACCAATAAAAGGGAGATAGAAAGTATGCCAGAAAAACAAATTATATATGCCGTTCCCTGTGCTTTCAGAGAGGGCGAATTAGCTTGCTAAGCTCATCAGTAGAAGAAAGTGAAAGTTGCTCAGTCGTGTCTGACTCTTTGTGGCCCCATGGACAATACAGGCCATGGAATTCTCCAGGCCAGAATACTGGAGTGGGTAGCCTTTCCCTTCTCCAGCGGATCTTCCCAACCCAGGGATCAAACCCAGGTCTCCCGCATTGCAGGCTGATTCTTTACCAACTGAGCTATCAGGGAAGGCCATTCAGTAGTAGAGCAGTGATTAAAACCCATGTCTGGCCGTGCTCAGAGTTCTAGACATTAAGCATATTAAAGTTAGATACTTTTTTATTCCTTCTTCCTGGTATTAGTTTTATGATTATTTGTTTCACATTTTCAAGATGTTAAAGCCAAGACAGCCACTGCAAAAATTCTAAAGATTTCTTTGGAGCGTTTCCTCTGGAACTTACTTTCCTGATTTAGAGGCTAGATATTACAATGGATGGTTTCTGTTCTGTTTTTCCTCACAGACCAGTTTCTTTAAATAGCACTCTATATGAATGGTCTTTATATAATATTTATAGTTTAGCACCATTCATGACCTGAATTCACAAAGTATATAATAATTCTGGATGAGGCTTCCAGGTTCTTTCTGGATGCAAGTAAATACTTTCATTCACTGACTAAATGCCAAGATTTTTTCACAGGATCAATTGTGACCCTAAGAGAATGTTAGTTTACTGAAAGAGAGCAAACTTTTCTTCTCCCCAGCGTAAACCCTCACTCATTTCTCTGAATATTGAGAAGAGATCAGCATAAGATGGTGACTCCCTGTCTTATGTACAGTTCAGTGGCCATCACAATCTTACGGCTGTCACTTCTTATTTATTCATTTAACGGCATTTCTCTTCTAGAGCGTAAGTGAAACAAAAGTTGTGCTTAGAAAATTTCTTCTTCTCCTTCTCCCTTTTTCTTTCTCTTAGCCTTGTGGAAATTTAACCGTCCCTTCTCAGTTTGGATGAAGGTTGATGCCACTGAGCTTTTTGATGTTTATTCACAGTCTGTTCTAGGCAGAGATGCTACTGTGAATAAAGAGAAAAACACACTTAGCCCACCAGGATCTTTAACGAGGAAATGAGAAAAGTAAAAATAAAACACTATTAAGTATAAACAAAAATACTATCTGACTCCTGTTCTCCTCCTTCCTCCAATTTTTAGATATCTGTTTTTATCACTTTTAGCTAATGCTGTCTTCACAAACCAAGTACTAGTAATTAAATGGGGATCGAAGGACTGTCAGTAGGAAAAACAAAAATCAATGAGCAAATACAGATATTGCATTACCTTTTAGTCTCCTAATGACTGTTTTAGTTTTCCTTGTTCCAGAACTCACTGTTAAGTGAGTTCAGCGTATTGGTAGAGAATGCAAGATTCATGAAGTTATTTTCATTCATTAAAAGCTTCAGTTGGAGAAGGAGGCCCTTTAAAAATTTGTTTAGTTTTCCCAGTCCATTCTTTTCATGAATTGTTTCTTATTTCCCTGGTGTGGATGACAGCCATAGGCAGCTTTTCAGAAAGAAGCAACTTGAAGCACATTAAAGGTATCATCCAGAAAGATGAATGATAAAGGAACAATAGTAGGACTTTGAGAAAACTTAGTGTTTTAATTTTTTTTTCTGTGTGTTTTGAAAAAGCACTTGATCCTTGAACACCGCAGAGGTTAGGGGCACTGACCATCTGCACATTCAGAAACCTATATAACTTAGAGATGGTGCCCCCTACCCTCAGTTCCTCTTCATCTGTGGTTCCATATCAATGGATTCCACCAGCTATGGATCGTGTAGTACTTATTGTTGAAACATCTGCCTGTAAGTGGACCTGTGCAGTTACAACCAGTGTGGCTCAAGGGTCAGCTGGTTTTCAGTTGTGTTGGAGAGACTCAAAGAGATGAAAAGATAGTTTTCTACTACTTATATTTTAAAATTTCTTCCTTCAATTTTGATGAATGGTTGACTGGCTCTTTCGTTATAGGCAGTAGGTTGGCACAGGGCGACACTTATTGCCCCTTGAAGTAGGTGTTACCAGGTGCATGGTCTTGTTCCCTCTAGCCAGGATTTGATTCAGCTTTTTTCTTTCTTGGATGTGTTAATCACAGAAGCTGGTAACAAGATGAAATTTCAGACACCCTGCTTCTAGCTTGGACATACAGAGGCGAGTGAGGAATCAGCATTTGTTTTAATCCACCAAGATTTGGGGGTTGGTTTTTACAGTTTTGTATCCCTGCCTCCTGACAGATACAGTTCTGATAGCAACATGGGATGTTTTTGTTCCAGGCCACCCTTTCCCTTTGTTTATGAGACAGTAAATGCTTAATTACATGCTTAAGAGGTAAGTAAAGCAAACAAGGTTAAGTCCCTGTTTTCTTCTTCATTACATTAAACTGCTTTGTAAAATCACCCTATCTTGTAAAAAATATCTTTGATATTTGTCAAACCAGAAACCAGTAGAGGATTTTCATTGCAAGGAAAATTTGTTTCTATTCTCTCTTAAGATAATTCTGTTTATGTTTTTTCTTGATTAAAAAAAAAAAAAAACATGCTTTTCCTTCCATCTGTCTACTCAAGAGGACAGATTTCTAACCAGAGAGAGTGAAACAATTACTGTTAACAAGGAATTGAGTTCCAAGATAGTTGCAGAGATAGAAAAAGGGCCCCTGGACATTTTCAACAAGTTCAGGTTCCCAAGTCCAGACAGAGTGTGTTTCACATTGCAAAGGTATGAGCAGATTTCCACACCATTGAGAAGAGGAAAGCAGACACTGCAATAACACCTCCTTCTCTCTTTTTCCTTCTCTCTCTCTCTTTTGGCCTAGAGGAGAGCTGGTGGAAAGGAGCGCCCCCACTCAGGGATTATATTTCCCAGTCTATCTCAGAGCGTCCTGTCTCCATTTCCCGTCCATTGAGGGCTCGGTCACCCTCTGGCCGTTTCCCACCAGTTTTTACTCTTTTCTAGGTACAGCACACAGAAACTCTTGACAGCTGACAGACTCCCCATTGAGCCCTACCTTTTCATGTAGGAAAAGGGGGAGAAAATGAAGAAAACTTGTCTTGAAAGCCTGCAGATTTTCATACCCAAGGAATGTGTTGACCATATGCATCTTAAACCAGACGAACAATGTTTGTTCAGCCCTTCAGCTTGCCAGTGTGCAGACCTGTCTATTCCGTGCTTGGAAGCAAAAACTCCAAACCAGATTTTCTAGACGTTTCTACCAAATAGCAGTGGAGTTGTTCATGCACAGTCCCTTACATGTTAAATTATATTTTTCATTATGGCATAATTTATCTGTAGGAGACATTGACTTTCACAATGAATTCCTTATCTTCAAAATGTCTTGGCCTTTATATGGAAGTGTAGCTACTCCATTTTAATTATTATAGGCAAGGCCATGACTGAATTGTTAGGGTTACAAAGTAGACTTTCATCTTCTTATATGGTTTCCCAGTAATATGAAGAGGATGCATTTTGTGTTTATCTTCCTTTTGCGCCAGGTGGCTAGGATATTCCAGAGTTTGTTCTGTCGGTTCTTTATACCTGATGGCAGGTGTAGTTAGTGCTTAAAACCTGAATGTCAAGGTAGTTAGCAGAACTCTCAAAACTTTTCCTACAGATTGTTTCCTCAGGGAGAATTTGATTCCTTTTGAGCCTAATATCTACTGCCCATAGTTGAGTGTATCTAGGAGAAAAACATCTGGCCTAATTTATATTCGGGCATAATTCAATAATGCTAAATCACAACTTATGGGAAAAACCTAACTGAGACTTCATAAAAGCACTAATTTAGAGTTGGTTAATAGGTAACTCTTATTTGTATTTCTTTCAAAGGGATAGATATTTTGATCATATTGGAACTAATAATTTTTCTTCATTCTGACTTCTAAAGGTGGCATTATGGTATAATGAGCTTGCAGCCTGGTTGTATGCAAAACTCAGCTGGTAAAGTCAGGACTGAGGAAGGCTAAAAGCAAATAGGGACTATCTGATTTCATAAAGAATCTTTTGTTGGCAAAGGTAAGTTTTAATGTTCCATTGCCTCCTTAAAGAGACTCAGCCTATACTTCATATCAACAAATATGGGCTGATTGAAACCAGTTCTGTTTGCTTGGTGCCCTGATAAATATGGCCTTCATTCCTCTGGCACGTAGTTTAAGACAGGACCAGAAAGGAGGGTTGGATGGAAAATTGGAAAACTTGGCTAATTTTAAGGTAGGTAATACATCAAGTAGAATATTAAAGTAATTGCCCCAAGAATGTATTTAGAGTAAATTGTGTTGCAGATATTTTAATTATATGTTAATTACTTGAGTACAGTAAATCTGGTGGGAGATCTTTGACTTGGCTTTTAGTATAAATAGTTACGGTAGATTTTTATGCATGCTTTCATTTACAGACAGGAAGGCACATATCACGGAAGCCTTTGGTCTATAGAAGCCCTGTGGGTTATATCACTAAAATATTGGTGTACCTGCTTCATATTTTTAAATGTTGGCCCTCTTTCTGAAGCCTGGGATTCAGAAATTCTTTTAACTATTATTCATCAGAGTTGAGTTCTGGGTAAAGACTTCTTATTGTGAGAATTATTTATAGCTTTGCCTGGAGAGTTCCTAATTTTATACAATTGTTTAATCTTTTAACTATTGTCTCTGGATGATCAAAGTGCATGCCTGACAAAGGACTAACTCGGAATTTCTGAGTTTTATTTGGTTAAGAATTGGGGTTACCAGTGAAAAAGAAGTAAGTTTTCATAACAGCTGTTCTACTATTGAGAGTCTTCCCAGGTGGCTTAGTGGTAAAAAATCCTCCTGCCAGTGCAATAGATGCGGAAGACATGAGTTTGATCCCTGGGTCAGGAAACCCCCTAGAGGAGGAAATGGCAACCCCACTCCAGTATTCTTGCCTGGAAAAACCCATGGACAGAGGAGCCTGATGGGCTATAGTCCAGGAGGTCACAGAGAGTCAGACACAACACAGAGACTAAACAACAAAACTTCAGTATCTGCAGAAATAGAATGTCCCCCATTAAAATCAAGGTAGAGAAGAGTATTTTTGAAAAGGGGAGAGTAATATGTTCACAAAACAAGAAGTCTAATACATCACTTCTTCCTTACCATTTATTTATCTTGTTTTCATTCATTAGGTATAAGTTTTTCCATGTGCCAGGTAATTGGATATAAAGCAATGACCAAAAAAGAAACAAAATACCATGATGACCATAATTACTTCCACAGACTCTGACTTATAATATCATCACTGGAATAGGATAGAGAAGGGTCATTTCTATGTAGACTAAACTAGCATTTTGAATGAAGATTAAAAAGACATGGGTTAGTCTCCTTTGTAAGTCATTTCTAAATAAATTTGATGCTTCCCACCCTCCCCTCCTCAGCAATAGTAAACCAAAGGATGAGTGTCTCTAGAGATGATGATGGCGTGTTTTATTGCATTTCATTTTGGCGTATGTGTGTGTGTTTGGTAAATATTTGTTAAATCAATGAATTATTGAGGAGATCATGCTGTTGTTTAGCTCCAGTCAGGAGAAGAGTTACTATTAACTGTGACAAAGCAAGCATCATTGTTTTTGTCATTCTTCAACATTTAAGAGGTCAGAATCAAATAATCCCATATAACAAAGTCATTTTCTACAATTATCTCAAGATATATTCTGCAACTAATTCCTTCTGGCAGCTGCATCTGGATGCTGTGTCATTTCAAACTAGTCTATAAGGATAACACTGAAGAATTCTGACTCAGATTGAATGATGAATAATGTTTGCTTTGGAAAAAATTCAGTATACCTGCATTTTATTTTCTCTACTGTGCTTTACAGTAGAGGGTATATAAATATGTCTGCTGTTGTTTGAATATTCATTTTTATTTTGTTTTGAAATTGATTTTAAATTAGTTAAATATTATATAATTTATATTATATATTTTTCCATTATATGTTTTATGATATAGAGATTATCTTAATATACAACTTAAAGATTATGAAAGTAATTTGTGCTTCCAAATACAAAAATATTTTAAGAATATGAAATTTCCTCCTTCAGCTTTTGCTTTTCTGCCACTCTCCAGGGTAACAATTGTTAGATGTTTGGATACTTTTATCTGGTGTGAATGTGTGTGTGTGTGTGGGGGGGAGTTGTGGGTATATTTGTATGTGCACCACGTGTACTTGTATATATGCCCCTTCTATATGCATTATTTTTCAGCTTGCTTATATTTTTTACTCATCACTTTCTAGTGGATATCCTTCCATATCAGTACATGTTTTCCTTCTAATGCCTGTGTATTATTTTGTGGGATGTATGTGCCTTCATTATTTAACCTTCCCTCTCTTAGACTGTATTTTTTTTAAAACAATTTTAGAATGATGTTTTGTTGCATATGCAGGATGAGCTGAGGATTTCTGTATGATAAATACCTAATGATAGACTGAAAGTGAAAGTTGTTCAGTCGTGTCCGACTCTTGGGTAGCCTTTCCCTTCTCCAGGGGATCTTCCTGAGCCAGGGATCAAACCCAGGTCTACTGCATTGCGGGTAGATTCTTTGCCAGCTGAGCCACAAGGGAAGCACAAGAATACTGGAGTGGGTAGCCTATCCCTTCTTCAGTGGATCTTCCCGACTCAGGAATCGAACTGGGGTCTCCTGCATTGCAGGTGGATTCTTTACCAGTTGAGCTATCAGGGAAGTCCAGAATGATAGACCAGATTTGAAAAATGGGACCACTTACCTTGTTACATTTTCATAGTACTGTTCAGTACCCTCCAACTAAGTTTGGACTTTTTGCTACAAGGTATCATATTGTGGTGGTGAAACACTTGGAGTTCAGGAGCATGAGTTTGAATCTCCCCTCTGCTTGTGGCTTGGGACTAGCCTGGAATAAGCGATTTAGTTTATCTGTATCTCAGTTTACTCATGTACAGAGAAATAATACCTACCTTGATTGGTGACTGTGAAAACTAAATATTTTAATGTAAGTCAAGTTCTTATAAAAGTGTCTCATGTATTTTTATTAAAAATTCTTCCCAGTATTATGTAAGTACTATCTGCTATTGTTAACATGAGCACCGTGTAAGGATTCCCAAGATAAGGAAACGTTGGGTCTCAGCTGATTGCTCCTTCATAATGTTATGCTGAAGAGAACACGGACTTTGACCAGAGACCTCCATATGGACTGGTGTTTACTCTCCTACGTGTGGACAAAAATACAAATTAAACTTCTTAATTTTCATATTATCTTATTCTGCTGCTGCACGTCTGCTTTTCAGAGTCGTCATATCTATCTGTAGTGCATGCATGCTAAATCACTTCAGTCGTATTGCCCTCCAGGCTCCTCTGTCCATGGGATTCTCCAGGCAAGAATACTGGAGTGGGTTGCCATGCCCTTCTCCAGGGAATCTTCCCAAGCCAGGGATTGAACCTACATCACTTATATCTCCTGCATTGGAGGCAGGCTCCATACTATTAGCGCCACCTGGAAAGTCCATCTACCTTTAGTAGTAAAGTATAAATAAACTCCAAGTTGTCATTAGGGTATATACTCTTTAACTTAATCATATTAGATCTTGGGAATACTGTCTACCTAATTAGACTCAAGCAGAGACATTACTTTGCCGACTAAGGTCCGTCTAGTCAAGGCTATGGTTTTTCCAGTAGTCATGTATGGATGTGAGAGTTGGACTGTGAAGAAGGCTGAGCGCCGAAGAATTGATGCTTTTGAACTGCGATGTTGGAGAAGACTCTTGAGAGTCCCTTGGACTGCAAGGAGATCCAACCAGTCCATTCTGAAGGAGATCAGCCCTGGGATTTCTCTGGAAGGAATGATGCTAAAGCTGAAACTCCAGTACTTTGGCCACCTCATGCGAAGAGTTGACTGATTGGAAAATACTCTGATGCTGGGAGGGATTGGGGGCAGGAGGAGAAGGGGACGACAGAGGATGAGATGGCTGGATGGCATCACGGACTCAATGGATGTGAGTCTGAGTGAACTCCGGGAGTTGGTGATGGACAGGGAGGCCTGGTGTGCTGTGATTCACGGGGTCGCAAAGAGTCAGACACGACTGAGCAACTGAACTGAACTGAACTAAACCCATTTCAGCGTTCTTGCCTTGAGAATCCCAGGGATGGGGGAGCCTGGTGGGCTGCCGTCTGTGGGGTCGCACAGAGTCAGACATGACTGAAGTGACTTAGTAGTAGTAGTAGTAGTAGTAGTAGTATATTTTTGAGCTTCCCTAGTGGCTTGGACAGTTAAAAAAAATCTGCCTACAGTGCAGGAGACTTGGGTTCAATCCCTGGGTCTGGAAGATCCCCTGGAGAAGGGCATGGCTACAACTCCAGTATTTTTGCCAGGAGACTTCCATGGACAGAGGAACCTAGTGGGCTACAGTCCATGGGGTCACAAAAAGTCAGACACAACTGAGCGACTAAGCACACACACACATTGTATTTTTATGTTATGCTTAGATTGTGTGAGAGATTCAGCAATATGAACTTACGTATGTTCTGTGTTTGCTATTGTGAAACTCTCATTGGGGATCCTGCCTATTACCACCCAGTGCCTCTATGAATTTCACTTGGCACGATCCTCTTAGTTTAGGGATAGGAAACTTTATCTTCTCTGACAAACCAGTGTTTCTTTCATGAAGCTAATAGGACTTAACTGGTTGTTTGTCTCTACATTTTAGCTGCCTTAGAATTAGTACCATGTTCTAGGTTAGAATCACAGCAGCTTGATCACAGGGCATGATTTCCTAGTTTTCAAATATTCCCTATATTTTCTTCTTTAAATTAGTGCCTATTTCTAAAAAGAACATATAATAAAGTAATAGAGAGGTTATATCCTATGGTTTAGGTGAGATAAGAAATGATAAAATATGAGCTTGACAAACAAGATACTGAGAAAAATCTACAGATATGATCAGGGGTGCTGCTCATAACCGTGGGGAAAACCACAGAGAGCAGGGGTGTAATTTTCCAAGAGCTGAAGCACTTTGTGACCATGTGACTTTGGGAGAGTCAAATGAACATGCCTGCATTTTAGTTGCCTCCCCTCTCGTAAAATGAGGGTGTTACTACTTCCCATGATGATAAAGTGGTGGTTGTGAGGATCAAGTAAGCTTGTATTTATGTTAGAACAGAATTTGATGCAGGGTAGCTCTTGGGTATTTTCTATTGTTATTATTATAAAAGAAGAAAAGAAAAACTTTTTGAAATTACAGACTGTAGAGCTTTATCTCAAGTCTCAGTAAAATTCTACAGAGCATTATTAAACAGAAATGGAAGTAGTGATCCCTGGAAGGCATTATGGATTCTCTAAGTTAATTCATGTCAAACTAAATTAATTTATTTTTGATAGGATTATTAGACATACAGCAGGAGGATGCGCCTGGTGGAGCTAAATTTCAGCCAGTCATTTGACGTATTCTCTTGTGGGACTCTTTTAAAACTGATGGGCAAATATGAACTGGGCGATAGTTTAATTAAATGAATTTTTAGCAGATTGAGCTTCTATAGGCAAATTATACTGATTGGCTCATCAGTATCATTTTGAAAGGAGATCCCAGTGGCAGCCACGTGGTTTGTGGCTTTGTTTTTCCTTGCATTAGTCTCCTGTCAGGAATAACTTGGAGGAATCCGTCAAATCATGCTTGTCACATGTATGGATATCACAAAATAAAAAGGGAAACTGAACAGTTGGACCAGGGAATAATGATTCCAAAAGAAGTTTGGAAGCTTGGACGAACAACCTGCACCTAAAAAGATGAAATTTAACTCAGATAAATATTTCTCCACTTTGTGGATAAAGCAAAATTTACCTGTTACCTTAAATAATCAGATATTAGAGGATAATAGGATTTCAGAGCCTGCAAAAATGGATTGAAACAAACACTAGTGCATAAAGATACGTTTCTGTCTGGCGAGTTTGGAAAATATACCACAGAATTAGGCATGTGGTTTCAGAAGCAAATGTTGAACGATCTGGAAGTTTTAGTTGATTGACAGTGTGAGGACTGCTGAAAAAGAGCAAGTGTTCTGCTAGATTGTATTAATGTAATTATATGAGCTAGAGAAATGGAAGTAATAGGTTTACTATACAGATTATGTTTCAATCAAACTACATTTGGAATATTTATCAATGGCATTTAACTAATTTACTTTAATTAGGATAGTTCTTAAAGACGTGAATTACAGATGACAATAGCAAATTCAAGAATATTCAAGGAAGGATGATTTGGGAGGTAGTCTGCAAGCTATTTTATGTGAGGATGGATGGAAGAAACCAAGGATCCATTAGCCTGAAAATAAAAGGCTGGGCCTTTCCCGGTGACTCAGTGGTAAAGCATGCACCTGCCGATGCAGGAGACCTGGGTTCGATCTCTGGGTCAGGAAGACCCCCTGGAGAAGGAAATGGCAACCCACTCCGGTATTCTTGCCTGGGAAACTCCATGGAGAGAAGGGCCTGGTAGGCTACAGTCCATGGGATTGCAGAAGAACTGGACACAACTTAGCGACTAAACAACCAAAGGGAGGCTGGGCCCCTAATAGTGTTTTCAAACAGGTAGCATTATATCATGTGAATAAATTATTGGATCCCATTTTAATTACCCATAACACAATTACCTTACTTTAGGCTTCCGTGGTAGCCAAGTAGTTGTAATTGAATATTAAATATTTGTCACATTCAAAGGCAAAAACCAGGACTACATAGCAGAAGTAATAGGAAAGCAGAATTTTTGCTTGATACACAGAAGGAACATTTTAATAATCAGTAGGTTCTGAATAGGCCATCTGCAAATTTCTGTGGTATAAGAGTATTTCTTCTTCATTAAAGAGATGTCTGACTTTTTAAGACAGGTTTCATATGTATCTCCAATTAAATAGATTAATATTTTTCTTTTACACTTTTTTGAACATTGTGGAAATTCCAGGTCTCTCACTTGTGTTTTTTTTTCTGTGTGTAAAAGAAATGTCAACTGTTTGTCGAGCTTAGAAAATTACTGAGGTAGAACAAGTTTGCCAAAATCCCATAGGAAATTAGAAGTCATCTCTCAGTTGCATAGAAATTTACCTGCAGATTTAGGTAGTGGTCACTGTCTGAACTGTTCCAGGCTTCAGAAAACCATCTCTGTGTTCTGAGCCCTGCTCAGGTTTTATGAAGCTGAGCCACCAAAATAATTTTACTGTAAGACAGAATTTCCTTCTGATGGACATTCTATAATACTGTAGATCATAATTGCTAGAAAGTTCATCTTTAAGTATATGTTGTTGCAAGTAAGTTGCCGCTTCTGGTATTCTCTGTTTTTGCTTGATTTGTAACACGAACACAACTGGATAATTTGTCCCCAAAGGGTGCTTTTCTTCCTAGAAAACAGAGCAGTGTCTGAAAGAGTACCCTAGTGGATAATCCCTCTTGTTAAACACCGGGAGGAAGACTTTGGGTTGGTGAAAGCAGATACTGGGTGGTGCAGGTTTACATCTGAATCCACAGGGAATAAACTTGACCATGATCAGGGATGGGGTTGGCGATATGTGTCTAACCTGATTTGTGGAAACCCTAGTGCAGTTTAGGCAGGAAATTGCAAAGAAAGACTCCACCTAATGTCCATTATTATTATTATTATTATTTTTTTTTCTGTAGCTCCCTTCTTTGTGTTGAAAAGATTCATGTTTCTAAGCTGTGCTCAAAGGAGGCAATTTTCCCAGCCAATAGTATTTAGCTAATGTTTACTAACACATGTTGTAGTAGGCAGTCATTTGGCATCCGGAAATAATCAGTGCCTTACACTCAAGCTCCCATTTAGTTCTCACAATATTTTTCTAAAAAAGAAAATGAAGAAACTGAGTTCAAGGAGGTTAAATATCTAAGATCAGACAGCTAGTGAGTAGCAGTTCCTGGTTTATCTGACTTCCTTGTTATGCTATCAAAATTCCTAATGTGCAGCAACTCAAAACTAACTTGGTCTCCATCGAAGCCTGCTTAATGATGCTCTAATCTGATGCTACAGACGTGAATGAGGATCAAGGTCTTTGATCGCACAAGCCTTGCAGTGTCCCTGGAAGAATATCATTAAACAGATAATGCTAATTAAGGACAGCTGTGACAGGCGCTGCCATGGGAAAGTACAGGTTAAACCGTTATCTGAGAGTTCAAGGAAATATCTGATTTGTTCTGAAGTGGGAGATTGCTGACAGGGGCATGATGAGCTGGATGGCGCGTATAATGTCTTGACTCCAGGCCCACGGTTTCTATGAGAGCCTTGTGCTCAAGATGAGAAGCAATTTAACTTAGTAGAAGGAGCAGACTTCTCTTGGTAGACCTATTGACTTCCTACTGCCAGGTCTCAGAGACTCTATCTTCTTGGACACCTTTTCTTGTAGGTGAAGTTGGCCTGACTCTCAAAGCTTTTATAAACAAAATTTTGCATCTTTTAAGTCACACATTCACAGATACTACTACAGCATGCAATTTCCCCATAAAATGCAGGGAAGTAGAGTAGAAAAATTGTGGGGGTCATCTTTGGGGCTTCCCTGGTGGCTCAGTGGTAAAGAACCCATCTGCCAATGCAGGAGATGCAAGAGACACAGGTTCGATCCCTCGGTCAGGAAGATCTCCTGGAGAAGGAAACAGCAGCCCTCTCCAGTATTCTTGCCTGGGAAATCCCATGCACTGAGAAGCCGGTGGGCTACTGTCCATGGGGTTGCAAAGAGTCAGACACGGCTTAGCAACTGAACAACAACAGAGTATCATTTTTATACCCTTAACTAGTAACCACATATGTTAGAAGTGAGAACCATCTCATTGAGGTATAGATATTGGGTGCTGAGCAAGGTGCTATCATTTTTTATGTGATTCATTTTCTCACCTAAATACTACCAGCCATTGAAATTCATGTCTCATCAAAATGACATGGACCTTTGAGATTTCTCAAGAAGAGTGGAAATAGGGAATGTTAAATATATGAAGGCAGGAGGAGAAGGGGAAGACAGAGGATGAGATGGTTGGGTGGCATTGCTGACTTGATGGACATGACCTTGAGTAAGCCCCGGGAGTTGGTGATGGACAGGGAAGCCTGGCGTGCTGCAGTCCATGGGGTCACAAAGTGTAGGACACGACTGAGTGACTGAACTGATATATATAAATCCAGGAGTCTATTGTAATACAAGTAAAACCTCTGGAGACTTAGCAGGGACAAGGTATCTAATATATATTAGCTGCTTTTATTGTATTTAAACATTGTCATCATCAATATTATCATGTGTGCAAGTCCTGTCCTTCTACAAAGTAGCTTTATGACCTTGGACCAGTTACCTCACCTCAATGCATTTCAGAGGAAGTTAATCCTGTCTCTCCTATGCATTTCACTGAGGTGTCAGGGTCAAATTATATATATATATATATATATATATATATATATATATATATATACACACATATATATATATAATCATATATAAGCAAATGAAATAATATATGTTGTAAGTAAACACACTTTGATTGTAGAGAGCTATATAATGGTTTATTGTTATAACCTCTGAATCATTTACTGAATACATGAAACCTTAAATAGCTAAACATTTTAATGAACTGTCAATATGATTTAAAGGAAGATACTTTAATGTTTGAGAAAGATTTAAACCTGTATCATCAATGTGACTGTATTAATAAATTGTAGAAGTCATTTTATTGCACAGTTAAATAAATAAGCTCAGAATTTTTTTTTCAGGGCCTGAAGACCAAGACTTTTACCTTTAGATGAACATTGATCTAATATGTTTATCTTCAGTTCAGTTCAGTTGCTCAGTCATGTCCGACTCTTTGCGACTGCATGGACTGCAGCACGCCAGGCTTCCCTGTCCATCACCAACTCCTGAAGCTTGCTCAAACTCATGTCCATTGAGTCGGTGATGCCATCAAGCCATCTCATTCTCTGTCGTCCCCTTCTCCTCTTGCCTTCAGTGTTTGCCAGCATTAGGGTCTTTTCGAATGAGTCAGTTTATCGTAGGGTACTGGAAATGACTTTTCTGGGTAAGCTTTAAAATGTTTGACATATGGACCAGAAAAGTGCTGAAAGAATGAACCTAAGACAGAAATCATTCTTAGCATGGCCTGTGTCCTCAGTGATTCAGCAAACATCCCTTTCCTTCTCTTTCAATATTGCTATCTTTTTTTGCAGATTTTTTTTTCTCTTCATATGGGGTGTGTAGAAATCTGGGGAAGAGCAGTCTGAGATAGACTCTTGTCCGTCGTGTCTCAAAGTTGCATAAATGTACGTGTCTTTGAGATAGGCTCTGATGTAGTTGGGCTTCCCAGGGGGCACTAGTGGTAAAGAACCCGTCTGCCAATGCAGGGGATATAAGAGACGTGGGTTTGATCCCTTGGTCAGGAAGATTCTCTGGAGGAGGCTATGGCAACCCACTGCAGTAGGCAAGAGTGTGAGAGTGGTGGGCTACACTCCATGGGATTGCAAACAGTCAGCCACAAGTGAAGTGACTTAGCATGCATGCCTATAGGCTGATATAAATAGCCACATCAGTAAGGAAGGTGACATCCAGTGGGTTGTTTACCAGTTCTGCACATCTGTTCATGCCCTCTGGAAAATGCAAGAGAATCCATTGTTAGGGAGGCCATTGATAGTATGTGTGCTTTGTGTCCTTAGCCATGGAAATTCCACTTTGGTTTGAGCAGTGCTGAGACTGCAACCTGTTGGGAGTAGCAATGCAGGAGACAGAAGATAGTTGAAAATTGAAAGGACTTTAGTACATGAGAAGGAAGTATGAGAGGCGTAAGATCCAACTCTTAGGGAGACAAAGTCAAGTGGAATCACAAATGTAGCTCTAACACAGGAGAGCAATTTGTTTTACAAAGAAAGAAAGGGCATCTTATGTAAAGATTGAACACTGTGACAGACGCTGATTTGTATAGAAGAGACAGTGATATCTGGCCAAAGGTTTCTAATTACAGCCTTCTCTTGGCAGCCGTCTCTCGGCTAATAACTCTAGCTACAGATTTTCTTCGGGAAATGGCAGTTTTAGGGGCTTGTTTTTGAGGAAATAAATTATAAAACAGCTCCATTTTCAGCAAGAAATTTTTTGAAAGGGACTAGAAAAGATCATTTTTTAGCCAGAGTAAATAATGTAGGAAAAAGAAAACATAGAACTATTGGAAAGGAGACACAATTCATAGTTTTTGTAGAAAATGTGATTTTATACTTCTGTGCTATTAGAACTATTAAGAATTCAATTAGCTGTTCATATAGATAATAATTAGCACAGCTCAGTGGCTTTTGTGTGTAGCAATAAAATGTGAAAATATTTTATGAAAAAAGTATATTCAGAGTTGCAGCCCAAAATATAAAGCACTTAATAAAAAGCCTATTACAGTTTATAAAATAAAACTCAAACATGGAACAATGTGGGTACATTTCCTGAAAGTTTAATTAGAATGTCACATTTAATTCCAATCTACGTTTCATTTAGAAGTATAAAGAAGTGAGCAATGAAAAATTTAAGAATAATGAGAGCCATGTCCTATCCAGAGAGTGAAGTGTGCTGTAATGTCACAGCAATTTAAACAGGGTGGTGCTGGCACAGGAATTGACTGAAAGTCAGGTCAACATAGGGGCTTCCCTGATAGCTCAGTTGGTAAAGAATCTGCCTGCAATACAATAGACCCGGTTCAATTCCTGGGTCGGAAAAGTCCCCTGGAGAAGGGATAGGCTACCCAATCCAGTCTTCTTGGGCTTACCTTGTGGCTCAGCTGATAAAGAATCCGCCTGCAATTCGAGAGAACTGGGTTTGACCTGGATTCCCTTCGGTCTGGCCTGGAGAGAAATTCCATGGACTGTACAGTCCTTGGGGTCACAAAGAGTCAGACACAACTGAGTGACTTTCACTTCACTTCACAGGGGAACATAGCAGGACCTCTGGGTGAGCCCCAGGGACAGTGGTTTGCAGTTCATTTCAGAGACCGGAAAAGTTCCCAGAAGCGCCTTTGGCCATTAGAGGGAGTAAGTGCTGGGGGTTCTGAGCACTCTCATCACTACCTCAGCAACAGCTCTGCTTTGCATGCAAAGTCCCTTCAGTCCTGTCTGACTCTATGCGGTCCCATGAACTGTAGTTCGCCAGGATCCTCTGTCCATGGGATTCTTCAGGCAAGAATACTGGGATGGGTAGCCATTTCCTTCTCTAGGGGAATCCTTCCTATCTAGGGGTCAAACCCAAATCTCCTGCATTGCAGGCAGACTCTTGACCATCAGTGCCTTTATATTGGGTTTCCACATTTTTATGTTGTTTTCACATCCAGAAGCATTTTCATCACCCTAATTGTAATATATGGCAGGAGATGCCTCACTAACCATAAACCATAAACTGGCTTATGAAACAAATTGTGTTGGGGAATCTTGACCTATATTAATAGTAGGTGGGGCTTAGGTTAATTATTCACAAGGCTGCAAACAGATGCATTCTGGATTGATTGAGGGATTGAAAATGAAAGCATAAAATACAAGAAATATTTGTAGATAATTACCAACTCTCTGGATAAAAGGAATGTCTAAACATAAGAGCAGGTAAAGCCACAATGGAAAAGTCGCATAAGTAATTATGTGAAAATAGAATACTTTATGTGTCTTCATAAATATCCAAAAATAAGTAACATAAAGAATACAAATCTGTTATTAACATGCCCAATAATGAATATCATTTTAATATATAAATAGCTTTTTACACATTAGTAAGAAAGAGATATCCCATATGGTATTCATTTGAAAAAAAACTTTGTTCTCGTTAGTATTTACAAAAGTATAATTAGAGTAACAATGAATTACAACTTATTTGACCTACCAAGTTGGCAAATATTGTGAAAAAGATAATATTTAATCCTGGCAAAGTTGTGGAGAGAGGCAGGTTCAGTTCTGCTTGGTGAGTGTATAAATTGTTAAAATAGTTTTCAAACAGTTGGCAGTGTATCAAGAGACATGACAGAGCTCATATCCTTTGACTCAATAATATTCTAAGAACATTACATTCAGTGTATTTTTTGGGAAATTATTTTTGGTCGTAAACTCACTAGCGCATTTTGTTTTTTATAATACAGGTATGAATTTGGATTTTTCCAGTTTTTTTCAATCAGAAAACAAGACTTTTAAAATTATCGTTGTCCATGGTGAACTCTAAAATTGGAATCTCTATATTTTGTCTTAATTGTATTGTTATTGCCCAAGACAGTTTGAACCTGTTTTGATTATCTGAAATACTTATTGGCTCTGTTACTAATCTTACTATGACACATAATCTTAAAAATTGTATATAATCCCACTCTTCACTGCTCCATTGCATCCTTGACCCCTGTTTCTAAGAGGTAGGTACAAGGTGAAAAACAATTGGAAGAATATGTTAAATTCAGATTAAGCGTTACATAACCAGGAAGACATTTTCAAATGCTCGTTGTATTTGAATATGTCAAGAAAGGTAATCCAGGAAGTATGATTTTTCAGGACTTAGGAAGCACTACACAGCCAAGACATTGACTCCTGGCATGTGTGAGTGCTTCCTCAGTCTAACGCTGGGGGCTGCAGTCTCCCTCTGACTGTGGCTTCTTCCCTCTGTTGTGTTTGAGTATGGCTGCCTGCTGGTCTGAATCTTGTCCCTGCCATGTGTCATGTGCTATCCATGTTATTGTCCCGTGAAAGTAATTTATCTCTATCTTGTTCTCTGAATGCTCCCACAGCTAGTTCAGTGAAGCCTGTTCCCACCCAGGACCCTCTCCTGCTCCGTCCCCTTTCTCTGTCTTGCAGGAGCTGAGGGTGGCTTCTGGTGTTCTGTGTGGCTTCAGCATTTCCTTCCTGCCTCTCATCCACTTCGCGATGTAATTCTTCGCACTTTTACTTCCTTTGTAGAGTAGGCTGTGATGTCATAGAGAAGGGGACAGGGCTATCCAAATTCTCTCAATTGCTGGGAGGAGCTGCCAAGGTGTGCTGAGGGGCCTGTACTCAGGAAGAGAAACAGGGCGTTCTCCACAGTGAGTAACCCCACTTTTGAGTGCACCCAACTTGCCATGAAAACCTTACCCAGTACACTGGAGTTTCCTCTTGCGCCCTTTCTAGATTTAACCAGTTTGCCTTTTGGACATTCCCAGTTCAGCTCAATATGCCTCCTTTCTCCCCTTTCTCCTTTGCCTGCTCTCTTTTCTGCCATCCTGTGTCTCTCCCCTCCAGCTTCCCTCTTCCTTGCTTGCTCTCATGTATGTGTGTGTCTGTTGACCTTCTGCCCATACCTTCTATGAGAGACCATTGTTCCCAGCATTGCCTGTCCCTGGGGGAGATGCCCACCTTGTATCTAGTCCATGTGACCACAGCATCGCCTTTCAGTAACTCATGAGTATGAACTGTTCTATGATACTGACGGTTCTTTTTTATTTCAAAACTTCTGTCGGCTTTTTTGTTTTCATGTCTGTATCTTTCCTGCCTTTCTTTGTAACCTAATCTTTCCCCCTTTTCAGCTCTTTCATGCAGTTTCCTTCTTGCCTTTTTTAAGCCAATATTTTTACACTTTGGTCCTCTTCCCTGTAGAGCTGTGCCTATGTTTCTCCCCCCTTCCCTTTGATAGTTTTCAGTCCATCCCTCCCAATAGTCTCCTCTCTGAGGACAGTTTTCGTCTTTCCTGTTGACATACTTGTTGCTACGCTCTTTCCAGTGTAGCATGTTTCGATGTTCTTTAAAGAATTGCCATCTGCAGCTAAGGGACTGACCAGACTGGGAAAACCGGGGACGCTTTCTGGGAACTAGAGGTGAGAACAGAAAAGTGGCCTTAGTGGTGAGGAAGGGCAGGCTGTGTATAATTCACTAGATAACCACAAGGAACGGAGCCCCAAGGAGCAGAAGCCTTGCCAGTGACCTTGTTGAAATTTAGCCATTGATTGTAGAAGAGATCACAGAGCTCTTTTGAATATATTTGGAAGCCTTTTCAATTTAAAATTTGCCTAAACACTTCTTGATTAATTCTCAATTATTATGATAATTCTGGTCTGATAATCATAGTAATCATAAATTAGGACTCTAGAATCATTAAGTTGTATGGGGGCCATGACTTGTGCACAAACTCCTGTACAGAAAATTTAAGTATTGGATTGGCCAAAAGGTTCATTTGGGTTTTACCATAAGATGTTCTGCTGCTGCTGCTGCTAAGTCACTTCAGTCATGTCACCCACCAGGCTTCCCCATCCTAGAAAAACCCAAATGAACGTTTTGGCTAACGGAATAGGTGTCATCTACCCTTGGAAGAAGTCATTGTGGAGATATGTGTAGACTTGTTTTCTTGTCCCAGATGTGGTCCTCACAGCCCTTGTTCGTGAGTAGTGTGGGGAGCATTGTTCACTGCTCTCACTGCGTGTAGTTCAGTCCTGGGGTAAATAAAGAGCCTTGATTTCCAGGGCTGGTGGTCTAATGCCTGTGGAAATAATTAACTGTGTCCCATGTCATTTCCCATACTTTGTTCAAAAAATCTCCTCCACTCAAAAATAAGTAGGACAGATGGGGAGAGAAAGAAGATAGGACTCAGTTCATAAAGCTGAGATGGGCTGAACCGGAAGAGGAAGGGGGTTTACTTGAAATGAATTGGAAAAGGCAAATGAAAGGAAACTGAGCTGAACTGGAAGACACACTGTAATGGGATACTTGGGTTTCTGTATGCTTTTTCTCCATTTTGGCCACGAAGGGTTTTTAATACAGGGTTTTTTTGTTGTTTTTTAATACAGAAGAAGTTGATCAGACTATGAATCCAGTGAGGTTATTTCTGACTAGTGCTTTGTTCTCTGCTGTTGATGGTATTCAGGCTCATGTTTCCAAGCTTTTAGAAATTTAGGAAACATTTTAACAGCCTGAAAACATGACTTTAACAATAAAATGTTAGCAATTTTAAATAAAGGAAATTCTATACATTTACTAACTCGGTGTTTTTAGGTTTCACATTACTTTTTTTTGTGGTGTATGCCTTTGTGACATTTTTGCAGAATGGCCCCTGTATGTTGCAGAAATTGCCATAAATGCCCAGGAAAAAATTATATCCTATCACTTGCACACCTGACATGTATCATGTAACCTAATTTTGGCATAATAGCCCCTTCCCCTTTAAAATTTGCATGATTCACACACATTTTCATCTTGTATGCTTCTATGCAGTAATCTAGAAGTCTTATGTCTGTCTTTATTTTTTAGGCACTAGAGAAACACCCCAACTCACCAATGACAGCAAAGCAGATATTGGAAGTCATTCAGAAAGAAGGGTTAAAAGAAACAAGGTCAGTATTCATATTTACATTTTCTGTTTTCTTTGATTAACAATTGCTACTGATTGCAAAGCAACAGATGTATCTAGGTTTTGATGTTGTAGTTGATTGTGAATTAAGTAGCTACATGAGGATTCTTTGGTGACTGCCAAATATTTGAGTGACCCAAGATTTCCTTGAAACTACTTGTTCACTTAATAAATTAGACTGATAGAGAATGTATTTCATTAACAAGGAGCAGCACTGTGTGAATTTGCCTATAATTGGAGTTACTCATCTTTCTTGTAAGAGAAGATTTTTGTTTTTGAAAGTGACTACTGAAAGAGAAACATTTTACAGTCTTCACAGATAGATTCCAGGATGTAAGATGAGCTCATTCTGATAAAATTCAAATTGCCAGTGAACGTAGTTGAAAATTTAGTCCTCTCATATTTAGAATTACTCTACTTGGATAAATTATTGAGTCTTTTTTTTTTTAAAAAAATAACAGTTTTATTGAGATATTCATATATCATAACATTTGCCCTTTGAAAATGCACAATTTGTTGGTTTTCAGAACATTCCCCAAAACTGTGCAATCATTACCGCTATCTAATTTTAGAACATTTTCACCACCCTAAGTGAACCCCATATCCATTAGCAGTCACTCCCAATTCCCTATTCTCCCCAGCCCCTGGCAATCACTCATGCACTACTGTCTGTGGGTTTGCCTATCCTGGACATTTTGTATAATTGGAATTATACACTGTATAGCCTTTTGTGACTGGCTTCATTTAGCATCATGTTTTCAGAGTCCACCCGTGTGGTACCATGAATCAGTACTTCATTTCTTTTTGTTGCCAAATAATATTTTATTGAATGGATGTAAACTACATTTTCTTTATCTGTGGTGATCCTTTATTTTTGTTTAGTTATGAATTTTACAGTGTTGGCTTTATCCAGTTGTTTAGGGCCATATAAATGATATTACTCAAAGAGAAGAAAGCAATTTGTTATAAGGTAAAATAACCATAGAGCTCTCAGATGTGTATTACTCATTCATGTTACATAGAGTAAATTTTTTGAATTGTATGATGTTGCCTACCTGTAAGTCATTGACAAGACAGTGGTCTCAGCTTGGTGAAAATTTAATCCACTGAGTTACCTTTTGAATCTGGTAACTGAGATAGCATCTGCAGAGAGCAATCAATGTCCTCCCAAGACTAACTTTTCCTACAAAATTGGTGTTACCTGAAACTCATTACTATAACCTGTGAGTCTCATTGGCTTCTAGCTGTTTAAAATGCATCTCTTGCAAGTTTTACCCACGAACATCACAATTTAGTGGTATGGAGGACTCCTAGGCTCAGGTTTTCATCTCTGTTTTAGAGGATTTATCTGCCTGTTCTGAAGAAAGAGCCCTAGCTAATGTAACTATAGTGTTTGCAATTATTGTTTCCCACCAAGTGGAGGTAACACTGGGGAGGAAAGTTGCTGACAGCGCCCAACAACTCTCTTAGAGGGGTCCCTTGCTTCTAAGCCAGACGTCATTATAAGGGGCTCAGGAACAAAACAGGGACACCTGGAAATGAATATTCTCCTGACTGCCTGTCCGAAATGTGTGGGCTATAGCCAGAAGAAAAGAAGGGGTACAAACCTAAAGATCTGAACTCCTGTTGAATGTGGGCTGAGCCAGCGCAGTCTACCAGTGCAAGCACTCGAAGCTTCTCCTATAAGCAGACACTTGAAATGTGTTCACCGTGACCCTCTCCACAGGAGTGAGCAGGCCGCTATCAGCTGTTATGTACCTTGAGATATAAAACTCCTGCACCATGGCCATGAGCAGCATTTTAATTACACTTAACCATTGTAACAGCATTTTTTTTTTTCATAGTTTTTTCAAGATGCTCGTCTTCCCAGAGTGGTACATTAAAGGGCTTTAACTATATGTTAACAAACAAAACACAAACAACTTCTTTAAAGAGTATGAAAATTGAAATGGAAAACATACCCTGTTCCTCTGAATTCAACCCCTCTTCATTATCCCCATCCTCTCTTATTGTGTCCTGTGAAGAAAAAAAAAAAAAATGTCGTCATAAGTACGGATGAACCTGTGTAGAACTGTTTAAAGTTACCTGCAAGGAATTCACAAGTTAAATAGCAAAGGGAATAGGCCAAGAAAGAGACTGTGGTTCTGTTTTAAGTTCTACTTTATAAAATCAACTCTGTGCAGAGGGCTTCACACTGTGCATTTTATGTCCCCGTTTCTTTCTGTCTCTTTGAATTCTCGCTCCTGTCAGTTGTGATGGTTCCTTACAACTGCTGTATCTGTAACCATTCTTCTTTTCTAGTCTGCTTATTAGAATCGTCTCTAAAATAAAAGTAGTTCTCAGATTTTTGAGTTTCAACTTTCCTATTGTATATTGCTTTAGGGAACAGATTCTGACATTTATTTTTATTTTGTTTCCTTTCAAATTCTTAAATAGTTTCCAAGTATTAATGGGAGCTGAGTAAATGAAGTGTAACTGTATCTGTTTTTCTTAAGTAAAGTTACATTTAAAAATTCCATCATCATAAGGTCAAGCATAGCTGTTTCATTTCTAGGTATTTATTAATGATGTGCTTTTCAAGATGTGCAGGCTTTCAGATATGCCTGATTAACTGCAGGGGAGTGACTGTGAAGGTTACCGATGTGCCCATAACCTCCCGGGGGTCTCTATGAATGAGAGGTCATGTTAGCGGCCCTCCCCCAGTCCACCGCTGCGCCTGGCATTTCTGGAAGAGAGAAGATTGGCCCTTTATCCATCATCATTCCAATGCCATTTGTTTTAAAATAACGCCATTTCTTTCAAGAGCTGGGTTGTTGGGCAGTGGGGGGAGGGTTCTTCGTCCTGTGTGTCAGGCAGGTTTCCTATAACACTGGACCTCACTGGACTCTAAATTTGTCCTTGTTTGTCTTCCCGCTGGTCTGTGAGCTCCTTATGGGGAGGGTACCCTCACACTCCTGGCACTCAGAAGATACTCAGTAAATATTTGTTGAGCAAACATTCTTCCTCAGGATGTTAACTTGCTGGTCCTCAGTGATCCCTTTGGCTTGCATTTAAAGTTAGAAGCTTCTTTTTGGCATTACAGGTTGTATTTTTTAATCCTATTTTTAATTGTTTTAATCAAAAAGAATCTACCAGTTTTGAGGGAATCCCTTTAAATAGATGCATGCAGATCGCTTCTGACAGATGAGTGGTGAACACATGAGCTTATTGTGCCGTTGCCTGTTCTCAAACACTGTAGGTGCCTCTGGTTGACACGTAAAACTTAAAAAATAAACCAGTAATTTTGGCAAAGCTGATGTTTTTGTTCAGTAGATGTGATATTGTTCACTTATTTATTTTTGACATTTTATGGTACCTTTTCTTCTTTTCCAGGGACACTTCAAATTGCATAATTTTCATACAGACAGGATAAAAAGAGAACAGCTCTTTTATATCATGTTCTGTGTATCTTCTTCAAGTTATTGATGAAATGTATAGTATTTGGTTGCACTGTATTTGGGAAAGCTAGACTGAAATAAGAATTCCCCATGTGGTTTTTAAAAAGGTATATAAATATAGTAAATTGTCAGAAGAACATATAGTTTTTGTTAGAGAAAATTAATATGATCATGGCAAGATTTCCTAGAAGTTTTTTTAAGGAAAATATATCTGGTAAGTTTTAATTCCCTTCTGTATAATAACATAGAAGATCTTTATCAATATAATTTTATTCTGGTCCATCTATATTGTACTTGCTTTACTGATTGAGTTATTTCCAGGCTTCTGCTACTTTGTGCTAATGAGTTGTCAACAGTTGATTAGACAGAGCTGTTTGGAATGCTTTTCACATGATCAGAATCTTATAATCAATCAAAGAGCCATGTTGCTTGCACAGAGAGGATAGAAATGTGCATATTCTAGATTGCAGCTTTTATGGATGGATATTTGATATTCCTGTTTGGACTGCTTGGCTAAACATTCCCACTTCCTGAGGGAGAGAGGGTGCTACTGTGGACTCTAGTCTTGTCTGCAGTAATTAAACATATGTTCATAGAAAAAGAGAAAGCAACCACGGTGACTGTGTTGGTTTGGATGACTTTGGGGGTTGCCTTGCCCTAATTCTGATTTTCTGCTTTTGGCTTGCTTATTCAGAAGTTATAATTCCTTTACAAAGGGGACTGAGGGAGTTTTGATGCCCAAGGATATGTTTTTCTCTGCTCATGTAATTTTTAAAGCAATGCTTCCAGAGAAACATATGCTGTTTTAGTGACACATCCAGGAGCAGTAGGTCAAGGAATGAGGTCTGTAGCATTTACCTAATGAAAGGAGGGGCCCCATTTGTCAGTGGGGGTAACTGGTTATGTGCCCAGCATTATTGTTACAAGATACCGGTCATTAATGTAGCATAAACTGTGATATAGTTGGCATATTATTTGATAGTAGGTAAATAGTTTTCTAACGGAGGTGAGGCATTCTTAAAATAATGGTCAAAAAATCACAGCACGATTAAAAAACCCTCTGTTGGGTTAGGGGCAGGGCAATATTTATAAGGTACATTTATTTTTTTAGAAAGATTTATTTATTTATTTTTGGCTACACTGGGTCTTCGTTGCTGCTCCTGGGCTTCCTCTAGCTGTGGAGAGCAGGGGGCTCCTCTCTCGTTGCATTGTGTGGGCTTCTTATTGGGGGGGCTTTTCTTGTTGCAGAGCACAGGGGCTTCAATAGTTGTGGTGCACAGGCTCAGCAGTCACAGCTCCTAGGCTCTAGAGTGGAGGCTCCGTAGTTGTGACATGGGCTTAGTGGCTCCCTGGCATGTGGGATCTTCTTGGAGCAGGGATCAAACCCAAGTCCCCTGCATCGGCAGGCAGATTCTCAACCATTGGATCACCAGGGAAGCCCTGTAAGGTACACTTTTACAGTACTATAGATGCCTTACTTCGGGGGAAAAAAAAAAATCTATGTTTGATTTCATCAACCATTTATAGGGCAGCAACCTATAATTACATATCACAATGACATTTGAAAAAGTTTATAAACAATCTCTCTCGTGCTTGGTATTACTCAGGACGTTGACATATTTTTGATTTTGTAATGTGGAGCATGCAGTTGACAACCCAAGATTTCGTAATTATCCTGCTATCAATGAGAACTTTTTATTCCCCCTGGGAATTCTGAGACTAAATTTGTTGTTTGCTCCTGTCTTAAGGTCTTCCATGTTTTCTGTTTTGCAGGCTTTGTCATGATATTCTGAAATAAGGGTCTTCACTTTGTACTGTGGTTTATTAAAGATGTTGCATTTTTCCAGGGGGATAAAATGTCAAAAAAATTCCATTAGCATGTACAGTGACAAACAATAAAATTCCTTGGCATTTCTCTTGGTGAGATTTATGTTTCTAATTAGTGCTATAGGAGATGCTTCTTTCTCACTGCTGAAATGTTTTGTCTAAAGATAAGAAAGAAACACAAATAATTTCAACTGTAAAATCAATTCTTATTTCCAGACTCCATGTTGGCATCGCCCCTTTTGTACTGAAATGGTGGTCTAGGTTGTGTCAGGGCCTTTTAGAATTACAGTGTTAGCTCACAGTGTCACCCTGCCGTGTGCTAACGTCTAATTCTCTCATTGTGTAAATGGTGTGCACAAGCAGCTACTTAGAAAGGAATGAAGGAGACAGTGATGTTATTAATCAGAATCATAGAAAAATCGTATGTAAATCATGTATTTATATGGGTGTCTAGGTGTGTGTTCATGAGAGTATGTAAGCAAGCCTTTAGAATAGTTTCTCTCTTAGTTGACATAAAATTTTACTTGTCGTTACTTGGATTACAAATCTCAGTCAGGATCATTCCTAATTCTCTTCTCCCATTCCCCTCATGGCCAGTTGGTTCTTGGTTAGTGTTAGTTCCGTGTTCTAACTACATCTTTCTTTCTCTGTATTCCTAGTCTTTGCCATTCATTGTTTGCACTTAAAAATTTTCAGCTAGATTAATACAGTGTCTTCTTAATTCATCTCTTTAAACCTGGTCTCCCCCTTTTTAAATCTATTTTTTTCTTAACAACTGCCCCATTTATAGTAGCATTTCTTAACTGATAATCCAAAATAATGCAGAGAATATATTGTACCTAATAAACTATGAATCAAAAGCTGTTGTTGGTTGTATGTTTGGATATAATTAGATGAGATCAGGCGTGGTACTTTTTTCTAGTCACATGTTATCTGAAGAAACACATGCTATTCTGATAATGTAGGGTTTATGATATGAATGATGAATACCTTACATTTAGATATAAGATTTGGAATTTCTAATTTGGTCATTTTTACAAACATTTGGTTCTTCCCCAGATACATCACTTAAAATGTTGTTTGTTAGAATTGTGTGCCTTGTGCACAATTAACTAGTTTTAAATTAAATGGTATAAAACTGATTAAATAAGTATTCATAATTTATATGTGGGTATCATTCATTGTTTAAAAGCAAAATCTCTCATGAGTATGATAATCTCTCATAATTAAACTTTTCTTAAAGTTCCTTCTTTTTATGATGACACAGTGATTGGAATAATTCTTCAAGGGGATAATACGATTATATATTACTATGGAAGCATTTCCTGAATTAGGTAAATAATTGTGTGAAACATTACCCTACAGGGTCAGATTTCAACTCTTCAGCCCAGCTCTAATCAACCTGGACTTTGGCAGTTTTAAAGCCTTTGCAGTCACGCTTTTGATGTTGCAGCCACAGTTGACTACAGCTGACCCTTGCACAGCTTGGGTTTTAGAAATTTGTGGATCGACTTATACACAAATATTTTTCAATAGTAAATCCTACAGTACTACACAATGTGTCATTGGTTGAATCTGCAGACATGGAAGAACTGCAAATACAAAGGGCTGACAGTGAATTATATGCAGATTAATTTCCATGTTGCTCAAGGGTCAGCTGTACTTCCCTTTGCTGTGAAATTTCTCCCAGCACCTTTTTGTAATTTGGAAAGCAGAAGTAGGGCCTGTGAGACGGTGGTAAGCGATGTTGTGTCTGCGTGTGTCACACACTTCTGGTAGTTTTCACATTGTTCCGTAAGACTGGATTACAGAATGGAAAGGAAGCAGTATTCAGGCAGAAAGCCTCAAACCAGTGGAATAAATTTGCATCTGTACCCCTCCTGGTTCCCAGACTGAGGTCATAATAGCAGCGATTGGTTACTGTGCCCTGGCTGCCATAACAAATGATCACACGCTGGGCGGCTTAAACAACAGAACTGGTTTTTTTCTCTCTCATAGTTCTGGAGGCTAGAAGTCCTAGATGCAGGTCCATCAGGATAGGTTTCTAGTGAGGGCACTCTTCCTGGCTTGCAGACAGCCAGCTTCTCACTGTATCCTCACATGGCCTTTTCTGGGTGTCTGTGTGTGTGCAGAGGGAGCTAGAGAAAGCTCTTCAGTGTCTCTTCTTCCAAGGACACTCCCATCAGATCAAGGCTCCATCTATATGACCTCTTTCAACCTTAATCCCTTCCTGAGAGATAACCATCCCTCCTAGCCACACTGGAGATGAGAGCTTCAACACAGGAATTGTGGGATGGGGTGCACACACATTCAGTCTACAAGAGTCTTTCAGAACGTGGGACTTTACGTTTCTAGAATTCATGGCATACCATAGAATTTTTCTAGAATTTTGAGTATCTGATTCAACTTGGAAGTTATTTGTAACAGTGTGCTTAACACTGTACTGCGCTTCTGTCATTACAGACTCCTAATATGTGTTTTCATATGTTATTCCTAACATATAAACTGATAAAATACTTGGCTTAACTTGCCTGTTCAAATATAATGTATATAGTCACATAACATAAATTGATTTGGATTTTATTTGAAGCCTTTGGTAAAAATAGCTGTGGTGACTGCACATAACCCTCAAGGCATCAATATTCACTAAGGTATGCAATTACAGCTATGAAATGGCCATTTCTTAATACAACATTTTATTCTGTCAAGCTTTCTTTCTCCATTCTTCCAAATAATTGAACAAAAGAGGTAATTTAGGTGATTTCAGCTTTATCAAGATCTTGGTATAATTTATTCCAGAAATACTGAGCACTCTATAAACATTTCAGTGTGGAATAGGAGCAGAAATGGATATAAAATTATATTGTAGTTGAGTCTTTCTAGGTAGCCTATGCAGGTGAAAATCTTTCGGGCGAAATACCCGTTTCACTGGGGTATTGTTATTTAATTTTTTTCTAGGTGGTGGTTTTCTCCTTATCTCCTCATTTCATTGCTTCTGCTCTTAATTGCCACATGCTTAAATGATTTTAGTTTTGCTTCCATGTTTTGAACTTGACAACATAATTCAAATGCAAAACAGTTGATATGCTGACATGAGGACTTCTTTTTATAGTTGATTTGTTTTCAGAGGAGTAAAAATCATGACATTTTGTTAAGACAGGTTTTCTAAAAGCTACAGTGGATAATTCCTTAGACAAAGTCCTAGTTCTTTCAGGACAATTAAGGACTATATATCCTACCTACCTCCTGAATGTCTTATACAGAATCACATGGATAATTTTCTGAAATTCAGATGATTTCTATTAACATTTTTTAAAAAGTTAGTTAAGCCCTGCTTTAGGTGCTGGGCAAGGCTTGTATTTGGGCTCTGTTCTCTCTTCAGTTTGTTGGTGGCTGTCTTCTGGCCAGGGGACTCACGCATGTGGGTAGACCTTTTCCAGGTGTTTATTAGTCAAATAAGAGAACATCAGAGAAAAGAAAACAAGTGTGGACATCGATAAGTTAATCAAATACCTATCAAGGGTGTCCTTTTTTGCTATGTAAAATCCGGGGGTTTTGTGGAAGCTTTAAGGCATATCCTCATTCCAATAACATTTATTAAGCATATGCTATGTTCTTGAGATCGTGGAAGCTGCTGAATTCATAGATGAATAAAATGAAGTTCCTTCTTTGGAAGATTTAACAATGTGATTCCAAACATTCTTCTCTGAATCATTCAATTATATCTTTTACCTCTCCTCTGTGGAGGATGTCTTCAGCATAGAACATAATGGGTTTTTATTTTTTATTAAAAAAGCTAAACTTAGGAATTTCTAAATTCTTTATAAAATATATGATATTCCAGCCTATCAAGAAGTATTGTCCTTCCATCACAAACATAAGCTCATCAAAGATAGGAACATGCATCTACGTATCCATTAATTTATTTTACCTAGAGCTGAGATACCATGCTTACTATAGCATGTCAAGCAGATTAATGAGTAGGGGCTTGACGAGTAAAAGAATACCTAATTGTTTTTTTTTTTTTATGATTTACTTTTATTAGGCCCAAGAGTAAGGACTTGACATGAATTATCTTTTTAAACAGGTGGGTGATAGATATTATATTTCCCATTTTACAGATAGGGAAACTAAGGCAGATGAGGTTAAGTAACTTGAGATAGTTCATTTAGCTAGCAGGTGACAAGTCTGGAGTTTGATATCTGATTCAAATTGCACTTAATCTTTAAAAATATTTGTTGGCAGGATAACATTTTGTTTTAAAGTATTGTTTGTATGAGTCTATCAAGTAAATACTCCCCCCACCCCAACCCCCACTCCCTTAGCAGCTGCAGCTTCTCTGGCTAACTGTTGATTGTCTATATATGTGTATAAAATTCACTGAGATTTAAGTCAAGCCTGTAGATAGGTGTGTTGAGACTCTCAGTTTAGAGCCTATTTATAAACAGAGTTGAAAGAATTTTTTAAATTCCATTTCCATCACCCAGATTTGGAAGCTTCAAAGCCTTTCCCAAACTTTACCTGTTACGCTTGTCCAACATGAAGTGGGAGGGTGGGTGATCTTTAGTGAAGACTGGGGCTTATGGGTAGCAGCAAGATGTATTTGCATTGTAACTCTTTGCTGTTTTATCTGGAAGATGATGTCATAAGGTGGGATACATGCTTTGGATAATGGAAGAACCATGGCCTCCATAGGACTCTCATTGTTTTGCTGTTGAAGTTGGACTTATAGATTGTTTCTGGGGGAATTGTTTCACTGTGGCCAAAGCATATTGCTAACAAAAGACAGTTTTAGAAAGTGGTAGTCACTATTTTTATGAAATAACTGAATGAAAATAGATGAGACTGACTAAACCATGGGGATGGAGGATGCTGTTATTAACATTATTCTTTTTTAAGATATGCATCTAGGGAAAGAAAAGAAGGTACAAATGAATAGATGAGTATGGTCAGGACTAGCATCACTGCATTCTCTAGAACATTTTCTTAAGCAGACCAGTCAGATAAACTTTACTGTTATTGGGAATTTATGTCATGACCACTTATCCATCCTCTCTCATCTCATCCATCCATTGTGTTTCTACTGGGAGGTATAAAAATACCACTCATTCCTTTTTACTTTCATTGCTCCTTTTTACAAAAGACAATTGTAAAATTTCCGGGTAGAGCACTTTCTCCATCAGACCACTGCAGATAGCCCAAATCCGTAACTTCATTCCTCTCTAACCAGTCTGCATGAAATACAATTTGTGCAATGATAATTTGTCAATTTGTTGCTTAATTTGCATTTGTTGAAGGTGACCTACTGATTGCTAGATATAGAAAAATATCACGCATGAAGATTTGTTGGAATACATTGTGGCTAGTGGGATAGTCAGTGGCTCAAATCCTGAATTCTGAAGAATAGAGATCACTTTGGAATCACCCTGTATCTTCATGCCAAGAAGGAAAGTGCTGAATCAGGTATACAGGAAACACTATTTGACAGGCGAGAATTCTACCCCTGAACCACCAACGCTAGACAGTACTATTTGGAATTACTTAGAATAGTTGTTTTTATGGCCCATTTCTTTTACTTGTCCTTAATATTGAAAGTATGAACTTGGATTTTAAAATTAGGATTTATTTTATGTTTTTAAGCACCATCCTTTTGAGTCAAGCCACTGAAAACTTTTAGTTTTCAAAGTGTTATAAATCATTTTGTTAGGTTCAGTGGCATGTTCTTTTTTCTCTTTATTTTTTATTAATGTATTTATTTTTAATTGAAAAATTACCGTTTTACAAAATTGTGTTGGCTTCTGCCATGCATCAACATGAATCAGCCATAGATATACATATGTCCCCTCCCTCTTAAACCTCCCCCCCCCCCCACCTCCCTCCCCATCCCACCCGTCTAGGTTGTCACAGATCACTCCGTTTGAGCCTCTGTGCATCATACAGCAAATTCCCACTGGCTATCTACTTTACCCATGGTAATGTGAATGTTTCCATGCTATGGAATGTCTCAATGTGTCCCACGTTCTCCTTTATTCTTATCTCCTCTTTTTCCTTTGAAAGGGATGGCATATTGTGAAATGATGTCTGTAGAATTTTGAGTAAGAGCATCTGATTATCTAAATTTTAAACCTAGTCTTTTCCTTACCCAATTTTCTACCACCTGGTGACCCAGGCGATTTCCAGCCTTTATTAGAAGTGCTTCTTGTGGTAAGAGAGTAACAGAATTCCTAATTCCTAGAATCTGAGGAGTTAAAGGTAAAGGTACACGCTCAGTCGTGTCTGACTCTTTGCAACGCCATGGACTGTCACCTGCTGGGCTTTGCTGTCTATGGAATTTTCCAGGCAAGAATACTGGAGTGGGTAGCCATTAGACCTTTTGGTAAAAATCAGGACTAGTTTACACAAAGGGCCATTTGCTGTGGTCATTACTCTCCCAGTTTTTAGGCATCCTTTTGAGAATTTATTTGAAAGCAAGCCTCCTTAAAAGAAGGGCATTCAGAGCAGCATTACGATGCAATCTAAGATGTGAATGAAGTTTAACTCAGAACAATAACATTTTGCTCCTGTTAAGGACTTTGTAGATCATATCATCTTAAGCTTTTATTTTACAAATCAATAAACTAAGGCTTAGAGAAGATGGATTGTCCACTGTAATAGAACTAGTAAATATGTGACTCATCTTAAAACTTAGAAGAGGATGATCATTTCAGAATTTGAGAAGAATGATGTGCAAAAAGCCCAGTAAAGTACAGACCACACACACAAAAAAAAGAATATAAATCTTCTATTCTAAGGTACTATTAGAAAGGACATGTCTTTCAATCGATTTTCCTGAAGTGATGTGTTTTCATTGATCCAGTCACCCTCTATTACCTGGTTTTATTTGCCTCCAATAGTACATATTTTGGCAGGGGACTGGGGTGCAAGAGAGAATGTTCTGTAATTTATACTTCAGGTGGTTATCTGGTATTCTTGATTCTGGACTCATTGGCTTTCAGTTACCATCAAGACTTTACCCAAAGAAGGAGTCTGAGAAAAACAAGGGAAAGGGTTGTGACCGCCTTTCACTCCTGCCTTTGTGGGTTGACATAGAGAGCCAGTGAGCTCAGTAAGACACGATGTCATGGATCATTTTATTGAACATGCTTATTCCTGTTATTCTTTAGAATGTCTATAATATAAGTAATTTGTGAAGCAAAGGTAAATAGATTTGCCTTCAGACAATTTGATGCACACAGGGCATCCAGCCTCTATTTACTCTTTTCCTTTTAGACTCTTGCAGCCTGCTCTGTTTCTTCATTCACATCATGGTAATATATTTAATTTATGTTTACTTATTAAATTTTCCTCTCTTCTCTATAAAAAATGAATAGAAATATTTAAAGATAATCAAAATAAAATTGAGTGGCCTGAGAAGTCCAGTGGGTAAATGGAACATTGTCAACTAATGTGAACTTAACAGTAAAAATCTAGTTTTCATTTATTGATTCGTTTTTTGGGCATTAACAACTCATTTGACTTTTCTTTATAAATGGATCTTTAGTATATCAATATAGTATGAAATATATGTAATGATTATTTCATGGATTAAATGAAGTTAAAGCCAGTAAAATTTGAATCTGTCAAAGTTTTTTTGTAATGAATGCCTGATCTGTTGTTTTATTCTTCACTTGTAATAGTATTGATCTCTGACCTTTCCACTGTTTAGGGGTTATCATATAGATTCAAATATAAAAATAGATTGAAAGCCTATTATGACAACTGCATATTGCTGATTATATAAATCCTTTGTGAGTAAATATTTTCAGCTTGTTTTTCTCAGGTTTTGAGAATACTTTTAATTTGTATTTATTTATCTTTCCCTGATAGCTCAGTTGATAAAGAGTCTGCCTGCAGTGTGGGGGACCTGGGTTTGATCCCTCAGTCGGGAAGATCCCCTGGAAAAGGGGATGGCTACCCACTCCAGTATTCTGGTTTGGGTAATTCCAATGGATTGTATAGTCCATGGGGTCACAAAGAGTTGGACACGACTGAGTGACTTTCACTTTCATAGCATAGATATTTATACAAGCTAGTATATAGGTTTGCATGGGTTTCATGGAGTCCCAAAATAGGTGGTTAATCAAATAAAACTTCATTTCTCACATTACAGTCTGAAGGTGGGGCGTCCCAGCAATGATGGGATAGCTTTGTTATATCAGGATATGCAAGGAGCCAGGGTCCTTTTGTCTTATTGCTCTGTTGTCCCTAGGATTGAGTCCTTATCACTGTGGTCTAACATGACTTGCCACCAAATCTGTGTTCCAAGCAGCAGGTAGAAGAAGAGGTAGACACAGTCCCTCTGTAGATACATTTTAAGCATTGAGTGCATCCATTTTCCTCATGTCCCATTGACCAGATATATATTTACAGTTAGCAGAATGGGAAACAGAAGAGTGTAGTCTGTTGCAGGAAGCATGTTCCCAGCTAAAATGTGGGAGTCTTAGCTGTAGGGAAAGGTAATTTGAGGGGAACAACTATTAGCCTTTGTTGTATCTATTTTTAATAAAATCTCCTGCTTAGACTTGGTTTAGTTAAGTATATATGGTAACTTGTGACATTTGAAAAAATTACCTATATATTTGACTTTATGCAGACATTAACATATATTTTCAATTCTGACTCTAGACAGCCTGTTATGAACTTCACTATTTCTTGTCCTTTGCCCCTTGCCTCCAGAGCCCAATTCACATGTCATATACCACCTCCTCAGTGAAGAGTTCTTTAGCTTTAATTCATCATTTTATCCATGTTGTTTCTTTATAGCATTAATACATCTATGCCTTTGTTGTAGTAGCTAATCAACTATCTCAAATTTTCTCTTGTTAGAACAGGACTGCAGTTTTTGTCCCATTGATCCTTCTCTTCCCCATAGTGCCCTTCATATAATAGACTCATGATATTTTCTGAATGGAAATTTGAATTCTAGCTCTATTTCCATTTCCAATGAAATGTGTTATCCTGGATAAGTCACTCAGTCTTTTTTGTTTTCTTTTTTTGTCTTTTCTCTCCAGTGAAATAGGGAAACTTATGGATCTTTATTGTGTATTGTAGGGCTGAAATGAGGATAAAATAATTTTTTAAATGTACTGTCAATCATATGTTTGATTTGTGAGATTTCATACCCTAGTGCATTAGTAGTACTTTAAAAAAATTAATCAAGATGGAATGGGTTATCAAGTAAATTTGTATTTGACCATATTTCACAGTGATATTTTGGCACACTGGTGCTAAAAGATTCATATTTCACTAAGAAGTATATAATATTATTGAATGGGCTTCCCAGGCAGCTGTAGTGCTACAGAATGTGCCTGCATGCTGTATTATTTAATACATAAATTTTAATCTAAAAGTTCATGAGAAGTTAGCAAAGGGATTCTAATCAGTTTGTGTTCTTAAACTCAGATTCAGTGATTAGACTTAAAACCACTGTTACCTGATGAAGCAGAGCCCGAATTGTTTTTAGTATGATGCCTGCCAGTGACTAATTTTGGGATTCCAGGATCGAGGATTTTCCCAGTTTACAACATACCAGTGGGTAGATTGTTTTTCATTAAATGAAATGCTTTGAGGACGATCTTATTTGTAACTAAAGAGGTGTATTTCTGTATCTTGCTCTCATACTTAGACCACTTGGGCCACTTTAGCCTTTTGAATATACAATATAGATGTCCTATTTCTTCTGCTTTTCCACTCTCCAAATTTTATGTTAACATGTCATAACCTGACAGTACCTCCTGCTAATTATCTAATTGGTATGTTTTGGGGAAAAAAAAAGATGTGTCTCGGAGTCCTGTATATTTGTACTATCATCCTAATTTTGTTTGGAATTTGAGAAGTTTCACATATGCAAAATGATATTTTGAAGAAGAGACTTTAGTAAACATAGCTACTCTGCTGTCTCCGAGGAGGTCTGCATTTAAGTATGTGGGAATTATTAATTTCTAGGAAAAATCTACATCATTATTTGTATGCTTCTGTCATTAAGGATCTCATAGCTTTGGCTTGGTTAGTATTTACTGAACGTTCCTATAACACTAGGAGTATATTCACTATACTGAAATATTTCTACTGTCCATAAACTAAATACTATAGGATAGAATATATTTTACTTTTGAGTAGTGATCCTTTTTTCCAATATTCTTGTAAATTACACATATGCTAATACCTTAGCTTCTGTTTGTTATTACCATCACTGCCGGAATAATAGCTATTCATCATTTAAGATGTGGATCACCTGCTCTGGAAACTTTCTCCTCGATTTCCAGGCAGAAATATGGTCCCTTCTTTTATATTACAAGAGAGATTTTTAAATGTAACTTTATCACAATTCTTTTAGTTTCTATGTCTTTCTCTCAACTAAGCTATGAATTCCGAGACAGCTAGTGACATATCTTACTCATGTTTGCACATCCTATATAGTCCTTAGATCATGACAGACATCTCAGTGAATATTTATTTTCTTGAACATGTATTACTTATAGACATTGTTATCTTATATCTGTAAATGGGATGGTTTGAGAAGACGCTTATACTTACTATACTTACAGACCCACAGATTATGCATAAGAGGGGCAATATGTCATATACAAGGACTTAAAATTTTCGGAGGAAAAGCATTGTATTTTGCTAAGCACTGAGAGGACTGTATGTCTGAGCTAAGCAACCAAGGGATCTGTTGCTTTCAGTGTAATATTTTCTAAGTCCTTTGTGTAGGTGATCCATTCCACGTTTTCTTTATGAGAGACATGTCATATTTTATGAGATACAGTGAAGTTAGTGGAGAGTGTCCAGAAAAATATAATGAGTGTCATGTTCGGTGTAAATCTCAGGTCGAAGCCTGTCTACGACGTTTCTGGATATTTCACATCAATGGAATAATTGAGTTGAGAACCAAAGTATATACCGAGTGGGCAGAGGAAACAGTACACCAGATGGGCATCACCACACTTTTTAATTTTAGTAACTGGCAAGGATGGGATGAGTCTGGCCAGTAAAGTAAATGAAATGGAGATTAGGAAACAGAATTTTATTAATTTCAAATGGAATTATATATGATGAGCATCTTACAGGTAGCCATTTGCTTGATTCAGATCATTTAGGCTAAGCACATAGAAAATAACACTGCGGTGATTTAACCCATTTTTAAATTTTATTTTAGACACACTCTGGAGATAGAGAAGCTTATTAAAATATTATACTGGCATTGAAAGTTTTAGTTTTAAGTATTGTTTTAGGAGAGAAAGGGACAAGTGAAAAGGAAATCGTCTTAAATCTTGTAATAGAAGTCTCAAGAGGATAAGAATAGTAGATTATCTGTTTAAACTTTGAAAACTTTATATAATGTCAGTTTCTACAAAAGCCTATTCATTAAAAAGTGAGGAGGAAAATTGGTATTTTTAAAGTTAGTTTGTTCTTGTTCTTTAGCATATAATACCTCTTGGGGCTCATTGATCATTTTTTTAATAATTGCTACCATTAAAGTTGTTGTTCATTCAAAGGCTGCTGGCTGTGACTACATAGTGAGCAAATGTAGTCAATATAGACCTCCTGCGTCAGTAGAGTCTGGTAATGCAGTCAAGGCAGTGGTAGGTGGGATTACAAAAGTGGTGGGTGACCACACTGTGGGATTCAGGAGGAAGAAGGCGCCTTGGTAATACCAAACAAAGCATCAGTGGTTCATAAGGCATTGCTTTCCCACCTCCTGAAAAAGTCAAGATATCTTGTTGTTGTTGTGTTTTGTAAATACTGGAAGAGCTTGATCCTATGTACCAAGCTTAGAAGACTAGCCTTGGAAACCAATATTGTGTTTTCTCTTTCCCCTTCAGGACAAAGTATGTTCCGTTTGGGACCGCCTCAACCACCTTACCAGGCAGCACCAGGTCTTCATATACTCTCAGTTTCCCTTCTACTGTGGAAAAGATCTTTCCTTGAATGTTCATATTTTCACCTTGAGAAGGCAATATATGTGTTTAGGAGGGGTTAAGCAGCTGTTCATAAATGTGACGTAGGAGAAGAGTGGTTTGTGGGAGTTTTACTATATATACACATATATAATATTTTCCAGTCTGGTTTCAGACCCCGGCATGGCTTGGAGACAGCGTTGGTGTGTATGAAGGATCTTCCTCGAATGAAGGATTTGGGACAACTTTCCATGATGATTATATTAGAGCCTCAGCTGCTTTCGTGTTGGTCATGAGGTGATGCTGAACCGAATGCTTGAACTAGCAGGAGTGGCTGGGATTGCGTTGGAGTGGTTCCGTTCATTCCTTCCGGGTAGGTACCAGATAGTGATGTTGGGTGAAAACGGACATCGAGGGTCCCCCGTATGGAACCCTGGCGTTGTCACTCATTCCCCGGTTCATGTTTAGTGGGTTTGAGGAGACAACTGGCCACCTGGAGGCCAGGCAGTGATTTGAATGACTGTGAAGAAGGTTATGAGGGTGGTTCCCAGTTTGGTGTCGCTTACCTACATTATCTCTGTTTTGTCTGTGTGACAGTGAAGACTAGAATCTAAACTGAGAAAGCGTGACTTGTTGGAAAGAGAATATTTGGGAGGCCCCGTTGTGCTTTCTGGTTTCTCTGTCTGAATGACAGTTTGTGTAAACTGTGGCCATATTTTGACTCCAAATTCATCTACACACAAAAATCCCATTGTAACATTAGATAGAAATATTTTATTTTCCTTTCTGGTATATATCTGGAGCCTTCTTCCCTGTGAACACTGACTGCATCTCCATGATCCTCTTGCTGAAGCTGTAGTCTACTTGTTCACCCTTTTGCTTGGGGCTCTTTTAAGCAGTCTGCCTACATTAATAAATATTGTTGCGGGTGATGGCTGACTTTTCCCAGTGAATGTTTTGCTTTACCTTCACTGAGAGCACTTCATTTTTCTAACCCTGTTTTACTAAGAATCAAATTGGGTTGTACTTTTTAATAAATTCTGCCGGTCCTCATTAAACTGCTCGGGCATTTTGTTTTTAGAGAGAATATACTAGAGTTTCTTCAATTTTGAATATGTTCTTTAGAAATTTGGTGCGTCCTCTCGGCTGCTATTTATTTATGTAATATTATTTCAGTTATTTTCCTTTATGGTAATGAAAAGCTTGCTGAGTGTTGAACATGCATGAGGTTCATTAGGTCTAAGAGTAGAATACAAGTAAAGAACAGAAAAGAACAAACACGGATAAATGTGTCTGTGAATATCATTAGAACTGTCTGTTGATTGTCATTTTGGCAAAAGGGCAAGAAACAAACTTTTATGCAGTAACTGGTCAGTATTAGGCATTGAGCCAGGCAGTTTTATCCTTTAGCTTATTTAATCCATACAGTATACATTGAGAAGTTGGGTGTTATTTCTTCATTTTACAGATGAGGAAATCGATGCTAAGAGAAGTTAGATGTCTTCCCTAACTTCACACAATTATAAGTGGAAGCTCTGGTATTTGAGCCTGGGTTTGGCTGTCTCGAAATTTCAAACTTTCTATCACAGTCAAGTGTTAAGTCACAGACAAACGTTAGACTTGAAGAAGGGGTCCTGAAGGAAAATAAAAAAGAAGAAAAAGAATACCTATTAGAACAAACCAAGGAGGAAATGGGAGACCTAGGAATGTACTAGCATAACATTTATTTTTAATATTTCCTGAGTTTTCTTAAAACTCACTTTCACAAGTCAGGTGACAAAAGGAGCAATTTAATGATCGTCAAATGTTTACCATTTACAGGATGGAGAGGTTTAGAATCTCAAATTTTATCTCTTTGGACAGTTTTTCATTCTCTGTTTAGAAATAGAAATAATGATACCCCACTCTGGACTCTAGGAAATAGAAGAGTCGGTGCATGGAAGCCAGTCAGGTAGTTAGTACTTATCTGGGGAGGGACAGCAGTTGAAAACCAGTACCAGGTGTTTACTGTTTATAAAAGTTTATTTTTTCCTTTTAATGTGTTTGTGAGCTTTTCTGTGTGGAACCTAAGCTTCCTGTTGCCTTTCATGTATAACATTGTGCTTATACATGACTGAAGATGTGGTGATTGTGTTTTGCTTAAACAGTAATATATGTGGATTTCACTAAATACTTTTTTACATCTTTGGATGAAGTTTGGATCAATATTATTAGTTTTCCTTTTTCTATTGGTAGATAGATGCCTCCCACCATCCCAATAGATTTATTGTAGGCATAGCCAGAGAGATATTGTTTCTGTGCTTATAAACTAACATTTGGCAATAGAAAGGCACTATATTATATATTAAGTTGTTACTGTTATCCTAACATGATATGCTGTTATTAATTATGTTAATGGTACCTTAGAAAACACCCCACTTTTCCAAAGAGGTAAAGCTCTTTAACTGTAGTGATTTTCAACTTCAGTGCTGTGCTTTATCTACTAGCAGCTCATGAAGTAATGGTCATAATTGAATTCAACATCTTAAGATTTCCTGACTTAGCTTAAGTGAAATATTGATTTCATGAAATTAGGTGGCAGGTGCATTGAAGAACTATTTCCTGGAAGTTTCAAGTGGGTATTTAAAGCCTCAAGAATATTAATTCAGACTAAATGAGTGGTTTGGAGTAGTTGTGCTTACTTAAATAAGATGTTTGCCAAGTGGCCAGAAGCCATCATATCCAAAATTTTATTTTTTAAAAAACATTGAAGAATGAAGGCAGAAGACCATTTATTGTTACATAAACATAGATAGTTCTCTATAATTTTCATAACTATGTAGTTACCATTTAGTTGATTAAACAAGGCTTCAGGTTTAAAATAATTTTTCTTGAATTGGCTCATGAATTCTTTTCCTTTCCACCCCACCCAACTGTATTTACATATTGTTCTCTCATTTTGTTGCTGGAGTTGTTGTCTGGAGAGTCTCTGTGTGCCTAGATGGAACATTGATATTACTATAAAATAATGTACAGGAAATCTTGTTTTGTCTAAAGATACGTTTCTTCCCCTGGGTCATCAAAATGCGCATTTTTCCTAAGGAAGATGTTTATTTCCATAAAACAGAGGTAATACATATATAACATATCAGTAGCATTACTTTTGGAATTTATTAATATGTATGTGAGTATAATTTTATAGTTTTCAACAAACATTAGTCTGAAACAGTATTATTTATTCTCTTTTTACATTTGCATTGATCCTAGCCATTGTTGCTTTTATTTTACTCTTTTTCTCTGTTCGGAGAGATTTAATTTGGGTTGCTTTTCTGCAGTCCCTACTCCCAGCTATGTCTCTCATGAATCATATTTCCCAGAGGGTGAAATTAAAACAAGAACTAGGTGTATTAAATTTCTTTTAGGCCTACTGCCAGCTTCTTAGATGTATTTTAGGTGTCGAATATTAAGTTTGGGGAAGGGAAAGATGCTTAAATTCACTGATCTTTGTATTTTTCCTTTCTCAAGTTTGCTTTTACTTTATAATTCTGTCTGAATTTTGTGGATGTATTTCATGCTATCTGAAATCATTATGGTGTTTGAATTTGATAACACTTCTATTTTTATAGCAAAAAGCTAAATTTATTAAATATCTTTTTATGGGAATACTTTTAATCAAACCAGACAACTGCTGCTGAACAAATTGCCTTGAGAATGCAAGTAGTCAAAGAAAGAAGAAGGGAAGGAAGGAAGGGAGAAGAAAACTAAGTTAAATTGACATTTGTCCTGTGGTATGATTGCCAGTCTTAACAGTAGTGGTTGGTGTAGTTATTTTTAGACATTTCCTTTATCAAACATTTAAAGGTAAAATTTTTCCCATAGCCAGCAAAACTCTTGAGTTGAGTTCTTTTGACATTCTGCTGATCAAGGAATTTCCCATCAGTAGTACCAGAGTCTTCTGCAGAGAGGGGTAGGAGGATGAATCAGAAATGAAGTAATGGACAAGGAAATGTTTATACACCTTAAAAGTGTTTATGGAACATGTAATGTGTTAGTTATGTTTTATATTGAGGAAGAAACAGACACGATCGAAAATTAAAGCATGAAAAGTCATACCACTGGAAAAACAGAAAAATTCAGATTTAACGTTTGAATTCACCTTTGAGACAGAAGAGGCTTCCCAGGTGGCGCTAAGTGGTAAAGAACCTGCCTGACAAGGCAGGAGATAGAAGAGATGTGGGTTCCATCCCTGGGTCAGGAAGATCCCCTGGAGAAGGGCATGGCAACCCACTCCAGGATTCTTGCCTGGAGAGTCCTGCAGACAGAGGAGCTTGCCAGGCTACGGTCCATGGGGTTGCAGAGTCAGACATGACTGAAGTGACTTACCACATGCACACATTGAGAGGGGAATGACTCTTCACAGAAGCTTTACAGTAGACAAAGGAAAAGATGAATGTATGTGACTACATAAAATTTTATGTGTTTGTATATCACAAAAGCATTGTGACAATGCAGAAAATATTTTTAGTTAATATTTCTAGTTAATATAAGCTAGAGGTATTAATTCAAGAGATTATGAAAACAAAAAGAGGTGTTGACCTTAGAACATTGTGGTCGGAGGTCATGAACAGAGGAACTGCAGTGCATAAAACCAGGGAATAAACAAATATGTAGATAAGATTTGATCTGCCTAGTAATCATAGAAATGCAAGGTAAAGTAGACATTGGAGATTGTCCTTTGGTTTACCTAATAAATTAGTCAGTACAAGCACTTCACCCTGACTCCAAATGATGCTTTCTGCTTTCTCACTCCTGGTGAGAGTATAAACTAAAACAACTCATTTGAAAAGCCAGTTGGCATTATTTGCAAAAGGTCATTAGATAACATTTATCTCCTGAAATAATAATGCCACTTATGCAAGCCTATCTTAAAATATTCTTGAATGTAAGGGAAAAAAAAAGTATCATATATACTAAAATATTCAGATCAATTCTATTTCAATTATAAATGAATGTAATTTAAACACTCACCAGTAATATCAGTTATTTGCAAACTTGACTGTGCAGTAAAATCATTTGGAAAAACATAAAAGAGAGTGCCAATGCTTTGGCTCTACCCAGAGATGTTTATTTAAGATGTTTGGAATTGCCTCAAAATTTGCATTTAAAAAATTGCCCTAAAAATTTTAATGCATGGCTAGATTGAAAACCACTGGCTTGACACATGTCAATAGAATATTTTTAACCACTTGATATATTATGGCTGTGTAGTAGTATGGACAGGGTATAGTATAAAATAAAATGTGGTGATTGAACATTTAGGTAAATCATAACTTTAAAATAGAAACCTACCAGAAACATAGACTAGTAGAAAGTTTGTAAAATGCTCAGCGTTGTTATAAGGAATTGAGAATTTTTAGTGATTTTTTTCATCTTTTATTCAGTTGACAGATATTTTAGTAATGTTCTTATATTAAAAGAAAAAAGCATATTTAAAAGAAAAGTCCCTGCTGGTGAAATCCTCTAGGTAATTTCCTACTCACAGGTTGTTTCTCCCTGTGATTACAGAGATTTGTTCTGACTTCTAAAATAATCATATCCTCAAGTTAGAGTTACAGTTCATATTATTATAATGAAATTCTTCATAGGATTCATTTTTCCTGTTTTTCATCTCAGAAATATCTTCTCATGTAGTTTTCTGACTCAGAAATGTAATAAGCTCCAGTCAGTCATCTTTCTCTTATCACTCCACATCTGTGCCTTTCAATTTTCACCTTTCCAAATACCCTCTATAAGTGATGGTCCCCCAGTGTTTAGTCTCTAACCCCAGCATTAACTCTGTGTGTGTGTATCTGAATTTTGTATGCTTGCATACCTTTAAGTTAGTGAGTCCAGAACTAAATTCACCATATTTTTCCCCAAACCATCTCTTTTATGTTAACCAGTTTTAATTAATAACACCACTTACCCCCAGCCCCTGAAGCAATTCTAACCTGCTTCTGCCACCTCATCACACACATCTAGTCAGTTTCTGTGTCCTCCTGAGTTTTGTCCCCCACATTTCTTCTCATGTATCTCTTTTGAATTTTTTACTTTTTATTTTGATGGGGCTATAGCCGATTAACAAAGTGTTGTGATAGTTGCAGGTAAACATTAAAGGGACTCAGCCATACATATACATGTATCCATTCTCCCCCCAAACTCCGCACCCAGCCAGGCTGCCACATAATGTTCAGCAGAGTTCCCTGTGCTCTACAGTATGTCCTTGTTGGTTATACATTTCATATACAGCAGTGTGTACATGTCCATCCCAGTCTCCCAAACTATCCCTTCCTCCCAGTCTTCTCAGCAACCGCAAGTTCATTGTCTTCTCAAGTATTTCTTGAGTCTTTCTCTACATCCTTTCCTTACCATCATTGCTATGATGAAGCTCAGGTTGTCTTCCCTCAATCAAGGACGGCAGGGTCCTAACTATTGTGTCTTCTTGGAGATGGGTCTCATTCTGGATCTTGTTTACAGCAGGGCAAGGGCATTTCCTTCCAGAAAGTCCCTTGGGGCTCTCCATCATGTCCTGCATGGAGTCTAAACTCCTCTCCATAGAGTTTAAACTGAGGTATAAACGTCATGCCTGGGCTTCCCTGGTAGCTCAGCTGATACAGAATCCACCTGCAATGCAGGAGGCCCTGGTTCGATTCCTGGGTCAGAAAGATCCTCTGGAGAAGGGATAGGGCCACCTACTCTACTATCCTTGGGTTTCCCATGTGGCTCAGTCAGTAAAGAATCTGCCTGCAATACAAGAGACCTGGGTTCAATCCCTGGTTTGGGAAGATCCCCTGGAGGAGGGCATGGCAACCTACTCCAGTATCCTTGCTGGGAGAATCCCCAAGGACCGGGGAGCCTGGGAAGCTACAGTCCATGGGGTCACAAAGAGTCGGACATGACTGAGCACCTAAGCACGCACGAGTGTCATGCAGCTGGCATGGTGTGTACCTTGCCTTTGGGGTCCAGCCCTGTTCTCCCTCCCACTCGCTGCTTGGAAATACCAAATGATTCTGTGTCTGCAGACATGTTCCGTTTCTTTCCTGTGTGCCTCCTGCACGCTGCTCCCTCTACCTGGAACGACCACTTTACCTCCATTTGATTAGATCAGCAAAAATGTAAAGATTCATACTGTCCACCCTTGCCTCGGGTGGGGAAAGTAGTTACTCTCAGGGAAGATAATTTGGAAATAGCTATCAACATTGTTTTAAATGCTTTTTTGATGTAGTAATTCTACTGTTTGAATCTATCCTAGAGGAATAGTTATATTATACCTACTGTCTTAGTCTGTTCTGTTCAGTTCAGTTCAGTCGCTCAGTCGTGTCTGACTCTTTGCAACCCCATGAATCGCCACACGCCAGGCCTCCCTGTCAATCACCGACTCCCGGAGTTCACTCAGACTCACGTCCATCGAGTCGGTGATGCCACCCAGCCATCTCATCCTCTGTCATCCCCTTCTCCTCCTGCCCCCAATCCCTCCCAGCATCAGGGTCTTTTCCAATGAGTCAGCTCTTTGCATGAGGTGGCCAAAGTACTGGAGTTTCAGCTTTAGCATCATTCCCTCCAAAGAAATCCCAGGGCTGATCTCCTTCAGAGTGGACTGATTGGATCTCCTTGCAGTCCAAGGGACTCTCAAGAGTCTTCTCCAACATCACAGTTCAAAAGCATCAATTCTTCAGTGCTCAGCTTTCTTCACAGTCCAACTGTTCAGGCTGCTATAATTTCCTGGTGGCTCAGATGGTAAAGAATTTGTCTGCCAGGCCAGAGACCCAGGTTTGATCCCTGGGATGGGAACATCCCCTAGAGCAGAGAGTGGCTTCCTGCTCCTATATTCTCTCCTGGGAAATCCTATGGACAGTCTGTTTCATAACAACACTGATACCATGGGTGATGGCTCCATCTTTGTGATATGATCACTTCCCAAAGGCCCCCACCTTCAATTGGCATCACATTGGGGATTAGGTTTCAACATATGAATCTGGGGAGAACACAAGTGTTCAATCTATAGCACATAAACAAGGAGGTGTATATATCGGTTCTTCATTGCAGCACTGTTTTAATGGGTAAAATCAGATGCAAGCTACATGTTAAATAAAAAAGAAGTTTAAAAATTACAGTACAGCTTATCTACTCTATAGGATAGTGGGAGCATTGCATGATTATTAAGAGCATTTAATAGTCTGTGCAACATTAAGAACAAAAAATATATTCTATGGGAAACTTACCTAAGGTTATTAAGTAAAAAAGCATGCATCTACTGGTATGCAATAACGGCTCTCACTTCTGTTGAAAATAAATTTAAAATATAAAAGCATAGAATTGAATCTATACATATATCAGAATAAAATAGGAAAAGCTCTGGGAGAAAAAAAAAGTGGTACATCATTAATAGTCATTATTTCAGAAGCAATGGGTGTCGTTGGGAGAAGTTGAGAGTGGCTTATTACTTTTAGTCTGTATAATGATGTACCTTTACACTTCCATATAATTCCATGTATATATGGATTTACATGTGCAAAATGTTTAAACCTTAATATAAGCTGAAATAGGGAGAAAGATCTAATAGAATTGGACAGCAGATAAACTTTGGGTTAAAGAACAAAATTATCAATAGTCTTTATTTTTTCTGTTCTGAAAATTTTTGAAAATACAGCAAAATATCGTAGACCAACAAGCACCAGCTGGAATTAACAGTTGTAGACCTATTGTCATATTTGCTTTGGATTTCTTTTAAAGAAAGTCTGGCAGAAAAAGCTGGAGTTCCTTTGATTTCCTTTTTTACTCAGAGTTAATCATTGTTATATGTTTGCTGTATACCATTGTGGCTCAGGATTTTATAATTTCACTGTGTATATATAGATTAAGTGTATCTATGTCTATAGTTATTATGTTCTGGTGAACATTTAATTTACTGACAGTTTTTTTTTTTTCTCCTAAAAAAATTAAGGACTGTGAATGTGAGTTGAGTTTTTCTAGGGTCTGTACCAAAAAGTGGAATTGCTGATTTGTAAAGCTTGCACACCTGTTTGGTTTTGTTTTCCCTCTAGATATTGCCAGATGTCTTTTCAAACTTGCTGTGTCAGTTTATATTCTCACTAGAGTAATTCATAGTTCCTATTTCTGGACGTCCTCAGCCAATTTCTGGTATTGCCATGCTTCAAATTTTGTTCTGTTCTGTAGATTATGAAATGTTAAGCTTATCACCAGTCTCTGAATGTTTTCTGAGCATCCGAGTCTGACAGGGCCTTTATGAGGGGGACACAAAGGGTCTTGATGAAGCCAGCGCCCTAAGGCGCTTATTGCCTTTGAGCCGTGAGATATTAGATAGCCCAGAACTAAATGCTGCAGTCACAGGACAGGCTGTGATGCCTACAGAAGTTCAGAAACCATTGCTATAGACTAGAGCGTTGATTAGAAGTTTTTAGGAGGTGAATGGGAGCCTTCTTTAATAAATGAGTAGGAAGAGAGGCGAAGAGACAGGTGGTGTGGCTAAAATGAACATCGTGCCAATTGTCCAACCATTTGTAATTGCCCTTGAAGCCTTAACCAGAAAGATATTAGTAGAACTTTCATTTTAAAGCTATTTAAAACTCATCACATATTTTAAAGAATATTTATTTAATTTTAATTGATTGATGATTGGTTTACAATATTGGTTTGGTTTCTGTCATACATCAACATGAATTAACCATAGGTGTACATACATCCCCTCCGTCTTGAATCTCCCTCCTACCTCTCACCCATTCCCAACCGTCTGGGTTATTACAGAGCCCAGCTTGTGTTCCCTGAGTCATCCAGCAGGTTGCCATTGGTCATATATGTACATATGTTAGTGTCTGTGCGTCCATGCAGGCTTCCAGTGTGGCTCAGCTGGTAAAGAATGCACCGGCAGTGCAGGAGACCCCAGTTCAGTTCCTGGGTTGGGAAGATCTGCTGGAGAAGGGATAGGCTACTCACTTGGGCTTCCCTTATGGCTCAGCTGGTTAAGAATCCACCTGCAATGAGGGAGACCTGGGTTCAATCCCTGGGTTGGGAGGATCCCCTGGAGAAGGGAAAGGCTACCCATTTCAGTATTCTGGCCTGGAGAATTCCATGGACTGTATAGTCCATGGGGTTGCAAAGAGTTGGGCACAACTGAGTGACTTTCACGCTGCTGCATCCATGCCGCTCTCTCCACTCATCTCACCCTCTACCTCTTCTCTCCAACCCTTGTGCATATGTCTGTCCTCGGTGTCTGCGTCTCCGTTGCTGCTCTGTGAACAGATTTGTCAGTACCATCCTTCTGGATTCCATTATATATGCATTAATATACTGTTGGTGTTTTTCTTTCTGACTCACTTCACTCTGTATACTAGGCTCTAGGTTTATCCACCTCGTTAGAACTGACTCAGATGCATCATCATCACCTATTTTAAACTCATCATTTTACAGAGGAGCACATTGAGGCTTAGAAAAATGAGGTCAGCCTCTCAGTTATCCAAGGGTCAACAATAAAATAAGCAGGGGATTTGTTGGGTTATTTAACGTGGACATCCAGTTGACCTTCAACATGACTGGATAATGCAGGAGTCCAAGTGATGCCATTGTTTCCCCCATGTTTTCTTCCTCTGTTTTGCTCTGCTTGACTGTGGTTAGTTTTGTTCTTGGTAGGCTCCCTGCTTGTCGAGGTGAAGGTAGTCCCTAGCTAATATTTTTTTTTTGTCCCTTTACAGCTTATGTTTCTACTGAAAATAATGTATGCTCATTCCCTTTATTTCTATATGCTTCCCCAAAGATACTCAAAGTCCTACCATCTGGCCAGATAGTTACCAAGGCTAGCCTTTCTGATGAAGTCAGGACCATTTCAGTGATGGCTAAACTAAAGTAAGGAAAGTTCCTAGGAGACAGGAATGCAGAGCGTGCAAATATAATATGGCTACTACGTAGCCTGTGTGATATGTTGGCTGTTTGACACACATGATTGTAGTCAGGAGTTTAAATAGACTATAGAGGCTGTTCAGTGTGTGGGTGTTATGTCCACAGATCCGTGATTGCAACAGTTTTTATAGCAATGATTATGTTCGTTTCAACAAACACCTTCTGAGTGCCTTGGGATTGCTTGTCAAATAATAAAGGATAGATAAATATGTGTCTGTCCCCCGTGGCATTCCCAAACTTGTTGGAAGTTTTAAGGGTAGGAGAGTTAGATGCATAAACGGTTGTAATGAGAGGAAACTGTGAGGGATATCCAGGGTGTTGAGACTGCCGTACAGTGAGGGAGACACCTTGGTATCACGGAAGACGTCGCCATACAGGTGGTAGCTAAACACTTTGTTTTGAGTGAAAAATGGAGCAAAGAGTGGGATGCATTTCCAGGCAGAGGATGCCAGAGGAGCCAAAACAGAGAGATGGGAAACTGCAGAGGCACACGGTTTACTGAGTTGCATCAGATTAGAGGAGAGTAGTCTTGGGGTTGGGGAGTAACCTGAGAGTTGGGGAAGGTGGAGATGAAGGGGTTGCGGATCCTACCGTAGAGGATCCTAATGACTCTGTGCTTCCTTTGGTAGGGAGTGAAAAGTACAGATGGTAAAGAAGCAGTCAGTCAATCTGGTGTACATCAAGGCCTGAAGCCTGAGCACCATTGTATCTGGTTTTGTCTTTTAAATAGGAACATGGCCCTGGCACCTGTGGGTAGATGGAATTGCAGCAGGCAGACATTGAAGGCAGGGGTAGGGCTAGGGTTTCTAAAACTGTCCTCTTGTGATGTAAAGATTGTTTGAATTAGGCTGTGAGGAAGTGAAAAATGTAAATTGAAAGATGAACTTTGTTGAGGCAGAATAATTCTACTAGTCTAAGAAATGCTTCATTTCTGGGTGATGAAGAGGAAGACCATACTCATTGAGTGAGAGAAACAGAGTCAGGAGGAAGCTCTCCACTGGGAGAGATAAGTATGATGACTTTCATTTCAGGTAATATGATATTGCAAATATGTTTTCATTTATATATGGATACTGTTTGTAAATTTTTCAATGCTGTTTGAAGTCCCTGGATGCTTTTCAATTTTGTAAGTCTACACAGGGAAGAACAATCACACTCCATTATTTTTACACAGAGAAACAACTATTTTATATACTTTTCAAATAATTTTGAAGCATCTTGCTAATACAATTAAATGTTCCTGGGAATATGACCGCTAGGTACTATTTCCTCATGACCCTAACCATAAATATAGTTCGGCATTTCCTCAAGTATTTTTCTTGGCATACTATAATCAGAGATGTTGCTACATACTATTGTGGAAAAGATTTTTAAATTACATATGCTTAGGAAACACTGACTTAAGCAGGTTTCTGGAGTTAATGTAAGATTTTTCAGAGATTTTAGTGTACACTGTTAATATATTTGCTGAGTTTGCAAGAGGAGAATGCATTTTTTTTCTGAAACTCCTTTGACAGTTTTTTTGAGGCGCACTTGGAACTAACATCCCATAGCGCACATTCAGAAATGCTGTGGTATTGGCCATTACTAAAAAGTGGGAGAGTGTGAGTATGAGTAGCTGCAAGTAGTATACAGAAATTAACATTTTGATACAAACCTGTTTTATCATACCAATTGTGCTGACAGTGCTGTTCTTTAATATATGAAATCCACTGTTTTATTTTATATATATATATATTTTTTTGGCTTAAGTGAAAATACTCTGAGACTACAGTTGTAGGGAAGTAGTATAAAGTCCTGAAAAGCCATCAAAGACCATGGGTTGGCTGCCTCTGCGCTGGAGCTGATGATAGAATAAATCCACAAGTGATTGCATCTCAGTTGCCTCCCTAGAATAAATTAGGGATAACATCTAAATTCCGAATGATTTTCTTCATTTTGTGACACATGCTTCAAGGCTCCTTTCTCCTGAATCCCTTGTCATTTCATATGTATTCAGAGAATTCAATTCAGCCCAGCCTACATTTCTGTTCTGTGCAAAGCACTGTCAAGAGTGCAAATTTATTTCAAGATTAGCTTCACATATATAATGTGCTCAATAAATATTTATTCAACGAATGGATTGTGTTATTCTTTAATGATCTAGTTCTGCAAAGAGGCATCTCAATTATGGGTCTGAATTCTTAACCATATTCTCTCAAAGGTCTTTCTTCCTTCGTTTTCATAGGGTAGCATTACCTGAATAAGACAACCAACAATGTCATCTTCTGTAATCTGGTTCTTTCATTATATTATTTGGAATTTACCCTAGAGGAGTCGTTGTTACAGACAATATTAAATGAAGATGAAGCCAACATCTTATTCTTTTCTGGCATCTGGCTTTCCTTTGTGTGTTTCCCTCAAGTGTTATATATTCACTTGTGGTATCCAAGGTTAGTTAAGTGGAAGAAACAACTCTATAGACAGAGAATTGGGGGTAGTCAAAAGAGCATGGGTGTTGAAATCAGAGTAGAATTTGGATTTCAGCTGTATCACTTAGTTGTTATCTGACTACACTCTGAGTCTTAACCTCTCAGCCTCGGTTACATCTGTAAAACTAGGGATCATGCTTACATTTTATGGGAACTGTAAGGAATATAGATAATAGTGTGAAAGCCCAGTCACATAGAGATGCTCAATAAATGGCATCTATAATAATAGATATTTTTAGCATCTTTTCTCTCTACTGAATAAGTTATTTTCAGTATTAATCACATGTGAAAGGCTATGGGAAAGGAATGTATACACTTGCATATCTTCACTTATTTTTGCTAATGAAACAAAAATGAAATTAAACAAAACTTTACCTGAATAAGTTCTTTAAACTACAGAATATTTAATCTCTTTCCATTTGCCATCCTTTGTATCTTTAGATGTTGGTTATTTTGGGGCATAGTAGTTATCATAATTGTTGTTCAGTTGCTAAGTTGTGTCTGACTCATTGCAACATCGTGGACTACAGCATGCCAGGCTTCCCAGTCCTTCACTGTCTCCTGGAGTTTGCTCAAACTTAATGTCCATTGCGGATAAGGACATGGCAACCCACTCCAGTATTCTTGCCTAGAGAATCCTGTGGACAGAGGAGCCTGGTGGGTTGCTGTCCATGGGGTCGCACAGAGTTGAACATGATTGAAGCGACTTAGCACGCATGCATTCATTGGAGAAGGAAATGGCAACCCACTCCAGTATTCTTGCCTGGAGAATCCCAGGGATGGAGGAGCCTGGTGGGCTGCTGTCTGTGTGGTTGCACAGAGTCGGACACGACAGAAGCAACTTAGCAGCAGCAGTAGCAGCATGTCCATTGAGTCGATGATGCCATCCCACCGTCTCATCCTGTCTCACTCCCTTCTCTTCCTGCCCTCAATGCTTCCCAGCATCAGGGTCTTTCCAGTGAGTCGGCTGTTCGCGTCAGATGGCCAAAGTATTGGAGCTTCAGCTTCAGCATCAGTCATTCCAATGAATATTCCGAGTTGATTTCCTTTCATAATAATTTGTTATTATTATACATAGTAATAACTTATAATTTTTAAACACACACAGTATGCCAGACACAATTCTGGGTGTTTTATGTATTTTAACTCATTAAATCTTCAGAATAATCCCCTATGAAATAGTGACCTTTGTTATCCACATTTTGTAGTTGTGAAGCCTGAGACCCATAGAAATGAAGTCTAAAGTCATAAAGCTAGTAAATGGTCTATCCTCAGCTGAACTCAGGCTAACTGGCTTCAGAAGCTAGAGTCTCGTTCATTGTATTGCATTGCCTTTCCTAGGGTAGCAGTGGTAATGTGGCCCATCACGACATGCATACAATTCCTCGTATCCAGCTATACATGTGGTATATCCTTCCCTTAATGTCTATAATCAAAGATAACCAGATCACCTCATATTTTACTTTGAGGTCTTTAAAAATTATAATTTAGATTATATGCTTTAGCTTACATTTTTATAGGACTATTTCTTAATTTTCCTTATAGATACTGTTCTAAAATAATACTAAGCAAACTTTTGTCCTTGCATTGATGTTTTGAAATTCTTGTCTCCTTAAACAAAAGGTCTGTTTAGTGAACATGACTATAGGAATCACTGTAGTCTATCTAGTGGTAGCTTCATTGTGTCCATAAAGTGGATAAAAGGTCTAAGTTCAAATGCCTGTTTATATTCCCCAAAGAATATAATTTTACATTGTTCAAGCCAATCAGAGATGTGTGTTTAGGTTTGGAGTCTGAAACTGTTTCTCTAAATTTAAGAATTGTGCAACATATGTCACTTGGTAATTATTTCTTGCTTCAATATCCATACCTAGTAAAAGAATATTGCAGCTATGTTTCCAATTTTACCCTACAGACACATTGAATAATGAAAAGCATGTAGGTATTCTTTATAAAGAAATATGCAAAATATTTTCATTTTAAATGACTCATCTCTTGAATTAATTGGTTGTTCTTGTTTATTTTTGTATGTTTATATATGGCACCTCACTCCAGTACTCTTGCCTGGAAAATCCCATGGACAGAGGAGCCTGGTAGGCTGCAGTCCATGGGGTCGCTAAGAGTTGGATACAACTGAGCGGCTTCACTTTCACTTTTCACTTTCATGCATTGGAGAAGGAAATGGCAACCCACTCCAGTGTTCTTGCCTGGAGAATCCCAGGGACGGCGGAGCCTGGTGGGCTGCCGTCGATGGGGTCGCACAGAGTCGGACACAACTGAAGCGACTTAGCAGCAGCAGCATGGGGTTTGAAATCAGAGTAGAATTTAGATTTCAGCTGTATCTCTTAGCTAGTTGACTACAGTGAGATTCTTAACTGCAGTCTCAGTTACACCTGCAAAACTTGGAATCAAACTTACATTTTATAACTTAAATCTTTATTATTTGTCATATGTCAGTGCCCATTAAAAAACTTTCACTAGTGATCCAAGAGGTACTGTGAAATTTGAGACACTGTTCTCATCATCCAAATCAAATTTCAGACTTTCTGTAGATTCTTTTTTGGTCTTAATATTCTGTATGCTGAGCTTCTTCAGATAATGTATATGTATATAGGACTCTAACTTTCAAGTTTTTTTTTCCAATCATTTTCAAGTGTTCCAGACTAACAGTATTGTTTCTTAGAGTAAGAAGTTAGTTTGCATGTACACCCAGGGCTGATTCATGTCAATGTATGGCAAAAACCACTACAATATTGTAAAGTAATTAGCCTCCAATTAAAATAAATAAATTAAGTAAAAAAAATAATGATGTACTCAATAAACGCTTAATTTATTTGCCTTTCAAAAAAATAAAAAGAAGTTAGTTTGGCCTTGACTTTCTAGGATAGTTTTTAATCATATAGGTTACCGATTTATCAACTGGTATAAATTGTGTGTATGTGTGTTTAAGACTTATCCACATTCCGTGGTAGAAATAGTTTTTTCTTCTCCACTAGTAGTGACTTGCCCATTGAATATGTAAGCACATGCATAAAGCCAAGGGTGCATTATTTGTTTTTCAGTATTTTAAAAAACATTTTTGGGAAGTATAACATATATAAAATGAAATGACCAAATCCTAAGTAAACAATTAATTTTCACATAATGAATACTAATATTCTGTATAAAGAACTGAAACATTACTTCTATCTCAGAGGTCCACATAACTTCCTCTTAAAAATATATTCTTTAAAATTAAGACATTTTCTCCTGGCTCTCGACACTGAAAATACTTGAAGTATTATTAATGTATTTTAAAGAGTGAATATAAAATTGGCTCAGTTAATTTGTATTAATAGGACTTAGCACAGTAACTGATGAATAATGCTGCTTAATAATCACTCCTTAAATCTGTTGAATTTTTAGACTTAACGTTGTTTAGGATTACTTTTTTCAGTGTTCGCCAGATTACAAAGCAAGATTTAAAAATGTTTTCAGGAAATAGCTTCATCTGAAATTTTTATGAAGAGATGCTTAGTAAAATAAAGTAGCTTAAGATTTGGATTACTTAATTATTGCCTTATAAAGCATTGTTAATTTTCTATGGAAAGGAATGATGTTTTCTTTGTCGTATCTAAATATCCTTCCAATTGCATTCCCCAGGTATTTTCTCTGGTTTTAAAAATTATTAAAATAGACAGGCTATCCATTCTCTTCACCAAGTGTGCACTATTAGTAAAATCTTATATGTTCTGTCAGCAATTTGATGTGATAAAGCAATGGTTTTTCTGTAGTTCACACAGCACTGGGGCTCTGCAAAGCATCTCTGGGGGTTCTTTGATGTCTAGACAGTTTAAATTATGCCTGCTCCCCTGCCTCCAAATTTCACCCCGTTCTGCTTCAGGGGTTGTGGGAAATGAAAACAAGCCAGAAGGGTTCCACAACCCTACAGTCTAGGGAGGAAGACAAACAAATAGAAGAAGCTGTGTATCTATCCTGGCAGGTGTATAGGGAAGGGCCTAGTTACAGGGCATGGCAGAAAGAAAGGAACTGGGGACAAATAGTGTCCTGATTGTTTATTTCTAATTATATTCCCAATATGGTGCTATCAATATATGAGCATTCTAGACAAAATGAAAACATTATGGAAGTGTAGGGAAGAAAGTGGAATTTACCTTTTACTCCAGTCCTCCAGAGTTTACAGCCAAATCTAAGAGTTTGGTGTGTTTCTTGTATACTGTCTTATTTATTGAAATAGTGGGATGTAGAATTGCATTTTTAAGCTGGAAAACTAACTTTTTTTCCCTTTTTTTTTTTCTCTTTTTATAAATGGGATACCGCAATTCTTCCAATTCATCCTTTTAGAAAGTAAGTAACTTTTGAAATTTTGGAGATTTTTGAATTAAAATGTTGATGTGTTATTATGTCATATACAGTATACACAGGCACATAGTCTATTCCAGAATTTTTTGCTTTCAGATTCTGACTTAGGCAATTAACTCGCATTGTGAGCAAATATTTTTTAATTTAAAAATAAGGAATATTACATAGAAGATGTCTATGCTCTCTAAGAATACAGACTTTTAACATATACTTGCCTCATCTTTTTTTATACCCACAATAAGACACTGTGTTTTTTAATATATACAGATATATAAATATATATTTATATCTTTCTTAAAGCTGGCCTCCATACACTTGCTGAATCTATTTTTTCTGAATATTAAAATAATAGAAATACATTAATGAGATTTTTATTTATTCTTGTTCAGTGGCAGTTACTTAGGACATTCACTTTTTCAGGGAAAGCAGTCCACAATTTCTAGACTCTGTGGAAATGTTGAGAATGATAGCAATAAGTAAAGGGTATGAAAGATTTTTAAAATTCACTTTCCTATGGATATGCAGTGGATGAAAGTTACCTTTCTAGTAAGCACTTCCTCTTTCAATGCTAAAGTTTTACAGTTTTTAAATGAATGGGCCATTTAATTTGATTTTTTTCTATGAAGAAATGCAATTGATATGTTTAAAACTAAGTGACTAATCAGCCTGAGTAGTAAAATTTGCATTTGATTGCAAAATATTTTTAATTCTTCTGAAATGCAAATGTATAGTTTTAAAATAAAGTGGATTTCTTTTTTGTTTTGGGGAAAATGACAGTAGTCTTTGAGACTTTTGGATATCTGTGTCATGTGATTATAAATTATATATTTTTAAAATATTTCCACAGTAAATCTTGAATTTATTGAGTTAATAAACAATATAGTTTAATAATATATCCATATTCAACAGAGCTTATTATTTATATGAAACTGGGTATTATCACTTATGTTTGAAACAAGCATAGCATTAAACTATTTAGTAGTCAGTTTATCTTCCACCATTATCTTTGGTTTACTGTACCTTAGAAAGAAAATGTAAATTATAGTGATATTAAATTATGTTTATTCTGTATTTTTTAGTTGTCTTTAAATCTGCATTATTCTCTAAAATTCTAAATCTGAGTTCTTGAAATTGTGTGTATTAGGACCTTAGGAAAGAAGAAAAGGAAGAATGTGTGTGAGGTTTGAAATGTGGACAATTAGTAGTATTAAGTATTTTTATATTTCAAAACCATATTGTTTCATTTATATGTATAGAATTCTATTTTACTTGTAGTGGTAACATTTTCTTGCTAGGTCCCTACAGAAAAAAATCTGTGTTTCTGACAGTTTCGCCAAATTAAAGCTCCACAAATCTGGTATAATAATTCCTAGCTTCAAATTGTCTGTGCTTTTTCTGAAGAGAATAATGATGAAAATATATATTTTACAGTGTTCAGTGTAACATGTATAGCCTTGTTTATCTGAAATTTATTCATGGACAGCTATTTCTGGGAGATGAATGTATTTTACTTTATAAGGAATGCTTGGCCCACTTTACATATGAGCAGAGCATCTTTTGTGAGGAAAAATAATGAAATGAGGTCTGTAGGCTTGTAGAAGCTTCGAGAGGAAAGCTATTACATAAACTCCCAGCCTTGTTTCCATGTGTACTTCACTGTTCTGTGTTGTTCTGTGACCAAATTTATGCTAGGGCTCTTGCTTCCTGTCAGACCAAATGGAAACGTACTGATGTGTTGGCATAGAGAAACTGTTTCCTAAAATAATAAAGTGTTCTTATTAGAATACTTATAAACCTTTATGACCATGATGTGTATATATGCTGACTGGCTAGTAAGTATGTTGTGGCAGCTCAGCAAATTTGGCTTTTTCCATTTTATTGGTGAGCATTCATAGTAAGTAAAAGATGGGACAGTCTTGGTTTTTAGAACACTTTTAGTTTAGTCACATAAAAATATGTTTCTATCACAGAAATTCAAACTTCGAAACCTTGATATCCTAAAGGTTCTCTTGTCCAAGGATATCTTGGATTATATACACAGAACCCTAACTGGGTGAATGAGATGGGGAATAGGGTTTCTAATCTGTATTGATTCAACCAAATATTGAACTTATAGCGTATTAGGAAGTAAAGTATATATGGAAACATAATTAAATGCAAGTAACAGTTCTACCTCTAAATTCTAGTATACAGAAATATCAGTTTACAAACAAAACACAAAAGAAGTTCTAAAGTTACCCCAGAAAATATATATGTATTATACGTTTCATAAACATCTTTTTAATTATATGAATACATTTCAAAGATGTTTGTACATATGTGTTTTGATATTTTAATCAATATTTAATACCATTTGATTCCTTTAAAAAAAAATCTGTTTTTATAGTTCAGTCACTTACTTCTTTACTGCAGAACATTATCATTAGCTGGGTAGGATTCCCAAACACATGTTTTCTTTATTTGACAAATAAAGAGCTGAGGAAAGAATGTCACTGAAGAAGCATAGATATAGATTTTTACTTGGCCTTCTGAGAAGTGCAATCCCATGAGTAACTTAAATACTTGTAATTTTAAATCAGTTCTTGCCTGGTTTCTTATTATTCTTTTGTTGCTTTTCAACCTATAGGATGGAGCTGTCCTTGAACTTGGTTTATTTGATCATTCAAGTGCAACCATCAACTTGTCTGTAATATTTAAAACCTGAGGCTTCATGGTGTTATTTGCAAAATAACGCCACATAAACGTTTGGGCTTTGGTTTCTTTGAAATATAGTGTTGGTTGCTTTATGAATAAAAGCATAATTTCAATTCAGGAGACTTTTTGCCTGAAGCCTATAAGACAGATGCATCTGATTAACTTTGGCGAAACTGGACTGGCCTGTTATTGTAATGTAGATGTTTTCGGGGTTGGGAGGATATTTTAAAAAGGCATGCAAGAGGGTCTTTTTTTTTTCCCCCCAAGAGACTGAGAACGGTTTTGCCCCAGAAACTGCGTCTCAGACTGCTTCATTTTTTGCTCACTTTTATTTTCTAGTGGAACTTCTCCATTAGCCTGTCTGAATGCAATGCTTCACACTAACACGCGAATCGGGGATGGAACATTCTTCAAAATCCCTGGGAAGTCAGGCCTCTATGCTCTCAAAGTAAGTTGGACTGTTCTGCATATTATGTCTGTTATTACTATGTATCATGCCTTTATTCAGACATGTGAAGGTAAACAAAATTTGATTTGGGTGAGGGGGTAGAATGATCCCTTTGCCTTTTAAATGTTTTCAGATGTCTTAAAAATGATTTCATATTAAGAATAAACAATGACATTCTTCTTTAAAGAAAGCATATCTGTGGTTTCACTCTAACATATAGTAATGGAAAATGGTTGTGGCTTCCTTGAAATTCTTGATTCTTAAAAATTTACATGGAGGAACGCCATGGTTCATCAGCCAAAAGTTTTAAGATGATCACAGTTGCCAAAAAACTATTTGATTTGATGATTACACATTGATACACCAGCTTCACACCTGTATGTCTGTCTTTTATAAAAATAAGAAATGTACCCATTCCTCTTGAAAATTTGCTGTTTTAAATGTTACTCAAATTTGAAAGAAACGGTGATCTCTGGGAAGTTTTTAGTAATAAAAGCTTTTACTCGTATGAGAAGAACAGAGAAATTAAAAGCTTCAGATAACCAAGTCTTAATGATTTTAGTGTAATTTCCATTTACATCTGGAATGGAAATGCCATGTAAGATGCCAGATTCCAGAGGACAAAAGCTGATACAAATGGCTGTATAACTTAGAACGTGCAAAATCAGTGTATTTTCTCATAAATTGAAAGTATCAGCTTTAGTAAATGATGGGTTATGTTTAAAATTCATTAATTTCCTTTGAGAAGTTTCCTCTGTTTTATTTTGAATGATAAAAGTTATACCTGGCAAAGAAGTGGGGATTCTTTCTCAGCTCTTAAGCATCAGGCTCTTGTTCTATGTGTGTGTTTCAGAAAATAATACAGGTTAATCAAAAGACTTGTATTATTTATTATTTTTTGTAGCTACTTGGGGGTTAATTTATGATTACATCCAAGTTGTAAAGCCATTTTTTAAAATGAACAGGGTAGAGAGAAAAAGAGAAACATATGACAAAAAGAAACTTTGTCTTTTGTGTAGATTTTAAAGGTTATCTCCCCAAAAAATCAACTATGGCAGTGTGCTTTTCCCAGTAATCCACCCCCCTCCAAGGAGTGGTTTTATGTTAAAAAATAAATCAGTATTGCAATTTAAAATCACAAGTAACTTTGATAATTCCTTAGGGCTTTGGAAATATTTTGAGTGTTTTCCATTGCTAATACATCTCCATAAATCATTATTTTTAAAATAATATAGAAAGAGGAGTCATCATGCTCAGCTGATGGAACTTTGGATTTAGGCTGTGAGTCTGAATTGGATGGCTCAGAGATGGCGGAGGCCAATGCCAATGGGGAAGGAAATGGAGGTAAGTGTGGCAGATTTTGAGATAGAAATCCTGTTCTCTTAAAGGTTATGTAGAGTTCCAATAACTTGCTAATTGAGTTCCCTACCATTATTGATACAATTTTAAGTTTTTGCCACCATTTATCATTAAACAGTTCTAAAGGTTAGCACCTAAGAAAAGGATTCAGTTGTTTGCTTTCTGCCTTATTTTGCTTTTTAACAGTATGGATTTCCCTGCATAGTATTCTGGAGTGTTATCATTATATTTCTTGTGCAAGGTGAGAGGCTTACTGCGGTTTGCTGTGGTTTTATCCTTATGTGAGGCTTGAGACGGCTCGGCTGATGCTTGGTTTCTGATTGTGCTGATTTTTCCTGTGATCCCAAGTAGTTTTATAATAACTTTGTTCCTAGGTTTGTCTTTAATAAATTAAGCTTAATGTTAACATTCCTCACAGTGAAACAGGGACCGAATGAGTTATATTCTTATGAAATGCTTTTGAAAAGTGAACAACCCTTCTGGAATTCTAAGGGGGCATTTTCCACTTGAATTCTGTCCATGTGGATTCATTTTTAACTTTCTCAAGACTTGCGTTATGATCTGTTGGTGTATGTAATTTCTGTACTGCAGTTTTGGCAAATCTTTGCTCCACAAAAGCTGCTGTTCTTTTCTATTTTTTTAACCTAACTCACTGGTCCCCCAAGTGGACCCATATCATGCTTTGAGAGGAAGACTGTGTCATTAAAGTCTGTGTAGGTGGACTCATAGAAATCAGTAAATTACCGTTAAACAAACAAACCTTAAAGGATCCTTGCAGAAATATCATATTTCAGTAATAGCCCAAAGCCATTCATTTCATTAATGGTCGTAGGAGTCCCTTTGTATTCTGACTAGCCACTCCTGCCCTTTAAACTGGTGTCTTTCTGATAGTCCCCTAGAGGCTGATTTTGCTTCAGCGCCATCTGACCTGTAGCCAAGGTGCTGAATTATTATAGGAAACACAGATTCTTGTCTTAGTAAAATGACTGAAATCAGCTTTGTAAACTTTTTTTTTTTTAAACCAGCTTTCATTTAATTTGATGTCCGTATTCCTCCTGTACCTTTTGAAAACTCAACTAAACCCCCCACCACTATTACGGTAGTGCTGTGAACTTTGGCATCTCCTTGTGTTTAGAAAGAGAACAGAGCAGAGATGCAGGACAATTTCTGGATTTCTGGCAGGCCTAGTGAATGGGGCACATTCTCCTTCAGTGGCCGAATGGGAATCTTACTGGGTCCTCTTGCTGTACTGCCTGCTTGCATGAACACTTGCAACCTCCCTGTCTCTCCCACCTACTTTCTGTTAATGTAGATCAACATATATATTGAGTTTCTGCTATGTGCTGAGTGCTGTTCTCAACATTATAGTTGTTGCAGTTAAAAAGAAGAACAAAAAGAGACCTCGCATGGATTGTATATTGGTAGAGAGACAGACAATAAGCAAGATAAATATGTGAAATTTACAGCTTATTTAGTGCTGACAAGTGTTATGGGGCAAATCAATTAAATAAGGAGATAAGAACGAGAGAGAAGTACATCTGAGAAAAGACCCAAGGGAGTGAGGGAACAGGCATTTGATGGGAGAGAGTTCTAGACAGAAGAAGCAGCAGTTATAAAGGCCTTAAAGCTGGAGAGTGCCTGGAATGTTCCAGAAACATCAGGCCAGTGTGGTTGGAGTCCAGAGTGAGCAAAGGAGAAGATGGTAAGATACAGTTGCAGAGAATTTTTGGAGTGCCATGACACAAAATTTTGTTTTGAGTGAGATGTTAAACCACTGCAGGGTTTTGAGCTAGAAGGACAATGATCTCAGGCCTTAGCAGGATCACTAAGTACAAAAAAACCATATATAAGAGAACAAGGACAAAAACGGGGAGACAAGTTAGAAAGCTTTGGTGTAGTCTAGATAAGAGATGATGGAGTTTGAACAACAGCAGTAGCGATGAATGTGATGAAAAGTAAGTGAATTCTAGGGTAGACCCAATAGGAACTGCTGAAATTAGTGTAGTTATGAGATAAAGAAGGGAGTTGGAGATGACTTCAGAGTTTTGAATGCCAGCAAGTAGAACTATTTTCTTTAACTTAGATGGAATACTTGCAAGAGAGTCAGTTTGGGGTGGGGGATGTTGACAGAGGAGCTCAGTGTAGAACATATTAAACATGAAATTAATTTTCAGCATCCAAGTGAATATGTTAAATAACTGGACTTGTCTGTCTTAGATTAATGGGAAAGACTTTGCTGGAAATATACATTTGAAAGTGGTCAGTTTATAGATGAGCTTTAAAGATAAGAAACTGGATGAAATCACCAAGAAATTGAAGGCAGATAGAAAAGAGGAGAGGCTCAAAAACTGAGCTTGGGGTACTTGAAATTTAAGAGGTAGGAGAGATTATAGGAACCCGCAAATGAAACAGAGGATAAGTGGACAGACAACTTATGTTGTCAGTTCTGAAAACAGTGAAGAAAGTGTGTCTGGGGAGGAGGTAACTCAAATGTGTCAATTGCTCTCTCCATGTCAACTTACAATGAAGGCCGAGAATAAAACATTGCATTTAGTTTTGTGACATTATTGGCAATGACTTTTTTTTATCATACGTTAAGACCGCAAGCACAAATGGAGTAATGTGCAAGAGAATGGGAGAACAGAAATTGGGAGACCCCAAGTGTAGTCAATTCTTTCAAGGTTTTTTGAGATAAATGGAAGGAGTGAAATGGGGAAATGGCTGCAATAGAAAGTGAAAGAAAGGAAAGTTTTCTGAATATGAGAGATAAATGTGAAAACAATCATATACTGCTGGGAAGAAATCCAGTTGAAGAGGTTTTGATGAGGAAGGTGTCCTGTTGCCATGTACTTGATTGGATGAGAGGGAAGGAGATCACAGATGAAGGGATTGGCACTCTTCAGGAGTATTGACTGGTGCTGTAAGGAAGCAGTAGGAAAAATGAGCGTGCTAGATAGAAATGAAGGCAGGTGAGTATGTGGGGAGGGGCTGCACAAGTTCCCTTCCCAATGCTCCATTTTTCTCAGTGAAATAGGAAATAAATTCTTCAGCCACGGGTGAAGATGGAGAAGTAGCTCTGTAGATCTAAGGAGAAGATAGAAAACATGTTTGTCTTGGGTCTGACATCATTAAGGACAGTTCTGAGACTGCTGGTCCTGAATTTAACGTGAGAACAGCCAGCATGTCTGTGCATTTTTCTCCAGTCACGTTCAGGACCACTCTGTGAGTGCAGAGTAGACCGATGTTGAAGTGGACCAGAGCTGGGATTCTGCCAGGGGTGAATGATGAAGCCAGAGAGGGGTGCGGGATTTGAGGGTGCGTGACATGGAGCATTAAGACCCATCTCTGTGGAATTTAAGCTGGTTGTGGGGGTTGAGCAAAGGCACATTTGTGTGAGGAATGGCATGAAGGAGGAGGTGGAGGTCTCCTTAGGGAAGAAGAATCGTTTGATTTGGTGTTCAAGAGGAAATGAGTTGGAAGGATAGATGCTTTAAGAGTGGAATATATGAAATTGAGGTTGTAGTTGTTGTTCAGTTGCTAACTCATGTCTAACTCTCTGCTACCCCATGGTAGCCTGCCAAGCTCCTCTGTCCATGAGATTTCCCAGGCAAGAATGCTGGAGTGGGTTGCCATTTCCTTCTCCAAGGGATCTTCCCAACTCAGGGATTGAACCCCCATCTCCCGCATTGGCAGGCAGATTCTTTACCCCTGAGCCACTGGGGAAGGCCCTGAACCTGAGGCTAGAGTGGATTATGGGAGGTGTGTCTGAGCTGAGAAGAAAGAGGGAGGGGAGGTTGAAGGCTGTTATGAATGGTTAGGTAGTGTGGGCCCTCTTCAGAGTGTCCTGGCCAAGGTGAGCATCAGTGACTGAAATTGAGCAGCCCTTCCTTTGCCCAGCTTCCTGTCATGAGATGGAGCAGGGTCAACATGGAGGAAATATTGTCTTTTCTTATCCGCACAAGGATGTTGTAAAGGCTGGTGGTAGTAGAGAATCATCTGTGTGGATATTGAAACGGTTACGACAGAACTAGCATTGAAAGGGTGTGATATTTAGGAGCTGAAATCGTCCAGAGATGAAAGGGAGTGACCCAGGAGTTGGTAGATAATTACAGAAAGGTAGAACAGTCTGTTGACAACCGACTGTTGGAGATACAATGCTGGAGGCGTTTAAGGAGCAGGAAGGAGCATAGAGGTCAGGAGTCCCATTTTCAGGCCCAGCAATACAAGATGTGTGGGAAAGACACAGGCTGCTACCTGAGAAGGTTCCAGGGGAAGTAGTGTCCATGGGCGAGGGCCAGGTCAATCAGATTTTGCTAATGACTAATCCTGAGTTTCAGAAGAAAGAGTGGGAGGGTTTTAGTGGCTCTGAAGGGGTCCAGGGCAGGGTGAAAGCACTTAGGCAATAATTAAACCACAACAGGGATAAGCAAACTCCCCTAATTTGAAATGTGAATGAGTACTTCACCAAAGAGCACATACCCACACATCTCCAGCTAATGGGGACCAAAACTGGATTTCCTGATCTCTCTTTGAAGTTGTACTAACGAAATTGCTTTGAGAAATCACTGAAAGAATGGTAAATAGCTTATTTCCTTGAGTGTTCCTTGACTTGCCCACTTTTACATCTTACTGCAAACCACAATTGCTTCTTGTAGAACGAGTGTGTTCCCTATCTATATGAATACCATATACTTCTGTGTACAGTCCGTTAACCCCAGGATAGATTTTCAAACCTCGATACTGAAAATATGTTGAGTGCTCACAACGCCTATCCTTTGTGAACTGTTTACATGTAGACTGATTAATGCTGACAGCTCTCCTGTGAGCTAGTCAGACTTCCTAGGCTCTGTTGCTGTATTTGATTGAATTTTTCTATTTTTGATTCTTATTTTGTTTATACTTTTAATTTTATTATTTATTTATTTTTTTTTTTACCAGTAAGGAAACAGGCTTAGAGGTTCAGTGTTTCATTCGGGTGGCATGCTCAGGTTGATGTGAGTGACCCCAAAAGCCAGGCTCTGACCACTATGTGACCCTGCCTGGAGCCTTGGGGAACACTCTTAGCCCGGGAGTCACTGGTGCAGTTTAGTTTTGCAACAGTTGTCCAACTCTGTTCTGATGCTAAACTTGAGAATTTGATAAGGAGGAACCACCGGCTTATCCAAACGAAGGCATGGGCTACCACATGATTTCTTACAAATCAGTAATAAATGCCATGAAGCTGAACTGGTTTAGATGATTTCCTTACTTACTCGGTTTCTAATAGGTGTTTGAACCGGCAGTTAGAATGGATATAATTTCCACACTTCTTACAGCTGTACAAATACGCTTTGAAAATATAATTAGAGAGGGAAGGTGGGAAGTGTGGGGTTGTGGGGGCCTTGGGAGAGAGGGCAGGGGAGAGGAGGGTCCCACCATCTGTTTTTTAAATGTTTATTCTTTTCTCCTTTTCCCATTCCTCCTTTGGGATATGAGAGAGTGAATAGTATTAAAGTGAATAATAACTAGCAATTGGTAAGATACCCTTGTGACAGTCCTGAGACTAAGCCTCTGCTACCATAGAGTTATTTCAGATGAACAGAGATTAGTTGACATGTGTTACACCACTAAACGGAAACTCAGAGAAGTATTTGAAAAGAAAGCGCTTTACGGAAGCTGGTAACCGGAAAGAAGTCTTGTAGCTTGATTCCAGTGACATGTGAATCTTTAGATAAAGATAATAACAGTAATGCGTTTGCTTTCTTCTTGCAGTCCGTTGGCCAGCAAAACAGATTTGTTTTTAAATGATAGACGCTTCGCCAAGTTATTTTATTTTAAAGTCTGGTTGCTTTTTTTTTTTTTTTTTTACAGTATGGGAAAGGTAATATATTCTCAATTCTAGAATTAACAAGACACAAAACTCGAGCTGTGCATTAGGTTTCTTTGACTCCTAAACAGTTTTTCAAGTTAATAAGAATTAGAGACTCAAGAAAGTAAACTCTTCACATTTTATAGGCTTAGCTCAAGAGGTGAAAGAGTGATTTAGGAGAATCACTTGATGTATATATCTTTGTTGACAACCCATGACCATTTATGTCTGTATAAGTAAAGATCTATGTCACCCAAAGAAAATATTTAGAATTTCGTGGACTATTTTAGTCTGAGATTTATGCTTATGTTTGTATCTGAGTTGCTTTCTGAACATAATACATTGGTATATTATGAGTTTGCTTATACATATTAAGTTGACTTACAATACATGGCTGGCTGTGAAAACCATACATATTTTATAGAAATGATACCATCAGTAGATCGTCTTCACCTCCTTCCCCTTCTGTTTATAAATTGTTATTAAAAAGAAAAAAAATGAGCTTCTCTTTTGGTGGCCATAATATATTTTATGTTTAAAATCCAAAGCAGCCATCCTACTTAATCTTTTAAAATGAGGAAACTGGAGAATGTACAATTTTCATCCATAGAGATCAAAAAAGGTTTTGCTTGTTATTAACCCTAATGGCTTTCAGGGAGGAAGCAGCACTCTAGCTGGAGAATTAGTATTTTCAAAGTCTCTATTTAAGGAATAAGATTATAGAGAACACACATCCTATGTTTTAGTCCTCAGATCCCGGGGTGAATAATGATTCTAGCGTTCGCAGAATTTTATGTGGTCCCTTTTCATTATTCCTTATGGCCAGTTTTATAAGCGGGTTTCTGATTGTATGATTCTTGGCAGAGTCATGTTAACTTAATGAAACATTATTCAGCTCACTCTTTGTTTGCGTTGGCTCAGAGCCCGCAGTTTGAGGGGCCTTTTTTTTCAAAAGTGAAAAGTGCTTTAAAATGGCCTGAAGTGTGTGGATAGGATCTCAGTTGAGACATCAATTACACCCAGATGAGCAGCTTCCTGGAGGAAGTGAGAAGGGTACTAATGAAGGTTTCGGCGCCCTCTGGGAGTAGTCACACTGACAGTTTATCCCTGGCAGTTTTATACAAGGGGTGGGAAAGGAGAATGTGTGCACCCTGGAGCTCTGAAGGATGTGTTCAAGTAACTTTTGAAGAGGTCGCCCCACAATTGGGTGTCTCTGCTCGCGGTGGTATTGATCTGGTGTTGCTGGGCTTTTTCAGGAGCTTGCCTGTGACTGCTCACGTGTGATTTTACATCAGATGACACATGAGCCTTCTTTGTGTTCATCATCCATCTCTCCCTGACAGCCATTCCTGAGACTCTTGTGGGAGGGAAGGAATTCTTTCAGCGACTGTGTCAGGTCCCCTGATTTTTCTCAGGTTGAGCGAATTTGTCTTTTATCCAACGTCTGCATTATCGTTAACAGCTTTGTTGGCTCCTAGAGACACCTGTTCTACATTGGTGGCCCAGGGAAACTTAAGTGTGTGAAAATGTTGTTGTTTTAGTTACACATGGAAGAAAAAACAGAGGAAAAAGAATACTCTTCACAGTCAGAAATGACCATTGGCAGGATATAAAACTTCCTCTGCCCACTCTTTCTCATTCTCCTTTCTTTCATCCCAGCCCACAGCCTTCACAGTTCAGGGGAAGTATGAGGGACTTCAGAGATTCACACAGGCCTGGATCTCTCTCATGTCAGCATTTTACTTAAACCAGTCAATTCAAGTAGACATTATTCTAATAGTAAATGCCCAAAGGGATGGGAATCCCACAGTCTTCTTTATATTTGTGTCTCTGTGTTTTTGATAACCTTTATAGTCAAGAATTTTTTCCTTATGCTGAAATCTCTGGAGCTTTTAATTAAACCAATTTTCTCCTTTTCCCCCCCTCTGATGATGGAGAACAGCTGGGCATCATCTTAGCTCCCACCCCCTTCATCTTAACTCCTCCAAATAACTTATCCCAGCTCTTTCAAACATGACTTATAGATACTATTTTCCATTTCTTTTACCCATTAGGGACCTCTTTTTCTTACATATTTCCCCTTGAACCCTGAACTTTGTTCCTGTGTAAATGGATTTTGGTGAATTTTAACAGTCCAAGAGTCATGGAGTTAAAAAAAAAGTTTTTAAGTGTAGATAAAGTGACCCATTTAAGTGTACTTTCCCCTCTTTTCTTGTTCAAGGAAAGAAATATTTCATAATATAGAGATAAAGATTGGAAATAGAGTACGATCTCATGATAAAAGCGAAGTCCCTCTCAAATAAAACCAAAATTAAATGTATTCTTCCAATTACTCATCCCAAAGAGTCAGATTTCTTCTTGACTGATACAGTTTGTGACTGATAGAGAGGAACAAAGAATCCATGCTTTTAAAATGAAGTACTTTTTTCAGTCATGTCAGATAATCCATCATTTCTTTTTTCTCTAAAGTGACAGGGTATAACCATTTCTCAAACAGTTAACCATCTGTTTGTCTAACTCCCTTTCTTATTCACTGGAGTTATGCTTTCTATGTTGAAGTATGAAGTCATTAGTAGTGCCCATGAATGAAGCACTTATCCTTGACCTATACCAACCTTTTAATGATATTCTTTGTGGCTGCTTTTTTCTATTTCTCATTTTCTAGATGGGTTGCTGTATTTCGGAGCAGATGTTTCAGGAACTTGTTGCCATGTAGATCACAGATGTTGTGGGGTATAAGAGAAATAGCTTCTAATTACCGCCCCCCCCCATCACACAAAGCAGCTTATTGTGTTATTTTCCATAATTCTAAGTGGATTCTCTATCGGTTCTATGATAGGAGGGATTAGGTGGTTATAGGATATGTTGGAGAAGGAAATGGCAACCCATTCCAGTATTCTTGCCTGGAAAATCCCATGGACAGAGGACCCTGGTAGGCTACAGTCCATGGGGCCATAAAGAGTTGGACACGACTGAGTGGCTTCACTTTATGGGATATGTATGCTTTTTCTATTAAATATTATCATTTCTGGTTTTGTTTCTCTTTTCTTATCTGAGTTTCTTGTCTAGATATACAGAGATACTAATCCAACTAAAATGTCCTGGTGATAAATTGAGTGCTGATTAGGAGGGATTCCTATACCTTCAAGAGTAAACTATTCTTCCTAGTTACTTGTGGAAATTCATTGTCTGGTCTGATACAAACCAATGTGTTTGTGAACTATTTGAGGATATTGCAATAAAATTGCAATACATCTAGGTCTGGGATATCAGATGACCGTCATTTGTAGTGCGTGATATCTGCCACCCAAATCATTAATGTGTCTGGCATGATTACGTCTTGTGGAGCACGTTCTTACTGATACACATGCCTGGTATAATCATGAATCATCTGATTCGTCCTTCCTCCTAGTTAATTTTTGCTCTCTTTTCTGCAGACCTCTTCGGACCAAGAAAAGGGCTTGTTGACCTAATATAGCAGACTGTATAGTAAAGTTTAGTTTGTTACTGTTGTTGTTCAGTGGCTTAGCTGTGTCTGACTCTTTGGGACCCCATGGACACACCAGCCTCCTCTCTTCTCCATGGTCTTTTGGAGTTTGCTTAAACTCATGTCCATTGAATCGGTGATGCTGTCTAACCATCTTTGCCGCTCTTTTCTCCTTTTGTCGTCAATCTTCCCCTAGCATCAGAGTCTTTTCCGATGAATCAGCTCTTCGCGTCAGGTGGCCAAAATATTGGAGCTTCAACATCAGCCTTTCCAATGAATATTCAGGGTTAATTTCCTTTAGGATTGACTGGTTTGATCTCCTTGCAGTCCAAGGGACTCTTAAGAGTCTTCTCTAGCACCACAATTTGAAGCGTCAGTTCTGCAGTGCTCAGCCTTATTTATGGTGCAGCTCTCACATCTGTACATGACTACTGGAAAAACCATAGCTTTGACTATATGGACATTGGTCAGCAAAATGATGTCTCTGCTTTTTAATACGCTGTGTAAGTTTGTCATAGCTTTCCTTCCAAGGAACAAACATCTTTTAATTTCATGACTGAAATCACCATCCAAGTTATATTAGTTGTATTTTATTCATAGAGAATGTTGTTCAAATACTATCTAATACCAGTACTTACAATGTTTAGACACTGCCTCTCTTGAAAGTCTGCGGGGAAAATTGCTGTTTCCATTATTTTATTGCTGTTATTTCTCTGTTTAATTGCTCACCTCTTATACCCTTTGGATGTTTTCTTGTAATGCAACAAGGGAAATTGTTTAAATCTAGATACCTAAACATATCTTGGAATAAGAACTGCTCTGAGAGGAGCGGTTCTCCTCAGTCTGAATCCAAAAAGGATTAAGGAGTTGCCTTTTTCCTGAAAGAAATGGAGTCCTGGAAATATTTAGTTGAGATCAAATGATTTTGTCTGGTTGTCATTAAGTCATCTTCAACAGTTTTTGGCATGTATTTTGCTGCTGTTTATATCCAGAGTATCTGATATGCACAATTTCAAATGTAAGTGTGACACATAAAACATAGCACAGTTCAAACATAAACTTTTGGGGTTATTTGCCAATCTGGGGATAATTTTGAATTATCCACTTATTGATCCTTTAAAACAAATTTTGGTTATCACTGCCAGCAGGTTCATAGGGTTGGTTTTTTCAGGCACAAGGAATAGTTCTAAACCTTTTTTTTTTTTTTTTATCATTCCTTATCTTTGGCTGTGCTGGGTCTTCATTGCTGTGAGGGCTTTTGTCTAGTAGCAGGGAGTAGGGGCTGGGCTCTAGTTGCCATGTGCAGGCTTCTCTTCGCGGTGAGTCCTCTTGCTGCGGTTCCCAGGCTCCAGGGCACAGGCTCAGTATTTGTGGTGCATGGGCCAGCTGCTCTGTGGCATGTGGGATCTTATCGGATCAGGGATAGAACCCATGCCTCCTGCATTGGCAGGCGGATTTTTTTTTTACCACTGAGCCACCAGGGAAGCCCTATACCATTGTTTTATGAAAAAAGTACTTTTAAGAAAACTTAAGGGCTCAAAGTCAGGTCTTAGGTCTTAGTCACTGTTATACCTCTGCATTTTATACAGTCCTTGGCAGGAAGGTGTTTAATAAAAGTGTTGCAATTGAATAAATGATTAATAAACAATTAAGCTCCTCTAAGATCCAGCCCTCTTTTGAAATTGAATTCTAACAATGTGCCACATTCAGTTTCAGCTCAGTCGCTCAGTCATGTCAGACTCTTTGTGACCCCATGAACCACAGCACACCAGGCCTCCCTGTCCATCGTCAACTCCCGGAGACCACCCAAACCCACGTCCATTGAGTTGGTGATGCTCATCCTCTGTCGTCCCCGTCTCTTCCTGCCCTCAATCTTTCCCAGCTTCAGGGTCTTTTCAAATGAGTCAGCTCTTCGCACCACTTTAGGTGGCTAAAGTATTGGAGTTTCAGCTTCAGCATGAGTCCTTCCAATGAATATTCAGGACTGATTTTCTTTAGAATGGACTGGTAGGATCTCCTTTCAGTCCAAGGGACTCTCAAGAGTCTTCTCCAACATCACAGTTCCACATTATTAATCCTCATATACTGTGTGCTATTTGATTTAAATTTTTGTAGTTTAGAAGAACTCTGCTAAGCCTATAGCATATACAGGATCACTTTGATGGAAAACTGTTTTGATTTGAGAGTGTCTGTTTGTTGAGAAAATTGAAATGAAGTAGTTGGAGGAAGAACTGAAAGAAATGAAATTGATCAAGGAATGCTCATTTTCCTGCCTTCATTAGCCCTTTGAACCCTGGTTACCTCAGGTAGCCAGTCACTTCGTATGTAGATGAATGAGACATATGATGATTAATATCTTTGTTGCGTTGACTCTTGTGCCCACATCCTGGGCTATTTTGTGGTTCTGCCCCCACACGGCTCCTGACATTTCAAGTAAGCATTGTCATTTCTAATTTTGACTTTTCAATGATAGTTATTTTTATTTTACCACACGAAACCTCCAGACTGTGACGTTCCTCTTGAAATAAGTCAACAAGTAAGGACAGCAAAAGGAAATGTATCTACATTTAGTGGCAGGTCATGGGGCTTCCCACATGGCTCAGATGTTAAAGAATCTGCCCACAATGCAGGAAACCTGGGTTCGATCCCTGGATCGGGAAGATCCCCTGGAGAAGGGAATGGCAACCCATTCCAGTATTGTTGTCTGAAGAATTCCATGGACAGAGGAGCCTGACAGGCTCCAGTCCATGGTGTCCCAAAGAGTCAGACACGATTGAGCGACTAACACTTTTAGCTTTCACACTTCACATAGATCTGCCACGGACTTGCATAAGATTTTTTTTTCAGTTTGGTTTTCATATTTTCCCTAATTTATCTTAGGATAACGTGCAATCTTTTAATAAAGATTCTGTTTTCAAATTTTAAAAATTCATTTGTGTATATATGCTTTTCGACCAAAAAAAACAACAACAACAACAACAACTGTGCTTTGCTGACTTCCCCTTCCATGAATTCTTGTTAAAAACAGTAACTGAAAGTTAACTTTAGAAAGAAATACTTTAGAATTTCCCTAGTGGTCTGGTGGTTAAGAATCCACCTGCCAATGCAGGGGACACATATTCAATCCCTGGTCTAGGAAGATTCCACATGCTACAGGCCAGATAAGCCCGTGCACCACAACCACTGAGCCTGTGCTCTAGAGACGCAACTGCTGACGCTCAATTGCCTAGAGACCATGCTTTGCAATAAGAGAAGCCACTGCAATGAGAAGCCTAAGCACTTTCAACAAAGAATAACCCCCTACTCACCACAACTACCAGAGAAGGCAATGGCACCCCATTCCAGTACTCTTGCCTGGAAAATCCCAGAAGGAGGAGCCTGGTGGGCTGCAGTCCATGGGGTTGCTAAGAGTCGGACACGACTGAGCGACTTCACTTTCACTTTTCACTTTCATGCATTGGAGAAGGAAATGGCAGCCCACTCCAGTGTTCTTGCCTGGAGAATCCCAGGGATGGGGGAGCCTGGTGGGCTGCCGTCTATGGGGTCACACAGAGTCGGACATGACTGAAGTGACTTAGCAGCAGCAGCAGCAGCACCACAACTAGAGAAAAACCTGCACAGCAATGAAGACCCAGCATAGCCAATTTTTTTTTTAAGGAAAAGAAATAGATCCTTGAGACAAATTTCATAAAAATCAAATTGGACAGTTTAGTTTAATTAACGTTCATGGATCAACTGCTCTGTGCCTGTCTTTGCACAGAAGTAGGTATTCAAGTTGCTGGGCCTGTGAGTGATAAGGCAGATGCAGGCAACAGTATCTGAGAGACTGACATGAATTCATAACACTAAGTTCCAAGAAAGCATGGGTAGGAGAAGAGTAAGTCTTCCTCAGAGATGGGAATAGTCAGGAAAGCTTTGAGGAAGCTGTTTGAGTTTGGTCTGTCAAGATGAGTTTGCTAGGCAGAAAGATGAAAGAGGGACGGTCAGAGCAAGTGAGACAAATACAGCGAATATTGTGTGTTCAGGAAATGCCACAAGATTTCGACTGGCTGAATCAGAGAGGTGGGAGTTGGGAAGATGACCAGGTGTGAGACTAGAAATAAAGACAGAGTCAAGATTGCATTCTGCTCAAACATACGGTTATCGGGGGAAGGGAGTTTGGGATCGACATGTACACACTGCTATATTTAAAGCGGATAGCCAACAAGGTCCTACTGTATAGCACAGCGAACTCTGCTCAATGTTATGTGGCAGCTTGGATGGTGGCGGGGTGGGGGTGGGGTGCGGTGTTTAGAGGAGAATGGATGTATATATATGTGTGACTGAATCATTCTGTTGTATAGCTGAAAGTATCACAATGTTGTTAATCAGCTATACGCTAATGTAAAATTAAAAAAATTTTTTTAAAGGAGTCCATTCTCCTTTCTCCTGTTTTTGTGTCTTGTGCTAAAGTTCAAAGCCCTCTTGTGTAGCTGTCAGGGGCTTAGTACTTAGGCTGGGGGGAATGTCACCCATGCCTTCATCTCAGTGCTGTGCTCAGGCGCTCAGTCATTTCCCACTCTGAGCAGCCCTGCTCACAAAGTATGAGCTTTAGTCCATATTTTCCAGTTCCGTCACACTGTTGGGTCTCATGGTGAATGAAAAAGAAGAGAGAGGGGAAGGGACAGCTTGGGACTTGGAGAAAAGAGGCTGCCATCCAGTCTTGTTGAGATGCACTCAGCAGTTCCTCTAGCCTCGAGGGCTAACTGGTGATGACCTGTAATCCCTTGGGTCCCAAGCCTTCTCAGTAAAATATTTTGGAGGAGGAGTTTGGGAATCTGAGTGTGAATGAGAGTAGAGGTAGATGAGCGACAGCGACTGAAAAGTCCCATTAAACTGTTTGAATTAAAACCTGGCAGATTAGCTTTCAACTATGCTTTTAGCTTGCATAGTTTTATCAGGCAAGCAAAACATAGAAATAATATTCCTGTACCTTTTAAAACATTTTATTTTTTCTAGTCTTCAGTTTGTCCAGCTACAAGTAGGGCAGGCAGTCTTGTGGGGTTTCCAGGTATAAAGTCCTCGCATGAATTTTGTGATGCTGCCAGTGCAGAGTTAGGAAAGAAAAAAAGAGAAAGAGTTTCTGTTCTATCCCGAGTGCCAAGAAGATATCACTTCTAAGCTGCATGTCAGAGTTAGATATTTATTGGCTAAAACATCTGTCCTAATTCTTCAGTTTCCTGGCTCCTGTTGTAATTTCAACATACAGGGGATTTCCCCTGGCCCTTTCTTGAACATTAATTTTTTTTTTGGCTTGTATTTCAGAGGCCAAACTCAGCCCCTTAGATAAATATTCAGGCAACTGTTTAAAATAAGCCCTGTATTATTTATTTATCACATCTGTTAAGAAAGCTGCAAGGATAAAGTAAGAGTGAAAACTGTGTGTTTTGTCAGAATATGAATCTTGCAAGAGTGTGTTCAACCACTGCTCCATCTCCACAGTGAGTGGTTTTAGATTCAGCTACCCTCATGGCAAAGAATGAATATATCACTTAGATGCCTGTGTTTAGGGTCTATATAATCAGTACACACACACACACACACACACAGAGGCACACACTCTTTGAAGGCTGTGCATGCATTATATTGTGTCCTACTCATTTTTATTCTTGAACTTTCCCTTAGAAACAAGTTTTAAATATATAGGAATACTCATTTATATATTTTATTTTCTATTACATTTTTCTTTAAGAATCTGCATTTATTTTTTTAGAAATAAATAATTACAGGGAAACCAGTTTGGCCCAGAGAAATAGGATCAAGTTCAGAAAGAGGAACCAGGGAGGAAAATGACTCTGTAGTAAAGGAATTCTCATGATGCTTCACTTGGGTCTAGGCTGGAATGTAAGATGAAGTAAAACAGAATTGAGTTAAAGGGAATTGAATCACATTGAGGAAAAACTTCACAGTTTATTTTGAGGCTGTTTCACTTTTATTGTCATTCCCTCCAACTGAAATTCTGGGCTATATGTTGACAACTCTTTTGGAAGCACTGTGTGTAAACACATGTGATTCACTGTTAACACAATGCGGTAGTGAATTTAAACAACCATACAGCGTATACACTGACACCGAAACAGGTATCACAGTACCCCGTGGTTTCCTAGGTCAGAAACAAATAGAGCCAGTTGTAATTTAGATCCCTGTTAGCCTCAGGAAGTGACAGCTGAGTGTATACTGCTTATTGTAGCAGTCAGAAAATAAAAGACATAAGGTTTTGATTACACCCACACTGATTCAGTAATTGTTGTTTTTTTGATCCTGCTGCATTGAAGTTTACCTTTGAAACACTTATGAATAAAATCATTTCCTGAGAAAATTGGTGAATGTGTTTTGATGCCCAGTAGGCCAGGAGCATTCTGATGCTTTTTACAAATTCCCTGAAACCCACGTGCTGCATTTTGGCTGTCTTTTTAAACTACCATTAGGTTTGTATTTTTTCTAGGTGGTGATACTAATTTAAGAATGTGAAAGTAGTAAAACGTATTTGCTAATGTGCACTTTTCTTTTGGCTGGGCTCACATTCCATCCATTTAGCTCTGTTCAGTTGGGATTATATAACGTATCCACCACCTTCCTCTCATCTCTCCAGTTTGACACACTTCCTATTGACTCCAGAATGTTGAAAAAAAAAAAAAAGCGTTCCATGTAATCAGTATAAAAATAAATTTATCTTTAGAATATAAACTGATGGCTATTTCTCATATTCCTTGATAAGTAAGCTTTGGCAAAGGGTACAAATAAGTGATGATATTAAGGAGAGAGGCCAGTAAGCCATAGTTTATGTAAGCAGTATTATAAAATGTTTCTTTACTGGAACATTTAGATTGTTTTAAGCATAAAATGTCATAGTGTATCGAAGAGAAAAAAGTTACCTGATCTTTAACTCAGGCATTGCTCTCCCTGGATATCTGGGCTCATCCTTTTGCTACTTCGACCTTAATGTTTTCTGGGCCAGTTGACCTCAGTTTTTTCTTATCAGAGCTCAACATCTTGGTTCTTTGTGGCCTTATTAACTTCCTGTTTCATGTCTTCCAACATTATGCAACATGTTCTTTAGGCATTAAATTTTCTGTATCAGTTCTTGGCTTTGAAGCCAGATATTCTAAATGGAAGATTATGGACCTGGCCTTGGACCCCAGTTCTGCTGTTCTACTGGCTGTGACCGTGGGCACATGAATGACCATTTCTGAGCTGTAGTTTTCTCTCTCCAATGTGGAGATGACACTTTTTCCATCTCGCAAGGAAGCTGTGAGGATGAAATGAGGTCACGTATGTGAAATGCCTGGCATTAATAACTAACAGCTATTTTCTAAAATGTGTTCATTTTGTCTTCCTACTTTGTATCATTCAAACAAAACTCGATTCACTCTTTTGCCTGAGCATCCTCTTTCATGGGCTGCATTTTCCATTTCTAGTCAGTGTGAGCTTTATTTATTTATTTTTTAAATTTTATTTTTACTTTGTTTTACTTTACAGTATTGTATTGGTTTTGCCATACATCGACATGAATCCGCCATGGGTGTATATGAGCTCCCAATCCTGAATCCCCCTCCCACCTCCCCAAAACAGTGCCGTCAACACAGCCACATGCACATGTCTGCATTTTTTACTAGAATTTTTGTTTGTTTGTTTTAGATTTTATTGGAGTAAAATGACTCTACAGTGTGACTAGAATCTTAACTCGTCCACCCACCTTTCACACTCAGGTCGGAATTGTCCCAAGCTCCTGTTCCTTGGAAATTTTTCTTAGATTAGTGTTAACCCTGGTGCCCTTAAGAAGGCTTATTTTAAGCTTTTACAATATGTTCTCGAGTTATTTTCTTCCATATGACTTCCTCTTGCCTCCTGCCTTTGACATATGCCTCCATTTGCCACTAATCACAGCGCTTCCTCGTGTGGATTTTCCACATAAATTCCCCCTCCCCTGGAGTACAGAGAAAAGGCCTTCTATCTCTGCTGCTGCCAGAGTCACATCAGTGTGAAACCCGCTCTCTCAGGCAGAGTGTGTGAGGAGGACGGAAAGAAGCGTTGGCGCTCCAGCACAGGTGTTACAGAGTAGAAATGACAGTGAACTTGACTTCCATAGATGAGGCACCGGGATGGCTTGACTGTAGTAAAAGTGGGTAGATCATATTGTAATCTGCAGAGTCCATGATTTTCTTAAAAATAATTACCTTCAGTTGACACTCAGCATCTCACGTTTCATTTTTCCTTCCCCATGCTATGTACTTTGGCCCATAGCAGAGGATATACACACACCCCAGTGCCCAGATTCTATAGATGGAGGGCTTTTAAAGGGAAGATTCACAGTACCTCTGAGGCTGAAAGTGTTTGTCGCTTAGCTGTATCTGACTCTTTGCGACCCCATGGACTGTAGCCTACCAGGCTCCTCTGTACATGGATTCTCCAGGCAAGAATACTGGAGGGGGTAGCCATTCCCTTCTCCAGGGGATTCTGAGGTTGGTAGACTGAAAACAATTTCATTGATGTAGATTCTTTCTTCAGAATGTTATGAATTGCCCAGTCTGCATACTCACCTCCAGAAAGTACCTACTGACTCCCACCTCTTGAGACAGATACTGTGCTCTTTTTTATGTCTGTACAGTAGCCCGAGACATTGAAATTATCATCAGTTAGCGGGTAAGGAAACTGAGGCTCAGAGAGGTTCAGTGTAACTGGCCACAGAGTGATTAAATGACCCCTTCTTTCAAATTGAGATACTCATCTTTATATTGTGCTATTTTGCTTTATTTTAGGTATCCATTTTCAATTGGAGAAAAGCTCCAAGTGAGTTAATTATAGTGAATATAAAAAAAAAGGAATTCAAATTAGTAATATCTTTATCTCTCTGTTTCTAGTGTGTGCGAAGCAGGTAACCGATGAGGCGTCTTCCACCCGAGATTCAAGCCTTCCTAACACAGCAGTGCAGAGCAAGTTAGTGTCTTCCTTCCAGCAACACACCAAAAAGGCTCTCAAACAGGTAAGGTTGCTGGCACTTGTTTGTCTCTCAGTTCTACCTACTTAAGATCATGAAGCTTATGCAGGAAAACCAAAATAAATAAGAATGTAGTAATCTGAAAGCAGCAGAGATGTGTTAGATTCAGCCACGCCCCTAATATCCAGTATGCTGACTTTAAGCTACAGACTAGGAGAGGCTTGGCTGAGAACTTTGATGTAAAACAGAAGAGGGAAAGTGTGCTTGGAAACATATCGAACTTAATTAAGAGTGTGCGTGTGTGTGTGTGTGAGATTTAGAGCAAATATATTGCTTGTTCATACACGTATTTTGAAAATACTATCTCTATTTATGTTTACCTGATAGTTGACGTCAAAAAGAAATGTAATTTCTTTCTTGTTACTGAAATGCATTGCTATAAATAAGAAAAATAGCGGTTGTGGCTTCCTTGTATCTCGACTAGCCATTAGTGTGTTTGGTGCTGAATAGAGGTCAGCTTTGCAGTATCATCCCCACATTACATAAGCAGTCTTGACCTGTGTGTCCTTGTCCAGAGATGGTGGTGAGAAGTGTGGTTATATTATTGGACTTGAGAAAGAAAGAAAGTGTTAGTGACTCAGTTGTATCCAACTCTTTGCAACCCCATGGACTGTAGCCTATCAGGCTCCTCTGGCCATGGAATTCTCCTGGCAAGAATACTGGAGTGGGTAGCCATTCCCTTCTCTAGGGAATCTCCCTGACCCAGGGATTGAACCTGGGTCTCCTTCATTGCAGTCGGATTCTTTACCACTCAGACATAACCTGGTTTCAACCCTTGCTACTCACTGTGTGTCTCTGGGTAAGCCACATTTCTTTTCTGAATCTTAACTCTTCTAGAAGATGGAGAAAATAAAAGTGCCCTTCACCTGGGAATAATCCAAGAATTAAGCGAGGTGATAAGCTGAAAGGAGGTGGTAAAGTGAATGTGTAGCCCATAATAATCGCTAATGAATGTTAGCTACAGCCACCCCAGAAATGCTGCATGTGTCCAGAAGAAAAGAAAGAGATGCTGTGGGCAGAGGGGAGCAGTGCATGATTAGAATAATGTCAGTAAATGCAGAGCTCACATATTTAGCCCTGAATTCATGGTTTTCCTTTGTTTAACTGCTTTCCTGATTTTTTATTTTCATCATTTTCTGACAGCCACCTCCACCTCACCCCTTGCTGACCCTTACCAAGTCTAGTAATAGAGGTGTCATTCTAAATGGTAGATTTATAAGAAGGAAAAAGAAGCCATGTTTTTAAATAAAGTTAAAAACATTTTTAAAGTCTTACCAACACATAAAGCTATGTAATATTCACATCCAATCTCTTGAAGTTAGAATGTCTCCACCGACTCCTCTGTTTCAAACTAGGAAACTTCAAGAAAGAAACAACATTTTTATACTGAATTCTGTTACTTTTTAATTCCGTCTTAGCTACTGAAATCACAGTATTTCTATTCACTGGTATTATATGTAAGGTAGTAACAGTGTTTCATCCTACAGAGGTCAAATACTGAGCTCGCCATTTGTGAACTTGCTCTTGTGAAATGTTTTAGATGCCAGAGAACAAAATTAGATTCAGTGTGGCGATCCCTTTTTCCCTGATGAAATAAACTAGGGGTGATGGTAGGGACGCCTGGGGAAAGGCTGATTCCAGTGGGAGAGTGGATGCAGGTACTAACATACCAACGAAACGGGAGACTGCTGACTTGAGCATTTAGGAAACGTAGATGCACCAGCCCCAAGCATCCTGTATCCTGCATTGAACCTAGACAGGCCTCCAATTAAGATAAATAAATTTAAATTTTAAAAAGACGTAGATGCAAACCTAAATGAACTCATGCTTCTGAAGAGCAGTGATTTAGAAACTGTGGACACTGCGAATCCATCCTCCATATGAATGCAAAGCTATTCATTCACATCTCTTTACTGTCATGTTGCGTTATTTTTAACTTTCTTCATGTTTGTTTCATATCCTTTGAACTTTTTTTGTTTTCTGTATTTTTTACAATTACTAAAACATGACACAGTTTTGAGTTCCTGGGTGATTTTTGTTTGTTTTATTTTTTGTCGATCGCGTGTCCATGGGAAGTACCACTTGCTTGATTAGCATCTAAACCTTGTTTTAAGGAGCCAGCCCTGTAAGCTTCTTAATGTCCTGAGAGAGCTATTTATTAATGTCTTAAAACTTACTGTCTTATAATCAGGTAACAAGTTAGTCACCCAAACAGTGTGGCACAATATATAGAAGATATGCTAATGTTTGATTAATAATCAAATTCGTATTGGAAGTACATTTAGAAGAAAAGCTGTTCTTGTAGAATTTTGCCAGATTCCTTGTAATTGCTGAGTTTCTTAAGGCAGCGTTTCAAAAGTTGACTGAACATGCGGCATTTTGAATTGCAGCAGCCTCAGCAGATTTGCAGCTTTCTTTTTGATAGTTGAATGGCCCATGACCATGTAGAATTCTTTGAAAGTGTATATACTGTTATATATATATATATATGTATGTGTTCTGTGGTTGTGAATATGTTTTGTGTGTATACATAAACCATAATCTTACAGCATGAATCATAATCTTAAGAACCTAGGGCCAGCCGAATAACCCTAATAATAATTACATTAGCTTGTCATTTATTTTTATGCTCTGCATTTAACAGGCACTATGCCATTTAATGCTCACACAAATCTTTTAAAGTAATCCTTTAAAATATGTTTCAAATGAGGAAGCTACAGCCCAGAGGAACTAGAAAACTTACCCAAGACTGTCCAGTGAGTAAATCTTGAAGATGACATTTGAACCCAGAATCATAGTTTCAGATTCTGCCCTCTCAACTATTAGTTCCTTTTAGCATATGCTTCCTAGGTGCCTCAGTGGTAAAGAATCCCTCTGCAGTACAGGAGATGTGGGTTCAATCCCTGGGTCAGGAAGATCCCCTGGAAAAGAGCATGGGAACTCACTCCAGTATCATTTTCTGGAGAATCCCATGGACAGAGGAGCCTGGTGGACTACAGTCCATGGGGTCGCAAAAGAGTCAGACACAACTTAGCAACTAAAAACGACTACAGCAGTGGAGTTTTGACATTATCCAAGGAAACCTGCATTCCCGAGTAGTGGTATAATGTAAGGAAAGCATGCTGCTGCTGCTAAGTCACTTCAGTCGTGTCCGTCTCTGTGCGACCCCATAGACGGCAGCCCACCAGGCTCCCCCGTCCCCGGGATTCCCCAAGCAAGAACACTGGAGTGGGTTGCCATTTCCTTCTCCAATGCACATAGTCATTAAGAATATTATTTCTGGGCTTCTCTGTGGTTAAGACTCCACCTCCCAATGCAGAAGGCATGGATTCAGTTCCTGGTCCAGGAACTAAGATCCCGTGTGCCACACAGCACAGCCAAAACAAGATAATTTTTTCAAAAAAGAATATTATTTCCTAACAAAGACTGCTTGTGTTCAGTATCAGCACATATTAAAGGTAGATACTTAAATACAGTAGCTTTTATCATTTTACTAGGAGTATTTTTTGAGTCAATAGGGCTTTTGTATTTCAGCTCTATATTGTGCAGTGTAGATTCTTAGAAAAAGAAGGTGGGGAAAAAAAATCCAGTAGCTTTTTACACACTCTTGCCTGGAAAATCTCATGGACAGAGGAGCCTGGTAGGCTGCAGTCCACAGGATCACAAAGAGTCGGACATGACTGAAGTGACTTAGCAGTAGCAGCAGCAGCTTTTTACATGTAAGTATAGTGAAGAAATGGCTTCCCTAGTAGCTCAGCTGATGAAGAATCTGCCTGATTTGTAGGAGACCCTGGTTCAGTTCCTGGGTTGGGAAGGTCTCCTGGAGGAGGGCATGGCAATCCACTCCAGTATTCTTGCCAGGAGAATCCCCATGGACAGAGGAGCCTGGCGGGCTACAGTGCATGGGGTCGCAAAGAGTCAGACATGACTGAGCTACTAAGCACAGCACAGCACATAGTGAAGAAAAGTAATTTAAAACAAACCTCAGGCTTGCCTCGTGGCTCAGTGGTAAAGAATCCACCTGCCAGTACAGGAGACGTGGGTTCGATCTCTGGTCTGAGAAGATCCCACATGCCACAGAATAAAGAAGCCCATGCACCAGCTGCCGAGCCCGTGCTCTAGAGTGCACGTGCTGCAGCTTCTGAAGCCCAAGAGCTGTAAAACTTGTCCTCAGCAGCAAGGGAAGCCACCACATCTAGAGAAAAGCCACGCAGCAATGAAGACACCCAACACAGTCAATAATAAAATAAATTAAAAGATGTTTTAATTGCTTCTTCTGAAACAAACCTTATGCCAAACAAGCCAGATAAAATCCCCCAGCTCTGAAGCCCCCACCCCCACCCAAAGCATGTTGCCACAGTGAGTGGGTACTTAACTGTGCACCGCTCTTGACTGCAGTGTAATTACAGGCCGGGCTTTGTGAAAGCTGGGATGCCCCTTGTCTGTTGATGTAGGGTATTTTCATTGCTCCTGATATTTGAGTCCCTTTAACTTTCTAATCATCGGAACATTAGTTCATGTCATATGTGGAGTTTAACTGCATGAATAATATGTTGTTATTTCAGTAGTTATTTTTCTGAATAACATCTTCAAAATAATAATCAGAAGCCTCTGGAGAATAGCAGATTGCTGATGATTACCTTGTTCCCTGTCTTCTTTCTGCCTGGATATTTTAGCTGTAATGATCCTAAAAAGTGTGAAATGATTATATTTTGAATTTCAAGGAAGCATAATTAAGGAAGATTAAATTTTGGAAGTTTCTAAACAGCAGAATCAAAGACAAGATTAAAAAAGGATGAGATATGTTACGATGGAAGGTAACACGACGGACAAGAGACCCTTTCTGTCTTATTCCTGTTAGTTTCTTTGACTTTCTTCATTATTTAGGATGGTAGAATTTATTCATAAAGTTGCAGATCCTTTTCCCCCTTTGTATCACAAATCAGACATATTCCTGGTGTTTTGCTTCCGCTTTATATGTTTGACCAATACTGTGAAATTCCAAAGGTTGTGTTGCCCGATAGCAGTTTTTGAACGTGGGTGTTGACATTTAGTGTACAAGCAACAATGCGCGTTGGTGGTGCCTGACACAGCCAGCTGTTTCATATGTGTGTATTTCTCATTATTTCAGCATTCACAGCATGTGCTATTTTCAGATTTTTCAGTGAAGGGTTTGCCACATCCAGTGCATTCTTAAATTACACTGTTGCTTTTCTTTCTCTATGAAAACAAAGAAGGTATTACTTCTTTATGTAAATCCCAAGTTGACATAAAAGCCTCTAACTTTAGATTTTACTTTATTTTTCATTGAGGTGGAAATGAGAATTGTTCCATATTTTTAGAGTTTTCCCAAACTTTTTTCTTTTAAAATAAAATGTTTATCTAAAGATTTTCTGTCTCTTTTTACAAGAGAATATTATAATACATCTCTAGAGGAAAGCATGCTCACTCAGCATCTTTTGATTTCTTTCTTTTCACTTAAAGCCAGAATTGTAATTGATGTGTGACATGATCTTTACTTTCCTAGACTGGTTTAGCTCTGTTATGTTGGTTTCCTTTAATAGGTAAGTCTGTTTCCAAGTGCAAGCCTGTAAGTTTCTTTCATATTGAATGATACCTGGAAGTATTAAACTTGGCAAGTCCGATGTACTCTGTGTAGTTTGGACATGAGGACATTACATGTATGGGCAGCTTTTATAGCGGACTGTATTTACACGTGCTATCTGCTTTTTTATTTAGTTTCAGTATTGCTTCTTTCTAGACTTGAAATTAAGATTTAAAGTAGTTCAGTGAAATAATTCCATTAACATTCCAACATATACCTAAGAGTTGAGTAGTTGGAGGCACCTCATTGACATCTTCTTCTTAAAAATGAATCTAGACTGATACAGTAAGACTTATTGTATAATATCAATGACAAATTAAAACTGTTATAGATTGATCAACAGGGCCACCACTCACTAATTAAAACCTATGATGTGGAATAGAAATAACCATCCGATCCTCATGTTGTCACAACAACAGATAATCTCCCTTTTCAGGGTATCCTTGAGCTGATCAAATCTTCCATGACCATTGAAAGTGGCCTTCCTAATCATATTTTCTTGATCTATTACATGGATGTGTATTTCCAGGTTGGGATACCCAAGCTTAGACAATTATGAAGTAAATTTCATTTCTCCTCTATTGTATTTCTAGTGTGAAATAGGCAGTTTTCTTGTTCTCTTGGAATTTTAGCTGAAGCTAAAAGGATAATGGATGATGTTAAGGATAAATGGATAAAGTTAAGGATAATGGGGTACATGAGTATCCTGTTGTGAAGGGGGTGCTAGACATAGTCTCAGAGGACTCACTGAGAGGAAGCCAGGTGGCTATAAACCATCCCCCAAAGCCTATTAAACCATAGCTCTGTGGTGTTCCTATTTAAGATATCTTACCAACACTGTTGTCTCTGTTTTGCAGGGGCATTTACCCAAGTAATTTGCCCAGCGTTACTCAGCTCATGAGTTAAGTCTTTCACTGACTCTATAGCCTCATACCTCACAGGCATTAAGACAGCTCTGCAGCCCCTGTTCTGCTGTAAGTCAGCCCAGTAGATGACGGGGATTTGAATAATTCTCTCAGGCAGTGGGTCAGACTCATTTATTTAGGGAGGTTGAGAAACACTGGGAATGATGTCTAGTAGGTATCAAAAAGTGGTGCCCCCTGGCTGAATTTGGCTCAGAATCCTCTTTGTTTTGTCAGGCACATTGTTTAACAGGAAACCTCACCAAAAAGTCCAGTTGCTTTTCTTCTCTTGGGCCGTTACTCCCCTTCCAGGGGGTATGCACTTTTGCAGTCCCCAGCCTACCCCTTGTCATCGTCTTACCGTAGCCAGCATGGTCCAGAAAGCATTGCGTATTTTTCAGGGGAATGTCAGGAGACATGCAGCATATGTGGTGAGTGCCCGATGTGCACGTAGTTGCAGAAATATAGTTATATAACCAACCCAAACAAACCTTGAGCAGCTAGCTTCTCTGTTTGCAGAATGTATACCCTGCCGTGGGGGACTCCGGATCACTTTATTGCCCGCCTCATGCACATAACAAACGCTGGAGTTCTCCTGTCGCAAGTCATCCCAAACTATCCCAGACACCTCAGTTAAGTCAGCATGATTTTTTCTCCTCTATCCATATTCTGATCTGCTTGGAGGGTATCCCCAGGATCCATAGCCAAATAAGTCCTGTTTTCTAGAAAATGAGTTGGAATCTTCAGGCTCTCCTAAAATGACTCACCCTAAAATGGCTATGGATCTAGTAAACATAATCAAGATGCCCTCTCTGATAGCTGAACTTCGATACTCCTGAGTTCAGCTGCTAGATACTAGCATCATAGTAAACAAAGGCTTCCCAGTTTTTGCTTATTTGACCCTAAAAATGTTAGTTGGAATAGAAAATAATGCTTGTTTTTCAGAGGTAAGGCAAACAAAGTGTATATTTTTAATACACTTAGAACAGTGTTTTTTTTAATTGATTTTTATTGGAGTATCATTGTTTTATGGTGTTATGTTTCTGCTATACAGCAAAGAAAATCAGTTACATGTATACATATATCCTGTTTTTAAAATTTGCTATCCACCTCTTTAGAACTGATTCAAATGGATTCTTTTTAATGGCTGAGTAATACTCCATTGCGTATATGTACCACAGCTTTCTTATCCATTCATCTGCTGATGGACATCTAGGTTGCTTCCATGTCCTGGCTATTATAAACAGTGCTGCAGTGAACATTGGGGTACACGTCTCTTTCAATTCTGGTGTATGCCCAGCAGTGGGATTGCTGGGTTGTATGGCAGTTCTATTTCCAGTTTTTTAAGAAATCTCCACACTGTTCTCCATAGTGGCTGTACTAGTTTGCATTCCCACCAACAGTGTAGGAGGGTTCCCTTTTCTCCACACCCTCTCCACCATTTATTGCTTGCAGACTTTTGGATCACAGCCATTCTGACTGGCGTGAAATGGTACCTCATTGTGGTCTTGATTTGCATTTCTCTGATAATGAGTGATGTTGAGCATCTTTTCATGTGTTTGTTAGCCATCTGTACGTCGTCTTTGGAGAAATGTCTATTTAGTTCTTTGGCCCATTTTTGATTGGGTCGTTTATTTTTCTGGACTTGAGCTGCATAAGTTGCTTGTATATTTTTGAGATTAGTTGTTTGTCAGTTGCTTCATTTGCTATTCTAATGAGGTGGATGAAACTGGAGCCTATTATACAGAGTGAAATAAGCCAGAAAGAAAAACACCAATACAGTATACTAACGCATATATATGGAATTTAGAAAAATGGTAATGATAACCCTGTATGCGAGACAGCAGAAGAGACAGATGTATAGAACAGTCTTTTGGACTCTGTGGGAGAGGGAGAGGGTGGGATGATTTGGGAGAATGGCATTGAAACATGTATAATATCATATAAGAAACGAATCGCCAGTCCAGGTTCAATGCATGATACAGAATGCTTGGGGCTGGTGCACTGAGATGACCCAGAGGGATGGTACGGGGAGGGAGAAGGGAGGGGGTTCAGGATGGGGAACACGTGTATACCTGTGGGGGATTCATGTTGATGTATGGCAAAACCAATACAATATTGTAAAGTAATTATCCTGCAGTTAAATAAATTTATAAAAAGAAATTTCCTATCCACTTAGGTACCACAGAACAATGAGTAGAGTTCCTTGTGCTATGCAGTAGGTCCTCATTAAGCATCTATTTTAATACATAGTATCAATAGTGTACATATGTCAACCCCCAACTCCCAATCATCCCACCCCTCTTTCTCCCCTTGGTATCCAGAAGTTCATTCTTTACATCTGTGTCTCTGTTTCTGCTTTGCAAATAAGTTTATCTGTGTCATTTTTCCTAGATTCCTCAGATAAACTGTATTATACAATGTTTGTTTTTTTTTTCTCTCTGACTTTATATGACAGATTCCAGGTTTATCCATGTCTCTGCAAATGGCTCTATTTTGTTTACGTTTATGACTGGGTAATAGTCCATTTTGGGCTTCCCAGGTAGTAAAGAATCTGTAGTAAACAATCTGTCTGCTAATGCAGGAGATGCAGGTTCCATTTCTGGGTTGGGAAAATCCTCTGGAGTGGGAAATGGCAACCCCCTCCAGTATTCTTGCCTGGAAAATTCCATGGACAGAGGAGCCTGATGGGCTATAGTCCATGGGGTTGCGCAGAGTCGGACATGATTAAGTGACAGAGCATGCACACCCTGTTCCGTTGCATGTGTGTACCGCACCCTCTTCATCCATTCCTCTGCTGATTGACATTTGCTGCTTGCGTGTCCTGGCTATTGTGAACAGTGCTGCAGTGGACATCAGGGTGCATGTATCTTTCGGATTACGGTTTTCGTCAGGGATATACCCAGGAGTGGGATCGCTGGATCCTACGCTAGTTCTATTTTTAGTTTTTTGAGGAGCCTCCATACTGTTCTCCACAGTGGCTGAACCACCTTACATTCCCACCAACATTGTGAAAGGGTTCTCTTTTCTTCACATCCTCTCCAGCATTTAGTGTTCGTAGATTTTTTGATGATGGCTATTCTAACTGATGTGAGACAATACCTCACTGTAGTTTTGATTTGCATTTCTCTAATAATTAGTGATGTGGAACAACTTTTCATACACCTATTGGCCATCTGAATGTCTTCTCTGGAAAAATGTCTATTTAGGACTCCCGCCCATTTTTTCATTGGGTTGTGTGGTTTTTTGGTATTGAACTACATGAGCTGTCTATATTTTGGAGATTAATCTTTTGTCAGTTACTTCGTTTGCAAATATTTTCTCCCATTCTGAGGTTTGTCTTTTCACTTTTTCTGTGGTTTCCTTTGCTGCACAAAAGCTTTTAAGTTTAATTAGGTCCCATTTGTTTATTTTTGTTTTTATTTTTATTAATCTAGGAAGTGGGTCAGAAAAGATCTTCCTGCAATTTATGTGAGAGTTCTGCCTGCCTATATTTTCCTCTAAGAGTTTTATAGTATCTGACCTTAGGTTTAGGTATTTAATCCATTTGAGTTTATTTTTGTGTTTGATAGTAGGGAGTATTCTAATTTCATTTTTTACATGCAGCTGTCCAGTTTTCCCATCATCACTTACTAACGAGACTTTAGCAAAGACATAGAAGAACTGAAGAGCAAAAGTCATTTCAATGGTAGGCATGTTGGGACTTCCCAGGCATCCAGTGGTTAGGATGCTTCTACTGCATGGGGTGTGGGTTGTACCCCTGGTAGGCAGGAAATAAGAAGATTCTGCATTGCCACACAGTACAAGCAAAAAAAAAAAAAAAGAAAGAAAGCTCGACAAAGTTTTCATCACCTACAAACATGTAGCGTTGCATTTCAATATTTTAGAACATGCTGTACCAAGAAATGTTCAAATTTCTGAGTAGGAAATATATATTCAGAAAAAAATCATTGAGACCATTGAAATGGGCTCAATATTGACTAACATTCCTTATATCTACCTTGGCTCCAGCTTGACTATTTAAAATTCAAAATAGCCATGGATTTTTCTTTTCATATTATTGTTATCTTGGTTTATTTCTGTCCAACTGTTAATTTTTCTATAATAGAGTCTTAGCTGTAAGACTTGAGGACAGCATTTTTGTTATTTTAGTAATTATTTACCACAAACCCTATAAAAAGACATGTCACCTTTGACTTTGTGATTCTGGCTTCTAAGCCTCTGATTGTATCATCTCTTTTATCTTTTCATCATCTCTTCAACATTGTCCAAAATATACTGCCCCACTGTGCCATTAAATGAATATTTTAAAAATACTTATTAGGATTGCCAAGGGAAAAATTTGAAATCTATGTAGACTCCTAGAAAATGATCGCTCTTTATATAGATTTTAATTGTTTTGGGAAGTCTTATCTTATATAGGGGGCAAAGGTGAGCTTAATTGTAATTTAAGGTACTGCCTTGCCTTATATTGTTTTATGTTGGATTGTAGGTTAATGTCTATAAACTGCTTGGAGTTCTTATGCAGGGCTAGAGAAATGTATGCAGTTATGTACACATCTTAATGAACGAGTAAATGTTATAAATATTTTATATAGCACATGAACTCATGAGGAGGATGGCGTCTTTATCATCTTTGTATCTCCTGTCCCCTCCATCCCCTCGTGCCCCCCCCAAGTGGCTGGTACCTTATAAATTCGTTAAATGTAAGAATTGAAGGGAAAATGTCCCCTATTATTATTAGCAACAGTATCATTTATAAGAGATTTCCTAAGCTGTTCACTTCCCCATCTGGTTTTAACTCTCATCTGAATATGCTTTCTCTCATTTAAGTGATATTTAGTTTTACACACCTGTAATTATTTGATTGCTGAATTTCATGGTCAGCAAGTTGGACATTCAGGTAAAACAGTTTGCATATACAATAGTGTTGTTTCTGTCAGCAGGGGGCTATAGTGTCAATACAGCATTTCAGGAGACAGTGACAATTATTGGTCAAAGAACATTAATCAAGTAACTGAGATGTTATAAAATTGGTAGAAATTACACAGAAACCAGGAATAAAAAGGTTGGAGACTGTCTGTGGTCAGCCTTTCACCCTTTTGAGGAGTTTTAGCATTCCTGGAACCGTGAATTTAATGTCTCTTCAATTGTGTATGCTTAAGCCCCTTTTTATTACGGGTAATTTTCTGCGTAAAACGATCAGCTAGATAAGCTGTATTTCAAAACTTTTCAATGTCTTTTTATTACATTATCATCACCAGGGCCGATTCATTTATGAAACATAAAGCACTCCCATTTGGAGCAATTTATTCTTGTATCAGTCTCCCCCCCCACCCCCCGCACTGGATTTGCCAGAACGCCGTCATGTTCGTGTTCTGAAGGTTAATGCCCAAAGTCAAGCAGACAGGAGCCAAGTGCTGCAAGGTTTCCAAGATTAGGACTGATTCCCTTCACAGAAATAAATGATTCCTGCCATGTTCAGTGATTTTGTGCAGCGCTCCCCACGGCTGAGTGAGTGCATCAATACTGTAGTCCTTACCTGCTGTACATACTGATGACACTCGGTGTTAACTTGATTGACTGAGCAGCCCACTGGAGAGGACGCACCTGCAAGAGGAGTGCAGACACATATATTTTTATCCTGGTTATGAAACATTTATTTTACATTTCTTTTCTTTGGGAGTCATGGTTTCCAATTCCATGGGCTCTCAAGCCACAGCTCGGGTACCACAAACCTCCCCATGCTGTTTGGTTTTCAGAATTCTCCCGAAAATGGTCTCAGGTTTCTACCCTCTGCCAAAGCCCAATTTTATGCTTTTGAGGGAAAAATGACAGGAAGGTGACGCTGAAGAGTCTTGACAAATGAGTGACTCTGTGGAATTTAAGTCTGAGAGGTTCTATCTAATGATAGACAAGTGGATCATTTAATTCAGTTATGAGAAATCATTTTGACTACATGTTTCTGTTCTGTTTTATTATCATGTTTTTGTAGGCTTTGAGGCAGCAGCAGAAGAGAAGAAATGGAGTCTCAATGATGGTAAACAAGACTGTCCCTCGTGTGGTTCTGACACCATTAAAGGTGTCTGATGAGCAGTCGGATTCGCCTTCAGGTAAAGAGCTAAAATATTCTATGCTTGGTCAGTTACTCCCTGGAGGAGAGTTCCTCACTGAGAGAGAGATGTCATGAATTTTCTCTGAAACTGAATACTGTTTCCACTTAAGGTTTCATTTGTTATTTGTGTGTGTGTGTGTGTGTGTGTGTGTGTGTGTGTGTGTGTGTGCGCCTTCGACTCTTTCCTTGATTCAAACCTAACTGGGCATTTTGCTCTTAAAAAAGAAAAAAGCAAGAGCATGTCTTGCTTTTCATCACAGGACTTCATTTGCTGATGTCAATAGATGTAAGGAGATGTGTGGTACTGCTAGCTGGGTTTCTCTTGCTTTGGCTTTTGTGTGAATGCTGAACTTGAATGCTGGACCACATGCTGATGTGTAATGCCATCAAAAGCCATTCTTCTGTGAGTGTGAATTTGTTTTGCCATCCTCTGCTACAAAATCTAGGAATCGTTTATTAGTTTTTGTGTTCTGGCAGCATTCTTCTCACCTCAGTGCAGCCCTGACCTTTTCTTCTAATTTACCTTCTGTCACTTTTTCAGCTATGTACCATTCTATTTATTATAGATTGATGTTTGCGTTTTCTCTTCCTGCTTCAACGTAAAGTTATTCATAAAGGCATGATCTCTCCCTCTCTTCATCCTTCATCTTTCTGTCTTGGCCTTGCATCGTCTCCAAGTGACATAGTATTGTTGAAGTGTATTCATATATTTTCACAAAAGATCTGAGTGTTTCTTTTAAAAGCTATCAGATCAGTGAATGTGTTTTTGACTCCACTATTAGGCCATCTGTTCTTGCTTTTTGTTCTGTTTGATTGATTTATTGGACTTTTCTCTTTATATCCAGTAGAGGAATCAGATTGTGGCCAAAGGCAGTGTATTAACTCTTAGAAAAGGAGATTATATCTATAGTTGGTAAAACAATTTGAGATTTTTCTTTTCAAGGACAGCAAGAGGAAGATAATGACATAATAACTATTTCTTCTTTTAGGATCTGAATCTAAAAATGGTGAAGCAGACAGTTCAGATAAAGAAATGAAACATGGGCAAAAATCTCCCACTGGAAAACAAACAAGTCAGCACTTAAAGCGATTAAAAAAGTCTGGTTTAGGTGAGTGTTCGATTGACTATAACATTTCTCATTTTAGAGATTTAAATATTGTTGAATTAAATAATAGGAACTTTCTTTTAATAGTTAAACAAGGGAAATTTTAAATCTTCCCAGTGTATCTAAACCAAAGAAGGTGCTAAATAAGGCAGCATATTACAGTGGAATGATTTTAAGCATGTTGCTAAATTTGTGAATGATATTGCCGGACGGAGCAGAGGCTAAAGATAAGGGATTTAAACGATATACGATTCAAGTAATTATCTGCCAAGTCATGATTCAGTCTGATGTGCCGTGTTTTGTTCCTGCTACTGGGTTTCACTTTATTGGAATACACTGTACTGGGGGGAGGGGGGGAAATGCAACTTTTATAAAGTGTTCACTGAACTAAAGAGTACACTGTCGGGATACGCTGCAGTAAAACTACTCTGCCTTGCTTTTCATCTTATGCTGCTTGAAATATTCAGTACTGCTTGTCTGAAAAACAGTGTACAATTGCTGAGAAGTGTAGGAGACACACGTATGAGGTCCTGCAAGTCAGCCGCAGGTTTTCTTCTGAAGATTTCCTTCCTGATAACTTTTCATCAGGAAATCAACAGCAACATTAGGGGGAAAAGGAATATGAAAATTGAGAAAGAGGGAAATAAACATATCCTAGGCTGAACATTAAAATTCTAGACCAAACCTGCCTTATTGGTTGCCTGGACCTAATGGCTTCATTTCTCTCAGTTATTTTATCTCTGAGTAAGGGTGATGATCATTGTAACATTTTGTAAAATGGCTGGTAGAAAGTACAAATTTATTGACCTGAACTTTATTACTGGTTCTGCCACTTACTTTCTTGGCAACTTACAGTAATTCTTATTTGCAGAGTTTATCTGTTTGTAAAATTCAAGCAAGATTTTAACCCATGTATTTATTGATTGAGTAAAGATTTATTGATTGCCAACTGTATACCAAGATATTGTTAAATTCTGGGAGCATATTTTCAGTAAAGTCTTTATAATAGGGTTTAGATAGCCTTATATCAGAGATCTTAGGGAAAACAGAATTTATTTTTGCTTCAAATTCTTTAAATATAGCAGAATTATCTTTTTCATTGTTTCCAAGGCTAAATCATTTTATAGTTATTGTCTGGCCTCAAATGTGTAAGTTAGTGTATAACCATACCTACATATATATTGACATTTTCCCCTTAATCTTTGAGTTTTCTAAAGTATTTTAAGTAGCTTCTGAAGTTGAAAAGTGTAATGGGAGAGTGATATGTAAAGAATATACTAAAAAGAAACAAGCCCCCCAAAACATCATGTTATGATACCTTCGGTTCAGTTCAGTCGCTCAGTCGTGTCCGACTCTTTGCGACCCCATGAATCACAGCACGCCAGGCCTCCCTGTCCATCACGAACTCCCGGAGTTCACTCAGACTCACATCCATCGAGTCAGTGATGCCATCCAGCCATCTCATCCTCTGTCGTCCCCTTCTCCTGCCCCCAATCCCTCCCAGCATCAGAGTCTTTTCCAATGAGTCAACTCTTCGCATGAGGTGGCCAAAGTACTGGAGTTTCAGCTTTAGCACCATTCCTTCCCAAGAAATCCCAGGGCTGATCTCCTTCAGAAAGGACTGGTTGGATCTCCTTGCAGTCCAAGGGACTCTCAAGAGTTTTCTCCAACACCACAGTTCAAAAGCATCAATTCTCCAGTGCTCAGCCTTCTTCACAGTCCAACTCTCACATCCATACATGACCACTGGAAAAACCATAGCCTTGACTAGACGGACCTTAGTCGGCAAAGTAATGTCTCTGCTTTTGAATATGCTATCTAGGTTGGTCATAACTTTTCTTCCAAGGAGTAAGTGTCTTTTAATTTCATGGCTGCAGTCAACATATGATACCTTAAGTAATTAAAAAGTCAGTGACCGTCTGTTAAATTTGTGTGCTACCAACCTCAGGAAAGTCAACACCATATCATGAGTTTAAGAAAATTCAAGGCACAGGGACCTCTTCATTCCTTTAATTAGCTGCCTTCAGGGCTGGGAGGTAAGCAAGGCTTGTACTCTTTTCAGGATCCTATCAGATGTTCAGGTCTTCAGTCAGGATCTTTTGTTTTAATTGTCGTAACCTAGGAATCCTGCATGCCACTAAACATCTTACGCATTAACAAAAACCAGTAAAGGTATTTTGGCTCATTTGCTAGCAAATTTAAAAGGTGATAAAGGAGAGAGACCACTATGTTCTTTTTAACCTGCTTTTTGTTAGACTACAGAGTACTGGAAATAATGAACCTACTTTAAGGAAGGAATGGAAGGGTAAAATCTTACCCACTCCCTGTATTTAATGCAGTGGTCTAGGTACTATGGGGCTTCCCTGGTGGTTCAGCGGTAGAGAATTCGCCTGCCAATGCAGGAGACCTGGGTTCGATTCCTATTTGGGGAAGATCCTCTGGAGAAGGAAATGGCAACCCACTCTAGTATCCTTGCCTGGAAAAATCCCATGAACAGAGGAGCCTGGCTGGCTACATTCCATGGGGCCACAGAAGAGTCGGACATAACTTAGCAACTGAACAATGACTAGATACTTTGCCATGTTATCTCATTTGCTTCAATTATGTACAGTAGAATGATTTTTATTTTGCACCTGAATAAACTGAGGGCCAGAGGGTGAAGGAGGTTGTCCATAAATGACATGGCTAAAGATCTAAGCCAGGGACTGGCTGCCTCCCAAAATCTAAACTGTTATCTGGGGATATGTTCTGAATGTCTAGTCTACCTAGACTTGTGGGCATCAGTGAAGAGCAGCATAGCATCCATGATGTGATGAGCCTGCCATGGGCACTAAAATGTAGGGACCCTCGTTACACATAGAAGGAGAGCTAGTAACTAACAGATTTTCTGGCTGATCCTGTAAAATGAGACAGAGGAAGAAGGTGGGATTTAAAATAAGTCAATTAATGTAAAAATCTGTCAAAAGTTACCTGAAGTTTATTACTAGGAAGGAACTCTGACTGACTGACTAACCCAGCAACCAACTGAGTACAGCGGCTTCTTTTGTGCAAATGAAGTTGGTAGTAGTGATTAACCCTCCAGTGTATGCCCAGCACTATAAAATGATAAGTGAAAACATGTCAAAGGGAAGTAAAATGGCCTTAAATGTAACCATCTCCAGGTAGTATCTCATGTCTCTTTTAGGAAGTGATGTTTCTGATGTTCTGTGACCTTAGGGATCTTATAGAGTAAAAGATTCTGTGTGCTGTGCAACATTTTAGAATCAGGATGGTTTTATTACTTCATATATATATATGTACATTTTGCTCCCCACTCTTTGCCATGAAGTTGTTACTTCCTTAGAAACAGTGACTTTCCCATCTATCTTTGTAGTACTTTCCACACCCATTATGTCTCTCTCATTTAGTAGGTGTTGAATACGTTTTCAGCGAGTTATTTATAAGTAACAGGATGGCAAGTATATTTGTCTTGATGAGTGAGACATCCTGTAGTTTTCTGCATAGTAGGATAGTTACTTCTGTGTAGTTGAATAAGATTGACCCTGTGCTTCTTCGGGAAGGTCTTTCTTTGTTGAACCAACTCAGGGTGAACGCAAAACCAAATGAGCCCACCCAATACTCCTTAGCCAGCCAGATAGAGTCATCTGCCTCTCCTACAAGTTAGACATCTAATTCACACAGTTTTAGAAATGTAGCTTTAACCTTTTTTGTCTTCTCTATGGAGAGAAAACTATATAAGTCCTCAGTTCAGTTCAGTCGCTCAGTCGTGTCTGACTCTTTGCGACCCCATGAATCGCAGCACGCCAGGCCTCCCTGTCCATCACCAACTCCCAGAGTTCACTCATCACGTCCATCGAGTTGGTGATGCCATCCAGCCATCTCATCCTCTGTCATCCCCTTCTCCTCCTGCCCCCAATCCCTCCCAGCATCAGAGTCTTTTCCAATCAGTCAACTCTTCTCATGAGGTGGCCCAAGTACTGGAGTTTCAGCTTTAGCATCGTTCCTTCCAAAGAAATCCCAGGGCTGATCTCCTTCAGAATATAAGTCCTAGCCTGTTGAAATCATTCTGAGTGAAAATAAATGCTGCAAGTCTGTTCTACCTTCAGCTGATAATTCTGAAATTAAATCCAGTCTAAATTAGACTTCAGACTGTGAAGAGTTTGATCCTCATTGTCAGATTATCCTAACAGGACATAAAATACTCCTAGTTGTCCCTGGATGCTTCCTGTTGGTCTTTGGCAGTTACTTAATTTGTCCAATAGTGGAATAGTCACCCTGTCCAAGGTAATAGGTTTCAACAGGATCTTGGCATCTAAGTGTATGTGGCCCAGGACACAGTGAATTCCAGAGTTTTCCCGAGGTCCCTGCAATAAAGGACAGACCACAGTGCAACCCTCCTCAGGTTCCTTCACAGGCCAGCTTTCTGGGGAGGCTGAGGAGCACACAGTGGTGGTGGTGGTGTGGCAGCAGTGACAGGGTTACAATAGTAATCATAAGAAAGCTTCAGCGTCCCTCAGCTGTTCCGGTTCTGATAGTGATCTTGAAATTCTTACAAGAAATACTGATAGCACTCAGCTTGGGAACCCACTACTTTTCGCATAGTTTTTTTTTTTTTTTCTTTTTCCTGTTTTATCTTATTTGTTCTTGGCCAGGGTTTTGTGGCTGTTTCTCCGAGTAGCTCTCTGGCTGAGTAGACATGGTGACGTGGGTTACTCTGAGTGAGTGCAGTTGAAAAAGAAAATGGATCTAAAGAGTATTTCTCTGATGATGTTATATTAAAAAACAACCGAAACCTTGTTGGTCCCGCTCCTATTTCTGAGTCATGCCTGGTAGAAAATACTAATCTGACATGCATGAAAACAAACTAACAGTATCTACAAGGGCCCTTTGATTATCTCAGGGCTTAAAAATTAGTATAGTATTAGACCACCAAATAACTAGGTGGAAAAACCACATCAGTGAGATTGTAAGGTGGGTTCTGACTGAAAATGGAGTTTGAAGTATATGGGTTTTGTTTTTTTTTTTGCCTAATCAGTTGTTTTAATGTCCTTTATCATTAACTTGGTGTGGTTTAGTCGCTAAGTCCTGTTCAACTCTTGTGACCCCATGGACTGTAGCCCTCCAGGCTGCTCTGTCCAGGGATTTCCCAGGTAATAATACTGGAGAAGCTTTCCATTTCCTTCTCTAGGGGATCTTCTAGACCCACAGATCGAATCCAGGTCTCCTGCGTTGCCGGCAGATTGGGCTGCCGTCTATGGGGTCGCACAGAGTCGGACACAACTGAAGCAACTTAGCAGCAGCAGCAGCAAGCCACCAGGGAAGCCCATATCTTTATCTTAGCAAAGGATAAAACTCATATAAAACCTCACCTATGGAGTTTTCTGAGAGATGGATTATGAAATTTACAAAAAATTATTAATGATAATCTTTCTTACCACTTTTTTGGTATTAATTTCTTGTATATTTCCATAAGTAAAATGTAAGTTCCTTGAATTAGAGGTCGTTGATCTATACCATTTATAGTTATGCTTCTTCCTTCCTAGTCACACAGTAGGAGTTTAAAAAGTGCTTGCTAAACAAATTCTAGCTTCTAATGGATGTCTCTGAGGGGATTTTAATAAATGTCCTCGGTGAGTCCAGCTTCTGGGATTCATTCCAGTATATTTTATTAGGTTTAATCTTTTTGTAGTGAAGAATTACAACTTTGCTGGTTTCATAAAATGTTACATACTTTTAAGATAAATTAATGTAGGAAAGTAAAAAAATTGAATAGTAACCTGAAATCCTGTCATCAACAATAACTTTCCCTGTTGTTTTATAAATAGTATTTGACATCTCCTAATGTGTAGCCATAGTCAGAGGTCATCTTAGAAAAACCGAATTATACCATTTAATTAAAAATACTAAATTTAATTAAGTTTGGCCTGAATAATAAAAAAGAATGGAAGTAAAACCAAAAACAAAATCGCTAAACATTGCCACAAGATGTATTCATATCTGAAAGTTCTCTCCAAAGCTGTTAAAATGTGACAGACTGAAATAGAAGTGATAATTTTTTTAACTACTCAAACTTTGGATAATATATTTTGAAGGAGGGGGAGATAATCGCACTTACAGTCCCTCTTACTTCTGTGTTTTCGTTATGTTATTTTTTAAATGGGCTTCCCTGGTGGCTCAGCTGTAAAGAATCTGCCTGCAATGTGGGAGACCTGGGTTCAGTCCCTGGGTTGGGAAGATCCCCTGGAGAAGGCAGCGACTACCCACTGCAGTATTCTGACCTGGAGAATTCCACGGACTGTATAGTCCATAGGGTTGCAAAGAGTCCATCAGGATTAGTAACATTTAAAAATCTATTTTTTTTCCATAATCCTTGTTTGTCACTAACCTCAGGGTACTGTATTGTAATCAAGTCAATGCTCCCTGATAGAATTTGTACAGTCTCTTCATTTTGTGAAAGGTACTCGGATTTAGGTTGTAGATGGCTAGATTTTGCCCTCTGATCATTGTTTTCTCTTTAGACTTCACTCTTCAAAAGCCTACTTTTCTTCACTGAGCTCTTTCAGAATCTATTCCTCTGTAATTTTTTTGAGACAACGAAGAACTCTTTGATTTTGAGCTCTTTCTGTATTTCTTTGGGCAGTTCTTGTAACATAAAGCTTTGGTCTGCCTCTTTAATGGGCTCCTTCCCTCTGCTTGAGTGTATCTCCTGTGGACATTTTATGTGCTAATCCTGTGGGATTTCCCTTCTGGAAAGCTCCAGAGTCTGCCGCCTTTACTCAGATTGATGCTCTTCAAACTCCCTTTGGTTACAATAATTTCCCTGACCCCGATCAGATGCTTTCCCATGATTTTATTGACTCCTAATGTTGTCTTCTGTAATGTAGACACTTAGTGTGGCAGTTTGTCCCTTCTCTTCTCTGCTTCTCTAGACTTCAACTACTTTATACTTTAGTGTGCAGGAATTAGACACTAAGAACTGCATCTTTTCTTCCTCTGATTAGGGAGGTGAGGTACTAGCTTTGATAAGATAAGACAAGTATAAGATAAGATTAGATATAATGAGCTTGTTCTTAAGCCAATTAAGAATAAGTATGTTAGGATAATTAAAATGGGATTAAACATCCTGTGTGGCCACAAATTTAGCAATAAGTTCTGGCTTAGATGGTAAAGTGTCTATCTACACTGTGGGAAACCTGGGTTCGATCCCTGGGTTGGGAAGATTCCCTGGAGAAGGAAATGGCAACCCACTCCAGTATTCTTGCCTAGAAAATCCCATGGATGGAGGAGCCTGGTACAGGCTACTTACTGCCCATGGGGTCGCAAAGAGTCAGACACGACTGAGTGACTTCACTTCATCTGCTCTGTCTTTGTACTGAAATTATAAAGCATATTTTTTTGCTTCGATGGACATCTTTGAAATAGATCTTGTTTTTTATTTTCTCATGAAAGTCTATGTACCTCTCTGAATCTTTCTTTGCATCCCTATGATACTCTTAAATATTTTGAACCATGCCAGATAGTAACCAACAGCATGTTTGAAATTCCTTTCTCCTTATAGTCTATTTTATTTTCCTGTGAAACACTTTAAATATGTAGAAAAATAAAGGTGCTAATCAAACATACATCTGTATCACTTTGACTTCACTCCTAACAAATGTCAAGAGTTTTTTTGGGAATCCTTTAGATTTTTTTTAATTGATAAAATTGTACATTTTTGTGTTTAGAAGTGAGATTGGCCACAAATTCTCTTTCTTGTATTATCCTTGTGTGTCCTTATTTTGAAATAAGTTATATTAACTTCATAAAGTAAATTTAAGAGCTGTCTTTCTTTCCCTATTCTCTGGAATATATATATATATGTGGTGGGAGAGTTGCTTGATGTATTGGTAAAATTAGTCTTCAGAGCTGTTTGTAATATGTGATGTGTATACAGTTTGAGTAGGAGGGTTTTCTATTTATTTTATAAGAATTTACACAAATTTATTGATGTTTGCTATTTTTAATATAATTTGAAAATTTGTGAGCTTGAAATATTTTAGTTTATCTGTCTTCAAAAGTAAAGTGAAGTCATGTCCAACTCTTTGCGACCCCATGGACTGTAGCCTACCAGACTCCTCCATCCATGGGATTTTCCAGAAAGAATACTGGAATGGGTTGCCACTTCCTTCTCCAGGTGATCTTCCCGACCCAGGGATTGAACCTGGGTTTCCCACATTGTAGACAGACGCTTTACCGTCTGAGCCACCAGGGAACCATAAAGTTTTAACTGAACAGTCTGTGGTGAACGTGAAGTCACTCAGTCCTGTACAACTCTTTGTGACCCCATGGACTGTAGCATACCAGGCTGCTCCATCCCTGGGATTTTCCAGGCAAGAGTAATGGAGTAGGTTGCCATCCTTCTCCAGAGGATCTTCCCAACCCAGGGATTGAACCCGCGTCTCCCAATTGTAGGCAGACTTTTTACCGTCTTAGCCACTGGGGATGTGTTCAAAGATATTGGCTAAAATCATAGTTCAGTTCAGTCACCCAGTCATGTCCGACACTTTGAGACCCCATGAATTGCAGCACGCCAGGCCTCCCTGTCCATCACCACCTCCCAGAGTTCACTCAGACTCATGTCCATCGAGTTGGTGATGCCATCCAGCCATCTCATCCTCTGTCATCCCCTTCTCCTCCTGCTCCCAATCCATCCCAGCATCAGGGTCTTTTCCAATGAGTCAACTCTTCACATGAGGTGGCCAAAGTACTGGAGTTTCAGCTTTAGCATCATTCCTTCCAAAGAAATCCCAGGGCTGATCTCCATCAGAAAGGACTGGTTGGATCTTCTTGCAGTCCAAGGGACTCTCAAGAGTCTTCTCCAACACCACAGTTCAAATGCATCAATTCTTCGGCGCTTAGCTTTCTTCACAGTCCAACTCTCACATCCATACATGACCACTGGAAAAACCATAGCCTTGACTAGATGCACCTTTGTTGGCAAAGTAATGTCTCTGCTTTTCAACATGCTATCTAGGTTGGTCATAACGTTCCTTCCAAGGAGTAAGCGTCTTTTAATTTCATGGCTGCAGTCACCATCTGCAGTGATTTTGGAGCCAAAAAAAAAAAAGTCTGACACTGTTTCCCCATCCATTTCCCATGAAGTGATGGGACCAGATGCCATGATCTTCGTTTTCTGAATGTTGAGCTTTAAGCCAACTTTTTCACTCTCCCCTTTCACTTTCATCAAGAGGCTTTTTAGTTCCTCTTCACTTTATGCCATAAGGGTGGTGTCATCTGCATATCTGAGGTTATTGATATTTCTCCTGGCAATCTTGATTCCAGCTTCTGTTTCTTCCAGTCCAGCGTTTCTCATGATGTACTCTGCATAGAAGTTAAATAAGCAGGGTGACAGTATACATCCTTGATGTACTCCTTTTCCTATTTGGAACCAATCTGTTGTTCCATGTCCAGTTCTAACTGTTGCTTCCTGACCTGCATATAGGTTTCTCAAGAGGCAGGTCAGGTGGTCTGGTATTCCCATCTCTTTCAGAATTTTCCACATTTAATGTGATCCACATAGTCAGAGGCTTTGGCATAGTCAATAAAACAGAAATAGATGTTTTTCTGGAACTCTCTTGCTTTTTCGATGATCCAGCGGATGTTGGCAATTTGATCTCTGGTTCCTCTGCCTTTTCTAAAACCAGCTTGAACAACTGGAAGTTCAAGGTTCACATATTGCTGAAGCCTGGCTTGGAGAATTTTGAGCATTACCTTACTAGCGTGTGAGATGAGTTCAATTGTGCAGTAGTTTGAGCATTCTTTGGTATTGCCTTTCTTTGGGATTGGAATGAATACTGACCTTTTCCAGTCCTGTGGCCACTGCTGAGTTTTCCAAATTTGCTGGCATATTGAGTGCAGCACTTTCACAGCATCATCTTTCAGGATTTGAAATAGCTCCACTGGAATTTCATCACTTCCACTAGCTTTCTTCATAGTGATGCTTTCTAAGGCCCACTTGACTTCACATTCCAGGATGTCTGGCTCTAGGTGAGTGATCACACCATCGTGATTATCCGGGTTGTGAAGATCTTTTTTGTACAGTTCTTCTGTGTATTCTTGCCATGTCTTCTTAATATCTTCTGCTTCTGTTAGGTCGATACCATTTCTGTCCTTTATCGAGCCCATCTTTGCATGAAATGTTCCCTTGGTATCTCTAATTTTCTTGAAGAGATTTCTAGTCTTTCCCATTCTGTTCTTTTCCTCTATTTCTTTCCATTGATCGCTGAGGAAGGCTTTCTTATCTCTTCCTGCTATTCTTCGGAACTCTGCATTCAGATGCTTATATCTTTCCTTTTCTCCTTTGTTTTTTGCCTCTCTTCTTTTCACAGCTATTTGTAAGGCCTCCTCAGACCGCCATTTTGCTTTCTTGCATTTCTTTTCCTTGGGGATGGTCTTGATCCCTGTCTCCTGTACAATGTCACGAACCTCTGTCCATAGTTCATCAGGCACTCTACCTATCAAATCTAGGCCCTTAAATCTATTTCTCCCTTCCACTGTATAATCATAAGGGATTTGATTTAGGTCATACCCGAATGGTCTAGCGGTTTTCCCTACTTTCTTCAATTTGAGTCTGAATTTGGTAATAAGGAGTTCATGATCTGAGCCACAGTCAGCTCCTGGTCTTGTTTTTGTTGACTGTATAGAGCTTCTCCATCTTTGGCTGCAAAGAATATAATCAGTCTGATTTCGGTGTTGACCATCTGGTGATGTCGATGTGTAGAGTTTTCTCTTGTGTTGTTGGAAGAGGGTGTTTGCTATGACCAGTGCATTTTCTTGGCAAAACTCTATTAGTCTTTGCCCTGCTTCATTCTACATTCTGAGGCCAAATTTGCCTGTTACTCCAGGTGTTTCTTGACTTCCTACTTTTGCATTCCAGTCCCCTATAATGAAAAGGACATCTTTTTTGGGTGTTAGTTCTAAAAGGTCTGTAGGTCTTCATAGAACCGTTCATCTTCTTCAGCGTTACTGGTTGGGGCTTAGACTTAGATTACTGTGATATTGAATGGTTTGCCTTGGAAATGAACAGAGATCATTCTGTCATTTTTGAGATTGTGTCCAAGTACTGCATTTCGGACTCTTTTGTTGACCATGATGGCTCCTCCATTTCTTCTAAGGGATTCCTGCCCACAGTAGTAGATATAATGGTCATCTGAGTTAAATTCACCCATTCCAGTTCATTGTAGTTCGCTGATTCCAAGAATGTCGATGTTCACTCTTGCCATCTCCTGTTTGACCACTTCCAATTTGCCTTGATTCATGGACCTGACATTCCAGGTTTCTATGCAATATTGCTCTTTACAGCATCGGACCTTGCTTCTATCACCAGTCACATCTGCAGCTGGGTATTGTTTTTGCTTTGGCTCCATCCCTTCATTCTTTCTGGAGTTGTTTCTGCACTGATCTCCAGTAGCATATTGGGCACCTACTTACTTCTGTCTCAGCCAGTGCAGGAGACGCAAGAGATGCACGTTCAATCCCTGGGTCAGTATGATTCCCTTGGGAAGGAAATGGCAACCCACTCCAACATTCTTGCCTGGAAAATTCTATGGACAGAGGAACCTGGCATCAGTCTAACACGTCTGAGCATCCATCCATACGTACTTTTTTAACTCTACTTTTCATTATAATTATATTTGCCTTTGAATCTATACTGTACCTCAAATATGTGCCTATCTTTTATTCCTATTAATGTTTATTTAAGCCATCTCTCATTAGAGGTATATTTGTTTTATTAATGTTAATGAAAAAATCCTTTTTCTGTTCTTGATAGTCATAATTGTTCTTTTCTACTTATGAATATCCATTCTGCTTCTTTACAATCTTTTTCAGTTTTTATTCAATAATTCACTCATTAACTTCTTGATTTGCACACTCAACTCTTGAATTTTCAGTATTTTTTCTACTCTTAAATATGCACAATTTATCTTTATAATCAATTTAGCTGCTTTTTACAAATTTTGACATGTCACTTAGAATCCAAATGTTTTGTAATTTCCTTTACAAATTTTTTTATCTTATGAGTTACTTGTAAGTTTGCTTCCAAGTTTCCAAACATATAATGGGTGTGGGAAGACCAGAGAGTTGCTACATTTCTGTTATTGATATCTAACTTTATTTCTTTGTGGATATAGAGATGAGATTTTCTGTTATTCTTCAGTATTTGTTGAGACTCAGTGGTCTGTTTAGGGTATTTTTTAAAAACTGTTTCTTGAGTGCTGACTAAAAGAAAATGCCTTAGTTCAGTGCTGTATGTTAAATTCATTGGTTTAAGATTGATTATAGTTTTTAAAGTCCTCTGCGTTCTTAAGACAAGTTTTTTACCTGTTACCTCAATATTAGTCACTCAGTCATGTCCAGCTCTTTGTGACCCCATGGACTGTAGCCCAGCAGGCTCCTCTGTCCATGAGATTTCCCAGGAAAGAATCCTGGAGTAGGTAGCCATTCCCTTCTCCAGGAGATTTTCCTGACCCAGGCATTGAACCCAGGTCTCCTGTATTGCAGGCAGCTTCTTCACCGTCTACTGTCTGATAAAATATGTCCAGATATCCCACTAGCATAATGGAATACCAATTTCTATTTTTAATTCTCTCAGTTTTAAATTTTGAATGTTATGCAGTTTCAATGGATGCAGGCTTAAGGTCATTGTATTTTCCCAGTGAATTCATTTTATACCTAAGGAATTACTTTTTTACCCCCAAAAAGGTTTTTTTTTTATTTTTTTATCTTTATCTGATGTTAATATTATAGTATTGCTTTTCTTGTTGTGTTGAATGTCTGCCTGCTGTTTTGAGTTTTTCTCCTCATTTTCTTCTATTCATGTGATCTTTAAGTATCTCTTGTAAGACAGCATATAATTGGATTGTGTTACTTTTAAAAACTAATATGAAAATCCACTTGTGTATTTTTTTATTGAGTTGGGGGACTTAATTAAAATTTTTTTTCTCCTCCTTTTATGACTTCATATGATTGAGTTTTCTTTCCAGGAATTTATTTGGAAGTTCTAAGTCTTTCATTTTTCCCAATGACACCTATAGACTCTACCTACAGAGTTTTAACAAAGTTAAAAACCTGATGGTATCTCTTTTGTTCCCAAACAGTGCCAGAGTTATATAGCATTCTTATTTCAGTCACACTGCATCATCTCTCATGCAATTGTGTACTGTTTTCTTTTTCTTTTTTCCATTTTAATTTGTGTTAGTTTTATTTTCCTCTGTTAGTATTTATTTGGAGTTACTCATGTCTATTCATCTTCTGGGTTTTTATTACTTCTGCAACTCACCCATTCTTGCTTTGAGTTAATTTCTTTGTTAAAAGCATGCACTAATGATTTTTCAGCATGATTCTCTAAGGGACTATTGTTCAGTTGCTAAGTTGTGTCCATCTCTTTAAGGTAACCCCATGGATTGCAGTACTCCAGGCTTCCCTGTCCTTCACTATCTCCCAGGTTTGCTCAACTCATGTCCATTGAGAGTGATGCCATCCAGCCTTCTCATCCTCTGTTGCCCCTTTCTACTCTTGTGCTCTGTCTTTCCCAGCATCACGGTCTTTTTCCAATGAGTTGGCTCTTTGCATCAGGTGGCCAAAGTATTGGAGCTTCAGCTTCAGCATTAATCCTTCCAATGAATATTCAGAGTTGATTTCCTTTAGGATTGACTGGTTTGATCTCCTTGCAGTCCAAAGGACTCTCAAGAATCTTCTCCAACACCACAGTTTGAAAGCATTTATTCCTCAAGAACTCAGCCTTCTTTATGGTCCAGCTCTCACATCTGTACATGACTACAGAAAAGCCATAACTTTGACTATACGGGCCTTTGTCAGCAAAGTGATGTCTCTGCTTTTTAATACACTGGCTAGGTTTGTCATAGCTTTTCTTCCAAGGAGAAAGACTCTTTTAATTTTGTGGCTGCAGTCACCATTGGCAGTGATTTTGGAGCCCAAGAAAATAAAATCTGTTACTGTTTCCACTTTTTCTTCATCTATTTCCATGAAGTGATGGGACCAGATGTCACCATTTTAGGTTTTTTTTGAATGCTGAGTTTTAAGCCAGCTTTTTACTCTATGATTTCACCTTCATCAAGAGGCTCTTTAGTTCCTCTTCTGTTTCTGTCATTAGTGTGATCTCATCTGCATATCTGAGAGAATTTCCATTTTGGATGGTACTGAAAATATTCTTATATCATTGCTATCATTGCCATTTAGAAGGACATTTTTATTAATGAAATTCTAGATCAAAACTTATTTTCTTTTGGCCTTTTTCATTGTCATCTGTTATTTATTGGTAATATGATTCCTGGGCCTTATATTGATCTCTTTGCGGGTAATCTGTTTTTGCTCAAAATAATTTTAAGATATTCTTTTTATTTTTGACATTTTGCTGTTTGAACACATCAGATGGAGGAATGAGTATTTATCCTTTTTGTGATTTGGTATGTTGCGTTTTCTGAGGACTCTTGTCATTTTTTAGTTCTAAAACTCATTTTTTAGTTCTAAAACTTGGAGAGACATTTGCTCTTCAAATATTGCCCCTCTGTGATATGCTGTGTTTTTTCATTCTCAAACTCCTATAAATGTGCATCCTAGCTACTTAATCTATTCCCTGTATTTTCGCTCTATCCTGCATTTTTGACTCATTTTTAATGCTGCATTCCAGATATTTTTATCAACTTTATCTAGACCTGGTGCTATTTTGGGTTAAATAAACAGATGGTATTGAGTGAAGTAGACATTATGAAAATTAAAGGCAACTAAGGCAAAATACAAACGCAGAGAAGCTTGGGAGATTTTCTTCTGCAATGTCACTCTGAAAAGAGACACAATTCAGTACGTTATCGAATATATATATACCTTCAGTATACATTTTATGTGCGTGTACAGGTGTATGTTTTCCCAATCGATAGCGAATTCATACCTCTTGCTTATTTATCACAGGACACTTGAAGTGGACCAAAGCTGAGGACATTGACATAGAAACCCCGGGATCTATTCTTGTCAACACTAACTTGAGGGCACTAATAAATAAGCATACATTTGCTTCCTTGCCTCAGCATTTTCAACAGTACCTCCTGCTTTTGCTCCCAGAAGTGGATAGGCAGGTAAGTAGAAGTTTCAGACACTTGATATCAGTTGCCAACGATATCGTTATGAAGCGCCGGGTCTGTTATCGAAGATGACTGATACCTGAGTGGATGGTTTTGTAATAATCTAGTATATTTATGTAATTTATATACTTATTGCTGGCATTAGTGTGTTTGCTTAATCTGCCAAAACAGACTCATTTTTTACTATCACTAGTGAGCCAATTCAAATTTTAAAATATAGCACATTGCCATAGAGTGGAAACAACAGACCTCCCCACACTGAGAAGGAAAAACAAAGAAATCAAACGTTCCATTATCAAATAAATCTTTGAAGTAGCTGCTCCTTTGCCCGGAGGGAATATTGAAGTGCAGCAATAAAAAGCCAGGGTTTCTAAGAAATTATGTAAATGTTTTCATTCTCAGCTCTTTCCAAAAAACATTTAAAATTTATGTGTGGAGTTGGCTTCTGAGAGTCTATCATCATGAATATGATTGCCTATAAATAATCACCTTTTTATCTTTATTTTTAGTTGAACTGGAAATGCTTTAAGTGTATTTTTGTATTTTTGAAAAGGTTATAAAATAAGGAAGTACAGATATAGACTCATAATAGCAGGCATCAATCATCTCCTAAAGCTGTTTGCTTTGAAAAGAAAAAAAAATATTTCATCACATAAACTTTTATTAAATTTCACAAAATTATTAAATGGTAACTAAGGAAACATTTCCTTGCAATTCTCATTTCAATAAGAGTTGACACTGTATGTAGTTTCCTGTTGATGGACATATTATGCATGTGTTTATAAATCTGCATCTCAGAACTATAGACACATCCATAAATTGATATGGGCAAGGTTGATTCAACATTTCCATATTATTTTGAACAAATATCCTTAGCTTTTTATTTGATTCTGTTTTCTCCTAACTTAACAACCCTTTCATACATACTTAAAATTTGATGAGCTGCTATTTTCTACCATTCTTTTGTATATCTTTGGTGGATATTATTGTTCATTTTAGAAAAATACTATTTTGATTTTTGTGCATTTTTGTTTGAAAATTTATTCAATATTTACTTCTGAATATAATAAATATTTGGTGCTTTGGAATAACAGAAATACAGTAAGTACCTATTACATATTTATTGAATCAGTGATTAAATACACTCTAGTTGGACACAGAAGCTATATTCCTAAATAATGAAAATATGAGTTAGAAACAGGTGAACATATAGAGAAAAGCACAAAGTAAATTGAACTTTTGTATGTAGAAGGGAAAAAAAAATCACAGACAAATTCAAGATCCTTGAATTGGGCCTAGAAGTATAGGCAGAATTTGAATAAAATAGGTGGAGATGTGTTTTATGTGAAAGATTCAAATATACAAAATCAAAAGTGAATTGTGAGCGGAGTCTGGATTATAGGAACGACAGTACCAGTGCGTCTGGAATGACAAATTAGAAGTCGATTTTAGAAGATGCCTTGAGTATAAGGCTAAGAAGTCTGAACAGTGTTCTTGATGTGTTTGCAGTGCAAAGCCATTGAGGGCTTTTGAGCAGAGCTGTGTAATAAGATCACTACTTCTTAAGAAAATTATTCTGGCAGTACTGAAAAGGGAATGTTAGAGATGGGAAGCATGTGGAAAGGGTTGTTAGAAGGTCATTTTAGTTGTTCCAGAAGGCAAAACGAGAGCTTGAATTTGAGGAATAGCATTGAACTTGAAAAGGAACGTGGTTTAGCTGCTAAGTTGCGTCCAACTCTTGCGACCCCATGAACTGTAGCCTGCCTGGCTTCTCTGTCCCTGGGATTCTCCAGGCAAGAGTACTTGAATGGCTTGCCATTTCCTTCTCCAGGGGATCCTCCAGACCCAGGGATCAAACCCAGGTCTCCTGCATTGCGGGCAGATTCTTTACCAACTGAGCTACAAGGGAAAAGGAATACGATAATGCAGTCACCGTCACCAGTCACATAGCCACCATCATCACTATCATCCAGTGGTAGCAATTTTACATTTTTCCAAATAACACTTGAAGTACGACTTCGGGAGAAGTCTCTGATAATTCTTGGGTTTCAAGTTGGTATGACTGAGCATTGCATTCAGGTATTTAGAAAAACTTTATTTATTTGGGGGACAGTGAACTTATTAGTTATACAGCTATTCCCTCCACTTCAAGGTATGTGTGGTTTATCTTGTTTACAGTTCTACGTCCTGTTGCTGGAATGAGATTCAGCATATATAAAATACTCACATCTTTTTGCAATAAAGAAATGACAGATTGTCTTAGGATTAGCCAAGTATTTCAGTAACCCAGAAGGCCACTCTGAATAAGTCTAATATTTAAACCAACCTGTAGCAGTTTCTGTTACTCAGTATCTTCCAGTCACTGTGAGGCATATAAATGAATAAGGCACAAGATCTGTCCTCAAAGAACAGGTAGTTCAGTGGGAAATTATGTATTCAAGAAATATTTACAGAGCATGTATTATTACTTTGCTAAATACAGAGGCTTCAAGAATGATTCTTGCAGAGGAATAGCAGGTGGAGGAGAAAGACAAGCTTATCCTGAAATATAGCTTCCTGTTTACTAGGAAAGAAGTCTGATAACTGGATAGATCTATGGGAAATTTAGTATAAGACCAGGCTTTCTATCTTGTCTTATAAATAGAAATATAAAGAAAGTCCTCAGAAGGCAGAGAGGGTGAAGAACTTTATTTATTTATTTTTTAACATAAATTTATTTATTTTAATTGGAGGTTAATTACTTTATAATATTGTATTGGTTTTGCCATACATCAACATGAATCCGCCACAGGTATACACATGTTCCCCATCCTGAACCCCGCCCCCCTCCCTCCCCATACCATCCCTCTGGGTCGTTCCAGTGCACCAGCCCCAAGCATCCTAGTACTGAAGAAGATTTTAGGATGAAACAGATGCTTAACTTGCACCTTGAAGGTGTTTTGTAAGGAGCATCAAGAGAAAAGTGCATTTTACAGAGGGAGAGCTTGTCATTTACAAAGACTTGCTGTGTGTATGGTAGGATACTGTGCTGAAGGACAGTGTGGTCTACAGCCTGGGAGACCTGGTTGCAGAGTCAACTCTTTAACTTTTTCTGAAACCAGGGGGTACTCAAGCAATTTCTCAAATGAGAAACAGCAGACAAAGAATAATTTAAATAAATGTTGTACTGCCTGGACCTAAGGCAGGAGAAGAAGATCCAAAGGATAAATTTTTTTTTTTAACGCATATATATGGAATTTATTATTTTTTTAATATAGTTTTTTATTTTTTTAATTTTAAAATCTTTAATTCTTTCCAAAGGATAAATAAAGTCAGACCTTATTTTCTCTTAGGAGCCAGTAGCCCTGTAAGTAATGTATTGGACGAAAGATAAGACCCAGGGAGACTGGGTAAGAGATAAAGACAGTAGTTGAGATAAGAGATTAAGAGTCTGCTTTGATTTATGTCATCTAGTATTGTGCCTGTGTTTTCCTCTAAGAGTTTTATGGTTTCTTACATTTAGGTCTTTAATCCATTTTGAGTTTATCTTTGTGTATGGTGTTAGGAAGTGTTCTAATTTCATTCTTTTACATGTAGCTGTCCAGTTTTCCCCGCACCATTTATTGAAGAGGCTGTCTTTGCCCCATTGTGTAGTCTTGCCTCCTTTGTCAAAAATAAGGTAATCATAGGTGCATGGGTTTATTTCTGGGCTTTCTGTCTTATTCCATTGGTCTATATTTATGTTTTTGTGCAAGTGCCATGCTGTCTTGATAACTGTAGCTTTGTAGTATAACCTGAAGTCAGGAAGGTTGACTCCTCTAGCTCCATTCTTCTTTTTCAAGACTGGTTTGGCTGTTCGGGGTCTTCTGTGTTTCCATATGAATTGTGGAATTTTTTTGTTCTAGTTCTGTGAAAAATACCATTGGTAATTTCACAGGGATCACATTGAATCTGTAGATTGCATTTGGTAGTATATTCATTTTTACAACATTGATTCTTCCCATATAGGAACATGGAATATTTCTCTATATGTTGTCCTTGATTTCTTTCATTAGTGTCTTGTAATTTTCTGTGTACAGTTCTTTTGTCTCCTTAGGGGTGACATAAAGCAAAGCAAGATCCTCTATGACCCACCTCCTAGAGTAACAAATAAAAACAAAAGTAAACACATGGGACCTGATTAAACTTAAAAATTTTGCACAGCAAAGGAAACTGTAAAGACGGTGAAAAGACAGCCGTCAGAATGGGAGAAAATAATAACAAATGAAACAACTGACAAAGGATTAGTTTCCAAAATATACAAGCAGCTCATACAACTCAATATCAGAAAAACAAACAACCCAATAAAAAAATGGGAAAAAGACCTAAACAAACATTTTTCTAAAGAAGACATCCAGATGGCTAGGAAACACATGAAAAGATGCTCAACATCGCTCATTATTAGAGAAATTCAAATCAAATCTACAATGAGATATCACCTCACATGGGTCAGGATGGCCATCATCAAAAAGTCTGCAAACATTAAATGCTGGAGAGGGTGTGAAGAAAAGGGAACACTCTTGCACTGTTGGTAGAAATGTACATTGATACAGCCACTATAGAAGACGGTATGGAGAGTCCTTAAAAAACTAGGAATAAAACCACCATAGGACCCAAATCCCACTCCTAGGCATATACCCTGAGGAAACCAAAATTGAAAAAGACACATGTATCCCATTGTTCATTGCAGCACTATTTATAATAGCTAGCACATGGAGGCAACCTAGAGTCCATCAACAGATGAATGGATAAAGAAGTTGTGGTGCATATACACAATGGAATATTACTCAGCCATAAAAAGGAACACATTTGAGTCAGTTCTGATGAGGTGGATGAACCTGAAACCTTTTATATAGAGTGAAGTAAGTCAGAAAGAAAAAGATTAAATATTTAAATATTGTATTCTAATGCATATATATGGAATCTAGAAAAATAGTACTGAAGAATTTACTTACAAGGCAGAAGTGGAGAAACAGACATAGAGAATAGACTTACAGACATGGGGAGAGGGGAGGAGAGGGTGAGATGTATGGAAAGAGTAACATGGAAACTTACATTGCCATACGTAAAACAGATAGCCAATGGGAATTTGCAGTGTGGCTCAGGAAACTCAAACAGGGGCACTGTATCAACCTAGAGGGGTGGGGTGGGAAGGGAAATGGGAGGGAGGTTCGGAAGGGAGGGGATATATGTATGTCTATGGCTGATTGATGTTGAGGTTTTACAGAAAACAGAATTCTATAAAGCAATTATCCTTCAATAAAAAAATAAATTAATTAAAAAGAGAGAGATTAAGAGTCTGTCCTAAGACATCAGGCCTTGGAGAAGAAACGAAAGGACTGAATTGCCTGCATATTTTCAACCCTGAAGAGTAAATGATACTGCCTGTGGGGTCGGTTTGTAGAAGGTCTGGAGGCAACTGGAGATACTATCTAGAGTTATTTGGGAGGACAGGAAGACTCTGTGGCCCCATCCACATTCGACATTGAGAAATTGAGAACTGTGTCTCTGCCCTGCTGGAGCTGAGCTCAGCCCTCTCTCCCAGCAGCAAGGAACAGGCGACTGAATGCAACAAGCTTCCAAAACTGCTCTATTTCTGTTCAGTTTATAAAAATCCAAAAGGAGGTGAACATCACCGTTTTCTAGGTAGGAAAGGCATAGAAATGTGAATCTGATTACACAAATTTACTTGAGTCAGTGGAAGGTAGTGCAATTATGTGAAATTTCACTTGTATGAAAGCCTGATTTCACATATTTTTACAAAATTTGAAATTCTCAGCTTTCTTGTCTGCTTCCTTTGACTGCCCAGGTTACTGCCTGAGTTCTCCCCTGAAGCAGTCCTACAGGCTCTCCTATTCTGGGCCATGTGAAGCCAAAGTGTAATTCGTTATGACACCTTTAAAATAAGGGAAGCTGGGTTCCTCATTTATCATTAAGCCAGCCTTTCTGGTATTTGTTTTTTTTTCCATGTTTGTACTTTTCCTTTTTTTTTCTAGAGGACTGTTTATCTTAGATTACATGTTTTACATATTCCTAGTTGTTTTATAACCTTGTCACATCTAGTTTATTTTAATTTTACCTCACACACATTATGCTGCAATTAACAGAAAACTGAACTCAAACTTACTTAAATATAAAGGGGATTTATTGGCTCAGGTAATTGTAAGATGAAGGTTGGAGTAGGCTTCCAGTTGTTAGTCCAAGGATTCAGTTATCACTGACCAGTTTAACTGTGTTTAAAGAATTCATTTAAAAAATCTTTTCTCTTGTAGCTGGCACTATTCTAAACCTGAATTCCTTTGTGGTAAGATGGCTACCTGAATTTTTAAAAACTGGGTGTTTTTCTACTGGTTCACATTCTTAGGGAATATATTTGAAGCTGTTTGTTGACCTCAGATTGGGACTTTATGCTGGGACTCCAACCCAGCCAAAACCCAGGGTGGGACACAAACCCACATGGTCACGACTTGCTGCTGCTGCTGCTGAGTCGCTTCAGTCATGTCCGACTCTGTGCAACCCCATAGACGGCAGCCCACCAGGATCCCCATTCCCTGGGATTCTCCAGGCAAGAGTACTGGAGTGGGTTGCCATTTCCTCCTCCAATGCATGAAAGTGAAAAGTGAAAGTGAAGTTGCTCAGTCATGTCTGACCCTTAGCGATCCCATGGACTGCAGCCTGCCAGGCTCCTCCATCCATGGGAGTTTCCAGGCAAGAGTACTGGAGTGGGGTGCCATTTCCTTCCAGCCCAAACCCACGGTACTGGTTTCAGGACATAATGGAGCTTAGGTTCTTAATGCCTCATCACAGAAAGAATTTAGTGAGAGACAAAGGGATAGGTAACACGTGGATTTTTTCAGATTCAGAGAGAAGCATACTCCACAGAGAGAGTAAGGGCCATTGCAGAGGGTGAGTCTGGAGAGCGTATGAGCCATCGCAGAGGGCAGAATCTGGTGGCCTTGAAATGTGCTGTGGTTAGTTTTTATGGGCTGGGTAACTTCATATGCTAATGAGTGGGAGGGTTATTCCAGCTATTTTGGGGAAGGGATGGAGATTTCCAGGAATTGGGCCCACTCCTTTGTCTTTTGGTAGTGTTTTGGAACTGTCAGGAAGCCTCTGGGTGTGTCATTTAGCTTGCTGGTTGAGGATCAAAGGCTAGTCAGAGTCTACTTGTCTGCCATCTTGGACCCATTTGATTTTAATTGGTATATGTTGTGTCCTTGGACTATGTCATTCCTTCATAAGTTGTGCCCTGCCTCTTTCCTTCCTATTACATATTGATACTTCTGTCCTAGTATTTCAAAAACAAGACCTAAGAGTCACATGAATGGTACTATATGGATCACCTGTCCACTTAAACAATGACTCCAACTGGGGGGAAATGGAATATTCAAATTGGTTTAAAGCAGCCAGGCCTATTCTTGAACTTTAGAGTGCTCATCATCTCCAAAAGTAAAATGGTGCACTGTGAGGAATTCAGGAATACTTTAGAAATTTGGTTTTTAGGAAGTTCTGTTGGAGGCTGTGCAGTGGGGGTCTGGGGGGAACGTCAACTATCATTGTTCACTGTAATGGGGTATGTATGGGTTTTATTTTTAATGTGTTGGGTTGAGATGCTTCTATTATAGGAAATGTCCAGAAGTGATTATGTGTTCAAGTTTTGTAACTGGAGAAAATGTAATTAATAAGATTATAGTGTCAGCTATGGGATTTGATGATACTGTGAGATATCATAATCATTCCAGAAAAAGACATATATTTGTGAGGAAGTGCATATTATAAAGGGTATGGGAGGAGCCAGGGAATAGATAGAAAATAGCAAATCTGTGAGATCATCAATGAGATTATGTGCAGGCAGTAGTGTCAGATGGACCTTAGGAGGTCACAGGGAGTAAGTGGGACATCTTTCCTTCATTCCATTAGATCCACCCTCTGCCTCCTTGGCTCTGCTTTGCTCCAGGAGGCTGTCTATAGAGACTAATGTATATATGGACTACTGCCTCAGCAAGAACAATGCCTCTGTCTTCCTTTGTTTTTAATTTTGCTGTTGTTCAGTCGCTAAGCTGTGTCCAATTCCCTGTCACCCTGTGGGCTGCAGCATGCCAGGCTTCCCTGTCCTTCACCATCTCCAAGAGTTTGCTCAAACTCATGTCCATTGAGTCAGTGATGCTATCTAACCATCTCATCCCGTCTGCCACTTCTCATGCTGCTTTCAGTCTTCCCCAGCATCAGGGTCTTTTCCCATGAGTTAGTTCATCGTATCAGCTGGCCAGGTATTGGAGCTTCAGCTTTGGCATCAATCCTTCCAGTGAATATTCAGGATTGATTTCATTTAGGATTGATTGGTTTGATCTCCTTGCAGTTCAAGGGACTCTCAAGAATCTTCTCCAGCACCACAGTTCAAAAGCATCAATATTTTGTACTCAGCCTTCTTTATGGTCCTCAGCTCTCACATCCATACATGATTACTGGAAAAACCATAGCTTGGAAATAATAACAAACTATTAGAAGACTTAAAAATATAGTAGAGAAGTTTCAAGCCTCATTATCCATCAGACCCCCTGTCCCCAATATATTATGATTTTAAGCCTGTTTTTTTTTTTTTTTTTTTTCCTGCAAACAAGGGCATCCTCTTACATAAGCACAATGTAGCCAATCAAGATCAGAGAACTGGCATTTATGATTCTTACTGTGTAATTCTTAGGCTCTATTCACGTTTAGCCACCTGTCCCAGTAATGTCACTTTTAGTAACAAGATCCTTTTAGTATCAAATCTGTCATTGTATTTAGTTGTCATATCTTTTTAGTCTCCTTCATTCTAGAATAGTTCTTCATTCTTCCCTTGACTTTGTGATTCTGACACTTTTGAAGATTATAAGCCAATGTTAGTTTGTGTGATGTTGCCTAGTGATCAGATTCAGATTTTACCACGAGCAAGAATATGACAAATGATGATGTGTTCTCCTTGCACCTATGAGCTGGCACAAATTTGATTTCTCCTGATACTGATGTTGATCACTTGAACATTCTATTAAAATGTATCCCCCAAGGCTTCTACAGGGTAATATTACATATGTTTTTCTTTGTAATTAAGTAGTATTTTGTAAGGACTTTCTTTTAAGCTGTGTAGATATCCTATTCCTCTTCAGCCTATCAGTTTTTCCACTTACTCCTATCTCTGTGATTTCTTCATTGTTCCCTAGTTTTTTAGCAAGTTATTATGCTCAGTTGTCCACATTTGGTCACTAGGAGCCTGTTCAAGCTGGTTCCTCTGGCTTCTGAAGTGTCTCCATCACTCTTTGAGTATCTCATTTGGAATTGTTCCAATCTCATCTTATACTTTCCCTGCCCCAGCCCTGGAATGCGCCCCTTCTCCAAGGAACCTTAGTTCCCTTTACTGGAAGGTAGTATTTAGAAATCAAGATCTTACTATACATATGTTCTTTGCTGTTGGGGTGTGGCTGCTCCCAGATCTAGGACAGACTTATGAAATACATACATGTCTGTATATGCAGGAGTGCATGCATGCATACATGCATGTGCATGTTTGTGTGTGTGACTACCTTCTGTGTCTTGGAGACGAGGCACATCTTACAGGAGAAAGAGTGTGAGCCTATTCACAGTCCATAACTGTAAAACAGTTTCCATTTACATTTATTTCTGGATGCACCTCTATAACTTGTAAACTATGAATTCACACTAATGTGTCAAAACTAACCTAATGCCTCCTGGTTTATCCTAGCTTTATCCCTTTCTGTAGCTGTCCAACACTGACAGTGATAAATCACTTTCTGTTACTCTCAATATATCTAAATAGTCCATGAACCCCCTGGGAGTCAGTCAGTCTTCCATCTTGGTCACCTTACCTCCCCATGGGGATGGTCTCCTTACCAGCCTGAGGCTTTGATTCTCCATGACTGCCCACCTCCCCACCTCCCCTGCACCTTTCCCTTCCTGCTTGACCCCTCCCTCACGCTGTGAAGGTGCCCCCCGACCTGCTCTGTCACCCCTCTCCAGGTCTCCCCTCCATACAGTCACTCCCCTTACCCCACTGGGCTCCGTGATCCCACTTTGTACCAACACGAGTCCCTCCACAACTTCTCTAGCTCAGAGGCCTGCGTTCATATATGCTTCCGACCTGAATCACTCAGGAGGAGGATGAGAAGGCCCCTGGACTCTTAATTGGTTTCAGTTGTTGGGACGCCCCAGCAGGGGAGGAAGCAGAGTGAGACTGAGCCCCTCACCTGCTCTTCGTGGACAATAGAGGCCACACCCATTGAGCAGCTTCTATCAGAAAGTCTGCACCACAAATCCCTCTCCAAGTTCCAATCACTCCCTTCTCCCCTCACCCTTCAGGTCAAATACTTGCCCCCATCATTCACTCTGGCTTACTGCACTGTCCTCCGTGGTTTGGCTGCATCCTGCCCACATTTTTATAAATAGTCCCTTTAATCTACTTTCTTTGAAGAATGCTAACTTGAATGAGTCACCTGTACCTGCTGGGTTCCTGACTGACAGACCCTTTGAGGAAGTAGAATGATATGGATGGAAAGCCAATTCTAGTGGTTTGGGGAAGGATATATGGTCCATTCATTCAACTATGTTTATGTAACCTGTGTGTGCATGCTAAGTCGCTTCAGTTGTGTCCAACTCTTTGTGACCCTGTGGACCGTAGCCCACCAGGCTCCTCTGTCCCTGGGATTCTCCAGGCGAGAATGCTGGAGTGAGTTGCCATCCTACCCTCCAGGGAATCTTTCTGCCCCTGGCATCAAACCTGCATCTCTATGTCTCCTGCATTGGCAGGTGGTTCTTTACTACTAGTGCTGCCTGGGAAAGCATTGATGATACAGATGTTAATACTTACAGTTCATATCCTGAGGGAAGTAATGGTTAGAGAAGAGAGACAGGAAAGCCTGTAGGTGAGAACAGTGCTGTGGTGGTGGCATATGCATTGTGCTAAGGGGACATGTGCTGCACTTAGTCACTTGGTCATGTCCAACTCTTTGCGGCCCCATGAACTGTAGCCTACCAGGCTCTTCTGCCCATGGGGATTCTCCAGGCAAGAATATTGGAGTGGGTGGACATGCCCTCCTTAGTGGGCTTTTCCCAACCCAGGGATTGAACCCAGGTCTCCTGCATTGCAGGTGGATTCTTTACCCCTGAGCCACCAGGAAGCCCAAGAATACTGGGAGTGGATAGCCTATCCCTTCTCCAGGGGATCTTCCCAACACAGAAATCAAATGGAGGTCTCCTGCATTGCAAGTGGATTCTTTACCAGCTGAGCTACCAGTGAAGTCCCATGAGAACATAGAGGAGGTGGTTATATCCTGTCTGTGGGAGTTAGAGAAGGTTTCAAGAGAAGATATTTTTGAACGAGGTCCAAAATGATGGAGAAGTTTCCCAGGTTAAGAAGTAAGGCGGGCATTCCTAGCAGAGGAAACCATGCATACCAGTAATAACACTGACTGCCTACAGGGCCAGGCCTCCCACAGAAATGGTCACTAGTCCTTACAGCAGCTCTCTGAAGAGTCTGTGTTCCTGTCTTATATAACTGGAAACTGAGGATAAGGAAAGAAAAGGTCTCACCCAGCCTCTTCCAAGTAAAAACATGGACACCAGAATTTGAACACAGATTTGTCCACCCCCAATGTGATGTTCTTTCCCTACATCATGCTCCCTTGTGGCCAGGACCGGCAGAGAAGCGTATGGTATCTGTCCACACGTAATTTGAGATGGCTGAGGGGAGAAAGTTGAGGCTAGAAAGGTAGGTGGAGTGAGCTTTTAAAAAAGGCCTCATAGGTCAGTAAGCAGTGTAGAACATAACCAAGATTTTACATTTGGAGCGTGCTGTTGTTAGATTTGTGTTACAGAGAAAGCTCTATTGGAAGAGCAAAGCATGGTAGAGGAGAGATCCCACGCTCTCCATCTGGGTACCATGTAGCCACACTGTCTTCCTTCCTGTGCCTGATGCCTCAGCCTTTTGTTGTCCCTCAGCTCTGCCGGAAATGCTTTCCCACCATCATTTGGCAAAGCCACCTCGTTTTCCACTAAGTCTCAATGTCAGCTCCTCACAAGCGCTTTTCTTCTCTCTCCTCCTATCTAAAGTACTATCTCTGGTTGTTTTCTAAGTTTTCTATGTTTCCTTTCCTGCGCTTATTAAAGTGTGTGACTAACTTGTTTACGTATTTGTTCTTTTGTCTTTCCCCATGGAAATTAACAGCCCCAGGGTAAAGTGGCTCTATTTCTCCTCCTCACTGTGCCTGGTCTGGAGTGCTGCTGCTGCTGCTGCTGCTGCTAAGTCGCTTCAGTCGTGTCCGACTCTGTGTGACCCCATAGACGGCAGCCCACCAGGCTCTCCCGTCCCTGGGATTCTCCAGGCAAGAACACTGGAGTGGGTTGCCATTTCCTTCTCCAATGCATGAAAGTGAAAAGTGAAAGTGATGTCTCAGTCGTGTCTGACTCTTCACGACCCCATGGACTGCAGCCTACCAGGCTCCTCCATCCATGGGATTTTCCAGGCCTGGAATGAGTGCTCAGTAAGTGTTTTCTGAACGAATGAATGACTATAGCCTGGGAAGCCCCTTAAAAGGCTAATTTAACATGTCTGATAAATAAGAATTTTAGCCAAAGCCACTATATTGTAGAATGGAAAGGAGGGGCCTTATTCAGAAGACAGTGTATTAGTTTGCTAGGGCTGCTGTTAACAAAATACCACAGACTGGGTGACTTAAAAACAGCAATTTGTTTTCTGCCCGTTCTGGAGGCTGCAAGTCCAAGATCAAGGTGCTGGCATTCTTGGAGTCTCCCTGGGCCTCTCTGCTCTTTAGGCTTGTAGATAGCTTCCTTTTATATGTGCCTTGACTTGTCCTTTTCTTTGCATGCCCCAAACTCCGATGTCGCTTTCTCTTATAAAGACACCTCTCACACTGCATTAGGGCCTCACCAGTATGACCTGATTTAACCCTCATTACCTCTTTGAAGGGGGCTTCCCAGGTGGCACTAGTGGTAAAGAACCCACCTGCCAATGCAGGAGAGATAAGAGATGTGGGTTCGATCCCTGGGTTGGGAAGATCCCCTGGAGGAGGGCATGGCAACCCACTCCAGCATTCTTGCCTGGAGCATCCCATGGACAGAGGAGCCAGGAGATCTACAGTCGACCGGGTTGCAAAGAGTCGGACACGACTGAAGCCACTTAGCACACGTGCATTTACCTTTCTGAAGGCCTTGTCTCCAAGTGTACGGTTAGGGCTTCGATTAGGGCTTCAACCTGTGAATTCAGGAGGGGAGGCCCTTCTGCCCAATACAGACATTAGAAATAAAATCATCATGACTTGGTAATTGGATTTGAGGGAGAAGGAGAAGTGGAGCACTCCTTTTAGGTACTATTTATTGTGCACTTGAGAATAGCAAAGTATTGCTGTATTTTTAAAGCTAGGGTGGACTTAAACATGATTTTGTCCTAAAAATTGAGGCAGTTCACAGAAGAAATTGAAGATAGAAGAGCAAGGATTTGATTTATGGCCCCAAGTCTTAGAATAATGGAAAGGGATAGACTTCTTGTTGAAGAAGCTGGTTTAAGAAAAAAAAAAAAAAAAGAGTGCTAATTTCTGAGCTCAGAGAGAAGATGATCATGAAGGATGGAGTGAAGAAATAACTGAAAGTAAAGGGTACAGTGCTTCCCTGGTAGCTCAGATGGTACAGAATCTGCCTGCAATGCAGGAGACCCGAGTTCTATCCCTGGATCAAGAAGATTCTGGGAGATGGGAATGAATGGCTACCCACTCCAGTACTTTTGCCTGGAGAATTCTTTGGACAGAGGACCCTGGTGGCCTACACTCCATAGGGTCGCCAGAGAGTTGAACACGACTGTGAGACTAACACTTTCTTTCAAAGAGTATGGTGTAAAGTGAGGGGTTTTCAGCTGGGTGGTGGTTTGTCTGCTCAGGAACTAGAGGATTCGGGATTTCTTGAGAGTTAAAGAGCTTTGGAAAGCAGCTGGATGGATTGTCTTATGAATTCATCCTGGAGAAAAGTGCTTGCTGACCAACATGGAGGCCCCATCTGAGTGTAGATGGTGGCAGACATCCTTGGTCTACTTCTGTGTTTTCTACTCAACACTGCTAGATAGTGGTCCATTTAGCTTGGAGCCAGCAGTTGATTTTTTCCAGAGCTGTTGAAGATTTAAAAAGGAGCCAAAAGATTTTAAGGGACTTGTGAGATCCTTGTTTGGGCAACTGATTATGGGGTCCGGGCTCCATAGGAAGAAAAGTTAGGTCAGGGGGACTGGTGTGGGTGGAGGTCTCATGAAAAGGATAATGTGGGTTAAAGGTTAAGAAAGACACGTTGTTAAAAAAAAGAGTCTCAGAATAACACACTTTCAGTATAATCCAGTTTGGGAAAACACAGGAGTCAAACGTCATCTCCTTGGCCACAGCATTTTGGTTCAGAGATCAACACAGAAAAAAGCGGGTCTTCCCTGGTGGCTCAGTGGTGGGGAATCCACTTGCTAATGCAGGAGCCGTGGCTTGGGTCCCTGGTCTGGGAGGATCCTGCAGCCTGCGGAGCAGCTAAGCCTGTGTGCCACAGCTGTGGAGCTTGTGCTCTAGACCCTGCCACTACTGATGCCCCTGCGCCCTGGAACCTGTGCTCCACAAGAGAAGTCACTGCAATGAGAAGCCTGCACACCACAACTGGAGAGAGAGCCTTGCTTGCTGCAACTAGAGAAAAAGCCTGCACAGCAATGGAGATCCAGCACAGCCAAAAATAAGTAAATAAAACTGCAAAAAAAAAAAAAAAAAAAAAAAAGGAAAGAAGGGGTGGGCCAGGGCAGCACTGGTTACTGCCGGAGAGCAGGTAGAACTGTCGCTAGCTAGTTCTTGTTCAGTCCCCATGCTGGCTTATTAAATTCAGTGCTTGGGTTTATTTCAGACATGGCTTTTTTGCTTAGCTCTCTGCAAGATGTGCTTGAAGAATTTTTAGAACCTTCTTGATTGTACATAACATATCCCTTCTTTCTTTAAGAATTTGTACTTTATAAATGACATCGATGTAGGACACTTCTATGACCTTTTAAAAATATATGGCAGCTGGTAGAATAAATGTCAACTAAAGTGGAGTCATATTTAGGTTTTTATTACACTTTCAGATTGAAAATCACTGATGAATAGATAGTTGTCATTTCTGTCATCCGTATCATTTTTAAGTGATGTTCATCTTTGCCTCCATTCGGTGGCGTCAGGCTATCAGACTGTCTCTCCAAATACTTACAGGGCCTTCCCCCAGCTGCTTCTAAATAAATTATGCCTATTATTTTTTTGTGTGCAAATGGTAATTGAAGTATTTCAATCCATTCTTACTTATCTTCCCATTTGGTTCTGTGTGCCTATGGTCTATTAAATGATGGGCCACTGAAGGATATGTACTATGTAGGCTCTTTAAAATCCGATCTAGCTTTGTGCTCTTCAGGTTTTTGAACTCACTGGCAATAATGCACATAATTTTAACTGTGGAGAATGTCATTAAACCAAAATGGAACATTTACACAGTCCCTTTTGCAGAGAATTTCGGACCGGGAAAATGAATGCGTGTGTCAGACATTTTACAGCACAGGAGAATGTGATTTATTGATTTCTGATGGCTCTGTTGGCATCAGTGTATATATTTAAAGAAGTCACGCAGCCTTTATAAATGCAAATGGGAAAGGGCTTTCCATCTTTTTCCTTCATGGGAATAGCTCATACATTTGCAATAACTCAGGCTCCTCTTAGAGATTGCTCTATGTACTGTATATATTGATTTTAAAATTATACCGTTATTTTATTCTACAAATAGCATATATAATGAAATGTCAATTTACCTAACAGATTATAAAAATTTGAACGTATTAAAGATATTAAAGAAATACTCATATCTTAAGCCTTGCGGTAAAACTAAGTGCATACTTGAGATGTAATTATTTTAATGGAACTGACACTTTGGCTTTTTCCCTGCTACTGAAAGGATATCTTAAAGTACTTAGGAAATCCAATATTCCTTCTATCCAGACTCAGTTAGTGGTGATTGTAAATCACGCACAGTCAGAGAGATCCATGCAGACCACGCCTGCATATTTCCATTCTGGCCATTTGAGCTTTATGCTTATGGAGGGAAGTGATTTCATCACGATATTATTCATTTCTTAGCTAACTGGATAGTTAACATCAACTTCTGTTTATCAGGATCTGCTTCAGTGTGTATCAAATAATGTTTAAAGTGGATTGAGTTGCAGATGTGCAAGTAATTGCACGTAATAGGCAATCCAACAAATGGAGCCTCCTTCCATCCCATGTGTGAGGTGATTAATTGAAGAGCACAAACTCATTTAACCTGGACAATGTCCCATTCTGTGCATTAAACCACTTCTTTCCTCCTTTATATTAGATACTAAGTGGCCGCTCTCAAGGCATGAGGGGGTATCCTTGGCTCTGTATTATCAACGGTCACTGGCATATCAGATTGATAAATACTTAATATTGTCATCTGATATTTTCATAATTACCTTTTTAATATAAATTATTTAATAATGCATGTATGCTCAGTTCCTAACTACCAGCTTATACAGGAATGGAGAACAAGGAACTTGAACAACTTGTCTTATCATACAAAGGACTAGATTTGAGGAAGAGAGTCATGCACATGGCAGGTTACATATTAGCGCCTCTCCTTTTAATAAGGGGTATTGTAATGCCAAGGTCACTGTGGACGAGTAGGAACAGGTGTCATACGGTGACTTACTCTTAAATTAGGCTCACGAGAAGAAGAGAACAGATTTCACCTTTAGAACTCATAGCAGTTATTAAGCCCTAATCAAAAAATAAAATTGCCTGAGAAAATATTTTCATTCTATTTGTCAAATTTATTAAAGATCACTGTAAAGGAGTAAAGAATCAATTATAAGCAGGATGGGGATGGTCTAATTATGTCTGAGCTTCTGGATTAAGCTGGCAGTATAAGTCTGCATATTTAATTTACTTCCCTGCTTCTAAAGTTCCCATTAAAAGGGGACTGGCTTTTACCCATCATTATATTTCTTTACCAGTGTTGGAACCTGGATGGAAAATGCCATCCCGATTCCAGAAACTGTGAGAGGTTTCTGCTGGAGATAATGCAGATGAGACTAGATGGAGTTACGTGTGTATGTGCCGTCATGTCCGACTCTTTGTGACCCCATGAACTGTGACTTGCCAGGCTCTTCTGTCCGTGGGATTTCCCAGGCAAAATACTAGAGCGAAGTACCGTTTCCTACTCCAGGGGACCTTCCCAACCTAAAGATCTAGCCTGCTTCTCTTGGCCCTCCTGCATTGGCAGTTGGATTCTTTACCACTACATCACCTGGGAAACCCACATGGAGTTCAGAGGTGACCAGAATAAAAATAACTGCCTTGCAGCAGAGAACTGGTATGGGATTTGACTGAAAGAGACTGTAGATTTACCTTAGATGGAACCCGGCTGTGTTATCAGGGCCAGAAGCAAGGGTGGAGCCTTTGGGAGGAGGAGTAAATCTCTACCTGGCTCCTGTTCTGTGGAAATTCCTCTAGGATTTAATCTTTCAACTGTGGACATTCCCACTGAAGAACATGTTTCCGGTCCACGCTTGCCTAAGGGGTTAGCTGGCTTTCTGTGTCCCAACGACTGGCTGTTTTGCCAGCTAAAGGGAGGCCTAGACTCAGTGATGTATCCTTAAACATGTGGTTAGTAGATTCTTTTTAAAGCATCAATTGTTACTCCCCACAAATACAAACCTTTACTTGGGGAAGCATCAGTAGGGTGAGCGTGTACTTTTTCCTCATCCCTTATCTGGATCTGAAAGACTTGAACAAGGTACAGCTGAGTTTCTGAAAAGACTATCTCAATATCCAGTAATGATCCAACACCTACAGACCTCTCTGTCTTAGGATGAAGAGAGAGCTCAATAAGGTGACATAGGATAGACCTGGAAGTCCAGAAACTGGACCCAGTGTGACAATTCAGAGAACAAGGTCTACTGTGTCATACAGAAAGAGGATAAAAATGATTTCAGCAGTTTCAGTTAAAGCTAAAGATGATTCAGAGGAAATTAGTTATATTTGCAAATATTAATGGAAGTTTAGGGGAGCTAAGTGTAGGGTGCTAGTCATGGGGGATACTCAGTTACATGAGATTACCCTGTATCTGCCTTCACCAAGCTTATAGTCTGGTAGGAGAAACCACAATTGGAGGGAATGTACAGAAAGCCACTGGGAATATATTTTTGAAGAGAGAGGAAGCTTATGAGCAGGCAAAGAAGTGAGCTTGATGTAGTTATGGCACATGTTCTGGACCAGCACTATCAGTTCAGTTCAGTCCAGTCGCTCAGTCGTGTCCGACTCTTTGCGACCCCATGAATCGCAGCACGCCAGGCCTCCCTGTCCATCACCAACTCCCGGAGTTCACTCAGACTCACATCCATCGAGTCAGTGATGCCATCCAGCCATCTCATCCTCTGTCGTCCCCTTCTCCTCCTGCCCCCAATCCCTCCCAGCATCAGAGTCTTTTCCAATGAATCAACTCTTCGCATGAGGTGGCCAAAGTACTGGAGTTTCAGCTTTAGCATCATTCCTTCCAAAGAAATCCCAGGGCTGATGTCCTTCAGAATGGACTGGTTGGATCTCCTTGCAGTCCAAGGGACTCTCAAGAGTCTTCTCCAACACCATAGTTCAAAAGCATCAATTCTTCGGCACTCAGCCTTCTTCACAGTCCAACTCTTACATCCATACATGACCACAGGAAAAACCATAGCCTTGACTAGACAGACCTTAGTCGGCAAAGTAATGTCTCTGCTTTTGAATATGCTATCTAGGTTGGTCATAACTTTTCTTCCAAGGAGTAAGCGTCTTTTAATTTCGTGGCTGTAATCACCATCTGCAGTGGTTTTGAAGCCCCCCAAAATAAAGTCTGACACTGTTTCCACTGTTTCCCCATCTATTTCCCATGAAGTGATGGGACCAGATGCCATGATCTTCATTTTCTGAATGTTGAGCTTTAAGCCAACTTTTTCACTCTCCTCTTTCACTTTCATCAAGAGACTTTTTAGTTCCTCTTCACTTTCTGCCATGAGGGTGGTGTCATCTGCATATCTGAGGTTATTGATATTTCTCCCGGCAATCTTGATTACAGTTGTGTTTCTTCCAGTCCAGCGTTCGTCATGATGTACTCTGCATAGAAGTTAAATAAGTAGGGTGACAATATACAGCCTTGACGTACTCCTTTTCCTATTTAGAACCAGTCTGTTGTGCCATGTCCAGTTCTAACTGTTGCTTCCTGACCTGCATACAGATTTCTCAAGAGGCAGGTCAGGTGGTCTGGTATTCCCATCTCTTTCAGAATTTTCCACAGTTTATTGTGATCCACACAGTCAAAGGCTTTGGCATAGTCAATAAAGCAGAAATAAATGTTTTTCTGGAACTCTCCTGCTTTTTTGATGATCCAGCGGATGTTGGCAATTTGATCTCTGGTTCCTCTGAAACCAGCTTGAACATCAGGAAGTTCACAGTTCACGTATTGCTGAAGCCTGGCTTGGAGAATTTTGAGCATTACTTTACTAGCGTGTGAGATGAGTGCATTTGTGTGGTAGTTTGAGCATTCTTTTACATTGCCTTTCTTTGGAATTGGAATGAAAGCTGACCTTTTCCAGTCCTGTGGCCACTGCTGAGTTTTCCAAATTTGCTGGCATATTGAGTGCAGCACTTTCACAGCATCATCTTTCAGGATTTGAAACAGCTCCACTGGAATTCCATCACCTCCACTAGCTTTGTTCGTAGTGATGCTTTCTAAGGCCCACTTGACTTCACATTCCGGGATGTCTGGCTCTAGATGAGTGATCACACCATCATGATTATCTGGGTCATGAAGATCTTTTTTGTACAGTTCTTCTGTGTATTCTTGCCATGTCTTCTTAATATCTTCTGCTTCTGTTAGGTCGATACCATTTCTGTCCTTTATCGAGCCCATCTTTGCATGAAATGTTCCCTTGGTATCTCTAATTTTCTTGAAGAGATCTCTAGTCTTTCCCATTCTGTTGTTTTCCTCTATTTCTTTGCATTGATCGCTGAAGAAGGCATTCTTATCTCTTCTTGCTGTTCTTTGGAATTCTGCATTCAGATGCTTATATCTTTCCTTTTCTCCTTTGCTTTTTGCCTCTCTTCTTTTCACAGCTATTTGTAAGGCCTCCCCAGACAGCCATTTTGCTTTTTTATATTTATTTTCCATAGGGATGATCTTGATCCCTGTCTCCTGTACAATGGGTGACAGGATCCCTGTCTCCTGGAATGGGTGGATTTAACTCGGATGACCATTATATCTACTACTGCATGCAGGAATCCCTCAGAAGAAATGGAGTAGCCATCATGGTTAACAAAGAGTCCGAAATACAGTATTTGGATGCAATCTCAAAAACGACAGAATGATCTCTGTTCATCTCCAAGGCAAACCATTCAATATCACAGTTATCCAAGTCTATGCCCCAACCAGTAACGCTGAAGAAGCTGAAGTTGAACGGTTCTATGAAGACCTACAAGACCTTTTAGAACTACCACCCAAAAAAGATGTCCGTTTCATTATAGGGGACTGGAATGCTAAAGTAGGAAGTCAAGAAACACCTGGAGTAACAGGCAGATTTGGCCTCGGAATGCAGAATGAAGCAGGGCAAAGACTAATAGAGTTTTGCCAAGAAAATGCACTGGTCATAGCAAACACCCTCTTCCAACAACACAAGAGAAGACTCTACACATCGACATCACCAGATGGTCAACACCAAAATCAGATTGATTATATTCTTTGCAGCCAAAGATGGAGAAGCTCTATACAGTCAACAAAAACAAGACCAGGAGCTGACTGTGGCTCAGATCATGAACTCCTTATTACCAAATTCAGACCTAAATTGAAGAAAGTAGGGAAAACCGCTAGACCATTCAGGTATGACCTAAATCAAATCCCTTATGATTATATAGTGGAAATGAGAATTAGATGTAAGGGCCTAGATCTGATAGATAGAGTGCCTGATGAACTATGGAATGAGGTTCGTGACATTCTACAGGAAACAGAGACCAGCACGATCGTAAGTGCTATATTAAGTTTGACATCTTACATGGGTATAGTTGATGATCCCCTGACACAATTACAATAGTGCCATCAAAGATCACTAAACAGATCACCATAACAAATGTAATAATAATAATACATTTGAAGTATTATGAGAATTCCCCAAATATGATACAGAGAAGCAAAGTGAGCAAATACTGTTAGAAAAATGGCTCTGATAGACTGCTGCTGCATGTTGCCACAAACCTTTAATTTGCAGAAACACAGAATCTGATGAGTGGAGTAACACGACAAAATGAGAGATGCCTGTATCTGTAAACAACTGGATACTTGAACCCTAACATATTTTAAGCCGAATCAGAAGCGTTCAGTCTGTGGCAGATTCTTCCCCATGACTGAGGTCTATGTTTTTCCAGTCTCTTGGTGAGGACTTTGTTAGTAGTTCTTGCCGAGCCCCTGATTATTTTGTCCAAGGAGAACTCTAGATTTTCTCTCTGAGATACTCTGGTTCTCTTCTTTGGTTCTCTGATTCTCTTCATGTGAACTGTAACTGCCTTGGTTTCCTCTGATAGCTCAGCTTCAGTGTCTTGTTAGCCCATCTTCAGTGGATGGATGGTTGGTGCCATTCACTGGGGTAGGGAAAACTGGAAGCAAATCATGTTTTTGGTTTTGGACATGTTCCATCTGAGGGGCCTTTGAGAAGTCTGTAGGGAAATTCTGAATTTGAAAATCGGTTCTGTCGGTTTGAAGGTTAGAGTTCTAAGCAGAAGGTATTAAAAAAAAAATTGGGAACCACTAACCTATAGATGTTAAGGCCATGGATATAAATGACATGTACTAAAGGATAGAATGAGAAGAGGGCTAAGGCTTAGGCTTGAGAGTTCCATGTCTTAATGGCTGAGTAAGAGATTCAGCTTGCAAATAAAACTGAAAGGCAATAGCCAATGAAGTGACATAGAGGAAAACCAAGTGTTGTATCACAGAAATCGAGAGTAAATATTTAAGGAGTGAGTGAATTATATTAACACTCAAGTATCTAAGAGGTAATGATGGATAGGTCCCCATTTCACTGGTGATCCTCCCAAAAACAATTTTGAAGGTATAGTAGGAAGGAAAAACCACTGGAGAGTGGCTTTGAAAGAGAATGAAAGGAGAGAATTTGGAGAGACTGCTTCGTTTTTCCATTCATATAAGTCTCAGAATTTCCTGTGTGCATGTCTGTGCTAAGTCACTTCAGTCGTGTCCGACTCTTTGCAGCCCTTTGGACTGTAGCCTGCCAGGCTCCTCTGCCCATGGGATTCTCCAGACAAGAATACTGGAGTGGGTTGCCATTCCCTCCGGCAGGGGATCTTCCCAACCCAGGGATCAAACCCCACATTTCTTACCTCCCCTGCATTGGCAGGTGGGTTCTTTACCACCAGTGCCACCTGGGAAGCCCTAGAATTTCTTAGATCTTAGAATTTCTTGTTGAAAGGTTTCTAAGATCTTAGAATTTCTTACTGAGTCCCTTGAGGCCATTGTTCTCTTAAAAATTGCTATTGTAAATGGAGTCTTTTCTTCTGTAACAGAATTGTCTTGTGTATGTGAAAGCTATTTTTTTCCCTTAGCCATCTTACTCAATTTTTGATATATTTTAATTGTTTTTCATTTTGTACTCTTAAATTTTTCAGATAATCGTATCATGAACAATGATAATTGTAATTCCTTTTTCCTCATTAGTGTACCTTTTAGATGCAGTTCCTTTATTTGATGGTAAAGAAAACCAGATTGGAAGAGGGTAAGGATTAAATTGAAAAAAGGAAGGGAAAAAATAGAGACAGGAATATATCATTTAAGAAGTTTGTTTTGATGTATAAATAGTCGTAAGGTTAACTGGAACAGCATAACTTAAGGACAGAGGTGAGATTTTGGCTGAAATTTTTCATGTGTGGGAGGATTGAATGGAAGTTGAAATAGTCACTGAAGAGTGAGAAAGTCAGTTCATTGAAAGCAGCAGAATAGACAAGCTGGAGAGAGATATGTGTCCCAGAGTTGAAGACTGCCTTATCAAAACTGTCTACTTTATAGAATAGATTTTTCTAAAATATACCAGCTGTACTGGCTAGAGAATAACAAGGGCTTTCTACCATAGATTGGGCTTTCATCCTATGGGTGTATCCAGAAGATGAGAAGGGCAAAATCATCTGAACATGATGAGCAAGAAGATGTAAAGTTGATAACAAGGGGGATGATGAAAGGAGAGGAACAGTGGACTCAGTTCAGTTCAGTTCAGTCACTCAGTCGTGTCTGACTCTTTGCGACCCCATGAACCACAGCACGCCAGGCCTCCCTGTCCATCACCAACTCTTGGAGTTTACCCAAACTCATGTCCATTGAGTTGGTGATGCCATCTAATTATCTCATCCTCTGTCATCCCCTTCTCCTCCTGCCTTCAATCTTTCCCAACATAAGGGTTTTTTCAAATGAGTCAGTTCTTAGCATCTGGTGGCCAAAATATTGGAGTTTCAGCTTCAACATCAGTTCTTCCAATGAACACCTAGGACCGATCTCCTTTAGGACAGACTGGTTGGATCTCCTTGCAGTCCAAGGGACTCTCAAGAGTCTTCTCCAATACCACAGTTCAAAGCATCAATTCTTCTGTGCTCAGCTTTCTTTATAGTCCAACTCACATCCGTACATGACTACTGGAAAGACCATAGCCTTGACTAGATGAACCTTTGTTGACAAAGTAATGTCTCTGCTTTTTAATATGCTGTCTAGGTTGGTCATAACTTTCCTTCCAAGGAGTAAGTGTCTTTTAATTTCATGGCTGCAATCACCATCTGCAGTGATTTTGGAACCCAGAAAAAGAAAGTCAGCCACTGTTTCCACTGTTTCCCCATCTATTTGCCATGAAGTGATGGGACCAGATGCCATGATCTTAGTTTTCTGAATGTTGAGCTTTAAGCCAACTTCTTCAGTCTCCTCTTTCACTTTCATCAAGAGGCTCTTTAGTTCTCCTTCACTTTCTGCCATAAGAGTGGTATCATCTGCATATCTGAGGTTATTGATATTTCTCCTGGCAATCTTGATTCAAGCTGGTGCTTCTTCCAGCCCAGCGTTTCTCATGATGTACTCTGCATAGAAGTTAAATAAGCAGGGTGGCAATATACAACCTTGACGTACTCCTTTGGAACCAGTTTTTTGTTTCATGTCCAGTTCTAACTTGCTTCCTGACTTGCATAGAGGTTTCTCAAGAGGCATGTCAGGTGGTCTGGTATTCCCATCTCTTTCAGAATTTTCCACAGTTTATTGTGATCCATACAGCCAAAGACTGACATAGTCAATAAAACAGAAATAGATGTTTTTCTGGAACTCTCTCACTTTTTTGATGGTGGTGCAACAGTGAACTGGGTGCAGTTAAAGAGGTGAAAGTCCAGGAATGGTCCTTGTAGGAGTATGTGAACAAGTTTGCAAGAGGAAGCTGGGTTAGCATAATATATGATTAAATGCTATTGTGATAGAGCAGTATTGTGCTGTTGCTATTGTTCTACCTATTGTGATAGAATTTGGGAGTATTTTCCTGGTTTTCTCCAAATGCCTATAGTGTTTCTTAAGCTACCCTTAGTGCTATAGAAAATTTGATTTTTCCTATATGATGTAGGGTTTCATGTCTAGCTTAAGAATATATTGCCTATGTCAATATTATACACATATACCCCAAACTAGTCTAGTCTTTTAATATTAAATTTTTTTTCCTTTAGATTTTTAAAAATGTAAATCCTGCCATTTTTTTTTTTCAAGGTTGTTTTATCTGTTCTGGGATCCTGAATTTCCCAATGAATTTAGGATCAGCCTGTCAGATTCTGTAAAGAAGCCAGTTGTAATTTCGATAGGAATTGTCAAATCTGTAGATCACGTTTGAGACTATTGCCAGCTTAACAGGATTAAGTCCTTTGATCCATAACTTAGGATTTTTTTTAATTTATTTAGATCTTCTGTGTTTTCTTTCAATTAAAAAAATTTTTTGTTTGTTTTCAGAGTATAAATTTTGCATTTCTTTTGTTAAATGTGCCCCTTACTACTGTATTCTTTTATTTTATTTTAACCACTGCCATATGGTTTGTGGGAGTCTTAGCTCCCCAACCAGGGATCAAACCTGGGTCCCCTACAGTGGAAGCACAGAGTCTTAACCAGTGGACTGCCAGGGAGGTCCCCTATTTTATTATTTGTAATGAATGTTATTATGCTTTCTTTGTCCATAATCAGTCTTTTCTTTCTTGTTTATTTCAGAATCGTCTCTTTGGTTTCCAGCATTTTTACTATGATGTGTCTGAGTGTGCATTGCTTTACATTGATCTTACTTAAAGTACGTCGAGGTTCTTCAATTTGTAGATCATTCTCCATTCAGTTTGGGGTGGTTGGCCATTATTCCTTTGGCCGTTTTCTGCTCCCTTCTCTCTCTCTCCTCTCTGTGTGTTACTCCTGTTACCTATTCATTTGTACACTTAATTGTGCCCCACATTTCTCTGAGGCTCTGTGCATTCATTTCATCCTTTTTTTCTCTGTGTTATTCAGAATGTGTAATGTCTATTGCTCTATCTTCAAGTTTGCTGATTCTTTCTTCTGCCAGTTCAAATTAACTCTTGAGCCCCTCTAGTGTGCTTTTCATTTTATTTTACTTTTAAAGCCAGAATTTTCACTTGGTTCTTTTTCATAGTTGCTGTCTCTTTATTGATATTTTCTATTTGATGACACATTGTCAGCATACCTTCCTCAGCTTATTTGCGCATAATTTTGTTTAATTATTTAAAGGTAATTATAATGGCTGCTTTGAAGCCTTTTTGTCTTAAATCTAACATCCGTGCTTCTCACAAGCACTTTTCTTGCCTGATTGTTTTCCAGCCAATGGGTCACACTTTCCTGTTTCTTTATGTCTCTCTCAGTAGCCCCCCTCCCTCTCTCTGTCTCCCTCTCTAGAAATTGTACGTTATATCTTGCAGCATCTGTATACTGATTCCACTTCAGCCCTTCTCTAGGGATTGTTTCTGTTGTTGTTTTCTTGTTAATTAGATTAGGGACTTGGCTGGATTATTTTAGTGAAATTGATTTTTCCTGCAGTGTGAAGCCTCTGCTGTTTCTTCTTAAAGAGCACAGCCTTGGCCATGAACACAGTCATGCTGGAGCTCTTTGTCCCTTTCCCTGATCTCTCTGCTAAACCATTATAATTATCTGCACTGAATCTAATAAGTGTTTAAAATATTTTTTCTCATTAAAGAAGGAGGATAGTTCTTTTGATTGTAACTTTATCATTTATTATAATCTTGAAAAGTTTGTTTATATTTGCTTTGGGGAATGGGAATCAATTTGTATTAGGTTTTCAGTCATCATAATAAAATTACATTTGCCATTCATACACATTGTTAGCCTCTTTCTAAGTGTTCTGTTTCCTTGGTGAGTAAGGGGGATAAGATTATTGGGTAGATATAATGTGTGTGCTGAAGGATTTTACAGTTTCCTTTGGTATTACACTCAGCCCTTAAGCTCTATTAATTGCTACCTAATTGCTTTATGTTTTTAACAAGGCCCTGGGGCATAAATTTCTCCACAGTCTGATCCAATTAAATTAGAGCCCTTTTAGGGATGGTTTTGAAGCTGCTTTTAGAGGTTTGTTTAAACTCTAAGAGGGCATCTCTTACCTGTCTCTTTCCCTGGTTTGCTGATAAGTTTAGCTTGTTGCTCTCAGAAACCTTCCAGTCTCCTCTTAATTGCCTACCAGCAAAATCGCCATTTGTTTCAAGAGCACCCTTCAGCTTGAACACCCCTGCACTCTGTTTTAAGTACAATCAGCCTTGGTGGGGGATACTTTAGAAGGTCTCTGTTCTTACTGAGTCCCTCTTGACCTTGGAAAATAATCCAGAGCCACTGTTCCAGAGCTGGGGACAGGAGTGACACTCCTGCTTTAGAAGCAAAGATTGGTGGGAGTGCAAGTCTCTGGTTTTCTCATATTGTCTCTGCTGGAATGGAACCTCCACCCTGCAGGTGGGCTTAAGTAAGAACGTTCAAGGTCCAGTACTCCTGGCCTTCCTCACCTGGAGTAGAGCTACTGTCTGGAGTGTGATAGAGGAAGGAACCCTTGACCTCTTGGTTGTACTTGCCAGGAATCTAGCCCCTGCACTTCAGGGCTAGAAGGGGGTGAGATATGCTGTTGGCCTGTCCCTCCCATTGAGTTACTGGACTCCTTTACTGGACACTGAGGAGAGAGGGGTCCCCTCTTCTTGGCCACAGCTACCTAGGGAGAAGCTTCCATCACAGGAACCTGCTGGGTGGAGGCAATGGTTTGGATTTTAACTGACACAGACTCTTGCTGTGGTTACCAAGATGTAGTAGATTTTTTGGATAACTCTTCACTTGCTGTATTCCCTAAAGACAAATTCCAGAAAATTTAAATGGTTGTATTTTTTTTTAGAATAACTTTTTACTATTATAATTGTTTCACTGGGGACAGGTTCAAAGAGTTCCTTTCACAAGCATTCTGAAAATGGAACTCCACTGTGTTTCGATTTAAGTGTAGCTTTTATAGATGGTAATAAATATTAGTTCAAATTGTTTTCCTCTGCTGGATTACCAAGTATACTAAAACCCTTTATTGAGTAAGCCATCCTTTTTCTAAAAGTGACATATTAATAATGCATGGCTCTTTTGATATGTGCTATAATGTGGTAGGTACTCAATAAGTATTTTTAAATGAAATTTAAATTAATATTTCTGTGGGTAAAAACACCTCAGAAAAACTGCTTTATAGTTTTCCTGTCATCTTGGATTACATTTCACATAAAGACTTCAAAGAGAGAAGTTGCAGTTTTGCTAAGCTCTTTTATTTTACAGAAGCTTGTAAAGAGAGGATTGTACTAAAGTATAAGATTACTTAAAAAAACAACACAGCTTTTCAGTTTCCATTATTAATATCTATATTACTCTTGCCTGGAAAATTCCATGGACGGAGGAGCCTGGTAGGTTACAGTCCATGGGGTCGCAAAGAGTTGGACACGACTGAGCAACTTTACTCACTTCACTCAGTAATTAACTATAGTAATTGGTTAAAGTACTTTTCCCTCAAAAAAAGGAATGTTTCTTTTGATTGTATCTTTGACTTCCCTGGTGGTTCAGACGGTAAAGTGTCTGTCTACAATGCGGGAGACCTGGGTTTGATCCCTGGGTAGGGAAGATTCCCTGGAGAAGGAAATGGCAATCCACTCCAGTACTCTTGCCTAGAAAATCCCATGGACAGAGGAGCCTGGTGCAGGCTACTGTCCACGGGGTGGCAAAGAGTCGGACATGACTGAGCGACTTCACTTTCACTTTCACTTTGTCATTATCTTCCATAATTTTGAGGTGTTTGTGTCTATTTGCTTTGGAGAGTGAGATAATTTATAGCAGATTTTCTTTTCTTTAATTTTTTAAAAATTTATTTCTAATTGGAGAATAATTGCTTTCTAGTATTGTGTCGGTTTCTGCTGTTAGCGGCTGTGAGTGTGCATATAGCCCGCCTCTCCCATTCACCCGTCCTGGCCCCTAGGTTGCCACAGGGCAGCGGGCTGAGCCCCCTGTGCTGCCCAGCATCTCCCCACTAGCCATCTGTTCTCCACACGGCAATGTGTACCTGTCAGTGCTTCTCTCTCCGTGTCCCACCCTCTCCTCCCCCTCTGTGACCACAAGTCCCTTCCCTATGCCCGATTTTCAGCGGTCACCATACTCATAAATATGGAGCCTGATCCTAAGCATCCTGTTTGGTAAGCAGTGGGGTAAAGTTACAAGGACTATACAAGGTGGAAGAATCTTCAAAAATGGTAAGGTCCAAAACAGAAGTGTGCCATAGAAATATGCTCGGAGGTGAGAATGACTCATAGGATATATGTTTCATTTCTTTTTCTTGCCTATAGTAATTTTGCATCAAGCCTTTTCAGATTTCTTAATAATTGATGTTTCAGTGCCAGAGTTTTGGTTATTTAAATCTGGTGTTTGGTACATAACAATACTGTTAAATAAATGGTGAGTGAAAGAAAGAATGAAGGCATTCATGGAGGGCTGAGGAAATGCTTCAGGTGGTTCAGTTTCCCCATTTTCTTTAATTGCCTCTTGGGATTGTTTCCAGAATGCTACTTTTTGTGCTCTGTGTTCTTATTTAAATTATTCATGTGATACTTGTTTTATCTGTTCAGAGATTCTATTGAAAGGAAAAGAAAGAAGCCAGAAAAAACTATTAAGCAGAATTGACTAAGCTCTTATTGATGCACAGGTTTTATTTGATATGTTTAATAGCTTAGAGATATTTATTATATTGATACATTTCCATATATTGATATATGTTTGATTCTTAAGAAATAAGGAAAATTTTTGCCTTCTGGTTATCTTAAAATGCACACACTTACACTTAATGTTACAAAAGACAAAATAACTTTATAGCAATAATGAAGCTAACATTTATTGTATTTTGAATATCAGAGTATTTCATCAGGGAAGAAAAAGTATTGGAAAATACCATCCCACCAATTTTACACAGATCCGCTTTCAAAACTCAAGATACGCTGCAATTGAAATTAAACCGAAAATGCTTTCGTTATACCAAATGTGTTTGATAGTTTGATTTAAATTTAATAATGTAGTCAGCAAAGTACTGTAAGCTTTTACTTTATGTAAAAGAAAACATATTTAGCAGCAAAATCAAGTTTTTTTCTGTAGCTTTTTGAAAGCTTATGCCAAACTATAGATAATTGCAGAAAATGTTAAACTTATGTTATTTTAGGAAAGCCCCCAAATTTACCGTGGCAGTTTCTGATTCTATCAATTCTACGTCTGTCTCAGCTACCACATTTCTCTTACTTGCTGTTCTCTGGGTCAGCTGTCTCTTAAAATGAGAGAGGAAAACATACTTCATGTTTACATGTAAACAAACATTTTATTGACATACAACATGCAGACAAATAAATGTCCGTCTGATATTTGTATATTTCATGGATTTTTGAGATGCACATCCTTAAAACTGGTGTGCAGTCTTTCTTAGGAAGATGAAGCATATCCTACCATTTCGGAACCCTGTTTGGCCTTCTTGACACTCCTGCAGAGGAACCACTATCTTGATTTGTGTCACTATCAACTATGTAAATGTAGTCATTCCATGTATACTTTGTTTTTTTTTTTTAAGGTAAATATGTGAGAGAAATTCATACATTTTGTTGTGTGTGGCAGTAATTAGTTTATTCTTGTGCTGTGTAGCCTTTCTTTGTGTGATTACATCATTGTTTTCATATTGAATCTTTTGATTAACATTTGGGTTGTTTTCAGTTTGGGCTGTTTTGAGTAGTACTGCTCTGAACACTTGGTATCTGTGATTTTTGGTTTACCTAAGTACAAAAGTCTTTGGAGTATATTCCTGTGGGTCTAATTGATGGATCATAGAATTTGTATATATTCAATTTTTTAAAATAGTATTAAACAACTTCCCAAAGTAGTTACCCCAGTTCTATCAGGAGTATGTGAACATTCAGTTTATTCCACATCCTTACCAAGACTGGAAATTGTCAGTGTTTATAATTTTATATTGTAGTTTTAATTTGTATTACTGTGATGACTAATTAGGCTGAGCAATATTTTGTTTTTGGATATTTGGATAGCCTGTTTGGTCACTTACCAGTTCAGAGTCTTTAATCCACTTTAGTCATCTCTTCCTTGTTGATTTGTCTTGGTACTTGCTGATGTCTTCTCTCACATTCTGGCTTGTCTTTTGATTTTCTAAATGGTGTTTTTTCTTTGATGAAGAGAAGTTCTTAACTTTAAAGTACCCCAAATTGTTGATTTTTATTACTGTGTTAAACCTTTTTGTGTGGTGATGAGAAATGTCCTAAAATGATCCCCTTAGATCTACACCTACAAATCATTGGGGTTAAATTAGAGTGTGATATGAGATACAGAGTTTTTGTTTAAATGATATCCAGTTTGCCAAACATAGTTTACTGAAAAGGCATTCTTTCCCCCATTGAACTGTAATGTCACCTTTGCCAAAAGCTTCTTGACCAGAAATCTTTGCTTCTTTCATAGATGCTGTTTACATTGGTCTTTTTGTCTCTTTTTGCATCCAGACCATCTTATTTTGACAGTTGGCAGCTTGAGGTGTGATAGAGGCAATCCACCAACCTTTTTTTCACTTACCTTTCAGAGGCCCTTTGTATTTCCATAGAGATTTTGGAATAGTATCAATTTTCATAAAAATACTTGGATTTTGGTTAGGAATGCATATATAGTCTAATATATAGACTGATTTCAGTTCAGTTCAGTTCAGTCGCTCAGTCGTGTCCGACTCTCTGCGACCCCATGAATCGCAGCACGCCAGGCCTCCCTGTCCATCACCAACTCCTGGAGTTCACTCAGACTCACATCCATTGAGTCAGTGATGCCATCCAGCCATCTCATCCTCTGTCATCCCCTTCTCCTCCTGCCCCCAATCCCTCCCAGCATCAGAGTCTTCCAATGAGTCAACTCTTCACATGAGGTGGCCAAAGTACTGGAGTTTCAGCTTTAGCATCATTCCCTCCAAAGAAATCCCAGGACTGATCTCCTTCAGAATGGACTGGTTGGGAAGAATTAAAACCTTGCACATTCAGTTTTCTGATCAATGAATAATAGTTTGACCTTCCATTGATTTGGGTCTTCTCTAACTTCTCTCAATAATTTGGCAGTTTCCTTAGGAGAGGTCTTAGACACCTTTCAGTAGATTAATTCCTCCATGCTGCTAAGTCGCTTCAGGCGTGTCCGACTCTGTGTGACCCTATAGACGGCAGCCCACCAGGCTCCCCCGTCCCTGGGATTCTCCAGGCAAGAACACTGGAGTGGGTTGCCATTGCCTTCTCCAAATTCCTCCATAGCTGCTGACTATTCACGGTAAATTTCATGTGCTGATTTTTCCTGGTGAATCTACTAAATCACTTACTAATTCTAAAAAGTATATATAGTTTTTTTTGATTCTCCGAAGATACAGTTATATTTTCGATACTAATTGCAGTTTTACTTTAGAAAAATTCTTTATTACATTATGGCATTGGATAATACCTTCAGTGCAGTTTCACACAGAAGTAGTGTTAGCTGCCATCTGTATTTTGTTTTCAGTCTCAGGGATAAAGATTTTATGGTTTCACCTTTATTGTTGTTCAGTTGTGAAGTCATATCTGTTTGCCATTCCCTCATCCAGTGGACCATGTTTTGTCAGAACTCTTCACTGTGACCCACCCATCTTGGATGGCCCTGCACAGCTCATAGTTTGATTGAGTTACACAAGCCCTTTCGCAACCATGAGTTTGTGATCCTTGAAGGGGTTCACCTTTATGCAGGAAGCTTACTGCAGATTCTTTTCAGGAGAAGGGTTTTTATTTTTTATCATATAAAGGAAGTTTCATTCCTAGTTTTATGAGTTTTATTCATAAATGATATTTTAAGCATATATTAAGATGATTTTTTCTTTTATTATATTAATGTGATAAATAACAAATTGCTTTTCAGACATTAAAAAAATTGTATTCCTAAAATAAAACACACACATGCTGCTGCTGCTACTAAGTCGCTTCATCATGTCCGACTCTGTGCGACCCCACAGGCGGCAGCCCACCAGGCTCCACCATTCCTGGGATTCTCCAGGCAAGAGCACTGGACTGGGTTGCCATTTCCTTCTCCAGTGCATGAAAGTGAAAAGTGAAAATGAAGTCGCTCAGTCATGTCTGACTCTTTGCGATCCCATGGACTGCAGCCTACCAGGCTCCTCCATCCATGGGGTTTTCCAGGCAAGAGTACTGGAGTGGGGTGCCATCGCCTTCTCCAAAACATACACATACATTCATGCATATAAATGTAATTTGTTTGTAGTTTGCTTAGGATTTTTGTATTTATGATCGATGGAGAAATTGACTTGTAGTAATTCCTTTCTGGTAATGTCTTTGTCAGAGAAGGCAATGGCACCCCACTCCAGTACTCTTGCCTGGAGGATCCCATGGACGGAGGAGCCTGGTGGGCTGCAGTCCATGGGGTCACTAAGAGTCGGACACAACTGAGCAACTTCACTTTCCCTTTTCACTTTCATGCATTGGAGAAGGAAATGGCAACCCACTCCAGTGTTCTTGCCTGGAGAATCCCAGGGACAGGGGAGCCTGGTGGGCTGCCGTCTCTGGGGTCCCCCAGAGTCGGACACGACTGAAGCAACTTAGCAGCAGCAGCAGCAATGTCTTTGTCAGGTTTTCCTAGTAAAAGTGATGCTTGCCTCTTAAAATTATTTAGTAAATACCTTATTTGATGAGAAAGTTTGAATAGGATATTTTTTTTCCCAAACTATTTGGAAAAACTCACTTACAGAGTTAGCTGGACATGGAAAACTCCTTGTGGAAAACTTTTAATTACAAATTCAGTTTTTTAATAGATGTAGAATGTCTCTTAAATTCATTTTTTAAAAATTATGTTAGTTTGGAGAATTACAAATATCTTAATAGCTCTATTGAAGTATGGTTGGCATGAAATGAACTGCACACTTTGAACGTGTACAAGGTGGTATCATATTCATTCCTGAAACCAGTACTGCAGTTCAGATAATGAACATACTCATCAGCCCAAAGAATTTCTTCATGCCTTTCTGACATCTATACTTTGTTAAAGTCTTCTAATCCATTAAACAATGTATATCCCATTCCCTGTTTACTTATCCTTTAACTTTTTAAATGTTTTATAGTTTTCAGTATACAGCAGGGTTTGTCAACCTTGGCACTAATGATATGTTGTATAAGATAGTCTTCTGTTGGGGGTGGGGAGTGGGGGCCGGGCTTGGGGGAGAGCTGTCCTGTGCACTGTAAGACGTTTGCCAGCACACCAGATCTCTGCCCACTAGAGGTCAGCAGGATCCCACACCTTTAGTACTAACAATGAAAAATATTCTCTTGATGTTGCAGAATGTCCCCAGGGGGAGGAATATCTCAAGGCTAAGAGGTTGAGTCAAAGGCTCAAAGGCTAAGAGGTATAGTCAAAGCTTTGATTTTTCTAGTAGTCATGTGCGGAGGTGAGAGTTGGAATATACAAGAAGGCTGGGTGCTGAAGAACTGATGCTTTCAAACTGTGGTGCTGGAGGAGACTCTTGAGAGTCCCTTGGACTGCAAGGAGATCAAACCAATCAATCCTAAAGGAAATCAACTCTGAATATTCATTGGAGGGACTGATGCTGAAGCTGAAGCTCCAATACTTTGGTCAGCTAAGGAGAAGAGCCAACTTGTTGGAAAAGACCATGATGTTGGGAAAGATTGAGGGCAGGAGGAGAAGGGAGTGATAGAGGATGAGATGGTTAGATGGCATCACTGACTCAGTGGACATTATTTTGAGCAAACTGCAGGAGATACTGAAGGACAGGAAAGCCTGGTGTGCTATAGTCCATGGGGTCACAAAGAGGTAGACATAACATAGCAACTGAACAAGAGGTTGAGAACCTGTGGTATAGAGGATCTCACATTTTTCATTTGGATTTGTTTATTCCAAAGTAGTATTCATGTTGTTGTTTGTTGTTATTGTTCAAGTTCAGTTGCTCTGTCATGTCTGACTCTGTGACCTCATGGATTGAAGCACACCAGGCTTCCCTGTCTATCAACATCTCCTGGAGCTTACTCATGTTTATTGAGTCAGTGATGCCATCCAACCATCTCACCCTCTGTCATCCCCTTCTCATCCTGCCTTCAATCTTTCCCAGCATCAGGGTCTTTGCTAACGAGTCGGCTCTTCTCATCAGGTGGCCAAATTGTTGGAGCTTCAGCTTCAGCATCAGTCCTTCCAATTAATATTCAGGATTAATTTCCTTTAGGATTGACAGGTTTGATCTCCTTGCAGTCCAAGGGACTCTCAAGAGTCTTCTCCAACACCACAGTTCCAAAGCATTAATTCTTTGGTGCTCAGCCTTGTTTATGGTCCAGCTCTCACATTCATACATGACTACTTGAAAAACCATATCTTTGACTAGATGGACCTTTGTTGGCAAAGTAATGTCTCTTGTTTTTAATACACTGTCCAGGTTTTTCATAGCTTTTCTTCCAAGGAGCAAGTGTCTTTTAATTTCATGCCTGAAGTTACCATCTGCAGTGATTTTGGAGCCCCAGAAAATAAAGTCGGTCACTGTTTCCATTATTTCCCCATCTATTTGCCATGAAGTGATGGAACTGGATGCGATGATCTTCATTTTATTTATTTATTTATTTTAATTGGAGGCTAATTACTTTACAATATTGCATTGGTTTTGCCATACGTCAACATGAATCTGCCACAGGCATACACGTGTTACCCATCCTGAACCCCCCTCCCACCTCCCTCCCCGTACCGTCCCTCCAGGTCATCCCAGTGCACCAGCCCCAAAGATCCTGTATCGAACCTGGATGGGCAATTCGTTTCTTATATGATATTATACATGTTTCCATGACATTCCCCCGAATCATCCCACCCTCTCCCTCTCCCACAGAGTCCAAAAGACTGTTCTATACATCTGTGTCTCTTTTGCTGTCTCACATACAGGGTTATTGTTACCATCTTTCTAAATTCCATATATATGCATTAGTATACTGTATTGGTGTTTTTCTTTCTGGCTTACTTCACTCTGTATAATAAGCTCCAGTTTCATCCACCTCATTAGAACTGATTCAAATGTATTCTTTGTAACGGCTGAGTAATACTCCATTGTGTATATGTACCACAGGTCTCTTATCCGTTCATCTGCTGATGGCCATCTAGGTTGCTTCCATGTCCTGGCTATTATAAACAGTGCTGCAATGAACATTGGGGTACATGTATCTCTTTCAATTCTAGTTTCCTTGGTGTGTATGCCCAGCAGTGGGATTGCTGGGTCATAAGACAGTTCTATTTCCAGTTTTTTAAGGAATCTCCACACTGTTCTCCATAGTGGCTGTACTAGTTTGCATTCCCACCAACAGTGTAAGAGGGTTCCCTTTTCTCCACACCCTCTCCAACATTTATTGCTTGTAGACTTTTGGATAGCATACCCCACTCACACCTATGGATAGATCAACTAAACAGAAAATTAACAAAGAAACACAAACTTTAAATGATCTTCATTTTTTGAATGTTGAGCTTTGAATGTTAAGCTCTTCCACTGTCAAGAGGCTCTTTAGTTCCTCTTTACTTTCTGCCGTGAGGGTGGTGTCATTTTCTATTTGGTGCTGGCATTTAGTGATAACATTGATCTCTATGGATTGTTATCCAACAATTTTGTTAAATTTCCTAGTTAATGCTAATAATTTTTATTAAGAACAAAAAAGCTTGAGCTGGCACTTCAAAAGTATGGTATAAAAACAGTCAGTAAACATAGGAAAAGGTTCTCAGCATCCTTATTCATGAGGTAAACACAAATGAAACCATGATGAAATACAACTACATATCCAAGAAGATGGTTAGCATTATAAGCAAATAAACAAAAAAATTTTTTGGAATCATTTATAGATAATAAAAAATACTGGTGAGGAAGTGAAGTACATAGAACTCTTGCTTTGGTAGGAGTTTTCAATGACTTTGAGAAATGGTCTGACAATACTTATTAAAATCGATCCAGCCTTTAAATTCCTCTGTTTATACCCCGTGGGATCATACATATGTTTACCAAAAGACATGAACAGAAGTTATTGTAGTCATACTGTTTCAGTACCTAGAAAGATCCCAAACCTGGAAAACTACTGAGATATGTGTGAACAAGAGAATGGATAACTAAATTGCTGGGTGTTATTCCAGTGTCTGAATTCACCACTGTGAGAATGGATGAAGTACATCTGCTCACAACAACGTGGATGCATCTCACAAGAATACTGAGCATATGTGCTGAGTACAAAAGTATATGGTACTATGTCCTCAGTTGCCATAAAGGTCAAGCCGGATGCAGCTCATCTGTCCTGTTCTATTATCCTTGGGGATTAGTACCAGGGAGGGAGAACTTCTGTTAGCTGTAACTGTTCTCTTTCTTAAACTGGATACTGATAACACACAAGTGTTTATTTTGTGAAAATGGTTCAGGCTATATACTTATAATTTGTTCATTTTCTATATATGCTACCTTTCAAGGAAAGGTGGTAAAAATTTTAAAACACGTTTTTTCTTTCCATAATTCGGCTTTGCAATAGCCAATCTGGCCTGCCATACGTGCAAGGAGAATTCTTTCGCTGTTCCTTTTCCCTACCACTCTCTGGTCACTCCAGTCCCACCACTACCCCCAGCTACGGCATCAGGAGTTTGGTAGATCTGTCTTAAAAGCTGAGTCATAGCTTTTGATATGGATAAAACGTGGTATTTTCCTCTTCTTGTTGTTCCTTGTTTCATTGGTAACTCATTAAGATCAGCTAGGAAACTGTAATTAGCGTTAGTGTCAGAATAAAAAATTGGGTCCACACAGTTTCACAGTTACAATGTCTTGGCTAGAGAGAGTTGTTCATAATCAACTTTTTTTTTTTTGTAGTTTGAGTTTCCTCTTTCACTTGATCATAGTTCACTTGGAAAAGGATGCCTGTGAACTTCTGAATATATATATTCAAAGAAACAAAAAGTAGACTCTCCCTATTTATGTTGTTGAAGACGTATCTCTATAGTTACCTTTCTTAAATGGTATCGATTCCAACCAATATAAGTTTTCCTTGAGTTTCTGTCCTTGATTTGAATATCTAATTTATAATTCACTACTTGTTTAGATATGGATCTATTGGTGAAAAAATTTAACAATCTTTTTCATTCAAACATAAGATAATTTCTGTGTTAAATTATTGTCTTTAGTCATCATTTAATGAAATATATAGATTTTTCAGTTTACCTGACCATATCACACTTCCTTTTTTTTTTTCCCATATGGCACTTTCAGCTTTATCTTTTTATTGAATGTTTGGGAAGTTTTGTATGATTGATTATTTCTGGGAAAAATATTTTACCAAGACTATATTTTATAAAATGTTTATAACAGTTTATGATGGAATAAATTTATATATAAAGCACTTATACATAGCTTTGTATTCTTTTTCTAATGTTGTTTAAAGATGTTCTTGCCTTTTTCATTATGTCATTTAGATTTTCTATTCTGTTTCCTATATTTTAGCCCAAGAGAGTAATTTTGTCATTTTAGAATCAATGTAGATATCATGGTTTTTCTTGATTTCTACATTAGCTAAATTACATCTTATTTTGTAAGCAGATGTTTGAATTTATTTTATTGCCATAATTTCTCTATCCATTTGGGGGAAATAATTTTTTTTTTTAATTTCTGATGTTGATTGGCATTCACATTTGCTCCCCTTTTTGCCTTTATATGCAAATTTGGTGAACATTCTTCCCATTTAATATTTGATTTGATTTTATGCCACATGCCTCAAACTGCTTTTCAAAATAGACATGATTTTCTATCAAAATTTAGTTCCGCTCCCCTGACCTAATTGTGTACAATATTTATATAACTGAATTTGATTCCTGTTTATGAGGTCAGAACCATATATTTTGGGCTATCTGAATTCCCAAATGACTGACTGTCCACTTGTCAGTATATGGTTATTATTTAATTAGATGGAAACATTTTTCAGTTATTACGATAATGAATTGTATCAGTGGTAACTGATTTTTATAAATAACTTGGAATTTTAAAAGCATTCCTGCTTTTTTATCCTGAATACAATTTAGTGGTTCAGTTGACTGTTTGCATGTAGGTCATGTGTGTCCCATGGGAGAGAACATATGGTGTGGTTAGATCACTCTGCTTTTGGCGTGACGGTGGGGGTCTGTGGGTGTCTCTTGCAGATATCTCTTGAATTTTTACAGTATTGCTTCCCTAAAAATTCCTCTCTGATTTCCTATGTTTTCATGCTTTTGGTATCATTACTTGTATGTTGTTAAGCAATACAAAACTTCTGTCAAAAATATTAAAATTCTATCCATTCCTGTAGTTGCTGGAAAAATGGTGATACAGTCACAAAATATGCAATCCTTATTGTCCTATATTTTCATACTATATGAAATTAACTAGTTTTGCATATTCCTACACTTTTTAGTTTATGGACAAAATATTATTCTTCAGGCAATACTATTTGCTTTCTAAGAAGTGATATAAAATTAAAGGGGAAATAGATAATGTTGTTTTGGAAAACACTAAGAACAATTGTTGATCGTTCAGTGGCTATAATTTTGCTAAATTCTTGTTTTTTTTAAGTGTATTTGTTCATAGGAGTTAATCATAAAGTATGATTTTGGCTCTTTGCTTGCTACTTTACATACTTACTGCAAGATATTTACTTTAGTAATTTACCCTTTATTAATGACACAAAGAGAGTATGAGCTATGATATGTTAGTGATTTCTCTCATTTAAACAAGAGCTATATTGTAGTCTTAAAGTCTAAATGATTATTGCTTCTGATACTTAACATTAGCACACCCAAGTGAGTTTGACGTTCAGTACTGGCTTGCAGTCCTGAACATACAGAGAAGAGATATGAAGGAATTTCGGTTATCGGGGAAAAAGCCAGTCATTTACCATGCTTTCCTATTTCAGAATGCTTTCCTGTTTCACCTGTCAATTGCAATACCAGGTGACAAAATGAGTTTTCTTGTGACTACTCCACAACAAATGCTCATCCGACGTTTTCAAAGCTGATTTTCCTAAGAGACATTTTGGCTACCTAAGAGACATTAAAACTAAGCTACCCAAAATTTAGCTACCTAAAGAGACATTTCGTAAGAGCCATTAAAACTACTACAAAATATTTGGTTCAGAGCACCAAGGAATGCTTCAGGGGTCTGTGGGATTCCTGAAATTGTGTGCGTTATGTTGCATGCTTGTGCTTTTGTTTATTTATTTCCAGGGTGTGATAGTCAAGGTAGAGGCTATGCTGCTGTGTTAGAGAGTTCCAGAATAGGGCAGCTTAAGTATGGTAGCAGGTTTTTTTTCCTCTCACATCATAGTGCACAAGTAGAGAATTGGTCTATGGAGACTGGACAGTTTTACCCTTTAGAGCTTTTCATTCCCAGAGGTTGAAGTTATCACATCTATGTTCTAGTTCAAGGATTGTGGAGGGCAAGCTTATAGAAATAAGATACAAGATACACAGATTATGTTTGCTCACCTTCCATTGTGGAGGACTTAGTCTCATGGCCACACCTAACTGCAGGAGAGTCTGGAAAATGTCGTCTCTACTGCTGCTCAGACTCAGGGAATGTTTGTAATTAAGAGGGAATGAAGGACAGGATGAATGCTTGGAGAGTAGCAGCTTGCCACACGGTTTGCACCCACGGATTCTTTCATGCTGTGTGCTGTGCTTAGTCGCTCAGTTGTATCCAACTCTTCTACGACCCCATGGGCCGTAGTCCATCAGGCTCCTCTGTCCATGGGATTCTCCAGGAAGGAATACTGGAGTATTCTGCATAATGGAGGTCTCTTGCATTGCAGGCAGATTCTTTACCGTCTGAGCCACCACGGAAGCCCAGGAATACTGGAGTGGGTAGCCTGTCCCTTCTCCAGAGGATCTTCCCAAACCAGGAATCCAACTGGAGTCTCCTGCATTGCAGGTGGATTCTTTACCAGCTGAGCTACCGGGGAAGCCCAGTTTCTTTCATAGTTATTATGTAATGTAGAAAAGGCATTGTGAACCCAAAACTTTTAAAACCAATGATGTAAAGTCTTCAGAAGCAGTGACCCTATTTTAAAATGTATATTTTGTAAAGCCCTTTTACTGCCTTACAACAAGAATCACAGAAAAGACAATTTTCCTATACACGTAGGTTTCAATACTATACAAATTATATAATTATACAAGAGAAATAAGCAGAGATTACTATTAGTCAAGTGTTACATGTTCTGGTATGTAAATGGTCAGGCATGAGCATCTGGGTAGGCTTGCTAGGGAGTAGAATGATGCACGTATATGTGGAATGACTGGGAGTGCCATGGCTGCGGTTGGAGACTGATAAACACCATAGCAGACTGTTGATAGAGGTTTGGAGGTAACTTCAGTGATGCAGTTTTCTGTGAGTGACCTTCATAAAAGTTCTGAACGCAGCAAGTTGCAGTTTTCTTTCAAAATATACATTAGGTGTATGCCAAGAAAGAAAATCAGTAGATACCAAAACCCATTCAGAAAGCTGGTTTTATATTCTAGCTTTGGACCAGCATAGCAGGTATTTTCCTTGCATGCACATCCATTGAGTCATTTGAAAGGCATATGGTGTGTGTGTGTGTCTGTGTGCACACATGCACATCCATTGAGTCATTTGAAAGGCATACGGGGTGTGTGTGTGTGTGTGTGTGTGTGTGTGTGTGTGTGTACGCGTGCGCTTAGTCATGTCTGACTTTTTGCAGACCCATGGACTGTAGCCCGCCAGACTTCTCTGTCCATGGGATTTTCCAGTCAAGAATACTGGAGTTGCGTGCCATTTCCTACTCTAGGGGGTCTTCCCGACTCAGGAATTGAACCCGTGTTGCTTGCAACTCCTGCATTGGCAGGCAGATCCTGTACCACTGTGCCACCTGGGAAGCCCTAAGGCGTATGAACTGCAGGGCATTTCTGCATTACGTGACTGTGGGCACATTGCTGGACCTCTGTATCTTTCCACTCTGCCCTCTGTAGGCCAAGAATGTTCCCATAAATGTGAAAGTATCTCCCCATCCCCCCACCCCAACCTACACACTTCAAATGGCATTTCTTATTCTTAGAAAGCTTTTCTCCTGGACGTCATCCTTGCCTCTTGTTCTTGCAGTTCTTCAGAGGTAACCCTGCCCATACACATACACACGCACACATTCTCTAGTTCTTAAATCTCAGGGGGATCTAGTCACAGGTTTTAGGGCAGCGACATTCAGGGACTCAGGTGACCTTGAGTGCAGGTGGCCACAGCCCATGGAATCAGGCCACTCCTTGAGCTTGTCTGCAGCTACTTTCTTCCTTACTTCGTTTTGCCCTAATTTCACTAACAGGCGCGCCTTTGGGTTTGGTCTCAGGACTCACTGCCATTTTTTGTTCCTTCCCTCTTCCGATGTCAGAGAACGTTGGGTCTGGAAGAAACATTCCAGGTCTTCTATTTTAATCACTTCATTTTATAGACCTTGTAAATGAGTTTCATATGGTTCCAGTAACTCGCCTAAGGACATATGGTTAGTTCTAACTCTAAAACAGGCCAATTATTGCTCCCATATTTCCCTTGAGAAGCAAGCATCCTTTTTATTCTGTCCAAGTTTCCTTTCACTCGGCTTTAGACCACAAGTTATTTCCTGAGTTGGTGGTATTCTCTAGACGCACAGTGTATGCATCTCCCCACATCTCCCTCCAGTCTCCCCCATTCCCCATCCTCCTTATCCTGGTCCTTCTTTCTGTGTGAGTGAGTGAGTGACAGTCGCTCAGTCATGTCCGACTCTTTGCGACCCCATGCACTATAGAGTCCATGGAGTTCTCCAGGCCAGAATACTGGAGTGGGTGGCCTTTCCCTTCTCCAGGGGATCTTCCCAACCCAGGGATCAAACCCAGGTCTCCCACATTGCAGGAGGATTATTTGCCAGCTGAGCCACAAGGGAAGCCTTCTTTCTATGTGACCCACAGTGGGTTTATACTAGAAGCATTCCTGGCAGCTCTACTCTGTTTCTTTTTGCTTAAACTTGCTTGCTAATGTTGAATTCATTTCTTGGAAGAGACCTTTCCAAGCCTCTTGTTCATTTTGTGGTGGCAAGTTTAGTTAAAATTTACCATTGGTAATGTTCCTTACCTGGAAACAAGTTGAGTGCTGGCTTGAAGTACAGTCAGCTCAAATGAAGGTGTGAGGTTATTCCACTTGGCAAAGGGGTCCTCTTTCCCTCCTCTCCTGTCAGCACACCCCACAATAGCGAGTGACTCAGGTCGATAGACATGAAGGTCAAGTGAGGTCTCAGTGTGTTACTTATTTTCTTTTATTCCTGCTTTTCAATGCCAATGAGTCTGTTCATGGTGGACATACTCTGGAGCTGAGTACAAGCACAAAAAGTCACACAGACTTCATTAAAAAAAAAAAAACACAGAATAATTGGTTTACATGTAGGGAATACCTGATAGCGTGTGAATTATGTTTCAATGGCAATTTTGTAAGAATGACCAGGACATGGTTCACAAAGGCCTCTTTTATTCTGGCCTTTGACAACAGGCTGAGAGTTCACTGAACTGGAATTTCAAAGACCAGTCAATTGAGGGATAGAGTAAGAGTCTCAGTCTATAATCCTTTTTCGGGGGGCGGGGATATGTGTGTGGGGTTTATTTATTTATTTTTCACAGAACAAACAGTGGGTTTTTGTTTTTGGAGTATAATTGCTTTACAGTGTTGTGTTGGTTTCTGCTGTACAGTGAAGTGAATCAGCTCTATGTGCACATATATCCCCTCCCTCTTGGACCTACCTCACCTCCCCCTATCCAATCCCACCCCTCTGGGTCCTCACAGAGCACCGAGCTAGGCTCCCCATGCTCCCCACTAGCTTTCTGTTTTACCCATGGTAGTGTTTCTATGTCAATCCCAATCTCTTAATCCATCCCACCTCCCCTCCCCACCAGCCCCATCCTGCCCCCGCCCCACGTCCATACGCCCGTTCTCTACATCTGGGTTTCATTCCTGCTTTGGAAATAGGTTCATCTGTACCGTTTTTCTAGATTCCACATATATGCATTAATATCAGATGTTTGTTTCTCTCTTTCTGACTTGCTTCACTCTGTAGGCCATACTCTGACTCTGTCAATGCTCCGACTTGCTGTACTTTAGATACCATAAGGCAGCCTTTCCTGTCGTGAACACAATCTTCACAGCCTCATTCCCCCAGAATATTCCATGGGGAGCTAGTTCTGAGCTTTCAGGAGTTTGAGAAAGGCTGCACTCACTGGCATAGTAAAGGCTCCAAAGCTCTGCAGAGAAGGAACTTGTTGAACTTTGTGTAGATAAAGTTAATTAACCATAAAATTATTTATTTCCCTGGGAATAATATCTCAAGGATTCCTATCATAGAATGTACTGGGGAAACGAGGAAGTAAAGGAATGGAGGTTAGGTGTGCCACCATCTGACTGAAGTAATTTAGCTATCTGGGATGGACAGGCATCCTCCGTTACTGACAAAGGGAGGCTTGTGTGTCTTAGGATTTTCACTTAGGTGCTCAGTGTCGGTTTGATTTAAGTGGCATGTTTGGCATTTTGTTATAAAAATTTACAAGTTGATTTAGAGTCTTATCTTTATGAAACTCTCCCCTTATAATGTGCTGTGTAAGTTGAACTGCTGGCTCGTTATTCATTTGCATTGCAGTTCAGCTTTTTTCATGGTTGTTGGCTCTCTTTGCAGATGGAATTTCTTTCTCCAATGAACTGCACACTCTCTTCAAAGTAGAAAATGTTTAATAGATTACTCAGTGTAATACTTTCTAGTTGTATTCATCTGGCCTGGCTCAGGTTGCAAGAAAAAGAGATCTGATGAGTTGGTGGCGAGGATTTTAAGTAATTACAGCGGAGGAGGAAGGAGTTAAATGTATAGACCTCTCCATTCTTTTGTTAGATGATCTGGTATATCTTGGTTCTTCTCAAGACATCGCTTATGGTGTTTCAGATCTTATTTCTTTCTGTGAAACAGGGAGGAGGTAATTAATTGGTTATCTCAATTTCATGGAATGTCTCTCTCTGACAGCTTTGTCTTTGCCAGCCAGCTTTGGCATGAGTAGCAGGACTAATATTGCTCAAGGTTAAGGGACTGATTACTCAGAAGGGAACAGCAGAGTTCAGGTGACAAGCCAACACTAAGACAATATCTACCTGGTATGCAGCTCTCCAGTTATGACACCTAGTTTCAAAAGCAGGTAACTGCTTGCAAATGTTGCTTCTTCGGTATCAGTGGTATATGTGTTCAAGTGACGTCAACTGAAAAAGAACATACTTAAGAATTCCCAGGTTTAAAAGATCATAGCCTGACCACTCAGTAAATGATGGTTAGTATTATTACATAGTGGAGAAGGCAGTGTCAACCCACTCCAGTACTCTTGCCTGGAAAATCCCACGAACAGAGGAGCCTGGAAGGCTGCAGTCCATGGGGTCACTGAGGGTCGGACACGACTGAGCAACTTCACTTTCACTTTTCACTTTCATCCGTTGGAGAAGGAAATGGCAACCCACTCCACTGTTCTTGCCTAGAGAATCCCGGGGACGAAAGAGCCTGGTAGGCTGCCATCTATGGGGTCGCACAGAGTCGGACACGACTGAAGCGACTTAGCAGCAGCAGCAGCAGCATTATTAGATAGTGATTTCTTAAAATGTCGCTTTTCATAAGTATTATCTTTTAAAATCTCACTCACTAGAAAGTGGTTGAGTTCTTTCCATTTGTTATTTCTAATTCACGGAACAGCTTTGCGAGGTTGTTTACTTTTCCATTGAGTAATGAGACAGAGGCTGAAGCTGCTAAGAATCTGGAGCATCTTCAGACAGATAGGAAATGCAAAACTGGGATGAGCAGCCTGATTTACTGACTTTAAATTCAGCCCTCTTTCCACTTTGATATGCTTGGTGACTTAACCTAAGGAGAATGCCACGGAGCATCTTTCAAACATTAGAAGTTTGTTGTAATGTTTTTTGTTTTAATTTATTATAGTAACCTCTACATTCCACTCTGGAAGGATTTAAAACCTACCAGAGTATTCCTTCCATTTTCTGTTTTGCTGCACAACTGATTGATTTAATTTGAAAGTATCCATTGGTCTCACTTTGGGAGGTTGTGTTACAGTAACATAACCCTGGTGTTGATAACCCCTTGGGTGAAAGCTAAAATCCATTGTCTGCTTTGTTTTCTTCTCTGTGACTTTACATCAGAAACAGTACCTAAAATTAGCTCCTGCTCTCTGTATGTTCCTTATAAAATCAGTTGTTGTTTTTTCACCCCTAACAAAAGCATCTTTTTGGCACTGCCATCAAAAGACTAGATAAGGTTACATAGATGCGTCAAATAGTGATACAGCTAAACCACAACAAAATAAACAGGTATTTATTAAGAACCTGCTCTATCATGGAACGCAAACCTCTATCCCCATGGAGATTAGCCTGTTCTTTCTTTTTAATCCATCTTCCTTGATAATGCTGCTTGGAGTCTTGTATTCTCTCTTTTAATCCCCTGAACACAGATAAGGAAGGGCTTTCCTGGTGGCTCAGTGGTAAATAATCTGCCTGCAGTACAGGAAATGCAGGTTCGATCCCTGGGTTGGGAAGATCCCCTGGAGAAGGGAATGGCTACCCACTCCAGTGTTCTTGCTTGGAGAATCCCGTGGACAAAGGAGCCTGGCGGGCTGCAGTCCATGGGATCACAAAGAGTTAGACATGACTTAGCAACCGAACAATGATATCAGCACACAGATACTCAGCACAAAGACACACACACACACACACACACACACACACACACAGGCACATCAGGGGTACCCTGGGGTGTGTCTGTCACATCTACTACTAGTTATTATTATAGCTCAACTTCTTGAGATCTCTCCCTAAATGAGCCCTAGTCAAAGCATTTTGTACATATTTAGGGATTTAATCCTCACAAAAACTCTGTGAAATAAATAGTTTGTTATCCTTAGTTTACAAGCAGAGAAATTAAACCCTGTAGAGGTGGATCTTTCTCAGCTAAGAGTATCCATTTTAAAAAAAGGAAATATGCACAAAGAACAACAGATCTTGATGCTACATAATCCTTCAGCTACCACACTCTCAACCCCATTTCTCTTCAAACTGTATCCTTTACCTCTCTTTTCAGAGTTTTGATGAAAGTGGAAGTGCAAGTTGCTCAGTCGTGTCTGCCTCTTTATGACCCCGTGGGCTATACAGTCCGAGGAATTCTCCAGGCCAGAATACTGGAGTGGGTTGCCTTTCCCTTCTCCAAGGGATCTTCCCAACCCAGGGATCAAACCCAGGTCTCCCACCTTGCAGGCAGATGATTTACCAACTGAGCTATCCTTCACCTTTTACAGGGCTTACTCATCCCTGCCTTCACATACATCACTGCCTTGAAATTAGTATCTCAGAGAATCCTTCCGACATACATGGACCTGGAACATTGTGTCATTGTACATGTTGCACAATTTTTCATTATAACATTTCCGGACAGGACCCATCTTTTTGTTTATTGTTGTTTTCTTCCCCAACACCTAACACATAATGGTTTTGAGTAGAAGAATAAATGCCTGCATGTTAATTAAAGGAAGCCCCATGGTAGAATAAACATATATTCATTTAAGTGATAAAATCCTGTTTTACCACTTACCTATGTAGGTACTAAATTAATTATACTGATTATTATAAATATAGCTATAACTGAACAGTAGTGGGCTGCTGCTGCTGCTAAGTCGCTTCAGTCGTGTCCGACTCTGTGCGACCCCATAGATGGCAGCCCACCAGGCTCCCCCGTCCCTGGGATTCTCCAGGCAAGAACACTGGAGTGTGTTGCCTGAAAGTGAAAAGTGAAAGTGAAGTTGCTCAGTCATGTCTGACCCTCAGTGACCCCATGGACTGCAGCCTTCCAAGCTCCTCCGTCCATGGGATTTTCCAGGCAAGGGTACTGGAGTGGGTTGCCATTTCCTTCTCTGAATAGTGGGCTGAGCCATTGTTTAACTGGGGAGAGGAGTATACTTCAGGCATAGATATTAACAGGCTAGAAAAGGGGAAACCAAAGGCATACTAGTTAGCCAGGCCTGGAAGTTGTTATAGCATCTTTTCCTCCTCTGGGTACTTATTGTACCATTACAATGAACATTATTTTTTTTTCTGTCCTATTCTAGATATTAATAAAGCTCTTATGGCAGCAGAAGCTATCTGTCCATTTCACAGTCCCTGGCAAGTAGTAGCTGGTTATGAAATGTTTGTTAAAGAAATGAGTGACTAATAGATAGTCAATTAAACACAGCTGTTCTGTGTAGTACAAGCAGAAACAGTGATTCATTGATTCCCACCACATTATAACAGAACCTTGTTTTATCTGTACAAGAACATGAACTTTTTTCACTACATAAAACTTTAGTATTATATGGTTGCATTGGAAGTTTGCTTTTGCATTTCCCTCCCACAGAGGGAACATTGATGAAAATACAGTTATAAGAGAGAATGTCTTTTAAGATATACACACATTCTCATATTTGCTAAAACATGTTCAAATTTTGTTTATCTACATTTGGATCAAAAAAGTCATTTCTCATCAAGCCCTGTCAGATTGTCCCAGTATGTAGCCAGGGGGTTGTTCACAAAGTTTAATGAAAAAGATGAACCATAAAGATCAAAACATACTTCTCTAATTTTGAAAGGGTGATTAAAGCTTGATCTGTCCATGACTTGACTTCTCTCTTTAGATGTCTGTATTTCACTATTTTTACCTATTTCACCACAGGCTATGTATCTTCTGAGCAGGATGCTGAAGCATTAGAGACATTATAGCACTTTGAACAGAGAGATTCCTCCCTTTGCAATTTAAAATAGAGTGATTCTTAGAAAAAGTGGCAGAATGTAAATGTACAAAACAATGTCTTTAGAAAATGATATTTGCTTTTCATACTGTATATAAGATTAAGGTAAATCTCATTTAAGTAAAGTAATTGAAACTCAGTAATTGAAGTCTTTTAAGAATCAATATCAAAATGGTGTTTTCATATATTTTTAATATCATACACATCCCTCAAGTGTGGATCTTCTGATTGTAAATGCTGAAATTTGTAGCAGCAATTATGAGAAAATCTTTTTCTCTTATTTCTAGGGAATTCCTTTTGCTCATTAATTGGGACCTGAGAAATTGATTTCCAGCAGGTCTTATCCTGGGGCATGGCCTTCCTAACCACTTAATTGAACACTTCCTCTGTCGACTTGGAGGCTTGGGGAGGTGTCTGGTGAACAATTCTCTTGAGAGGTCCAAGAGATTTCATTCCAAAAGCAATGCTTATCTTAGCTAAGTCATTGGATTGTTAAAGTGTGTTTCCAGATAAAGAAAATGAAGAAAACTTTATTATATACACATAGTTATACATGATTATATAGGTATGTGAAAAAAAGTGAAAGTGTTAGTTGCTCAGGCATAGCCAACTCTGTGACACTATGGACTGTACCCTGCCAGGCTCCTCTGTCCATGAAATTCTCCAGGCAAGAACACTGGAGTGGGTAGCTATTCCCTTCCCCAGGGAGTCTTCCCGACCCACATATATGTTTACATGTATTTTTTAATGAGGTGAGAATCTGCTCCCACAAGACTAGCTGTAACCCCTTGGCAGTTTACATACTTGCACATCTCATTTAATAATTAAATGTTACCCACACCTCTGCCCCAGGAGCTTTATTCTAGTTAACAGTTACACCTGCCATCACCCTCAGTAGAGTGGATCTTCCACCTCCCAAATTCTTCCCTGCTCAACTACTTATCTTGTGGTTTCCAACGTAACATTCAGCAGGGATTTCCTGAGGAGCAAATAGTAAGAAGAAAAGGAATCAGCTTGACTCAGAAGAGAGGCTTTTATTATAAAACCAATTTTAATGGCCCATTATGACAGTGATGACAAAAAAGCCTTCTGCTTTTCAATCTAAATGTTGATTTCTTTGGTAATATTTTCTGGGATTTCTTCTTGTTCACATTAGCTTAATTCCATGCACATTTTTAAAAAATAAGGTGGAGGAAAGATGAAAATGTTGTTGCACTTTTTTCTTTGACATCCACATAGTTCCAGATAGTCTTGATTACGATTTTATAATGATAGTTTCTGTGTATTTAAAGAAAAGTTGTTATATGCGCTTATACTTTGGGCTTTGTGGCTCAGTGGTAAAGAATCCACCTGCAGGCAGGAGATGCAGAAGATGTGGGTCTGATCCCTGGGTCAGGAAAATCCCCTGGAGGAGGGAGTGGCAACCTACTCCAGTATTCTTGCCTGGAGAATCCCACAGACAGTGGAGCCTGGTGGGCTACAGTTCACAGGGTCATAAAGAGTCCAATATGACTGAAGCAACTGAGCACGCACACACATACCTCGATAAAACTTTTAAAAGTAATGTGAAATAATTGTTTCTTGCAGTAGGCTTTGAAATTGAGGTTGTTTAGACTTATAGCATCATCCTTTACTGTTTTTACTTTTTTCTTTATTATGAATATTTGATTTTTGCAATGGACAGAAAGTTATCCCATATCTATATCTTAGAAATTTTCATTCATTTTGCTTAACAAGGATTTAGTACCTAGTGTGTGCAAATTCACTGTGGTAGGTTTATCTCATTTGACTGCTGCTGACAATGACACTTTCACAACTTTTAATATTAAGTTGGCCAAAAGTTCATTCCATTTTTTCCTTAAGATGGTATTTTTTTTTCCCGTAAGATAGTATTATAGAAAAACCTGAATGAACTTTTTGGCCAACCCAATACATCCTCTCCCAAACTGTATTTTGGAGAACACTTGTTTTTGTTCTGTGAGATACTGATAATTCTTCTAGAAGAGGATTGCAGGGTTTAAAAGTTTGGGAAATACTGCATGATGCTTTAAAATAAATCCTAACACATTCCAGAATACATGCAGTAAAGAAAATCATTCTACCATATTTAGGAAGTATAGGCTCTATTTATTAGATAGTAGAATCAATTTCCTTTTAGATAGATTATCCATTAAAATTGTAATTCCTCATTTGAAAAATCCCTGTTTTGCAACACAGTTTAGAAAATATTGTCTTAATGCAGTTTTAGAAATAGCATTCAAAAATTATTGGCCAAATTATCTTTAGCATGCCGTTGATTCTCTCTCCCTTACTAACCCATCTCTCTCAGCAGCCCTCTTTCACTTTTTATGTCTCACTTTATGCTTAAAGAATTACATTTTCTCTTATGGATAAAACTTGAGCAATACTTATAGAGAGTCTCCTGAGCCATCTGAATCATAGTTAATGGTAAGGTAAAAAATGAAGAATTACTGTTTAGAGAGGATGAATTCCCCAACTTTAATTCTTCCTGGAGTATAGACTACAAGGGCACTGGATGCTTGTTCCAAGGTATAAGAGGGTTGGTAATAATCGCTTATAGTCTGTCTGTTCATTCCTCTTTTGCTGTTGCATTAGATTCCTGGTTGGTCTCTCACTGACTAGGTTGTCCTTGCTCTAAAGACCCTATTGATTGTTTTATCAGACATAACAGCTAGTATAGTGTACTATACACGGTGTTGACCTGAGTAATCCCATATGGCTTGGTAGATATTAGTACATTCACAGTACAGCTCATCTTCTGGAAACTCTTTTCTTTCAGCTTTGATGCCATCTGCTTTGATTTTCTTCCCACCTGTGACTGCTTTTTCTCAGTCTTCCTAGCAGGATTTACTTCTGGCCATTCCTTCTGTGTTGGTGTTCCTCAGGGCTCTGCTTTATGCCATCTTCTCTTTTGGTTGGCTCTTCCTGGGTGTTCTCACTCATATCCATGTTTTCAATTACACTTTCTTTACTACTAATGACAAATTTTCTATGCTTGATTCCTTCCTCACCAGTGAGCTTCTTCCCTGAGTTTCCAGTATTGATTAGATCACCTTTACTTGATTGCCTTCTCCATACCCTTATATTAACATATTCAAAGAAAATCCCATCATTTCTTTGTCTAAGACACTACTCCCCCCTTGTGCTTTTACCTATCCTAATGTCTCTTTCCAGCATCCACCAAATTAGCCAAGCCTTCTTCTTGGGAATCATCTTTCAAGCCTTTAGTTCATTCACCACCCAACACATGCTCACCCAGCCCCATCATTTCTGAGTCCCATACTTCTACATGTCATCCATCTTTACTCCTGCTGCTGAGTAGTCTCAACACTTTTCATCATTTGTTCCTTGGTCTTCTCTTGTTACTTCTTGACAGAAGTCCCTGTTTTTAGTCCTGCATTTGTCCAGGGCATTCTTTATACTATATGCAGAATGATAGGTAAAAGACCTCAATTTGGAATTATAATCAGCATCTCAACCTTAATTGGTTCCAAACCAAACCTCCTCCCATTTTTTTTTTTACATTGTTAGAAATAGCAATTCATAATTTTAATTGCCGAGGCCAGAAGTCTTTGGCGTCACTCTTGCCTGCTCACTTTCGCTCATACCACACATCCAGTCCATCATCAAGTACTATTGGCTCAACCTTCTGAATATAATTGGAACCCAGCCTTTCTCACCATCTCTGTAGCTGTCAACCTAGTGCAGCTACCATCTGGATTATCTCAATAACTACATCCTCATGTCCCTGGTGAGTCTCTTGTCTTCTAAAACTGTGCTCTCCACAACAGTAGTTGCTAGCCAGCAGTGACTGTGGAGCTTTAGAAATATGGGTTATCTAAACTAAGATACGTTCTAAAAATACATAGTGGACATCAAAGAATTAGTATACAGAGAGAATGAGAAATAGCTCATTGACAATGTCTCATATTGATTATATATTGAAACAACATCTTGGATAGGGCAGATTAAAACTGTGTTATTAGAATGAGTTTCATGTTTTTACTGCTTTCAGTGTGATTATTAGAAAAATTAAAATCACAGACGTGACCTGGTATTTATATTGCTCTTGGGCAGCTCTGACGTCTTTTTTAAACACAGCAGTCAGAGCTCTCCATTTGAAATGTCAGAGCTTTTCATTGTTGGGCCCAAATCCCCCAGAGGCTCTCCAGCTCACTCAGGAGGGACCAGCCAGTCTTTTCAGTGGGCTGCCAGGCCCAGTATGATTCTGGTCTTTGAGCCCCTGTTCCTCCCACTGTTAAGGTCTCTCGAGCTCTTAGGGCCTCCTCGCAAGCCCCACCTGAGGACCTCTGCAAGTACATGCATCCACTGAGCACACCCTCCCCCGATGGCTGGTGGCTTCTCCTTCACTCATGCAAGTGTCGGCTCCAGTGTTCTTGATCAGCAATGAGCAGAGAGGCCCGTCCCGGACACACCATCTACATCAACAGATTGACAGTCTGCTTCTTACCACACTCTCAGCATGGACGTTTTCATCTTGTTTTGACTTTGTTTCGATTGGCTCCCTCCCCACTACCTGTAGAATAAATTCCAAACTGCTTGGTCTGTCCAGATGCCCTGTTAGGATTTAGCCACTTTCGGACTCTGCAGCACATTTCTCACTGTTCATCTAAGCAGCCCACCTGCCATCCATTCCAAATCACTTGCGTGCTAAGTCACTTCAGTCTTGTCCAACTCTTTGCCACTCTGTAGACTGTAGCCCTCCAGGTGCCTCCGTCCATGGTATTCTGCCAGCAAGAATACTGCAGTGGGTTACAATGCACTCCTCCAGGGGATCTTCCCAACCCAGGGATTAAACCTTCATCTCTCATATCTCCTGCATTGGCAGGAGGGTTCTTTACCACTTGCACCACCTGGGAAGCCCAAATCACTTGCAGGAAATCCCAAATTAGAAAAAGGGATAAATAATCTATTAGATGTGCAAAGGATTATTATTAACCCAAGATATATTCTCATATAGAACAATATTAATTGAACGTCAAACACTGGATGGCTTGTAAGTAGCAACATCTTTTTAATCCTTTGCATTCCACTGATAGACATCCCATGAAAGGTATGTTAATGTAATCAACCCCAAAGGCAAGTGATATACTCACCAATCAAAACCTAAATCTTCATGAAAGGATCTCTCCACAAATAAGATTTCCTTCCTCACACTTATTTTCCTCCAGAGCAATGAGCACACACAGAGTTTTTCTCCTTCTAATTAAAAATAAAACATAACTTATCAATAACTTCTTTAGAGTTTTCATTGTAAGAAAGTTACATAGAATGAATGTTTCTATTGTGGGTAATCAGAAAAAAACAAGAATTTATAGCTCGGTGATAAATAAGTAAACCTTTCAGAAATGTTTATTGTTCCAGCTCGTTTAAATGCCATGTCTTTTGGACAGTATTTCTTAAAGGCCATAAAATTAATTGTGTATTTCAAAAGTTTTATTGGCATGTATTTCCTAAGTCAAATTCAGCCCTCATGCTTAATTGTGCTGTCTCATACAGGCTGGAAGGCTGGCCATTAATATTATTTTTCTGTTTTAAAAGAAAAACAGTTTCCTCCAGGGCTAGCTTCCATATTCTTGAATGTGGTCATTTCACACTGTTGTGCATTTTCATGTGCTGAAATCTTGAGACTCTGTCAGAGCTAATCTGGATCTGGTATTTCTTTGTGTCTTAAAATTATGCTGAAATGTCAATTAATAACTCGTCATGTCCCCTGGCCTGGGAAAATATGCTAAACTAAAATCCTGCATGTCAGCTACTAGAGCTCAGTGTTAAATCATTCACTTACACAAAGCAAGGAGAGTGCAATAAACATTTCTTGAGTACCTGCAATATAACAGGCATTGTGCATGGACTCCAAATTGTTCAGCACACTCATGTGCTCAGATGTAGAAAATCTAACTTTGTTCATCATGCCTTCCATAAATGCACCTCATAGTAAACTACTTCATTTTTCTCTTCAAGGCACTTGCCTTCCACCTACTTGTTCTAACTGTTGGGGACACAGCACCAAATGGCATCCTTTGGTTCAGTTCATAACTGCATCCCAAAAGGTGGTGTCCTAGAATTGTCCAATTAATCCACTCCCATTTGGGGGCTGTGGTGAGACCCTGAGGTGGAGACTGTCATGGCAGTGTCACCAGACGTCACAACTGTGCTGAGCCCAGGTGGGTGGGAGAGATACAGGGACCAGAAGCATCTGCTATATGTGGAGTATATTCGAAAATGAGGGTAGAGGCTTTTCCTTTTACTGCCGCTGTATTGCCTGCACCCAGACAAGTGCCAGGTACACAGGTTCATATAAGTGACTTAATAAGTATCTGGGCTTCCCAGGTGGTGCTATGGTAAAGAACTCACTTGCCAATGCAAGAGACACAGAAGATGCTGGTTCGATCCCTGGGTAGGGAAGATTCCCTAGAGGAGGAAATGGCAACCCACTACAGTATCCTTGCCTGAATAATTCCATGAACAAAGGAGTCAGGGGGCTACAGCCCCTGGGCTCGCGAGAGTCAGACACAACTGAAGCAACTGAACATGCACGCATGCAATAAGTATCTATTGGATGGAGATGAAATCATTGGGAGGAAATGGTGAATCCATGAGTGAACAGTCTTGTGTGAAGTTTTCCAAGTGGACTAAATATTTTAGTGTGGTTATCGGTATCTTAGGTAAGGAAATGCAAGATCTCTAATTTGTGGCTGTCGTGATGGCAGCATTCAGCTTATGTCACATCTGTTCAGTGCCTCTCTTCTCTGGATTTTTTGACCATTATTCCGTTTAGGTTAAGAGGAAAAGGGAGTACCAGAGGATGAGATATTTGGATGGCATCACTGACTCCATGGACATGCGTTTGCACAAACTCCAAGACAGTGAAGGGCAGAGGAGCCTGGTGCTGCAGTCCATAGGGTCGCAAAGAGTCATACACGACTGAGCGACTGAACAAGAGATTCCATTTCGAGTCGCTAGTATAAGATTTAGTGTTCAACTCAGTTTTCTTCTTTGCTCCTGAATGATGGTTTAGCTGACACGTTCATGAAGTCATGGTTTGAGTTAAATTTTAAAAGAGGGCAGCATTTCTGTGGGTGAAAATGGCATGTAAAGAAGACAAAACAAAAAAAAAAAGAATGAAAACATGGGGATAAGAAATCTGAGTGTGTTTTCAGATGGCAGAGACTTCTTAGAGCTCAGAATATGAGTGTGTTTGTGAGAATAAAAAGAAATCTTTGAAGATATGACTGGAGCTACAGTTTGCCAAGCCTTTGAGTAGCAGGCTAAGACATCTTCACCTCTTCACGAACCGTCCAGTTACTGATCGCGACATCCTGTGTCCACAACACAGTTTACACCCTATTCTGTATGCTTTGTATAAAACCATCCTGTCCCAATCCTGTTAATCTCCCAAGACCCTAACCCATTTCACCTCTGGCATCAAGTTCTTCTCAACTACTCAGGGCCACCTAGATATCTTCCCTAACTTTTTTTTTTGCCCTTCTTAATTCCCACTCACCTTATTTTTGGCATTGTTTAACTTTTTATATGTTTTCTCTTCACTCCACAGCTACTTACAAAGTCAGCCAAGGACACACTAGTTCTTTTTATCCCGTCTCAGCAGGCAGAATATATACCCAGAAAAGATGTTGTAAATAGTTGGAAAGTTAAAAAAAGCATCCAGTTTGGTGATGCTTCTCTGAATCTCTTCTATACATGAATTTTAAAAATATTTGAGGGAAAACATTAGTAGCATATAGCCTATACTGCTGTTAAACTTTGTATACTTGTTTCCTGTGTGCACCCAGAGAGGGGAGAAGAAGAGAGAGAGAGGTATGTATGAGAGCATGGGTGTGTTTTATATGCTCCAGAACTTTCTGTTGTCTAAACCTCAAGACAGTGGAAGAATCCAAGTGATCTGACTAGATTTCTTTAGCTTTCACAAAAAATTCAGAAAATTTAAATTTAAAAAACTCAATCTAAAGGTGTGCACATATCTTGATTTTTCATTTGGTACCCCTTAAAGCACAATAAAATGATAAAGATAGAAAACTTCTTTGATTAAACCACGTATATTTGTTATACTCACCACTGATAATGGAAATGCCTAATACAGACTTCCTTTAAATTGCTGTATTTAGTCATTATAATAGTCACTGTAAACAGTGCAGTTTTCCTGCTAGGAGATTCATCTTTTGTTAAATTCCTTCCTTTCCTCCCTGCCTCCTGCCCTGTCTTTCACTCTCATTTTCTCTCTCTCTTACACGTACCTTCAGTTTTCGCTTCTTTCCTGCTTGCTTTTGCTTTGTATTATTCTTGATGGAATCTTGTTTTTGTCGGCTTATTTCCTAGATGGGAAGTGATGGAATTTTACGCCTCAGTACTTCAGCTCTAAATAATGAATTCTTTGCATATGCAGCACAAGGCTGGAAACAGCGACTGGCGGAAGGTAAATTTCTATTTTCCATTATTATTTGACAGATTTGAGTACACATACTGTTCTGAGATTTGCACTCTTCTCTGATTCCCAAGTCATTTCCCCCACTGAAGTATACTTGAATTAAAACTCACATCCTATTTCGAATGACTTCATTAATTCTCTTATTATTCTTGGCAATTTTGATGTCCAGGAATTTTGAAGAAAGCATAGCATTACCTAGAACATGATAACATTTTGATATAGCAAGATATTCTTTGGAATAATCATTTTAATTATATGTTTGATATATTATATATTTTCTTAATGCCTAAGAGTCTGAAGAATCTTCTTTTAATGTTGTCTTCCCCTGAAGGCACACTTTGCCTTATCCTTCCTTTAGTCACCAATCTTCTTGAAAGACTAGAAAATATCCAGTGTTACCACATTTTTACTCCCTTCCCCATGCACACTGTTACGGCTGGGAGTGGCCCAGTCTTACACAGTGGAAACAGTTCTTTCTAGAGAATATGAATTGCTTTCTTGATTTTAAAGTCCAGTGTCCTCTGTCCTGCCTTTCATGTTGCTTCTCCAATATCTCACTTGTTTTCTACCCCATCCAATACATATTCGTATCTCTGTGCCTTGTGAGCTGAAAGCTTGGTCACTTTTCAGAAGCTAACTCAAGAATCAGGTTCTATGCATGGTCTTCCCTAGTTGCTTTAGGCAGAATTAAGTGCTTTCCCTCTGTGTACTTTTACTACATTTATTCTTGTGACTTTTACAGGGTTTTCTACATTATTATAGTCAACTGTGTGCTTTTTCTTTCACCAGAGCAGTTGAAGCCATTTCCTTTAGACATTCATAATATATCTTAGGTTGCATCCGGGTACCTTTCTGACAGCCTTTTGTCAGCTTCCTTCAGGAGCTCCTGTTCTTTCACCTGCCGATAATAGTGATGCCTCCACCATTCTCTTCCCTGTTCTTCGCTTTTATGACTCTTCATGTACTCCGAGCAGCCTTGTTCACCACCAGGATTCCATCTATGGCCCATAAGCTGATAACGTCCAAAGTTGTCTTCAGCTACTCTTTCCCAGTCCTCAGTGCTCTGTTCCACAAGTCCGCAGAATCTTCCTAGCATCAAGCCCCTCAAAACCAAAATGCCAGCATTAAATTCTATTCCCTTTAAATGTCTACCATTTCTTCTGCCTTCTGTCTCCTAAGGGCACCCCTTTTCTCACAGCTCCTAACTCTGGAACCATAATGGTATCTTTGTTCCTCTCCCTTCTCCCCAGGTCCATCTGGTTAGGAACTTGCGTTTTTGAATCTGCATCTTCTTCAACGTTCTCAAGATGTTGGCCTGACTGTAATCTCATCTCTCGTCTATGCTACCTAGTAGCCTCCCTGCCAGTTTCTAAGTTGCTTATTTGGCCATTTTTCTCCCTCCCTGAACACCGCCAGGACCTCCCTCAGTCTCTTACAGAAAAACATTCAGGGCTCTCTTTAAAACGTGTGTTGTTTAATTGACCGCAGCCTATCTTTCCTATTCCATTTCATCCTGTATTTTACTCACAATTGGCCTCTTAAAAGAACATAAATATACATATTCATATCTCTGTGCCTTGTGAGCTAATGACCTTATGAAAGCGTGGTCATCTTTCAAAGGCTAACTCAAGACTCAGTTTCTGTAGATAGTCTTTCTTAATCGATTTAGGCAGAGTTAAGTACTTTCCCTACATTTATGAATATTCTTACTTATGGCCTATATAGGGCTTTCCACCTTGTATTATTATACTCAATGGTATGCTTTGGCATTCACCAGATTGGTTTCATCAAGGACACTGAATATACACAGTTTCATTTGCCACCTCTAGTACACAGTACGTTTACTAAATGCTTTCAAGTCTGTCTGTGACTAAATTACTGAGTGATGTTCATAAAAAGAGAAGCCGTAGAAATATCATTAGCACTCAACCTGTTACTTTTCAGTATTTATAAACGTTTACTCAAATTAGTTACATATTCTCTTTATTAATTGGCAAAAGATATGACAGCTTTTCCTCAATATCTAAGCATTTTCTTTCTAGGAGAGTTTACTCCAGAAATGCAATTGCGGATAAGGCAAGAAATTGAGAAGGAAAAGAAAACAGAACCTTGGAAAGAAAAATTCTTTGAAAGGTTTTATGGAGAAAAGTAAGTACTAGAGCATTTTTTTGTCATTTCTCTTAGAAGGAAATGAAAATGTAATTCTCGTGCTTCACATAGCATAGTCATGTGCTGTAAAACTTAATAAACCTGTGATAAAAGGCAATAGTCCCTCAGTGTAAGAAATTGCAGGTAAAATTATAGTGACACATCAGCACTTAAATTTTTTTTTTAAATGCATTTTCAATGGTTTATAACTCGCCCATGAAAATTCATTTTGGACTGAAAATAGCACATGAAATTCCAGAGAAGTCAATTTTGTCTTTCTTAACTGGATTTTAGTAAAAATCTGCTATTTTTTTAGTCTAAGTATTTTCATTAATGAATCATTAGCGATAAGCAGCCTTAGACACATATTCTGGAGAAGGAAATGGCAACCCACTCTAGTGTTCTTGCCTGGAGAATCCCAGGGACAGAGGAGCCTGTCGGATGCCACCCATGGGGTCACACAGAGTTGGACATGACTGACATGACTTAGCGGCAGACACATATTTATTTCTCACATTTTTCCAAAAATGTTGACTCTGAGTATACATTTGTTTAGTCCTTATTTTAAGGAAAGCCTGAAGTATTTATTGCTCTGTCCATTCTTTCTCTAGAACCATTTTTTTTATATAAAAAAAAACCTTTATTTTACTCAAGGATAGTTGATTCACAGTGTTGTAATAATTTCTGCTCTACAGCGGTGATTCAGTGTATGTATGTATAATAAATATATATTGTACATTCTCTTTATATTCTTTTCCATTATGGATTATCATAGGGTATTGAATATAGCTCCATCCATGTGATACATGGACTTCCCTGGTGACTCAGTCAGTAAAGAACCCACCGGCAAGGCAGGAGACTACTTGCATGTAGAAACTGAAGTCCTATCCCTGGGTTGGGAAGATCCCCTGGAGAAGGAAATGGCAACCCACTCCAGTATTCTTGCCTGGAGAATCCCGTGGACAGAGGAGCCTGGCGGGCTATAGTCCATGGAATCGTGAGGGCTGTACACACCTAGCGACTAAACCACCTACATGTGATACAGTAAGACCTTGTTGTGTGTCCATCCTGTACAGAACGCTTTGCATCTGCTAATGTCGAACTCCCAATCCCTCTCTCTCCTACCCCTTGGCAGCCACCAGTCTGTTATCTGTGTCTGTGAGTCTCTTTTGTAGATAAGTTCATTTGTGCCATATTTTAGATTCCACATATAAGTGATGACATATTGTAAATGTCTGACTTAACTTCTGGGCTGATAATTTCTATGGCCATCCATGTTGCTGCAAATGATATTATTCCGTTAGGGTTTATGACCGAGTAGTATTCCATTGTGTTTATGTACCTCATCTTCTTTATCTGTTCATCTCCCAGTGGACATTCAGGTTGTTTTTGCATCTTGGCTATTTTCAGCAGTGCTGCTGTGAACATTGGGGTATGTGTATCTTTCTGAATTATAGTTTTTTCTGGATCTTTGCCCAGGAGTGGGATTATTGCCTTATATGACAATGGTATTTTTATTTTGTTGAGGAATCTTCATGCTGTTTTCCACAGTAGCTGCACCAATTTACATTCTCATCAACAGTGTAGGAGGGTATAACCACTTTTTAATTTCTTATTTTGATTTGTGTGTGTGTTTAAAGATAATGCCAGACATAGATAAGCGTGGTAGTGACTGAACTAAATTGAAAGTATCCTCTCCTTTGCCTCCCAGTTAACAGGGACACATTTTCCTTGAGCAGAATTTGAGTCTCACAGACAATCAGATTCATAAGAAAAAAAAAGAGGGATTTAAGAGCTGACAGTTGACAATAACTTTAGATCATCTTGGGCTTCCCTAGTGGCTCAGCTGGTAAAGAATCCACCTGCAGTGTGGGAGACCTAGTTTCAGAAGATCCCCTGGAGAAGGGAATGGCAACCCACTCCAGTATTCTGGCCTGGAGAATTCCATGGACTGTATATACAATCCATGGGGTCACAAGAGTCGGACATGACTGAGTGACTTTCACTCACTTTAGACCATCTTAGGTAGAAGAATTTGTGCTTTAATTCTCACAAACACAACTGATGCTTGAAAGTGGTGTTTTGTATAGAAGACACTAAGGCAATACAACTTGTACCATTTGATCTAATTTCACAAAACTCCCCTGTAAATGAGGAAAAATGTCAGAGGGAGTCTCTCATGAGTGCACCTCATCCCTGGTGAATTGTCCTAAGTAGCCATCCTCAAGAGGAGGAAGGCTCCTTTTCAGTTGCTACCCTGAGACCTTGGATGCATATACATATTTAAGCAAAACTAAAAGGCTGTAATCTCCTTTCTCAAAAATTAAAATTGCGGCAGGCTAGTTATCAGCCTTCTTATATCATTACTAGCACTATTACTCAAGCCTCCTGGCATCACAGTCCTCATTGCAGCTTTTAAAACTAGATACAAGACTTTTCTGTGGTCCAGTGGTTAAGAAGGGACACAGGTTCAATCCCTAGGTTGGGAAGATTCCACATGCCACAGGGCAACTAAGCCTTTGTGCTACAACTATTGGGTCCACATGCTACAGCTAAGGAAGCCCATGCACCTAGAGCATTTGCCTGCAATGCAGGTAGACCTGGGTTCAATCCCTGGGTCAGGAAGATCCTCTGGAGAAGGAAGTGGCAACCCACTCCAGTACCTTTGCCCGGAAAATCCCATGGACAGAGGAGCCAGTAGGCTATAGTCCATGGGGTCGCAAAGAGTCGGACGCGACTGAGCGACTTCACTCACTTCACATGCACCTGGAGCCAGTGCTCCACACCAAGAGAAGCCACCACAAGAAGAAGTCCGGGCCCCATAACAAAGAGTAGCCCCTACTTGCCAAAACTGGAGAGAACCTGCACATAGCAACAAGGACCCAGTGTAACTGTAAATGAATTAATTAAATTAAAAAACAGAGTAGATACAGATTTAGGACACCCACCCCAGCCATACTGATTGGGGGTCTCCAGGAGATGAACCCTGGAATCTGTATTTTTAGATGCTTCTCCATCATGCTGATGTCCAGCAAAATTAAGAACCCTGCCTTCCTTGTCTTTTCTGACAGAGGGAGTGTTGGGAGCACTCTTGTCTGTAATGGAAGAAGCATAAGCAAGTCAGTCACCTCCAAAGAACCTGTCCTTAGTTTTTATTGTGTGTTGGGCCTGTTCTTTTATCAACTCAGTCTTCATCAAGCATTGTCTTTGTGCCACACACACTATGTCAGACAGCCCATGTTGCAAGACCACACAGAGACTTTTCTTCAGTCAGCAGATAATTCATTCAACAGTTCTTTGATTTAATTGACCCTTTCCTTGCTGTAGTTTATCCATAGAGTTTCTGTCCCATTACCTCCCTGGACTTCTTGCCTATCTTTTCTGATCTTTGATTACATACTGGATGACTGATGCATTTTGGACATTTCATTGACTGCCCTTCTAATTTTCTTACAGATTACCTATATTCCCTCAATACAGGAGGGATATTTTCCTCCCATCAGATAATTTTCTGTTGGCTGACACCATGTGCCTTCTCACTGCTCTGAGTTCTCCCAAGAATGTTACCACTGAAGCTCCCCTTTAGTTAAGATCTGTCTGATTTAGTTTTCTGCTCTTTGAGATCTTTATTTTGGTTCTTACTGGCTTACTCTGCCTTTAATCCAGGGTTGTTGTTCAGTCACTAAGTCACGTCTGACTCTTTGCGACCTCGTGGACTGCAGCACGCCATGCTTCCCTGTCCTTCAGCATTTGCTGGAGTTTGCTCAAAATTGTGTCCATTGAGTTAGTGATGCCATCCAACCATCTCATCCTCTGCCATCCCTTTCTTCTTTTGCCCTCAGTTTTTCCTAGCATCAAGTTCTTTTCCAATGAGTTAGCTCTTCACATCAGGTAGCCAAAATATTTGAGCTTCAGCTTCAGCATCAGTCCTTCCAGTGAATATTCAGGGTTGATTTCCTTGAGGATTTTGGATAGAATACTGTCTTAAATTTGTTTTAATTACTTGTGTAGATATTATGAATATGCTAACCCAAAATTATAGTATATATTTAATGATATCCTTGTGACTCATCTAGCTGAAATTTGGCTGCCGGTGGGTAGGTTTTGTGTATTCTCTATCTAATCTAGTATCAGTGATATCTTTACTTGATCTGGCCGCAGGAGACCTTGTATCCAGCTGATTTTTCTGTTCTAAATTCATCTGTTATGTAGTTATATTATTCTTTCCTTCTTAGCATAATATAAACTGTGGTTTAATTTGAACCCATCTTAGGGAAAGTTGAAAGGAGAGAGACTGATTATGAAGGAAGTATCCTCTATCTTTCTTTTTCAGCTTTCTGAAATTTAGTGAAGAAGGCAATGATCAAATACCCAAAAAGCACATTCTTTCTTACTTTCTTTTTATTTTGAGGATTTAAGTAAAAGGTTGAAGAAGATTTCACTGAGGTATTTTCCTGTTACAGCTCTATTTCCTCACTCAAATATGTTTCTTCCTCTGGGAATATTCTCCCTCCTGCTCATCCTTGTAATTGCCTGCACTCTAATTTAACTTCATTTAGAACAGCATATTTCCCTACCATCTGATGCTAACATTGTAACTTAGTATGATAGGAAATAGTGATTTACAATATTATCAATCATAATTCTGATGAACTTTGTCTTATGGCCTAGGCTATTTCTTGATATTCTATACTATCTTTTTATGGAATATTTTTACTGTAAGAGATCTACATGAAAGAACTGAAATATCTTGCCTCACACAGATGTAATCTAGTGGAACCAACTTTGATGACCCCAACCATATTTATTATTCTTTAATGAAATTTCCATCATATCTTAGGTTAGACATTTAGATACTTAAATAAGGTGATGGGCATCTTTTACATTGGGTTAAGAGAACTTAATCTTTGGAAGTCATTTCAGTTATAGAATTTTACAGTGTACCCATCTTCCATTTATCTTAATTACTTACTTGGTTATGTTGCATCTTTTGAGGACTATGAGATTTTCTACTATAAGAATATATTTCTACTTTCTGAGTATAAAAGTTTAGATTTTTTTATATTCTTTCGCCTTTCAGCCCATATTTTTTTAATCTTTTGTAGTATGCAATTTTATTATTACTAATACTTGGTAAGGTTGATATTTCCTTACTTATAGAATAAAAATCAATACTTTTTTTAAAACCAAAAGTTTATTTTGGGGCTTCCCAGGTGGCTCAGTGGTAAAGAATCTGCCTGTCAAAACAGGAGCCTTAGGAGACACGAATTCAATCCCTGGGTCAGGAAAATCTCCTAGAGGAGGAAATGGCAACCCACTCCAGTATTCTTACCTGGAGAATCCCATAGACAGAGGAGCCTGGCAGGCTGAAGTCCATGGAGTTGCAAAGAGTCAGACATGACTGAGTGAGCATGCATGCAGAGTTTATTTTAGTTACGATTATAAAAGCAGTCTTCCCACATGGTTCAATGGTAAAGAATTGCCTGCCAGTGCAGGAGATGCAGGTTTGATCCCTGGGTCAGAAAGGAAATGACAACCCACTCCGGTATTCTTGCTTGAAGAATACCACAGACAGAGGAGCCTGGTGGGCTGCAGTCCATGGGGTTGCAAAGAGTTGGACACAACTGAGCAACTGAGCACATAAAAGGAGTAGAAAACCTAAGCCATCATAAACTAGTTTACATAGGCTAAGCATGCTACTTAGTAATAATAAAATTAATTTGATGCATTTACTTCTATGAATGCTATATTTGGTGAGAGATCCAAGTTGTACCTGTCATGTTTTGTGGTTGAACAATAATTTAGTATTTCTAATTTCTGTTCAGGTTGGGCATGTCAAGAGAGGACTCTGTAAAGCTCACATCTGGACCAAACATTGATGGAGCTGAAAGTAGTTCTTCATGTGGGACCCCTGGCCTTCCCAGTATTTCTGCACAGACTCCTTTGAAAGAACAACAGCCAAAAAGCATGAAAAGCCCAATTTCTCCAGAGCCCGAATTCTGTGCTACTCTTTGTCCTGTGGTAGATGTAGGTAAAGATGTAATGACAGAGTCAGAATCAGAGGACATCTTGATCCCTGAAGAATCCGTGATTCAGGAGGAAATTGCAGAAGAGGTCGAGACCAGCATCTGTGAGTGCCAGGATGAGAATCACAAGACAATACCTGAATTTTCTGAAGAGTCGGAAAGTCCAGTCACCTCTCATGAAGAGCCACAATTAGCACCTCCTGAAGATCATGTGGAATCTTGTGTTATGATGAATGATGTTTTGGAAACTTTGCCTCCTATCGAAGTTAACGTGGAAGAGAAATCAGAATCTTCCCAGGAAGAGATGTCGGTTGTCATTGATCAGCTGGAAGTCTGTGACTCCCTTGTTCCTTCCACTTTATCCGTGACTCATGTTAGTGACACAGAACATAAGGAGCCAGAAACTGCACTAGAGACCAACACTCCAAAAATTAAAACGGGGTCATCGTCCCTAGAAGGCCGATTTCCAAGTGAAGGAATTGCCGTGGATATGGAGTTGCAGAGCGAGCCTGATGAGCAGCTTTCTGAAAATGCCTGTGTCTCTGAAACATCCTTCTCTTCTGAGAGCCCAGAGGGAGCCTGTACCAGTCTGACATCCCCAGCAGGGGAAAACCAATCCACTTCAGAAGAGTCGTGTACTCCAACCTCCCTTGAGACAACGTTTTGCTCTGAGGTGTCTAGCACTGAAAATGTGGACAAATACAATCAGAGAAATGCCACTGATGAAAACCTTCATGCATCTTTGCTGTCAGAAATCTCTCCAATATCCACCTCACCTGAGACATCAGAAGCATCTTTGATGTCCAATTTACCTTTGACATCGGAAGCATCCCCAGTATCAAATTTACCTTTAACATCAGAAACTTCACCCATGTCTGATTTACCTTTGACATCAGAAACTTCTTCAGTGTCTTCCATGCTTCTCACACCTGAGACCACTTTTATATCCAGTTTGCCACTTCCTTCAGAAACATCTCCAGTTTCCAGTTCTTCCATGAATGAAAGAATGGTGCATCAACAAAGGAAGTCCACTTCCGTATCCGAAGAACCACCCTCCCCGCAGAAAGATGAAGGTTCTGCTCCTGCCAAGCCCTTGGGGGAGGGTGTTACCTCTCAACAGAAGATTCTATCAAATGCTCCTGAACCCATCAAAATGGCTTCTTCTTCAATTGCTCCTGAAGCGTATTCATCAGAAGAATTACACAGTAACACCCTGAATCAGCAGCCTTGTAAATCACACGTTGAAACTGAGAAATCTTATCCTACTTCAATTCCAGAACTTCCTTCTACAGAAATGATCAAAGTGAAAAATCATAATGTCCTGCAAAGAGCAGAAAAGAAAGGGATGTCTTCATCATTGGACTTACCCATCTTTTCTGAAGAGACAGAGAGTAAGGGAAATGAGGTCCTATCAGCTAAACTACAGGACAAACAATACGTCTCGTCAGTAGATAAGGCTTCATTTTCAGAAGGCTCTAGAAATAAAATGCATAAGCAGGGGAGCTCACAGAATCGGCTGGAGAACTCACATTCTTCCAAGTTGTCAGAGCCCTCCAAGTCCCCAGATGGGGTAAGAAATGAAAGCAGAGAATCTGAAATATCAAAGAGGAAAACTGCAGAGCATCACGGTTTCGGGATTTGTAAGGAGAAGAGGGCTAGGATAGACGATGACCAGTCATCTGCTGGACGGAACATCTCGTCCAGCAGCCCACCTGAGAAAGAGCCACCCCCAAGAGAGGAGCCAAGGGTCCCACCTCTCAAGGTATGGTATTTTTTTTTAATGAAAAATTCCATAGATAGGCTTTTCCTATTCAGATATTTCATTTTTCAAAAATAAATGTCACAGTTTATAATCCAATACTCCCAGCACCAGTCTGATACTAAGTGATTCTTTTTCAGACTGCATTGAGTTCATACAGTAAGTTTAGATACATGTATATATTTAGACCTGGGCATTTAAGGGGAAAAAAAAATGAAGAGGGAGAACTGGGCCTGGAGGAGCCCACAGGCCACTCAGATACATGGCCTTTGGGGGACTCCAAGATGTAGGACAGAGATCTACATAAATTTGAAGGTTAATTCAGCATTCTATAAAAGTTATCAGAACTAGAGACAGTAGTGATCAAGTCAGAGGCATGCACTCAAGAAATGAAAGTACGTATTATCCCTTCATTCATTTGCCAACAAACATTGAACTCCCCACACACCACACTGCCCAGCAGAGAGGGCCCGGCTTCTGAAAGACCTTCATTAAATACTTCTTGAATAAATAAATGAAATTGCTTTGCAAACCCAGAGGAAAATGCCACAGATATACATGTATACAAATGCTACTATTTTATTTCCAAGATAGTTAAGAAGTATTTGACTTCACAAAATAATAAAGCCTGTAGGCAAACATTCCTAATTATACTTTTTATTTTGATTCTCAGGTAGATTTTAACTCTCAGAATACCAACCTTTTATATAATTGAATCTGCCTAAGTGAACTGAAAATTAAGATTGATTCAAAGAATTATAAACAAACTCAGCCTTTGTTTTTCTTCATGTCTTTTTATTTTATTCTGCTCTGACATCTACTTGTAATAGGGACTCTTAATCTCCCTAAGGTTGACTTTAAAGGGTGTGATTGTAGTTATTCTGTGTAATGAATCATTCCCTATTAAATAAGATTCTAGAGATATAAAAGATGAACATTAAGCTCCCATTAAAACCCTGCTATGCATTTTAATTTATGAAGCAATGAAAAGACAAATATAATAAGCATGCTTCCCCTAGGAAATACTTTTAAGTATAATATGTTTAAGTATAGACAAATATACAAGTATATAATACATTGAAGTATCCTGTTTTTTTGTCAAAAGCTGTTTTTCAAAGTGATATATACCTTTATGTAAACATATGTGGATTAGTTAGATAAAATAAATTTGTTGTTAGGCTTTATGTTTCTGATTTTTTAAATGAAGGGAAGTACTTAAAAGGAAAAGCTGAAATCCTTTTCTAAATTTATCTTTCTTTGGAGGCTTTGGATTAGAAGAGAACCAGCACATGTTTGAAAATGAGAAATGAGAGCTCAGGAAAATAATTCCACCTTCCAGTGTTCTAAAGGATAATTTCAAGTTGAAATGATCTTGTAATATGTGTCACGTGTTTATAATGTCAACATATGTAAGTGCACAAATGTTAAGAAGAGAGATGTAAGTTTTTTAGGAAGAATCTTTTTTCTAGAGGACAGAATAAAAGGAAGCATAGTACATGTCAACAGGAGAGAACAGGGAGCTGAAAGTCTCCATCGTGCTCTGGTTAGACGACCCCAGAGCAGCCTATCTCCAGAGGCTCAGTGTTTGCAACTGTACCTTAAGGGCTTTAACTAGATCCCTTCCAGCTCCACAAATCTGTGACTCTGAACATTCTCAGTGGCTAGCATATCACAGGCCATTGCTTTGGGATATTGGTTGTTAGGCCTTAGGCTTCATGAATTCGGTGACAACTGTGCATCTCTTGGGCTTCCTTGGTGGCTCAATGGTAAAGAATCCGCCTGCCAAGCAGGAGATGCAAGTTTGAGCCCTGGATTGGGAAGATCCCTTGGAGGAGGAAATGGCAGCCCACTCCAGTATTCTTGCCTAGAAAATCCCATGGACAGAGAGGATCCTGGCAGGCTACATTCCGTAGGGTTGCAAAGAGTCAGACATGACTTAGCAATTGAGCACACACATATGCGTTTCTCAGTTAGAATGAGTAAGTGAACAGTGTGAACATGTATGAAATTCAGCACACTGTGGATTTCCAAAATAAACTGCCCAACCCATGTTATTCTGGAGGCAGAAAACTAAAGTTGCCCTTGCTTTCAATATAACATACTGCTAATAACAAAATCCCTTTGGAAGGCAGAGCACTCTCACAAAAACAGTCTCATTCCCTCTTTATAACAGCTCTGTGAAGGAAATAGACCGGAAATAGCCAGGCTCATTTTACAACTGAATTTACAAACTTGTATTGTGTGCTTATTATATGTATAAGGCAGCATGCTAGGTGATATGGGACCACATAAAACCTCCAGCCTTCGACTTGGGAGGTTGTTGGAGAAACTAAAGTACACAGCCTGGGATCACAGCTGAGAATTCTAGTCTTGAGCCTTCCTTGGGGCTTTCTCCTTTATGTCCAATTAAGACCAGTAAATTCAAACAGAGTCAAGGTCCTGCTTTTTCATGCCAGCCAGGAAGATAAGTCGAAAGCTTAACTATTTTTAGTTCACCTCATTTGAAGAGGGTTCCTCTCACTTGGGCTTCCTTTCCATTCATATATGTTTCATTTAATATGTTTCATTTCCATGCCAAATGAAATCACTGTTTGATGTTTTGTAGATTAAAACAGAGGTTAAATTTTTTTAATTTTCACATTCGTGCTGCGTTTATTGTTGGTTTTTTTTTTACCCCCAAAAGCCCATTCCTGGATTTAGGGGTTGGCCCTTAGAAAACGTGGTTATTCCCTGCCCTTGAGTTCATATGCTCCTCTGGAATCATGTGCACATGCGCCTCTTCGGTGCTCCTTACGCTTTATCTTTTCATTTCTGCCCCGCCCCACCCCACCCCCCGCCCCCCGCCTCCTTCCTGTAGATCCAGCTTTCCAAAATCGGGCCACCCTTTATCATCAAGAGCCAACCCGTCTCCAAACCAGAGGCTCGTGCGTCTTCCAGCACCTCGGTCAGTAGCGGGAGGAACACGGGAGCCCGGACCCTGGCAGACATCAAGGCCCGAGCGCAGCAAGCCAGGGCCCAGCGCGAGGCGGCGGCAGCCGCAGCTGTGGCAGCTGCGGCCAGCATCGTCTCAGGTGCCATGGGGAGCCCCGGAGAGGGCGGGAAGGCCCGGACCCTGGCGCACATCAAAGAGCAGACGAAGGCCAAACTCTTTGCTAAGCATCAAGCACGAGCCCACCTCTTCCAGAACCCGAAAGAGCCCCGGGGGCCTCCCCTGCTCGGCCCAAAGGAAGGGCCTCCAAGCTTAGACGTCGTCTCTCCTGCCCCTGAAACAAAAATTGAAGGCTCGCCTGGCGTCATCATTGTCAACCCGAACTGCCGATCTCCCAGCAACAAGGCTGCGCACCTCCGGGACACCGTCACGGTTCTACAGCAGCCTCTCAACCCGACGAAACTTCCAGAAACCGCCACAGACTTATCTGTGCATAGTTCTGACGAAAACACACCTGTGTCACACTTACCTGAGAAAATGGTTTCATCTACCTCTTCTGAAAATAGCAGTGTGCCCATGCTTTTTAATAAAAACCCCGTCCCCGCGTCTGTCTGCAGCACCGCTCTGTCGGGAGCCATTAAAGAGCATCCCTTTGTGAGTCCTGTTGATAAATCCTCCATCCTAATGTCTGTTGACAGTGCAAACGCTACAATTTCTGCTTGTAACATAAGCATGTTAAAAACCATCCAGGGAACGGACACCCCATGCATAGCCATTATACCAAAATGTATGGAGAGCACACCTCTCCCCGCCCCCTCAGAGGGCTCAGGCTCGGCCAGCCCCGGCAATGACCAGCTGGCACTGGTACCCAGCAGCAGTGCTGGCAGCCTCAGCTCTGCTCAGTACACCTCCGTGCCAGCTCCCTCGATTGGAAGCAACTTGCCCAACCATCTCCCCACTAGCTCTGTTTTGATGCCCCCAACGGGAATGAACAACAGATACCCTTCTGAGAAGATAGCCATGCCTAGGAGCGAAGAACCGGCCGCCGTGCCCATGGGCAGCACTGTGAGAGCCTCCCTCGGCTGTAGGGACCCTGTTTCAGTCACCGACACCCTGGTGGCACGCCCACCCGTGGCAGTGTTTTCTGGAAGCATGCTGACCATCAGCTCTTATGATAGCCCTCCCAAGTTAAGTGCTGAAAGCCTGGAAAAGACTTCAGGGACTCGGAACAGGGGAGACCCTTCTGGGAAACCTCAGTCAACCCCGGGTGGCTTCACACCAGCAGCCATAAACCGATCGATCCCGTGTAAGGTCATCGTGGACCACAGCACCACGCTGACCTCCACCCTGTCTCTGACGGTTTCCCTAGAGAGCGCAGAAGCTGGCTTGGAGCTCCAGACCCGGCCCGGGAGGACGGAGGCAACCGGGGCACCCGTGGCCTTCCCGCAGGTGTCTGTCATCAGCAGGCCTGAGCCAGTGGCCCTTGAAGGCGGAGATCACGGTTCCAGTTTCATCGCGGCTTCCGCGGCCGAGCAAGACAGTCAGACGATGAAGGCCACTTGTCCGGGTCTTCGTGAAGGACTCCTGGTTGTTCCCGATAAATTAAAAGAGGGAAATCCCCCAAGTCACAGCTTTGCCGAGCAGGCGCATGGCTCAGCCGCGTTCAAGAGTGAAGCTGACACCACCTGTAGCCATCCATACAACCCAGGCAGTCGGATCTGCTGGAGTGAGGACGGGATGCGGAGCACGGGCCAGCCTCCGCCCAGCCATCTGGCTTCCAGCAAACAGAAGGACTATCTGGAGCAGAGCTGTCCCAAGTCCATCAAGACCGAGCATGCCAGCTACTCGCACGTGGCGGAACTTCAGCCCCGGAATCTCATCACAAGCGTCACGCTCCCCGTGAAGTCCGAATCTCACGACGTGGACAAGGGCTTCAGGATGGACACCGAAGACTTCCCCAGCTCCGAGCTGCCTGCTCCGGCCGCCGAGGCAGCCCCGAGTGCGCAGCCGCCGCAGACCGTGAAGGCCCCCGCCTCCGGGCCCCTGGAGGAGGCCGTCTCTTTGGCCACAGACAACCTGAAGCGGGTGCCCAGCGCTGGGAGCTCCAGCTGCCGCCTGTCGTCGGTGGAGGCCAACAACCCCCTGGTCACACAGTTACTCCAGGGCAACCTGCCTCTGGAGAAAGTGTTGCCGCAGCCCAGATTGGGAGCCAAGCTGGAGATCAACAGGCTCCCCCTGCCTCTTCCGACTACCTCAGCGGGTAAAGCAGCCCCAGAGAGGAACGTGGTTGAAATGCCCCTCAGCTCGCCCAATCCAGATGGGAAGGGCTACTTGGCCGGAGCCCTGGCACCGCTCCAAATGAGGAAGCGAGAGAACCACCCCAAGAAGAGGGTGGCTAGGACCGTGGGGGAGCACACGCAAGTGAAATGTGAGCCGGGGAAACTGCTGGCGGACCCCGACGTGAAAGGGGTGCCCTGTGTCCTCGGCTCCGGCCTGAGTCCGCTGGCACACAGCCAACCTCTGAAGCAGGAATGGCTGAACAAGCACCCTGCGCAGAGCAGGATTGCTCACAGCCCTGAGGTCAAACAGCAGAAGCGGCTGCTCCCCTCGTGTAGCTTCCAGCAGACCCTGTTTCATGTCGACAAGAATGGGGGCTTCCATCCCGACCCCGGGACCTCGCACAGACAGCAGTTTTACCAAATGCCTCTGACACCCAGGGGCCCCCTTCCTCCAGCAGCTCTGTTACCGGCCTCTGCCAAGACCTCAGCAGGCTGTAATGCGTTCGCCTTCAACAGGCACCTTGAACAGAAGGGACTGGGGGAGGTTGGCCTTTCCTCGGCGCCTCACCAGCTGAGGTTAGCCAACATGGCACCCCCCAACGTGCCCATTAAAGAAGGTGATGACGTCGGGGGGACCCCGCACGGAATGCCGCACAAGGCCCTGGTGCATCTCCCGCCGCCTCCACCCCCGCCCCCTCCCCCCTTGGCTCTGCCCCCGCCGCCCCCCCCACCGCCACCTCCGCTACCTCCACCTCATCCTAACCCAGAAGTCCCACCCGAGCAAAAACAACCGCCGGTTACCATGGAAACCACTAAGAGACTCAGTTGGCCACAGTCCACGGGCATATGTAGCAATATAAAATCGGAACCTCTTTCTTTTGAGGAAGGTTTGAACAGCAGCTGCGAACTGGGCATGAAACAAGTTTCCTACGACCAGAATGAGATGAAAGAACAGTTGAAGGCCTTTGCGCTGAAAAATGCCGATTTCTCTTCCTATTTGCTTTCCGAGCCGCAAAAGCCTTTTACCCAATTAGCTGCTCAGAAAATGCAGGTGCAGCAACAACAGCAGCTCTGTGGAAACTATCCAACCATCCACTTCGGGAGCACAAGCTTCAGAAGGGCCACGTCTGCCATTGAAAAGTCCATTGGGGTTTTGGGAAGTGGCTCCAGTCCCACCACGGGCCTGCCCGCTCAAAACGCCCAGATGCCTGTTCAGAACTTTGCCGACAGCAGCAACGCGGACGAATTGGAACTGAAATGCTCTTGCCGGCTGAAAGCCATGATTGTGTGCAAAGGCTGCGGGGCCTTCTGCCACGACGACTGCATAGGGCCTTCTAAACTCTGTGTCGCTTGCCTGGTTGTGCGATAAAAGCCGAGTGAAAGGTGCAGTATCCCTTTTCCTCTACGGAAAAGCCAAACGGCATCATCAACAACACATTGAATCACTCTGGGGTCTATCCCATGCTAATTTATTTTAGTTTGGAACAGAGGCTCTTTTCTGTATCTCATATTGTTTTCTGGCGTTTCTGGGAGAGGCGAGATCGCATCCCAGCCAAGGGGCTCAGCAGCATGTCTTTTGCATATTCAGTTGCTATTTGCAACTCCTGGAAAATTTCTACACGTGTGTATACAGGTCACTCCCTCCCAATTTGTTGCTTAAAAAAAAGAAAAAAATCCAGGTGTAGCAAGGAAAAGGACAATTTAATTACTTCATGGTAACCAGAAATGGAGATGTAGAAAGAGATTGGTAAAAGCAATTTTGAGGCGGTGATGCATTCTTCTACAGGTAAACCATTCCAGTGAGGGTTCCCACAGTTGACTGCTTTGGATCTGCCTTCACCATAAGTGATGACATTCTGTTTGGCAAAGGGAATCTGATTTAAGTGTATGATTCCTTGTATTTACTCATATCACAAGAGATATTAAAGGAGGTATACCTTTAATGAACTCCACTGTCCTTACTCTCTTTCCTCCCTTTTGACTCTTTTCGGAGATGGGCAGATTACCTGGATCTGCCTTGGACATGGTACACACATCATAGTGAAATGTCTTTTCTACCTGAAATTGCAGTGTGGGCCTCTTGCCCAGCAGTCTGATTCAAGCCTCTTGACACCTGAGACTGTAAGAGGCCCAGAGGATTTCAGAGCTTTGTGTGTGGCTGGCTTCTAAGAGCAAGTATGAAAAAAGATGCCCCAAAATTCAGAGCAAACAAGTACAATGCTGTGTATGCAAACACACCTAAATGGGTTGATGATGTAAATATCGGTCCATTCTATTCACTCTAATACAGTTACTGGATATTGAGATTGGGGGGAAATAATCATAGCCCTTTATTGATGACACCATTGCATTCTGACTTCTGACTCTGCAGAGGTTGGCCATTTCTTTTTTAAAGTGTCATTGATGACCAAAGGGACTCTAGAAGCCTGAAGTGTTGACATTTTTCCAAACAAGTTTTTTCCTCATGAGTCAGGATCTCTGTAATTGCATTTGACTCTGAACTAGTCCTTTAGAATTGTTGTGGGTGTTCCATGATCTGGTTTCCCCCCACCCTCAGGTGAATTCAGTGCATTCTTCACATTTGGGGTAGTGGAACTACTTTTGAAAAAGGGATACTGCATCTTACAACTGTTCTCAGTGTTTAGCTGAGAGTCTGGGCATTGAGTATTTGAGTTGCATTCCATGGACTTCAGCCACCCTCGCGCCGGAGGACAGCTGTAGTTTCAGCAGGCTCTGTTCCTAAAGCAGGTTCGAAAGCACATGCACACTGCGGGAAGATGAAAGAACAAAAACCATGTCCATTTTAACTTCATATTAACCGAGCACAAAATGGGGAGTACCTTTAACCCACTGGTCGATTGTGGCGGTAGAAGATCTGGGTGTGGGGGGTGGGGCGTCTTCTGTATTCAGGGTAAGAATGACAGTTGTTTTCACAAGGCATCGTCCTAATCAAAGTTAACTTTTGACATTCCCTTAAATTACGTCTTAAAAATTGACTGGAATGAGTGGAAATTACATTCCTGAGGATAAAAAAAAAACTTGCAATTTTTTTGATAGTAGTCAACCATGGCATTTTTTCCCCCTCCATGTTTATTACTGTGATGTTGCCAAATTTTATTAAGTGATATGTCATTTTTACTAACAAATTGCTGATAGTGAAAGATACTTAGGAAGAAATCAAAGCAAATAAGGCCTACCTCCGTGGCTGAGATTCAGTGCTTCAGTTGCCGTCACTTCTGTTTTTCACATGAAAATTAACCGAATTAGTGGCTGAGAATATTAGCAATGCACTTAACCAGCCCTTCCCAAGAAAGGCAGCATTCGTTCCAGCGGATCCTTAGTTCACTCTGCACCAGGTGGTTTGAGTGGTATCCTCATCAGTGGGTCTCCATGGTCTGCTTGGCTCTGATGTTGGCTCGGAAGGGCATGCTCACAGAGGGGCACCCCTGAAACGTAGACACTTGCATGCCACCTCCTCCTCCCAAGTTTAGTTGCTCCTCTACCAGTGTCAGATACTGTCCACACCAGCAGATTCAGCATTTACCCTAGTAACTGACACCTTGTTGAAACTCCGGTCTACAAAACCTTTGCACTCTGCATATGAGATACAATTGAGGCTGATATGATACTGAGCTCGTTATCAATTCCAGCATTGTGGAACATTGCCCGCAAGTTACTCACTGGGAATAAAGAAAAGTGTCCTTCTCTCTTTTCTGATTTTTCACATGATAAGTTTGGAGAATCAGTTGCTGATCACATGTGGATTCTATCACCCTGTTCCAAAGAGCATAATATTTCTCTGCCCTTGCTCTTTCTCTGCCCTTGTTTAAATTCCCAGTGTTCACATATGGTTTATATTACTGAAGAATTAAAGCTTTGCACTCGAAAGATGGAAAGAAAAATTCACAAGTAAAACATAGGTCAGATATGTTATGAATGGCCATTTAATATATATATACAAAAGCCAGTATATTTGGATTAGGTGAGCAAGTTCTTAGTGTCTTGATTTCCACTGATATCTGCCTGTGTGCAAATGGAGTATATTATTTGCTACATGTTTGCAAATTTTAGTGTGTGTGTTATCCTGGTAATTGGACACTGTGATATCCATATCAGGAACATGGCTTGCACGTCTATCATGGAATTTTTTTTATTATTAATTTCACAAAGGTTGTATTTCCCTAAGTAGCACTTTTGAAACCAGGGGTGGGAGAAAACTGCTATTCCCTGATCCCTCTCCTCTATGATATACATCTGCCTGAAGTTGTATAAAGACATTTAGGTAGTTAATGGGCATGTTAATATGAACGTTCTCATGCAAGAGTCATTTTCAGAATGAAAAAATTTTTCCTTCCCCAAAGTGAGAATAGCAGAAATGTTGGTGACCTGAGCACCATAGTTACATAGACTATTTCCCTGCTAAGGTCTAGTTTGAAGGAAAAAACTTGAAAACAAACCTATGAGGTTGAGCCTGGTTGCTATAAAGACTTTGTGGTGGTATGTGTTTTGGGGATGAGCTGTGGAAGGTTTAGTTGACTTCTAGAGCTGGAGAGTCTTACTCATTCAAAATAAACAGACACAAGCTGGTGCGTGCGGTGCTTCACAGGACAGCCAAGAGTAAGAATCCAAGATGCTACAGCCCCATGGCCTTTACAAACACTCGCACAATTTCTAAAGGGGAAATTACTGTGGCCTTTGTTTCCCAGTTCCTCCTGGGTCTGGTCAAATCCCAGGTGACAGAAGCTGAAGCCGAGTTAAGGGTCGTATCTGCTCTGTAGTGTGGAGGCCAGCACTGGGCTAGCGACCTGGAGGGAGTGAGCCCGCCGAATACGCAGAGCCCAGAGTCACTGTCCATGTTCTAGAGAACAATGTGAAGAGTCCTAGAAAAGGAACTCACCAGACTGTCAGGGGCCGATGTAGCCAAAATGTCACTGAATAGAAAAAAAATCTTGTCTTCAGTCCTCATGCTTTGTCACTGTAAAGCGAACAAAAAGCATTTTTACTATAATTTAAAGGAGCTGCTTTTTTTTTATAGCACATACTATTTCGCTTTGTACTCTCTTTGATAGTTGCAGAATAATTTAGACTGTAGAAAAAACTTTGTTGTATTTGTACTGTTCATGAATGTTTCAAAGAAAGTGCTTTACTTGGTTGCCATAATTTTTCTTGTACTGCTGTATTTTTTCCCCCTGGCTTCATGGAAACCTAATCTGACTCATATTTTCAGTACACTTTTTTAACGTGTGTTTGTGTGTATTTTTTTTCCCTTTGGTCAGTATTCTGAATGTTTACATCTGTTTGACATTAGCCATTTAATGCCTTTTTTAAAAGGCGGTATTACTCTTACAGTGTAACAGCAAAATGTGAATCAACCCAAACATAACATGCATGACAAATACAGATTGGGGGGCAAAGGCCCGGAACGTACACAGACATTTTATATCAGCATACAGCAAAGTCCAACCCTCCTTCAGCCCTCTACCAAAGAATATATTATTCCCACAGGAAAAACTCAGAAAAGGTGTGTAAAATCCTCAGAAGGGGGAGCAGTTGAATCAGTAAGACTGCTACAATTTAATACTGTTATGCTTGCTTTGATACCTGACTAAATGTGACGGAGTGCAACAAGCATTGAAACAATTCTTAGGCAGTGTTTTGTTTAGAATTCAGGGATCATGCATTCTTTAATGGTGCTGTTTGTTTTTTATTTCTTTTCTACAAAGAAAAAAAAAAAGTGTTGCCTAAAAAAGTGACTGCTCACGATACCATAAGTTAAATGAAATGTTTGTCTTTCCATGTTTCTGTTTTTCCCTTTCTCTAAAGTAATGATTTGGTTTTCAATATTAAAATATTCTGGGAGAAAATAAAGAAATTCAACCTTCAATTATTGTCATTTCTAATTTTTAATATGAATTTTAAATTTTTAATGAAATGAGGTGGTTAATATATATACACATAAAATGTACTAATAAATACATTGGACATTTTACTTAACAAAAAGTTTATAAGCAGAACAAACCATATACTCCTAAATTTTCTACCCTTATTGGTATGGTGAATTTTCAACATACAGTTGTAACTATTACTACAAAGGTTTCCTCTTTGAAATTAACCATATCTATTATGCTTATTTAAAAATATATTTGAATCTTCTTGTTTTCATACAAATATTGTTAATTCCTTATACCAAAAGAAAGGTAAGTTAGACAAAATGTTACTACCATATTTAACTTTCAAAATGAATTACCTCTCAAAATTCTTTTTTAAAATAATTGCAGGTTAGTTTTCATCTCTTGCATTAAATATTACAGATAGATTGATATGAATAAAATGCTCTGAACCATTAAAACAAAATCACCTCAGTTGTATTTACATTGGTTAAGGAAATATGCATATCTTTACAGTAAGATGAAGCTGAAAGTATTAAACATAATTAGCTGATAAATCTGAGTTCAGCTGTTTTCATCTACACAGAAAATGCGGTCTTTAGCCACCAGATGGCGAAAAAGGATGTTTACTTTTGGAGGAAAATAAAAACATGCTTCTTCCTTCTCATAGATTAAATGATTATAGTAATGAAAATACAGCTTATTCAAGTAAGGCAATGAAATAAATACTTGTAATTGACACTAAATTATTTTCACTATAATACTGGCACTCCTTTTTCATTCTATACAGAATGTTTTCTTAATTTTATTTAGCATTGTGGAATTTTTCTTTTATTGTTTTCATTACATTACTGCCCAGGCATCGTCTGTTCCAAAATTCATCACAGAAAATTGAACCACCAAGCATTCTCTAAGGTGACATTTCTTGAAACTTACCTGATTATGTTTTAATTTGTTTATTCTCATAATAGGTATATTAAGCAATTTTCATATAAATATTTATTCTTAATATATTAATGTGACCTTATTGAAGTAACAGTTGCTCTTAGGATCTAAGGTACATATTTGTATCTATTATGACCTTATCTGAGAACAAATGATTTACCCAGTGATTCAACGAGCTTTTAAATATCATTTAGAAAGAACCTCACCGGGAAAATAGTTGTTACAACAGTTTTGGACTTCTTCCTGCAGGATAGAGTTGAACATCAGTCTTAGAAAGTGTGTCGCGTTGAATTTCTTTGAAGACAGTGGGTGCAGTTGGCATGAACTTATTACATCAAGTTCAGTGCACACGTCATTATCCACAGTGAAACAGAAATCAGAAGTTGAAGTCCTCCAGTGTCACAGCTAATCTGGAAGTCTAGACTGGCCAATGAACCCAGTCTTTTTATCTGCAGAAACTTTTCTCCAGTTGCTAGTCAATAAATTACATACATTCTCACCAACTGGAGGAGGGTCCCCGGATTTACAAAGCAAAGGTTGATTTTTTTTCCGCTATTTTATTTTAAAGTGTTATTATGTTTTTCAGCTATATTAAATAATATTCCATTTTTATACCTATCAGTAATGCTGATAGTGAATATATTTAGCAATCCTGCAAAGCATAGGCAATCCAAACTGAAGCCAGACAAATAAAAAAAGATGGTCCTATTACAACAAATCGATGAAGATTGGCTGAAGATAAGTTCTGTGAACAAAGGGATTCCCTGAATCTGTTTTTATCAATAGTTAGCATTTATACTTCATATATCCATTGCATTTATGGGGAAGTTTGTTTTTTAGTTATCTAAGCTAAAATTTCCACCGACAATCTGTGTGTGTGTCTTTTTTTTTTTTTTTTAAGGAAATTATTTAGAGATGGTTCAAAGGTGAGCTTTAACCCAAACACAACAAAAAGTCCAGGCATTTCCCCCTTTTGATGTTTACAAGTACCTTGTTTGGTGGATGTCCTCCATAAACAGCAACTTGGCTAAAGGAGGGAACACCTGCTGCTTCAACAGAAGGTCCTGGACACTTGAGATAAGTAAGATCATTTATTTTTCTGGATACTCATCACAGTGTCTTGATTTCTCATAAGCTGGTTAAATGGTACATGGGAAGTAGGTTTCACCTTTGATCCAAATGTATCTATGGTTTCATATTATGGTTTTATTTCAGAAAACTGCTAATTTCCAAATCCTCATTCTTTTAATGAAGAGAGAACATAGAGGTAGTGCAGAACTATGGTTTTATTTCCTTGATTCATTTGGCTTTCGATGAAAAAGGTTGGCCTCAATAACTGCGGGAACCATAGGCGTTTCTCCTGGATGTTCTTTTTCTATGAAGAACCAGTAGCATTTAATGCATGTCCATTTATATGGAAATTTTAAAAACATTTCTTCCTGTAATATAAAATTCACTTGCCAATTGATGAATTTAAATCTCATAATGCGAAATTGAAAGGCTTAAGTGGGGAAGTTCTTGATGTTTCTAAATAGAAGTCACTGATACCTTTTATACCTCTTGCTTTAACATGTGAACTCGATGTAGACTTTTTTTGTATCACATAGTTTTTTTGGCTTTATTTTTATTTTTAGTAAAACAGTCTTTATATTTGCAGGGGAAACAGAGCTATGGGAAATGAGTTGGCATCTTAAAAAATTCAATAATTCAAAAACATTTTCCAAACTACATTTAGAGTAGGACTTTATGGATAGCTCATTATCTCTCATCTTCATGTCTATAATTTCTTCATTGTTAGAGGGCCAGTTGGAGCCTACAAGATACTTTTTGACCAAGAGAAAAACAGTGTGAGATTGGTAACAGCTCCTTTTTTTTTCGTCTTCTGACATTGAAATGGTTCTCTTTTTTTGTTTTTGAGGTGTAATTGGTATATAACACACTAGTTCCAGGTTAATGATTTAATATTTGAATTTATATTTAGTTAGTGATTTGATATTTGAATTTATTTTAAATTGATCATCACAGGAAGAGGAGTTAATACCCATCATAATACATAGTTACAATCTTTTTCTTGTGATAAGGACTTTGAAGATCTACTCTCTAATCATCTTTAAACCATGCTATTCAGTGCTGTTAAGTATGGTCACGTGTTGTACATTGCATTCACGAGGCTTGTATGTGTGTGCTCAGTCACGTCCGATTCTTTGCAACCCCATGGACTGTAGCTCACCAGGCTCCTCTGTCCATAGAATTTTCCAGGCAAGAAGTCTGGAATGGGTATTTATTTTCCACCTGGAATTTTGTGCCTTTTCACCCGTTTCACCCACCTCCCTCTACCAACCTCTGACAACCACCTGACAGTCTGTTTTCTGTACCCAGGAGGTTGGAAACCCATGGGATCTTTCTTGTCCAAAAACCTTTCCTTGGCAAAAACTTGGAGTAATCGAAGACACCACACTCTGCAGTTTCAGATTTCTACTTATGATTCTCTTAGTAATAAATACATCTTTTTCAAATCTTTAGCCTTCATGGTCTGAATATGAAGATTTTATAAATTCTCTTCATGGAAGTAAACTTACAGAGATTTAGCTGTATACTATGCCAAATACGGCAATTTCTCAGAGCTGTTCTTAAAAGGCACATTGTCTTTATTAAAAATAATAAGAAATATGTATGAAATACTGTGTACCAAGTACTGCAAAGCATTCCATATGTGTTAATTACCACATTGTAGAAAAATCCTATAAGGGAAGCCCTGCTAGTATATCCATGGAATAAACAAGGAACCTGAGGCTTAGATAATTTAAAAAAAAGAATACACAGGTTATACCTGGAGTTTGAAAGAAGGTTTTTCAGAGACCAAAGCATATCCTCTTATTTATCTATGAAACACAATGGCTGCTACCTATACTGCTGAGTACTGGAGCTACTAAGGAAAAACACAGGATCCCAAAATCTTTAAAAAGTATGGGCTAGTGGGAAAGATGATCAGTAATTTTATTATGGCAAGAGTGTAGCCAAGACATGTACAAGGTGCAGTGGGGAAAGTAAACTGAGTGGATGAGGCCATTTAAGATTGCAACTGGACAAGAAAGACACCTCCACAGGGGCATCCATTGCTCACAACTGACAAAGCCTCAGGGCCATCCCACCGGGAAAGAGGGCATGCTCTTCCGTGGCAGCATCCCAATAATTTCTCTTGAATAGGACTCTGCCATATCAGTCTTGACTGCTAATGATCTCTGCAAGGTGTACAATGCTTTACACATTTCACAGCCATGTCCCTAAGACCTTCTTATATGACTCCAGGAACTTGTTTGGATATTGGTAATACTGACAATGGACTTTATAAACATTAGCAACATATTAAAACAATGTGGTAGCCAATGTTGGTGATACTTGTTAATTTTTTTAATGAATGTAACACATATTCCTATATTAAAATGTCAAATAGTATTACAGAGACTAGTTTAAAAAATAGCAGTGCACCGATATACATTGCAATGTGGGGTATTTTTTTAAGGACATGACTGTACTTCTGACTATTCATGCAATTCAGTGGGGTTCTGATAAAGCAAAAAGCAAGTCCTGCACAGGAAAGATGCAGGTTTGGATTGAAGTCAGGGAACCCCCAGTGCCTTGTCCAGTGCTTCTGAGGAATAAAGGCATCCTGATTTGCTGGTGATCACAAGACAGAATTATTTTGACCACTGGGGAAAGTGAAAGAGCACAGAAGAGGCAGTCAGCAGATAACCACAGGACATAGTGCCAGAGATAAACATCACCAGTATTTTTCCAAGCAAGTCTTGGTTGGTTAAGTCCTACTGCTCCACTCATTCCAGCCCAGGTAACATCAGTGACTAACTATCACCATATAGAGAAAAATATTCAGGAGCCCCAGTGGCCTCTGTCCCCCTGTCTGTTATGCCACTGCTGTAAGAACATGAATGAATTATTCACACTCTATTCAGTGTCTGACTTACCATCTTCCCTGTAGGGCCAAGCTGTCTTTTAATACTTCTTACTCATAAATATGTTTCTTTAAGTCCCCTGGCAAACTAATATTTTAAGTATTTAATAAGCAATTATTTGAAGACAGATCAAAGTAACAATTTATTTGTGAGGTTAGATTGTGTGAACACATGCATTTTGCTATTTCCAAAATGAGATGCTTTAACTTCCCTTTCTACCCAAGAGTGTGTCATCTCACTGAAGGTGAGCAGAGCTTCCTCCTGACCCACAATACTTGTAAGGGGATTCTAACAACTGGGCATTTCCAGTTCTAAGCCCCATCCAACACTCAATGAGTGAATGTTTAATTGATCCACATTGCTATACCAGCTGTTGAATTATAGGAGACAAAAGTTCTTACTTATGACTTGATTCTTCAAGAAATATAGTTACCAAACATTTTTTTAGTGTTTTGTGCCTCAGCATTGTCATAAGATAGAAGGAATTTCCTTAGAAAATGTCATTCAAATGTAACTTTCCAGGAAGCATCTTATTTCCCAGAGCAGCGTGGATGTGGATGGGGGGAATAATAAAAGGATTGATGTTTCAAAGAGCGAAATCTTTGAAGTCATAATTTAATTTATTGGCTAATTTATCTAGGTTCAGAGTCAAAATATTTAGGCAATGTAGTATGAGAAGCAAACTACATTTCTACATCTTGTATTGGCAGAATTACCCTTTCTCACTAAAAAGAGAAAGATGAAAAGAAAGAGACCCCCTTTGTTTGGAGGATGATTTGTCACCAAATTCGACTCATCTGGAGAAAACAGCACAGATGGTCTGGTTTGCTTCAGGTTTGTGGTTCCGTGCCCTGCATGATTCACCAGCGAAGGTAAATCAGCATCTCATTGCATTCTGGATTCACAGTCATAATAATAGATAGTCATGTCAATAACATTCTTCAGATTTCAGGAGGAAAACGAAGTTAGAGATTATTTTTCCCCACAGTTCTACATTCACGTGAATGAGGTGATGCTTAAAAAATACCTTTGCTTCCCACTAGCTAGCTATTTTATAAATGTTAATGTGAATGTGCCAGGGGGAGCTCAGCTCTGTTCTCCCTGATGACCTGGATGGGTGGAGGGTCGGGGAGAAGTTCAAGAGGGAGGGGATATGTGTATATATATAGCTGATTCACTTTACTGTACAGCAGAAACTAACACAACATTGTAAAGCAATTATACTCCAATAAAACACATACACACACAAATAGCTTTGCAAGCTTAATAAAATTCAGGATGACTTAAGCTCTCTGGCTCAGATCAAGTAAATCATTCTTTTATTTTAAGAAATGAATATCAAACATTTATCAGAAAGGAAAATCTTCAGCAGGCATTTGGCTATCCTTACACATGGTCATTTCCTTAACTGTTATTGTGGGGCCATTAATGTGTATAATTTACCTGCAAGGATGGATATTTAAAACGTACTTCAGCAGAGATTTGATATAAATTTACTAAGAATGAATGATAACTTTAATAATGGGAAATCTGATTTCCTAACCCCTAGTTCAGCAAATAGATTTATGCAAATCCAAAGAGGTTAGATCCCCTGTGAGAAGCAGATGGCTCCCTTTAGACTGTGCACAACACAGATTTCTCCTTTCCTTCTTGGTCATGTCCTGCATTACAGTTTACAGTTAGAAAGCTTCATTCATCTCCATTGAGCCCCACGTTTGTCACTGGACTGACCCGTACTGGAGAGCAGGTTGTAGTATCTCCTCTGCTTTGGTATCTCGAACAGGTTCCATTGTGCATCCGAGAGAGTAGTCCATCCGTGGGCACAGTGGTGTCTGTATTGGCTTTCTCAGGGCCAGGCTCTGTCGCGGCTGCTGCAAGTATCTAAATGAATACGCAACCCCAAATCCCTGAATGTTTATTTTGGTGTGGAGAGACAGGTAGTAAAGAGCTGAACATATAATATACACAGTATGTTTGAAAGTAGAAAGTGCCATGAAGGAAAATAAAGCCTAGTAAGGGCATAAGGAGTATTATGGCGTAGAGGTCATAAATGTAGGTAGGTTCCCAGGGAAGGCCTCGGGCTTCCCTTGTGGCTCAGCTGGTAAAGAATCCGCGTGCGACGCAGGAGGCCTGGGTTCGATCCCTGGGTTGGGAAGATGCCCTGGAGGAGGGAAAGGCTACCCACTCCAGTATTCTGGCCTGGAGAATTCCATGGTCGGTATAGTCCATGGGGCCACAAAGAGTCAGACACAACTGAGCGACTTTCACTTTCACGCCCCCGGGAAGGCCTCACTGAGACAGTGCCGTGGACTGAATTGCATCCCCTCAAATTCATATTTTGAAACCCTCATCCTAATCATGACTATATTTGGAGACAGGTCATATAAAGAGATAATTAGTGTTTAAGGGGGTCATAAAGGTGGGGCCTGATACTGTAGGATTAGTATTCATGTAAGAAAAGGTTAGCGTTGTCTGTCTCTCTATCTGCCATGTAAGAGCACAGCAGGAAGGAGGCACCTGCAGGACAAGGATTGAGGTCTCAGCCAGAAACCGAATCCACCAACACCTTGACCTTGGATTCCCTGCCTTCAGAACTGTAAGAAACAAAGTTTTGTTGTTTAAGCCACTAGTCCCTGGTCTATCATTGTGGTCGCCTAAGCTAATATAAAGGCCATAGTGGAGCGGAGAACTGAAGCAAGTATGAGGGTGCGGCAGGGTGCCGCGTGGGCGTTCATCTGCTGGAGAGCCTTCCAAGCGTAGGCAAAAGCCAGCGTAACACCCCAGGTCTCTGTGCTGTGGTAGGTAATTTACATACAGATATCCTGCTTCTCTGAATAGCTCTCAAAGAAGGGGAAGCTCTTATAAATTGCAAAATAATGAACTTCTAGGCCTTCCATTTATCAAGACTCTTGCATCCTTGATGGGATCAGCTATTTCCAAAGGTCCAACTTGAGAAGAAAGTATAACTTTTTCAGTAAATGATTAAAATATTTTCCCTTTGCCCATGTGATTAGACTTCTTCAAAACGTTATCTTATTTATTTTCAAAGCAAGATATTAAAATGGCATCTTATATCATATCATCTATTGCCTTGCTAGGTCTAATGCTACCAGTAAGAGCTAAGAAAGAGCTGGCTTAGAGGGATGGTATGGGGAGGGAGGAGGGAGGGGGCTTCAGGATGGGGAACACGTGTATACCTGTGGTGGATTCATGTTGATGTATGGCAAAACCAATACAATATTGTAAAGTAATTAACCTCCCTTTAAAATAAATCAATTTATATTAAAAAAATAAGTTCATGGCATCTGGTCCCATTACTTCATGTCAAATAGAAGGGTAAAAGATGGAAGTAGTGACAGATTTCCTCTTCTTGGGTTCTAAAATCACTGCAGATGGTGACTTCGGCCATGAAGTCAGAAGACATTTGCTTCTTGGCAGGAAAGCTATGACCATCCTAGGCAGTGTGTTGAAAAGCAGAGACATTACTCTGCCAACAAAGGTCCGTATAGTCCAGGCTGTGGTCTTCCCAGTGGTCACGTGTGGTTGTGAGAACTGGACTGTAGAGAAGGTGGAAAGTGAAGTCGCTCAGTCATGCCTGATTCTTTGCAACCTCATGGACTGCAGCCTGCCAGGCTACTCTGTCCTTGAGGATTCTCCAGGTGAGAATACTGAAGCGGATAACCATTCTCTTCTCCAGGGGACCTTCCCAACCCAGGGATCAAACCCAGGTCCCCCTCAGTGCAAAGAGACTCTTTACCATCTGAGCCATCAGGAAAGGTAAGAGTAATACATATTAGGTCACCTGGAAAGGGCCTTCTGTGTCCAAAGGCCATACCGATTGTAAAAGTGAAGTTCTGAGTATGTGTCAACACGTATGAACTACTCCAGAATTAGCTCCTCTATCTCAACCCCCTTCCAGTTATGAGTAGATGTAAATTTTAAAGAAACCCCTTCAGCAGGGATATGTTTTTGTCTGCTGGAACATTTTATTACACTTTTCTTCAAAACTTCTGAACCATATGCACACTGCTTTCTGACATGTAATTGATGATAGCACTATGTAAAGTGCAAAAGCTCACAAAAAGTCAAAAGATTAACTTTTGCCTCTCAGTGATCAGCTCTGAAGCATTCCTTTGTCATTTGAAAATAGCATGGGGAGGAGACAGAGCAATAACCATGCTGCTGCTGCTGCTAAGTCGCTTCAGTCGTGTCCAACTCTGTGCGACCCCATAGATGGTAGCCCACCAGGCTCCCCCGTCCCTGGGATTCTCCAGGCAAGAACACTGGAGTGGGTTGCCATTTCCTTCTCCAATGCAAGAAAGTGAAAAGTGAAAGTGAAGTCGCTCAGTCGTGTCCGACTCTTAGCAACCCCATGGACTGCAGCCTACCAGCCTCCTCTGTCCATGGGATTTTCCAGGCAAGAGTACTGGAGTGGGCTGCCATTGCCTTCTCCGTAACCATGCAGTACCTTTTAATTTTTTTTTTTTTTTTTTTTTGCATGCAGTAACCATGCAAGACCTTCCCTGATAGCTCAGTTGGTAAAGAATCCACCTGCAATGCGGGAGACTTGGGTTTGAACCTTGGGTTGGGAGGATCCCCTGGAGAAGGGAAAGGCTTACCCACTCCAGTACTCTGGCCTGGAGAATTCCATGGAGGGTCACAAAAAGTTGAACACTACTGAGCAACTTTCACTTTCAACCTTTTATTGAATCAGGAAGAAACTTCATCTGCCTGCCTGTACATACACCTTTCTGTGTACATAGGCTGACAGGGTCCTAGAGATGAATGAACACAGGTCATGGAAACCAGAATGACTTCTCTGAATTCAGATTTTTGATATTGACAAACAGTACAACCTGAGTTAAGGTACTTAATCCATCTGAACCTTTATTTGAGCTTATCCATGTAACCTGGAAAATTTGTTATCAGAGATAACAATACATATAAACTGCTTAGCATAATGTTTGTTGCATATTGCACTCAAGATACATGACCTCTGGTATTCAAAGAGGTATATTCTTCCCCACAGAGGCTCCAAACCCTGCGTGTTAATTGGAAATGGGCTGTTGATAAATACCAGAATTCAACTGACTTCACACTAACCTTTGGATCATTTCCATTTAATATAGGAAGAACTGGAAACAAGTGAAATGTAAATACTTCCAAGCTTGCGCATTTCCTGTTAGCAGTATTACTGAGGCCTTCTAACTATATAGTTTTATTTAGAGTATGAATGATGCTGGTATGCATTTAAATAGCTCCGGTAGCTTGTTAAAAACTTCAAAAGTCTGGGTCTCTGCCCTGGAGTTGTGATTTAGAACCCATTCAAATAATTCTGATCAGACTTTCTGATCACCTTGCACCAGGATCTCTCACTGTATGAATTACTAATTTATTATCTCACATTGGAAGGCTGAGAATCATCAGGTATCTAGCTTTCAAAATTAGCAACAGTTAGGGGCTTCCCTGATGGCTCAGTTGGTAAAGAATCCGCCTGCAATGAAAGAGACCCCAGTTCAATTTCTGGGTTGGGAAGACCCGCTGGAGAAGGGATAGGGTACCCAAGCCAGGTATTTTCGGGCTTTCTTTGTGGCTCAACTGGTAAAGAATCCACCTGCAATGTGGGAGACCTGGGTTCGATCCCTGAGTTAGGAAGATCCCCTAGAGAAGGAAATGGCTACCCACTCCAATATTCTGGCCTGGAGAATTCCACAGACTGTATAGACCAGGGGGTCCCAAAGAGTCAGACATGACTGAGCAACTTTCACTTCATTTCAATATCAATACAAGTAAATATTAGAAAAATTGGTAAATAGTTGACAGAAGGAATTGGTTGTAAATTGTTCTAGCATATGAGGGAATATGTTCAGTAACTAAATATAACATTGCAAAAGTTGGAAAAAATTCATACTATATAAAATGAAAAAAAAGAGAGCAGTTTGAAGTCTTATGTAAGAATAGATATTATTATTACTGAAAACACCAACTACCATATATTGAAATGGATCAAATCAATAATAGTAAGTGACTATCAATGGTTGATTTAGATTTGGAGATTCTGAGTAGTTTTATTCTTTCTCTTTTCTGAATTTTTCAACATTTTTTTCTTTGAATATATAAAACTTCTGTTAGCAGATTTTTAAAGCTTTTAAAAGTAATGGCAACGTTTCATTATTAGGAAAATAACATATATCCATCTACAAAAAGAACACAACATATATCCATCCATATATCCTGAGTAATGTTAAAATTCTATATTCAAAGAATAATGGGTCATAATGTTTAATGTTTTAAAGTTTTCTCTTCTCATATTTGAATATGTTTATTTTCATTAGAAAGTCAAGTTAGATGAATTTTATCAACATTTATTTAGTAAGAGATACAATAAAACAATAAGAAAGTATATTTATCAAATTTCTGCTGCCACCCAGTGGCTGCCCAGTCTGTTTTATTTTGTTCACCTGTCTAATTGACCAGTAACTTTATTCTACATTTGTAGGTAAAAATTAGTCTGTCTCAAAGAAGCAGTGATTTTCTACTCTGAAAATGACCAACTAAACTATAATATCAAGTAATAAAATTCTTTTTCAATAGATCAGCACTAAGATGTTTTGAATCCACATTAAGTAACATGCTAATAACTGTTTGTTTCACAAATTCTAGAATCTTTTTCTGGCTGTAACAAAGTCCTTTTTACGCTAACATTCTGTGAGTCCCGTGCAAGGGACAATTGCCACCCAGTAGCAATTATCACCTGCTCACTGAACTGGGTCCAGTTACTTTTAACTCTCAGAGAAGAGAAAAGTCGAGGGTGAGACTGAATTACACTTGGCCATCTCCAGAGGATGGCCATCTGCGGTTCAATAAGGGTTCAGCTAAATAAAACAGGACTGGCAGGTCTGCTGAGAGCTGAAGTAAGGTCTCCAGAATATGATATAACTGAAAACGTGTGAAAAAGAATGAAGGGAAACTAAGAAGACAGTACTGAATAAGTTCCAGTTCCAGTGCAAAGAAATTACAGAAAAGAAGCCACATCTAAAATATCAAATGAGAAATATAAAGGTCAGCTATGTAAATCAGTGTTACATAGGTTTGTAAAAGCCTTGGGAGGAAAATGGAGAATGAAACGCCAAAATATCATTGGTTACATGGTGCAGGTGGAATAAAAGGAAAAAACTACCTTTCTACCTCTCTCCATTTTTACTCATTACAGTGAATGGACATAACAGTAAATGTATTTTTTTTTAATCTATGGAATATTTATTGTGAAATGGAGGAAAATATAGTAAGTACTGATCTAGTGACTCCTTGTTGTATTTCTCTGAGAAGAGAGAAAGGGAACCTGAAATTGCCTTCAGAGTTGTAAAAGGGTTATTTCCCACCCAAAAAAGACATGAATGCAAGAAAAGGGGAAATGTTGAGAGGCATCCACACAAAGCCAGGCAATTAGGAGCCCAATTAGAACTAAGTGAACAAATGTAAAACAGAGACATCTTTTGACTGAAAGGTAATTCACAAAGTTGAAGCCAATACTAAACCCAGCTTATGAAAGGGCAATGTCAAAAAGTAACTTAGTTCACCCTGTATGACACTGTCTACGTCCATCCATGTCTCTCCAAAGGACCCAATTTTGTTCCTTTTTAAGACTGGGCCATATGCCACTGTATATATGTGTATCTGATTTATTTTGTTGTACAATAGAAACTAACATTATAAAGCAACTATATTCCCATAAAAACTAACTTTAAAATAGTAATTTAGGAGCTAAAGGACAATGAATAGAAAAGCACTTGTATGGAATAACAGCATATTTCAAATTCTAAATGAACCATAGTGTTTTCTCTGAACAAGGCAGGCTGGAAAACCCTATAGTGACTGTGAAAATCATACTCATGACTGTTACCTATGGGTCATTAATTCTAAATCAGGGGAGTGGCTTTGGAGGTTTTCAAGGGTAGAGCATGGATTGGTCAGTTGTGAAGATTTGCATCTTAAAGCTTTCATTCATGCATAGATCTTTTTTTGGCCCAAGCAGCCATTATAAGTTTAGAGGGATGGGCATGATTTTCGCTTGATTTTCTGTTGTGTATGTATGTCCCAGGATTCTTGTCTCTAAGGCACTCTTTTGGTTTGAATTGTTCCTGACAGACTTATCACTTTGGACCACTGTGGCCTCAAAGACATATATGGAGATCTTTTTTTACGTTTCTGCTTTCTTGGAAAGTTAACTCCTTACAAACCTAAAAGAGGTAAGTTTTTGATTGCCATTTTTTGGACCAGTTTATACTCATAAGTGATTTATATTGTTAAGAATATGTATGGCACTTCCCTGGTAGTCCAGTGGCTAAGACTCTGTGCTCCCAATGTAGGAGGTTTGGTTTGACCCCTAATCAGGCAACTAGATCCCACACACACATCTAAAGATCCCACATGTCACAGCGACAAGAAAGATCCACATGCCACAGTGAAGATCACTTAGTGCTGCAACAAAGACCTGGCACAGAGAAGGGAAGGAATGTGTAAAATAGCTTAGCATTTTTGTTTTAATTGTATTTCTGAACTGTTTGAAAATCGCTTGCATAAAATTTATCTTCTTAGTTTCAGGACAGTAACAGTTGCTATGCATTTATATTACTGATGACAATACCAATGTAAACAGTATAGTAAACAGTATAGGATATACATCAAAGTATATTAAAGTATATTTAAAAACATTAAAATGTTTTCTTCTGTGACTTTATACGACTGAATACCTGCTGACAACCTGTGCACAGTTACCGAGCCCAGTCACCTCTCTCTCTTCTTACCTGCTCTGTTTTCCTCTGTATAATTATCATCACCAAAGACAAAGCTTGAAGAATGGCTTAAATAAAAGTATAACAATCAGTTATATAACACAGATATTGTGCTTTTGTATTTTTCTAAAAGTTAGCTCAAATGAAGTTGGTTCATTTTGTATTTTTCTGAAAGTTAGCTCAAACGTGAGGTTGGTTCATTTTCTCTTTAGAAAGAAAGAGAAAAAAGGACTATTTTTAACCTCAGACTATCTTCAATCAGTACTGAGTATGGAAATCTGTCTGGGGTTTGATCTATATTACTATTACTTAATTTATATTGTGATATTCCTAGATATATCCTTATTTAACTTTGTAAACAAACAAATCCAGGTGTTAGTGCATTAAACTTCCATATATTATTTCTACTTTTAGTTCCTAATTTGGCAGTTATATATCTTATGCCATAATCAATTATATTAGCTTGAAGCCAAGTTCTTAAGTATTAGTGTGGCAACAATCAACTTGGAGCCTCACTGAAAAGGTAGATTTTGGATCTTAGCCATCAAAATTAGTGTGTCAGCAATAGAATGCAAGAATTTGTATATATATTAGGCAAATCAGGTGATTCTGATACTCATGGTATAGAGATTTAGAGTATGTGATTGTCATGTGCTTTTGTTATATCCTGAGATGTAGTATAACTCTATTAATCCCTTTAGAAGTTAGTGATTCTTGGAGAAAAGTGGGCAATGAAAGCCATCACATCAAATACCTCTGACAGGTAAGCTTACATTGAGGAGGACAGTTTGTTGGATTTGGGAGGGAAATGTATGGGCTGAGACTTTCCAAATATATAAAGTGAGCTCAATTCATAGGTTCCCACATTGGCAAATGATTTTTCTCCTTTCCTTTGCTTTTTCAATTTACTTTCAGCTTCAGGGTTCTGTCTCTTCCGTTTTACCTTTTTAATTTATTTGACTGTTCGCCCCATAGGCTACTTGAGTACGGGGATAAAAAATTTTTGACAAATTAAAATACACTCTATGAGTTTTCATGTACTTAATATTATTTTCTATTAGCCTTTTCATTCAAGAATATTTTACTTGAAAAACAAATGTTTCCTGCTGGTTAAAGTGAAGTCTCTTAGCTTTATTTTCCAACTTATTCCAAAAATAAAGTAATCAGCCCTTATGCTGATTCAACTAGAATTATGTCATTTATCTCTTCTTGTAGAAATCAGAATTATATATTCCTTACAATTAAATTTCCATCATTGAACAAGTATGAGCTATTCTAACTACCTTATATAATCTTGGTTTAAATATACATAGGCTTATATATTACATATTTAATATGAAGTTTACTGTACTTCATTCACAGAATGAAGATATTATTATATTCATTATATTCTCCAGCTAACTTTTGAATTTGCTCAGAAAATCACTAATCAAGATTTTGGCTATATTGTGTAACACTTGCCTTCATAAATACTAATACACAATTTAAAGTTTTGTCTTCTCTACTTTTCTGAATCTTGCTGTGGAAATAAGTAGTACCAATGGTCAGTATTTGAAAAGAGTATTTCAGATACTGGATAATTAACTGCTGCAATGTTAAAAAAAAATTGAATGTTGTAAAGTGAACTGATTACATTTTTTCATCCTCTAGATTATAAAATAGCAACAAACCTTAACAAATTAGATTACAGGTGAGGCCTTTAAGCTTTTGATCCACAGAAACCAGATGACTCCAGACAAAGCTCATAAAAAACACAGCGAGAAAGATTCTTTGATGTGAATGATTGAATTCACTTTGTTCTCATTTTATTCTTGAGTTTGGTTCTTTGAACCATAGAGACATGAATTTGACTTATTGTCTTCAATATCCATCTTACATGTTCTGTGTCGACACTATGACTCTCTTTGTACCATATTCCTGAAGTATATTGCCTGGCATTCTCAGAATCTCTGAATTTTACTATTTCTCACATTCAAGTGTGCTTTTCATAAGCAAGGTGTAGCTTGTTTGAAAGAAAACAGTGTGTTTATTTTGGGGTAACTTCCCAGAGTGCTTTCTTATATGTAAAGTGGAAAGAACTTGGATTCTAAGTCTGAAATCTAGGGTTTGAGTTACAGCTCTGTCATTAGTAGCTGTGTGATTTTTAATTCTCTAATTCTTAATTTCTTTGTTTAATTTACACACATCATATTCAGGAGTGCAAAGAAAATGTGTCATCTTACATTGTAGCTGAGGATTGCATTAGGGAGATTTGGAAATTAAATTTAATAAAATATGGTAACCTCGTTCTGATCCAATTATTTAAAGTCATTAAGGAGGAGAGTGGAAAAGTTGGCTTAAAGCTCAACATTCAGAAAATGAAGATCATGGCATCTGGTCCCATCACTTCATGGGAATAGATGGGGAAACAGTGGAAACAGTGGCTGACTTTATTTTTGGGGGCTCCAAAATCACTGCAGATGGTGATTGCAGCCATGAAATTAAAAGATGCTTACTCCTTGGAAGGGAAGTTATGACCAACCTAGATAGCATATTCAAAAGCAGAGATATTACTTTGCCAACAAAGGTCCATCTAGTCAAGGCTATGGTTTTTCCAGCAGTCATGTATGGATGTGAGAGTTGGACTGTGAAGAAAGCTGAGCACCAAAGAATTGATGCTTTTGAACTGTGGGGTTGGAGAAGACTCTTGAGAGTCCCTTCTACTGCAAGGAGATCCAACCAGTCCATTCTAAAGGAGATCAGTCCTGGGTGTTCATTGGAAGGACTGATGTTGAAGCTGAAACTCCAGTACTTTGGCCACCTCATGAGAAGAGTTGACTCATTGGAAAAGACTCTGATGCTGGGAGGGATTGAGGGCAGGAGGAGAAGGGGACGACAGAGGATGAGATGGCTGGATGGCATCACCTACTCAATGGACATGAGTTTGAGTGAACTCCGGGGGTTGGTGATGGACAGGGAGGCCTGGCGTGCTGCCATTCATGGGGTCGCAAAGAGTCAGACACGACTGAGCGACTGAACTGAAACTGAACTGAGGTAATGTCTTCATTTAAAAAAAAAATGATTGACCATTTTTTAGAATAGTTTTACACTTACATAAAAATTGAGACAGTAGAAAGAGTTTGCATATACCCTGTGTTGTTTTGCCTATTATCAGTAACACCTTACATTACTATGGTGTATTTATTACAATTAATAACAATATTGATACATGATTATTAACTGAAGTCCCTAGTTTATTGACATTTCTTTAGTTTTGCTTAATGTCTTTATCTGCTCCAGGATTCCATTTAGGATATGACATTACATTTAGTCACTGTATCTTCTTAGGCTCCTGTTGGCTGTGACAGTTTCCTAGACTTTTCTAGTTTGAGGAATATTGGTAAGGATTTTTATAGAATCCCCTTCTGTAGGAATTTGTCTTATATATCTGTTCAGATCATTTGTCCACTTTTTAGTTAAGTTGTTTGTTTATTGTTGAAGTTTGAGTTGTTTGTATGTTTTTAATACATGGACAGTATCAACTTTGTTACAAAAATATTTTCTCCCAAACCATGGCTGGCTTAATTCTCTTACAATGCTGTAGAGTAGAAATGTTTTTATTTTAATAAATCAAACTTTTTTTTCTTTCATTAATCATGCTTTAGTGTTGTGTATAAAAATTCACCTGCACACCAAAGGTCATATATATATTCTTCTATATTTCTTCTGGATCTTTCATCATTTTGCTTTTTTGCGCTTAGGTATGTGATTGATCTTGAACTGTGAAAGGTATAAGGTCTATGACTAGTTTTACTTTTTGCATGTGAACATACAATTCCAGCATAAGTTTTTGAGAAGACTGTCCTTTCTCTATTTACTTTCCCTTGTTTCTTTGCCAAAGATCAGTTGACTATATTTGTGTGGGTCTGTTTCTAGACCCTTTATTCTAGTCTGCTGATCAGTGTATCTGTTCTTTCCTGAGCCCCATGCTGACTTCGTTACTGTAGGTTTTGTGCAGGTCCTATGGCTTTGTTCTTCTTCCTTAGTGATGTGTTGGCTCATCTGGATCTTTTTCCTTTCCATATAAATTTTATTTTATTTTATTTTATTTTTACTGATAAGTTACCTTTATTTATTTATTTGTTTTTTAATTTTAAAATCTTTAATTCTTACATGCGTTCCCAAACATGAACCCCCCCTCCCACCTCCCTCTCCATATAAATTTTAGAATTAGTTTATAAATATCTATAAAATACCCTTCTAGGATCATGATTGAACTTGTATTGAATCTATAAATCAAAGTAAGTAGGATTGGCAATAATATTAAACACTCCAGTCTATGCACATGGAATATCTCTCCATTTGTTACATATTGTTTGATTTTTAAAATCTGAGTTTCATGTTCTGCATATAGATCCTAGTTATGTTTTGTTAGATTTGTATTTAAGTGTTTTGTTGATTTTAATTCAATCGTAAATGGTACTGTGTTTTAAATTTTAAATTCCAATCATTTGTTGGATGTATGTAGAAAAGCTTCCTGGGGGCTCAGTCTGTAAAAGAATCCACCTATAATGTGGGAGACCTGGGTTTGATCCCTGGGTGGGAAGATCCCCTGGAGGAACGCATGGCAACCCACTCCAGTATTCTTGCCTGGAGAATCCCCATGGACAGTGGAGCCTAGTGGGCTGCAGTTCGTTGGCTCCCAAAGACTCAGACATGACTGAGCAACTAAGCACAGCACAGCATATAGAAAAGCAAATATCTTTATGTAGTAACCTCATATCCTAAGTATGATGTTAGTTGTAGGTTTTTTGTAGAATTTCTTCATCAATTTGGGTAAGTTCCCCCATTTCTAGTTTGCTGAGAGTTTTTTTCAAGAATGGGTGCTGAATTTTGACAAATGATTTTATCAAATGCTTTTTCTGCATCGATACAAGTGTATACTTTTGTGGATTAAATTAATTGGCCTTTGAATGTTAAACCAGACATTTATGCCTGGAATAAATCTCATATGACTGTTATATATAGTTTTTTACATTGTTATGTTAAACTTACTAACATTTTGTTAAGGACTTTTTCATCTGTGCTGATGAGAGATATCCATCTGCTGTTTTCCATTTGTACATTGTTATTTAACTGATTTTGGTGTTAGGATGATGCTGGACTCTTGAAATGAGTTGGGAAGTGTCTGCTCTGCTTCTATTTCCTGAAAGATATTATAGAGAACTGGAATCATTTCTCTCTTAAATTACTGGTAAAATTACCAGTGAAATTTGTGGGCTTGGTATTTTCATTTTTAGAAAGTTCTGAATCAACTGATTCAATTTCAGGCAATAGGAACTATGATTTTAAAAAGAGGAAGATATTTGGTGTGAGATTTGGTGTTAATCTGGCTAGGTTTTAGGCTGTGTTTAATGATTTCTGTATCTGTAGGTACTGCAAGCATAAGATTCTTCTAGTATCTTTGTTATCTTCTTGCCTGTTGTCTTTGGGTTTCTCTCAAACTCCTTAAATAAGTTTTATTCCTTACAGTACTTCAACACTAATACACTGTTATTAAACTAGAACCCCATTGACCTAGTGGTAAGGAGTAAGGGTGAGGAAACCTACTAAAATCTTATAATTAAATCCCCATCTTTTAGATGAAAGTGAAAGTGGAGAGTGAAAAAGTTGGCCTAAAGCTCAACATTCAGAAAACGAAGATCATGGCATCCAGCCCCATCACTTTATGGGAAATAGATGGGGAAACAGTGGAAACAGTGGCAGAGTTTATTTTGGGGGGCTCCAAAATCACTGCAGATGGTGATTGCAGCCATGAAATTAAAAGACGCTTACTCCTTGGAAGAAAAGTTATGAGCAACCTAGATAGTATATTCAAAAGCAGAGACATTACTTTGCCGACTAAGGTCTGTCTAGTCAAGGCTATGGTTTTTCCTGTGGTCATGTATGGATGTGAAAGTTGGACTGTGAAGAAGGCTGAGTGCCAAAGAATTGATGCTTTTGAACTGTGGTGTTAGAGAAGACTCTTGAGAGTCCCTTGGACTGCAAGGAGATCCAACCAGTCCATTCTGAAGGAGATCAGCCCTGGGATTTCTTTGGAAGGAATGATGCTAAAGCTGAAACTCCAGTACTTTGGCCACCTCATGCGAAGAGTTGACTCATTGGAAAAGACTGTGATGCTGGGAGGGATTGGGGGCAGGAGGAGAAGGGGATGACAGAGGATGAGATGGCTGGATGGCATCACGGACTCGATGGACGTGAGTCTGAGTGAACTCTGGGAGTTGGTGATGGACAGGGAGGCCTGGCATGCTGTGATTCATGGGGTCGCAAAGAGTCCGACACGACTGAGCGACTGAACTAAACTGAACTGAACTGAGTCCCTGGAACATAACTTTAACTGTTTCTTACCTTCCCCTCCCCTTAGGTGAGACAGAAAGCCTAGAGGTGGCTAGAATTGTGTAATTGTAATTGTGCAATTGTCCTACATAAGAACAATTTACCTAGGAGAGGTAAATCTCTGGTAAGATCTTTTTACCTGGAAAGTAGATCTTTTTTATGAAGAACTCATTGGGATTATTTCAAAATGAATACTTTTATTTCCCTCTTTAATATATAGGAGGTGATTTTTCTTGGCTCTCCACCATTAGCATATGGTTTGTCAGTATAAAACCCACAAAAGTGTGGGTTCCACCCATGACCATGGTGCCAATAGTTTATCACTTTCAAACTAGCCTACAATCAGCATCCATCCAGCTGTTTAAATTACCACTTAAGTATTTCTACAATTATAGCTCTAGCAGCTTCCTTTTCAAAGAGGCATATCTTGACTGTGTTTCTCTGTATTCACTTTCCTCTGAAGATTTCAGGCTGGTCATTTGCTCTATGATGTCAGTTCTCTTATAGATCTAAGGAAAAAAAATCAATGATTTTTACTTTGCTCAGCATCTCGTTGAGCAACATGCTCTTGTTGTTGTATGGGTGGGAGTTAGATCTTCCTAATTCTTTACATGTAAGAAGTGAACACATAAGTCTAATAATATCCTCTTTGAAGTAATTGTCTCTATCTCAGCTTTCCCTTCTCCTTCCCATGTTCTCTAAGACAGTTTCTGGGCATCTGAGAGAAGGGATAGATGTGATCTTGTAGTGGAGGGTGGGAGGGAGCCCTTCCATGTGTTCCTAGGTTCTTGTTCTGCTTGGTGATTTCTTGGGTTTATCCAGAAGTGTTGCTTTCATACCTGCTTACTGCATGCTCAAGAGGTGTCAGCAGTCGATGTCTGTGGCTAGTAGGTCAATGGCCTTTTCTCTTCTGCCTCTAAAGTCATCTCTGCTGACCCAGCCCCACTGTAATCTTGCTGAAACTGAGATCTCCACAGTTATGGCAATGCAGTCTATTTAATCTGCATCTGAGCATCCTTCATGGCCAATCTGAGTGACAAGTCTCTATCAGAGTCCCAAAAAGTCAATGTTAAAAGCCTTTCTGCTTCTGACTTTGCTTTCAACGTGTCCAACTGTGCATCTCCTAGAACTTTAGCTCAAAGGCAGGAAGGTTGTGACAACCTTGTCTCTCCATCAACCTCTGCACGTTAGCTCCTTCTCATCCCAGGAACCACTCAGGGCCAAAAAGAAAAGCTTCATTCTCCCCTTGTTCTTTCTCTTTTGCCTGACTCCATTGTATGACATAGCCTCTTTCTTCCCAGTATGTCATTTATTCCACTTCTCTTTCAGAAATTATAATGGCAGAAACACCATGTTGAAACATGACAAGGTGGAGAGAATAAAACACTTTTGCTTAATAGTCTCAATCTTTATAGCTATAAAATAGGTATATTGATATCTATTTAAGGGCTCTTTTAAAGACTTGGATAATGTTTTTGTAAACTATTTGGAAAATTCTAGTCATTATACATATATTAGTTTTTATTATTTGATACTCTAAAGATAATCACTAATCACTGTCATATAAAATATTTTAATACTAATATTCAGGGGTATATTTTACGTGTGTTTGGAGCATTGAATCGGAAACTTTCAGCAGAAAAGTAGTCACCATATGGATTTTTAGAGATTCCTAAACTAGCCACTGTAATTATGAAGGAAAAGAAGAATAGCAAATTGAGAGAGTTGTTTAATGTTTTAGCCTATTATCCACCATAAAGTTCTTTATTTTCCTTCAAAGCATTAATAAGATAAGTTCTGTGGTTGATATTTTTCTTTTGGAGAAGTATGCCTTTGGCATCTTTGTGGGCATATCAAAATAATCTTAAGGCAAGGAGAGAATAGAGATTCCAAATAGGAAACCCACAGCAAACTGCCATGATTTTTCTGATGACTCTAAAAGTGATCAAATGAATGGTCAGCTGTTTGGGGAATGTCATGACTCTTCCATCTGGCTCAGCTAGACTGCAGAATTAGACTGCAAACACAGAGAAGAACAAATTTCTCAGGACCAAAGAAATAATGGGCATTTCAGCAAATTTTTACTGTGTTCCTATCATAAGCCTGGTCTTGGGGTAGGCAATGGAGATAAATACTTGGATGAGAATGGTCAGTGTACTCAAGGTCTAGATGGGAAGATGGCATCTAAACAGAATTTTCATGATGTTGTGACGGATACTATGATGTAGGTAGCTATGGGCTTACAGGGAATCATCATGCAAGTCAGATTTGGGATTGGAGAGTGACTTTTGGAAGAAACAATGCTAAATCTGAATCTTGACTATTGAGTCAGGCTTATCCAGGCAAAGAAAATGGAGATAAATATTTCAAGAAAGGAAGAACAGGAAGACAAATGAGAATTTGGTCCAGACAGACAATTTTAATCAATTTATTGTTCCTGGAGCATAAAGTCTAAGTAGCGGATAGAGGCTGGAGAGGGACACAGGATTCAGATGGTGGAGTGCCCCTACATTGCACAAAGGAGTCTGGACTTTATCCCATGGGTGAGAGTCAGTTGGTGAGGGATTTTCTGCAAGGCTGATTCATGGTTGGTTTTATGTTTTGGGTGAACAGCTCAGAGGTCACTGTTGAGAAAAACAGTGAGACAACAAACAGGCACTCATGAACTCTTACAGTCACTCAGGAATGGAGTGTGAAAGTCTGGTCTCCACCAGCAGAGATAACTGGGTATAGATTTGGAAAATGGGTAGGAGCTTATACAAACAGGATTTGGGAACCCCTTAACATGTGTGAATGAACAAGTGGATGAGAGAAAGGATGGGAGTGGGATAATCTTTAATTTTCAGCGTTGAGCACAAAACACACTGATATCTATGTTACCCAACACAAAAGAAGAATCCACTTAGGGAAATGGTGTAATATTCAATTCGATATGTATTGAATTGGATGTACTGGTGAGGCATCAAAATTGTAATTGCAGTAGGCAATTGACTAAACGATTCTGAAGCTTTGGAAAAAGATCTGAGCCAAAGCTAAATATTAGCACATCATCAGCTTATACATAATTGCTCAATATCATTAGAATTAAGGAGAATGTTCCAGGATGGTGTGTAGAAAGAAGAAACCATTGACTTGAGGACATAACTCTAGGAAACCCCTATATAAATGGGGGTGCTGGAAACACAAGTACCCCCAAAGGTGACTGAGAAGTGATGGTTTGAGTAAAAAAGGAGCAAGAAAAAATGTCATAGAAGGGAAGGGTTGGAAGTATTTCATGCAGCTAAAAGTATCAGCAAAAGTCAGGATCTAAAGATATTCTGTGTATTTAAAATTTTAATGGATTTAAAAATTTCTGAAGCATTTTGTGATATATATAAGTATAAAATGACTGAGTGAGTACCAGATAAAATTTTGCAATAATTCAAAGTATTTTCTGAAGAGCCAGAGGTGACTACATAGCAGTTGAGGAATGAATTAAAAATAAGAAATTGGATGTAACAAATACAGACAAAATTTTCCAGAAAGCTGAAGAAAAATGGGAAGATGGGACCAGTAGAAAAAGAGTGATGTAATGTTGAGGATTTTATTTTGTTTCTGTATGCTCTATTTCTCATTTTTAAACAGAAGAGCCTTTACCATGTTTATGATAAAATTGCCTTCAATCAGGGGAAAGAGACGTTGAACCTACAGGGACATTAGGAAGTATTGGAGGGACAAAGAACCACAGAAAGTGGTGTGGAAACCAGTTAAGATATTGGACTTTGAATGGTCGAGATTAGAGAGAAAGAAGTTAGGATGGCTACAAATATAGACAAGAGTGCTGGGCTGGGGAGAAGTGTGGTTCATTTACTCATGGAGAAAACATGGTGTGCTGAGTGTAATGGGGTCTGGGCATGGAATGCATATGTAAACCCTTCATGACTAACTAGGTAAGGACTGCCCATTAGACCGTTTAATTAGAAGTCCGTAGTGACTCAATGCTTTACAGCTCCAAGGCTTTGTATTCTCCAAGATACTCAGAATTAAAGCCTTTTATCTGGACTTTCAGGCAGAAATATAAAAACAGGCAGTCATAATATTGACTTTTCTTCTGATTAACCACTTTAGAAAGAGGAAGAGAAAAATCACATGATGCTGGAGAGCTCTTCTTGCCCGTCACCCTCTGGGTGACATTGTGCTGTGCTTGCCTTCCTGTCTTTCCCACTAGAGGCAATGTGGTGGAGTGGGAAGAAATTGATCTTTAGAGCCACAGGGACTGGGTTTTATCTTACCCTATCCATTTAGAAACTGAATTTGTTGTTCAGTCACTAAGTCATGTCTAACACTTTGCAATCCCATGACTTCCATGAACCCCAAAGAAGCACACCAGGCTTTCTTGTCCTTCACCATCTCACATCCATTGAGCTGGTGATGCTATCCAACCATCTCATCATCTGTCACCCCCTTCTCTTCCCCTCAATCTTTCCCAACATCAGGCTTTTTTCTAATGAGTCAGCTCTTTGCATCAGGTGGCCAAAATATTGGAGCTTCAGTGTCAATCCTTCCAGTTAATTTTCAAGGTTGACTTCCTTTAGGATTGACTGGTTTGATCGCCTTGCTATCCAAAGGATTCTCAAGAGACTTCTCAAGCACCACAGTTTGAAAGCATCAATTCTTCAGCCTAATTTTTCCCTGTGGTCTAATTCTCATATCTGTACATGGCTACTGGAAAAAGCTGAATGCCCTTGAGAAACTACTTCACATCTCTGAGCCTGTGTGTTTGCATTTATAAAGTACATACGGCTCACAAACCTGTATGGGTTTGGTGTGAGACACAAAATGTGAATATTGCTCAGCAACTGATGCTTGGAACTCACTAGGGCTGCCAGTCTCAGTTTCTCTCATAGGCTCTGAACCCCTAAGGGGCAGGGCATGTCTTAGCCCTGGATTCCCAGTTCTTAGCACAATACTGGATACACACACACACACACACACACACACACACACACACACACACACACATTCACTCTTGGGAAATGTAGGTTAATTTGTTGAATGAACAAATAAAGCAACTAAAAAAGTTCTATAGCTGTCAATATTTTATAATCAAAAAGAAAAAATGAAAACAACATACACTGATTCATTTGTAAGTCTTCCAGCAGACAGTTTTGGGGCTCCTGACCTTCCCTCATGCTTAGCATAATGATTCATAATATTTTTTTCTTTTTGTAAATACTGTAATTTTTGCTAGGATTGCCTTTGACACATATTGAAAAATAACTCTTTCCCTTTCATTCTTTTTATAACTTTGATATAGACAAGTTACTGAGTTAACAAGTTACCTTTACTGATTGTACATGTGTCTCTTTTTTTCTCTGTAATTATCCTCATTATAGGCTTTCCTCCCTAACCTACTTAAGTAGACATAAAACTTAACATACATAAAGGTAATGTGCAGTTCTCTGCTTTGTTTTAAAAGTTTCCCAGGTGCTGTAAGACAGGGCTCCCATGGAAATCTCATTAAAGTCTACCTTGATTAAAAGCTCCTGTTCCTGGATTATCAAAAACCTAGTTGAGGGTGGAGGGATAGGGTACAAAATAAAGAGAGAATACATATACCTGTGGTCGATTCATGTTGCTGTATGGCAAAACCCATCACAATATGGTAAAGTAATTATCCTCCAATTAAAATAAACTAAAGGAAAAAAGAGGGAATATGTGGACTAATGCTTGCAGAAAGCAGATTTTTAAAAAATGTGTTAGCCCATATTTCTATTGTTATAGATGATTTTATTCCTTATGTACAGAGAAGTTTGATAACCGTGTGATAGGTCACTGAGCAGTGGTTACTGAGTCTTCCAGTCACAGAACAAGGCTGAGTGGGAGGAATCACGACATTTGCTCACAGTGGCCGGGACCACACTGCCAGCTCATTAGGCTGGTGAATCTTTTCATCCCCTGTTCTCTGTTTCCATCTGGACATGCAAGGGGAAATCTGAGACTAGAACTCTGGATTTGATACCCTTCTTCTGCTCCCACTAAAGCAGCTGAGAGAAACTCACCCACGTCTTTTTTTTTTCCCCCACAGTTCAGTTTGTTGGCTCACTGTGCAATTGATTAGCCTGTTCTTGAAATGGGAATCAGAGCTGACACTCTCTGCAATGCAGAGGGCAGTAAAAAGGAACTGTCAGTCTTTGCTCAGGACTCAATGGATTTCTGTCCCTCCAGGCTTGATGGGGACATTTGAGGAGCACAAGCTTCAAGGGGCAGAAGTGGAGAGCTGAAAGTCTTAGATGTTTCACCTGTGATGGGTTATTCAGGCTTTCTCCTGTCTCTCCTTGTATGGTATCCAGAGGAGTGGTACCACATGGCCTTATTTTAGAAAATTGTGTGACTCTGGCTTCCCTGGTGGCTCAGCAGTAAAGAATCTCCTGGATGCATCTGCTGCATCTCTTGTGATGCAGGAGACACAACAGGAGCCATGGGTTTGATCCCTGGGTCAGGAAGATCCCCTGGAGAAGGAAGCAGCAACCCACTCCAGAATTCTTACCTGGGAAATCCCATGGACAGAGGAGCCTGGTGGGTTATAGTCCAAGGGGTCACAAAGAGTCTGACATGACTTAGCAACAAAACAGCAGCAGTGTGTCTGTCGTCATTATAATTCTGCTCTTTTTAGGAAAATAGTTTCAGTACCATCACCAAGCAGTAGTGATTTTGGCAGAAAATTTCTCTGAATGAATTTAAAGATGGATTTATGCTATGTCATACAAAGAGTAAAATGCAATTTGTTTGCTTGGTTTTGTCTTCTTTGTCTTAATTGACCAGTAAAACTGAGATATTCCCTATTTTTGGCATTTAGGGAACAAAATTACCCCTGTACATAAGGATATTATCATTTATTTTAAAATGGTCTACTATTTTGCTGGTTATCAGCTTTTTCTACCTATGAAACAAAAAGGTTTACCCTCCTCTTTTGAACATTTTCCCTCCCACACCCCTACAAACTTTTTCTCCTTATCTAAGAGTTTTTCTTAATGGTTTCCCCCATCAAGAAGAGAACTGATTACATATTATTTCAATTCAATTTCCTTGGTATTGATTTTAACCTCCTCAGAAATGTAAAAGTAGAACTAGCTCTTCATTACCCGAAGATGTATTCCTTTTTATGTATTATTACACTGATTTTTATCTCCAGTCCTATATTAGCTATTAATCATTGATTTTTTAAATTTAATTTTTTTCTAGTCCTCATCCTCTTTCCATTATGATCAACATTCCCAGAATGACCATGATAGTTGCTGCAAATTACTGAATGTATTACCTATAAAGTGTCTAAATGCCCAGCAAAGATTCCCATTTAATCCCCCAGCAAATGTAAAGCGCAGAATTGTCATTGTGCCCACTTTATGCCCTCAGAGGATTACATACAGCCTCTGGGTTCATGGCCACATATGGTTAATCAAGCTCCTGTTCTTTCTACTGCACTTTGCTGAAACATTTTAGGCATTTGTGGTTATGGATTAAATATTTCAGAAACCAAAAATCTTGGCCAAAAAGAAAGCTTCATTTCAAGCATATAAACACAGGTTACTGCATTCATATGAATGGCTGCTGGGTAGAAAGCATGAAACTGAACCATTAAGTCAAATGCAATCGCTTCATCTTTTTTCTTAACTTATGAAACTTCCTTTTTAATTTATTAAAATCCATATTTTATGTTCTAGAAGTCATTTTTAAGGAATGCTTAAATGATGTAATTATAAAAATGGTAAGTGCAGTGAAAATGGAAAGGACATGAATGACTATCAATAGAGAGCTGTTAATATAAATTATGGTTTGTGCAATGGTGTTCTCTGTAGCAGTTAAAAAGCCCAAAAACCTATATATTTTGATCTGCAAGGGTGACAAATGAGTTATAGGGTAATGCATGTTGTATTGATCAATTTTTATAAAAATATAGATGTGATTATATGTACATATGGCAATGTCTGTATGAAGGTAGCAAAAAAAAAAAAAAATTCCAGTGGGAAAATACCTTTCACCAAAATGTTAATAATGATTGCCTTTGAGGTCTGAAATCAGTGAAACTATTACTTCATAGTATAAATGCTTAAAAATAAGTGAGTGATTTTAAGGGAGACATTTGTAGCTTTTGGTTTTTAAAAATTAATGTTTATTAATGTTAGAATCTGACTCTTACCTTATAAAGGTATTTTTCTGTGCTTGGGCATGAGCAGTCTCTCTCTCTATATATATACACCATATGTAATCTTCATATGGAATCTTTATTCCCACTGCAACTAAAAAATATCACCAGACAGCAACAACAACAACAACAAAAACATACATATCTTTAAAGTTAATGAAGATCTATGGATACAAAAACATCTAAAAAACAAACACAAAGACTCTAAACTCCAGAGAGATTAGCACTCTGAGACCAGTTGTTGGAGGTGGTGGCGGGGCTAATAGAGATACAAGCCTGCAGTATTTTGTTTAGACAAGCAGAAAACAGTTACCTTTGAACAAGGCCATGCACAGGCTTTCCTCATAGCCCAGTTGGTAAAGAATCTACCTGCAGTGCAGGAGACCTGGGTTTGATTCCTGGGTAGGGAAGATCCCCTGGAGAAGGGAATGGCAACCCACTCCAGTATTCTTGCCTCTAGAATCCCATGAACAGAGGAGCCTCCAGGCTCCATGTCCTTGGGGTCGCAAGAGTCAGCTACCACTTAGCAACTACACCACTACCACCGGGATGCATTAGCATGCTGGATGCTGGATTTGAAACTGTGGGGGCCTCAAAAGCAGAAAACAACTTTTTCTATCAATAAATTCTCTTACATGGGAATTTTAATAAGTAAGGAGAAGCTGGGGGTGAGTCTGGAGAGCAGAAAGAGATCTCTGCTGGTGTCTGCTCTGCAGTCCTTAATTTTGAACTCTTGTGGTCTCACAATCTCATGGTTTCACAGATGTGCAGAACCGTGAGAAACTCCTGTTTCATGATTCAGTCCCACGGTTCTGTTGTAGGGATACAGTGAACTCTAAGTCAAAGCAGTTGAAACCAGAGATGAACAACTGAGTCTAATCAAAGTCATAACTAAACTCTCACCCAATTCACCTTCTGATGAGATCCTGTATATCAGTGTTGCAGCCATATGAGAATTGGGGTTGAAGAGCAAAGAGAGTTAGTAAACTTCTAATTGCAACATCCTGTTAGAGGAATTAAAGCCACAACCTCACTCCAGACCAGCTCAGCCTTTAACTGAACTCGAGCTGAACTCAGGTCTAGAAACTGAACTCAACAGAATAGTAAACCATGTCTGATTTCTGGCTACCTTACCTGGAGCATCTTTGTGAAGACGATTCTGTATTAATCGAGATTCAATCAGAAGAGAGAAACCACAGAAGAATTTGAACAGGGAAAATGTAGAGAATTGTTACCTTTAACAGGGGATTGGGGACTGAGGGATGGACCAGAGAGAAGTTAAAAAGAACTCTTTTGACTTATTCCACTGGAGTAGACACCTTGGAAGGCTAAAGCCTAGTTCATCCACAAAAAAGCAAGCATGCAAATCAACCTAAGTATATAGCTAATGAGCTGAAAGAGAGAGAGATATCATAATAGTACTTAATTAAAGAAGGAAAACAGAAAATAGGGAATATTATGAATGCTATAAATAACTTTATACTAATAGATTTAACACTAAATGAAAATGCAGTCCACAGATATCTGTAAATATTTATTGTAATAAATACATTTATTCTATTCATTGTAGCCAAAAAAACAATTGAGAGCAATCCAAATATCTGTTAACAGGTGAGTAAATAAACAATTGATCACATATTAATACATAGAATGGGATATAAGTAGCAATAATGGTGAATGACCTAGTGATCTACCCAATCACATGGATAAATATCTCAACTGTATTGGATGGAGCAGCCTGATAAAAGAATATATACTGTATGGTTCCATTTATATGAAATTCTTAATAGGTGAAACAAAATGTAACTGGGCTTCTCTTGCGGTTCAGCCAGTAAAGAATCTGCCTGCAATGTGTGAAATCTGGGCTTGATCCTTGGGTTGGGAAGATACCCTAGAGAAGGAAAAGGCTACCCACTCTAGCATTGTGGACTGGAGAATTCCACGGACTGTATAGTCCATGGGGTCGCTAAGAGTCAGACACGACTGAGTGACTTTCACTTTAATTTTCAAGTGTAGTTGGCAGAATTTAGGTGGTGTTGTCTGTTGGCAGTGGGAAGGGAGACAAGAATTGTTGAAACAAGATACTGTTTTTGGGTGATAGAAGTATTCTGTATCTTGACTGAGGAGGCAGAGAAGTGTATGTATTTGTTAAAACTCATGTAACTGTCGGAGAAGGTGATGGCACCCCACTCCAGTACTCTTGCCTGGAAAACCCCATGGATGGAGGAGCCTGATAGGCTGCAGTCCATGGGGTCGCTAAGAGTCAGCGACTGAGCGACTTCACTTTCACTTTTCACTTTCATGCATTGGAGAAGGCAATGGCAACCCACTCCAGTGTTCTTGCATGGAGAACCCCAGGGATGGGGGAGCCTGGTGGGCTGCCGTCTATGGGGTCGCACAGAGTAGGACACGACTGAAGTGACTTAGCAGCAGCAGCAGGATGTAACTGTATATTTACATCTTGTGCATTTGGAGGTAAATTATAACTTTTCAAAACCAATGAAACAGTTAATTAAATAATTAGATTCTACAGTGTGTAAGGCACACTTCTGGGTGTGAAGTCAATGTATCATTTCTAGGTACTTACAGGAGATGATCCTTCTCTTCTATGTAGATGTCAGTCGCCTCTAAAACGATGACTTTTTGATCCCTCCTTCCTGCCCTCTACCTTTCTCACACACAGGCAGTATCATTATCTTCTTGTTGTTGTTATTGTTGTTGTTTTAATTCTTGAGACTGGTTTGATTGAAATAAGAACCATGATCTGAAGAAGTTTTATTTGTTGCTTTTTTTAGTTTTGAGAAGATGTAGCCACACCTATGTTTAAAAAAATCGGCACACTGCAGAGCTGAACAGATAAGCATACAGCACTCCTTGTCTTCTCGATCAGTTATTTCATACCATAAATCCTTTAATATCAGTTTGTTACTATATCCTGTATACAGATGAAGACTCTGAAGCTCAGGCCAAATAGTGTTGTGAGAGCAACATATCAAGACCCCAAAACTCTGGGTTTCAGGTGTCCTCGTGCCCTCTTTCACATTCATGAAAAATTTGTTTTCATTGTTCAATTGCATGTATATATCTCAAATACTCCTCCATAATTTGGGGGAATAAATACTGCTACTCCTGTCCTACTATAATCCAGTTCACGGAATTTGCCCCTTTGCATCTTATATATGTTTTCCTTTTGATGTTCCTACAGATGTAAAAGGAAGGATAGAATAAGAGAAAAAGAGTAATTTTTTTGCACTGTGTCGTCATTGTTGTTTAGTCACTAAGTTGTGTCTGACTCTTTGCGACTCCATGGACTGTAGCCCTCCAGGCTCCTCTGTCCATGGAATTTCCCAGGCAAGAATACTGGAGTAGATTGCCATTTCCTTCTCCAGGGGATCTTCCCAGCCCAGGGATTGAACTCATGTCTCCTGCATTGGCAAGTTCTTTACCACTGAACCACCAGGAAAGCCCACTGTTTTCTTTATACTTCATTTATATAACATACAGATCTTGACTGTAATTCTTTAATTGTACTTTGGAACTTCAACAGATCGGATTAAGAGTACCCTAGAGATTTCTTTGTAGATTTCTGATTGTATTTCTCTCCATTTGTACACTGCTTGTGTGGGCTTCCCAGGTAGTACTAGTGGTAAAGCACCTGCCTGTCAATGCAGGAGATATAAGAGATGTGGGTTTGATCCCTGGGTGGGGGAGATCCCCTGTAGGAGAGCATGGCAACCCACTCCAGTATTCTTCCCTGGAGAACCCTTGGACAGAGGAGCCTGGCGGCTATAGTCCATAGGGTTGCACAGAGTCAGACAGGACTGAAGCCACTTAGCACACACATCAGTCTTCTAGTGGTTAGTGTGACCCAAGAGAAAGTTTAAACGTGAAAATTTACATTCTTATATTCTTCATTTGGGCTTTCCAGGTGGCACTAGTGGCAAAAGAACCCACTTGCCAATGTAGGAGGCATAAGAGATGCAGGTTTGACCCATGGGTGGGGAAGATCCCCTGGAGGAGGGCATGACAACCCACTCTAGTATTTTTGCCTGGAGAGTCCCATGAACAGGGGAGCCTGGTGGGCTATGGTCCGTAGGGTTGCAAATAGTCAGACATAGCTGAAATGACAGTACGCATACATGCTTCATTTACTATGAATAAGGAGTGGAACTTATATGTTAATTTATTTAAAATATTTGTGTTTCATATAGCACACTGACCAGCTGCTTCATGTTATAAAAATTATTTGCTTTAATAACAACTTTGGGGAGTTGTTATAGAATTCTTAGAAATGTGAAAGGAGAAAAAGAAGTATACTTGGATTTTGCAGAAATGTTCTCCCAAGTCAATAGTAATAAATAATTAACTTACCTTGTTGGAAATATCCTTTAACCTTGGAGTAGTTCACAATTACATTATTCTTTTTGATCAAACTGGTATAAACCAGTCATAGGCAAAATATTCTGTTGGCTTTCGGATCTGAAACAGACTTTTGATCATTTGCCTTCAGGCCTATCCAGTCTTTGTTCTACTTGGTTGAATTTTCTATCTTTGTGATGAAAATGAAAGAACCTAAAACATTGCATGGTCTAGTATATATCTACCTATGATTTACAATACTCTTTTTTTTCTCTCTCTCCTTATCAAGGCTCAGCTGATATTACTGTGTTTTCCTTGCTAAAAATGTATTAACTCAGATAAACCAAAGTCCTTTCTTTTACCATTTTTAGGACTAGTCAAATCTCAAGACTTGTTCTTAGGATTAAACTATGTACAACTAAATACATACCAAAGCCCAATTCATGGTCATGTGCTAACTTTGAGAGTATCAAATAATTTTGTTTGAATTAGCCTTGCATAGTTTGTCTTTTCCCACCTAAAAGTAGTGATGGGCATGTGTGATCAGTCAAGTCCAATGCTGAGAGATGTCTATAGCTTGTAGGAGAAGTGAACAAGGAGGAGAACATTCTCTTGGCCACCTTGGGGTTGTATTTATCCATTGTCCCTTTGTGTGCTGTTTCTCTGGCCTGTGTACCTGAAGCCTGAACTGTGTTTCTTATTGAGCCTTTGAATGATCTTGCTACAAATATCAGAATCATGTATGTGTAGATATGCAGGGGGGAAAGTGAAAGTGTTGGTTGTTCAGTCATGTCTGACTCTTTGTGATCCCATGGACTGTAGCATATCAGGCTTGTCTGTCCGTGGAATTCTCCAGGCAAGAATCCTAGAGTGGGTAGCCATTCCCTTCCCCAGGGGATCTTCCTGACCCAGGGATCAAACCCAGGTCTCCCACATTTCAGGGAGGTTCTTTACCATCTGAGACATCAGGGAAGCAGAGTGGGGAGGGCTGTCAAGTGGGAGGCAAAGTTAAATGTGACTTTGCTCTTGCTCAGATAAAAGCTGAACTGCCTGCTCTCACTTCGTTAATAAAAGGACATTTATACAAAGCCATCAAATACTGAAAAGTATCTTTTTTGAAAAAACTATCTGGATTACTTATATACAAATATATGTTGTTTTAGCCTTAGTTTTCTGGTCATGGAGGCTGAAAGCATGGATCACTGAGTCGCCAGTCAGTAGCATGTTTATTTGCCCACTCCTACTCTTGCCTGGAAAATCCCATGGACGGAGGAGCCTGGTGGGCTGCAGTCCATGGGGTTGCTAAGAGTCGGACACGACTGAGCAACTTCACTTTCACTTATCACTTTCATGCATTGGAGAAGGAAATGGCAACCCACTCCAGTATTCTTGCCTGGAGAGTCCCAGGGACAGGGGAGCATGGTGGGCTGCTGTTTATGGGGTTGCACAGTTGGACACGAGTGAAGCGACTTAGCAGCAGCATACAGTCCTTGGGTTACAAAAAGTCAGACACAACTGAGCGGTTAAGCACACACATGTATCTTCCATTTCGGATCTCTAATAGGTATTGTTGATCATGCAGAAAATGGAAAATCAGAGCTAAGTTATCCTTGTTGTTGTTGCTGTTATCATCCTCAAAATGAGAAAGAGAAGGGGAAGGGGGAAGAGCAAAAAGGCTGCTCATAAGGTAAATTTAATTATCTAGATTTCTGTATAAAAGGGAGGGATGGGGGAGGGGGTGGTAAATTAAATACCCTCCAGAGGCAACCAGGGAGCAAATATTACACCTCTGAGGGAAAGAATCCATCCTGACTGAGAGTTATTAATCTCCTGGGCCACAGCATTAGGACAGGCTGCCCGCGTTACCTGGGTGTCCCCTGATTGGCTAATAGTAAGGTCAGAATTTTGCTCCAGCAGGTGCAAAACCTGTTGTTTGCTTAACAATCTTGGCGGCAGCAGCTGCTGCTTGTGTTATTTCAAAGCAATTAAAGAGGGAGCTGTTTATAAGGTTGCCAGGTGCTGCCTTCCCTGTGTGCTGTGACAGGTGGGGCAAAATTTCATGGAAACACCTGCCAGCCTCCAAGACAGATTGGTACTAACTGGCTGTTATGTATTTAATCTTTTGTAGGTTTAGCTGACAAAGCAGGAAACAGCTACAGTGCCCTCCACCAAGGGCTGAAGAGATATGATATGTAAGCACTTTCTTGCTTGCCACTTTAGAAACAAGCATATTTTGGATATTATGAAGATTTTATGACTTAACATTTATCAGTTGTGTTTGGAGAGCGTAGAAAGTACTCCAAATGGAAAAAAAAGGTGTTATCTAGAGACATCAAATGTTAATCATTAATTATCATTACCAAAGTGATTTGTGAAACAATAAATACTATCAAACTATTCTCTCTCCATGCTGAAAACATTTCACTTTCATTTTAGTTAGTTTTCTTCTTCTTGGAATAGTTAACATAGGAAAAGTACCTAATATTCATCCTAGAAATAAATAAATGAAAAGAATTAGTACAGTTTTTGGATTTTTTTTAAACATATATGTGACTTAGGTCTCCAGTTTTCTTTTAGATAATGGAACTTCTTGTGGAAGAAATAGAAATCTAGAGATTTTCCAAAGATTAGATTATAACTGCTTTCTCTTTGGTAAATAAAACCTCCTCAGATGAGCTCAAGAGGCACTTATAGACTTCCTTCCAAAATATGCTCGGTAAATCTTAGCCATCTACCAGGAAAAAATTCTTCTGTAAATTTTAGAGCTGTGGAAACTCAATAAACTCATAAGGAAGTCTAAGGATGTTATCTTAGAAGTCTAATGATGTTATCTTAGAGATATGTTTTATGTGATTCTAATTTTCCGTTGAAAGAGTGCCTAATATTCTGCCCACTGACAAGCTAGCTATACAGAGCTAACAGTTTGTGGTATTTGAATTGCGTCTTTAATCTACCCTTCATACACACCTTTCTTGCATTAAAAGTTGCCTTTCCGTTATATGTTATTATAAAACATTGAATATAGTTTCCTGTCCTATACAGTAGGTCTTTATCTATTTTATAATATACACAGTAGTATGTATCTGTTAAACCTAAACTTCTAATTTATTCCTCCACCTTCCCTCTCTGTTAACCATAAGCTGTTTCCCATGTCTGTGAGTCTATTTCTGTTTTGTAAATAAATTCACTTGCATCATATTTTTTTTTTTTAGTTTCCACATGTAAGAGATATCTATATGATACTTGTCTTTCTCTTTCTGACTTAGTGTGATAAACTCTAGATGTAATTGAATCCCTTTGCTGTATACCTGAAACTAATACAGTATTGTAAATCAACGATATTTCAATTAAAAGTTGCTTGCTTTGAAAACATTTTTAATAAAATAAATTAAGCCCAAAATGTTACCTTTCCAGAAAGAAACTTAAGAATTTATTCAGAATATTCTGTTGCCTGTCCCTAAAACGTTTGCCTTTTAGGAGCAAATAATAAATATTAGCTCAAGGGAAACAAACAAACAAAGCCCTAATACTGAAATGTGAAGGACCAGTAAAGAGAGAGTGGTTATTTGGGAAGCAAAGGCATTTCTGGTTTGCATGCACACAATCCATGACTGGCTCTTTCATGTCAGTCCTTAATGAAGCTCACATGTGTTTCCTTAAGAGAGGCCGAAAGTTGGCTAGAGCAGTGAGTCAAACCCCAATTTGGCTATTTGCCAACTAAGTCAGCATTTTAAGACTCTGTTCCCTCATCTGTGAAAATGGAGTTAATGTCAACACTTTCTGCTAAAAACGATTGAGGGAATTTCAATTAAATGGCAATATATGAAAACACCTAGGATAATCAAGTATAAAGTACTAGAGAAATAGTGATTTTTCTTTCTTTCCTTTAATTAAAATCTAGTTGAAATTTCTTTTCAGTAGATAAAGTTCATTCTGAGAGCACCCTTGCTGGTTCAAATTCACCAAGGTGGAAACTGACCACGCCTTGGTCAGTTTCTACAAAATTATTGTAGAAAACCACTCAATAATGATTTATTACTTTTGGTGAAAAAGGTTTTTGGATGCAATGTGAATCTTTGATACTGTCCTCCCCATCTTTCAGGGAAATATCTCATAACCATATGATTTAATTGTGAAACGCAAAGTTAGTTTTATTAAATATATCGAATTTCATATGACCTTCAACTTCCCTTTTCATCTGGCACGAACCTTCATTAATGCTCACCATTGTGATTAAGGTAACATTTTAAAACTGTCACAGAATAATCTAGAGGTTATTATACTTGAGAAAAAATATGGCTCCACTTCCAAGTTTCTAAGAATCTATGTTGCCTCCATCAAAAATTCTTTTAAATCATGCAGAGAAGCTGATTTTTTAAATCAGTAAAAGTCCCAGGTGGCAAATAGACATTTTCTATAACATAGACCTGACCTTTTGGCATCATTAAACATAGGAAGAAAAGAGTAAAAATATGTGAAGGAGAAGCAGATTTTCATACAGGAAAGAAAATTCCCTCTTGTGACAATCGAAAGATATGTCCCATCATGGATTCTGTAAGAATTTAACATAATCAGATAGAGATATGGGGCAGTGTGTCTTATGGGAAAGCAGGATCATGTTTTTACAGGAAGCAACATAAAAGAGTGAAAGTCATTTTCTTGGTAGGGAGACAGGAAAAAGAATAATGATGAATGATATGGGAAACAAAAAGACTGTAAAGAAAATATAGAATATGTAAAAATCTATTTTTATAAAATGCTTAAGGTTCTGTTTACACATACTAGAAATAAACAGGAAATTGTTCTTCATTCACTTTAGGTTTTAGAAGGACTTCAGTATAAATAACAATCCTGGATGTGAACTGGAGGCTGTACTGTGCTGCCCTGGATGTGAGTAGGATGTCAGTAGGACGTTGGAAGCAATGATGGTAAGATTACAAGGGCTACCTTGAGCCAAACAATTCCAGCTGTGTGTTGTGGGTGACCTATGTTCCTTGTTTATAGGTTTTACCTTTAGTAAAATGAAATGATATATATCATATGTCTACTGAAAGGACTCAGTAGACAATGTAAGTAAAATTTTTAAAATAGAGACTGGCTCTTAGTAAATATTGCTCTGTCTCATGATTAACAATTAAAATTAGATTTTATCCTATTTTCTTTTAACAGATAATGTTTTTGAAGAAATTAGCTCTACAAAACTCACAATACATAGTTCTTTTCTCTCTTGTTTACCTTCTGACCTCCATAAAGTAAATTTTATCTCCTTCTTAGGTTAAAATGTGAAAACTCCATGTTGCAAATGTAAAATCTCATAATTGAGTTTTCCTAATGCAATAATCAAAGAAGATGAAATCTGAATTTATATTAAGATGTTAATCTCTTAATATTTATGGACTTTCCATGTCAGACAGTCAGTAACTAAAGGAAGTCCATGCTGAGAAAAGTGATTATCATACAAAAGAATGACGTTAAGGATTGAAGACAGGTGGGCATGGGTGGAAAAGAATAGCCAATTAGGAGACGTTTCCTCATCATAAAGAAATTACCACCCAGGTTACCAAAATAGTTTTGATTTACAAAAGAAATAATTAAAATTATGCCAATATACACAGTGGGTGATTTTGTTTGTGATTATCAGAGAACTCTTTATTGAAATGTAATTATGATCTGCTAGAGACACTCTTGTATATTATTTGTAATCTATAAGCGAAAACTAGACCCAGCATTCTGAGTATTTTTCTAATAGAATATCCCAAATAATTTATTTCTTGAGACAAAAGACTTGTCAGTTCATTTCCAATTTTGATGAAAATACTTTCTGTAACAAATATATTCTACAGACTAAATTAAAAATATCAATACAATGTTTTGTATCCCTCATGAAGGTTGAATGTTTTGTTTTTGGGGAGATGAAACAAAAATGATTTAGTTCCCTAGCAGAAACACACACCAAACTAACTTGCAATTCCCACTGAACATCTCTTGAAGATGATGTTGTTTTTTCAGTATTATAACTAAGACATGGCAGGAGACAAAGCTTTCACAAATGGAAATAGAACCTTTTTCCTGCTTCTGACTTGTTTCTTGCCCTGCACTTAATTTACTTTGAGTCTGTGATCACCAGATGAGATGGTTCGATGGCATCACCGATTCAGTGGACATGAACTTTGGCAACCTCCGGGAGATATTGAGGGACAGGGAGGCCTGGTTGTATTGCAGTCCGTGGGATCGCAAAGAGTTGGACATGACTTAAACAACAACAATGGTAACCAAATACAAATATTCTAACCTAACCATTTTAATTTTGAAATGTTGAAGTTTTGATAAATAATATTCTTTCATCGAGTTTATAAATATTTTTGCGACCTTTCAATTTTAACAACACCAGGTCAAAATTTTACAGCTAAAATTTATATCTCCAAAATGTGAATATTAAACTCTTGTAAAACTTTAAATATTAAGCAACCATTCAAAAGCATAATCAGCTATCCTAGGCAATCTCTGTCCTTTTCCTAGACAATTCCAAGATATGGAATAAATTCTTCTTTGAGATTTATTGTTGTTTTCAGTCACTAAGTCACATCCAACTGTTTGCAGCCCCATGGACTGCAGCACACCAGGCTTTCCTGTCATTTACTATCTCCCAGAGTTTGCTCAGACTCATGTCCATTGAGTTGGAGATGCCATCCAATAATCTTATCCTGTCACCCACTTCTCCTCCTGCCCTTCATCTTTTTCCAGCATCAGGGTCTTTTCCAATGAGTCAGTTCTTCACATCAGGTGGCCAAAGTGTTGGAACTTTAGCATCAGTACTTCCAATGAATACTCAGGGTCAGTTTCCTTTAGGATTGACTGGTTTGATCTCCTTGCTGTTCAAGGGACTATTAAGAGTTTTCTCCAGCACCACAATTCATATGCATCAATTTTTTGGCACTCAGCCTTCTTTATGGTCCAACTCTCACATTTGTATGTGATTACTGGAAAAACCATAGCTTTGACTATATGGACCTTTGTTGGCAAGGTGATGTCTCTGCATTTTGATTTGCTGAGATTTATTAACCAATGACAAAGGAAGCAAGCATTTTTCAGATGGCAGATACCCTCTTTTGGGATTCTCCTTGAATGAAGTGTTCATTGGGTCATATCCATGATTCTAACATAAAAAAAAAAAAAAAAAAAAAAAAAGAGACTTTTCATAAAGGTATTATGTTATTCTAGGAATTTCTTTTTTTTTCTTTTTTCTGGAGAATTCAGGTCCCTGGTTTGTTGAATCATCATCTCATCCATTACTCTATTTACTGCCCACAGATTCTTGAATCCTCTCTACCTTGACTAGTCTACTATAATGAACTTTAAAGGAGAGGGGATTCCAATTTTCAAAATTTCAGCACTTCAGCTTAGAGCTTTGAGTCTTTTTGTTATCCTGTTTGCTTTATCAGTCCTCCTCATTAGCTTCTTCCTCTTACTTGTTAACATACATAGAATTTAAGCATTTTAGGAGAGAAAAACAGTGCTAATTTGTTCTATTACATGAGTAGTAAATACATTTTTTGGTAAAGTGCTCAAACAATATATAAATAGGCAAAGTCTAACATGAATTTTTTTTTTCTTTGTTCCTTTTCCTCCAATTTGAAGTTGTCCCCTCTGAGGTGACTTAGATGGTAAAGAATCTGCTTGCAATGCAGGAGACCCGGGTCCAACTCCTGGCTTGGGAACATCCCCTGGAGCAGGAAATGGCAACCCAGTCCAGTATTCTTGTTGGGAGAATTCCATGGACAGAGGAGTCTGGTGGGCTACAGTTCATGAGGTCACAAAGAGTCAACACAAGACTGAACAACTAGCACTTAACACCTCTGCAGTAGCCATCACTTAAACTTTGCTGTGTAAACCTTCCAGGTGTTATATTCACATATACTTATTTTCAAACACACACATTTCATTCACAGTGTTTTATGATTTATTTTTTTTAAGGATGCATTTATATATTTTTGGTGGCACTGGGTCTCTGTTGCAGTGGCAGGCTTCTCACTGAGGTGGCTTCTCTTGTTGCAGAGCTCTAGGTGTGCTGGTTTCAATAGTTGCCACTTGCGGGCTCTCGAGCACAGGTTCCGTAATTGTGGTGCTCAGGCTAAGATGCTCCGTGGCGTGTGGAATCTTCAAGGACCAGGGATCAAACTTGTGTCTCCTGCATTGTCAGGTGGATTCTTAACCAGTGGACCACCAGAGAACCCTGGACTTACTTTTTAAAAAAGATGTTTTGGGGACCTTTCCAAATCGGTATACATAATTCCACTTCATTCACCTTAAATTATATAGTATTACCAAGTCTAGGTATTCATTTATTTTGTAATATTTAAGATAAAAGGTGTAAGGATTACTGCTTAAAAATCACTGTCCAGTTTAATAAATGACATATTGCTAATATTGTGGAAGTTCTCTATATAAACTTTCCATGAGCATACCCAAGTCCCTCCCTGCCCTCTCTCCTCCTCCAATAATTCCACACTTGAATTTGGAGTTTACCATTCCTTTGCATTTCTTTGTACTTATCTCTACTTTTTATTATTTATATGTGCTTAAACACCACATTGTATTTTTCTGCATGTCTCTAAACTTTGAATAAATAGAGTCAAAATCAATTTGATGCAGAGACATTACTTTGCCAACAAAGGTCTGTCTAGTCAAGGCTATGGTTTTTCCTGTGGTCATGTATGGATGTGAGAGTTGGACTGTGAAGAAAGTTGAGCGGCAAAGAATTGATGCTTTTGAACTGTGGTGTTGGAGAAGACTCTTGAGAGTCCCTTGGACTACAAGGAGATCCAACCAGTCCATTCTAAAGGAGATCAGTCCTGGGTGTTCTTCAGAAGGAATGACGCTAAAGAGTTGACTCATTGGAAAAGACTCTGATGCTGAGAGGGATTGGGGGCAGGAGGAGAAGGGGATGACAGAGGATGAGATGGCTGGATGGCATCGCTGACTCGATGGACGAGAGTCTGAGTGAACTCCGGGAGTTGGTGTTGGACAGGGAGGCCTGGTGTGCTGCGATTCATGGGGTCGCAAAGAGTCGGACACGACTGAGCGACTGAACTGAACTGAACTCAGCAAAATGTTTATATCCATCAATGTTGGGATGGAAATTTCTAATTCATTAGTTTTAAATTTTTATTGCTATAATATCATTTATTATATAAATATAATACAATGTATTTATTCACTCTCCAGGTAATGGAAATTTATGTGTTTTCATTTTTTCAGAACTAGAAATAACATGTTGAGAACTTCTGGTTTGTGGTCTAGCATGTAAGAAGCTTGGAATCATCACTGCCTTCTCAACAGAAGCTGAACACATTGAAAATCAGTAATTCTTCTTAGATTTATCAGAGATTTGAAGTCACAAGACAAACTGTTGACTCAGAAACTGAAGATATAGAAAGGTGGATACAGAGTATCACAGATATGAGAGCAGAATCTCAGGAGAAGAAACATCCTCAGATTTAAATATCAGAGGAGAAGAATCTAAACCGCAGTTAACAAATTGCTAGAGGTCGGGATAGGCAAAGGTGAGAGAAAAGCTCCAGGGGGCCCAGCCTCAGGGGGGCTAATATATTCACGAGTCTTGCCTCCAGAAACCCTCCAGGTTCTCACAGTAAAGATGAGAAAAAAAATTCCCCTGTTTATGGCAAGGAAAGGGGGAAAGTAGCCATACTGAAATATGTCCAGACCATTCTGTTCTTAACAAAGCCTATCATTAAGGGAAACTATTTTACCTGAGCCTAACCGCCTGGTGTTTTACCAGACTAATGAACCTGAGACAAGGGAAACATCTAATTTGAGACCCTTCTAAGGTTACAGACCAGGGTTACAGCTTCTTAAGAGACGGAGACCTAACTCTAAGATGATGCTATCCTCTCCCCACATCTTGCATTACATTAACAGGACTCCTGTGTAGTAACAGGAAAATACAGTGGAAAGAACTGCATGACTCAGACTTTATTTAAGAGGAAGTCTCTAGGAAAAACCAAAGACAGCTGCAGAGACGAGGACACGAGAGGAAACGTTAGCCTCTGACACTCACAGTTATAACAAAGAGTAAACGCAGACTAACTCTTAATCATATAAATATAACAGCCTGCACTAAAATCTATTTCACTCGGATCCTTTAACATAGCACATCAGATCTGTCTTTCAAAAAAAGACACATTTAAAGGCAAAAACACACTGTTGGAAGAGAGAGCAAGCACTCAGATATGGCATAGATGCTGGAATTATTAGATCAGAAATTTAAAACAACTATCATAAACACTGTAAGGGCTCTAATGGAGGAGTGGACAAACTGCAAGAACATATGGGTGATGGAAGCAAAGAAATGGAAACACTGAGAAAAAATCAAAGGGAAATGCTAGAAATAAAAACAGCACTGTAAAAGAAATAAAGAATGCCTTTGATGGACTCATTCATAGACTTACTAAAAAAAAGTTCTCTGATCATGAAGAACTGTCAATGGAAATCTGCAAAAAAGAAATGCAGAGAGAAAAAAGTTAAAAAAAAACAACAACAGAAGAGAATATTCAAGAATATGGGACAATTACAAAGATGTACTACACACAATGGGACTATCAGGAGAAGAAAGAGAATAAAGATAAATATTTGAGACAATAATGTCGAACATTTTTGGACCACATACATTCAAACTAGATTGGTTTTACTCAGTTGAGTCTGACTCTTGGTGACCCCATGGACTGTAGCCCACAGGTTCCTCTGTCCATGGAATTCTCCAGGCAAGAATACTGGAGTGGGTTTCCATTTCCTTCTCCAGGGGATCTTCCTGACCCAGGGATCAAACCCAGGTTTCCCACATTGCGGGCAGACTCTTTACTGACTGAGCCACCAGGGAGTAAAAGATAAGAAAACCTCAGATATTTGGAGAGTATACTTCTGAATAACATGAGTCAAGAAGTCTCAAGAGAAATTTTAAAATATTTTGAACTAAATAAAAAGAAAATACATATCAAAATGTGTGAGATGTAGCAAAAGCATAATACATGGAGAGAAATTTATGACTTTAAATATATATTTTAGAAAAGAACAAATATCTAAAATCAAATATCTAAGTTTCCATCAGAGGAAACCAAAGACCAAATTAAATCTAAAGCAAGCATAAGAAAATAAGTAATAAACTAAAAGCAGAAATCAATGATTTAAAAATAGAGACTACAGAAAAATCAATGAATTCAAGAGTTGGTTATTTGAAAAGATTCATAAGATTTATTAACTTCTATCCAAGTTTACTAAGAGAGACAACATAAATTCCTAATATCAAAAATGAAAGAAGGGTCATCCTTACTGATTCCATGGACATTAAAATACTACAAATAACTCTGTCCACAAATTTGCTAAGCTATGTGAGGCCTGTACCAGATAAAAATTTTAAATCTATAATGCATAACCCATTATAATAGAAAGCACCAGACGCATATGGATACCCTCATGGATTCTACCACTTTTAAGGAAGAAATTAAGTCAGAAGCAAGTGGGATATTTCCTAACTCATTCTATGAGGCCAGAATAACCACAATACCCTAAACAGACAAAGACATTGCTAGAAAGAAAAATCACAGACAAGTATCTCTCATGAAATTAGATGCCATTGCAATCACACCTGATAGTGGTGTATAAACCTTTTTTATACACTGCTAGTTTATATGCTCGGAGAAGGCAATGGCACCCCCTCTCCAGTACTCTTGCCTGGAAAATCCCATGGATGGAAGAGCCTGGTGGGCTGCAGGGGGTCATGAAGAGTCGGACATGACTGAGTGACTTTATTTTCACTTTTCACTTTCCTGCACTGGAGAAGGCAATGGCACCCCACTCCAGTGTTCTTGCCTGGAGAATCCCAGGGACAGGAGAGCCTGATGGGCTGCCATCTATGGGGGTCGTGCGGAGTTGGACATGATTGAAGCACTATATCAACAGTCTAAAAAGAAAAGTCAAATGATTATATCAACAGTTAAAGGGGAAAAGTGAAAAAATTCAGCACCCATTATGTTGAAAATTCTGAGCAAAGTAGGACTAGGAAGGAATTTTCTCAACCTGAAGAAGAATATCTCCAGAACTTGCCCCACTACACACTAGCTGCTTCTGGATGATGGGGTCCATAGTAAGACAAGTAAAATTCAAGGCAATTATACTGTTAAACTTCTTTTGCTATAAAATATCCCAAGGTCAAAGATGATATCGTGTGGGTTGCTATGGCAATAAATATAATAATGCATTCAACCTTTCCAAGTATGATAGTTTGGCAGTAGCACATGGGAAAGTGAAGGCAAATTCACATCTAGAACACAGAGAATGCAATCACTGTCAAAAGTGTCATAAGGCAGGCAGAAAGACAACAGAAAATACCATGACCTCTCTTCCCACCTTTTGATCTCTTCCCATGACCCACATTAGCCAAATCCACATGAAAGCCAGAAATTACTGGATCTGCCCAAGTCTGCACAGAATAAGGCATAAAAGGGGGAAATGGTTCCAGAATGGTGGAAAACAGAATAACAAACACGTTCACATTCTTATATTCTTCTACTTGCTCCAAATGGATAATACGCTTCAAATCTCTGATTCAGTCTCTAGTACTGTTTCGAAAACAGAAGACACATTATTTCAAACAGAAAAAGGGATGAGGCTGCCTGGGATAAACTGAACACCAGGCAAACCAAGGAAGGAAACATCTTGATTGATTGTTGCAGTAAACTGTTGATAAGCATGTTTCCAACTTGAACTGGCAGTGAAAAAAAAAAAAAAAAAAAGATCCTTAATGTAAAAAAAATGGCTATCATGGACCAAATATGGTCATTGGCCCTTGCTGCCTCTCTAAGAATAATTGAGTATTAGAAGGCAAGGGATTATTGAGAAAGGAAATCTATTCTATTCACAATCAAATGAAATGAGGTGAGTCCAAAGTCAGAGAATATTCTTGATTGAAATTTTATTGCCCTCAGTTTAGCTAGGTGAATTTTGTTAAGTATCATCCTATTCAAGTTTTGAAATGGAGGCTTTGGCACTTGTAAAATCTCCTTTTTATTGCAGAGATATCATAAGGCTCTATACTTATCCACACAGAAAACAGTCTTTTTTGGACACAATACACACAGCATATAGTGAAGCCTCATACTATTGTCAACAGGTTGCCCTGGAGAAACCCACACATGAAGATACGGAAACTTGATGAGAAGACATGGAAGACAAACTGTCATTTACAAGTTGCCAGCGGTTCATCTCTTTTCTAGAAATAGCACTTTTAACATACATTTAGGGCAGATTTTTCTTTTGTGTTAAGCAAACTCCAGGAATTATCCTTCAGTTACACAAATATAAAACATTCGTCTTCATGCTGTGAGGCAGGATGTCATTTCCTGTACAACTTTAATACAGTTGTAATATGTTTATTTTGGTAATACATTGTATGTCTTTGAGATTGAGCTGGGGTGTAGCATATTTTTGGGGTTTATTCATTGGGCCCATATTTTCCATGAATACTCATATTTTTTAAAAATATTTTCTTAAACTATATATTTTGAAATAATTCCATACTTAAAGTTACAAAATAATGCAGAGTTCCAGTTTACTCTTCAACCAGTTTTCCCTGATGTTATCTTACATGACTGTAGTACAGCTATCAAAACTAAGAAGTGAGCCTTGGTATAATACTGTTAACAAGAGTCTTAATTTGGATTCAGCAGTTTCTTCAGTAACATACTTTTTCTTTCCCAGTATCCAATCTCACATTGCACTTAGTTGTTATATCTACTTAGTCGTCTCTAATCAGTGACTATCTCTCAATTTTTCCTGCATATCTTTGAAGAATATTGATCAGTCTTTAATAGAATGTATCTCAATTTGAGTTTGATGATTTCTGATGATTGTATTCAAGTTATCCATTTTTGGCAGGAATACCACACACGTGATATAACTTTCTCAGTGCTTCATCACACCACAGGGCATATGAGTTTGAAATGGCTTATCAATAGTGATGTTAACCTTGATCCCTAGACCAAGGTTGTATCACACCTCACGCTTTCCAGTTTGGTGTCGATTTACTTGCTAAGTCATGTCTGACTCTTGCGACCCCATGGACTGTAGCCTGCCGGGCTCCTCTCTCCATGGGATTTCCCAGGCAAGATTATTGGAGTGGGTTGCCATTCCTTCACCAGGTGATCTTCCCGACCCAGGGATGGAATCCAGGTCTACATTTCCAGCAGGTTCTTTACCAACTGAGCCATCAGGGAAGCCACAATGCAAATATTCTTTCTTTTCAAATTTTGCCTCATTAGTGGATCTTGTCTGGAACAAAATTATCACTGGGGCATTCTAATGGTGATTTTCTCTTATTCTTTCAATACTAATTATATGAAAGTTCTGGAAAGAATCCTTCTCCATACATTCATAATTTATCCACTGATTTATATTTGTCAGTAGAGACTTTTGGGTATGTATTTTATTTTATGTGTTATGATCCAATATTATAGTTATTTAGCGTTTGCTTAAATCACTCCAACTTTGGCCACCGGGAGCTCCTTTAGGCTGGCTCCTGTGCTGTTCATCATGTCCACATCATTGCTAGCAGATTGTCATTACTTCTAAATCTGTCATCGAACAGAGGTTGTAATATATGTATGTATACTAGTCTATGTGTGCAAACACATCTATATTCCTTTCTGTATCTATATGGTTGGAAAAAATGATACCTTTGATGTCCAGTCTTAGTAGAACATGATTCCCTCTCGTCTTTCCCTTTTTTTCTCTCCTTTTTCTTATTTTCAACTTCCTTTTACAACAGGGAGAAGCCTGGCTCTCAATATCTAGCAATATATTTGTCTGTTTGAACAATCCTAGTATACACACAAAATATCTTCAGAATTTTTAACTCATATCCCTATAAGAAGCAACATGCTAAATAACTGAAGTACAATAGCTGTATACAAACCTTTCTGTCTTTAGCCTATCTGCATCTGATGAAACTACTGTTTTCCTACATTAGTAGGTTAGTTCTTTTCTTCACCACTCCCTTAGTGCAATCATGTTATTATTAAGATTAAGATTATTATAGATTATTATTAAGATTATTAAGATTATTAAGATTATTATTAAGATTATTAAGATTATTAAGATTATTATTAAGATTATTATAGATTTCTTTAATAGATATAGAGCTATTCAGATGATTTCTTCTTGTGTGAGTTTTGGCAGCTTGTGTCTTTCAAGGAATTGATCCATTTTATCCGGATTATCAGATTTGCAGTTGCAGAGTTGATCTTACTATTCCTTCATTATCTTTTGAATTTCCATGGGATCAGAAGTGATATATTCTCTTTCTGGTATTAGTATTATTGGTATTAGTAATTTGTATCCTCTCTTTGTTCTTAGCCTTCCTAAAGGCTTATTCATTTTACAAAGAACCAGCTTTTGATATTGCTGGATTTCTCTATTTATATCAATTTCATCACTTTTGTGTTAATTCTTTCTTTCCAACCATGCCACCTGGCTTGTGGGATGTTAATTCCCTGACCAGGGATCAAAACTTGGCCTTGGTAGTGAAAGTGCCAAGTCCTATCCACTGGACTGGCAGGGAATTCCCTGCATTAATACTTATTATTTCTTTTCTTTTGCTTCCTTTGGATTTAATTTGCTGTTCTTTTTTTTTTTTTTAATTTGCTGTTCTTAATCTACTTTCTTAAGGTAGAAACTTAGATGATTACTTTGGATCTTTCTTCTTTTTGAATGTATACATTCAATCCTATAAATATCCCTCTAAGCATTGCTTTTATTCCTTCTTATAAATTTTGATGAATTGTGGCTTCATTTTCAAAAATGTTTTTCTTGAAATATCATCTTTGATCTATGTGTTATTTAGAAGTTCGTTGTTTAAGCAGCCCATTTTTAAAGATTACCTAATTATCTATTATTGATTTTTATTTAATTTTAATAATCAATAATTATCCTGGTGGGACTGTAGCCCACCAGGCTCCTCTGTCCATGGGATTCCTTAGACAAGAATACTGGAGTGGGTTGCCATTCTCTTCTCCAGGGGATCTTCCCAACCCAAGGATTGGACTGAGGTCTCCTGCATTGCAGGAGGATTCTTTACTGTCTGAGCCACCAGGTAAGCCCATATAGCTCATTAGTAATTATTTTTGCTTTCTTTTTTTAAAATTTAAATTTATTTATTTTAATTGGAGGCTAATTACTTTACAATATTGTATTGGTTTTGCTATATATCTACACGAATCCACCACGGGTGTACACATGTTCCCCATCCTGAACCCCCCTCCCACCTCCCTCCCTGTACCATCCCTCTGGGTCATCCCAGTGCACCAGCCCCAAGCATTCTGTACCCTGCATTGGACCTGGACTGGCAATTAGTTTCTTATATAATATTATACATGTTTCAATGCCATTCTCCCAAATCATCCCACCCTCTCCCTCTCCCACAGAGTCCTTAGGATTGCTATTGCTCTGCTTACATTGTACATCTGTTTTTGTATGCTGTCTATATTTTATCCTTTAGAGCCCTTAGAATACTAATCATAATTATAAAAATATTCCCAGTCTGATAATCCCAACATCCCAGCCATGTCTAATCCTGATGCTACTCTTGTCTCTCCAAATTGTGATTTTAGTCTTTTGGTACAACATAATTTTTTCTTAGTAGCTGGACTCAGTGTATAATATATATGAAACTCTTGTAAGTAAGCCTTTAATGATGCGGTTTTGAGGTGAGGGGGGCAAGGGAGATATTCCAAGTCCTATGATTCTGTATTAGTCTTTCAGGGAAAGGGTGCCCAACTTCCCAGAGAAGACAATGGCACCCCACTCCAGTACTCTTGCCTGGAGAATCCCATGGATGGAGGAGTCTGGTAGGCTGCTGTCCACTGGGGTTGCGAAGAGTTGGACATGACTGAGTGACTTCACTTTCACTTTTCATTTTCATGCGTTGGAGAAGGAAATGGCAACCCACTCCAGTGTTCTTACCTGGAGGATCCCAGGGACAGGGGAGCCTGGTGGATGGCCGTCTATGGGGTCACACAGAGTCGGACACGACTGAAGCGACTTCGCGGCAGCAGCAGCAGCAGCCTAACTTCCAGGATCTAGTGCCTACTGATCTGAGATGGAGCTGATACAATAGTATAAATAAAGTGCACGATAAATGTAATGTACTTGAACCATCCCAAAACCTACCCCTCTGCCCCGTGCATGGAAAAACTCACTCCCATGAAACTGGTCCCTGCTGCCAAATAGGCTGGGAACCGTTGTTTTAGTGAGCTTGTGCCTATGGATTGGGAGCTTCACAAGTGTTTCTGAGTTTATCCCTCCCCCTTCTTTGGGACAGGGAAGCAGGTGGTCTTGAGTGGGCTGGAATTGGGTATCTTCCTTTGTTAGGCTGTGGTTAATTAGTGTCTTCTGATGGGAGGCTATTTAAGAAGAGCAGCCTGCTCTGGCTTATTTCAAAATGGCTTCTGTACTGCTCCCTTCTCGGATGCCCAAGGAGATTTTTCTCAGCTACATACTGTGGGAATGTGGTTGAGCTCCTGGAGTGAATGTCGCATGTTGCAAGAGGCCCCTCTGACTCGGTCCCTCTGGATTTTGTGACTCTCAGACTTGTCCACTCTGAGCCTCCTGCAATTCATCAGTCTCAGTCCTGGTTCTGTTTCTCTAGCACTGGTTCCTACTGTGGATTCTACTCCTTGGTCTCTGCCCAGGTAAGTTGTTTTTCTCTGTAGCCTCATCAGTCTCTCTTGCAAACCATGCTTAGGAACCCAAAAATTGTTGCTTTTTCAGTCTGTTCAGATTTTTACTCGTCATTAGGTCAGAGTGGCAATTTCCAAGTTGCTCTCATGAAGAACTAAAACAAAGCCTGATTTCTATTAAAAAGTATATGTGGTTAAAGTCATTTTCTGTGGAATACAGTTCTGTGGGTTTGATGAATATATGATATAGAAGAGTTCCATTACCCTATTAAAATTTTATGAGCTGCCTCTTTGTACAGTCAGCTTGAACCCCTGATCCCTGACAACCTTGTTGTTAAACGTTTGTTTTCATCCTTAGAGTTCTCCCTGTCACATGAAGGGAATCATACAATATGCAGCCTTTTGGATCTGGCTTCTTTTACTTAGCAAAATGCATTTAACAGCCACCCATTGTTGTTGTGGGAACCAATAATATGATGCTTTTTAATGCTGAGTGTATTCCGTTCATATACGACTGAGAGTTTATACATTCTTGAATTTATGCATATGGGTTTCCAGATTTTGGCAATTATGAATAAAGCTTCAATGGATATTCACACATGTGTTTGGGGGTGAATGTAAATTTTTATTCTCTTCGGTCAAATATATGGGAATGGAGTTGCTGCCTCCTATAGTAATGTGCGCTTAAGGTATCCAAAACCACCAAACTGTCTCCAGAGTAGCTGTACCATTCTGCTTTCCCACCAGCAGCGTACGAGAATTCTAGTTGTTTCATGTCCTCACCAGAACGTGGTATTTTAGCTTTTTTTTCCCCTACAATTTTAGTTATTTTGAAATTAGAATTGGCATGTCATGGTATCCCATGTGGTTTTAATTTGCATTACCCTAATGTTACTGAGTTGTGTGAATTTTTCTTAAATCATTTTTAGCCGGTTGGTAGGTGGAAGGAAAGTGTGAAAGTTCTTGGCAAGAGCTGGGGCGTGGTGGGGAGAGATGAGGGTTTTTTGTGTTTGCTTGTGTGTGGTAGAAGGGCATGAAATATTAGATGTAAGCTATGATGGTTTGCAGCCCAGATTACTGTGTAGATTTTTTTTCCCCTGAACCCTCAGGCAGAATCTTACATAATTCTGATGCAATAGGTGAAAATACTGAGATCATTGGAAAGTTGCACCCAAGACATAGGAAATAACTCTGTGAGGTGCTTATTATAAGAGGCTATAGTATAAGTCCTCCAGTGGTGGCTGGAGCTCTAGGAGAATAACCCTGGGCGACTTTATTTTTTTTCTGATAGTGAAATCAGAAAAGGTAAATTTATTTTTTTTGTTTCATTGAGATATAATTGACATATAGCTCTGTGTAAGTTTATGGTGTACAGTATGATGAGCTGACTTCCATCATGGAATGATTATCACTATAAGGTTATTGAACATTCATGGTCTCGTATAGATACAAAATTTAAAATGTAGAAAAAGTATTTTTCCTTGTAATGAGGACTTTTAGGATTTACTCTCTTAACAGCATCTGTATGTGACATACAGCAGGGTTAATATCATATTGGACATTATATTCCTAGTATTTATTTATCTTATAACTGAAAGTTGGTATTTTATGACTGCTTTCATCTGATCCGCCCCTGCCACCCTACTGCCAACTCTGGTACCCACTAACCTGATCTCTCTTTCAGGGGGCTTGTTTGTTTTAAAAGTATAATTGACCTACAACACCATGTTAGTTCCTGTTACACAATATAGGACAAGTCACCATACAAAGGATATTACAGTTATTGACTGTATTCCCCGCACTGTATTTCATATGTGACATTTATTTTGCAACTGACATTTGTTTTGTACTTAATCTCCCTCACCTCTTTCTTCCCTATATTCCCTCCCCTCTGAAACCCATTTCTTTGTTTTCTGTATCTATTAACACTGCTCCTGCTTTATTAACATTTAATCATTTTTTTTAAGATTCCACCTATAAATGAAATCATACAGTATTTGTGTTTCTCTCATGTCACCTAGCATAATATTCTATAGGTCCATCAATATTATCATGGGTGACAAGATTTCATTTTTTATAGCTGAGCAATATTTCATTATATATATGTATATAGGTATGTAAATATATATAGAGAGATGACATCTTCATCTATTGATGGGCACTTAGGTTGCTTCCTATTTTTAACAAGGAAATTTTGGTATACATTGTGTTGCTTCAGATTCACAGTTGCACAAAAACAGTGCAGCAGAAGTTGTGGAGAAGCCCAGACTCCTAATTCTGTGTGGAATGTAGCATGGATCTGGGACAATGGAGAATGAAGGCAAAGAAGTGCCCACCCTTTGCATGGGAATATTCTGCATATTCCAGCTGGCAGAGCTTGCCACAGAGCATGGGAATGCTGCTGTCTCAGAGAATGAGTGCCAGCCAGCATGTGAAACTGGGATGTATAATGGAAACTGTCCATTCCATGAGCACATGGGAGACATACTGGGGTCCCCAGAAACAAGTGAGGAGCCTGGGGGGGTGGGTGGTCAGTGAGGTCCTAGGGTGAGGCAGCTATTATGACCTCTCATACCCACAGGCTGATGCAGCCTGGTGAAAGCTGGGTTACACCTGGATCCTCTCCTGGTAGAGAATCACCTTCTCATCAGGAAGCTTGATAAGAAGCATGTGTTTCCACTGTATATAAAAAATAATGAAAAAAAATCCAGCTTCCTCATGGATGGACCTCATTTACATGATGCACATCTCAATGGCCGCGCATTCTCCATGCTGGAAATGTCTCTGTCCCGCTGTTCCTTATAAACACAGCTTTTTACCGTTCCTATAACAGCATCATCTTTCTCTCAGTAAAGCTGTTCCGGAGGTCAGGTGACTTCACACCATTCCCACAAATCAGGGCGAAATATGGTCAAATGTCTTCATTACAGAATGAGTCAGAAAGTGAAGCTGGCATTAGTCATGTGTTGTGTAATTACAAAGAGAGGAAAAAATGACTGGCACCATGGATATCAGAGGTGTGAGTGTTCTGTTTTTACTTTTCCAGTCTGAGCTCACCCCAATGACAGAGCCACAACAAAAACCCCGGTTCCAGATATTCACGCATCAGGAAGAAACACCCCATCCCCACTGTTCTCCTAATAACACGTGTCAGTTGTCAGTGATGGTGCTTGAACCCGAGCCCTCATGCAGGTGGCTGCTTCCCAGGTGGATCTTCATAGCTGACAAGGAGCAGCTATTGATCTTACCCTCTCCCCGCAATTGCACCCTCTTCTGCTAACAATACCTAGAGAATAGGGGGCATGGTCCTCCTCTGGCTGGAGAGGCTGGAGGCTCTTGGGTCTGAATTGATGTGGGGAAATCAATGGCTCTGTTTAAGAAGTTGGTTCATCTTAAGAACACATTCAGATTTATTACACAGGTTCTCATTGGTGTCTGTGCCTCCGAGGGATATAATCTCAACCAGAGAGCATGAGCCAAAGTAGTAATAACATTTCTATTCTAAGACTTCCTTTCTGTTATAAAGTAACAATGGTGATTTGGGGTAGTATCCCTGTAGTAGCTAGTAGTTTAGTCGCTAGTCATGTCCAACTCTTGCGACCCCATAGACTGTAGCCCAATAGGCTCTTCTGTCCATGGGATTCTCCAGGCAAGAATACTGGAATGGGTTGCCATTTCCTACTCCATGGGATCTTCCCAGCCCAGGAATTGAACTGGAGTCTCCTGCACTGCAGGTGGATTCTTTACTGACTGGGATATGAAGGAAGCCATGGGACACTATCATACCTGGGACGCTGCTGCTGCTGCTGCTGCTGCTGCTGCTAAGTCACGTCGGTCGTGTCCAACTCTGTGCGACCCCATAGACGGCAGCCCACCAGGCTCCTGTGTCCCTGGGATTCTCCAAGCAAGAACACTGGAGTGGGTTGCCATTTCCTTCTCCTACCTGGGACACTAGCAAACCCCAAATCTCCACTAGCTACAAGATATAGCATCTAAAGTACTGGTTACAGAGCTCCAGATTTAATGGAGGAATAATTTTTTTAATTTTAATAGCTAAACAGGAATAAAAATAACAAATTGTTAAAGTTTCTTGAATGTTGGTCAATACCAATGTGTTCAGTCTGTCGTTCATAGCTCTTTTAGTATCTTAATCTCAACCCACCTTTTCATCGTTATATTTCCATCACTTTCTATCCCCACGATCTGACCACTCTGGACTCCTCATGCCTCCCCTCACTACTCAATATTTTTTGGATACCTTGATTTCTCCTTCCTTGACCTTTTTTTCTATTTATACATTTTTGACATATAAAGAACTAGGTCTCATGTCAGTGAAACCTACTCCCAAGTCGGTAAGAATCGCTTTCTCTCTGCTACGTTCACTCATTACATTTGTTTATATATCTAGTTTATTACTGATTATGCCTTTTTTTAAAAAATAATTTCTTGTTGTGGTAAAGAATTCTTCCTGTTTCCATTCCCACCTTCTTCCTCAGGCTTAGAACTTGTAAAATTTTAAATGGTCCATTTCCCAACCACCACTGCAGCCAAGAGCAGTTTTGTGGCTAAGTTTTATCAAAGAACAATGAATAGAATTCATGTTTCAAAGATCCATGTAATGTCATAAAAGGAGAGAAGTGTGCCCTTTTCCCCTTCTTGTTACTATTACGAATGTAGATGCAGTGGCTGGAGCAGTAGCTGCCATAGGGGGGCTGTGAGGAGAAAAGACTGTAATCTTAATTATCAGGGAACTCCCATAGTTATGTACCGCTTGCATTTATTGAGAAGGTAATGTATTTCTATCTTATTTGAGCCTCTGTTATTTTGTGTGTTAAGTTATTTGAGTGGAAAGCTAATCCTAACAATGAAAAGGTGGTAGGGTTTCTGTTTGCTTTGTTTGTGGCTGCACTGGGATTTGTTTCTGCGCTCAGGCTTTCTGTGCACAGGCTTCTCATTGCTGTGACTTCTCTTGTAAAGCACAGGTTCTAGGGTGCACAAACTTCAGTCCTTTATAGCATTGCAGTGCGCAGGCTTTGTTGCCCTCTGGCATGTAAAACCTTCCCAGACCAGTGATCAAACCCATGTCTCCTTCATTGGCAAGTGGATTCCTAACCACTAGGCCACCAGGGAAGTCCTAGGAGGTAGATCTGATGTCTTATTTTGCATCCATCTCAAGTCACCTCCCAGCAATGAGCATAGTGCATAACATATATCAATGGCCAAAAAATGTTTAAAATCATACATGTAGAATTTAGTCAAGGTAAAAATGTACTTTCTGAAATTTTCTCAATACAAGGCAAGAAATGGAAAAAAAAATAACTGACAAATAAAAAGTACATGAATGCAGTGACAATTCAAAACAGAATTCACCCAAAGAGTGTGCTAAAGAAGGGGAATAGCAGTCCATACAGATACTAGACATGTACAGAAGACAGTTAAGGATGAGCACAACTCTTGCTGAGGCATGCAGATCATTTGAAGCTATTTTTAGGTGATTTAATGTGTTTAATGAAGTGTATGTGTGTGTTCTACCAATATAAATTTTTGGAATATTTCCTATTGTCAGGTGCTACAACAGTTGGTAGAGATAGAATGGTAAACAATTGTGTGTGGCCTTGCTCTCACAAACAATCTAATGAGTAGATTTTGTAAAAATCTTCTTTTATTGTAAAAATTCTCACAGAATGATTATAAATTATTCATATAATTAATAGAATGCAGTTTATAATAATTCATATAATTGTTATTGAAGTTGATTTACAATATTTTAATTTCAGATATTGTTTAGTCCCTCAGATGTACAACACAGTGATTCAATATTTTTATAGATTATACGAAATTTAAAGTGAAAAATGTTAGTTGCTTAGTTGTGTCCGACTCTTTGTGACCCCATGGACAGTAGCCTGCTAGGCTTCTCTGTCTATGAAATTCTCTAGACAAGAATACTGGAGTGGGTTGCCATTCCCTCCTCCAATGGATCTTCCCAGCCCAGGGATCGAACCCGTGTCTGCATTGCAGGCAGATTCTTTACCATTTGAGTCACCAGGGAATTCCATACTGTATTTAAAGTTAATACAAAATAATGGCTATATTTCCCTGTGCTGTACAATGTATCTTGATGCTTATTTACTTAGATACATGGTTGTGTGAATCTAGCTTGCCCCTCCCCTCCTTCCCTCTCACTGGTAACCAGTAGTTTGTTCTCTATACCAGTGAGTCTGTTTCAGTTTTGTTATTAATATAAAAACTCATTTGTTTTATTTTAGATTTCACATGTAACTGACAACAGTATATATCTATCTATCTTTCTGTGTCTAACTTATTTCACTAAGTGTATTTTATAGGCCCACCTATGTTGTTGCAAATGGTAGAATTTCATTCTTTTTTGTCTGAATATTATTCCATTATGTATGTATCCTGACTTCTTTATACATCCATCTGTTGATGTGCACTTATATTGCTTCCATATCTTGGCTATTATAATGAATGAGCATTGGGAAGCATGTTTCCTTTAGAATTAGTTTCTTCATTTTCTCTCTGTATATACCCAGGAGTGGAACTGCTGGATCATATGGTGGCTCTATTATTAGTTTTTGGAGGAACCTCCCTACCCTTTTCCATAGAGGCTGCACCGATTTACATTCCCACCAACAGTGTAGGAGGGTTCCTTTTTCTCCACATCCTCACCAGCAACTGTTACTTGTGGCCTTTTTGATGCTAGCTGTTCTAACAGGTGTGAGGTGTTTTCTCATTGTTGTTTTGATCTGTATTTCTCTGATTAACCATGTTGAGCATCTTTTCATGTGCCTGTTGGCCATCTGTATGTTTTCATTGGAAAAATGTCTATTTAGAGCTTCTGCCTAATTTTTAAATTAGTTTTTTTGTTTTTGATATTGAGTTGTATGAGCTGTTTTTTATATTTTGGGTACAAACACTTAATTGGTCATATAATTTCCAAATATTTTCTCCCATTTCTTAGGTTCCCATTTCTCCCATTTCTTAGGTCCTTTCATTAATGGCTTCATTTGCTTCTCAAAAGTTTGAGTTTAATTGGGTCCTATTTGTTTTAGGTTTTCTTTCACTTTTATTTATTTTGCCTTAGACATTCAAAAAATATTATTACAAATTATGAGAAGAATGTTATGCCTATGTTCTTTTCCAGGAATTTTATGGTCTCAGGTTTTACATTTAAGACTTGTTTTTTGAATGTATTTTTGTATATGGTATGAGGAAATTTTTTTTTTTTTTTTCACATGCAGCTGGCCAGCTTTCTCAGCACCACTTACTAAAGAGATCGTATTTCTCCATAGCATATTCTTGCCTCCTTTGTTGTGGATTTATTGACTTGAAGTGCATGGATTCTGGATTCTCTATTTTGTTCCATTAATCAATGGGTCTTTTTTTTTTTTTCTGTCAGTGCCATACTTTTGATTAGTATAATTTTTGGTATAGTCTGAATTTAGGGAGCAAACCTCCAGCCTTGTTCTTTTCTCAAGTTTGGTTTGGGAATCTGGGGTCTTTGTGCTTCCATATAAATTTTAGGATTTTTTTTTTTTTTTTGTGAAAAATGCCATGAGTGTTTTGATAGAGATGCATTGAACCTGTAGATTTCTTTCAATAGTATGGGTATTTTAGCAATTTAAATTCAATACAAGAACGTGGGATATCTTTACATTTCCTTGTGTCATTTTCAAATTCCTTTATCAAGATTTTATAGTTTTCAGAATATAGATCTATTGTCTCCTTGGTTTAGTTTATTCTTAGGTATTTATTCTTTTTGATACATTTTAAGAGCAATCATTTTCTTGCTTTCTCTTATAGTTCATTATTAGTATATAAAGTAATTTCTATATATTAATCTTGTATCTTGCAACTTTACTGAGTTTATTAACTCTAATAGTTTTCTGGTAGCAACTAGGAATTTTTTCGTATAGAGGATCATGTCACCTTCAAATAGTGGCAGTTTTAGTTTTCCCTTCTAACTTGGACATTTTTTATTTATCTGATTTCTGTGGCTAGGACTTATGGACTATATTAAATACAAATAAAGAAAGTAGGAATCCTTGTCTTGTTTCTGATCTTAGAAGAAAGGGTTCAGCTTTTCACTGTTGACTGTGATGTTAGCTGTGGGTTTTTCCTAAATAGACTTTATTGTGTTGGGATATGATCTTCTATACTGTTTGAGAGCTTTTAATCATGAGTGGATGTTGAATTTTGGGCTTTGTGTTTATTGACATGTTCATATGTTTTTTATCCTTTTTAATTCTCATGATTTTATCTTTCCAGTGTGGTGTATCAAATTGATTTTGTGAATACTGAGTCAAGTTTGCATCCCTGGAAGAAATCCCTCTTGGTCATGGTGTGTGATCCTTTTTGTAAACTGTTGAACTTGGTTTGCTAGTGTTCTGTGGAGTATTTGTGCATCTTTATATATCACATATATTGGCGTGTAATTTTCTTTTTTTGTAGTGTGTTTGTCTGGTTTTGCTATCAGGGGAATGGCCTGAATTTGAGAGTGTTCCATCCTCGGCTGGGAGCATTTAAATTACAAATTCAATTTCAGTACTGGTGATCGGTCTGCTCACATGGTCCATTTCTTCCTGATACAGGTTTGGCTTATTGTTTGCTTTTCTAGATAGTTGATTATTTCTTCTAGTCTGGTCAGTTTCTTGATATATAACTGTTCTTGGTATTCTCCTATGATTTATTTCTATCTCTGTGGTATCTGTGGTTATTTATCCTCTTTCATTTCTTATTTTGTTTGAGTTCTCTTTTCTTGAAAAGCCTAGCTAAAAGTTTATCATTTTTACAAGTCTTTTTAAAAAACAACCCATCTCTGTTTCATGGACTCATCCTATTGTTGTTTAATCTCAATTTTATTTCCTTTCTTATGTTCACTATTTTTTTGCTTCTGCTGACTTTGGGCTTTCTTCTTTTTTAATTTCTCTAGATGGTAGGTTAGGTTGTTAGAGATTTTTATTTCTTGGGGTAGACCAATATTGCTGCAAGTGTCCCTCTTAGAACTGCTTTTGCTGTGTCCTATATATTTTGATAAGTCGTGTTTCCATTTTCACTTACCTTGAGGTATTTTGTGATTTCATTTTTGACCTATTTTTTTTTTTTTTTTTTTTTTTTAGGAGCATGGTATTTATTCTCTCTGTGTTTGTGCTTTTCCTATTTGTTCTTCCTGTAATTGATTTCTAGTTTCCTACCACTGTGGTAGGAAACAATGTTTTGAATTGTTTCCTGATAAATTACTTGTTTTATTAGTTGTTTCAGGGTTTTTTCTTGTCCTTTCAAATCAGATGAATTCCTTGCTCTTCTCATTGTGCTTAACATTCACTGTTTTTATGAAAATAGGGAAACACTTACCTTTGCTGTTAAAAGGCTATCCTTATGTGGGAGCACCTCTGTACAGCCTGCGTGTGCCCAGTGGCTTTGGTGAGAGAGCTGAATCTGATGTGAACACAGTCATGTCTTTCCTTATGATGTGCTGTCAGCTATCACCTTGGCGGGACGTGGAGCTGGAGCGGCCAGAGTCAGAAACAAGTATGAGCCAAGGATTGCCCTCTGCTCAGTGGCTGCACTGCCCTCTCTGGCAGGGTCCGGCCCCGCATTGCTAGAGTGGAAGTCCTGAGACTGCTGTGAGCTGGCTCTGTTCCCCTTAGGTGCGTCTCTTCTCTCTCGCAGCACTGGCACCCTTGCCCTGGTGTGGAGCTCCTCCACAGGGGCTTCAGGGGGCTCTTGGTATAGGCTGGGGTGTGGGCTGTGGGCTGTGGCCATCCGACCCTGCTCCAAGACCTGGACTGCTTTGGATGCTCTGCCTGTGTGAGCAAACTGCTCACTCCTCAGAGAGGCTCTCCAATCATCCAAGCTCCTTTCCCCGCTGAGTCCTCTTCCAGGATCCAGGTCCTGGATCTGATCACCTTTCTTTTATTTCTGATCAGTTTTGTGTGAGTCTTTCCTACAGCCTTTGTTGTGCAGGAATCCTTCTGTTGGTCTAGTTTTCAGTGAGAATTGGTCAACATATAGATGCATTTTTTGTGTGTTCATGGAGGGAGGTGCACCCCTCAGGCTTCAACTCCTGTACCTTGATCTCTTCTCATAATTTATATAATTTATAATGAGCATCAATATGTTCCAGTGGTTTATAACTATGACAAGTATGATTTAAAAAGTACATGCATCCCATTAGGGAATCGGGGATAGAATCGGAAAATTGAAGAGAGAAATGGAGATAGGTATAGAGAGAATGAGAATCAATATATAAATATGGAAGCTGGATTTTTCTAACTATGAAAAGTTTTGAAAATAGTCATTGTGGAGAAGAGGAGAGTGAGCTCATAATATAAATGTTTGTCTTTGCAGTTTTGAGTGCCTTTTGAAACCAGCGTTCATGAATTTGTTGAGAAGCTAGTATTCCCTTAAATGTGACTTGCTCTGCATGCTCCTGGCTTCACTGATGCAATCGCAAAAGAAATTACAGCTATGTTCCTCTAAGGTTGGGGTTTTGCTCAATGACTATGACAAAAAAGAATTGAGTTATTAAACTATTGGCAAAAATTAATTCAAATGATCCCTGAGGGGTTCTTAGCCACATAATATAAAAGGGAAAGTATGGAGGTTTGGAAACAAGGAAAGAGATCAAGGTCCTGGAAGTTCCAAGTTCAAGTCAAGGCTGTAGTTTGGGATAAGACTATTGGGTGGGGTAAACAGTGGGTGGTGACTTGTTGAAAAGACAGAAAATTGGTGAGGGGGTGGGGATGCTTGCATTTGTAATTTTATTTATTTTCTAAAAATATTTCATCTTGGGATATGACTGATTAACCATGTTGTGATGGTTTCAGGTAGACAGCAAAGGAACTCAGCTATACATATATATATATCCATTTTCCCCAAACTCCCCTCCCATCCAAGGTGCCCCATAACACTGAGCAAAGTTCCCTGTGCTATATGGTAGGTCATTGATGGTTATCCATTTTAAAGATAGGAGTATATACATGTCCCTCTCAAACTCCCCAACAATCCCTTCCACCTGTCCACACCCCTGGCAACAGTAAGTTCATCCTCTAAGTCTGTGAGTCTGCTTCTTTTATAAGTTCATTGGTATCGTTTCAGTTTAGATTTCCCCTATACGGGATGCCATATATTTCTTCTTCACTGTCTGACTTAACTTCACTCAGTATATTAATCTCTAGGTCCGCCCGTGTTGCTGCAAATGGCTTTATTTCATTCTTTTGAATGACCAATATTCCATTGTGTATATGTCCCACATCTTTATCCATTCCTCTGTTGATGGACATTTCGATTGTTTCCATGTCTTGGCTGTTGTAAACAGTGCTGCCATAACATTGGGGTCCATGTATCCTTTCAGATCATATTTTCCTCCAGATACATGCCCAGAAGTGGGATTGGAGGGTCATATAGCAACTCCATTGTAGTTTTTAAGGAACCTCCATACTGTTCTCAATAATGGCTGTACCAATTTATATTCTCACCAACAGTATAAGAGGGTTCCTTTCTCCACACCCTCTCCAGCATTTATTGCTTGTGGATTTTTTGATGAAAGCCATTCTGGCTGGTATGAGGTGATATTGTAGTTTTGATTTGCATTTCTCTAGTAATTAGCGATGTTGAACCTCTTTTTATGTGCCTCTTGGTCATTTGTATTTCTTCTTTGAGAAATGTTGATTTAGGTCCTCTGCCCATTGATTGATTCAGTCATTTGTTTGGATGGTGTTAAGCATCGTGAGCTCTTTGTAAATTCTAGACCAGTCCTTTGCCAGTCAAATCATTTGCAAATGTTTTCTGCCAGTTTATGGGTTGTCTTTTCATTGTGTTTCCTTTTCTGTGCAAAAGCTTTGGAGTTTAAGTAGGTCCCATTTGTTTGTTTTTATTCTGGAAGATGGAAAGAAGATTGTTGTGCTTCATGTCCGAGGGTGTTCTGCCTATGTCTTCCTCTAGGAGTTTTATAGTCTCTGCTCTCATATTAGCTCTTTAATCTGTTTTGAGCTTATTTTTGTGTTTGGTGTTCACGTGTAGCTGTACAGTGTTCCCATCATCATTTGTTGAAGAGACTGTCTTTCCCACGTTGTATAGTCTTACCTCCTTTGTCCCAGATCAACCATAGGTGCCTGGGTTTGTTTCTGGGTTTTCTATCCTATTCTATTGATCTATATTCCTATCTTGGTGCCAGTACTGTACTATTTGATGACTGTAGCTGTGGAGTGGAGTGTAGTGTAGTTAGGGAGCCTGATTCCTCTAGCTCCATTTTTCTTTCTCAAGATTGCTTTGACTATTTGGAGTCTTTTGCATCTCCATACAAATTTTAAGATTTTTTGTTCTAGTTCTGTGGAAAATGCTATTGGTAATTTGATAGGGATTGCATTAAATCTGTAAATTACTTTGAGTAGTATAATCATTTTGACAGTATTGATTCTTCCTATCCACAGACATGGTATATCTTTTATCTGTTTTTGTCTTCTTTGATTTCTTTCATCATTGTCATATAATTTTCAGATTACAGATCTTTTGTTTACTTAGATAGGCTTATCTATAGGTATTTTATTCTTTTTGATGCAATGGTAAATGAAATTGTTTCTCAGATTTCTCTTTCTGATCTTTCATTGTTAGTGCATAGAAATGCAACAGATTTCTGTGTTTTGTAACCTGCAACTTTACTAAATTTATTGATGAGTTTTAGTAATTTTCTGGTAGCATCTTCAGGATCCTATATGTATTATCATGTCATCTGCAGTGACAGTTTAACTTCTTTTCCCATTTGGATTCCCTTTGCTTCCTTTTCTTCAATTGCTGTAACTAGGACTTCTAAAACCATGTTGAATAAAAGTGGTGAGAGTGGTCATCCTTGTCTTGTTCCTGATCTTAGAGGAAGTGCTACCAGTTTTTCACCACTGAGTATAAAGTTAGCTGTAGGTTTGTCATTGATGGTCTTTATTATGTTGAGTTATGTCCTCTCTATGCCCGCTTTCTAGACAGTTTTTTTTTTTAATCATAAATGGTTGCTGAATTTTGTCAAAAGCTTTTACTACATTTATTGAGATAATCGTATGGTTTTTAATTATTCAGTTTGTTGATGTGGTGTGTCACATTGATTCACAGATATTGAAAAATCTACATCTCTGGGATGAATCCACTTGATCATGTTGTATGATTTTTTTTTTAATTTTTATTTTTACTTTATTTTACTTTACAATACTGTATTGGTTTTGCCATACATTGGCATGAATCCACCACGGGTGTACATGCGTTCCCAAACATGAACCCCCCTCCCACCTCCCTCCCCATAACATCTCTCTGGGTCATCCCCGTGCACCAGCCCCAAGCATGCTGTATCCTGCATCGGACATAGACTGGCGATTCGATTCTTACATGATAGTATACATGTTTCAATGCCATTCTCCCAAATCATCCTACCCTCTCCCTCTCCCTTTGAGTCCAAAAGTCTGCTATACACATCTGTCTTTTTTGCTGTCTTGCATACAGGGTCATCATTGCCATCTTTCTAAATTCCGTATATATGTGTTAGTATACTGTATTGGTGTTTTCTTTCTGGCTTACTTCACTCTGTATAATCGGCTCCAGTTTCATCCATCTCATCAGAACTGATTCAAATGTATTCTTTTTAACGGCTGAGTAATACTCCATTGTGTATATGTACCACAGCTTTCTTATCCATTCATCTGCTGATGGACATCTAGGTTGCTTCCATGTCCTGGCTATTATAAACAGTGCTGCAATGAACATTGGGGTCCATGTGTCTCTTTCAATTCTGGTTTCCTCGGTGTGTATGCCCAGCAGTGGGATTGCTGGGTCATAAGGCAGTTCTATTTGCAATTTTTTAAGGAATCTCCACACTGTTCTGCATAGTGGCTGTACTAGTTTGCATTCCCACCAACAGTGTAGGAGGGTTCCCTTTTCTCCACACCCTCTCCAGCATTTATTGCTTGCAGATTTTTGGATCGCAGCCATTCTGACTGGTGTGAAGTGGTACCTCATTGTGGTTTTGATTTGCATTTCTCTAATAATGAGTGATGTTGAGCATCTTTTCATGATTTTTTTTTAACATTATTGAATTTGGATTGCTAGTATTTAGTTGAGGATTTTTGTGTTTACAGATCAGTATCACTGATGAACATAAATTTTTTTGTATTGTCTTTGGTTTTGGTATCAGGGTGATGGCGGCCTCATAGAATTGAGTTTAGAAGTTTTCCTTCCTCTGTAATGTTCTGGAAGAGTTTCAGAAGGATGGGTGTTAACTCTTATCTAAGTATTTGATAGAAATTGCTTGCAAAGCTATAAGGTCCTGGACTTTTATTTGTTGTGAGTTTTTAAATTAGTTTCAATTTCAGTACTTGTGATTGGTCTGCTCATATTTTCTATTTCTTCCTGGTTCAGTCTTGGGAGACTATACCTTTCTAAGAATTTGTCCATTTCTTTCAGATTGTCCATTTTATTGGCATATAGATGCTGATATGTTCCTTATGATCCTTTATATTTCTGTGGAGTCAGTTGTAATTTCTCCCTTTTAATTTCTAATTTTTTTGATTTGAGTCCTCTCCCTTTTTTTCTTGATGAGTCTGGCTAATCAATTTTCTTCATTTTTTCAAAGCTTTTAATTTCATTGATCATTGGAATTGTTTCCTTTGTCTCTATTTTAGTTATTTCTGCTGTAATCTTTATTTCTTTCTACTAACTTTAGATTTTGTTTTGTTCTTTTTCTAGTTTTAGCTGTAAGGTTAGGTTGTTTATTTGAGATTTTTCTTATTGAAATACGATTGTATTGCTATAAACGTCCCTCTTGGAAGTGCTTTTGCTGTATCCCATAGGTTTTGGACCATTGAGATTTGATTTTAATTTGTCTCTAGGTATTATTTTTTAATTTCCTCTTTGACTTTTTCATGATCCTTTGGTTGTTTACTAGCATATTGTTTAGCTGCCACATGTTTATGTATTTAATTTTTTTTCTTGTAGTTTATTTCTAATCTCATAGCATTGTGATAAAAAAAGATGCTTAATATGATTTCAATTTTCATGAAATTTACCAAGGCTCACCTTGTGGCCTGGCATGCAGTCAGTCCTGTAGAATGCTCTGTGTGCACTCAAGAAGAATGTGTCGTCTGCTGTTTCTGGATGGAATGCTCTACAAATATTAAGTTCATCTGGCCTAAAGTGTCATTTAACGCCTGTGTTTCCTTATTAATTTTCTGTCTGGATGATCTGTCCATTGATGAAAGTGGAGTGTTAAAGTCCCCCACTAGGATTTGTAATTTTAGAGACAGGGTACTGACACATGATAAGAGCCAGCCTGTGACCATGATATTGGAGGATAAGGTGGAAGGGAAAGAAGCATTGGGCACAGGGAGGTTAAGAATCAGAGTGACATCCAGGACACTAGCGGGTAGTCCATTTTAATGTCCATGTCACCATGGATTACAGGATGTGACGATGCAGAGGAAGATGTAAACCCAATGGCGACTGACCAGAACGTTGGTCATGAGCACAACAGGGGTGAGAGAGGGATAAAAGATCAGGGTGGCAACTGTGTTTGTTTGTTTTCTTGTTTCTTTAATTCTAACTCTAAAATTCTAACTGTTCTAAAATGAACAGTAACAAAATTGATGCCTACCAAATCGTCTTTTGCTTCTAAATAAGCTTCTGTGAAATAGATCATAGAGGACAAGAAGGAACAAATGTATTCCTTAAAAATGATTACCTTTAAATTACAATTATGGCTGTGATTCAAAGCACTGATTGTAATTCAGCTCAGGGTCAGGAGTTGAAAATGAATTAAGCTGAAGGTTTTTAAATTTCTATTTTTTCAAACAGCCCTTTTTAGTCTAATCTGGTTTGTAAATACAAACACTGTAGTTCTGCTAATTAAAACTTCTGTGGCAGACAAGATAAGACTTTTGGACAGGGAAAACAATAGGCTGGGTGAGAGGAAGATCTGGAGATAGTAGTTCCTGTTTTATGAACTAAATCATATTACTTTCTAGAAATATGAAACAGAAACTCAGAAGTTTTGCAGGTGACTTGCAGAAACTTGAGTTAATATTTATGTAAAATATGGAAGAAGCCCACTAAAGTTAATTGGGGTTAAATCCATAAGGAAAAACCTAGAGAGTAAAACAAGAGATATATGCAGAGCATCAGGGAAAAAATTTGTGTTACCTTTAAACAGAGAAGCAAGAAATGGGGCCTGATACTTTGTGTCCAATAGCTTTCCTTATGAGAACCAGCTGCATTGCGTTTCCTGTTCATAGATTTATATGTAGATTTCTATAGTATATTAGACCATAAAGCTACTTTTTTATATTCAGTTCAATCACCCAGTCATGTCTGTCTTTTTGCAACCCCATGGACTGATGTCAGGCCTCCTTGTCCATCACCAACTCCCAGAGCTTGCTCAAACTCATGTCCATTGAGTCAGTGATACTATCTAACCATCTCATCCTGTTGTCCCCTTCTCCTCCTGCCTTTGATTTTGCCAGCATCAGGGTCTTTTCCAGTGAGTCATTTCTTCACATCAAGTGGCCAAAGTACTGGAACTTCAGCTTCAGCATCAGTCCTTCCAATGAATATTCAGTACTGATTTCCTTTAGGATTGACTGGTTTGAACTCCTAGATTTTTTATACAGGCTAATCAAATTCTTCATTTGCACAGAAGTCTCAAGTAGAAAAGTACCCACCCTACCATTTGATATATTCTTCTAAAACCTGTATGCTTCTTTTTTTTACTTCTAAAACTGATTTTATTAGACTCTGGAATTCATTGCATCACGTGATAAAGAAAAATCTCTATTTGATTGTCCCATATATTTAGGCAATTCTTCCAACATCATCTATTGAATACTAATTATTTCTCCATTTATTTTTCAATGATTCCCTTATTTATGATGTTTTATATATTACTATTTCAGAGCCTTGAGCATTTTATCACATTAATCTACCTGCGGACCTTTTCTTTTTTTTTTTTTTGGTTAATACTGCACTATAATCAGTGAAGGATTGTGATCTGTATTCATATTTGATAGTGGCAGGTATCATATTTTTTCCCAGAAATTTAATTTCTTGCTTGTTTGATCAGCTACAGGAACTTGAATTTCATCAAGTTACCTCATGATTCCCAGATTTTTATCTTAATTGTGTTAAACCTATAATTTATTTGGAAAGGTTTAACGTTTTATCATAATATCTTTCTATTGTAGAATATTTTTGTTGTAATGTAGAATATTTTTCCTTTTGATTCAAACACTTAAAAAAATCAGCAAGATTGCATAGCCTTTACAAGAGATCTTTACATTTTTCTTTGAGATTTTTTTTATTTTTGTATTTTTCTGTTAAATATTTGTTTATAAAGCTTTGCTCATAGTGATGCTTGTTAGGGACCAAACGACGGTCTCTAGGACCTGAGTCATGTTTACCAGAAAGAGACAGGATATGCGCTCATCCTGCCTGGCCAATCATGTAACGCCAGCTACTCCTGTAACTGAGACAAAGAACTGCCTGTATATAAGCCGCCATACTTCTTTGTTCGCGGCTCTTGTCAGATTCCCTTGTGTGGGATGAGACTTGGGCCCTAGCGCACTAGGAATAAACAAACTCCCTTCTTGCGTTTGCAATACTGTGGTGGCCTTGCTCTCTCGGTCGGTTCGGAGATACGGGCTCGGAGCGTAACAATGCTTCCTAAGCCCACTTGACTTCCCATTCCAGGATGTCTGCCTCTGGGAGGGTGATCACATCATTGTGGTATCTGGGTCATGAAGATCTTTTTTGTGTAGTTCTTCTGTGTAATCTTGACACCTCGTCTTAATATCTTCTGCTGCTTTTAGGTCCATACCATTTCTGTCCTTTATTGAGCCCATCTTTGCATGAAATGTTCCTTTGGTATCTCTAATTTTCTTGAAGAGATCTCTAGTCTTTCCCATTCTATTGTTTTCCTCTGTTTGTTTGCACTGACCACTGAGGAAGGCTTTCTTATCTCTTTTTGGTATTCTTTGGAACTCTGCATTCAAATGAGTATCTTTTTCTCCTTTGCCTTTAGCTTCTCTTTTCTCAGCTATTTGTAAGGCCTCAGTCATTTTGCCTTTTTATTGCCTTTTTGCATTTCTTTTTCTTGGGGGTGATCTTGATCCATGCATCCAGTACAATGTCACAAACCTCCATCCATAGTTCTTCAGGTACTCTGTCTAACAGATCTAATCCCTTGAATCTATTTGTCACTTCCACTGAGCCCCAGTCAGCTCCTGGTCTTGTTTTTTACTGACTGTCGGCAAATATAGTGAGGATGGCAAAAAGAAATGGAATGCCAATATGGCAGTAAAACTTTTTTCAGAACAGAAAGAAGGCCTCTTATACCAGCAGAACCCTGTATATGCAGTTTTTAACTTTTTTGGTGGCGGGACCGGGGCACTAAAATGAGCTGGTGGTGTTCTCAAAGCAAGCTAGGATGAGCTCACCAGGGCAAATCAGGAGTCCCTGTCACTTGGAGATGACACAGATCATAGTTCCTTAAGCACACTTCCAATTAGGGAACGGGATTTCATCCTCCACTTCTTGCAGACATCTTCCATCTTCATGGATTGTTACAGACAGCACCTCTCCCATGGTTTATAGGAGGGACACATGCCAGGCATGCAGACTGCACAACACTTTGCCACAGGTCAGTGATTCAGGACCAAAGATTTGTCTTTTCTGTGAAAGCCCTATTCTTCCTCTCAGAGTCTAGAAGGTGAGGGGGGCCTGGGACTATGCTACAGTGGTACTCAGACAAATCTTGAGTTTATTTCTTAATAAACTCAAGAGGCTGAGTGTAGTCTGACCTCAATTTTTATCTCTTTAAAATTTGGGGACTTTTTTCTCTTTGCCTTTGACTAAGAGTTCTAATAGCCGTTTCCAAGAAACAGAAAGTGTTTACTAATCATGCTATTAAATGTTTTCGAAGAAGATGAAAATATGTACTATAGATAAGGGCAGATTTTTAATTAAAATATTTGATATTCAGTCCGAGTTTATTGGCAGAAGAAAGTGTTAAGATCTTTCAAAAGCTCTAGCAGAACCTGTGGGGTTTCTGTAATTGAGAGCTTTGCAAATAATCATTAACTCATAGCAAGGACTAGAAGAGATGATTCTTTGAAATAGATTCCAGCTCTCAGATTATATGTTTCCGTGAAATGAGGAGTGTAAACCACATCACAATAATAATCCTTGTTATTTTGCTGGCAATTAATGCTCTTCAATGTGACAAGTACTGTAATGACTATGTGACATAAGAAAATTATATCAAAAGATGGCAGAGCCATTGTGACATTACCGCTCCATTAGTGTGGTTCAAAGACAGTGAGGCAACTATGAAAATAAGTAACTTCATCAGTGCTTAAAGGATAAATGCCATTACTCTGTGGCAGCTATAATTTATTCTTGTAGTCCTCAGGATTATACTTTGAACAATACTGATTCATTTATTTGTTTTACTAATTATAAGAAGTTTTAAGGGAGCATACAGAGATCTACAGATTATGACATGGTAAAAATAAATGGAAAGAAAAGTCTGTGATGAAAAGAGTTCATGTGAGATGATTTCAGCATAATGTGATTTTAGTGGCCAAAACATGTCATGAAGGATGATGATGCCTTTCAGAGGATGATGCAAACAAAGAAACACCAAAAAATGTATAATTTAGAGGATTCAAAATTTGTATCAATCAGTTCCTATGGGAAGCAAAATTCTGTCTGATACTGAGAGCTGATACCCATTGGTGCTCATAGATAGGGCACTTTTTATTGTAAAGAACAAAGTACTAGATATCATCTGAGTAAATACAGTAAATAATTTCATAGAACTGTACAAAACTGACATTTTAAACTAATAAAAATCACATTCAGTCACAGTATCATTTTTTTGTTCAGTTTAGAGGAGCCTGGCCAGCGATAGTCCATGGGGTTATAAAAGAGTTGGACACAACTTAGCATCTGAATAACAGGAACTATATAATAGAGCATTTAATTCCACCCTCCAGACTTTATAACATTGTTGTTATTCATTTCACTTATCCTGTGTTGTGATTCCCTGATACATTATTACAGTATTATTTTAAGGTTTTATCTTTAGATTAAGAAGAAAAAAACTTTCATGTATTCCTTTTCTAGTACTCTTCCTTTCTTGAAGTAGACCCAAATTTCTCATCTATGTAATTTTCCTTTTCTTGAATAACTTCTTCTAACATTTCTAAGACTAATCAGTTGGTGAAGAGTTGCATCTGTTTTTTGGTTTTGTTTTTCCCAAGAAAGTCATTTTTTAAATTTAACTTTTATTTTTGGCTGACCTGGGTCTTCATTGCTATAAGCAAGTTTCTCTAGTTAGGATAAGAAGGGCTTTGTTGCAGTGTGTGGGCTCCTCACTGGAGTGGCTCCTCCTGTTGCAGAGAACAGGCTCAGCAGCTGTGGCACATGGGCTTGGTTGCCCCACAGCATGTGGTATCTTCTTGGGGCAGGGATTGAACCCACGTCCCCTCCACTGACAGGTGAACTCTTAACCACTGGACCGCCAAGGAAGTCTAACAAAGCCTTTATTTCTTCTTCAGTGTTGAAGAAAAAAAAATCTGGGTATAAAATTATAGATTAGGTTTGTTTTCTTTCAAAACTTGAAAGATTCCATGGCTCCCGAACCAAACTCTGAACCAAATAAATCAAACAGAAAATTAGAAAGTTAACTGAAAATCAGTTGTTCATAAAATAAACATACATAGTCCCTGTATTAGTAACTTTCAGCTGCATAACAACTGATAATATGGTGAGTTACAAAAGTAAATATTGTAAACCACAACTTTAGGAAGGAGTAGAAATACAAAATAAAGACTGGCTAAAATAAAATCAAGTAACTGCCTGTAAATCTGATCAAGATGACACAATAAAGCTGCACCCATAGTCAAAAACTGTGAGGCAGAATATATTTACATTCATCAACTGCCTTTTAACAAATACTGTCAAAATATTGTCTTTGTTTAGCTTCTGATCAGAGGTCTGTTTTAGTTATTTTTTTTGTCCCTCTATAGATAAGGTACTTCTTTTTTCAAGAATTTCTCTTTGCCTTTATTCATTTTTAAAATGTATGCCTACCTATTGTTTGTTTTATTTTATTAGAGTTTACTTTTTACAGTAGTTTTGGGGTCATAGCAACTTTTGAGCAGAAGATGGAGATTTTCCATTTATCTGCCATCAACAAACATGCATAACCTCACCCACATCAACATCCCCCATATAGTGATGCATTTGTTACAGCTGATGAGACTACATCGACACATCTTATCACCCAGGGTCCATAATCTACATAAGAGTTCACACTTGATGTACATTCTATGTGCTTAGTCACTCAGTTGTGTCCAACTCTTTGAAACACTATGGACTGCAACCTGCCATGCACCTCCTTCCATGGGGATTCTCCAAGCAATAATACTGGAGTCGGTTCCCATGCTCTCCTCCAGGGAATCTTCTCAACCCAGAGATCGAACCCAGGTCTCCCTCATTGCACGTGGATTCTTTACCCATCTGAGCCTCCAGGGAAGCCCAAGAATTGTACATTTTATGGGTTTGGACAAATTTATAATGATACATATCCACTACTACAGTGTCACACAGAGTAGTTTCCCTACTAAATATCCCTGAAAATCCTCTGTGCTTCACCTATTAATCCCTCTCTTTCCCCTAATATCTGGAAACCAGTGATCTTTTTTACTGTCTTGATAGTTTTGCCTTTTCCAGAATGTCATATAGCTGGAATCATACAGTATGGAACCTTTTCAGGTTGGTTTCTTTCACTTAGTAATATGGATTTATATGTCTTCATGTCTTTTCATGGCTTGAAGGCTCATTTCCGTTTAGGGCTGAATAATATGCCTTTGTCTGGATGTACCACAATCTTTCTATTCACCTACTGAAAAACACCTTAGTTGCTTCCAAGTTTTGGCAGTTATGAAAATAGCTGCTGCAAACATCTGCATGCAGGTTTAAATTTTCAACTCTTCTGGATGAATACCCAGGAGCCTAATTACTGAATTGTATGGTAAGAGGCATTTACTTTGGTAACAGACTTCCAAACTGTCTTCCAAAATGGCCGTCGTTGTTCAGTGACTAAATCGTGTCCAACTTTTGCCACCCCATGGACTGCAGTACACCAGGCTCCTCTGTCCTCCACTGTCTCCCGGAGTTTGCTCAAATTTATGTCCATTGAGTTGGCGATGCTATCTAAGCATCTTGTCCTCTGCTGCCTGATTCTCCTTTTGCCTTCAATCTTTCCCAGCATCAGAGTCTTTTCCAGTGAGTCAGCTCTTTGCATCAGGTGGTCAAAGTATTGGAGCTGCAGTATTAGTCCTTCCAATGAATATTCACAGCTGATTTCCTTTAGGAATGACTGGTTTGATCTCTTGCAGTCCAAGGGGCTCTCAAGAGTCTTCTCCAGCACCACAATTCAAAAGCAAAAGTGGCTATACTACTTGGCATTTTCCCACCAGCAATGAATGAGTGTTCCTCATCCTGGTCAGCATTTGTTGGCAGTATTCTAGATTATGGCAATTCTAAAAGTGTGTAGTGGTATCTCATTGTTTTATTTTGCATTTTTCTAATGACATATGATATGAATAATTTCATATGCTGATATGCCATCTGCATTATCTTTCCCATGAACATCTCTCCATTATTTAGTTATTCTTTAATTTCTTCCATTAGAGGTTTCCTCATATATAAATTGAGCATATTTTGTTAGACTTCTGCCTAAATATTCCATTTTGAAAAAAAATTTTGGAATTTTGAAGATTTTTTCAATTTGAATTTCATTTTGAAGGTATTGCTTTTATTTTCAAATTCTTATTCATTGACCTTTGTGTATTAGTTAACCTTATATTCTGAAATCTTTCTGTAACCATTTAATAGTTCCAGTAGTATTGTTGATTCTTTCAGATTATCTCTAGATGATACTGTCATCTACAGTTTTCCTTCTTAATCTGTATATCTTTTCTTTTCTTGCCTTATTACATTGGCAAATAATTCCAATATAATTTTGAAAAGGAGTGATGAAAGGGGACATAGGGATGACATGAACCTAACGTTATGGAAAGGCTTCAAGTTTCTGAACAGTAAGTATAATATTAGCTGTAGGATTTTTGTGGCTACTCTTTATCAAGTTAAGAAAGTTTCCCTTTATTCTCAGTTTACTCAGAATATTGTAAATGGGTTTTGAATTTTGTCAAATGTTCTTCCTGCATCTATTTATGTGATCATGTAAGTTTTATTCTTTAGCCTGTTAATGTGATGAATTATTAGTTGACTTTTGAATGCTGAAACTGCCTTGTATACTTTAAGTTCTTAGTGGTGGTAAATAATTCTTTATATACATGGTGGATTCAATTTGCTAATATTGTTGATTTTTGCATCTATACTCATGAGAGGTACTGTTTTGTAGTTTACTTTTCTTACAATATCTTTTCTGGTTTTAGTATTAGGATAATGCTGGCCTCAGAGAATGAATTATGAATATTACCTTTGCTTCTATCTTCTGGAAAGTATTATAGAGAATTGTTAAAATTCCTTCCTTAAATGTGGCTAAATTCACCAAGGTACCCATTTGTGCCTTAAACTTTGCTATGGATGGTTTTCCAGTCCCTTAATAGATAAGGCCTATTCAGATCATTTATATCTTCTTGTGTGAATTCTGGATGATTTTGTCTTTCAAAGAAGTGGTCTATTTCATTGGTTATTAAAATTTGTGGGTAGAGTCTTTAGTAGTATTTCTTTTTATCCTTTTGATGATTATGAGTTCTACAGTGGTGCCTCTTGTTTAATTTGTGATATTATTAATTTGCACCTTTTTTTTTTTTTAATAGTTACTTTGGCCTCTAGGCTTATCAGTTTTCTGACCTTTCCAAGCACCAACTTTTGGTTTTGTTGATTTTTCTCTATTGTGCTTTTAATTTAATTGATTTCTGTTCTATTTTTTATATTCTGCTGTTTGCTTTGAATTTAATTATCTTTTTCTAGTTTCCTCAGATGCAATCCTAGATTATTGATTTGGGATCAATCTCATTTTCTAAGATTTACATTTAATATTATAAATCTCATTATAAACATGGTTCTCATTGCATCCCACAAACTTTAATAAATTTGATAATTTTTTGCAATTTTCATTGAGTTCAAAGTATTTTTAACATCTTGTTTTCTTATTTGACTATGCATATTTAGAGCTGTGTTGTTAAGTCTCCAGGTATTTGGAGATTTGTTTTTAGCTATTTTTCTGTTATTGATTTTAATTTAATTCCACTGTGATCTCAGAGCATATGTGTTCTGATTTAGTCTTTTAAAAGTGTTATGGTATGTTTTATGGCCCAAAATATGGTCTACGGTTGAAAAAAATGTGTATTCTACTGTTACTGGGTGAATAATCTATGGATGTCAATTATATCAGTGTCGGTGGTTGATGGTGCTATAGAGGTCAACTGGTCCTACTGGTTTTCCACCTGCTGAATCTCATTTCTGAAAGAGATATTGACATCTCCAACTATAATAGTGGATTTGTCTCTCTCTCCTTGCATTTCTATCAGTTTTTGCCTCTGATAGTTTGACATTCTGTTAGGCAACATATACCTTAAGGATTGTTCTGCCTTCTTGGAAGGTTGATCACTTTATCATTCTGTAACATCCATCTGTAGACCTGACAACTTTCCTTGCTCTGAGTCCGCTCTGCCTGAAATTAATATAGCTACTCTTGCTTTCTTTTCATTAGTGTTAGCATTTGTCCCCCATTTCTTTACTTTTGATAATACCTTTATATCTAGAGGAGGTTCTCATAGACAGAAGATAGTTGGGTTGTGCTTTTTTATCCACTCTGGCAATCTGTGTTTGAATTGGTGCATTTAGATCATTGGAGGCTGATTATTGACAGAGTTGAATTAATAGCTATCATATTTGTTGCTGTTTTCTGCTTGTTTCCTTTGTTGTTGCTTCTAGTTTTGTCTTCCTCTCTGCTTCTGCCTTTTGTGATTTTTAACTGAATTTTATTATTCCATTTTCTCTCCTTTCTTAGCATAACAGTCATACTTCATTATTTAAAAAATATTTTTAGTGTTTGCCTTAAAGTTTTCAATATGCGTATAAATGATCCAAGTCCATTTTCACATAATACTACATCATTTAAAAGTAACCTGAGGACCTTATAGTGAGATAACCCTAATTTCTCCTCTCATCCTTGTATTGTCATTCATTTTGCATAGACACCGCATACACAATCAAATTATATTGTTGAAAACTTGTCAGATCAATTAGGAAAAAGAAAATGATTTTAATTTTTCTTTCACTTATTGTTTCTCTGATGCTCTTTATGTAGATCTGAAGTTTCAGTTACTTCATTCTCCTTCTCTCTAAAGAATTTCTTTTAACAATTCTTACAAAGCATGTCTTGTTGTTGCTGTGCTGTGCTCAGTCATGTCTGACTCTGAGACCCTTTGGACTATAGCCCCCCAGGCTCCTCTGTTCATGGGATTTTTCAGACAAGAATATTGGACTGGGTTGCCATTTTTTCTCCAGGAGAACTTCCCAACCTGGGGATCAAACCCACCTCTCCTGTGTCTCCTACATTACCGATGGATTCCTTACTGCTGAGACATCAAGTATATCTACTCCCTCAATTTTTGTTAAAGTCTCTATTTCTCCCTTTTGAAGAATAATTTTGTTGGGTACAATTATAGGTTGGTGGCTTTTTTTTTTTTCCTCTGAGCACTTTAAATAGTTAAAAGAGTCAACAATCTGTAATTCTGAAGTGTTTAAAAGAAATTCTCAGTTTCCTTGGTCAGGTCCAGTGTACTAATAAACCTATCAAAGGCATTCTTCATTTCTATTACAGCATTTACATTATTTTTCTTTTTATTTCTAGCATTTCTTTTTGGTGATTTTCTTTTTTAGGATTGTTTCTCTCTGTTTACATTGTCCATCTGTTATATTCTGTTTATTCTATCAGTTAAAATGCTAACCATATTAATCATAGTTTTAACTTATTTATCTGGTAATTCCAGTGTCCCTACCATGTCTGGTGCGATGCTTGCTCTGCTTTTTCAAACTGTGTATTTTGCTTTTTAGTATATATTGTTATTTTTTTCTTGATAGCTAGGCCTGATTTACTAGGTAAAAGGAAGTGTTGTAAATAGACCTTTGGTGATGTGGTGTGAGGTGTCTTGTGTGTCGTGTGGAAGGAGGGGAAGCCTCCCATAGTCCCATGATTAGGTCTTAGTCTTTAGTAAGCCTGTATCTCTGGATTGGCAACTTCATGTTTGCTTCTCACATTTCTTCCCTCTTAGGGGGAACAGGATTGTTGGGGTGGACAGGAGTTGCTTAGGCTCTGATGAAACTCCAGCGGGCTAGGATCTGATGTAAGTTTCTCCTGAGGGCAGCTCTTCTTAATAAGAACAGACTGCTCTAGTATATTTCAAAATAGATCATTCCCTACCTCCCTGCTGCTAGAAGCCTAAGGAGAATTTTCTCTGAAATTCATTGTGAGGACTGGATAGACCCCCTGGAGATAAAATTCATCAAAGTGTGAGGGAATCCTTACGACTGGATCCCCTTGGAGCTCTCTCAGACTTGTCCACAGTGAGCATCTACCAGCCTGTTAATCGCAGTTCAGGCCTTCCTATCCCAGTACTGGTTCCTGCCAAGTGTTCTGCTTGTAAGGTTCTGCTCCAGTAAGTTGTGATTCTCTGTATTCATTGCTGGTCTCTGCACATTTAGGGGCAGTAGTTTGCCCTATGACATCACTTCTCTTAGGATCTAAGACTTATTTTTTTTTCACTTGTTAAGATTTTCAATTATTGTTGGTATGAAATGGCAACTTCTAAGCTTCTTATGTGATGAACTGGAAGTCCCCTGTAGACTTTCCCCATGTGTTTCTGCTTGATAACCTGCAGTTTCTATATTCCTATATGTAAGCTACCCATATTTGTGGGGTTTTTTTTTTCCTGTCCTTAGCTTTGGAAAGTTCTTAGTCATTATTAATATAAATGGTTCTTCTTCTGCTTCTTTTTTTCTTCTCCTCTGACATTCTAAGTACACATATCCTATACCTTTTTTAAATTGTCCCACATTTCTTAGATATTTGCATTTTTAAAAGTCTGTTTTTCTCTTTGCATTTCAGTTGGAGAAGGTACTATTGTCCCGTCTTTGAGCTCAGTTTTTTCCTCCTCATCGGTGTCCAGTCTGCTGATGAGCCCAGCAAAACCTGTTCCAGTTCTGTTAGTGTTGATGGTTTCTAGCATTCATTTTTATTCTTAGTGTTTCCATCTTTCTGTCAACATTACCTCTATGTTCTTCCTTGTTTTCTTTTTCATCCATTAAAGACCTAAACATATTGATCACCATTATTTAAAATTCCCTATCTGATTATTTTAACCTCTGTACTGTAGAAGCCTGGTTCTTAGGTTTGCTTCATCTCTTAATTGTGTGTGTGTTTTTTTTCTTCTTGATGTTTTGCATGGCTTGTAATTTTTGTTGAAATCCAGACATGTTTTATTGGGTCATGGGAACCTGACCCAATAGTGTGAGGATTTATGCTTATGTGTCTAGGCATTTGGCTGTGTTTAACATTTGCTGTAGGTGTGGGTGTCGGAGGCTTTTGATTTCTTGTTTTCTTTTCCTCTTGATTTTGGCTTTAAGTTGTTCTGCTCAGGGAGAGTATACATCCTGTAGTTTTCTTAGCTGTAGTCCACTATTGTTATACTGAAATCCTGTTGGTATGGTAAGGTATGTAGTGAGGGGGAGCATTCTATTGGGTTGGCCAAAAAGTTCATTTGGGCAAGATATTATGGAAAAATCTGAAAGAATTTTTTTTTTTTTTTTTTTACCAATCCAGTATCATGTTATGATTACGTTTCTTTCTGGGGCCTTTGTCTCTGGGCTTCAACCTTCACAGTGGTTTATTTCTCCAGTAGTATAACTTCTCACCACACCTTAGTTGAGACCTGAAGAAATGGGGGCCCAGAGTAGGAGGAATGCCCATCCATTAATTGGGATATGGCTCCAGTGAGCCTTTTCCCATGGAGAGGAGACATTGCTATGGAGAGTGCTCCTTGTTTCACAGTGAGGATTCTTCTCTGCCCAAGCCACTAAAGAATCTTTCTTGGTGTTCTTCTTCCTGACTTACTTCACTCTATATAATAGGGTCCCGTTTCATCCACCTCATTAGAGCTGACTCAAATGTGTTCTTTTTTATAGCTGAGTAACTTTCCATTGTATGTATGTACCACATGGCAAAAACCACCACAATATTTTAAAGTAATTAGCCTCCAATTAAATAAATTTTTAAAAACAATCTTTCTTGGATCTCTACTGTGACATCCAGGTGGGGTTCCTGGAGATAAAGTCCCTGACGGTAGGCCCTCTACTAAGAAGGCAGTCCCCCAAGTTTCTCATTGTCCTGCTAGTCCATGCTCAGCCTTCAGAAAATTGTCAGAATGATTGAATATTTCTACTACTTTGTCAGTGGCTGCTGTTCCAGAAAGCAGATCTCAGTCGTGGCTCTATTTTGCCTGTCTTTCTATACTAATGGGTGGTTATTTACCCCAAATTCCTCAATTCTCTGAGTCATTGATGTTCAACTTTTTTTTGTTATTACTATAGGAGAGACAGTTGCTAAGATTTTTACATGTCAGAGCTAAAACTAGAAGACCACTGTTCTTGATTTTTTTTAAAGTTGTTCTATAAGATACATTTCTAAACAATTCTGTCTTCATCCCACTGGCCTGAAGGGGGCACACATCCTCTTCAATGGGTGGGGCTGGCAATGGCAACCCACTCTAGTACTCTTGCCTAGCAAATCCCATGGACGGAGGAGCCTGGTGGGCTGCAGTCCATGGGGTCGCTAGGAGTCGGACACGACTGAGTGATGTCACTTTCACTTTTCACTTTCATGCATTGGAGAAGGCAATGGCAACCCACTCCAGTGTTCTTGCTTGGAGAATCCCAGGGACTGGGGAGCCTGGTGGGCTGCCGTCTCTGGGGTCTCACAGAGTCGGACACGACTGAAATGACTTAGCAGGTGTGAAAATAGACTGTCATTTGTATCCTTCCTTAATACAGACAGTTGGAACTTTGAATAAGATTTTTCAAAAGACTTGAGGCTCACATAGAGAAATCTTCATCACTGAAACATTATCTGGTTTATAGGCTATAGGTTGCTTTATTTAATTTAGCATTTTCCACAGGTGCTTCCCAGGTGGCACTAGTGGTAAAAGAACCCACCTACCAAGGAGACATAAGAGACATGCATTGGATCCCTGGGTTGGGAAAATCCCCTGGAGGAGGACATGGCAGACCACTCCATTATTCTTGCCTGGAGAAATCTCATGGACAGAGGAGCCTGGCAGGCTACAGTTCATAGGGTCATAAAGAGTCGGACATGACTGAAGTGACAGTATGCACGCACACTAAGCTTCTGCTCTGCTTCTGTATGACAAATGTAATTTTATATCTAAACTGGAGCCTTCTCAAATATTTCTATATTCATCAAAGATATTGAGAGAGAGAGGTGAAAAAGAGAGGTGAAAATACTAAACATATTCTAGCTAAAGATCTGAACTTTTCATATGAGGGCTCCCTTCAGTGGACAATTCACCTTCCTACTTTGTATTGTAAACTTGTCTCAAAGTCTCAACAAGTTAACCCACTCCCAAAGGTAACAAGCTATCATGAAGTCAAGGAAAATTAGAAAGGACTAAATTTATATCCCTACTGAATAGTAGATACTCAGCAAGCATTTTTTTTTAAATTGATGAATGAATGAAACTTAGTATAGGAATTTGAAGCAGAGGAAAACATATTTGAGGTAAGATAATAGATTGGCTTTGAATGGTTTCTGATGATATTGCCCTTCCAGAAAACAAGAGATAAAAGTGGATTAAAAGAAAAAAGTCGAAGGAAAGGGTGTGACAATGATTAGATGCAGAATTGTAGCAATCACTTGCCTTTACAAAAAAAAAAAAGCAGATATTTTGGGGACATTTGGAATTAAGAACGAAACTAAGGTGTTTGAACAAACATGGTAGACTAACTTGGTTTCTTTGCTCCCAGCCCTGTCCCTATTCTCAACTTTTTGACCCCCTTATGGTTTGTCCTCTATTTGTGCACTCAGAATTTTTCAGAATATAAATTTGCTTATATAGATTCCCTGTTAAAACACCTCTGAACTCCTACCACCTAAAATTAATGACTTAATTTTGGCATTCAGAGGCAATTTATTTTCTTGCCTTAATTCTTTCTTTTTTCCTTTCTGCATCATTAGTTGTTCCTCAAATACGTCCTCCAGTCAAAAATCTTGTAAATTTCAACATTAGCCATCCACATTTCCTGTAGCTACACAACTATTTTGCTTGTTGAACTTCTATGCATCTCTTAAACTCAGCTCACTTCCTGTGTCAAGACAGGACTGGAGAGTCCCTCCCTTTGGCAGGTTCAGTTGCTCTTTGTACCATTAACATTTTGTAGTAGAAAAAGGAATTTACATATTTTATTGCTTCTTGTGTGCAGCTGTATCCTGTTAACAGAATGCACTTGCTAAGTATTGTGCAAGATGAGGTATAAGAAGCAGAGCCCGTGGCTAAGAGCACAGACTAGAGTTTCAGCTGCCTACATCTGAAAGCCCTGTTCAATCTCAGTTGATACCTTCTATGCAGTTTTTGTCAAGTTACCTAACCTCTATGCCTTGGTTTCCTCAACTACAAATATATGTGATAATAAAACCTAACCCATTATATCCTTGTGAGGATTCAACGAGTCAGTCCTTACAGTGTTGAACACATAAATACACATAACTTTTGCTCTGTTCTTGGTCATGAGGATCGTGTTAGCCATGAAACAGATACTAGTATGAATTGGAGGTACTGAATTGCTTTGTCTGGTAAGTGGTGGAGACACATGAGCTTTAGTGCAGGAGTGGGGGGAAATTCAGTAGGGAAAAGACACAGGTTAATGAGGCTGGGCAGAGAAGGAACACATTGTTGGTACTGTAGGAAGAATGAATTTTAGAAGACAAAGCCGTCCGGTTAAAATTCTTTTTTTTTTTTTTCTGTATGTAACCTTCCTCTCTCCCCATTTTCATATGAGAGAATGAAATGAACTTTACAAAAAACACTTTTGATGGTACAGAATTCCTTCTGGGTTGTGAGAAGAGACACAGATCTATTTCAGTGTGACATGGGGCACAAATATCACTTCCTATGGGGAGAGCTGACTTCAAATTCCAAGTCTGTGTCTTCTAACAATGAATCTGGAGGTCAGTACCCATATCTTGTTTATACTGTAAACATTTACTCTCCCGCTTTCACTGCCTAAGAGAGAAAACGTAACAAGGGCAGCAAGGATACTCATATTTGTTTCTGAATGTCTCAAAGTAAAACTACTAGAATCCCTACAATTTTTTCTTTCTTTCCACTCCTAAAAAATTGTCTTAATCATCACCTGTGGTTACTCTGAAAAGGTTCTGATCTTGGGTGGCCTTGGCCTGCAGAAGCTTGAAGCCAAGCTTAGGTTACTGGCCAAAGATGGAGGGTTGCATCATGGCAGTACACTAAATCCTAGCCACTAGGCCAGTGGTCAGTGACAAGGCCCTAGCCCTTTAGCTTTACAGAGAAAAAAAATCCTGCAATGATAGTAATAAAACAAGTAAAATATTTATTAGGAGGGGAAATAAAAAAGAGTACAGTATGTGTGGATAGATACATACAACTCAGTGTTGCTGAGTTGCTCCCTTTGGGTAGCTTGAAGTACTTTTATGAGGCATTTCTTCCAGGTTTCCTTTGGCCAATCATTTTGATTTACCTGGTTCAGAATCCATATTTGGTCTATCTCAGGATCATACCACATATGAACAGGTGTTTGTCAGCCAAGATGGATTCCACTGAAAAGGCCTATGGGTAATGAGCATCAGTTGGCATCACTCCACTTTTGTCCTCCAAGGAGCCTTTCTGTGCATATGTAGTCAGGGAAGTCTCCTGACCTGACAATGAGGAACATGTGATCTCTTCTATCTTGGCAAAGCCTGGCCTTCTTTGTCAATTGTCCTGCTATTGATATTTTGGAGTTTGGGTCCATAGGGAAAGAACCTCCTATTGCTTTACTCTGGGAGGGGGAGGAGAATCTATCTCCTGCCTCTCTTCCCTTAACCACACTTAGTTGACTCAACTAATGGTAACATGTGTTTCTTGCTGATTTCTTATTAACAGTAACACTTTACCATTATAACTCCCTGTGTGTTCCAGTAGGACAGCTTTGTTCCATCAGTTTCTGAAAATACCTCTTCTGTGTCAGCTCTTTTCAGGCACTTAACTTTTGAAACTTAGAATACTTCTGGGCGGCTAGTTAGAGAACAGTAAGACTGATGCTTCTTGTTACACAGCCCCAGATGCCATTCTCAGCAATTATGTACCCAGACTACAAACCCTTGAGGAATGACACCCATTTATTTTGAGGGACACTCCTCAGGATTTCAGACAGCCTTTTTTCCTCCTTTGTGTTTGAGAGCTTAAGTTCTGAGGACATCTATCCATTTTGACAAGTTTTATCTGTATTTCTTCCAGGAGGACTCTGAGCTTCATGCAAACCTGATCAATCTGATAAACTTGCACTCCAAACTACATCCCCTTTCACACTCTTTACTGGAACTAGACTCTGCTGAAAGTTGATTTCACTTTATTCTAAGCACAGGGCTGATGGACTATAGCTGCTCTGCACTTCACTCCTTTTCCACGCAAGTGTCAATGGGCATGCACCCCCATTAGCACATTTAACATTTTAAAAGGTATCTTTTTATATGGATTTATTAAACCATGAACAGGACAGTGTGCCATCAAAGTATCCTCAAAATAAAAAGATTTTTAAATTCTGAATTTCCTTACACATGGAAGATAATCATTCTAAAATGTGCTCTCTGAAATTGATGTGACCTAATTTAAAAGTATTTTACAAAGCAGAAGGTTAAGTAACCTGGTCTGAAATCATTGGCCAAAGAAACCAAGTGCAATTTAGCCCACCTTATTTATAAGCTGAACTTTGTTCATTTCCTTAAAATATTTAAAGTCAGTTTATGTTAATAAAAGATATGGAACTGAGCAATTATGATAAGTAAATCAGAAGAGGGAGACAGAAAAAGCAGGTGTCAGGGATCAGTCAGTTATAGCAAGAAAGTGGATACACTTATCTCTGAGCCTCCTGTCCAGGGTAAGGTGCAGAAACAAATTGGTTGTCGCTGTCATCTTTTGAATACTTATGATGTGTCAGGCCCAGTTCTAAGGGTCTCTTTATGTGTGAATTACTTTTGCTTCCACAGCTATCCTGTGAGGCAGGTATTATCAACACCCACACCTTATTTTACTAAATTTTTAAAAACTTACTTGCTTTGGCTGCGCTGGGTGTTTGTTGCTTAACGTGGGCTTTCTCTAGGTGCGGCGAGCAGGGGCTACTCTTTAGCCTGGTGCACAGGCTTCTCATTGAAGTGGCTTCTCTCATTGTGGAGCACAGACTCTGGAGTATGTGGGCTTCAGTAGTTGTGGTGCATGGGCTTAGTTGCCTCATAGCAAGTGGGGTCTTAGTTCCTGGACCAGGGATTGAACCTGTGTCCTCTGCATTGGAAGATGGATTTTTAACCACAGGACCACCAAGGAATTCCTGACATCCACATTTTACAGATGAATAAACTGAGGCAAAAGAAGGTAAAATAATTTGCCCAAGTTAGCAAACCTAGTATCAGTTCAGTTCAATCCCTCAATCATGTCCAACTCTGTGAACCCATGGACTGCAGCACGCCAGGCTTACCTGTCCATCACTAACTCCCAGAGTTTACTCAAACTCATGTCCATCAAGTCAGTGAAGCCATCCAACCATCTCATCCTCTGTCATCCCCTTCTCCTCCTGTCTTCAATCTTGCCCAGCATCAGGGTCTTTTCAAAAGAGTCAGCTCTTTGCATCTGGTGGCCAAAGTATTGGAGTTTCAGCTTCAGCATCAGTCCTTCCAATGAATATTCAGCACTGCTTTCCTTTAGGATGACTGGTTGAATCTCCTTGCTGTCCAAGGGACTCTCAAGAGTCTTCTCCAACACCACAGTTCAAAAGCATGAATTCTTTGTCACTCAGGTTTCTTTATGGTCCACCTCTCACATCCATACATGACTACTGGAAAAACATTAGCTTTGATTAGACTTTTGTCAATAAGGTAATGTCTCTACTTTTTAATGTGCTGCCTAGGTTGGTCATAGCTTTTCTTCCAAGGAGAAAGCATCTTTTAATTTCATGGCTGCAGTCACCATCTGCAGTGAATTTCAAGCCCAAGAAAATAAAGTCTTAACCATAGTGGTTCTTCTTCTCCAGTAGGAGTCAGAATTTTACCAGTAAGAGGTAAAACTTTCCCCTTGCCTTGATTTTTAAGGAAGGGGGAAAACGTGTATTTAGTGGCCTTAGTCTAGGTAATATAATAGAAAAATGAAAATCAAAAATGATTAAGTTTTTGCAAAAGAATATATTCTCTATGAGGCAACTTCTTGCTTTAGTGTTCTAAAGTTATGGGAAGAGCACTCATCTAGAACTTAGAGGACCATGCATTTTGCTTTATAATATTTTTACAAGCACAGATTAGGTTTTAAAAGTACTAGGAGATACTCCACTGAAGTAGTCTCTTAGACTGTCTTACTCATATGGCATATCTTTTAAGTAGATTTTGAAAGTGTCTGCTTGAATTCAATGCAGAGTTACTTTGTTTAGCCAATGCTTAAAAACATATAGTGCAGATTACTGATAAAAAGGCTTCTGTCTCTAAGACTCAGAATGCTGGTTTGTGGGATGGCATCACCATCTAGGTGAGCTCAGGATTATGAGGTATGGATGATTGCTTTTTCTCCACATGGCTGAGGGATTTGGTAGGGTGACCTATGGAACTGGAAGACCGCAAATTTGAGGAAAGAGTCAGCTGTAATCAATCATTTTGCCTGTAGAATAAACAATATTTTGTAAGATATATTTTTTAAGAACCAAGGACTATATTTGCTATCATGGCATTATATTTATAATATACATGAACTTTAATCCATTAAGAGTTAAAAGTGTGAACTGAACACATACCTGGTGGCTCAGAGGGTAAAGAATCTGCCTCCAGTGCAGCTGACCAGGAAATGGCAACCCACTCCAGTATTCTTGCCTGGAGAATTTCATGGACAGAGGAGCCTTGCAGGCTATAGTCCATGGGCTCACAAAAAGTCCGACGTGACTGAGCAACAGTATTACTAGTAGGAGTTAGAGATAAACTAAAATATGTGTTAATGCAAGTAAATATGTGTATTGCTGCCTCTAATATTCAGAAGTCTTTTCAGAAGTTGAACTTAGATAGCCCTTTCAACTATATTCTTCGAGAGAATGCCAGATGGTGAGAGTTTATATAGAGACGATTATTAAATAACTAACATTTTAAAAATAGCTCTACTGGGAAAAAATTAATTTTGTTTTCAAAACATGTGCTATGTATAGGCTTTCTATTTCACTGATAGCCACCTTATGTTCCCCTTGTTTCACTGTTTATTTTGGAAGTAGAAAGTAATATAGGGGGTTGGGAAAGCAATTGAGCATGTAATTTAGCAAAGGTAAAATTTTGGATAGCATCACCTACTCAATGGACATTAGTTTGAGCACACTCCAGGTGATAGCGAAGGACAGGGAAGCCTGGCATTCTGCAGTCCATGGCGTCTCAGAGTCCGACATGACTTAGAAACTGAACAACAGAAAAATGTTTGAAGTGCTTTTTGGCTAGTTGCAGTCTGTGAACTCGCAAACTTTTAAGAGGTTAAAGGAAGAACAGTAGCTCGTTCATTTGAAATTAGTTTATCTAATTAAACAGCTGTTATTTTTCTTAATATATAGATTCTATTAAGTCCTCAAAGAGAGATTATGATCATTTGAAAAATATTGTAACTAATCAGTAGCTCTCACAGTTCTCCTCCAGAATAACCTATATGCTTTCACCGATTTCAAGAAAGTATTTTTCATTTTTGTTTTTTTAAAACAAATGGAAATTTACTACTAATATACACTCCAGGCTCTATCCAGATGTGTTTTAGGACAAGAAGACAATATAGATATTTGTTGTTAACTAAGGAGTCACATATCAATACTGTGCAGCAAGAGTTATGCCTCCTGGGCTTCCAGGCGTTAACAGAAATAAACGGAACAAAACTCTGCCTGCAAAGAGCCTGAATTCTAGAAGACAGAAGCTCCACTAGAAGTTACCAACAAAATAAAATTACTTGTTCTTCAGTCACTCAGTCGTGTCCGACTCTCTGTGACCCCATGGACGGCAGCCACTCATAACTGTTAGAAAGAAAACTAGGTTAGAAAGTGAAAGGGTTAGACTGGTGGTCAAGAAGACATCTCTGGGAACTAAGAGGCAGTCCCTAATCGTATATGGGTTGCATTCTTTCTTTTTTTTTAGGTCTTTATTGAGTTTGTTACAATATTGTTTCTGCTTTATGGTTTTTTTTTTTTTTTTTTGCCCCAAGGAGTGTAGGATCTTAGCTCCTGGACCAGGGATTTGAACCCATACCCTCTACATTGGAAGGTGAAGTCTTAACCACTGCACCATCAGGAAGTTCTTGGGTTGATTTCTAATAGTTCATTTTTAGGCCCATGTTTTGCCACTAGATTAGTTTTTGCCACTATATTACTAGATTACTTTTCCCACTAAATTCTAATATAGCAATTGGATCCTTTAAAAAGTAAAGTATTAGTCACTCAGATGTATCTGACTCTTGTGACCCCATGGACTCTAGCCCAACAGGCTCCTCTGTCCATGGAATTCTCCAGGCAAGAATACTGGAGTGGGTTGCCATTCCCTTTTCCAGGATATCTTCCCGACCCAGGTATTAAATCCAAGTATCGTCATTATAGGCAGATTCTTTACCATCTGAGCCATCAGAGAAGACTAATTATATCCTTAAAACAGCTCAAAGAATTGGTGTCAGGAAAAAAACATGATAAAGCCATGTTTGAATTCTGGATGTGATACCAGCAGTCTACTTTAGACATACCTGTTCTTACTAGGACTCTCTGCTCACTGGCAATGTCATGATCATAGTATGACTAGCAAAATTGAGAGCATTAAGGAACATTTGTAGAAGGAGCCTAGTAGAGTTTTGAGTTCACATATTTGGAGAAGTAGATATTGATAATCTATAATATAACTGACTCAATGAACATGAGTTTGAGCAAGCTCTGGGAGTTGGTGATGGATGGGGAAGCCTGGCATGCTGCAGTCCATGGGGTCGCAAAGAGTTGGATATGACTGAGTGACTGAACTGAACAGATGAAAACAGTCTTCCAGAACATGAGCTGTATAGAGGTTCAGATAGTAAAGATTTTTGGCTTTGTGGGCCATAGTCTCCAATGCAACTACTTTGTTGTTACGGTGTGAAAACAGCCATATACAACCTGAAAGTGAATGAATGTAATTATGATCCAATAAAACTTTAGTTGTTAGAGCAATGAGTAGGCTGTATTTGTCCCACTGGCTGTGATTTTACGACCTCTGTTCTGGAAAACATGTATGACTTCAACTATACTTATAAAAGTATTAGTAATTGGAATACATTATAACTGAACTCAGGCTTCCTTTGTAGCTCACTGGTAAAGAATCTGCCTGCAATTCAGGAGACCTGGGTTCAATCCCTGTGCTGGGAAGATCCCCTGCAGAAGGGAATGGCTATCCACTCCAGTATTTTGGCCTGGAGAATTCCATGGACTCTATAGTCCATGGGGTCACAAAGAGTCGGACACGACTGAGTGACATTCACTTTCACTTTTTCATCACTGAACTCAGTTGCCAAATGTGGCACTAATTCTGTGATATAAAGCATTCAGTGAGCTGTCTCGGTGTGCTAGAAACTTGTCTTCCTGACAAAGAGATGGAAATGACTGGGTGGTTAGCAATGTCCCTAATTATTATAAATCAGAAGTCCATGGACTATGGCCATCCTTCTATTGGAGCAGAACTGCTAATAGATAGTGGAGTTTCTTGGGTGAGAAAGCATTTTGGTTTCTTATTTGGTGGGAAAGGAGAAGCCATGGGGTTCAGAGCTTTTCAATTGCATAATTTTCTAGGAACATTTCTTGACCTTGGGTTCAAGGTGACACTTTATTGTCTTTCAATCGGGGCCACTTACTGGGCCCATCTCTTCCCTTTCTCTAGTCTAGGCCAGAAGTTCTGAAACTTTCAAGTTGCATTTAAATGACCTAGGAGAGCTTCCAACAGTGGCAGACTGCTGTGCCAGCCACTCCGTAACCTCACCTTGCACATCCCCATTCTGATTCAGAAACAGCTAGGGTGATGCTCTGGGGTCTAGACTTTTAACACATGCAAACTGTTAGAAGATCAAACGAGACGTGTTAAAAAAAAGTTAAGATTCTATTTGAGTAAAAATCGATTCCATGGGCAGCACCAAACCAGCAATGATTAAAACAGCTCTGCCAACAGGAGCCAGGGGAAAGACATTTACTGAGAAACTGCAGAAGCAAAGAAAGGGAACTCTGGGTCGGCTATAGCTTAAAGCTCAGTCTGCTGCTGGTGATTGGTTGTCTTTGGAGTTTGGATTTCACAGTGGTGAGGCGTTCACAGGCTGAGGTGTGGGTTTGCTTACGTAGTAGGTGGCCGTGGCTATAGAGCACCCTCCGTCACCCTGTGCATTCATGTGACACCCCAGGCTCACTCAGCGGACACTTTGAGAAATACTGCCCTAGGGGAAGGACTTGTTTGGCATCTAAGACAGATGGACTGGCATAAAGATGGATTCCTGTTCCTAAAGGACAAGAAAGGACTCTTCCCTTTGTCTTCTTTCTCTCTCCTCTTCAAACGATTCTGTCACCACAGACATATCACAATTTGTCCTGCCTGGCAAATTTGGTGTTCAGGGGAGCAGGCTGGGAAGCCTAGCGTGATGACAGGCCATTTGGGAGGAAAGAAAAGAGGAAGCATGCAGAAGACCGTGTGTGGCCTGGTGAGTTGCTTTACCTTAATTTGGCCTTGAGATATGACCCAGCACACGGAGACAGGCCAACATTAGGTGCTACCTGTCCTTTGTGGCCGGAGAAGCAGTGGCTGTCGAATACTGATTCTGAGAAGGCGCAAGTGTCTTGAGGCGCAAGTCCTGCAGAAAATGGAGTCCATCCTGCACTGATTCTACTTTTTGGGTTAAGCAGGAGCAAAGTTTTATCTTCAGTGAGAACTTCTTAGGGAAATATGGAATTCATGGCACAGATATTTCAACAGCGTGGCCGAAAGTGTGGGCATTATACATAATGCGTGCATCATTCAATTCAGAGTAAGACTAGGAAATGACATGGAAAGTTCTTGGCTCCTAGTAAGAGCTCAGACATATTAGTCATTGGCATTATTCCAACATAGGAGGGGAGGTGGGACATGGAGGGAATCATCTCACCAGAGGGAGGGGGATTCTCCAGGCCATTTTGGTGCCTTTTATGGGTAAATGCGGCTTCCCTGATGGCTCAGTGGGCAAAGAATCTGCCTGCAATGCAGGAGACACAGGAGATGTAGAGTTTGATTCCTGGGTAGGAAAAATCCCCTGGGGGAGGAAATGGCAATCCACTCCAGTATTCTTGGCTGAAAAATCCCATGGACAGAGGAGACTGGTGGGCTACAGTCCACTGGGGTCACAAAAGTTGGATACAACTGAGCGACTAAGCACGCACACATGCAATGGATAAATGAGATGGGTTTCCGTCTGGATCATAGTCTTAAAGAATTAGAGAGAACAATCCACGTGAGGTTTAAATGTGCATTGAAACAATGTTTGATACTGTTTTTTCAAGTCTCCAGTTTCCAAATGTGTGCTAAGTCGCTTCAGTTGTGTTCGACTCATTGCGACCCCATGGACTGTAGCTGGCCAGGCCCCTCTGTCTGTGGGATTCTCCAGGCAAGAATACTGGAGTGGATTGCCATGCCCTCCTCCAAGGGATCTTCTGACCCAAGGGTCGAATTGGCATCTCCTGTGGCTCCTGAATTGCAGGCAGATTCTTTACCGCTGAGACACTGGGGAAGCCTCCAATTGCCAAATAACTGTGTCTAAAACCAGAGTGAGCAGACAGAACACTTGTCATGGCTCAAGTGTGCCCTACTTTCTGAGTTGGTGTGGTTTTCATGCCCATGGCGATCCAGCACGTGCCTGGTGGAATTTCCAGCCACACTTCTTTGGATATTACTTTGCTCCCTAAGTGTGCCAAGTAGGGCTGAGGAACATGTTTCCTTTCAAATACTGAGACAAGATCTTATGTTTTAAGTTTTCATTTGGTTATGTTGGTCTGGTGAGAATTGTTCTTATTTTCTTAAATTAAACAACACTGCCGAGGCTTTGAATAGAAATGTGAAAAGGAGTAGTGCTCTTTAATTCTGAGTTTTATTTGGTGTGTACCTTAAAATCTATTCTATCTTCACATGTACTACCATGCTCATATTTGTGAAACGGCTTACTCTCATCTTATGCATGGACGAATGGATCTAGCCCAGTGGTGTCAGCACATGGCCTGGTGCCAAAATCCTCACTGGTGACATGCTGGCCCTCTACAAACCTATATTTCTTTTCTGTCTAAATCTCCTGCCTCTGATACCAGAGCAGCATGAGGTTCTGCAGGTTAGAGGCAGTTCAGGCATTCTGGTTGAATGACTTTCCTAATGAATTTTTATTAGGAAAAAACCAAACCTATAGGCAGAGGAGGAGAGAAAAATCAAAAGATAATTCTAGTTTGAATGTCTCCAAGGGAGACATGTGTTAAAAGGATAGGTAATTGAGTAGAAAAACATTGATACAAAGTCTGTTTGTAATACATCAAAGAAACAACACTTGGAAATGTGGTATGATATAATGGAGAAGGGGGCAGGACAAGAAAAACATAGTATTCAAAATCAGAAGGTCTGGCTTCTTGTCTTGGCTGTAACAATTAGGAGAGGCCAGCAAACTCTGAGCTTCAGTTTCAGAAAATGGTGATAAAGCCTTCTGTCTTCCTTGCTGTATGAATCAGATACACCAATGCATCAGTGCTTTCTGGACAATACAGCTCTCAAAATGGTCCAGTAATAATTATACTTTTAAAGATAGAGATAAATATCATATGCTAATACTATTGTAATATATCAAGAATGTATGCACAGTTTCTTCTGCTTAATATTCAGTGAGGTACTGAAAGGGATATGATGAGGTGGTGAAAAAAGACATAAAAGATTGTGTGATGTGATTTGCCATATTCAGCTGGGCTTTCCTTTGTGAGCATTCATAACTGTCTGTGTATTTAGGATTCATTTTCAGTGTCAGAAGAGGTGGCCTTTCCTGTCATGACACCAGCAGCAATGTCTCAACTAATGAGGAGAGGTTATCCCAAAGGACGGATGCCCCTTTACACAGGTTTTGCTTCATATACGGGCAGACTTCTGATTCAAAAAGGTCTGTTTCATTTTCTAGCCGTGTCTGCTTACTCCCCAGGCTCCAGACTCATCCAGTCTGGACATGGAGTCTCTGGGCCTGAAACCTCTGTGGCCAGTCTCCTGGGGCCCAAGAGCAGGTGTGTGTGTGTGTGTTGGAGGTGGGGGGCGGGTGGGAGGGGGTTGCTGCTAAAGCCCTCACCCTGAGGGCTCAGCAAAAGTCCACCCAATGCAGCCTGTCCATAAGTGTGGATTGAGGGTGAGGATGCCCAGACTGGAAGTGGCTCTGGGAAGAAGGATGCATCAATTATGTCCCGTGGTGGGGATAGCAGTTAGTGAGACAGAAATCCTCCCCAAACATGACATTGAAGCCACTGGAGAGGACTATGGCTTCCTATTTCGTTCTGGGATCCTACGCAGAAATCTGCATTTGACCTTTGGCATTGGCAGTCTCTGTAGCGAAGCTGCATAATAATGAAGAGAAGAGGAATAATTGACTTAGAGATGGAAGAGGCACGTCATCGCCTTCCTGCTGGTCTAGGATCAGCACTGCTCCCCTCTGCATGGCATGTGTGACGCTCAAGTGACATGTCGTGTGGCCACGTGTTCCACGAGGGAGACACAACTCATGAGGAATTTTCATTTCACCAGTACAAACAAAACAAAAAGCCAGCACAGATACCCCATCGGGAGGTTGCAGTTTTTGTGTCAAACATGTCCCAGTCCAGTGCCAGGCCCACTAGGGAAATTCTGATGGTTCTTTTTTCCAGTCTTCAGAGGTGCCTCATACTCTCCTTGGTCTGGCGTGGTGTATAAGCCATCCCTTTTACCTGTTTCTATAATGGATAGAAAATATATGCAACAATAGATTTTTCTGTCTTTCTCTAAAGCACTCTTGAAGAATGATTGCTTATAATGAAAGCTTTGTCATAGGTGACATTGTTATAATTTAGGGTTGTCAAATGATGTGAGAAATTGTTTCTTTGGTCTTATAGTTTCTTGTTGCAAGAAAAGCATTTATTGTAGATAAAAATGTTTTATTGGGAGATTTTATTTCAAATGTTTTTTTTTTTTTTAATGTATAAACTGTTCTTCCCTGTTTGCCTGACTTTCATTCTTGGCTATTGGTTGGATATATGGGTGCCATGCTCTTCATTTACGTTTTATTCATATTTGTGGGATATGCTCATTGTTTTACCTACTGTTTCTCTTAATACAGTATAGTTAGATTCTCCCTGATATCTCTTTCCGCCCTTTTATTTTTCTATATATACTCACACATCTTGTTGACCTGTAGCCTGAGAGTGGCATATTTGAGTTCTGCTTTTTTTTTTTAATTTATTTTTTATTGAAGGATAATTGCTTTACAGAATTTTGCTGTTTTCCGTCCAACCTCAACATGAATCGGCCATAGGTATACATATATCCCCTCCCTTTAGAAACTCCGTCCCATCTCTCTCCCCACCCCACCCCACCCCTCCCTTCTAGGTTGATACAGAGCCCCTGTTTGAGTTTCCTGAGCCATACACCAAATTCCTGTTGGCTATCTATTTTACATATGGTAATATAAGCTTCCATGTTACTTGAGTCCTGCTTTTGCTTTGCTGAGGGCAGGGAGAGCAGAGTTCTGGGAGGTGATGCTAGCCTTTGAGATTGGGGTGTCCATCTGTGATCATTGTTTTCTGCGATGTCGTTGGCAGTCTAGTTTTAGAACTCACTCCACATGGGAGTGTGCTATCCATATTTGGGGATGGGAAACTGAAGATTCCTAAATTCCCCAGTTTCAGGGTGGACCTTCTGAAATTCCACTGTTGACAGAGCCAATGAGACCCAATAACTCATTTCTCCTAACACCTTCCCTTTCCTCCAGCATCTTTGCCTGTTTCCTGCTCAGAAGAGAAAATTAAAGAAGACAAGGAAACCTCTTAAGTTTTGGCTGCTGACTTCCTAATCACTAGTGGGGAGGAGGTAAAGGAGAGGAGAAAAAGGACAGGACAGGAAGGAGGCCAGGGGAATGCTCACTGAATCTCCATTTCTTTTTGTAGAAAACATACCCTCATGTCACTGTCTTCCCATCTTTACCTCTCAGCCTGTGTTTTCCACCAGAGAGCTCATGGCAAGTCCTGATAGTGTTTCTACTTCTGGAGATTCATCCTTAGGGCAGCAAGGGTCTTGTGTTTTTTTGGGTTGTATACATAATTTTCCAAGCTGGTCCACTCACCCCTCATTCTCTTTTCTCCCAACTTGGGCTTTAACAGTGGGAGGGGGAGTTTCTACGTTCCTGTCCACTCAGTCTTCCCTCAGATCTGTTTCCTAAGGATGAAGTCACATTAATTTGTGACACGTACTGAATATTCCTGGTTCCCTCCTTTCTCTGCTTTTAGGACAAAGCCCATTCCTTCCTTGTCCCTAGGCTACTTAGGTAATACTAGTTATTTTTCATTATTAGGAGTTTGATTTACTTTGGAGGGTGGTCCTGTGATCTAGCCCTAGGTCATCATCTTGAGCTGAAGCTCCCACGAGTAGTCAACAGCAACACCAATGATCTGGCCCTTTTATTCCTCTCCAACAGTCTTTTTCATCTCAGTCTCTGCCTTCTGGCAACACTATACTGCTTGAGTCACTGTGCATCATGCTATTCAGTGCCTCCTCCATCCTCAACTGGCGGTGTCCTCTGAAGTTGAAAAATGTCTTTAACCGACTCATCTTTTATTCTTCTATCCTCCCTGAACATGCTCAACAACTTTGCCAGGTATTCCTTCCCCACAGCTCCATCTTTGTGACCAGATAGCCTTCGGCACCATCATCTCCCCCCACCCCCAACTCACCTCCACCCCACCCCACCCCCGATACAGACAAGACTGCTATAGATCTATGACCTCATTTGACCTGTTTCTATCATATCATTACATGTCACACTGTTTCTATCATATCATGACATGTTACACTTTCTACTATATCATTATATGTCATACTCTCCTTATCCTTCATATTCTAACCATCTTTACTTCCATCTCTGTGTTCCACTAGATGTGACCCCTTGAAGCAGGAATAGTTTCTCTGTATCAGAGCCTGATGCCTCCACATAGTAGGTTAAAGAATACACTAATCAAATCAATGGAAATTAAATTGATCTAAGAGTCAAAACAGACTTTGGAATCTTTGTACCAGCGAAGGAACTAAGAGTAAATCTACTGTGGAATTTCTGGCTGCTTGTCCTGTCACTGTAATGGAGTGCTTTCAATAAGTAAAGCCGTCTTTCTTGGGCAGCTTGATCTCCTCCATTCCCCAATAAACAAAGAATGTGAGAAGTCAATATTTTCAAGGGAAAGAAACTGGTGTAGTTCCACATCTGCTCTCTGTGGTCTGTTTTTCTTTTTCCCTCTTATATCATTATAAATGGTCTTGAATTATCTTTGATCTTTTTTAGTGGATGGCCATTGAAACGGGGGGAAAAAAGCCCAGTAAATGATGGGAAATAAACATTTTAATATGTAAATAAAGTATAGTTTTCTCACAAAGAAATGGAGGTAAAGAGGTTTAATTTTTAAACCTGTTTGCTTATCCTAAATTCAATAGGTGTGTTATTGCCAAAACCTTCCCTTTTAAAAGACATGTCATCTAATAACACCCAATGTTAATACCTTTTATTTGCTCAGAGTAAATAAAACACCACTGGTAATTACCACCAGACATTTTATGAATGTGGTTGGACTGCTTACAGAAATTAATTAAGCTTTGGATCCTTCCATACCTATTCTGCTCTAATAAGACTGCCTAAAATGCATTTCGGGGAATTTCTTGGGCAGAATCACTTTCTAAGAAATCAAAATAAGGAAAGAGTTCAGAGGTATTTTTGTTTCATTTCATTTGAAAGATTTAGCTGCACGCCTAAAATATGCATTTATTACATTTGATTTGAATATGTGATATTTCAGAAAAATGCCATTAAAACAATTTCCTAAAGACCCTTTATACAGAAGAAAAAATACAGATACAGCAGCTGACAATTATTTATAAAATGTTTTTGTTGCTGACTTGGGAACTTTACTATAGTGAATGGATGAAATACAGCTGGGTATGAGAGATTTAAAAGGGAATAAAAGGAAATTAAAATACTAGAGTAGACAGAATAATCTCCGCTCCCTGAGCGAGATTTCCACATCCTAATCATCAGAATCTGTTTTATTACATGTTAAAATTAAGGAGTTAGGTTTGTAGATGGAAATAAGGCTGCTAATCATCTGACTTTAAAGAGGTTGTCATATTTTATTTATATGGGCCCAATGAACTCAGAAGGGTCCTTAAAGATGGAAGACGGGATAGAAGTGGAGGTCAGAGTTACAGAGAGATCTGAAGATGCTAAGCTCCTGGCTTGGAAGATGAAGGAACCCCAAGTCAAGGAATGCAGGCAGCCTCCAAGCTAGAATAGGTCAGGAAATGGATTCTCCCCCAGAACAACCAGAGACAAACATAGTCCTTTCGATATCTAGATTTTAGCCCAGTGAAAATTCCAACAGTAGAGAGAGAGCAAACTAGCCAAGCAAACTAGCCAGGCTCTCTAATCCCATAGCCTCTCGCTCTTGCCCCACGTTTTGTAAATAATTACGTCACAGCCAAGATCACTCATAGCACTGAGCATGTGTGTCATGAGGTAATTGCTTGGCCATGGACTACTTTTATATAAGCTCCACCTCAAAAGCCCTTGGGGCTATGTTATATGATGTAATAATGGCTGCTTTGTCAGGCAGGAGAGAATAAACACATCTGCAGTTCAGTCTTCTTAGCTTATGCCTTGCCTACCATGCACTCAACGAATAGTTTGTTCAGTGAGATACAGCACAACAGTTGGGTCTGTGAACAGGATCAGCAATACATCAACTTACCAGACTGTAATACATTTGTAGTGTTTGGGGTAATTTGCTACAGTTGTAATAGAAAATTAATACAGGTACATTCATACAATATAATACCATACAGTCTTCAGAAATAATACAGATAATACCTAATGATGTGGAAAGGATTCATGGTATACTTTTAGGACAGAAAAGCAAATGAGGAAACACCATGCAGAGCAAAACAAAAAGTTTACTTATTTAGATAAACGTTGAAAGATACACTGTAAAATGTTATCATTGTTCTTCATGGATGCTGGAATTTCCCTCCTTATTTTCCTGTATTTGCTAGGTTCCTTTTGTAATCAGAAAATGTTGAAAATGATTGACCTTAAAACCTGAGACAGACTATTAGGAGCATTTTATCTCCTTTCAAAATATTTTTAAGAAAGGAGATTTTAATTCTCTTTAAATGGTAAACTGTAGGTTAGCACTTGCTTCACTGAATTTCTGCATGTCAAACACAGTTTAAAACAGAGTTTATTTTTGGATTTTTTTTTTTAACAAACTAAAGTTTGAAACCTGGGCCTTGTGAAATTATTTTTGGCATACCAAAATTAATCTTTGAATATTTTGTAAATGGTACCAGGATTAATTAAAGTAACCAGATAGCACCTGCATAGTAACTAAAATCTCAGATGAATGAACTTCATGAACTTTATGTATGAACATCAGTTGGATAATCCCTTTTCTCTTTCCTTACCAGATTCACTACTGCACCCATCATGTTTAAAAACAAGTCACTGCCTTTCCTTCATGCACTGTGTGTTTGATTTTCATTAGTGGTGGATTTTATGACTACTCTTTATATCTGTAGAGAACATAAAGGAAATTAAACTTCCATAGGTTGGATAAAATGCTCAGTGTTCAGTCAAATGCTTTATTTGATGTCAAGTGCATTTTTAATAACTATTATTTATCTTTTGTGGATAAATAAAACTGCTAAACTTTAGTATAAACTGGTCAGATTCCAAGCTGGTACAGAATGTAACGATTTAGTGTGCTCAGTCATGTCCAACTCTTTGTAACCCTTTGGAGTTGCCAGGCTCTTCTGTTCATTGGATTTTTTAGGCCAGAATACTGGAATGGGTTACCATTTTCCTCCTCCAGGGGATCTTCCCCACCCAGGGATTGAACCTGCATCTCCCATGTCTCTTGAATTGCAGGTGGAATCTTTTGAGCTGTCAGGGAGACCCTGGGAGGTAACAGACCGTGGCCACCAGTAGAGGGGGCTCCAGCATCAGGCCTGCCTGGGTCAAATGAGAGCTTTAGTTCTCATTCTCCTGGGGCTCCTGGCAAGTTACTTCATCTTCTTGAGCCTCGTTGTAAAATAAAAAGTGACTATCCTGATCTCCTCGTGTTGTCAGAAGTAAAGGAAATAAATGCCTTTTCCACGTGTAAATAATCAGTAAATGGTGGCTATCATTACTTGAATGTCCTTTTTACCAAGTTGTTACTTTACACAACTTTGGAAAATTCAGTATCTACTTGTGTTTGCATTTTCTGCTGTTGCTTTAAGGAATGTTTTCTAAGTGTGATAAAGTAATACATATGTGACAAACTGTGGCTGTATGAAAAGCTGTCTGTCAGAAGTGACAGAAATATCCATGTGATCTCCATGTGTAGGATCGTTTTCTATCCCCTAATTTGAATGAGAATATGAACCTGCACCCAATTCCTCCAAACTGCCTTATAAAGGGGATATGACAGAGAATTACAAAAAGACCAGGGTGCTTTTCAGGGACAAGTTACAAAGAAAACAAAGTGGTACATGGTTTTGTCCTCAGAACTCTCCTAGGGAACCAGTGGGAGTCCTGGAACTCTTATTCTTTTAGACAAATCTGCAAAAAGCAGAAGGCATGGGGGGATTTAGTCCTTGGTGAATGGGTGTGGGAGTTATAAATTGGAAATGAAATGAAAACAAAAGTGCCTTGCTGGCACTTGCCTTCTCCAATCAAAGTGCTTAATAAGGATTACTATTATGGATTTTTATATATAGGTTGAACCCAAACCTGGGTGTTACTTTTTGAAATAGTAACCATGCCAAAGCCTCAAACACTGTCCAGTAACAAATCCCAAAGCACAAAACAGGGACTTAAAACTGGTGTGTTTTTCCCAAAATGCTAAATATGACTTAAAGAGCCAGATTAGTCATGTTAAAATGGGGAATAAAAGAAAAATTCTTAAACCATATTTAATCAAATGAAATAGTTATGGTTTGCTAATTTGCTTTACTCCTTCTTGGAATAAGTTATTTACTAGCCTGCATGTGGAGACTCTGGAGGACCTTGGGGTGCTCTTGAAATATATTTGAACTGTCAATTTTGTGTTAAATGTAGATACAAAATAATATTTCATATGATTCTGAAAATTTATAAGTTTTCACAATCATTGTTTTAACACAGAAATCTGTTTATTAAACCCAACAAAACAGAAAAGTATACCAGCCCTCCATATTTTGAATTTTCAATTAAATAAGCAAATTCTAAATCCACACCTTAAAAGATGTTTGTGCATCTATGTATTTCCAAAATACTCATATTTCAATAAGATTTTCACATTATATTCACCAACAGTATCACAAAAGTCTTTTTTTTTTGTTTTTTTGTTTATGTAACTGTAAGGAACCATAATTCTAGAAACACTAGAAGAAAAAAGCATAGCAATGTCCACAGTTACAAGAAAAAGTGCACATTACTTGGTCACAACCACAGTCATTACTTGAAAAACTATATGTAACAAGTAGTTAAGAAATGTCACTGATGCCTTAAACTTATCAAAACCCAAATGACATAAATTTTACATGAAATAAGGCAAATTCAGGAATGCACAAAGAATCTGTAATCCAACCGAAGCTAAACAACAGAAAAAGTGTACAAGAAGCGTAAACGGATGTACTCCTCCCTAAATATTTCAAAAATAGGCTTGCCTCAGTGCACGAAGAGAACACCATTCATGTGTATCCAACACTATAAAATAAGGGTCTGGGAGAGAGGAGGGGACAGTTCATTGTAAGTTGTGGCTGTATCCACTGAGAGTTCTTTACATCATTTTTACCTACAAGTGTAAATTATACAAATCGTTTCAGGAGAGGTAATGTCTCTTTTTGGAAACTATTTCTGAAAGAGAAAAAAGAAAACACACGAGTGCAAATTTTCAGATTGTCACTTGCAACCCCTTTAACATTCAGTCATCAACATCCAGTGGCTGCTAGAAGGATGCCCGTAAGACAGCAGCGGCAATCCGGGAAGAGCAGCTGTAAGAAATCAAGCTGTGATTTTTTTTTTTTTTTGTCAATGATATGTCTCTTTTGAATATTAAAAAAATTCTGTGGTGAAACCGCTATGGTAAAGCTGCAGTGCTGAGTGGGATGCTTGAGAACAGCATGAGTGCAGAAATGCAAGCTTCTCTTGGAAGTAGTTCCTGATGTGACGATTTAAAGAACACAGGTAAGGGTATCTTTTTTCTTTCCCCCAGCATCAAGTGTTATTTTTGTAGAAAGAATTTGGAAAGAGGAGGCAAAGGGATGTGGAAAAGGTACTTACAGTAGTTTCTCAAAACAGTTTTCTTTTAGGACCTATGAAAAAGTTACCAAAGTAAAAATGACAATTCTGAATGAAAAACAAGTTTTCGTTTTATAAAAATTACATTTTTTTTTAAAATACAAGATCCTTTTCATTGCTATATCCTGTAGCAACAAGAAATTTTGGCTTTTTTTTTTTTTTCCTCCAGATACTGCAGCTTTCAGTCCAGTAAGTCAGTAGCAAATTCCACTAATATTTCAGCTGGACCTTGAACTATTTTTTTATACCACAAACTTCTTCTGTTTTATCCTTCAATTAGGAATACACAGCCTTTTTTTTTTTTTTTTGCCCCAGATATTTATGCTGGCACACTGAAACAAAAAGCAGTAGGCTGGACACATTAACGTATCTCAAGTACTTCAGAGGCCAGGGTTCCTTTGAAGCACCGAAACACATCACTTTATGGATCAAGGACAATGTGGCATAATGGAAGTATTTCTCTTAAGACTGTGCAGTTAAGACCAGACGCATCTCTGCTGGGAAATCAAAATGTCATTATAGTGGAAACTGCAAATTTAGACCTCAGTGTAAAGGATCGTTGTTGGACTCAGTTCTGTTGTAAAATAAGATTTTCCAGTTCATCTGCGGAACGCAGTAAAAATGCGGCGGATTCTCGATATCCCGCAACCAGCTGTCTCACTGCATTGATTTCAGTTGGACTCAGCTGAGGTCTGGAGCTTGAACTGCTAGATGATCCTGAGCTGGTCGCCAACTGCCTCTTCATGCTGAGATCAGTGGGTCCTAGAAAACAATCAGCATAGATGAGACACGAACAAGTTTTTTCCTAGTATCTTAAACATGAGCACAAAATAAATTAGTTGATTTAATTCAGCTATTTCATGAGAAGCTACCAATACCCTTAATCAAATAAATACACCTGCTCTCAGAAAGATAGCTTGCCTGGAGAATGCCAGGGACAGGAGCCTAGTGGGCTGCTGTCTATGGGGTCGCATAGAGTTGGACACACTTGAAGCAACATAGCAGCAGCAGCAGAAAGAGAGACAAGCGACACGGTGGGAAAAGAATGGTTAGTTTTTTTTAGACTCTGGTCCAACCACTCTGGTGGTTGCTTCTTACTGCATAAAGACACTGAAGACCTTAATATTTAAGTTTTCCAAAAAGTACATATGAAATCCATCTTCAATACATAGGAATTTCTCTAGACTAGTGGAAAATGATGGGAATCGTGAACACTTTTTATTTGCTACATTTGTTAACAAATCATCTGGACCTGACCAATTCAGAAGTGAGAAGAGCCTACATGGTGAGGCTAATGACCCCAGATTACAAACTTCACAATCTAGAACAGAGGCAACTGAGGATCACAGGAGTTCAAGGATATATTTAGAGGTAAATAACTTATAAGTGGCACAATAGGGATATGAGTTGGGTATTTTTGGTTTGTTTCAGGCCAATGCTTTGTATACCGGGTTGACTACACTGAAGTTTAGAAGTGTATCATTTTAGAAGTGTATCTTATATATATGATTAGTATTAACAAGACTTGGAATGCTGCTGCTTTAGGTATTGTTAAATACCTGAAGGTGAGAGTGGGATGAATTGAGAGAGTTGCACAGACATATATACATGACCATGTGTAAAATAGATAGCTAGTGGGAAGCTGTCATATAACACAAGCAGCTCAGCCAAGTGCCCTGTGATGACCTAGAAAGGAGGGAGTGGGAGAGGGGAGGGAGAGATATATGTATACATGTAGCTGACTCACTTTGTTGTACAGCAGAAACTAACACAACAATGTAAAGCAATTATACTCCAATAAAAACCCCAATAGTCCAACACTTATTTGCATAAAATAATCACATGTTCGCATCACCAACTGGATGGACATGAGTCTGAGCAAGCTCCGGGGGTTGGTGATGGACAGGGAAGCCTGGAGTGCTGTAGTCCATGGGGTCACAAAAAGTTAGACATGACTGAGCGACTGAACTGAATGATATGTCTACTTTTTTATGAAATTTTATAAATTTTTACCGAAAAAATTATTTAAAACTCTTATTTGTGTTTTATATGATTATTATTCTTGCCTGGAAAATTCCATGGACAGCAGAGCCTGGTGGGGTACAACTTCATGGGGCTGCAAAGAGTCAGACATGAGTGAGCAACTGAGAGCACACACATATACCTCGGAGTTCATTTTTATATTCTTAACTTTCATTAAGCAATTATTATAATTATGAAATTTACAGTAATAAACTCCTTGAAAAATATTCTTAAGCACAGAAGTAGAGGCATGCTACCAAACTGTAGTGATTATAGAACTTGAAAGTATTTTAACAGAATTTTTTCCTAACTGTATTATAATTTTTCAGATAGTAAGATTCATTTCCTAAACTAAAATGAGGGGTGTTATTTCATCCTTCTAGTTCTGAGGCATATTGAAGACAGGTCAAGATCTATCCCCCTCCACCCTCTCTCCCAAAGGGAGAAAAGGACTTCTGTCAGCCAGGAGGCAAATGTCCCATAAGAGGCGAGTAGCTTCACTTGGAATTTAATTAGGACAGAGACAAGAGAGGTACTCAAGAACTCTGACATCTGGGAGAAACTTCTCTCCACTTCTGCCATGGCCTTTCAAAACTTTGATTTTTTTAAGCAGGAGTTGGCTGCTATTTGTTCTCCTGTTCACAGAATCATGACAGAGATAGAACAGCTGAAAGGGAGAGGCAGGTGTGCCATGCTTGCAAACGGGAATACTGAACAAGCCAATCATTAATAGCTACTCTTTGGGAAATTCTTAGCGGATTAAGAAAGCATCATGACATAAGAGGAGTTTGGTTCTCTGAATGAACCAACTTTAAATTTTACTTCTTTCCTTTACATTTGAGAATCCTAGTACAAATATTTATTTAAAGTATAGTTGATCTACCATGTTTTCGATTCTGTTGTACAGTAAAGTGATTCAGTTATATATATTAGGTTTTCCCTGGTGGCTCAGACGGTAAGGAATCTGCCTGAAGACCTGGGTTTGATTCCTGGATCTGGAAGATCCCCTGGAGAAGGGAATGGCTACCCACTCCACTGGTTATTGCCCAGAGAATTCCATGGATAGAGGAGCCTGGCAGGCTACAGTCCATGAGGTTGCAAAGAGTTGGACAGGACTAAGCAGCTAAGACTTTCATAAGTATGTACATACATACACATATTTTTCACATTCTTTTCCATTATGGTTTATCACAGGATATTTAATATAGTTCCCTGTGCTATATAGTGGGACCTTGTTGTCTATTCATTCTATACATAATAGTTTGCATCTGCTAATCCCAAGCTCCCAATTCATCCCTCCCCACTGGCAACCACAAGTCTGTTCTCTGCCTAGTACAAATCTTTATGAAAGAAAATTAAACAGATATTCCTCCAAGTTATGTAGATACCCAGTATCCGAATGACTGACTGTCAGGTGTAACATTTTGTGATTTTGCTGCCAAGATGAGGACTGACATCTCGAACTAGAATTGAGAAAGAGTGGGGCAAGGGCTTCAGTTCCTTTTGGGGTGAGGGAGGTTGTGATTTCATTCTAATATTGCAGTTTATGGATAACTCCCTACCTCTGGCTCAAAGGTCTACTCTCACAAACTGCAACATGGCTTTCATTTTCTTTCAGATCATAAGTAACATTGGCAAACTCTAGATGGCTCAGCAATTGAGAAGCCATTCACAGCTCTACTTTTTTCATTTTGGAAGAAAGTTGACTTCATTATCTTTTGTTTTTTCACATCTACAGGATTAGGACTGAGAATATAAATCAGAAGTACAAAGATTTCTTTATGTGACTGTTGATCTTTAAAATCTTCAATCTTATGAGGTTGGTTAGTGAAGCAAAAAAAAAAAAAAGAAAGAAAATATTCACAAATGAATAAATTATTTAATTAGTGACTACTCAAACAGCCCTTCCCTGTTTTTCACTAATATTCATTTCTGCCTCATTGAGTCAGTGTCATACTTGAGGGGTTTGGCTTAACCCAACCAGTATCATGTAATTAGAATGCATGTCAAGCGTAAAGTAAAATTTAAAAATTTATGAAGATACTGAATTTAAAGAAGTCAAACATTCTTGGTGATCTGATCAAATTACAGAGAAGGCCACTGAAAAGTGTGGTTCTAGAAGAGCAGAAGCAGTTAATAAGAAAATGAGAAAGGAAAATGTCCCCCTAGATGCTTCAAGAGAAAATGATTTGAATATCAAATGTTAAGGCATGCATTTAGGAAATGTAACAAGGCCAATTTTCTTTTTGTGGTTCATAACACTTTTTTTCCTATTATTTTTTATTCATTAAAAAAAAAAACTTACTGTGACAGTTTCATGCGAAGAGCTTAGGGACTCAGTCATACATATATATGTGTCTATTCTCTCCCAAACTCCCCTCCCATCCAGTCTGCCACACAACATTGAGCAGAGTTCCATGTGCTATACAGTAGGTCCTTGTTGGTTATCCACTTTAAATACAGCAGTGTAGTGCAGCTGACCCTTGAACACACAGGGTTAAGGGTGTCCACCCTGTGCCATGGCTGAAAATCTCCATGTAACTTCGAATGTGCCTTCTGTGTCTCTGGCTGCTCTGCCTGTGTGAAGTCAATTAACTGCAAATAGCGTGCATACATGCATGATAAGTCACTTCAGTAGTGTCTGACTCTTTGTGACCCTTTGGATTGTAGCCCACCAGGCTCCTCTGTCCATGGGATTCTTCAGCAAGAATACTGCAGTGGGTCGCCATGCCCTCCTCCAGGGGATCTTATTGACCTAGGGATTGAATCCATGTCTCTTATGTCTTATGGATTGGCAGGTGGTTTCCTTACTACTAGCGCCACCTGGGAAGCCATTTGTGACTGTAATATTTGATATTGGGGGGGAAAAAAAAAACTGTGGAAGAGGATGCACATGGTTCAAATCCCATATTGTCCAAGGTCTTAATGTTCATTCTGAAAAGTTTGTTGTTCAATTTCTCAGTTATGTCCAACTTGTTATGACCCCATGGACTGCAGCATGCCAGGCTTCCCCATCCTTCACCATCTCCTGGAGTTTGTTCAAACTCATGTCCATTGAGTCAGTGATGCCATTCAACCATCTCATCCTCTGTTGTCCCCTTCTCCTACTGCCTTCAATCTTTCCCAGCATCAGGATCTTTTCCAATGAGTCGACTCTTCACATCAGGTGACCAAAATACTGGAGCTTCAGCAAATATTGTGCATACAAGCACACTAATTCACTTTCTCCATTGCCTTCTTCCAATGAATATTCAGGGTTGAATTCCTTTAGAATTGACTGGTTTGATATCCTTGCTGTCCAAGGGACTCTCATGAGTCTTACTCTAGCACCACGGTTTTAAAGCATCGATTCTTTGGCATTCAGGTTTCTGTATGGTCCCACTCTCACATCTGTACATGACTACTGGAAAAACCAAAGCTTTGACTATATGGACCTTTGTTGGCAAAGGGATGTCTCAACTTCTTAATATGTTGTCTAGGTTTGTCATAGTTTTTCTTTGAAGGAGCGAGTGTCTTTTAATTTTCTGACTGAAGGCACAGTCCACAGTGATTTTGGAGCTCAAAGATAAAATCTGCTACTGTTACCACTTTTTCCCCATCTATTTGCCATGAAGTGATGGGACTGGATGCCATGATCTTAATTTTTTGAATGTTGAGTTTTATGCAAGCTTTTTCACTCCTCTTTCATCCTCATCAAGAGGCTCTTTAATTCTTCTTTGCTTTCTGCCATTAGAATGGTATCATCTGCATATCTGAGGTTGTTGACATTTCTCCCAGAAATCTTGATTCTAGCTTGACATTCATCCAGTCTGGCATTTTGCATGATGCATTCTGCATAGAAGTTGAATAAGCAGGGTGACAACATACAGTCTTGATGTACTCCTTTCCCGATTTTGAACCGTCTGTTGTTCTATGTCCGATTCTAACTGTTGCTTCTTGACTTGCATACAGATTTCTCAGGAGGTAAGTAGGTGGTCTGGTATTCCCGTCTTTTTTACAGTTTCCCATAGTTTGTTGTGATCCACACAGTCAAAGGCTTTAGCATAGTCAGTGAAGCAAAGGTGAGCCAGAACTGTGTTTGAGAGTCTCCTGCGGAGGTATGGATCAGCAGTGGCCTGCTGCATGGACAGGGGCTCAGGGTGCAGCAGACATGGGTATGGCATAGCCCTCTTGGAGGAGGTCACCATTAACCCCACCACAGAGCCACCAGAACTTATACAGGACTGGGGGAACAGGCTCTTGGAGGGCACAAACAAAACCTTGTGTGCACCAGGACCCAGGAAAAAGGAACAGTAACCCCACAAGAGGATGACCCAGACTTGCCCATGAATGTCCAGGAGTCTCTGGTGGAGGCGTGGGTTGGCGGTGGTGCTGCAAGGTCAGGGGTGGGGGTGAGTTCAGCAGTACATGCATGGGACCTTTTGAGGGAGGTCTCTATTATCTTCATTACCTCCACCATTGTTTGGCCTCAGGTCAAACAACAGGAAAGAAACACAGCCCTGCCCATCAACAGAAAATTGGATTAAAGATTTACTGAGCATGGCCCTGCCCATCAGAACAAGACCCAGTTCCCCCTCAGTCTTTCCCATCAGGAAGCTTCCATAAGCCTCTTATCCTTATCCATCAGAAAGCAGACAGAATGAAAACCACAATCATGTTATCCTCTTAATGTATCAATGAGTTCAGTTTACTAATATCTTGAGTTTTCCTCTGTTCATCAGAAATATTGGTCATTAATTATTTTGGTATCTTTGTCTGGTTTTGCTATAAGCATACTACTATAGAAAATCATCAAATCACAAATGAGAGAAAAAGAACAACGGACAGAGAAATTATAAAATAGCCAGAAAACAATTAACAAAATGGCCATAATTACATACTTATCAGTAATTCCTTTAAATATAAATGAACTAAATTCTATTATCAAGAGATACAGAGTGGCTGAATGGATTTAAAAAAATAATAAGACCCATCTAAATGCAACCAGTCCAGCCTAAAGGAAATCAATCCTGGGTGTTTAATTGAAGGACTGATGCTGAAGCTGAAACTCCAATACTTTGGCCACCTGATGTGAAGAACTGACTCATTAGAAAAGACGCTGATGCTGGGAAAGATTGAAGGCAGTAGGACAAGGGAACAACAGAGGATGAGATGGTTGGATGGCATCACTGATGTCCATCACTTGATGGACATGAGCTTGAGTGAACTCCGGGAGTTGGTGATGGACAGGGATGCCTGCTGTGCTGCAGTCCATGGGGTTGTAAAGAGTCAGACATGACCGAGTGACTGAACTAACTAATTTCTTGCTGTCTACAAGAAATTCAGTTCCAATCTAAGGATACACATAGACCGAAAGTAGAGAAATTGAAAAAGATATCCATGCAAATGGAAACCAAAAGAAATCTGAGGATTTCAGGTGTAAAGATAGTTATATTTACATCAGATAAAATAGCCCTGGAGGAGGGCCTGGCAATCCACTCCAGTATTCTTGCCTGGAGAATCCCCATGGACAGAGGAGCCTGGAGGGTCACAGAGAGTTAGACGTAGCTGAGCAACTAAGCACAGAAAAAATAGACCTTAAGACAAAAACTGTAATAAGAAACAAAGGCGGTCTTTAGATAATGATAAAGGAGTCAATACAGCAAGACAATATAACATTTGTATATATGTATTACCCAACATAAAAACACTTAAATATATAAAGCAAGTATTAACATACTTAAAGGGAGAAATAGCAGTGCAATAACAGAACATTTTAATATCCCACTTAAATCAATGGATAGATCATCTAGACAAAATCTGTTAGGAAACATCAGCCTTAAATAACATAATAGATAATTGACTTAATGGACATATATGGAATATTTCATCTCAAGTGCACATGGAACATTCTTTAGAATAGATCATATATTAGGCCATAAAACCAGCCTTAATAAATTTCAGAAGATTGAAATCATATCAAGCATTTCTGATCACAGTGTTATAAAACTGGAAATCAATTACAAGAAAAAGCACTAGAAAATTGACAAATATGTGGAGATTAAGTCACAGCTATATAACTAGTGGGTCAAAGAATAAAAGGAAATCAGAAAACACCTCAAGACTAATGAAAATAGAAATACAACAAACAAAAACTTATGGGATACAGCAAAAGCAGTTCTAAGAGGGACCTCCATAGTGATGTATGCCTACATCATGAAACAAAGATCTCAAGTCTAGACCTCAAGGAACTATAAAAGGAGCAAACTAAGCCCCAAGTTAGCAAATGGAAGGAAATAAAGATCAGAATGGAAATAAATGAAGTAGAGACAAAATCAACAATAGAAAGATGAAAATAAGAGCTGCTATTTTGAAAAGATTTTAAAAAGTGACAATCTTTTAACTAGACTCATTAAGAGAAAAGAGACTCAAATAAATGAAGTCAGAAATGAAAGATATCATAAAAATACAAAGGATAAGATACTTCAAAAAATTACATGCCAACAAATTAGACAACTAAGAACAAATGGATAAACTTGGTAGGATAAACCTACCAAGACTGAATCATGGAAACCTAGAAAATCTCAGTAGACCAATTACTGGTAAGGAGATCACATCAAAAATCTTCGAACTACAGTCTAGGAGCAGAAAATTTCACTGCTGAATTCTACTATACATTCAAAGAACTAATATCAATCCCTCTCAAACCTCATCCCCAAAACAGAAGATGTGAAAACACTTTCCAAATCATTTTTACTAGGCCAGCATTACCCCAATATCCGATAAGACTCATCCTGATCTCAGCTACCCAAGCTGATAATTAGAGGACCTGGTATTAAAGAATAAAGCAAGAAATACATTCAAGTAGAAACTTCACACATTTCACCAGTGTTTCTGGTATTGTTTTTGTGTGGTTCATAGACTGATAGTCACTTAGGAGGAATCTGAGGAAAGTACCAGTAACCAATGAGAAGAATTACTAGCTCATGCAATTAACCAGAATCAAATTGAAGCTCTAGCAAATGAGGAACCAAGAGATGCCACCACAGGATGATCTTATATTAAATTCAGACACGTTTGGAACACTGGGCCTTTTAAAAGTGTCTTGAATATTTTTATATAAAATAAATTATAGCTCTAAAGAAAATTACCCTTCAGCTGTATCCCCACTTTGTTCCAGCTAACACCCTGTGCAGAAAACTCTTGCTTGTTTCCATATCTTTGATGACTATTCCTATGGAGGCATTTGCCCTCCCTTGCCCAACTACTATTATTTCTTCTAAGCTGGGACACAGTGGTACAGCAAGAAAAGCCAGGAATGCTCTGTGACTTGGGGTAGGCCAGTTAACCCATCTGGAACTCAGTTTCTATAGCTAAAAAATGGGGCAAGTTATCTCACTCTGCTGTCCCATCAGACTGCAGAGAGGCTCTGAGAGAGAGAGTGAGATTCTAGCAAGGAGACAGGTGCTGGGAGACAGTGTCTTGCTCACTTTATCACCATTGCAGTCCTCACTGCCCCTTTCCTCTGAGCCCCACAACCCTCATTTGTACTTCCAACTTTGTTATTTACTAAAAGAAGTCCCCATTAAATATTTTATATATTAAAAAGTTATAACAAGGAAGTATCAGGGAAGGAATGTGAACAATCACTTTTAATATCACTTCAAAAATAATAATGATAATATACTTAGGAATAAGCTTCCCCAAAGAGGTGAAAGACATACAGTGAGAATTACAAATCATTAATAAAGGAAACTAAAGATGATTCAAAGAAATAGAAAGATTTCACATCACATGCTCTTGATTTTGAAGAATTAATATTTTTAAAATGGCATTACTACCCAAAGAAGGGGCTTTCCAGGTGGCACTAGTGGTTGTAGGAGATGTAAGAGATGCAGGTTCAATCCCTGGGTCAGTAAGTTCCCCTGGAGGGAGAGCATAGTAACCTACTCCAGAACTGCCTGGAGAATCCCATGGATAGAGGACCCTGATGGGCTAGAGTCCATGGAATTGCACAGAGCTGGAGATGACTGAAGCAACTCAGCACACATGCACCCAAAGCAGTCTAAAGATTTAATGTGATCTCAAATTACCCATGGCATTTTTCACAGAACTAGAATAAATGATCTCACAATTTGTATGGAACCATAAAAGACCCAGAACTGCCAAAGCAATCCTGAGAAGAAAGAAAAAAACACCCCAAGGCATAACCCTTCCAGGCTTACGACAATACTGCAAAGCTACAGTAGTCAAAACAGAGTGGTGTTGGCACAAAAACAGACATAAAGACCAATGGAAAAGAATAGAGTGCCCAGGAAAACTCCCCACATATCTGCAGCCAATTAATCTTCAACAAAGGAGGCAAGAATATAAAATAGGAAAGAGTCTCCTCAGCAGGTGGTGCTTGGAAACTTGGACAGCAGTGTGTAAATCAGCAAATTCAGAAAATGTCTTCACATCATACACAAAATTCCTACACACAAAAATAAACTCAAAATGGCTTAAAAGTTTAATCATAAGGTATGACACTATAAAACTCCTAGAAGAGATCATAGGCAAAACATTCTTTGGCATAAATTGTACCAATGTTTTCATAGGTCAGTCTCTCAAGGCAATAGAAATAAGAACAAAAAGGAACAAATGGGAGATAATCAAAGTTAGGTATTTACACAGCAAAGGAAACTATAAACAAAATGAAAAGATACCTTATGGAATGGGAGAAAATATTTGCAAACAATGCAACTGACAAGGGCTTAATTTCCAAAATATACAAACAGCTCATACAATTAAATAACAACAAGAAATCTAATTGAAAAATGGGCAGAAGACCTAAATAGACATTTCTCCAGAGAAGACATAGAGATGGGTAATAGGCACATAAAAAGATAATCAACTTTGTTAATTAATAGAGAAATGCAAAATCACTGCAGATGGTGATTGCAGCCATGAAATTAAAAGATGCTTGCTCCTTGGAAGAAAATTTATGACCAACCTAGACAGCATATTAAAAAGCAGAGACATTACTTTGTCAACAAAGGTCCATCTAGTCAAGGCTACGGTTTTACCAGTGGCCATGTATGGATGTAAGAGTTGGACTATAAAAATAGCTGAGGGCCGAAGAGTTGATGATTTTTATCTGTGGTGTTGGAGAAGACTCTTGAGAGTCCCTTGGCCTGCAAGGAAATCCAACCAGTTCATCCGAAAGGAGATCAGTCCTGGGTGTTCATTGGAAGGACTGATGTTGAAGCTGAAACTCCAATATTTTGGCCACCTGATGCAAAGAGCTGACTCATTGGAAAAGACCCTGATGCTGGGAAAGATTGAGGGCAGGAGGAGAAGGGGACGACAGAGGATGAGATGGTTGGATGGCATCACCAACTCAATGGACATGGGTTTGGGTGGACTCCAGGAGTTGGTGATGGACAGGGAAGCCTGGCGTGCTGCAGTTCATGGGGTCGCAGAGTCAGACACGACTAAGCGACTGAACTGAGAGAAATGCAAATCCAGACCACAATGAGATACCACCTCATACTAGTCAGAATGACCATCTTGAAAAAGTTTATATTTCTTCTAAGATCAGGAACAAGACAAGGGTACCCACTCTTGCCAATGTTATTCAATATAGTTGTGAAGTCCTAGCCATGGCAATCAGAGAAGAAATGAAAGGAATCTAGATTGAGGGGAAAAAAAGTAAAACTCTCATTGTCTGCAGACAGCATGAAATTATACATAAAAGTCCCTAGAGGTACTATCTGAAAACTACTAGAGCTAATCAGTAAATTTAGTAAAGTTGCAGGATACAAAATCAGTACACAGAAATCCCTTGCATTCCTATACACTGGTGGTGGTTTACTTGCTAAATCATGTCCAACTCCTGCGATCCCATGGACTGTAGCCTGTCAGACTCCTCTGTCCATGGGGATCTCCAGGCAAGAATACTGGAGTGGGTTGCCATTTCCTTCTCCAGGGGATCTTCCTGACCCAGGAATCAGACCCAGGTCTCCTGCATTGCAAGCAGATGACTTACCAGCTGAGCTACACTAACAATGAAAAATCAGAGAAATTAAGGAATCAATCCCATTTACCACAGCAACCAGAAGAATTAAATACCTAGGAATAAACACACTCAAGGAGACAAGACCTGTCTATAGAAAACAAGACACTCATGCAAGAAATCAAAGATGATACAGATGAGATACATCATGTTCTTAGATTCAGTTCAGTTCAGTTACTCAGTTGTGTCCGACTCTTTGTAACCTATGGACTGCAGCACACCAGGCTTCCCTATGCATCACCAACTCCTGGAGCTTACTCAAACTCATGTCCATAGAGTCAGTGATGCCATCCAACCATCTTATCCTCTGTCATCCCCTTCTCTTCCTGCCTTCAATCTTCCTAAGCATCAGGGTTTTTTTCAAATGAGTCAGCTCTTCACATCAGGTGGCCAAAGTATTAGAGTTTCAGCTTCAACATCAGTCCTTCCCATGAATATTCAGAACTGCTTTTCTTTAGGATGGACTGGTTGCATCTCCTTGAAGTCAAAGGGACTCTCAAGAGTCTTCTCCAACACCACAGTTGAAAAGTATCAATTATTTGGCACTCAGCTTTCTTATAGTCCACCTCTCACAGCTGTACATGACTACCAGAAGAACCATAGCTTTGACTAGATGGACTCTTTGTAATCCCATGGACTATACAATCACGGAATTCTCCAAGCCACAATATTGGAGTAGGTAGCCTTTCCCTTCTCCAGGGATATTTCCAATCCAGGGATCGATCCCAGGTCTCCTGCATTGCAGGTGGATTCTTTACCAGCTGAGCCATAAGGGAGGCCTAGGAATACTAGAGTGGGTAGACTATCCCTTCTCCAGTGGATCTTCCCAACCCATGAATCAAACCAGGGTCTCCTGCATTGCAGGTGGATTCTTTACCAACTAAGATATCAGGTGAAGCCCTGTTCTTAGGTTAGAAGAATCAATATTGTGAAAATGACTATACTATCCAAGGCAATCTTCCAGATTCAATGCAATCTTTATCAAATTCCCAATGGGATTTTTCACACAACTGGAACAAAAACTTTCACAATTTTCATGGAAACACTAAAGACCCTGAATAGCAAAAGCAACCTTGAAAATGAAAAATGGAGCTGGAGGAATAAACCTGACTTCAGACTGTACTACAAAGCAACAGTCATAAAGATAGTATAGTATTTGCACAAAAATATAAAAATAAACCAGTGGAACAGGATAGAAAACCCAGAGATACACCCCACCTGTGGGTACCTTATCTTTGACAAAGGAGGCAAGAATATACAATGGAGAAGAGACATTCTCTTTAGTAAGTGGTGCTGGAAAAACTGGACAGCTATGTGTAAAAGAATAAAATTAGAACACTGCCTAACCAACATACACAAAAATAAACTCAAAATGGAAATGAATTAAAGACTTAAATGTAAGACCAGAAACTATAAAATCTTAGAGGAAAACATAGGCAGCATACTTTTTGATATAAATTGCAGGAAATCCTCTTTGACCCACCTCCCAGAGTAATGGAAATAAAAACAAAAACAAATGGGATCTAATTAAACTTAAGAGCTTTTACACAAAAAAGAAACAATAAAGATGAACAGAGAACCCTCAGAATGAGAGAAAACAAATGCAAATGAAGCAACTGACAAAGGATTAATCTCTAAAATATATAAGCAATCTGCAAATCAATCAATGTAATTCACCACATTAACAAATTGAAAAATAAAAGCCATCTGATTATCTCAGTAGATGCAGAGAAGGCCTTTGACAAAATTCAACATCCATTTATGATAAAATCTCTCCAGAAAGCAGGAATAGAAGGAACATACCTCAACATAATAAAAGCTATATATGACAAACCCACAGCAAACATTATCCTCAATGGTGAAAAATTGAAAGCATTTCCCCTAAAATCAGGAGCAAGACAAGGGTGCCCACTCTCATTGCTACTATTCCACATAGTTCTGGAAGTTTTGGCCACAGCAATCAGAGAAGAAAAAGAAATAAAAGGAATCCAAATTGGAAAAGAAGTCAAACTCTCACTGTTTGCAGATGACATAATCCTCTACATAGAAAACCCTAAAGACTCCACCAGAAAATTACTAGAGCTAATCAGTTAATATAGTAAAGTTGCAGGATATAAAACCAACACACAGAAATCCCTTGCATTCCTATACACTAATAATGAGAAAGTAGAAAAAGAAATTAAGGAAACAATTCCATTCACCATTGCAACGAAAAGAATAAAATACTTAGGAATATATCTACCTAAAGAAACTAAAAACCTATATATAGAAAATTATAAAACACTGATGAAAGAAATCAAAGAGGACACTAATAGATGGAGAAATATACCATGTTCAAGGATTAGAAGAATCAATATAGTGAAAATGAGTATACTACCCCAAACAATCTACAGATACAATGCAATCCCTATCAAGCTACCAGCGGTATTTTTCACAGAGCTAGAACAAATAATTTCACAGTTTGTATGGAAATACAAAAAACCTCGAATAGCCAAAGCAAGCTTGAGAATAAAGAATGGAACTGGAGGAATCAACCTGCCTGACTTCAGGCTCTACTACAAAGCCACAGTCATCAAGACAGTATGGTACTGGCACAAAGACAGAAATATAGATCAATGGAACAAAATAGAAAGCCCAGAGATAAATCCACACACATATGGACACCTTATCTTCTACAAAGGAGGCAAGACTATACAATGGGTTAAAGACAATCTCTTTAACAAGTGGTGCTTGGAAACTGGTCAACCACTTGTAAAAGAATGAAACTAGATCACTTTCTAACACCATACACAAAAATAAACTCAAAATGGATTAAAGATCTAAATGTAAGACCAGAAACTATAAAACTCCTAGAGGAGAACATAGGCAAAACACTCTCCAACATAAATCACAGCAGGATCCTCTATGATCCACCTCCCAGAATACTGGAAATAAAAGAAAAAATAAACAAATGGGATCTAATTAAAAGCTTCTGCACAACAAAGGAAACTATAAGCAAGGTGAAAAGACAGCCTTCTGAATGGGAGAGAATAAAGCAAATGAAGCAACTGACAAACAACTAATCTCAAAAATATACAAGCAACTTATGCAGCTCAATTCCAGAAAAATAAACGACCCAATCAAAAAATGGGCCAAAGAACTAAATAGACATTTCTCCAAAGAAGACATATAGATGGCTAACAAACACATGAAAAGATGCTCAACATCACTCATTATCAGAGAAATGCAAATCAAAACCACAATAAGGTACCATTTCACACCAGTCAGAATGGCAGCAATCCAAAAGTCTACAAGCAATAAATGCTGGTGAGGGTGTGGAGAAAAGGAAACCCTCTTACACTGTGGGTGGGAATGCAAACTAGTACAGCCACTATGGAGAACAGTGTGGAGATTCCTTAAAACATTGAAAATAGAACTGCCTTATGACCCAGCAATCCCACTGCTGGGCATACACACTGAGGAAACCAGAATTGAAAGAGACACATGTACCCCAATGTTCATCGCAGCACTGTTTATAATAGCCAGGACATGGAAGCAACCTAGATGTCCATCAGCAGATGAATGGATAAGAAAGCTGTGGTACATATACACAATGGAGTATTACTCAGCCATTACAAAGAATACATTTGAATCAGTTCTAATGAGGTGGATGAAACTGGAGCCGATTATACAGAGTGAAGTAAGCCAGAAAGAAAAACACCAATACAGTATACTAACACATATATATGGAATCTAGAAAGATGCTAATAATAACCCTCTATGCGAGACAGCAAGAGAGACACAGATGTATAGAACAGACTTTTAGACTCTGTGGGAGAGGGAGAGGGTGGGATGATTTGGGAGAATGGCATTGAAACATGTATACTATCATGTAAGAAACAAATCACCAGTCTATGTTTGATACAGGATACAGGATGCTTGGGGCTGGTGCATGGGGATGACCCAGAGAGATGATATGGGGTGGAAGGTGGGAGGGGGGTTCAGGATTGGGAACTCATGTACACCTGTGGCTGATTCATGTCAATGTATGGTAAAACCAATAAAGTATTTTAAAGCAAAATAAAATAAAAATTAAATAAAATATATAAGCAGCTCATATAGCTCATTATTGAAAAAACAAATGACCCAATCAAGAAATAAGCAGAAGATTTAAATAGACATTCCTCCAAAGAAGACATACAGATGGCAAATAAATGCATTTAAAATGTTAATATGACTCATCATTAGGAAAAGGTACATCAATAAATCAATGAGGTACCATCTCACACTGGTCATGATGGCCATCACCAGAAAATCTACAGAAACTAAATGCAGGAGAGGGTGTGGAGAAAATGGAACTCTCCTGCACTATTGGTGGAAATGTAAATTGATATAGCCACTATGGAGAACATTATGAATATTTCTTAAAAAACTAGGAATAAAACTACCATATGACCCAGTAATCCCACTGTGGGCTTATACACTGAGAAAACCATAATTTAAAAGAAAATGTACTCCAATGGTCATTGCAGCACTGCTTATAGTAGCTAGAACATGGAAACCACCTACATGTCCTTTGACAGATGAGTGGATAAAGAAGTTGTGGTACCTGTATAAAATGGTATATTACTAAGCCATAACAAGGAAGAAATGTGACTCAATTCTAGTGAGGTAGAGGAACTTAGAGCTTGTTATACAGAGTGAAGTAAGGCAGAAAAAGAAAAACAAATATATATTGAAGCATATAAATGGAATTGAGAAATGGGGCTTCCCAGGTGGTAAGTAAAGAATCTGCCTACCAATGCATGAGACTGCAACAGGTTCAATCGCTGGGTTAAGAAGATTCCCTGGAGTAGAAAATGGCACCCTATTCCAGTATTCTTGCCTGGAAACTGCCATGGGCAGAGGAGCTTGATGGGCTATAGTCCATGGGGCTACAAAGAGTTGTACAAAATTGAGCACATGGAATCTAGGAAAATGGTATTGATGAACCTATTTGCAGGACAACAATAGAGACACAGACTTAAAGAACAGATTTTGGGCCTTGTGTGGGAAGGAGAATGTGGGACAAATCAAGAGAGTTGCACTGAAACATACACATTACCAAATGTAAAATAGGTAGTCAGTGGTAATTTGCTGTATGATGAAGAGAGCTCAACCTGGTGCTCTCTGACATCCTAGAGGGGTGGGATAGGGGCTTTGGGGGGGAAGGGACATATATATACCTATGGCTGATTCATGTTGTACTGCAAAAACCAATACAGAATTGCAAAGCAATTATCCTCCAGTTACAAATATAAGAGAAAAAGAGTCTACAAATGAGAAATGCTGGAAAGGGTGTGGAGAAAATGAAACCCTCCTACACTGTTGGTGCAGATGTAAACTGGTTCAGCTACTGTGGAAAACAGCATGGAGGTTCCTCAGAAAACTAGAGTTGCCATATTTTCCAGCAATCCTACTTCTGGGCATATATCCAGAAGAAACTATAATTTGAAGAGATACATGCACCCCTATGGTCAGCACTATTTACAATAGCCGAATAACCTAAATGTCCATCAACATTCATATATATATACACGTGTGTGTGTCGGATGTGTAAGCATGCAGGTGTGTGTATAATGTATTATTCAGCCATCAAAATTAAATAATGCCACTTGCAAAAATATGGATGGACCTAGAGATTATCATATTAAGCAAAAGTATGTCAGAAAGAGAAATACGAATACGATATATCACTTATACGTGGAATCTAAAATACAAATCAATATATCTACAAAACAAAAACAGACTTGTAGATATAGAGAATAGATTTGTGGTTGCCTAGTGAAGAGGCTTTGGGAGGGGAAGGAATGGAAGTTTGGGATTAGCACAGGCAAACTATTATATATAGGATGGATAAGCAACAAGGTCTTATTGTTTAGCACTGGAACTATATTCAATATTCTATAACAACTCATAATGGAAAAGAATAAGAAAATGTATGTACATATATATAACTGAATTATTTTGCTATATAGAATAAATTAACCCTTAATTATAAATCAACTTAAAGATTTTATATACATATATACACACTTATGTGTGTATGCATACTTACCTGTATGCAGGTCAGGAAGCAACAATTAGAACTGGACATGGAACAACAGACTGGTTCCAAATAGGAAAAGGAGTACATCAGGGCTGTATATTGTCACCCTGCTTATTTAACTTATATGCAGAGTACATCATGAGAAACGCTGGGCTGGATGAAGCACAAGCCGGAATCAAGATTGCTGGAAGAAATATCAATAACCTCAGATATGTAGATGATACAACCCTTATGGCAAAAAGTGAAGAACTAAAGAGCTTTTGATGAAAGTGAAAGAGGAGAGTGAAAAAGTTGGCTTAAAGCTCAACATTCAGAAAATGAAGATCATGGCATCCAATCCCATCACTTCATGGCAAATAGATGGGGAAACAGTGACTGACTTTATTTTTCTGGGTTCCAAAATCACTGCAGATGGTGATTGCAGCCATGAAATAAAAAGACACTTAGTCCTTGGAAGAAAAGTTATGACTAACCTAGACAGCATATTAAAAAAGCAGAGACATTACTTTGTCAACAAAGGTCCATCTAGTCAAGGCTATGGTTTTTCCAGTGGTCATGTATGTATGTGAGAGTTGGACTATAAAGAAAGTTGAGCACAGAAGAATTGAAGTTTTGAACTGTGGTGTTTGAGAAGACTCTTGAGAGTCCCTTGGACTTCAAGGAGATCCAATCAGTCCATCCTAAAGGAGATCAGTCCTGGGTATTCATTGGAAGGACTGATGTTGAAGCTGAAACTCCAATACTTTGGCCACCTGATGTGAAGAGCTGACTTATCTGAAAAGACCCTGATGCTGAGAAGGATTGAGGGCAGGAGGAGAAGGGGACGAAAGAGGATGAGATGGGTGGATAGCATAATTGACTCAATGGACATGCAATTTCATGCAAAGATGGGCACAGTAAAGGACAGAATTGGTAAGAACATAAAGCAGAAAAGATTTAGAAGAGGTGGCAAGAATACATAGAAGAACTGTACAAAAAAGGTCTTAATGACCTAGATAATATAATGGTGTGGTTACTCACCTAGAGCCAGACATTCTGGAGTATGAAGTCAACTGGGCCTTAGAAAGCATTAGTATGATAAAAGCAAGTAGAAGTGATGGAGTTCCAGCTGAGCTATTTCAAATCCTAAAATATGATGCTATTAGGGTACTGTACTCAGTATGTCAGCAAATTTGGAAAACAGCAGTGGCCACAAGACTGGAAAAGTTAGATTTCCTTCCAATCCCAAACAAGGGTAATGCCAAATACTGTCTAAGCTACTGTACAATTGCACTCATTTCACATGCTGGCAAAGTAATGCTCAAAATACTGTTAGCTAGGCTTTAGCAGTAGGAGAATGCAGAACCCAGTACAAGCTGGATTGAGAAAAGACAGAGGAACCAGAGATTAAATTGCCAACATCCGTTAGATCATAGAAAAAGCAAGAGAATTACAGGAAAAAAAAAATCTACTTCTGCTTCATTGACTACACTAAAGCCTTTGACTGTGTGGATTACAACAATCTGTGAAAAATTCTTAAAGAGATGGGAATGCCAGTCCACCTTAACTGCCTCCTGAGAAACCTGTATGCAGATCAAGAAGCAACAGTTAATACCAGACATGGAACAATGGACTGGTTCAAAATTGGGAAAGGAGTATATCAAGGCTGTATATTGTCACCCTGCTTATTTAACTTGTATGAAGAGTACATTGTGCAAAATGCCAGACTGGATTAATCACAAGCTGGAATCAAGATTGCTGGGAGATATATTGACAAACTCAGATGTGTAGATGACATCACCTTAATGGCAGAAAGTGAAGAGGAACTAAACATCCTCTTGATGAGGGTGAAAGAGGATAGTGAAAAGCTGGCTTAAAACTCAACATTTAAGAAAATAAGATCATGGCATCTGGTCTCACTACTTCATGGCAAATAGATGGGGGAAAAGTGGAAACAGTGACAGACTTTACTTTCTTGGGCTCCAAAATCACTGCAGATTGTGGCTGCAGCCATGAAATTAAGACACTTACTCCTTGGAAGACAAGTTATGACAAATCTAGACAACATATTAAAAAGCGGAGACATCACTTTGCTGACAAAGGTCCGTGTACTCAAAACTTTTGTTGTCCAGTAGAAATGTTTGATGTGAGAGTTGCACCATAAACAAGTCTGAGTGTCAGAGAACTGATGCTTTTGAACTGTGGTGTTGGAAAAGACTCTTGAGAGTCCCTTGAACATCAAGGATATCAAGGATATCAAAGTCAATCCTAAGGGAAATCAGTCCCGAATATTCATTGGAAAGACTTGATGCTGAAGCGTCAATGTTTTGGCCACCTAATACAAAGAGCTGACTCACTGGAAAAGACCTTGATTCTGAAAAAGATTGAGGACAGGAGTAGAAGGGGGTGACAGAGGATGAGATAGGAGGATGGCATCACTGTCTCAGTGGATATGAGTTTGAGCGAAGTCTGAGAGATGGTGAATGACAGTGAAGTCTGACAGGTTACAGTTTATGGTGTCACAGAGTTGGACACAACTTAGCAATTGAACAGTAACAGTAATGTTACATATAACATTTATATGTATACTCACATCACTTAGCCATAAAAAGAGAAATCTTGCCATTTGTGATAACATGAAAGTACCTTGAGGGCATTTTGCTAAATAACTCATAGAAAGACATACTATTTGATCTCAGTTCATGCAGAATTGGACCCAAAAAACAGTATGAAAATACTTCTACTGTCTTGCATATAGGGTCATTGTTACCATCTTTCTATATTCCAAATATATGCGTTAATATACTGTATTGGTGTTTTTCTTTCTGACTTACTTCAGTCTGTATAATAGGCTCCAGTTTCATCTGCCTCATTAGAACTGATTCAAATGCACTCTTTTTAATAGCTGAGCAATATTCCATTGTGTATCTGTACCACAGCTTTCTTATCCATTTGTCTACCAATAGACATCTAGGTTGCTTCCATGTCCTACCTATTGTAAACAGTGCTGTGATGAACACTGGGGTACATGTGTCCCTTTCAATTCTGGTTTCCTTGGTGTGTATGCCCACCAGTGGGATTGCTGGGTCATATGGCAGTTTTATTTCCAGTTTTTTAAGGAATCTCCACACTGTTCTCCATAGTGGCTGTACTAGTTTGCATTCCCACCCACAGTGTAAGAGGGTTCCTTTACTCCACACCCTCTCCAGCATTTATTGTTTGTAGACTTTTTGATAGTAGCCATTCGGACCAGTGTGAGATGGTACCTCATTGTGGTTTTGATTTGCATTTCTCTGATAATGAGTGATGCTGAGCATCTTTTCATGTGTTTGTTAGCCATCTGTATATCTTCTTTGGAGAAATGTCTGTTTAGTTCTTTGGCCCATTTTTTGATTGAATCGTTTATTTTTCTGGTATTGAGCTGCATAAGCTGCTTGTATATTTTTGAGCTTAATTCTTTGTCAGTTGCTTCATTTGCTAGTATTTTCTCCCGTTCTGAAGGCTGTCTTTTCACCTTGCTTATAGTTTCCTTCATTGTGCAAAAGCTTTTAAGTTTAGTTAGGTCCCATTTGTTTATTTTTGCTTTTATTTCCATTACTCTGGGAGGTGGGCCATAGAGGATCCTGCTGTGATTTACGTCAGAGAGTGTTTTGCCTGTTTTCCTCTAGGAATGTTATAGTTTCTGGTCTTACATTTAGATCGTCAATGCATTTTGAGTTCATTTTTGTGTATGGTGTTAGAAAGTGTTCTAGATTCATTCTTTTACAGGTGGTCGACCAGTTTTCCTAGCACCACTTGTTAAAGAGATAGTCTTTTCTCCATTGTATACTCTTGCCTCCTTTGTCAAAAGATAAGGTGCCCATAGGTGCATGGATTTATCTCTGGGCTTTCTATTTTGTTCCATTGATCTATATTTCTGTCTTTGTGCCAGTACCATACTGTCTTGATGACTGTAGCTTTGTAGTATGGTCTGAAGTCAGGCAGCTTGATTCCTCCAGTTCCATTTTATTTTTCTCAAGCTTGCTTTGGTTATTTGAGATTTTTTTGTATTTCCGTACAAATTGTGAAGTTATTTGTTCTACTTCTGTGAAAAAAAATACCATCAGTAGCTTGATAGGGATTGCATTGAATCTATAGATTGCTTTGGGTAATATACTCATTTTCACTATACTGATTCTTCCGATCCATGAACATGGTATATTTCTCCATCTATTTGTGTCACCTTTGATTTCCTTCATCACTGTTTTATAGTTTTCTATATATGAGTCTTTTGTTTCTTTAGGTAGATTTAGTCCTAAGTATTTTATTCTTTGCATTGCAATGGTGAATGGAATTGTTTCCTTAATTTCTCTTTCTGTTTTCTCATTGTTAGTGTATAGGAATGCAAGGGATTTCTGTGTATTAATTTTATATCCTGAAACTTTACTATATTAATTGATTAGCTCTAGTAATTTTCTAGTGGTATCTTTAGGGTTTTCTATGTAGAGGATCATGTCATCTGCAAATATTGAGAGTTTTACTTCTTTTTCAACCTGGATTCCTTTTATTTCTTTTTCTTCTCTGACTGCTGTGGTTAAAACTTCCAAAACTGTGTTGAATAGTAGTGGTGAGTGGGCACTCTTGCCTTGTTCCTGACTTTAGGGGAAAAGCTTTCAATATTTCTTCATTGAGGATAATGTTTGCTATGGGTTTATCACATATGGGTTTAAAAATGTCGAGATATGTTCCTTCTAAGCCTGCTTTCTGGAGGGTTTTTATCATAAATGGATGTTGAATTTTGTCAAAGGCTTTCTCTGCATCTATTGAGATAATCAAATGGTTTTTGTGTTTCAATTTATTAATGTGGTGTATCACATTGATTGATTTGAAAATATTGAGGAATTCTTGCATCCCTAGGATAAAACCCACTTGGTCATGATGTATGATCTTTTTAATATGTTTTTGGATTTTGTTTGCTAGAATTTTGTTGAGGATTTTTGCATCTATGTTCATCAGTGGTATTGGCCTGTAGTTTTCTTTTTTTGTGGCATCTTTGTCTGGTTTTGGTATTAGGGTGATGGTGGCCTCATAGAATGAGTTTGGCGGTTTACTTTCCTCTGAAATTTTCTGGAAGAGTTTGAATAGGATAGGTGCTAGCTGTTCGCTATATTTTTGGTAGAATTCACCTGTGAAGCCATCTGGTCCTGGCCTTTTCTTTGTTGGAAGATATTTTATTATAGTTTCAATTTCCTATTTTGATTTTCTATTTCTTCCTGGTTCAGTTTTGGAAGATCATACTTTTCTAAGAATCTGTCCATTTTTTCCAAGTTGTTCATTTTATTGTCATATAGTTGCTGATAGTAGTCTTTTGTGATCCTTTGTATTTCTGTGTTGTCTGTTGTGATATCTCTATTTTCACTTTAAATTTGGTTCATCTGATTCTTCTCCTTTTTTTTTTCTTGATGAGTCTGGCTAATGGCTTGTCTATTTTATTTATCTTCTCAAAGAACCAGGTTTTAGTTTTGTTGATTTTTGCTAGTCTCCTTTGTTTATTTTCCCTAAATTTTATGATTTATTTCTGTCTACTAAACCTGGGGTTCTTCACTTCTTCTTTTTCTAGTTGCTTTAGGTGTAAAATTAGGTTATTTATTTGATTTTTCTCTTTTTCTGAGGTAAGCTTGTTTTGGTATGAAACTTCCCCTTTGCACTGCTTTGACTGAATCCCATAGGTTTTGGGTTGTCATGTTTTCATTTTCACTTGTTTCTATGCATATTTCAATTTCTGTTTTGATTTATTCTGTGATTTGTTGGTTATTCAGAAGTGTGTTGTTTAGCTTCCATATGTTTGTATTTTTATTAGTTTTTTTATTCCTGTAGTTGACATCTAATCTTACCACATTATGATCAGAAAATATGCTTGAAAGGATTTCAATTTTTTAAAATTTACCAAGGCTAGATTTATGGCCCAGGATGTGATCTATCCTGGAGAATGCTCCAAGTGCACTTGAGAAAAAGGTGAAATTCACTGTTTTGAGGTGAACAATATCTCAATTTCTAAAACTCCATATGCACTGTTCTTGTATACTCCTAATGGTCAAAGAAGTTTATTTTCTGTAGACACATTTCTTCAGCCGGTACAGTCCAACACAACTTAATAAGTTCATCACCAGTAAGTGAAGTGATTTTTCTGGCTTGCCTAATGGATCCACTTGGAAATTACATTGGCTGGAGGTTCATTTTATATTTTGATCAAGTGTTTAAGAGGTATTTTATTTAAAATAGTTTCATCAGTTCAGTTCAGTCACTCAGTTGTGCCTGATTCTTTGTGACCCCATGGACTGCAGCATGCCAGACCTCCCTGTCCATCACTCCTAGAACTTGCACAGACTCATGTCCACTTAGTTGGTGATTCCATCCAACCATCTTTTGCTCTGTCATCCTCTTCTCCTCCTGTCTTCAATATTTCCCAGCATCAGGGTGTTAATGAGTCTGTTCTTCCCATCAGGTGGCCAAAGTATTAGAACTCCAGCTTAAGCATCAGTCCTTCCAATGAATATTCAGGACTGATTTCCTTTAGGATGGACTGGTTGGATCTCCTTGCAGTCCAAGGGGCTCTCAAGAGTCTTCTCTAACACCACAGTTCAAAAGCATCAATTCTTTGGCACTCAGCTTTCTTTATAGTCCAACTCTCACATCCATACATGACTACTGGAAAAACCATAGCTTTGACTAGACAGACCTTTGTTGGCAAAGTAATGTCTTTGATTTTTAATATGCTGTCTAGGTTGGGCATAGCTTTTCTTTCAAGGAGCAAGCATATTTTAATTTCATGGTGCAGTCACCATCTGCAGTAATTTTGGAGCCCAAGAAAATAAAGTCTCTCACTGTTTCCATTGTTTCCCATCTATTTGCCAAGAAGTGATGGGACCAGATGCCGTGATCTTCATTTTTTGAATATTGAGTTTTAAGGCAGCTTTTTCATTCTTCTCTTTCACTTTCATCAAGAGGCTCTTCAGGTCCTCTTCACCTTCTGCTATAAGTGTGACATATCTGCTGTTATTGATATTCCTCCTGGCAATTTTGATTCCAGCTTGTGCTTCATCCATCCCAGCACTTCACATGATGTACTCTGCATATACATTAAATAAGCCATGTGACAATATAAAGCCTTGATGTACTCCTTTCCCAATTTGGAACTGTCCATTGTTCCATGTCTGGTTCTAACTGTTGCTCCTTGACCTGCATACAGATTGCTCAGGAGACAGGTAAAGTGGTCTGGTATTCCCATCTCTTGAAGCCTTTTCCACAGTTTGTTGTGATCCACACAAAGGATATAGCATAGTCAATGAAGCAGATGTTTTTCTGGAACTCTCTTGCTTTTTTGATGATCCAATGAATATTGGCAATTTGATCTCTGGTTCCTCTGCCTTTTCTAAATCCAGCTTGTACATCTGGAAGTTCTCAGTTCATATACTATTGAAGCCTTGCTTGGAGAATTTTGAGCATTACTTTGTAGCATATGAGATGAGTGCAATTGTGTGGTAGTTTCAACATTCTTTGGCATTGCCTTTCTTTGGGATTGGAACAAAAACTGACCTTTTCCAGTCCTGTGGCCACTGCTGAGTTTTCCAGACTTTTTGGCATATTGAGTGCAACACTTTCACAGCATCATCTTTCAGGATTTGAAATGGCTCAACTGGAATTCCATTACCTCCATTAGCTTTGTTCATAGTGATGGCCCACTTTACTTTACATTCTAGGATGTCTTGACAGTAGATGAGTGATGACACCACTCTGGTTATCTTGGTCATTAAGATCTTTTTTGTATATTTTCATATTTTGTTGTTAAATGTTGAACAAAGTTAATATTATTTTTCCTTATTTTAGCTAAATTAACTAATGTCTATGAAGGCAATGGCAGCCCGCTCCAATACTCTTGCCTGGAAAATCCTGTGGATGGAGGAGCCTGGTAGGGTACAGTCCATGGGGTTGCGAGGAGTCAGACACAACTGAGCAACTTCACTTTCACTTTTCACTTTCAGGCACTGGAGAAGGAAATGGCAACCCACTCCAGTGTTCTTGCCTGGAGAATCCCAGGGACGGAGGAGCCTGGTAGGCTGCCATCTATGGGGTCGCAAGAGTTGGACATGACTGAAGCGACTTAGCAGCAGCAGCAGCATGATGCATCCAGCACAGGGCCTCGGTTATAGCATATGTACACAATTGGGTTCAACATGGTAACAAATTACATTTATATTCATAAATGACGAATACAATTTGCTTTTCTACTACTATTGTTCATGAGAGGATTACAGTAGCATCCTGTGTTGGGGTGTTTTCCATTTCTTTTCTTTTCCCCTCCTTTAGATCTGCTTGTCTAAAATGAAGATTTTCTTGTACTTGAAGTTTTGATAAAACTCACTTGTAAAACCTTCTGCAATCTCAATTTAATGGATAGATTTTTTTATAATACTCAATTTTATCATTTGGAATATCTATTCCTTTTTGAGTCAATATTGGCCAATTACATTTTTGTAAAAGAAAGTCTCATACTCCAAATTTTCAAGTATACTTACTTAAAATTATAAATATTAATTAAATTTAAATATTAATAAATATTAATTAATTTAAAAATCTTTATTTTTTATGCTTCCTTTCTCTTAGTTCATCTTGCAGATATTTCAAAATAATCCATTTGAAAGAATACTTTCAAAGATTTGGCTTTTGGTTTTGTTGATCTTTTCTATTGCATCTTTCTTTTCTGTTAAATTTCCCCATTTTCATCTGTATGCCACATTTTCTCTGATTTATAATTTCTTGAGTTACATGAATGCCTCATAAATTTTTCATTTTTTTCTAATGCCTGTGCAAAACTACCACCTAATTCCATCACATAAATTCAGTGTTTAGTGTTTTCATCCTCATTAATTATAAATATTTCTGAACAAAATGCTATCAGTATATTAATAATTCTTTAGTTGTCACCACTTGTTTAAAGTGTCAGTATGTCTGAGAGAATGTGTATTATTATATAGCTATGGCAGGATTTAGATATAGCCAGATTAAGTTTTACTTTGTCAAATCCAAAGTATTTTTCTTTTCTATACATTAGTTTGAGAGAAGAGTATTAAAGGTCTAAGCCTATAATTATAGATATGTCAATTTTCTCTTGTAATTTTTCTTTTCTTATGTATTAATTTTGAGGTTATGACGTTGGGATTCATAGGGTCTAGATAATTGTGAATTTCTGATGAAATGTTCCCTTTGTCATTAGGTTATAAATCATTTATGTTCCAAAGCCTTTGTTGTAAAGTCAAATTTTGACTTATTAGTGTATATATACATACTCATAAAAATTTCCTTTAAACACTTCTCTAAGATTTTTATTTTGTTTCATTTTCAAGGGAACAAAAAACCTTAAATGTGTTATAAAATAATCTTTTTATGTATATTCATTAAATCTATTTCAAAGAATATTTGAAGACTTTTAAAAGGAGTAAATTAGATGGAAATTCTACCTGTATTAAAAGTACTGATAACTCAGGTAAATAGAAAAAAACTACCAATAAATTTGGACTTGGACACAAGTTTCTTCTCCAAATATTAAAATCTCACCTATAGACATAAGAGAAAAAGAAATATACACAGCATACAGTGATAAGATCATAAAATTAGCAAGTGAAAAACCTGTGTTCAAATCCTAATGCAGAAAACTTCTAGCTGTGTGAATTTAGGCAAATCATTTACCTTCTCTATGACTCCCAATGCTACTAAAAAATAAGACTGCTTTTGTTTACTTGTCAGACTGCTGGAGCAAGGAAAATGAAATTTTTAGTGTTAAGTGGTCCAATAACATGTTTCTCTTAACTGGGACCCTACCCTTGCTTTAACTCCTTTGTGATAATGAAAGATTCAGGGATTATTTATGTTAAACTCTAAGAATTTATTCCAGTTGTTGTGACTTATTGTATTAATCAACTTTCTCTAGAGGAAAAGAACCAACAGGGTGTGTGGGTGTGTGTGTGTGTGTAACAAAGAGAAATATATATGAAATACGGAACTGCTCCTCTTGATTGTGGAGGCTGTAAAGTCCAACCTCCTTGCAGTGAGCAAGTTAAAGACCCAGGAACGCTTGTGGTAAGTTCCAGTCCAAAAGCTGGCATGCTCATGACTGAAGAGCAGATTTTCGACCCAAGATTTGAGTCTAGAAGCAAGAAAAGACCAAAGTTCCAGCTCAAGCCCTAAGGCCAAAGGAGTTTGCTCTTTCCTAGCCCTTTTGCCCTATTCATATCTTAATTTGATTGGATAGGGCCCACCCAATTTAGGGCAATCTCCTTTACCTAGTCTCACGTCAGTCGCTCAGTCCTGTCCGACTCTTTGTGACCCAATGGACTGCAGCAAGCTAGGCCTCCCTGTCCATCACCAACTCCTGGAGTTTACTCAAACTCATGTCCATTGAGTTAGTGATGCCATCCAACCGTCTCATCCTCTGTCATCCCCTTCTCCTCCCGCCTTCAATCTTTCCCAGCATCAGGGTCTTTTCCAATGAGTCAGTTCTTCGCATCAGGTGGTCAAAGTGTTGGAGTTTCAGCTTCAACAGGCCTTCCATGAACATTCAGGACTGATTTTCTTTAGGATGGACTGGTTGGATCTCCTTGTAGTCCAAGGGACTCTCAAGAGTCTTCTACAACACCACAGTTCAAAAGGATCAATTCTTTGGCACTCAGCTTTCTTTATAGTCCAACCCTCACATCCGTACATGACTACTGGAAAAACCATAGCCTTGACTAGATGCACCTTTGTTGGCAAAGTAATATCTCTTTTTTTTTTTCATTCTGGGACCATTTTATTTTATTATTTTTTTAAACCATTTTTATTTTACTTTACTTTACAATACTGTATTGGTTTTGCCATACATCAACATGAATCTGCCACGGGTGTACATGAGTTCCCAATCCTGAACCCCTCTCCCACCTCCCACCCCATACCATCTCTCTGGGTCATCCCAGTGCACCAGCCCCAAGAATCCTGTATCCTGCATCGAACCTAGACTGGCGATTTGTTTCTTACATGATAGTATACATGTTTCAATGCCATTCTCCCAAATCATTCCACCCTCTCCCTCTCCCACAGAGTCCAAAAGTCTGTTCTATACATCTGTGTCTCTTTTGCTGTCTCACATACAGGGTTATCATTACCATGTTTCTAAATTCCATATATATGTGTTAGTATACTGTATAGGTGTTTTTCTTTCTGGCTTACTTCACTCTGTATAATCGGCTCCAGTTTCATCCACCTCATTAGAACTGATTCAAATGTATTCTTTTTTAATGGCTCTATCTCTGCTTTTTAAAATGCTATCTAGGTTGGTCATAACTTTTCTTCCAAGGAGTAAGCGTCTTTTTATTTCATGGCTACAATCACCATCTGTAGTGATTTTGGAGCCCCACCAAATAAAGTCTGTCACTGTTTCCATTGTTTTCCCACCTATTTGCCATGAAGTGATGGGACCAGATGCCATGATCTTCGTTTTCTGAATGTTGAGCTTCAAGCCAACTTTTTCACTCCCCTCGTTCACTTTCATCAAGAGGCTCTTTAGTTCTTCTTCACTTTCTGCCATAAGGGTGGTGTCATCTGCATATCTGAAGTTATTGATATTTCTCCTGGCAATCTTGATTCTAGCTTGTGCTTCATCCAGCTCAGGGTTTCTCATGATGTACTCTGCGTATAAGTCAAATAAGCACTATGACAATATATAGCCTTGACATACTCCTTTTCCTATTTGGAACCAGTCTGTTGTTCCATGTCCAGTTCTAACTGTTGCTTCCTGACCTGCATACAGATTTCTCAAGAGGCAGGTCAGGTGTTCTGGTATTCCCGTCTCTTTCAGAATTTTCCAGTTTATTGTGATCCACACAGTCATAGGCTTTGGCATAAGTCAATAAAGCAGAAATAGATGTTTTTCTTGAACTCTCTTGCTTAAATCTCTTTCTGGAACTCACTCTCTCTTACCTAGTCTATCAAATGTTAATTTCATTCAGAAATACCCTCCCCCGAATAATCGGAATAACGTTTGGCTAAAAATCTGGATACTGTACACAGCCAGTAAAGTTGACATATAAGAATAATATCACATTCATACTATAATCAATTTTCCCTCTGATTCAATTCCCGGTATTCTAAATTATTTTTAGTATATTGAGATAGTTATCTAAGTTTAACAAATAATTTCCTTTTGTTCTATATGCTCAGTAGGATTATGAATTATTTTAAATTCCTGAATATTGAAAGCCCACACCAGTATATATACTACAATGATTAAAACACTTAGGTGGAAAGAGACAAGATAATGGGGTAGAAGGATGAGAGCTCATGTCTTGAAGAAAATACCAAGATCTCAACTAATTGCTAAACAACTACTGACAAAAAACACTGGAAGCTACCAAAAGGAAGATAGCCTATATCCAAAGAATAAGCCACAACATGATGGGAGAAGGGATGCAATAGCAGAAAATCAAGTCCCATACCTTTGGTTGGGCAACGTACACACTGAAAAATAACTATGCCACAGAAGTTCTCCCATGGAAGGAAGAGTTCTGAATGATACATTAGGGGATCTGGTAATAGCATGAGGAGACTCCAGAGAATCTGGCTTTGAAGATCAGCAGGGTGTGATCACAGGAATTCCACAAGCCTGGGGGAATCAGATACTCCACTATTGGAAGGTACCTCTAAATTCTCGTGCACACTAGGACTAAGGGTGGGGGGGGGAACCAGTGACCTTGTAAAAGAACCGGGTCAACCTACTTACTAGCACTGGGGGGTCTCCTGTGAAGGTGGTGGGTGGCTGTGGCTCACTGTAGCAATAAAAGACACTGGCAGCAGGATTCTGGGGAGTACCAATTGGTGTCAGCCCTCCTGGAGGCTGCATGTTCCACCAGGACTTTGTCCCACCCAGTAGCCAGCAGGCGCCAGTGCTGGGATATCTCAAGCCAAACAACCAACAGGGTGGGAAAAAAAGCCCCAGCCATCAGAAGACAGGCTGCTTAAAGTCTTCCTCAGCACACAGAGGCCAAATAAACTATACATTTTGATACAGCCTGCACAGAGGGACAAGACTCAGCTCCATTCAACAGTAGGCAAGAACCATTCCCTCCTACCCATGTAAGCCTCTTAGACAGCCTCCTACACTAGATGTTTGCTTAGTCGCGTCCTACTCTCTCTGACCCCATGGACTGTAGCCCTCCAGTCTCCTCTGTCCATGGGATTTCCCAGACAAGAGTACTGGAGTAGGTTGCCATTTCCTTCTCCAGGGTATCTTCCTGACCCAAGGACTGAACTCTAGAGACTCTTGCACTGGCAGGCAGATTCTTTACCACTGTGCCACATGGGAAGTCATCTACTAGATATCAGAAGCAAGAATTACAACCCTATAGTTTGAGGTATGGAAACCACAATCACAGAAAATTAGAATGAGAAGACAGAGGATCATATCCCAGATTAAGGTACAAGATAAAATCCCAGAATAACAACTGGTAGAGACAGGCAATCTACCTGAAAAAGTATTCAGAGTGATGATAGTAAAGATGATGCAAGATCTCAGAAAAAGAATGGAGGCACAGATCAAGAAGACACAAGTAATGGTTAACAAAGACCTATAAGAATTAAAGAACAAACAGAAATGAAACAATAACTGAAATTAATAAATACAGAAGACAAAATCACTAGCAGAAAAACTGAGGCAGGAGAATGGATGAATGAGCTGAAATACAGAGTGGTGGAAACCACTGCTGCAGAATAGAATAAGGAAAAAAGAATGAAAAGAAATGACAGTCTAAGAGAACTCTGGGACCACATTAGGAGCCAAGTGTCTTTTAATTTTATGGCTGCAGTTACAATCTGCAGCGATTTTGGAGCCCAAGAAAATAAAGTCTGTCAGTGTTTCCATCGTTTCCCCATTTATATGAAATGTTGGGACTAGATGCCATGATCTTAGTATACTGAATGTTGAGTTTTAAGCCAACTTTTTTACTCTCCTCTTTCACTTTCATCAAGAGGCTCTTTAGTTCCTCTTTGCTCTCTTCCATAAGCATGGTATCATCTGCATATCCGAGGTTATTGATATTCCTCCTGGCAATCTTGAATACAGCTTGTGCTTCATCCAGCCGAGCATTTCTCATGATGTACTCTGCACATAAGTTAAATAAGCAGGGCGACAGTATACAGCCTTGATGTACTTCTTTCCTGATTTGAAACCAGTCTGTTCTATGTCCAGTTCTAACTGTTGCTTCTTGACCTGCACACAGATTTCTCAGGAAGCAGGTAAGATGGTCTGGTATTCACAGTTCTTTAAGAATTTTCCAGTTTGTTGTGATCCACACAGTCAAAGGCTTTGGCATAGTCAATAAAGCAGAAGTAGATGTTTTTCTGAGCTTCCCTGGTGGCTCAGATGGTAAAGCATCTGCCTACAATGTGGAAGACCTGGGTTAGATCCCTGGGTTGGGAAGATCTCCTGGAGAAGGAAATGGCAACCCACTCCAGTATTCTTGCCTGGAGAATCCCACTGATGGAGGAGCATGGTAGGCTACAGTCCATGGGGTCACAGAGAGTTGGACACGATTGAGCGAGCTTCACAGATGTTTTTCTTGCACTCTCTTGCATTTCTGATCATTCAGTGGGTGTTGGCAATTTGATCTTTGGTTCCTCTGCCTTTTCTAAATCCAGCTTAAACATCTGGAAGTTCACAGTTCACATACTGTTGAAGCCTGGCTTGGAGAATTTTGAGCATTACTTTGCTAGTGTGTGAGATGAGTGCAATTGTGTGGTAGTTTGAACATTCTTTGGCACTGCCTTTCTTTGGGATTGGAATGAATACTGACCTTTCCAGTCCTATGGCCACTGCTGACTTTTCCAAATTTGCTGGCATATTGAGTGCAGCACTCTCACAGCATCATCTTTTAGGATTTGAAATAGCTCCACTGAAATTCCATCACCTCCACTAGTTTGTTTATAGTGATGCTTCCTAAGGCCCACTTGACTTCACATTCCAGGATGTCTGGCTCTAGGTGAGTGATCACACCATCATGGTTATCTGGGTCATGAAGATCTTTTTTAATCCATACACCAATATGATATCAAAACCGGCAACTGCGAGGACAGTACAAATGCAACCCACTAAAAATGCATTTCAAATTAAAAGGACAGCAACTTAAAACAATGTCATTTATATAGAGAGACTGCTATAGTGAAACCTCATGGTAACTGGAAATCAAAAATCTATAACAGATACACACAAAAGAACAAGGACTCTGAACAAAACACAAAATGTTAGTCATAAAATCACAAGAGGAAAAAGGAAATATGGAAGAAAAAAACACCTACAAACACCTACACCTACAATAACATTCAAAACAATTAACAAAATGGCAATATGAACACGTATATTGATAACTACCTTAAATATAAACAAATGTTCCATCTAAAAGACACAGACTGGCTGAATGGATTAAAGAAAACAAGACCCTTATATATGCTGTTTACGAGAGACTGTTATCAGATATCAACTGGACAAATTTCTAGAACTGTACAATCTCCCATGACTGAACCAGGAAGAAATAATAAATGTAAATAGGCTGATAAGTACTGAAATTGAAACTGGGATTTAAAATCTTCCAACAAACAAAAAGTCCAGGACCAGACAGGTTCACAGGTGAATTCTATCAAACATTTAGACAACAGTTAAAACCTAGCCTTCTGAATCTGTTCCAAAAAACTATAGAAGGAAACCTCCCAAACTCATTCTATGAGGTCACCATCACCCTTGTACCAAGACCAGATGAAGATATCACTAAGCAAAAAAAAAAATAAAGACAATTAGAGGCTAATATAACTGATAAACAAAATACTAGCACACCAAACCTAACAATACATTAAAAGGGTCACAAGCTATGATCAAGTAGGTTTTATTCCAGAGATGCCAGGATTTTTCAATATCTGAAAATCAGTGTGATATATCACTTCATCAAATTGAAGAACAAAAACAATACAATCATTAGATGCAGAAAAAGCTTTTGACAAAAATCAACACCCATTTATGATAAAAATTCTCTTAAAAGCAGACACAGAGAGAATATACCTCAACATAATAAAGACCATATATGACAAACCTATAAATAACATCATGTTCAATGGTGAAAAGTTGAAAGCACTTCCTCTAAAATCAGGAACAAGACAAGGATGTCCACTCTCACCACTGTTATTCAAGATAGTTTTGGAAGTTCTAGTTCTGGAAACCAGAGGAAAAAACAAATCCAAGTTGGAAAAGAAGTAAAACTGTCACTATTTGCAGATGATATGATACTATACATAGAAAATCCTAAAGATGCTACCAGACTACTGAACTCTACACATAAACATTAAGATGGTTTTTAAAATCTGTCTTTCATATAGCTATATGCATGCTTATGTTCACAGTAGCACTATTTACAATAGCTAAGACATGGAAACAACCTAAATGTCCATCGTTAGATGAATGGCTAAAGATAATATGGTACATATACCCAATGCAACACTACTCAGCCATAAGAAGGAATGAAATAATGCTATTTGCAGGAACATGGATGGACCTAGAGATCATCATACTAAGAGAAGTAATTCAGAAAGAGAAAGGTGACATATGATATCACTTATATGTGGAATCTACAATAAGACACAAATGCACTTATTTACAAAACAGAAACAGACTCACAAATATACAACAGACTTGTGGTTGTCAAGGTGGAGGGGTGAGGGAGAGGGATGAATTGGGGATTTGGGATTAGCAGATGTAAACTGTTATACATAGAACAGATCAACAAGGTCCTACTGTATATAGTCAGGGAACTATATTCAATATCCTTTGATAAACTATAATGGGAAAGTATGAAAAAGAATATATGTATAACTGAATCACTTTGCTGTACAGTGGAAATTAACATTGTTAATCAACTATATGTCAATAAAATAACAGAAATCTTCCCCCCAACCAAAAAAAAAATGCTACCAGAAAACTGCTAGAACTCATCAATGAATGTGCTAAGGTTGCAGGATACAAAATGAATACACCGAAATCTGTTGTATTTTTGTACAGTAACAATGAAAGATCAGAAAGAGACATTCAAGAAACAATCCCATTTCCCTTCATATCAAAAAGAATAAAGTGTCCAGGAAAAACCTACCTAAGGAGGCAAAATACCCAAACTCCAAAACTGTAAGATGATAATGAAAGAAATCAAAAGATGACACAGATGGAAAGATATACGATTTTCCTGAATTGGAAGAATCAATACTATCAAAATGACTATACTACCTAAAGCAATCTATAGATTCAATGCAATCCTGTTTAAATTATCAATGGTATTTTTCACAGAACTCAGACGGTAAGGAATCTTCTTGCAATGCAGGAGACCGGGTTCAATCCCTGGGTAGGGAGGAGCCCCTGGAGAAGGAAATGGCAACTCACTCCAGTATTCTTGCCTGGAGAATGCCATGAACAGAGAGAGAACCCTGGTGTGCTACAGTCCATGGGGTTCCAAAGAGTCAGACATGATTGAATGGACCAGCAAGTTATCAAAAACAACAACAACAAAAAACCTTTGAATTTTTAAAGAGACACAAAAGACCCCAAACAGCCATAGCTCTTGAGAAAGAAAAGTGGAGCTGGAGAAATCAGTCCCCTAGACTCCAGATATACTACAAAGCTACAGTCAACAAAACTGTACCATACTGGCACAAAAAACAAAATATAGATCATTGCAATAGGATACAAAGTTTAGAGATAGACTCATGCACCTATGATCATTTTTTTTCTATGACAAAGCAGTGCTAAACAATGGAGAAAAGACAGTCTGTTCAAGCAATGGTGCTGGGAAAACTGGACAGCTACATGTAAAAAGATGAAATTAGAACATTCTATAATAATATACTCAAAAATAATCAAAATAGATTAAAGACATAAATGTAAATTCAGATACTATAAAATGCTCAGAAAAAAATAGGCAGAACATTGTTTGACATAAAATATAGCACTATTTTTTTCAATCTGTCTCAAGAGTAATGGAAACAAACCAAAAATAAGTAAATGGGACCTAATTAAACTCAAAACATTTTGCACAGCAAAGGAAATCATAAACAAAAGCTAAAAGATAACACACAGAATGGGGAAAAAAAAATTTGCAAACGATATGACCAACAAAGGATTAGTCTCCAAATCTATAAACAGCTCAGGCAGCTCAACATCAAACAAGCAAAGAACCCAATTAAAAAATGGGTAGAAGAGCTAAATATACATTTCTCCAAAGAAGATGTACAGATGGCCAAAAGCACATGAAAAGATGTTCAATACCACTAACTATTAGAGAAATTAAAAACTACAATGAGGTATCACCTCACACCAGTCAGCATGGCCGTCATCAAAAAAATCTACAAGTAATAAATGGTGGAGAGGGTGTAGAGAAAAGGGAACCCTCTTACACTGTTGGTGGTAAAGTAAATTGGTACAGGCACTGTAGAGGAAAACATGGAGGTTCTTCAAGAAACTAAAAATAGAGCTACCATATTATCCAGCAATCACTCTCCTGGGCACATATCCTGAGAATGATTGAAAGTGTATATGCACACACTCCAATGTTCATTGCAGTGCTGTTTATAATAGCCAAGACATGGAAGCAACCTAAATGCCCCTCAACAGCTGAACTGATGAAGACCATGTTCAGTTCAGTTCAGTTGTTCAGTCATGTCCGACTCTTTGCGACCCCATGAATCTCAGCACGCCAGGCCTCCCTGTCCATCACCAACTCCCGGAGTTCACTCAGACTCACGTCCATCCAGTCAGTGATGTCATCCAGCCATCTCATCCTCAGTCGTCCCCTTCTCCTCCTGCCCCCAATCCCTCCCAGCATCAGAGTCTTTTCCAATGTGTCAATTTTTCTCATGAGGTGGCCAAAGTACTGGAGTTTCACCTTTAGCATCATTCCTTCCAAAGAAATCCCAGGGTTGATCTCCTTCAGAATGGACTGGTTGGATCTCCTTGCAGTCCAAGGGACTCTCAAGAGTCTTCTCCAACACCACACTTCAAAAGCATCAATTCTTCGGCGCTCAGCCTTCTTCACAGTCCAACCCTCACATCCATACATGACCACAGGAAAAACCATAGCCTTGACTAGACGGACCTTAGTCGGCAAAGTAATGTCTCTGCTTTTGAATATACTATCTAGGTTGGTCATAACTTTTCTTCCAAGGGGTAAGCGTCTTTTAATTTCATGGCTGCAATCACCATCTGCAGTGATTTTGGAGTCCCAAAAAATAAAGTCTGACACTGTTTCCACTGTTTCCCCATCTATTTCCCATGAAGTGATGGGACTGGATGCCATGATCTTTGTTTTCTGAATGTTGAGCTTTAAGCCAACTTTGTCACTCTCCTCTTTCACTTTCACCAAGAGGCTTTTTAGCTCCTCTTCACTTTCTGCCATAAGGGTGGTGTCATCTGCATATCTGAGGTTATTGATATTTCTCCCAGCAATCTTGATTACAGCTTGTGTTTCTTCCAGTCCAGCGTTTCTCATGATGTACTCTGCATAGAAGTTAAATAAGCAGGTGACAATATACAGCCTTGATGTACTCCTTTTCCTATTTGGATCCAGTCCATTGTTCCATGTCCAGTTCCAACTGTTGCTTCATGACCTGCATACAAATTTCTCAAGAGGCAGGTTAGGTGGTCTGGTATTCCCATTTGTTTCAGAATTTTCCACAGTTTATTGTGATCCACACAGTCAAAGGCTTTGGCATAGTCAATAAAGCAGAAGTAGATGTTTTTCTGGAACTCTCTTGCTTTTTCCATGATCCAGTGGATGTTGGCAATTTGATCTCTGGTTCCTCTGCCTTTTTTAAAACCAGCTTGAACATCAGGAAGTTCATGGTTCATGTATTGCTGAATCCTGGCTTGGAGAATTTTGAGCATTACTTTACTAGCATGTGAGATGAGTGCAATTGTGCGGTAGTTTCAGCATTCTTTGGCATTGCCTTTCTTTGGAATTGGAATGAAAATTGACTTTTTCTAGTCCTATGGCCACTGCTGAGTTTTCCAAATTTGCTGGTATATTGAGTGCAGCACCTTCAAAGCATCATCTTTCAGGATTTGAAATAGCTCAACTGGAATTCCATCACCTCCACTAGCTTTGTTCGTAGTGATGCTTTCTAAGACAATAGAATATTACTAAGCCGTCATAAAGAATGAAATAATCGTATTTGCAGCAAGTGATACAGATGAACCTGGGAGATTATCATACTAAGTGAAGTATGAGAAAGGCAAAATATATGATACTGCTTATATGCAGAATCTTAAAAAGAGTTAAAAATGAATTTGTTTACAAAACAGAAACAGACTTACATACTTAGAGAAAGAACTTATGGTTACCAGGGAGAAGGGAGTTTGGGATTGACATGTACACACTGCTATATTTAAAGCAGATAACCAACAAGACCCAATGTACAGCACAGGAAATGTTGCTCAATATTCTACAATAACATAAATGGGAAAAGGATTTGAAAAAGAATGGATACATGTATAACTGAATTACTTTACTGTGCACCAGAAAATAATAAACATTGTTAATAAACTATCAGTTCAGTTCAGTCGCTCAGTTGTGTCCGACTCTTTGCGACCCCATGAATCGCAGCATGCCAGGCCTCCCTGTCCATGACCAACTCCCAGAGTTCACTCAGACTCAAGTCCATAAAATAAAAATTAAAAACAAACTTAGGATAACAACAACCATAGCAGAAATATTGATGGCTCCTGAGGTAAGACTTACATGAATTAGTGAAGTAATATGCCCTCTGGAATTGGGATTGCTAATAATTACCCATCAGATTGATAGATAATAACTGTAATACTGTAATATTACTACAATACCATAAGAATCAAACATTGACTTTCCCCCTGGTAATTATGTTAGAGAATAATTTTCAGCAAAATTCCTTAATGTATAATAGTTAATTTGTCTCTGTTTAAAAGAACAAAATGATTTTTCAAAAAAATAAATTTAAAAAATAAACTTACTAGTATTCTCATTACAATCAATATGTTTCCATTTCATTAATTTTAAATCCCTCAAAGTTCACTGTAAATAAGTAAAAATTACAGAACTCATAGGATAAAACGTTTGGAGGATCTTATATATCTGAGTTTATAAGTTCTATATGTATAGAAAAGTAAAAACAATATGTTTGGTCTGAGAAATCTATATTTCAAAATTCTCAGACATTTTCTATGTTTAACTTTTTTGTGCAAAGCATCTCAAAAACTTTTATCAACATTTATTTTAAGAAGTTGTTTAAATGGTATATATCCAAGGTAATTTCTATACTTTTGGAAATGAGGGTGAAAATGGGATGGGTTGATACTGCTACCTCTGAGGTATCCATTTTGCTCTTAGAGACTAATAGTGAAAGGTTACAAAGAAAAGAAAAATCACTAACTCTGTGAAAGAATAAATGAAGTCTAATAGTAATTATAATTAAATCAAGTCTTTGAATCATTTAGTTGAAGCTAAGGTCAGCAAGCATTGCTGTTCTTCACGTTTCAAAGGATGCAGGAATGACACCAGCATCTTGGTGGTTTGAGATGTTCTTCTTCTTCCTCCCCATTTTTGAATAATTAATTAGACATTGAACTGACAATCTTTGTGGGAATTGCAGGATTCAGCAGTATATGCCATGGGACTTTGGGGATGTTTCATCCCCCTGAGCTCTGAGTATAGCTACTGCCAACTCCTCTCCATTTAGTCAGGAATACAACCTAGAGAGGGGTGACCTGGGCAAATATCCAGATGAGAGAGAATTTGTAGAATTTCAGTCTTCCCAAGGGCTGTTTTCAGCACACAATGGGAACAACAAAAAATATATGAGTTTGATTGTAGGGATGGGGTAAGAAGAATTTTCCCTGCACCACTGTCCTTCCTCCAACCTCTGGCCCCAAAGCAAAATTGCGTGAAACTAAGTTATTGGGCAGTAGCAATCTCTCTTAAAGCAGAAGTGAAGTGAAGTGAAGTTGCTCAGTCGTGTCCGACTCTTTGCGATCCCATGGACTATAGCCCACCAGGCTCCTCTGTCCATGGAATTTTCCAGGCAAGAATACTAGAGTGGATTGCCACTACCTTCTCCAGGGGATCTTCCTGACCCAGGAATTGAACCCAGGTCTCCCGCATTGCCAGCAGATGCTTTACCATCTGAGCTTAAAGCAGAGTGGGGAGCAAATACCTGGCTACCCCAATTGTGCGGGATGCTGCTGGTGAAATGTGTTTCTTTCTAGTAGCACCCACAGTACTTAAGTCTTTATAATTGTGGGGAGGCAGGACATCAAGAAAGAGGCAAATAAGAATACAAAATATCAGTATCAATATCAAAAGATATCAAAGGTGATCCTTGCTATCTGCACTCAAAACTTCAACAAGAAGTCTACCCCTGAACTTGTGGGACTACCTCACCCAAGGATCTTCCTGCACTCTAAGTACCACCAATACCCCAAGCGCTAAAATCATACATACCTCCCTTCACTGAGCAGCCTGATCCTTATGCATGCTCTTGAGTATAGTGGTGCCTGCAAGTCTGCTAACCAGAGTGCTATCAGAAAAACTGGATCAGGATCTGTGGACAAGGGGGAAACCACAGACTCGAACCTTCAAAGGTGGAGAAAACCCCAGGGATAATTGTACCAATGAGGAGTATATCCCACCTGAAGGCAACTAATATCATTTTAAGGACCTTCCTGCCACTTCAAATGAGAGAGTAGCAATGCAAAAATGTACAAGGGACATGAAAAATAAGGGAAACACAGCATCACCAAAGAACAACTATTCACCAACAACCAAGCTCTTAAGCAGGGAATTTTGTGACCCAGATGATAATTCAAATAGCTATTTTGAAGAAACTCAGTGAATCATAAAGAAAAAACAGAAAGACAATGAAATCAGGGAAAAATGAACAAAATGACATATTTACCAAGGAGATAAGACTCATAAAGAACCAAACAGAAATTCTGGATCTGAAGAATTTAATGAATGAAATGAAAACTGCGATGGAGAACATCTATAGCTCTAATTCACTTAGACAAGGAATTCTTAGGACAAGGAATTTTGAAATAACTCAATCAGAGCAGAACAAAGGGAAAAGAATAAAGTGTGAAGAGTCTGTGATCCATGAGATTTCATCAAAAGAACAAATACTAGAATAATTAAGATTCCAGGAGCAGAAGGGAGCAAGAACAGGCACAGAAAGCTTATTTAAATAAATAATAGTTGAGGATTTCTCAAATCTGGAGAGACTTGGGCATCCAAGTTTGTAAAGATATCAAAGTACTTTAATACAAAAAGACCTTTAAGACACATTATAATAAAATGGTAAAAATCAAAGAAAAGGAGAATCCTAAAAAAAGTCAGGGGAAAAAAAGACTTTAGCCTTCAAAGGAAACTCACCTCGGCTATCAGCAGGCTTCTCAGGCCAGGAGAGAATGAAATGACATATTCAAAGTGCTCAAAGAAAGAAAACTTCCAGCAAGGGATATGCCATCTGGCAAAGTTATTCTGCAGACATTAAGTAATAGTAAACACTTTCTCAGGAAAAACAACAACATCAAAAACTTGAGTCTTCAAAACTGAAAAGAAATGAGGCTTCAGTGATTAGAAATTACATGAATGTATACAACATATTGATAACACAAGGTAACTAAAGCTGTGGTAAAAATATAGCTACTATAACTCAATGAATACAAAAGTAGTAAATAATGACATCAAAAATATAAAAGGGTGAGTAAACAGGTGAAGCTTTGGTAGGCAATTGAAACTATGTTGCTATCAGCTAAAAATGGGCTATATCATCTATTAGATGTTTTATGTAAGCCTCATGGTAACCACTGGGCTTCCCTGATGGCTCAGTCAGTAAAGATTTCTGACTGCGATGCAGGAGACTGGGTTTGATTCCTGGGTCAAGAAGATCCCCTGGAGAAGGAAATGGCAACCCACTCCAGTATTCTTGCCTGGAAAAATCCCATGGACAGAGGAACCCTGTGGGCTACAGTCCATGGGGTTGCAGAGTCAGACACAACTTAGTGACTAAACCACCACTACTACTATCATGGTAACCAGAAAGCAAAAGAAAGGGGAACTAGAGCATTTCAGTTGAGTTCAGTTGAGTTCAGTTGCTCAGTCGTGTCTGACTTTTTGTGACCCCATGAATCGCAGCATGCCAGGCCTCCCTGTCCATCACCATCACCTGGAGTTCACTCAAATGTCCATTGAGTCGGTGATGCCATCCAGCCATCTCATCCTCTGTTGTCCCCTTCTCCTCCTGCCCCCAATCCCTCCCAGCATCAGAGTCTTTCCCAATGAGTCAACTCTTCGCATGAGGTGGCCAAAGTACTGGAGTTTCAGCTTTAGCATCAATCCTTTCAAATCACCCGGGGGTGATCTCCTTTAGAATGGACTGGTTGGATCTCCTTGCTCACCCACCATTAAAACTGTCTAACATACAAAGATAAGCAGAAACAGAGGAAAAAAAAAGAATTAAAATACTTAACCAGAAAACAATAAAATGGTATTAGTAAGTCCTTACAAGTCAATAACAAGCCCAAATGTGAGAGAAGAGATCAAGATAATGGAGTAAGAAGACACTAAGCTCACTTCCTCTCATACGAACACCAAAATTACAACTATTTACAGAGCAGCTATCTATGAGAATGACCTAAAGACTAGCAGACAAGATTTTGCACAATAAGGACCCAGGTCCTCAAGTGGGTAACTCAGAAATGGAAGGTTATCACAAACACTTAGTTGGGGCTCCCAAGTTCAGGAGCCCTGCACTGGGAAGATGAATTCCCAGGAAGCTGGGCTTTGAAAACAAGTGAGGCTTACATTCAGGAGAGCTGATGGGCTATAGGAAATAGGGACTCTTCTATTAAAGGGCACAGATGAAACCTCACTGCTATAAGTTTCAGTACAGAGGCAGTAATTTGAAAAGCACCTGGACCATACCTACCTTCTGATCTTTGAAAGCCTCTCAGAAGGACAGGAGGCCTCAAGGACTCCTCCTGGGGACTGAGATGCTGATGGAAGCCATTTTTGGATCCTCTTGTACCACCTTGACACTGGTGCTGGCAATCAACACTTTGGGTTCCTCTCTAAAGCCTATGAGTGCGGGGTGTCTGCCCCATCCCTCCACCGGCCTGCACATCTGGCAGCATTGGGTGGCAGGGGAGCCAGCTCTGCCCTCCAGAAGCCTACAGAGCCTAATGTGGAAGGGCCTCACATCTGGTCAGGCTGTGGGCCAGGCATCTTACCAGTACAGACAGCCTGACCACAACCAAAGGGAGCCTGTAGCTCATACTGGGGGAGACACCTGGAGCATGTGGCTCTTGTGACCAGCCAGCATATGCCACAGTGCCCCATAAGACTGTATACCCTACAACAAGGCAACTTCTCTAAGACTGGGAGACATATGGACATACATAAATACAGAAAAAATAAACAGAAATAAATACAGAAAGGCAAAATGAGGAAGCAGAGGAATATGTTCCAAATGAAAGATAAGACAAAACTCTCCAAAAAAGAGATAAATGGAATGGAGATAAGCAAAAATCCCCCTGATGTAGAGTTCAAAACAATAATCATAAATGTATTCGCTGATCTTACAAGAAGAATGGATAAGCACAGTAAAAATATCAATAAACAGAAAATGAACCAATCAAAGCTGAAAAATACAATTAACTGAAACAACAACAACAACAAACACTAGAGAGAATCAACAGAAGTCTAGATGATACATAAAAATAGATCAGTTATCTGAAAGACACAATAGTTCAAATCACCCAAGCTGAACAACAACAAAAAAGAAAATAATTTTTAAAGACACTTTAACCATAGTAGCATTCACATTATAGGGTTCCCAGAAGGATAAGAGAGCAAGAAACGAGCAGGAAATATGCTAGGAAAAATATTAGGTAAAAGTTCGCTAGCCCCGGGAAAGAAAAATACATCCAATTATCACAGAAAGCCCCAAACAAGATGAACTAAAGAAGTTCACACAAAGATACTAATTAAAAATAGCCAAAATTAAAAATAAAGAATATTTAAAGCAGTAAGAGAAAAGCAAATATTTATGTTTGGAGAACTCTCATAAGACCATTACTAACTTTTCAGCAGAAGCTTTATAGCCCAGAAGGGAGAAGCATGATAATTCAGAATTCTGAAATTTAAGAAGAACTATAAACAAGAATATGTTACCTGGTAAGGTTATTAATCAGAATTAAAGATGAGATAAAGAATTTTATAGACAAAAGATAGAAGAGTTCATCACCACTAAACCAACTTTATAAGAAAAGATATGGAGACTTCCCTAAGTAGAAAAGAAAAGACAACAATTAGAAATAAGAAAATTATTAAAGAAAAAAACTCACTGGAAAAGGCAAATGCAAAAAAAGCAGCAGATCACACACACACTTATAAAGCAGGTAAAAAGGTTAAAAGACAAAAGTAGTAAAATCATGCATGTCTACAACAGGTAGACAAGGGATACTGGAAACAAAAAGATGTAAAATATGTCAAAAACATAAAACATTGAGGAAGGAGGGTAAAAATTTAGGGCTGTTAGAATGTGTTGAATTTAAGGGATCATAAACTTAAAATAGATATCTCTACATTATTACAAATAATGCTAATGGAAACTATAGACCAAAAATCCATGATGGATGCACAAAAAATAAAGAGAAAGGAATCCAAACATAACATCAAAAACAGTCATCAAATCACAAAGAACAAGAGGAGAAAGGAACAGACAAAGACTGCAAAAACAATCAGAAAACAAAAAAATTTCAATAAGAACATAACTATCAATAATGATATATAAATGAATTGAATGCTACAGGCAAAAGACATCAAATGGTAGAATGAATAAAAAAGCAAGATCCATATATATGTGGCCTACAAGAGGGTTATTTTATATCTAAAGACAAATACAGACTGAAAGGGGATGGATAAAGATAAGGCATGCAAATGGAAATAAAAAGAAAGCTGGGGTAGCAACACTTATATCAGAGAAAATATATTTTAAAATAAAGGCTGTAACAAGACAGAGAAAGGCATTACATAATTATGAAGAAGTCAGTCCAACAAGAATATTGAACACTTGTAAATATATATTTACCCAACAAAGGCACACATGAACATATAAAGCAAATACTGAAAGACATAAAAGGAGAAATTCACAATAACACAATAATTGTAGGGGACTTTACATCAATGGACATATCATCCAGACAGAAAATCAATATAGAATCATTGGCCTTGCTGCTGCTGCTGCTGCTGCTAAGTCGCTTCAGTTGTGTCCAACCCTGTGTGACCCCAGAGATGGCAGCCCACCAGGCTCCACCATCCCTGGGATTCTCCAGGCAAGAACACTGGAGTGGGTTGTCATTTCCTTCTCCAATGCATGAAAGTGAAAAGTGAAAGCAGTCACTCAGTCGTGTCTGACTCTTAGTGACCCCATGAACTGCAGCCTACCAGGCTCCTCCATGCATGGGATTTTCCAGGCAAGAGTACTTAAATACATTATTTAGCCCATTGTGCTTTAGAGATTTATACAGAACATTTTATCCAAAAGCAGCAGTGTATATGAACATTCTCTAGGTAGATCACGTACTCAACCAGATAGAAGCCTCAGAAAATTTAGAAAGATAAAAATGATATCTAACATCTTTTCCAACTACAACAAAATAGCAGTAGAAATTAACAACAAGAAAAAACAACTGGAGAAAACAAACACAGGGAGCCAGACAATATGCTACTAAACTATCAATAAGTCATCGAAATCAATGCAAAATAAAAAAGATACATAGAGACAAATGCAAGTGGAAACACAACATTCCTAAATTCTCATCCCAGTTCCCAAGAAGGGTAGTAACAAAGAATGTGCTAACCATGGGACAATTGGGCTCAGCTCCCAAGCTAGTAAAGGTCATGCTTAAAATCTTGCATACTAGGCTCCAGCATTATGTGAACAAAGAACTTCCAGATGGCCCCGCTGAGTTGAGAAAAGGAAGAGGAACCAGAGATCAATGCCAACATTCGCTGGATCATACAGAAAGCTAGGGAATTAAAAAAAAATCTACCTCTGTTTCATTGACTATGCCAAAGTCTTTGACTGTAAGGATCATAATAAACTGTGGAAAGCTCTTCAGTTCAGTTCAGTCGCTCAGTCGTGTCCAACTCTTTGTGACCCCATGAATCGCAGCACGCCAGGCCTCCCTGTACATCATCAACTCCCGGAGTTCACTCAGATTCACTTTCATCGAGTCCGTGATGCCATCCAGCCATCTCATCCTCTGTCGTCTCCTTCTCCTCCTGCCCCCAATCCCTCCCAGCATCAGAGTCTTTTCCAATGAGTCAACTCTTCACATGAGGTGGCCAAAGTACTGGAGTTTCAGCTTTAGCATCATTCCTTTCAAAGAAATCCCAGGGCTGATCTCCTTCAGAATGGACTGGTTGGATCTCCTTGCAGCCCAATGGACTCTCAAGAGTCTTCTCCAACACCACCGTTCAAAAGCATCAGTTCTTTGGTGCTCAGTCTTCTTCACAGTCCAACTCTCACATCCATACATAATCACAGGAAAAACCATAGCCTTGACTAGACAGACCTTAGTTGGTAAAGTAACGTCTCTGCTTTTGAATATGCTATCTAGGTTGGTTATAACTTTTCTTCCAAGGAGTAAGTGTCTTTTAATTTCATGGCTGCAGTCACCATCTGCAGTGATTTTGGAGCCCCCCCAAAATAAAGTCTGACACTGTTTCTACTGTTTCCCCATCCATTTCCCATGAAGTGATGGGACCAGATGCCATGATCTTTGTTTTCTGAATGTTGAGCTTTAAGCCATAAAGAGATGATGGAAATACCAGACCATCTTACCTGTCTCCTGAGAAACCTGTATGCAGGTCAAGAAACAACAGTTAGAACCCTGTATGGAACAACTGATTGGTTCAAGATTGAGAAAGGAGTATGACAGGGCTGTCTGCTATATGCTGAGCACATCATGAAATATGCCAGGCTGGATGAGTTACAAGCTGGAATCAAGATAGGCAGGAGAAACATCAATTAACATCAGATGTGCAGATGATACCACTCTAAAAGCAGAAAGTGAAGAAGAACTAAAGAGCCTCTTGATGAAGGTGAAGGAGGAGAGTGAAAGAGCCGGATTAAAACTACATATTAAAAAAAACTAAGATCTTGGCATCAGGCCCCATTACCATATGGCAAATAGAATGGGAAAAGGTGGAAGTATTGACAGATTTTCACTTGTTGGGCTCTAAAATCACTGTGGATATTGACTGCAGCTATGAAATCAGATGACGTTTGCTTCTTGGCAGGAGAGATATGACAAACCTAGACAGTGTGTTGAAAAAAAGCAGAGACATTCTGCTGACAAAGGTCTGTATAATCAAGGCTCTGTGGTCTTCCTAGTGGGTACGTGCAGTTGTGAGAGCTGGACCATAAAGAACGCAGAGCACCAAAGAACTGACCCCTTCAAACTGTGGTGCTGGAGAAGACTCCTGAGAGTCCCTTGGACAGCAAGGAAATCAACCCTGAATACTTGTTGGAAGGATTAACACTGAAGCTGAAACTCCAGTATTTTGGTCATTTGATGCAAACAGCTGACTCATTGGAAAAGCCCCTGATGCTGGGAAAGATTGAGGGCAGAAGGAGAAGAGGGCGTCAGAGGATGAGATGACTAGATGCCATCACAAATGCAATGGACATGAACTTCGGTAAACTTTGTGAGATGGTGAGGGACAGAGGGCTGGCCTGCTGCTAGCCATGGGGTTGCAAAGAGTTGGACATGAGTGGGTGACTCAACAACAACAAACTAGAGACAAATGAAAGTGGAAACACAATATTCCTGTATCTGTGGGATGCAGTAAAAGCAGTTCTAAGATGGAAGTTTTTAGTAATACAGGCATACCTCAGGAAACAATAAAAATCTCATATAACTAGTCCAATCTTACATCTAAAGAAATTAGAAAAAGAGAAAAAAGCAAAACTCCAAGTTAAAAGAAAATAATAATGATCAGAACAAAAATAAGATTGAGACTTAGAAAAGAAAATGAAACTAAGAGCTAGTTCTTTGAAAAGATAAAATTGATAAACTTTTAGCCAGACTCATAAAGAAAAGAGAGGGCCCTAATAAATAGCATCAGAAATGAAATATTAACAGTTGCAATCAACAGCACAGAAAAACAAAGAATCATAAGAGATTACTATAAATAATGATATGCCAACAAATGGACTGCCTAGAAAATGAGTATATTCCTAGAAATGCTCAATCTTTGAAGACTGAACGATGAATAGAAAATTTATATAGAACAATTACTAGTAATGAAATTAAATAAACAATAAAAACATCCCCAATAGTAAAAGTCCAGGACCAGTTTGCTGCACAGGTAAAGTCTACCAAATATTTGAAGAGTTAGTATCCATCTAAGTCAAACTATTATTAAAAAAAAAAAAATTGAAGAGGAAGGAAATCTCCAAACCTCATTCTATAAGGCCACCATCATCCTATTCCAAAGTCAGACAAGAACACTACAAAAAGAGAATTACAGGCCAGTATCACTGATGAATATGGATGCAAAAATCCTCAACAAAATATTAGCAAATCAAATAAAACAACATATAAAAAGGACCATACACCATAACCAAATGGGATTTATTCCAGTGATGCATGAATGGTTCAGTATTCCCAAATCAATGAGAGACAAAACATTATGTAAAAAATATAAAAATCACATGATCTTCTCTCTAGATACAGAAACAGCATTTGACAAAATTCAACATTTTTCATAACAGACACTCTTGTCAAAATTGGTATAGAGAAAAGTTCTTAATGTAATAAATGCTATTTATGACAATCTCACAGCTAATATCATACTCAACAGCAAAAGTCTTTCCTCTAAAATCTGGAATAAGGCAAGGATCCCCACATTTGTCACTCATAATTAACATACTACTAGAAGTCCAGCCCATAGGAATAAAACAAGAAATAAAAGACATCCAAACTGAAAGGTAAAGCTAAACTGTTACTATTTGAAGATGACATAATAATATTTATAGAAAACTCTAATATTTCCACCAAAAAACTATTAGAACTAATAAGATGAATTCAGTAAAGCAGAAGGACAGAAGGATACAAAGTTAATATACAGAAATCTGCTGCTTTTCTATACACTAATGAGCAATCAGAAAAAGCAAGGAAACAATCCCATTTAAAACAGAATCAAAACCTTAACCAAGGATATGAATGACCTATACTCTGAAAACTATAAGACAGTGATGAAGGAAATTAAAAATTATGCAAATAAATAGAAAGATATTCATTGATTAGAAGAATTAATATTGCTAAATGTTCATACCACCCAAAGCAATCTACAGATTTAATGCAATCCCTATGGAAATCTTCATGACACGTATCACAGAACTACAACAAATAATATTAAAATTTACACGGAACTACAAAAGATGCTGAATAATGAAAGGAATCTTGATGAAAAAAGAACAAAGCTGGAGGCATCATACCTACTGGTTTCAGACTATTCCACCAGGCTACAGTAATCAAAACATTATAGACTTAATAGGTGAATTTTACTACACATTAAAAAAAAAAAAGTATGCCAATCCTTAAACCTTGCCAAAAACTTGGAGAGGTGGGGTCACTTCAAACGCATTTCAAATTGTAAGAACTGTCCTGATACACAAGCTAGATAAGGATACAAGAAAATTATAGATCTCTATTTCTAATGAATATAGATACAAAAATTCACAAGAAAATATTAATAAAATTAATTCAGCAACACATTAACAGAATTATGTATCATGACCAAGTAGGATTTATCCCTGAGATATAGGGATGATTCATTATATGAGAATCAATAAATGTGATATCTCATATTACTAGAATGTCAGAGAAACATATCATTCCAACTTCCTGGGTAGCTCAAATAGTAAAGAATCTGCCTGCAATATGGGAAACATGGGTTTGATCCCAGGTGGGGAAGATCCCCTGGAGAAGGGAATGGTAACCCACTCCAGTATTCTTGCCTGGAGAATCCCATGGAGAGAGGAGCCTGGTGGGCTACAGTCCATGGGGTCGCAAAGAGGTGGACACAACTGAGTGACTAACACTCACTTTTTCCTTTATCATTCGAACAGATGCAGAAAAAGAATTTAACAAAATGTTGTTTCTTTGTTTTTTTCACAGTAAAGCAAAACAAAATAACCATCAACAAATTGGGTATAGAAAGAGCATATCTCAACATGATAAAGAACATATAGGACAAAACCAAAGCTAATAGTTTACTTAGTGGTAGAAAACTCTAACCATTCTTCTTAAGCATGGTACTGGAAATCCTAACTAGAGCCGTTAGGCAAGACAAAGAAATAAAAAGCATCTAAATCAGAAAGAAAGAGGTAAAGCTGTCATTATTTGGAGATACTAGTAGCTTATACATACAAATTTCTAAAGACTCATCCAAAAAAATGTTGGGACTAATCAACAAACTCAGTAAAGTTCTATAATACAGAATTAACACACAGAAATCAGTTATGAGTGTTTTCTATGGTAATAAATTTGAATTTTATTCTGTAAGAGAACACAGGGAGCCCAGCCTGGTGCTCTAAAACAATCTAGAGAGGTGGGATGGGAGCAAGGAGGGAGGCGCAAGAGGGAGGGTGTGTGTATGTATTATGTATGTATATGTGTGTGTGTATGTGTATATATACACACATAACATTGTAATTATCCTCCATAAAAGTAATAACAGCATTAATTAACATCACCATTGGCATCTTAATAAAAAGAAATATGAAACTGCTGAATTTTTTCTTTTTTAAATTCAATTTATTTACACTAAAAGTGTTTAATACTGAAATATGTGAAAAAGAAATAAGTAATCCCATTTGTAACATAATTTTTAAAAGTAATAAATATATTTAACCAAGTGAAAATCTATATAAGGAAAACTATAAAACATTGATGAAAAAAGTTGAAGACACCAATGGAAATATATTCCATGTTCACAGATCAGAAGAACTAATATTGTTGAAATGTCCATACTGCACAAAGCCATCTATAGATCCAACAAAATGCTGATTAAAACTTCAATACATTTTTACAGAAATAGAAAAATAATCCTAATAGCCAAAGCAATCATGAAAATGAAGAATAAAGCTGGAGTTAGCACACTTATTGATTTCAAACTACACTATAAATATAGAGTATATAAAACAGTATAGTACTGGCATAAAAATATAGACACATAGAACAAATTGCCAACATCTGCTGGATCACGGAAAAAGCAAGAGAGTTCCAGAGAAACATCTGTTTCTGCTTTATTGACTATGCCAATGCCTTTGACTGTGTGGATTACAATAAACTGTGAAAGATTCTTCAAGAGATGGGAATACCAGACCACCTGATCTGCCTCTTGAGAAACCTATATGCAGGTCAGGAAGCAACAGTTAGAACTGGACATGGAACAACAGACTGGTTCCAAATAGGAAAAGGAGTACATCAAGGCTGTATATTGTCACCCTGCTTATTTAACTTATATGCAGAATACATCATGAGAAATGCTGGGCTGGAAGAAGCACAAGGTGGAATCAAGATTGCCAGGAGAAATCTCAATAACCTCAGATATGCAGATGACACCACCCTTATGGAAGAGGAACTAAAAAGCCTCTTGATAAAAGTGAAAGATGAGAGTGAAAAAGTTGGCTTAAAGCTCAACATTTAGAAAATGAAGATCATGGCATCTGGTCCCATCACTTCATGGGAAATAAATGGGGAAACAGTGGAAACAGTGGCTGACTTTATTTTTCTGGGCTCCAAAATCACTGCAGATGGTGATTACAGCCATGAAATTAAAAGATGCTTACTCCTTGGAAGAAAAGTTATGACCAACCTAGATAGCATATTCAAAAGCAGAGACATTACTTTGCCAACAAAGGTCTGTCTAGTCAAGGCTATGGTTTTTCCTGTGGTCATGTATGGATGTGAGGGTTGGACTGTGAAGAAAGCTGAGTGCCAAAGAATTGATGCTTTTGAACTGTGGTGTTGGTGAAGACTCTTAGAGTCCCTTGGACTGCAAGGAGATCCAACCAGTCCATCCTAAAGGAGATCAGTCCTGGGTGTTCATTGGAAGGAATGATGCTAAAGCTGAAACTCCAATACCTTGGCCACCTCATGCAAAGAGTTGACTCATTGGAAAAGACTCTGATGCTGGGAGGGGTTGGGGGCAGGAGGAGAAGGAGACGACAGAGGATGAGATGGCTGGATGGCATCACCAACTCGATGAACATGAGTTTGAGTCAATTGCAGGAGATGGTGATGGACAGGGAGGCCTGACATGCTGCGATTCATGAGTCACAAAGAGTTGGACACGACTGAGTGACTTAACTGAACTGAGACAAATGGAACAGAATGAAAAGTCTAGAAATAAATCTCAGCTTCTATAGTCAACTAATTTTGACAAGGGATCCAAGACCACTCAATGTGGACAACATTGGAAAATTGAAAAGAAGATGTTGGGAAAATTGCAATTGGAACTATATCTTAACACTGCTCACAAAAATTATCTTGAAAGGGACTAAAGACAAGCAAGAATATCTGATACCATAAAGTTCCTAAAAGAAAATAGAAGAATCTCCTTGAAATTGGCTTATACAATTATTTTTCAGAAATAACACCAAAAGTACAAACAACAAAAGCCAAACCCAGAAAGTGGGACAACATCAATGTTAAAAGTTTCTGCACAGCAAAAGAAACCATCAACAGAATGAAAAGGCAAACTACAGAATGAGAGAACCTATGTGCCAACCACATATCTGATAAGGGAATACTATTCAGAATATAAAAACTTTTAACTCAATTACAACAAAAAAATACAATCCAATTAAAAAAATGGCTCCCTGACTTCAGACAATACTACAAAGATACAGACATCAAAGCAGTATGGTACTGGCACAGAAACAGAAATACAGATCAATGGAAAAGGATAGAAAGCTCAGACACAAACCCAGATACCTACGGTCAATTAATCTATAACAAAGGAGGCAAGACTATACAGTGGAGAAAAGACAGTCTTCAAAAAACAGTGCTGGGAAAACTGGACAGTTGTACATAAAAATGTGAATTTAGAACACTCTTTAACACTATGCCCCAAAATAAACTCAAAATGGACTGAAGACCTAAAGGTGAGATTAGATACTATACAACTCTTAGAGGAAAACATAGGTAAATGGTACCAGTCAGAATGGCATCATCAAAAAATCCACAAATAATAAATGTTGGAGAAGGTGTAGAGAGAAGGGAAGCCTCCTACATTACTGGTAGGAATGTAAATTGGTACAGACACTGTGGAGAACAGTATGGAGATTCCTTAAAAAACTAAAAAAAGAGCTACCATATGATACAGTGATCCTACTCCTGGGCATATATTCAGAGATAAACATGGTCCTTGAAAGAATACATTCACTCCAACCTTCATTGCAGCACTGTTTAAAATATCTAAGACGAGGAAGAAACTTTCGTGTCCATTGAAAGATGAATGGATAAACAATATGTATTATAGCTACATATATAGAATGGAATATTGCATGCATGCTAAGTTGCTTCAGTTGTGTTCAACTCTGTGCAATCCTATGAACTGTAGCCTGCCAGGCTCCACTTCCATGGGATTCTCCAGGCAAGAATACTGGAGTGGGTTGCCATGCCCTCTTCCAGGGGATCTTCACCACCCTGAAATTCAACCCACATCTCTTATGTCTCCCAAATGGACTAGTACTCAGCCATTAAAAACAATGAAATAATATCATTCACAGCACCATCCATGGACCTAGAGATTGTCATATTGAGTGAAGTAAGTCAGAGAAAATATCGTATATCACCTATACGCACAATCTTAAATAATGATACAAAAGAACTTATTTATAAAAGAGAAACAGACTCACAGACCTAGAGAACAAAGTTGCCAGGGCAGAAGGATTGCCGGGGATGGTGGTGGGATAGTTAGGGAGTTTGAGATTGACATGTACACACTGCTAAATGGATAACAAACAAGGGCCTACTATACAGCGCAGGGAAATATGTTCAATATTATGTAATAACCTAAATGGGAAAAGAACTTGAAAAAGAATAGATACATATATATGTACAACTGAATCACTTTTCTATACACCTGTAACTAACACAACATTTTTAATCACCTATGAAAGTGAAAGTTGCTCAGTCATGTTCAACTCTTTGTGACCCCATTGACTGTAGCCTGCCAGGTTCCTCTGTCCATGGAATTCTCCAGGCAAGAAAACTGGAGTGGCTCTTCTCCAGGGGATCTTCGCAACCCAGGGATCAAAACCAGGTCTCCCACATTGCAGGCATATTCTTTACCATCTGAGCCACCAGGGAAGCCCATTAATCACCTTTACTCCAATATAAAGGGCAAGGGAACTAAATAGACATTTTTCCAAAAAAGACATCAAAATGGCTAACAGGTACATTCCAATGCTGAATGTCACTATCAGGTAAAGGCAAATCAAAACCACTTCTCATGGGTCAGAATGGGTATTAAGAAAACAAGCATTGGCAAGGATGTAGAGATGCAGGAATCCTTGTACACTGTTGGCAGTAATGTAAATTGGTTCAGTTAGTGTGGAAAACAGCATGGAGCTTCCTCAAAAAATTAAAACTAATATATCATCCAGCAATTCTACTTCTGGGATATATCCAAGGGAAATGAAAACAGAATATTGAGATATAACCACTCCCATAATTATTGCAGCATGATTTACAAAAGCCAGGTGTGGAAACAACCTAAGTGGTGTCTTACATATGACATACATATGCCAGTACTTGTTTATATGCCATTACTTGTTTATCCCTATATATACATATATCTACTAAATATACAAACACACACACAATAGAATATTATTCAGCCATGAGAAAGAAATCTTGCCACTTGCAACAACACTGATGGACCTTGAATGCATTATACTAAGTGAGATGTCAGAAAAAGACAAATACTGTTTGATATCACTTAGCTGTAAAACCTTAAAAAAAAAAAGCCTAATTCATAAAACCATATTGCAGAATGGTGGTTATCAGGGGGTAGAGGGTGGTAGAATTGAGGATATGCTATTTAAGGGGACAAACTTGAAATGAGTAGCAAATCAGTTCTAGAGATGTAATGCACAGCACAGGATTATAGGCCACAATATTGCATTTTAAACTTCAGAGATGCTAAGAGACCACAACTTAATTGTTTCTACCTCCCAAAAAGAAATGATGATTATTTTAATTATAGAGGTGTTAGCTAACACTATGGTGGTAATCATATTGCAATATTAAATATAGAAAATCAACACTTACCCAATGTTATATGTCAATTATATTTCAATTAAAATGTTCACATATATATATACACACACACACAATTATCTGAAACTATGAAGAAAACCTAGAATCATGTGAAATACAAAGTATTTAAACTGACAGATTATCTTTTATTATCCATTTAGCCAATAAACCTTGGAGGGAAAAATATAGATTCAAGGAATATAGAATTTTAAGAGGCAGTATTTGGAGACATGTGCATATGCCTGCCTGCCTTCAGTAATTTCCTGACAATTATGTGCTTTGCCAACATTCAACAGATTTAAATGTTAAAAAGAACTATTCCTATGAATCTGGACAAAATATTCTTTTTTGAATGTAAAAGGAGATGAGATAGATGAAATCAATCCATGGAGGTTAATATCATCTTCCCCATTTCTCACCTTTGCTCTTTTAGGTTGCAATTAAAGCAATTAATATTTTAGAGGAAACAGAAGAAATCATGCTGCTAAGTCGCTTCAGTCATGTCCAACTCTGTGTGACCCCATAGACAGCCTCTCACCAGGCTTTGCTGTCCCTGGGATTCTCCAGGCAAGAACACTGGAGTGGGTTGCCATTTCCTTCTCCAATGCATGAAAGTGAAAAGTGAAAGTGAAGTCGCTCAGTCATGTCCAATTTCTTAGCGACCCCATGGACTGCAGCCTACCAGGCTCCTCCATCCATGGGGTTTTCCAGGCAAGAGTGCTGGAGTGGGGTGCCATTGCCTTCTCTGAAGAAATCATGGGAACAGTCCATAATTAGAGTAGTGGGAGAATAGCCTATGGAATATGATAATATGAAAGAGGAGACTAAAATAAAGACACAAGAATATATCATCTGCTTGGAAAGATCATACTTAAACATAGTATGACTTTTCTCAGAATTACACACACACTGGGCCTTAGGAAGCACCACTACGAACAAAGCTAGTGGAGGTGATGGAATTCCAGTTGAGCTATTTCAAGTCCTAAAAGATGATGCTGTGAAAGTGCTGCACACAATAATGCCAGCAAATTTGGAAAACTAAACAGTGGTCACAGGACTGGAAAAGGTCAATTTTCATTCCAATCCCAAAGAAAGGCAATGCCAAAGAATGCTCAAACTACTGCACAATTGCACTCATCTAACACACTAGCAAATTAATGTTTAAAATTCTCCAAATGAAGCTCCAACAACAGGTGAACTGAGAACTACCACATGTACAAGCTGGATTTAGAAAAGGCAGAGGAACCAGAGATCAAACTGTCAACATCCGTTGGATTATAGAAAAAGCAAGAGAGTTCCAGAAAAACTTCTATTTCTGCTTTATTGACTATGCCAAAGGCTTTGACTGTGTGGATCAGAACAAACTGTGGAAAATTCTGAAAGAGATGGGAATACTAGACCACCTTACCTGCCTCCTGAGAAATCTGTATGCAGGTCAACAAGAAACAATTAGAACCAGACATGGAACAACAAAGTGGTTCCAAATCGGGAAAGGAGTACATCAAGGCTGTATAGGTCATCCTGCTTATTTAACTTATATGCAGGGTACATCATGTGAAATGCCAGGCTGGATGAAGCACAGACTGGAATCAAGATTGCCAGGAAAAATATCAATAAACTTAGATATGCAGATGAAACCTCTCTTATGGCATAAAGTGAAGAGCAACTGAAGAGTCTCTTGGTGAAAGTGAAAGAGGAGAGTAAAAATGTTGGCTTAAAACTCAACATTCAAAAAATGAAGATTATGGCATCTGGTCCCATCACTTCATGGCAAATAGATGGGGAAACAGTAGAAACAGTGGCAGACTTTATTTTCTTGGGCTCCAAAATCACTGAAAATGGTAACTGCAGCCATGAAATTAAAAGACCTTGCTTCTTGGAAGAAAAGCTATGACATACCTCGACAGGGTATTAAAAAGCAGAGACATTACTTTGCCAATAAAGGTCCATCTAATCAAAGCTTTGGTTTTTCCAGTAGTCATGTATGGATGTGACAGCTGGAGCGTAAAGAAAGCTGAGTGCCGAAGAATTGAGGCTTTTGAACTGTGATGTTGAACTCTGAAGACTCTTGAGAGTCCCTTGGACTGCAAGGAGATCAGACCAGTCAATTTTGTAAAGGAAATCAGTCCTGAATACTCATTGGAAGGACTGATGCTGAAGCTGAAGCTCCAATACTTTGGCCACCTGATGTGAGGAACTGACTCACTGGAAAAGACCCTGATGCTGGGAAAGATAGAAGGCAGTAGGAGAAGGGGATGACAGAGGATGAGATGGTTGGTGGCATCACTGACTCGATGGACATGAGTTTGAGCAAGCTTCAGGAGTTGGTGATGGACAACAAGGCCTGGCGTGCTGCAGTCCATGGAGTCACAAAAATTTGGACACACCTGAGCAACTGAACTGAACTGAAAGACTCATTGTGTTTATAAATATGTTTTTAGGAACTGTGCTAAGAGCACATTATGATCCCTAAAATACTCCCTCAAAAAAACAATGAAGAGAATTTTATATTGCCAGATATACAACCAAAAAAAAAATCATTAAATCTAGAGTAGTATACAAGCTACCTTTAGATAAGTTCAGAATTCTCAAGAGGATTGTATTCCCTAATGGTTTAAATTACCAGAAATAATTTTTCTCCCTGTGACCACAGAGATGTTGGTCAGAATGTTAGTCACCACACATTTAATTTTATAACCTTGAGTGTGTGGACCAAACAGAAGCTCAGGAGGCAAAGTTGCAGTGTGTGAATGCACGTTTAAACACATCCACTTACACAAGTTCTAGCAATAATACATGGATGAGAGAAAGGGTTTCAGAAAAAGCCTTTGTGTATTAGTCGAGTCACATGTCATTTTAAATGACTGTGTGCCTTGAAATCACAAAAGGAAATGTTAGCACTCTAATTGTATTCATGCTTGGAACTTGATTTTTTTCTAACACGAAAGAGAAAAAAAGAATTAGGCAACTCTGGCCTCCTGTCCAGTTAGGCAGACTCAAGATCTCTAAGCAGGCTAAGGGAGCAGTCCAGTGCCTGTTTCAGAAAGGTGCATCAATACCCTTAACCCAGGAAAGAGGAATATGGAAAGTGGCTAATTCAATTTCCATATAGAAAATGGTACTTCTGACTTCCTAGAAAAGCAGAACATTCTGAGCTCCCCAAGAGAGCTTCTTCCCGGAGCTGAGGGCTGGCAAGGCCAGGAAATTTTAACTGGTTTGTTTAGATGGATTCCCAGAGGACATGTCAAAGTTCAAAGGAAGTTGTTACGAAAAGAAACCAGAGCCAACCATAATGAACTCATGCCACCTGGAAAGTCCCTGAATGTTAGTTACACCAGCAGACTCAAGAAGAAAGGTCAGAGAATACTAATGAAGACTTCTTTTCTTTCCATATCTTCAGTGAGTAGGCACAAACATAAAATCCTCAGGAGGATTTTAAGAGTACATAAGATCCATTTTACTGCAGAGAACAGACTTTTAGGACACTTCTGCCAGAAAAGCCTGATCAATATAGAGCTGTAAAACCAATTATGTGTGCTGAGCTGTGCAGGGAAAACACAGGGTCACTCACCTCTCTTTTCAGAGCCCTTTCTCTGAGGCTCTCTGACCTACAGAAATCTACTGGAAGATATGAGGGTTCAGTCAGATAAACTGAAAGACACTTCATTTTATTTCGCAGATAATTCATACCATTTTCCGGAGAATGGTTTATATAATTTCCAGTCATTAAAAGTTACAAAAAAGGCAAAATCTCCCTGAAACTCTGTATCTCATTATCTATGTGGACAAAATAATTCAGTCTCAGTTGAATTCTAGGTGGTTATTATAGTATGGAGAAGAGCTGGACAAACAGAATGAACTCTGTCAAAATTGTGGTCACATTTCAAATATATGAAGTTTAGGTTTGCTGTCTCTAAATGCGTAATTACAAATTCTGTCACAATGAAATTCTCTTAAAATTTGTCTTTGGTTTTAAATAATCCCAGCCTATGCCAAAAGATTTTCAACACCTATGTTACGTTGACTTCAATTAAATCACACAGTTGTCTGTCTTCACACACTATGTCATCATGTGGATCTTCCATTGTATAAAGAACCTATGAATTACCCAGGGGAACTGCTAAACTTCTGTGAATTATTTTAGGCACTACCTCTATAAAATCATTATCTACACAGTTTATCTACAAAAATTATGTATTTTTCACACCTGAAACACCCAGCTGGTCCTCCTGGAGCAGGGTGGTTTTCTATCCATGCATTTATACTACTTGCTTCCATGTTGCTAGTGAGCCAGAACAAATTATTAAGAAGGTAAGGTCAAAGTAAAAACCATACCTTCCCGTTTCTCTAGATAACTAGGTAAACATTTCTTTTCTGAATCAGATGACTTAAACTGAATACAGTTACAAGTTATGAGCTCTTCTCAGACTGCTAAAAAAAACTGAACAGTATTTAAAAGCTGAGCAGTTTGAATTATGAGTATTACTATTTAAGAATTGCCATTTAAGTTTTTATAAGGTTATTCATTGACTCTATTTATTTTATTAAAGAATTAATGATATATGATTAAATGCAAAAAGTCAATGAGATAAATGTAGAAAAGGTTTTCTGCAATAATAAAACAAACCAAGGGTCAATATAATGGTGTAGGTGAGACAATTAAACCTAGAATCAGTGCTATTCAATAGAAATTTCTGTGGTGATTGAAATGTTCTCTCCACTGTGCAATATAGTAACCACTCACCACTTGGGCAATTGGACACTTAGAATATTTCCTAATGTGACTGAGGAACTGAACTTTAAGTTTTAGTTAATTTTAATTAATTTGAATGTCAATAGCCACATGTGGCTCATGCCTATCATACTGCATAGCACAGATATTGATAAACTTATATTTGAAAGAAATGGAAAATAATAAAAATGATAAAAATCAGGATTTAAAGTGTAAAGACAGTCTGATAAATCAGCTCATTAAAGGAACATTAATGGGAGAAATGGACTTACTAAGAATAATCACAAGTTGCACACAGTGATGGAAAAATCTCTAGATACAAATGAAGTTTCCACTATGTTCTGTAGAATATGATTTGACAACTCACTGAGGTTTATTGGAACTCTACTGAGATAATAACTGCAAAATCCCAATTATGTTGACTTCAATTAGATCACACAGTTGTCTGTCTTCACACACTATGTTATCATGTGGATCTTCCCCTTGTATAAAGGACTTATGAATTACCCAGGGGCAATTGTTTAACTTCTGTGAATTACTTTAGACGCTACTCTATAAAATCATTATCCACACAGTTTATCTACAAAAATTATGTATTTTTCATGCCAGAAACACCCAGCTGATGTCCTGGGGCAGGGTGGTTTTCTATCCATGTGTTTGCACTACTTGTTTCCATGTTTTAGTGAGCCGGAACAAATCATTAAGAAGGTAAGGTCAAAGTAAAAACCAGACCTTCATAATTCCCTAGATAACTATGGTAAACATTTCTTTTCTGAATCAGATAACTTAAACTGAATATATTTTAAAACAGAATCTACATGAATTTTTCAAATATGTGTCCCCAATGTTTGATATGAAATACTTTCCTTTGATATTGTGCTCTTTCGAGTATTAGGAGAAAAAGAGAACAAACTATTAGAAGATATCCCCAATTTCAACTGATTTTCTCCATGCTCAATTAGATTTAATTAAGTACTCTAACAAGACACAATATTTTACTGAAATTATTTTTCTGACAGGGTCATTCATTTATCCATTTACTATTCATTAGGAAGAAAAGTTAATGGGTGAGATAACCAGAAAATAATCAAGATAAGGTAATAGCTGATACAGATCAGGTGTCAGAAAGGGCATTTCTGTGTAAGATAACCACAGAAATAGGCAATAATATCTGTGTGGGTGAATATTTCACTCTTAATTAAAAATGAGGTTTCTTGGGATGCTTTGATCATGCAACATGGCAGACAATTGCATATAAAATATAAAGCTCAAGGCAAAGCATGGGGGAGATTATGCAAGTTTGGGCACATTCTGAAGTTGAAACCATGAGATCTAGTGGGCTCTCCTTTGAACAGTGTGCAGGATTAAAGGGACTAGGGCAGGATGCTAGGAGAATTCCAGCAAGGAAGGGTATGGATTGAGGCAAAAGGCTTCAGGGAATAGGAGAATTATCTGGTGATTAGGTGACATGGGGTTCAGAAGGTAAAGAATCTGCCTTCAATGCAGGAGACCTGGTTTTGATCCCTGGGTTGGGAAGAGTCCCTGGAGAAGGGCATGGCAACCCACTCCAGTTTTCTTGCCTGGAGAATCCCCATCGACAGAGGAGCCCGAGTTGGACACGACTGGGCGACTAAGCACACAAAGTGATGTGGAAGCCAAGAGAGTGGATATTTCAAGGCTCCAGTAATCTACAGATTAGAATGTTACCCAAGACATCTGGTAAGATCAAGGGCAAAAACCATTTTTAGTGTGGCAATAAGTGGAATCCCTGATAGACTTAACCTGACCAGTTTTAGCAAAATGTGGGGCATAAATCAATTATAGTGATTAAAGAGTAAATGGTTGATGAGGAATGAAGACAGTAAATGAACAGAAGCACTCCTTTGGCTATTTCAGATGAGCAGTGATGTTTCAGAAGGTTGATGCTGAGGGTCAGCAATGTCCACATACCAAAGAGATCACACCACTGCGAACCACATCTAGTGTGGTGATGAATCTTCCATCCAAGCTCCCTTAGACTCATAAGTATAGGCTCTGGTTCAAAGCATCTTTACAGCTGACAATCCTCAATATTAGTGAGGAGCAAAGAACGTCACAGATACAAAGATTTGAGCAAACTAGAAACTGCCATACAAATGTTAGCTATTATGGTCATTATTACTACAATTTGGTCTTGTTAGATTGTGGTCTGTGTATTAGCCCAGTTTATATGAGAGTTGAAAAACAAATTGAAAAGTCTGCCCAATGGAGTTTGTGGAGAGGAAACATCAGTAGTTAACTTATGCATTATGCATATAATTTAGACTCAATAGATCCAGTGGATGACTGCTGCGAACAATTGCCCTCTTTAGACAGCACCATGTGAACTTCCTGATAGAAAGAAAGCATTCCAAGGTCCTATGTAATTGCATGTGATAATAACGGGAGGATTGGCTGCTTGCTTGCTTCTCATTTCAGTGGGATGATTTGAATAAGTTCTTTATAAAAATTGTAACTGCTGTCATTTTGATAACAGTCCAAGTTGAAAATCCGGATTGTTGGGTGCAGACCCTTGCCAGCTCTAAACAAATGGAAGTTGGCTAACAAAGGATTTGAAGTGCACCCTTTCCATGCTATGAAGTCTCCAACATGGGCAAGACTTTCCTATTGCTATTCAAACTTAAGCAGGGGTTTATAGAATCTTTGAAATCTTCCTCTTTCACCCCAGAATTCTCAATTTCAACCACTTTGCTTTATCTAAGATAAATCCTTCAGCCTACATCCAATACACATCAATAATTCTCTGTACTTTTTTTTTTCTTTACTTTGGAGCTAAATACTCTATTTATTTTTTTAAATTTATTCATTAATTAACCCAATATAATTGAACACTTACTATATTTCTGGCCTTATTCAAAGGATGTAATAATAGTAGACAATTCTTGATTTCCAGGAGTGAGTATGTCACAATTCAGTGAGATAATTGCTAGAATAAAGGCACATGCAGGGGAGTGACCAACCTTCCAAAGGGTGGAAAAGTGGTGAGGGAGAATCAAGCTTCACAGAGGAAGTATGATTTAAATTTGGGTTATTTGCAGAAACATGGATGAACCTAGAGTGTCATACAGGGAGAAGTTAGTCAGAAAGAGAAAAACAAATATTGTATACTAATGCATATATGTGGAATCTAGAAAAAATGGTATAGATGATCTTATCTGCAAAGCAGAGAGAGAGACACAGGGGTAGAAAATAAATATATGGATAGCAAGGGGTAAAGGGGATGGGGGAGCAGGATGAATTGAGAGATTGGGATTGACAAGTATACATGATTGATACCAAGTATAAAATAGATAACTAATGAGAACATACTGTATAGCCCAGGGAAGCCTACTTAAAGCACCGAAGTGACCTGTATCGGAATGAAACCCAAAAGTGGGGGAATATATGTGTATGTGTGGCTGGTTCACTTTGCTGTACAGTAGAGACTAACACAATATTGTAAAGCAATTATACTCCAATAAAAATTAATTTAAAAAATAGTTAATCTTATGTGAATTTCACCATAATAAAAATGGGTTTCTATAAAAAAAAATGAATTAAAGAATTTTGACGTTCAGACACGAGGAAAAGGAATGTTTTATTTTTTGATCTTAACATCAGAGATTCTGCCTTATTCAACTCTTTTTTCTCTTAATATGCCTGCTATAGATGGCATGTTTGCATTCCCCTCCCTGCCAAATTCATTTGCTGAAACCACAAGAGATGGCAGTAGATGGTGGGGCATTTGGGAGCTGATTAGGTCATGAGGGTAGAGGCCTCATGAATGGAATTAGTGCACTTATAAGGAAAAGATCTCAGAGGGCTCCCTCATCCCTCCACTATGTGAAAGAGGAACAGTGAAAAGATGGTCCTCTGTGGACCAGAAGGCAGGCTCTCACCAGACAATAAATGTGCCAGCACCTTAAGCCTGGACTTCACAGCCTGCAGAACTGTGAGAAATAAATGTTTGTTGTTTAAGCTACCCAGTCTATGGAATTTTTGTTATAGCATTCCAAGCAAAGAAAGCACTTAATACAGTGAATTGAACATGAGAATCCAAAAATACTTGTTAAATTAAATCTGGCAAAACCAATACAGTATTGTAAATAAAGTAAAAATAAAAATTAAAAAAAAATTAAATCTAAATGTTGTTAAAAGTATCCTATTCATTCCTTTGCCTTTGCATTCTTCTTGAACATAATATATAACCTGTAGGGTTTATGTTCCTATTACTTTTGAATTGGGAGACTGGATTGATGTACATACTCCACCATGGCTAAAACAGGCACCTATTGGGAACTTTCTGTATAGCACACGGAGCTCAGCTCAGAGCTCTGTGATGACCTAGACGGGCGGGAGGTCTGAGATGGAGGGGATATATGTACACAAACAGCTGATTCACTTCATTGTACAGAAGAGACTAATTCAACACTATAGAGTATTTATACTTCAAACAAATACAGGTTTTGCAAATATTGTATCTCTTTTAAACTCTGCTGTCCTATTTATGCTACCAACTCAAATTACCTCCCAGTTTCTCCATTAATGGTTTCTCCATTAATGGTTAGAATGGTTTGAATTCCTTTATAAGTTAAGTCAGATGTATAGCTACTTCAAGTTGGTCTCTTGAAAGTTGTTGCTTCCTTCCAGACATTTTGGAGGATCTCTACAAATTCTAAAATTAAGTATTCTCAAACTTACATTAACTGGAGTTGTCAGCCATCAGATATGATGTTGGCATCTCATATAATGCTAATTTGCTGCTATGCCTTTTTAGATCTCAAGATTTATGTATATGTATGTAGTTTCTTTCTTCACAGTTCCAAATCTGTTACAGGCAATGACTATTCTGATGTCTTACATATGAAAAAACAAGCTAAAGATAATACCGTTTTAAAAGTCAGAATGCATGGGGTTCCCAGAATTTATGAAGAAAGTCCCCAAATAAAGGCATTTGCAGGTCTGATCAATCTTTGTGCCCTCCTGTGGTTAAAACAAGCAAAAACTAAAGAAAATAAAAACAGCAGCAGCGAATACCAGGGTTACAGGCAGAATGTGTTTTTTGAGAAGAAATGTTATTTAAAGCTCCTTCACAACATGAAATCAACCATTTGCTTTGCTATCGTCACTATAGCTAGAGACCTTTGTCAAATGTGAGCTAGAGAAACTCTTTTTGGTTTAAGTCTAAAGCTGTTTAAGTCTAAAGTCTAGACTAGTCTTTGCTCCCCTTACTCAGTTGTGCTCAGCCCAAGGCCAAGGCTCAAAGAAAGCCATCTCGTTTTTGCTGCAGGCCATTCTGATTATTCTGCTACTCGTGTTTCTTCTCAGTAACACACGATCTGAATTGTTCAAAGTTATTCTTTGCTATTTTCTAAAGAGACCTTTGGGGCTTCATACAGCAAGGAATCTGCCTGCGATGTGGACACCTGGGTTCGATCTCTGGGTTCGGAAGATCCACTGGAGTGAGCATGGCAACCCACTCTAGTATTCTTGACTAGAGAATTCCATGGACAGAGGAGACTGGCAAACTACAGTCCTTGAGGTTGCAACTGACACAACTGAACAACTAACTTTACTTTTCAAAGAGAATTTTATCTCATTATACAAAAAGTCAAAAGATGCATTAACTAAATATCCAAAAAGTCAACATGTATGACCTTGAGCAAGTCAGCTATCTTTCCTGACCTGTTTCTTTCTTCAGTTCAGTTCAGTCGCTCAGTTGTGTCCAGCTCTTTGCAACTCCATGAATTGCAGCACGCCAGGCATCCCTGTCCATCACCAACTCCCGGAGTTCACTCAAACTCACATCCATTGAGGCAGTGATACCATCCAGCCATCTCATCCTCTGTTGTCCCCTTCTCCTCCTACCCCCAATCCCTCCCAGCATCAGAGTCTTTTCCAATGAGTCAACTCTTCGCATGAGGTGGCCAAAGTACTGGAGTTTCAGCTTTAGCATCATTCTTTCCAAAGAACAACCTGTACTGATCTCCTTTAGAATGGACTGGTTGGATCTCCTTGCAGTCCAAGGGACTCTCAAGAGTCTTTACTAACACCACACTTCAAAAGCATCAATTCTCCAGCACTCAGCTTTCTTCACAGTCCAACTTTCACATCTATACATGACCACTGGAAAAACCATACTGTTTACTAGAAGGAACTTTGTTGGCAAAGTGATGTCTCTGCTTTTGAATATGCTATCTAGGTTGGACATAACTTTTCTTCCAAGGAGTAAGTGTCTTTTCATGGCTGCAATCACCATTAGCAGTGATTTTGGAGCCCAGAAAAATAAAGTCTGACACTGTTTCCACTGTTTTCCCATCTATTTCCCATGAAGCGATGGGACCAGATGCCATGATCTTCATTTTCTGAATGTTGAGCTTTAAGCCAACTTTTTCACTCTCCTCTTTCACTTTCATCAAGGAGCCTGGTAGGCTGCAGTACATGGGGTCGCTAAGAGTCAGACACAACTGAGCGACTTCACTTTCTCTTTTCACCTTCATGCATTGGAGAAGGAAATGGCAACCCACTCCAGTATTCTTGCCTGGAGAATCCCAGGGACAGGGGAGCCTGGTGGGCTGCCATCTATGGGGTCGCACAGAGTCGGACACGACTGAAGCAACTTAGCAGCAGCAGCAGCAGCTGTTGCTCTATGTCCAGTTCTAACTGTTGGTTCCTGACCTGCATACAGGTTTCTCAAGGTCAGGTCTCAAGACCAGGTCAGATGGTCTGGTATTCCCATCTCTTTCAGAATTTTCCACAGTTTATTGTGATCCACACAGTCAAAGGCTTTGGCATAGTCAATAAAGCAGAAACAGATATTTTTATGGAACTCTCTTGCTTTTTCCATGGTCCAGCGGATGTTGGCAATTTGATCTCTGGTTCCTCTGGCTTTCTAAAACCAGCTTGAACATCTGGAAATTCACGGTTCACGTATTGCTGAAGCCTGGCTTGGAGAATTTTGGGCATTACTTTACTAGCGTGTGAGATGAGTGCAAAAGTGCAGTAGTTTGAGCATTCTTTGGCATTGCCTTTCTTTGGGACTGGAATGAAAACTGACCTTTTCCAGTCCTGTGGCCACTGCTGAGTTTTCCAAACTTGCTGGCATATTAAGTGAAGCACTTTCACAGCATCATCTTTCAGGATTTGAAATAGCTCAACTGGAATTCCATCACCTCCACTAGCTGTGTTTGTAGTGATGCTAAGGCCCACTTGACTTCACATTCCAGGATGTCTCACTCTAGGTGAGTGATCACACCATCGTGATTATCTTGGTCATGAAGATCTTTTTGGTACAGTTCTTCTGTGTATTCTTGCCACCTCCTCTTAATATCTTCTGCTTCTGTTAGGTCCATACCATTTCTGTCCTTTACTGTGTCCATCTTTGCAAGAAATTTTTCCTTGGTGTCTCTGATTTTCTTGAAGAGATCTCTAGTCTTTCCCATTCTGTTGTTTTCCTCTATTTCTTTGCATTGATTGCTGAGGAAGGCTTTCTTATCTCTCCTTGCTATTCTTTGGAACTCTGCATTCAGATGCTTATATCTGTCCTTTTCTCCTTTGCTTTTTGCTTCTCTTCTTTTCACAGCTATTTGTAAGGCCTCCCCAGACAACTATTTTGCTTTTTTGCATTTCTTTTTCTTGGGGATGGTCTTGATCCCTGTCTCCTGTACAATGTCACAAACCTCTGTCCATAGTTCATCAGGCACTCTATCAGATCTAGTCCCTTAAATCTACTTCTCACTTCCACTGTATAATCATAAGGGATTTGATTTGGGTCATACCTGAATGGTCTAGTGGTTTTCCCCACTTTCTTCAATTTCAGTCTGAATTTGGCAATTAGGAGTTCATGATCTGAGCCACAGTCAGCTCCTGGTCTTGTTTTTGCTGACTGTATAGAGCTTCTCCATCTTTGGCTGCAAAGAATATAATCAATCTGATTTCAGTGTCAACCATGTGGTGATGTCCATGTGTAGAGTCTTCTCTTGTTTTGTTGGATGACGGTGTTTGCTATGACCAGTGCATTTTCTTGGCAAAACTCTATTAGTCTTTGCCCTGCTTCATTCCGCATTCCAAGGCCAAATTTGCCTGTTACTCTAGGTGTTTCTTGACTTCCTACTTTTGCATTCCAGTTCCCTATAATGAAAAGGACATCTTTTTTGGGTGTTAGTTCTAAAAGGTCTTGTAAGTCTTCATAGAACCGTTCAACTTCAGCTTCTTCAGCGTTACTGGTTGGGGCATAGATTTGGATTACTATGATATTGAATGGTTTGCCTTGGAGACGAACAGAGATCATTCTGTCGTTTTTGAGATTGCGTCCAAGTACTGCATTTTTGGACTCTTTTGTTGACCATGATGGCTACTCCATTTCTTCTAAGGGATTCCTGCCCATAGTAGTAGATACAATGGTCATCTGAGTTAAATTCACCCATTCCAGTCCATTTTATTCACTGATTCCTAGAATGTCGGTGTTCACTCTTGCCATCTCTTATTTGACCACTTCCAATTTGCCTTGATTCATGGACCTGCTATTCCAGGTTCCTATGCAATATTGCTCTTTACAGCATTGGACCTTGCTTCTTTCGCCAGTCACACCCACAACTGGGTATTGTTTTTGCTTTGGCTCCATCCCTTTATTGTTTCTCACGTTATTTCTCCACTGATCTCCAGTAGTATATTGGGCATCTACCAACCTGGGGAATTCCTCTTTCAGTATCCTATCATTTTGCCTTTTCATACTGTTCATGGGGTTCTCAAGGCAAGAATACTGAAGTGGTTTGCCATTCCCTTCTCCAGTGGACCACATTCTGTCAAGCCTCTCCACCATGACCCGCCCATCTTGGGGCCCCACACAGCATGGCTCCTAAATAATAAGGAGGTGGTTATCAAATTATTTCTCAAGTCTATTTAGATTTTATCATTCTATGGTGGTGAAGCTTTTTTGTGGGGAGACTTAAAGACAAGTTAGTCATTCAACCTGGATTTAGAAAAGGCAAAGGAACCAGAGATAAAATTTCAAACATAGAAAAAGCAAGGGACTTCCAGAAAAATATATACTTCTACTTTATTGACTAAGCCAAAGCCTTTGTCTGTGTGCTGCTGCTGCTGCTAAGTGGCTTCAGTCGTGTCCGACTCTGTGTGACCCCATAGACAGCAGCCCATCAGGCTCCCCCATCCCTGGGATTTTCCAGGCAAGAATACTGGAGTGGGTTGCCATTTCCGTCTCCAATGCATGAAAGTGAAAAGGGAAAGTGAAGTTGCTCAGTCGTGTCTGACTCTTCATGACTCCATGGACTGCAGGGGATCACAACAAACTGGAAAATTCTTGAAGAGATGGGAATACTAGACCACCTTACCTGCCTCCTGAGAAATCTGTATGCAGGTCAAGAAGCAACAGTTAGAACTGGACATGGAACAACAGGCTGGTTGCAAATTGGAAAAGGCTGTATATTGTCACCCTGACTATTTAACTTATATGCAGGGTACATCTTGCAAGATGCCAGACTATGTGAAGCACAAACTGGAATCAAGATTGCCAGGAGAAATATCAGAAACCACAGATATGCAGATGACACCACCCTTATGGCAGAAAGAAAATAGGAACTAAAGAGCCTCTTCATGAAAGTGAAAGAGGAGAGTGAAAAAACTGGTTTAAAACTCAGCATGCAAAAGAAATGAAGATCATGGCATCTGGTCCCATCACCTCATGGCAAATAAATGGGGAAGCAATGGAAATAGTGACAGACTTTATTTTCTTGGGCTCCAAAGTCACTGCAGATGGTGACTGCATCCCTGAAATGAAAAGACGCTTGCTCCTTGGAAGAAAAGTTATGACCCACCTAGACAGCATATTAAAAAGCAGAGGCATTACTTCACCAACAAAGGTCCATCTAGTCAAAGCTATGGTTTTTCCAGTAGCCATGTATGGATGTGAGAGTCGGACCATAAAGAAAGCTGAGTGCAGAAGGATTGATGCTTTTGAACTGGGGTGTTGGAGAAGACTCTTGAGAGTTCCTTGTACTGCAAGGAGATCTAACAGTCAATTCTAAAGGAAATCAGTCCTGAATATTCGTTGTAAGGGCTGATGCTGAAGCTCCAATTCTTTAGCCACCTGATGCAAAGAACTGACTCATTTGAAAAGACCCTGATGCTGGGAATGATTGAAGGCGGGAGGAGAAGAGGACGACAGAGGATGAAACGGTTGGATGGCATCACTGACTCAATGGACATCAGTTTGAGCAAGTTCCAGGAGTTGATGGCATGGGAGTTGAGGCCTGGCGTGCTGAGTCCATGGGGTTGCCAAGAGTCAGACACGACTGAGCACTGAACTGAACTGATAACCTCATCATAGCACCATAGTATCTATATTCAAGTGGCAAATTTATGGAAATCATTTTCTTTTTTTTTTTAATTTTAATTTTAATTTTTTAATTTTTTATTTTTTTTACTATGTTTCATTTTTATTTTTTTTTATTTTTTTTTTAATTTTAAAATCTTTAATTCTTACATGTGTTCCCAAACATGAACCCCCCTCCCACCTCCCTCCCCATAACATCTCTGTGGGTCATCCCCATGCACCAGCCCCAAGCATGCTGTATCCTGCATCAGACATAGATTAGCGATTCAATTCTTACATGATAGTATACATGATAGAATGCCATTCTCCCATATCATCCCACCCTCTCCCTCTCCCTCTGAGTCCAAAAGTACGTTATAGACAGCTGCATCTTTTTTCCTGTCTTGCATACAGGGTCGTCATTGCCATCTTTCTAAATTCCATATATATGTGTTAGTATACTGTATTGGTGTTTTTCTTTCTGGCTTAATTCACTCTGTATAATCGGCTCCAGTTTCATCCATCTCATCAGAACTGATTCAAATGAATTCTTTTTAATGGCTGAGTAATACTCCATTGTGTATATGTACCACAGCTTTCTTATCCATTCATCTGCTGATGGACATCTAGGTTGCTTCCATGTCCTGGCTATTATAAACAGTGCTGCGATAAACATTGGGGTACATGTGTCTCTTTCAATTCTGGTTTCCTCGGTGTGTATGCCCAGCAGTGGGATTGCTGGGTCATAAGGGAGTTCTATTTGCAATTTTTTAAGGAATCTCCACACTGTTCTCCATAGTGGCTGTACTAGTTTGCATTCCCACCAGAAAATTACTAGAGCTCATCAATGAATATAGTAAAGTTGCAGGATATAAAATCAACACACAGAAATCCCTTGCATTCCTATACACTAATAATGAGAAAGTAGAAAAAGAAATTAAGGAAACAATTCCATTCACCATTGCAATGAAAAGAATAAAATACTTAGGAATATATCTACCCAAAGAAACTAAAGACCTATATATAGAAAACTATAAAACACTGATGAAAGAAATCAAAGAGGACACTAATAGATGGAGAAATATACCATGTTCATGGATCGGAAGAATCAATATAGTGAAGATGAGTATACCACCCAAAGCAATTTACAAATTCAATGCAATCCCTATCAAGCTACCAGCCATATTTTTCACAGAACTAGAACAAATAATTTCAAGATTTGTATGGAAATACAAAAAACCTCGAATTGCCAAAGCAATCTTGAGAAAGAAAAATGGAACTGGAGGAATCAACTTGCCTGACTTCAGGCTCTACTACAAAGCCACAGTCATCAAAACAGTATGGTACTGGCACAAAGACAGACATATAGATCAATGGAACAAAATAGAAAGCCCAGAGATAAATCCACACACATATGGACACCTTATCTTTGACAAAGGAGGCAAGAATATACAATGGAGTAAAGAAAATCTCTTTAACAAGTGGTGCTGGGAAAACTGGTCAACCACTTGTAAAAGAATGAAACTAGATCACTTTCTAACACCGCACACAAAAATAAACTCAAAATGGATTAAAGATCTAAATGTAAGACCAGAAACTATAAAACTCCTAGAGGAGAACATAGGCAAAACACTCTCAGACATAAATCACAGCAGGATCCTCTATGATCCACCTCCCAGAATTCTGGAAATAAAAGCAAAAATAAACAAATGGGATCTAATTAAAATTAAAAGCTTCTGCACAACAAAGGAAAATATCAGCAAGGTGAAAAGACAGCCTTCTGAATGGGAGAAAATAATAGCAAATGAAGCAACTGACAAACAACTAATCTCAAAAATATACAAGCAACTTACGCAGCTCAATTCCAGAAAAATAAACGACCCAATCAAAAAATGGGCCAAAGAACTAAATAGACATTTCTCCAAAGAAGACATACGGATGGCTAACAAACACATGGAAATCACTTTCTAATAAAACTGCTTTCTATGAAAAGTGTCCCTGGGGCTTCAAAGAGTCGCACACAACTGAGCAACTGAACTGAACTGAGAAGAACTGCTTGCTTGTATGGCTGCATACCTGGAACCTATACCAGATTTCCTATGTGGCTTTTGACCATCACTGAACAATACAACTGGGGATTTAATAACAGCATATTGTGATTACACATGTATGTATATGTTTACGGGCTCTGTGGTACATGCTTCAAGGGATGAATTCAGGATGCTATTAGAGTTATGATTGTACCTGATCTAGACCTGCAGAGTTCAGGATTTTAAAAATGAGCAATAAATGAGAAATGTGGGAGTAAAAAATGATCAAAGAAAACTTCAGGAGAGAAGATCCTGAGGCATGAAGAGCTAGCTAATATCATTTTTCTAAGAACAATGAGAGCCTATAGAAGGGTTTTAGATATTGAAGTGATGTGATCAGGTTTTCCTTTCCTTAAAGATTACCCTGATTTCTCTGTGGAGAATGAGTAGAAAGGCAAGAAAACTTTTGGAGTCCTACTAATTAATAATCCATAGCAGCATTTTTCCCTTTAATTTCCCTCTCAAGTTTTACTCTTGATTGGCAGTTCCTTCAAAATTCTCTCTTCTCAGAAAAACTCTCCAAAAATATTCTCACTTGTGTCTTGAATCTTTTCCCTCACTGTATATAGTATCTTTCTCTTTACCAGTAGCTCCCTGCCTTTTTTATGAAAACATGATGCTTCCTCCAACTTGCTGAATAAATCAAAGGAATAAAATGGGACAGGAAATATATAGTCCCACAGGATTGTGCTCCAAAGTGTCTCATGCTTTGTTTAATGCTCTGCTGTTACCGTCTTGAAATTCTTCATTCTTAAATACGAGGCCCCACATTTTCATTTGGCATTGGGCTCCCACAATTATTTTGCCACCTAGGGAGTAAAGATAAATTATTTTGGTTGTGTTTGAGTAGAGGTAAACGTTTTTTCTATATTCTTCTATATGTCATTTCCATGCCCAAAGTTTTGGCCACTTCTCTTCATTTTTAGTATCACCACAATAATCTAAGTTATCATTCTCTTTTCCTGATATTACATCAGTAATTAATATTAGGCAAAATAGACTTTTATAAAGTTTTTAGATAAAAAGAGGAATATTTTACAATAACAAAGCATCAGTCTGTCAGGAAGATATAATAATATAAACAACGTCTGAGTGTGTGTGTGTGTGTGTGTATGTGTGTGTGTGTGTGTATGTGTGTGTGTGTGTGTGTGTGAGTTGTGTCCGACTCTCTGAGACCCTATGGACTGTAGCCTGTCAGGCTCCTCTGACCATGGGATTTCCCAGGCAAGAATAGTGGAGTGGGTTGCCATTTCCTTCTCCTTCTTCCCTATCCAGGGATCCAACCCGTGTCTCCTGCATTGGCAGGCAGAATTTACCACTGAGCCACCTGGAAAGCAGTATAAACTATACGTGCATAATGACTGAGTGACAAGTGAATGAGACAGAACTGGCAGAATTGAAGGCAGAAGTAAATAATTCAATGACAGGAGTTGGAGATCTCAATACCAATTTTTTCAATAATGGATATAAAAACTAGGCAGATGGTCAACAAGAATATAGAAGACTTCAACACTGTAACCCAACTAGGCCTACTACATATTTACAAAATATCCTACTTCCAGCGTTAGAATATACATACTTCTCAGGAACATATGGAACATTCTCTAGGATAGACCATAATCTGGATCATTAAGCAAGCTTCAATAAACTTAAAAGGACTGAAAATTTTCAAAGTCATTGACAGAAAGAAATTTGGGAAATTCACAATTCTGTGGCAATTAAACAACCTATGTGTAAATAATCAATGAATCGAAGAAATGATAAAGGAAATTACAAGATACTTTGTTGGAGAAGACTCTTGAGGGTCCCTTGGACTGCAAGGAGATCCAACCAGTCCATTCTGAAGGAGATCAGTCCTGGGATTTCTTTGGAAGGAATGATGCTAAAGCTGAAGCTCCAGTACTTTGGACACCTCATGTGAAGAACTGACTCATTGGAAAAGACTCTGATGCTGGGAGAGATTGGGGGCAGGAGGAGCAGGGGACGACCAAGGATGAGATGGCTGGATGGCATCACGGACTTGATGGACGTGAGTCTGAGTGAACTCCGGGAGTTGGTGATGGACAGGGAGGCCTGGCGTGCTGCGATTCATGGGGTCGCAAAGAGTCAGACACGACTGAGCGACTGAACTGAACTGAACTTGAGGTGAATGAAAGCAAAAACACAACATACCAAAACTTTTGTAATACAGGTAAGGCAGTGCCTAGAAGGCAATTTATAGCTGTAACCCATTCTAGTACTCTTGCCTGGAGAATTCCATGGACAGAGGAACTGGGCAGGCTACAGTTCATGGGATCGCAAAGAATCAGACATGACTGAGCAACTTTCACTTTCAAATACCTATATACAAAAAGATAAAAAAAAAAGACTTCAAATAAATGTTTTAACTTTTCAGGTTAAGACACTGGAAACAAAGAACAAACTAAATTTAATGTAAGCAAAGTGAAGGAAACAATAAATAGCGGAGTAGAAATCAGTGAAATAGAGAATAGAAAAGCCGTAAAGAAAATCAATGAAAAATGCTTGCTCTTTGAAACGATCAAGAAAACTGACAAAACCTTTACCAAGAATAACCAAGAAGAAAGAGAACACTTAGACAACTTGAATCAGAAATGACATTAGCAGCATCACTACTGACCTTACAAAAATGAAAAGGTTTGTGAAAGGAGACTATGAACACTTGTATCAATAAATTAGGTAATTCTGGTGAATGGATCAACTCCTGGAAATATACAAACCACCTAACTGCAGTTTAAAGAAGAAAGAGACAATATAAGTAGCCCTCTAACAAGTGAATAGAGATTGATTTAGGAAACAAAATCCTTCCAGAAAAGCCCAGGCACAGATATCATCAAATTCTATCAAATACTTAAAGAATTAATATCACTACTTCACAGACTATTACAAAATAATAGAAAATATATAAAATAATGTTTTAAGGAAAACATGCCTTCTATAATAGCATCACAAAGGGGAATACTTAGCAATAGAATTAATGAAACAAGTGCAAAGTTTGTAAATACTGTAAGACTTGTTGAGAGACATTCTAAAAATTGAAAGAGCCAATTTTCTTTAAAATGTTAAACATGGACCATGTGTATGTACCAGAAATTCCACTCTCAGGTATGCCCCCAAATAACTGATAACATATATATACAACATTTTATGTAAATGTGTATAACAGCATTATTCACAGTAACCCCAAAGTGGAAAACACCAAGTGCCCATCAACTAAACTAAACAATTGATATTGCTAAACAAAATATGACATATCCACAGCATGGAACATCATTTGGCAGTAAAAAATGAAGCATTGATACATGCTCTAACATAGATGTACCTTGAAAACAGCAACTAAGTGAAAGAAGCCAGACACAGAAGACCACATATTGTATGACTGATTCATTCATTTGTATGAAATTTCCAGGCTGGGAGAGTTTCCAGAGAAAGTACATTAGTATTTACCAGGGGCTGTCACTTCCTTCCTTCCTTGCTTCCATTATATTCCATTACAGATTGCCAGCTCAGTGGTTTACAATGTGGCCTCTGATGTCAGAATGATTGTCAAATTCTGGCCCCTTCCCTTCCCTAAGGAAGGATTTGGGGCAAGTCACTCATCTTCTCTGAGCCTCACAAAATAGGTTTCAGTCACATTAGAAAAAAAGGAAGTGGTACATAGGCATGATTTTTTCAAGTGGGGGCAAGTTCAGTTTTATAAAAAATTTCCCCCAAATTGCAGAATATATCTCATAGGATTGTATAAGGATTAAACAGAGACTACATGGAAACACCATAATGATTCAGAAGTGGTAGTTAGTGTTATTAATGTTCAATAAATTAATTTCATAAATGAATAATCTTTTTAAATCTAGAAGACAAAAAATCATGTCATTATTACTTTTAGTGACTCTACTCTCCCCTGCCAATTTTTTGATTTGGTGGTTAAGTTCTGAGCTACCTATCAATTTTTACTTGCTATGTAAAATATTTAAAAGGAAGTGTTACTGTTTCTAGCTTTATAGGCTAAAAGAAGCCTTACCTTTTGTTTACATTTTCCATTTCTGGTCTTAGACTTCCCCTTTCCTGCTGATTTGTTGTTCAAATAAAAATAAACATTGAAAACAGCTAAGAAGACTCACTAGTTGGATTTTGAAAAGATGAATATACACTTGAAACCACCCTCCCCTCAAAATAAGCTGCTTTTTTTTCTCTTCCACTTCAGGTACCACTCTTTGGAGCTGGAGGTCAGTTGATAACGGACTAATGTTCAGCGACTCTGTCCTTAGAGGACTTTTAATTCTAAGGCAGACCAAAGAGCCCCAGCCTTCCAGCAGAATCATTCCAGGAGACACTGGGAGCATATTTCTAGTATTGTAAAGATAGGTAATTTTCTAGAGTATATACCCATTTGATAGTATTATAACAATACAATTACCTCCCCAATATATTAAAAACTCACCAAGCCTAAGTTCAAAATTTCAAACTGGTGTTTGTTTCCACACATTTTTCAGCAGAAAAGATAGGAAGCATGTTTTTCTTTTAAAACCAAACTACACTGAACTCTCAGTTATACTACCGATTCAACTACAAAATTATGGAGTTTTTGCTTCAATTTATTGATTTCACATCTGTTTCTACTTTGCCCGCTGCTGTAAATTCCATCTTTCACTGACACCAACATAATTACAAATTTGTTCTTAACTATAATACACAGCAACAGTTCCAACATAATTATATGATTACTGAAAATAGCTTAAGGTTTTATCATAAGCTTTCACACTGTGGCATCAAATTATGACTGTTGAGATCACTCGGAAAAGTTCCTCTCTATGGGGTTATGTCAACCACTTATTAAACAGATAAAGTTCATTTGCATAATTTTTCTTTCAATACTAGGGATTCTTCAGATCAGACTGTTCCATAATTATGTAAATTGTTTCAGTTAAATTTAAAAAACAAAGTATAAAAACCAAGTGTACTCATTCATACAAATACATATATCCATTCTCTTCCATGTATATGTATGGCTGAGTCCCCTCATTGTTCACCTGAAACTACCACAACATTGTTAATTGGCTATACCCCAATACAAAATACAATATTCAAAGTTAGCAAAAAAAAAGTAAAAGAAAAACCCACAACCAACTGTAATCAGAGAATAATTCTGGCTTATAGTCCTTTCTTTATTCTGTTCGTTTTCCATTCCAGTCTCTCTCTATATATTCTTTAATGAATGTTAGCATACTATATGGAGAAGGCAATGGCACCCCACTCCAGTACTCTCGCCTGGAAACTCTCATGGACGGAGGAGCCTGGTAGGCTGCAGTCCATGGGGTCACTAAGAGTCGGACACGACTGAGCAACTTCACTTTCACTTTTCACTTTCATGCATTGGAGAAGGAAATGGAAACCCACTCCAGTGTTCTTGCCTGGAGAATCCCAGGGACGGGGGAGCCTGGTAGCCTGCCTTCTATGGGGTCGCAGAGAGTTGGACACAACTGAAGCGACTTAGCAGCAGCAGCAGCAGCAGCATACTATAAATATTTTTCATTATTGAGAGTATATAAAGCTATTTTTCTTTACTTTTTATAACTTCAGGTTACTTTCTTATGTGGATGCAGTATAATTGAATTGACTAGCCATCTCTTGATGGGCATTTTTATTGGTAAGCTTTTTTTGTGCATTTATAAATAACACTGCAACAAATAAATAGCCAAGTGCACATGTCTTGTGTTTTTGCCAGTGTGTCTGCGAGTAAACTGCTAACAAGAGATTCCTAAAGAAATTGCTGGGTCAAATGGCAAATGAGTATTCAATTTTGTTAGATATTGTCAAGTTTACTCCAAGTTTCTTGCATTTCTACAGGCAAATATACTCATTTCCCACAGCCTAGTCAAAGAAATATTTGGTAAGTATTTGGACTTTCGTTAATCTGACAGATAGAAGCTGCATTTCTCTTACTAGAAGTGAGTGAGTTTGAGTAGCTATACCTGGATTTAAGGTCATTTGCATTGCTTTCTATGAGAATTGCATGTTCATATTTATAGCCTTATTTATTAAATATGTAGTTTTGAGTATTCCTTTCTTTTTAGAAGACCTTCATGTATTGGCCTATTAACTCTTTGTAGTATTGGTAGCTAGTAATTTTACAGTTTATCATTTAATTTTTACTTTATGTATTTTGTTGTGTGTGTATATATGATAGAACATATTTTCCCCTGGATTTTAAGTATTGTTTAGGAAAACTTTTCCTACAACCCAGTAATAGGAAACTCACCCATGTATATTATTCCTAATAGATGTATGACTTTATATTACACGTATGGAATTTATTCTGGTATATAAGCTCAAGAAATTCCTAAAATTTTACCACTGCTGGTGGAACCTACCATTGTCATTGACAAGCTTTTGGCTAGAGATCCATGGTTTGTTTCTATGTGTTGTTTCAGTTTGTATCTTCTTACTTAAAACAACTGTGAGTGTTTCAATAAATCAATAAAGTTCCCCATACCTCAAATTTTCCAAACATATACACAATGGAGTATTACTCAGCCGTTAAAAAGAATTCATTTGAATCAGTTCTGATGAGATGGATGAAACTGGAGCCAATTATACAGAGTGAAGTAAGCCAGAAAGAAAAACACCAATACAGTATACTAACACATATATGTGGAATTTAGAAAGATGGCAATGACGACCCTGTAGGCAAGACAGGAAAAAAGACACAGCTGTGTATAACGGACTTTTGGACTCAGAGGGAGAGGGAGAGGGTGGGATGATTTTGGAGAATGGCATTCTATCATGTATACTATCATGTAAGAATTGAATCGCCAGTCTATGTCTGACGCAGGATACAGCATGCTTGGGGCTGGTGCATGGGGATGACCCACAGAGATGTTATGGGGAGGGAGGTGGGAGGGGGGGTTCATGTTTGGGAACACATGTAAGAATTAAAGATTTTAAAATTAAAAATAAATAAATAAATAATAAAATTAAAAAAAAATAAAAATAAAAACCTCTTTGAACATTGAGAAAATGTGTCATTATTTTTGACGAATAGTACATTACAGCTTCACAGAAAGAATGTGTGACTATTTGGTTAAAAAACACCTGCTATTTCTCTAGTTGAGATTTTTGAGTTTAAAACACCAATTGTTCAGTTGCTTAATAGTGCTGCTACATATATATATAGAATATCAGCAATGGAATAGGGAGATGTCCTTGTAGGCAGGTAGACATTATGTGTTAAATGGTCTTGTTTTCAGCAGACTGGCACTGACTATTGCTTATAACATTTCATTCCATTTTTCCCTCTCAAGTTTAGGGAATTTAATACCCACAAATTGACAGAAAAACATAATATGTAATAAAGACTCACCACTACTAGATGCATCATTCAGATTTAGCAGGCCCCCTCCAAGCCCTCGGTAACTATGGTAACTGTAGGTCCCATTTCCGTTGATGTACAACACCTCCTGGGAGCCTGAAACAGCTGAGGTTGAGTAAGTGCCCTGGGCTGCCTCCGGTTTACACTGTTTGTCTGTTGGAGCAGACTCATCCTGCAATGACAATAGCATTTCATTATGTACCAAATCACCACACTATTTCATCTCGAATAGGACTATCTTATTGTTATCCACGTGTCTGCACTGAACAAGAAAAATACAGTCCACATTAAATCAGTACATATGTACATTTTCAACAACTTTGCTGAAAACTAAAAAAAGGAAAGCAAAGTAACAATGTGAGACAGATTGGAGATGGAGCAACTTACAATTTCCAACTGAATTTAAACTTATATGAAGAGAGTTGTTCACAATAGCAAAGAGAAGGAAGTAGCCTAAATGTCCACTGACAGATGAATAGCTAAAAATTATGGTGTATAAATACAATGCAATATTATTCAGTCTCAAGAAAAGAAGAAAACCCTGTCATAGCCTACCACATGAATGAAGCTTGAGGATATAATGCTAAGTGAAATAAGCCTATCACCAAAAGATAAACATTGCATAACTCCCCTTATTTTAGATAAATTAGCCAAGCACACAGAAACAAAGTAGAATGGTGGTTGCAAGGGCCTGGGAGAAGGAGAGGTCGGGAGTTGTTCATTAGGTGATTCAGTCATGCAGAATTCGGGGAATGGTTCTGGGGAATCCCTTGCATAAAAATGTGCATATGGCTGACAATACTGGAAATTGTTGGGACAGTGAAAACCACTGGGCTGTGCAGTATTTTTTCTGTAGAGCTATGTAGCCATTGCAACTTTGAAAGAAGGCAAAATATTCTATACTTCAAAGCAACTTTGAGGTTCTAGAGAAGAGGCTGGGCTTCCCTGGTGGCTGAGCTGGCAAATAGGTCTGCAATGTAAGAGAACCTGGGTTTGATCCTTGGGTTGGGAAGATTCCCCTGGAGAAGGGAACGGCTACCCACTCCAGTATTCTTGCCTGGAGAATTCCACGGACTGTACAGTCCATGGGGTCGCAAAGAGTCAGACATGACTGAGCGACTTTCACTTTAACTGAGAAGAGGCTAGCCTCAAACAATTCCACCATTACGGTAACTTCCTAGTTTCCTGGTTGAAAACAGCTTGGGCAACGTAATAAAATTGGAGTTTCTAGTTTAAAAAAATTAGTGGCTCCTATGATACATTCCCAATTTATTTTTCTGGGTTTGGAAAATGACAATAAAATACACCTATTGGAGAAGAGTTTCTTAAAGATGACTAGAAAGGGAGAAGGAAGAAGGCATTGTCTCCCACAATATTTTCTCTCTAATTCTTTGTGTGATGAAATTAGTCTGAATTACTAAACGTGCTACTTTTTAAGTGTGCCTCAGTCTTTTCAATATTAACTGTTATTCCAAGCCACAGAAACTGCACTGAGCAGGCAGATAATTAATTCCATGAATAATCAAAATAGGCCTTGTAGGGAGTCATTTGTATTCAAACATAGATTTTCACTATTAATGTTTTGGTAGTCCACTATATGTTGAGAAATATAAAGTATCAAAATCCCAATAGAATCTGTTCAGCAGTGTATTTTGGGCAAAAGTTTAATATAAAGTTAATTCATGTTTTTCACATGAGTGATTACTATTATTGGTTTCAAAGAAGCATAGATTCTAATGACATAAAAAATAAGTATCCCCTGGAGTCACATTTTATCTTTATAAGCAACTTTTAATAATCATTAGCTCCTGAAGTTTTCAAAGCTGACAGCTTGCCCCTTAGGTTGCTATGAAGATTATTTTTAAAAAAGGAATAAATTAATATCCTACAAGACTAAATATCTAGGCAATAAAACACATTTTATTCATCAGAAACCTGAAAAATCTTGTCCCAGATTTTATAGCACATAGTTCAAATTTTCTTAAAAATTCCATAAAAGTGATGCATCAACATGATGAAATGACCACCAGCATTGCCAGCATTGTACGAGACAATGCAGAATTGTTTTGATTCAGATTTCTTTTGATTAAAAATATACAACAGATGAAACAGTTATGGTGACTTCTCTAAATAGGGTCTGGTCTTATCAATAGATATTTGCTTTATATATATGTTTGCAATTCAAATTTGAAAAATTGGGCTTAGACTAGGACAGATAATTACTTATAGATGGAGGGCAAGACTGGAAATTATTTAGAAGAGTAGGCATTGCTTGCTTGTGACCCTCTCATTCACACACTGTTTGGGAAGATTGGCCCATATCCTTTGTATTCTACCTATAGAAACTGGACAGGGCAAACTTGAGTTTGCTGAACCTGATCTGGTATGTGGACAGTATAGACTGAATTCCTAAGTCACTTCAAATGCCAAAGGAATCCTTTACACATGTATCTTATATAGACATGTTTTTTTAAAATTAAATTTGCCTGATTCTACTCAACTTTTGACAATAGGTTTCAAAAACATTGCGTTTATATCTCCCAAGAACTTAAATTTTTCTTAGATTTTATACTCTTTACTACCTGTTAAATATGCTGCATATTTTCATTAACTTTTCTCTGCCTATAAATATTATCAGCAAATGGCAAGAAGTTTTCTGCTTGATTCAGTAATATTTTTCTTCTGTTTTCCTTTATCTTACATTGTTATAGCAATTGGAGATGAAAGGCATTTTGCATTAACATGAAATTATACTTTTAGTTCATCATTGAGATGATCTAGGTACAAGTGATGAGCTTTTTTAAGGTAAAAAAAAAATTGCATAGACCTCAAACAAGTTTATCTCTGCAGAATATGTATATCGTTTAGGCATCAATTTACTGGAACTTCCTTTAAGATTGTTGCTTGATTTCTCCTGTCTTTACAAGGTCTTTGTAGTCTGTATGATAGTAGCATTTTTACTAAAGTTACTGCTCTAAGTTTTCTTTGCTCTTCAATTATGGATGACGCGAGGGAATGCAATTTATTTCATGTATAAACTGCTGGAAAACCTCTCTACCTTCTAAAAGTGTCTCTTCCACTTCATAGCAAGTGTTTCAGAACTAAGCACATGTGGATAAGAATTTGCAATGAAATTCATAAAAAGATCCGAGAGAACCAGAGCTCTAATTTAAACTGCTTTCTTGGTAAGGAAAAACAGTCTGCACTTAATGTAAATGTGCTTACTACTCACAATGATAAGAAGTGATTTATGATGCCATCAAAACACATACACACACACACACACACACTCACTCATGTATATAATAACACTCAGGCAGTAACTTCTTTCATATAGTTAAGAGCATCCCACACAGTTTCCACTTGGCCACACAAATGATCAAGATGCCAACACAGAAGACTGAGAAAATGGCTCTTTGCAAAGATGCTGCCAAACCCACTAGGAAAGGTAACAATGGAAGACATATTTTGACAAAATCTAAATATTATAATGATAAGATCTGAAATAACAGAGTAGATAGATTTTGTTTCCAACCTAAGAAACCAAAGTCATAGCAGGAGAGCTTTCACCAAGAGTTTGAACAAAGTGTTCCCAGACAGGTTATGTTAACAAACTGTGGTAATATTTACACACACACACACAAACAGACAGACATAATTTTATGAACAATAAATGCTTGAGAACTATTGACTTAAAGAAAAATTCAGAAAAAATACAGTCCTTCACCTATTATACAAAGATACATGGCTGGCAAGAAGTAACCTACTACACTGCAAACCTATCTACTCTCAAATTCTTCCTCATGGTCATAACATTTTATAATTACAAACAAGGGTTGAGAATTAACACTTTTGAACTGCAGTCTTAAATGTAACACTATGCTATTTAGTTACAGACCAAAAATAGCAAATTAAAAAAATAGATGTCTTTTTTCTATAGGTTTCTAATACTTAATTTTGAGTTCTGTTGTTAATATGATTGAAATGAAAATTTAAAGCTAATATTCCTTTGAGGTCATAAAATCTGATTGCAGATATAACTGTTTTGGTCACTAGTTTTCATACGTATAGCATAATATTTTTCATCTCAGAAAATTCTTTCAGTTTTAACCAAGCACTACCAAACTGGTATTACATTAAATTGTAATCAAGTTTATGAATAAGAAAGATTTTATTTCAGTCATGGTATCTTGGTTTGGCTTCAGTATTCATCTTTAGTTATTTTTAACAATCTACACTTAGAACAATTCAAAACATTTTTTACAAAATCCTTTTATTTGCAATTGGGCTTTTTCGATTTAAATAACAACTTCCTTAAATCATTTTTTTTTTCTAAATCTTCTTTAATACAATATTCCCTTTTGGTAAGAGAGTTACAATACTCTATCTCGTGATTCTATGGCAGATGTGGTTTCTGATATTACCTATGTAATGTAACTGTTACTCTTAAATTCTCACTTCCAGTTTCTGCCTTCCCTCTTAGGTTCATGCCTGAATTTCTTAGTATTCAGTTACATCCATTTAATACTTTGAAATTAATTTATTTTCTCCTTCCTCCAGAGACCCCTTGCAAAAGTTTTTAATTAAAAAAGAAAATAACACCTATTCTATTACCAATGTTTCTTGTTCTATTTACTACACCATGCCAAGATTTTTTTCTTCTCTTACACAGGTTTCTCTCAGTCAAATAATACCCAAGCCCTCTCAACTTCATCTTGGAAATGACCCTCATTGGCACACATCTGAGAAGCACTCATTGCAAATACATAATACAGAGCCCCATAATCCCTCCTTTGGGCTGCTGTGATAACCTTCTGACCAGTGTTTGCCCCTTCACTTCTTGTCCACACCTCCTCAAATGTATCTTTTAAAAATCACTTATCATGTTGATTTCTCTTTAAAATCTCCTGAGATTTCTAATTCCCTATAGAACAAAACACAAAGCTCCCGGCATCTAAAGCCCTTCAGAGTTTGAGAACAATCTTTCCAGCCACATCTTCTGTCACTTCTCCTCATGCATTCTATACTCTGGTCATAGTTTAAGCTGAAAAAATAAATCTTACCAGTGTAATAGTCTGAGTTACCTAAATTGCCCCATATGTGCACCGATATATAGAAAGTTTCTTACCTGTAACTATTGTCTGTGTTATAGTTTCTGATGATGGTCTGTCATCAAATTTTTAATCTTTTTTCCAAAATTTTTACATGTATATCTAATGATGAATGACAAAATAAAATTTGCTTTTTAGTACTTTAAAAAAACTTTGTGTGAAATCAAAAAGTTTTATGTAGGTAAAGCAGACTTAGGTATGCCTTTCATCAAAAGGAAGAAAAAGGATGGTATTTTCTTTACTCATCTAAATTCCAGATTGACAAAGTATTTTCTCTCTGAATTTCTAGTCTATCCCCTAGACAGGGCTTCCCAGGTGGTGCTAGTGCTAAAGAAAATAATCTACCTGCAAGTGAGGGAAACATAAAAGATGAGGGTTTGATCCTTGGGTCGGGTAGATCCCCTGGACAAGGCCATGGCGACCCACTCCAGTATTCTTGCCTGGAGAATCCCATGGACAGAGGAGCCTGGTGGGCTACAGCCCATAGGGTCACAAAGAGTCAGACAGGACTGAAGCAACTTAGCACACAAGCATATCCCCTAAACACCTTCAAACAAAAGAAGTTGGGCTTATTTATCTGAAATTCTTGTATCTCTGCTACTGTATACAATTATCTTTATGAAAAATGCATGGAAAGCAAATAGAAAGTAAAAGATATCCTAGAAGAGAATAAAGACTTTAACTGAATATGTAAATTAGTTCTTTAGTTCTCAGACTGCTCGAGATCAAAGACCTTGAACCAAACATCCCACTGAAGATGAGGTCTAAAAAAATACCAAAACAATTCAGAAAATTAGAAATTTCTCCAAAACAAGATTCTAAACCCTATAGCTATGCTAGAATCCTTAGCTATAAAAATATTTCAAATGAAGTAAACATTTATAACAAAAAACACTACAGGTTTGATAAAAATTCAGAACAAATGTGTGTGTGTGTGCGAGCGTGCATGCTCAGTCGTGTGTCCGACTCTTTGCAACCCTATGGACTATAGCATGCCAGGCTTATCTGTCCATGGAATCCTCCAGGCAAGAATACTGCAGTGGGCTGCCATTTCCTATTCCATTCAGAATAAACATTTTTAGCAATTAGACTTTGAGAAGCACAATGGAGGTCAATAAGATTTTTTTAGAGCAGTTAATCATTAGCTACTACATAAGAATCATATTGGCATGGTGATATCAGAAGATTAAGGTTAATATCCGCATAATGGCTAACTAGAGTATGTTGTCAGGCAGCTTGGAGAAGTGCATTATTTTATCGACAATGTGATCAAATTTGATACATAAAAGCATGTTTTTAAAAGGATTTAACTAGATTCTGGTATTTAATTTTAGTCTGATAAGATGACTATGTTTTTATTTTACTTTGTCCACATCTAATAGTAGATTATTGCCTGGGAAATCCCATGGACAGAGGAGCCTGGAAATATATATTATTGCTTAATGCTAAAATAAACTCATGAGTTTTAATGCTGTTTTTGATTGTAACATTTTAGATCAAATAAAAAAATAGCACATGTCATTTTAAAAGATAAATTAAGAGAAACAAACTGACTTTCTTTTCATTTCTGTGAATATAGGTTTTCCCAAAGTACAAGGTTAGGCTTCAATTTATGTTAAAACTATGGTTGAATACACTTTCACAAACAGCTATAAAAACATAAACTAACAATCTAAAACCAAAGTACTTGAAAAATGATCTCTCAGATACAATATATTTATCCCAGATGTCAGTTACCCTAAATCTTCTAAGTATAGTTGTGGGAGGTATTACTACTGGATTAAGAAAATTAGACTCAATGGGAAAAAGAGATTTGAAAAATACAATGAAAGCTTTAAAAAAAAAATTTGGTCATGGCAGAAATTTTTCATATTTCTTTTTGGGAAGTAGAAAAAACTTGACTAATGATGTTATTTCAACACTGATATTGGGAGGTAATCATAGGTGGTTTCAAAATTAGAAACAGGTGTGCTAGCATGGTCGAATGAGCAGAACAAAGAAAAATCCCTTCTGAATATCATCTACATAATAGATTCCTTTACAGCTACTACTGAAGAACATTATGTTCAATCAGATAGTAAACATAATTCCATCTGAATTGTATATCTTGAATGAGCCATATAATTGAGATCTTAATTTCCAAACATACTGGAATAAAAGCTTACAGGTTATTATAATTTAATTTAAACTGGGTGTCAGAATTACCTATCCATTTTGATATTTCAAGTATATTCATCATGAAATAGTCAAACTAGTTCAGTTCAGTTCAGTAGAGTCACTCTGTTGTGTCCGACACTTTGTGACCCATGAATTGCAGCATACCAGGTCTCCCTGTCCATCACCAACTCCCGGAGTTCACTCAAACCCATGTCCATCGAGTCGGTGATGCCATCCAACCATCTCATCCTCTGTTGTCCCCTTCTTCTCCTGCCCCCAACCCCTCCCAGCATCAGAGTCTTTTCTAATGAGTCAACTCTTCACACGAGGTGGCCAAAGTACTGGAGTTTCAGTTTTAGCATCGTTCCTTCCAAAGAACACCCAGGACTGATCTCCTTTAGAATGGACTGGTTGGATCTCCTTGCAGTCCAAGGGACTCTCAAGAATGTGAGAGAAGCAAGGTCCGATGTTGTAAAGAGCAATATTGCATAGGAACCTGGAATGTCAGGTCCATGAATCAAGGCAAATTGGAAGTGATCAAACAAGAGATGGCAAGAGTGAACAGCGACATTCTAGGAATCAGCAATTAAAATGGTCTGGAATGGGTGAATTTAGCTCAGATGACCATTATATCTACTACTGTGGGCAGGAATCCCTTAGAAGAAATGGAGTAGCCATCATGGTCAACAAGAGAGTCCAAAATGCAGTACTTGGATGCAGTCTCAAAAATGACAGAATGATCTCTGTTCATTTCCAAGGCAAACCATTCAATATCATGGTAATCCAAGTCTATGCCCCAACCAGTAACACTGAAGAAGCTGAAGTTGAACGGTTCTATGAAGATCTACAAGACCTTTTAGAACTAACACCCCCAAAAGATGTCCTTTTCATTATATGGGACTGGAATGCAAAAGCAGGAAGTCAAGAAACACCTGGGTAACAGGCAAATTTGTTCTTGGAATACAGAATGAAGCAGGGCAAAGGCTAATAGAGTTCTGCCAAGAGAACACACTGGCCATAGCAAACACCCTCTTCCAACAACACAAGAGAAGACTCTACACATGGACATTGCCAGATGGTCAACACTGAAATCAGATTGATTATATTCTCTGCAGCCAAAGATGGAGAAGCTCTATACAGTCAGCAAAAACAAGACCAGGAGCTGACTGTGGCTCAGATCATGAACTCCTAATTGCCAAATTCAGACTGAAATTGAAGAAAGTGGGGAAAACCACTAGACCATTCAGGTATGACCTAAATCAAATCCCTTATGATTATACAGTGGAAGTGAGAAATAGGTTTAAGGGACTAGATCTGATAGATAGAGTGCCTGAAGAACTATGGATGGAGGTTCATGACACTGTACAGGAGATGGGAATCAAGACCATTCTCATGGAAAAGAAATGCAAAAAAGCAAAATAGTTGTCTGGGGAGGCCTTACAAATAGCTGTGAAAAGAAGATAAGTGAAAAGCAAAGGAGAAAAGGACAGGTATAAGCATCTGAATGCAGAGTTCCAAAGAATAGCAAGGAGAGATAAGAAAGCCTTCCTCAGTGATCAATGCAAAGAAATAGAGGAAAACAACAGAATGGGAAAGACTAGAGATATCTTCAAGAAAATTAGAGATACCAAGGGAAAATTTCATGCAAAGATGGCTCAATAAAAGATAATCATGATGGTGTGATCACTCACCTAGAGCCAGACATCCTGGAATGTGAAGTCACATACAGAGATCTGATGTACTATGTTGACTATGGGTGGAGGGTATACAGGCAGAAGAGAAATATAATTGTTGACATATTTCTTCAAATATAAATTTTCTAATTTTATTTCCATCTAGTATGAAAAATTAATTATTCAAGGAGTCAGTAATTTTTAGGAATTCTCTAACGGCAAGAGTGAACATCAACATTCTAGGAATCAGCGAACTAAAATGGTCTGGAATGGGTGAATTTAACTCAGATGACTATTATATCTACTACTGTGGGCAGGAATCCCTTAAAGGAAATGGAGTAGCCATCATGGTCAACAAAAGAGTCCAAAATGCAGTACTTGGATGCAATCTCAAAAATGACAGAATGATCTCTGTTCATTTCCAAGGCAAACCATTCAATATTACAGTAACCCAAGTCTATGGCCCAAACAGTAACACTGAAGAAGCTGAAGCTGAACGGTTCTATGAAGACCTACAAGACCTCTTAGAACTAACACCCAAAAAAGATGTCCTTTTCATTATAGGGGACTGGAATGCCAAAGTAGGAAGTCAAGAAACACTTGGAGTAACAGGCAAATTTGGCCTTGGAATACGGAATGAAGCAGGGCAAAGGCTAATAGAGTTTTGCCAAGAGAACACACTGGTCATAGCAAACACCCTCTTCCAACAACACAAGAGACATGGACATCACCAGATGGTTAACACCGAAATCAGATTGATTACATTCTTTGCAGGCAAAGATGGTGAAGCTCTATACAGTCAACAAAAACAAGACCGGGAACTGACTGTGGCTCAGATCATGAACTCCTTATTGCCAAATTCAGACTGAAATTGATGAAAGTGGGGAAAAACCACTAGACCATTCAGGTATGAACTAAATCAAATCCCTTATGATTATACAGTGGATTTAAGGGACTAGATCTGATAGATAGAGTGCCTGATGAACTATGGACGGAGGTTCGTGACATTGTACAGGAGATAGCGATCAAGACCATCCCCATGGAAAAGTAGTCATCAAAGGGGTGATGCCTGCATCACTGAGTGATAATGCTTTTAATGTGAAATTGTATTTTAAAGGAAACATGTATGAGACAATATGAAATTATCTAAAAATAATCTAGGGATGAATTCAAACACATCACTGATGTCTGACTACATGCTGGTGTTATTTGTACAAGTAAGTAAAATATTTTCTTGTTAACTTTCCTTTCCTTGATAATACTGCTTTTGATTTACCATGTATAGTGTTATACAAATACAGAGATCTGATGTACTATGTTGACTGTGGGTGGAGGGTATACAGGAAGAAGAGAAATATAATTGTTGACGTATTTCTTCAAATATAAAGTTTCTAATTTTATTTCCATCTTGTATGAAAAACTAATTACTCAAGGAGTCAGTAATTTTTAGGAATTCTCTAACTTCTCAAGAATACAATTAAGCCCATCAGTGTTCCTGAACATACTTGAATCTGAAAAGTAGTGGTAACATTTTCCTTCCAATATTGGATTACTTTACCCTACTCCACAATAAATTTTGGTAGCAACAGTATAGCTCAGCTTCTTTTTCCCTTCCATTTTTATTCTCCTGCTCATTTCTCTGCATAATTTCCTTGCAAGATTTCATTCCATTTATTAGTTCATCCACCCCTTTACACCAAAGGCCTCTAAATCTAAATCTATAATTAAGATCTGTTCCCAGGTCCACATTTTCAACTACCTACTGGACATAAATAACTGCATGCCCCACAAGTGCATCCCGCTGAGTATGTATATCATGTTATCTTCCTCCTACTCTTAATTCTCCAGCCATAATATGCTCCACCCCCTCAATTCTTGATTTTGATAAATGACACCTTCATCTGTCTCTGCAGTCTACTGAGCGAGAGACTTGTGTCATATTCAACAGGCCCCTTTTTATTATCTCATAGGTACAATCCAGGACAAAATCTTATACAGCCATTTTATTTCCTAGTGAATTATTTAAACAGTGTTCTATTGATTCCCTTTTATTCCCTGGGTTACACATTCAGAAAGCAGGTGAAGATAGATCATCCAATTCCTGCCCTCCAGAGACATATAGAAGTGTGAGGTAGGAGAGAGACTAGATAAGAGGAAGAAATAAAATATATATATAATACTAAGTTCAGAGAGTGGTATCCATTAAAAATAACATTAAATAGAGTTACATAAAAGAATGATTGGAGACAGGTATTCAGGAGGGTAAATATTTCTGAGAAAAATACATAAGCCCATTAGCCAAGAAACAAACAGATTGACAAAGAAGAGGTAGTCATGCAAAGATACAGGGGAAGTGTGCCTGTATATGTGAACATCTCACTGAATCCATTCTACACTTGATATGAAACAGTCCTCATATCCAAAGACATCTGACTAGGATTCCCAGGGTTTGGTTAAATAAAGTCAGGTAAGCATCATATAGCTTAGACTAGAATTTGCCTTACAGTAAGAAATCGTTACAACACGTGTTTTTGCTGGTATAGTGAATATTCTCAAGTTCCCTCTCTAGATGCACTCTTAAACATTGCTTCCTGACTATGTAACCACCAAGAACTCAACAGCTGGGTTCACCTGCTCTCTTGCTGCCAGGGATTCACCAGCAGGAAGCCCTGACAGGAGTTTAGAGGAGAGCACGGGGTTATCTATTCGCTAGCACCCACTCCTGCCATACCACAGTCTGGGAGCAGCTCTGCTCCTGGATCCTATCAGATACCCTCTTGTCCAGGGCTCTGGTTCCCATCTGGCTGTGCTAACAGTTCCCTTCCACTGTTCCTCCAGGCTTCTCTCACTTGCTGGTCCCAGGGTGCTCCACCATCTCTTCTTGATTTCCTCAGCCCTTCTCATATCTATATAGTCCCTTTACTAGACAGTTACTCTCTTGAACAGGTTATCTCTCACCTGCAAGAAACCAGAATGACATAGTTCTGTTCACGATTGAGCCAACCAGTGGACACTTTTGTATCTGAAGTTTTATTCCTTCAGTGTTAAAATTCTTTTTTGTGTGGTGTTTGAGTTCCAAGACACTATTTCTACTTTTTCCCAAAGTCTCTAAAACAAATATAAAACTTCTTGGACTATTTTCCATATTATCCATCAAGGGTTTAATCAGTCCCATATTTCCCCCTGTACTCTCTCTCTATTCCAATCTGGAAAGAGGATTCCCTAGGCCTGTGAGATGCTACAGGTTATAGCGTCATCCATTATATTCTTCTTCTCTCCCATTTTGTATTTTCTCTTCTTGGAGAAACTTCTTCCTTGGGTTATGTTCTTGTTCCACTGGAGAATATTCTCCAATAACCTTCTGAGAAAGGCTACACTTTATAAAATAGACTCTAAGTATTTTAAACTACTTTTACCCTCACGCTTCATTGATAATTTGGCTGGATATAAAATTTTCTACAGAAGTTTGCAAGTTTGGCTCCCATATATTTTAGTGTTGAGAATGGTTTTTCTGGTTAACATCTGTTGGCTTTCTGATGATTTATGTGTGATTTATGTTTCCTCCCTCTCTGGACTGTTCACATTTGTCTCTTTATCTCATGTGTTCTTAAACTTTCATGATGATGTGATTGACATAAGCGCATTTACTGTCCTGATAACTTTACGGGCTTTTTCGTCATGGTAATGCAGGTTCTGCACTTTTCTGGAAAAACTATTTTTGGTAATTTCTTCCTTTCTGCTTTCTCTCTAACTGATGGGGGCTCTCCTAAATTGATCTTTCAAAAAAAAAATATTTAATTTTCCATTATTTGCTTAAATTTTATCTTTCTGAGCGATGTCCTAAAAGGCTTTCCAATTCTTAAATTATTCTTTGACAATCATGTATATATATTTTTATATTCCAAGAATTGCATTTTGTTTATTGTTCTTTTTTATTCATTCACTTCTAATTTCAAGGAAATACCTTTTATTTTTTTAAATCTCTCTGAGATTATGAACTGTTTTGCTTTAACATTTTCTTCTATTCTTTGCTTCTGGTATATCAGTGCCAGAATCTATAATTCTTTCCCTCTCTGACTCCTCCATTTTTGGGAGAATTCCAGATTCCTTAGTGGAGTGAATAACTAGGCTGTCTGTTTTTGAAACTATACTCCAATACAAAGGAAAAAAATTTTGATGAGTTTCTCATCCCTTTTCTCAGTCTGTGCAGATTTAAATTTTTAATATTCATTTGCAATTGTTTTAGTGGGGTTTTGCAAGAAAGGAGAGATAAAGGAAAGGATTCAATTTTCTATGTCAGAAGACATATACTTTTTAACACTTTAATATATATATTATATTACTGGCAGGAAAACTTATGGAAGTAATGAAACACGCTTAGGATTTAGAGAGCTATATTAAGTGTATCTTTGTATTTAAAATTCTTGTCTTGTAAAGCAGTTTTCATATGTGAGATGGCAAACTCTATCTGAAGTTCTGTTTGATAGAAAAAGGAAATTTAAATATGTAAGCAGAGAAAACAGTTTATATTATGTCAGTGTCATTAAACTTTATAAATTAAACATCTTTTATTTATAAGTTCATTTAAAAACTTCGTTAATAGGGGTAAGAGACAGCTCATGCTAAACTTATCTCACTTACTTTATGAAAGAACTACTAACCAAAAGGTAGATTGTGGTGATTTTCTAAACACAGAACAAAGCAGGTGACAAAAGAAAGTGGAGTTGCTAAAAGACAGCACCATGCGGATGGCTCACATCTAACAGAATGACCACACCCCAGACTGATAAATGGACTGGTGCAACAAGACGAAAGGTCTTCAGAAGGCATTGTCACATGTTTTGCCCTCAGCTTTATACTATTTACTGTTTGAACTGAGACACATAAGTATGCTGATAAAACACTGAACAATGGGTGATAACAAGGAGCAGGATGTGAGGATGGAAGGAAAATCCTGAACAAGGGGTAAAGTCAATAGCAGGAAGATATGAACAACTTCACTGCAGGCTAATTTAACAGGGCTAAACGTATAGCCTTACACTTAAATCTAAAACATGATCTATACAAACAAAGTGAGGAAGTAATGTAACATTAGCACCTCTGCAAGAACTGTACAGTTATAATTAGCTGTTGCTGCTGCTGCTAAGTCGCTTCAGTCGTGTCCGACTCCGTGCGACCCCAGAGACGGCAGCCCACCAGGCTCCCCCGTCCCTGGGATTCTCCAGGCAAGAACTCTGGAGTGGGTTGCCAGTCCCTTCTCCAATGCATGAAAGTGAAAAGTGAAAGTAAAGTCGCTCAGTCATGTCCAACTCTTAGCGACCCTATGGACTGTAGCCCACCAGGCTCCTCCATCCATGGGATTTTCCAGGCAAGAGTACTGGAGTGGGGTGCCATTGCCTTCTCCGTATAATTAGCTAAAACATTTATTAAAATATTTATGGACTTCATACAATGTGCAAGACACTACAGTTGATACAGATTGGGTATCTGCTTTTATTGAACTTACAGGTTAGTATGGGAAACAGGTAACACTTTAAAATCAATTATAATTTAAGTCTAACAATAGAGAATGTTTACTATCAGGAATACATAATAGGAGACCTAATACACAGATGATGTAGACAGGGATATTTAGTGCCATCATAGGCCGCAGTGATAAAGGTATATAACGCCTAGAATGCTGAGCTGCTGGTATTTAATTATTCCTTCAACAAAGAATGATGCTAATTTTAAAAAATGAAAGAAATATTATATTATCAGGTAATATTGATTGGGCATTTACTATATGCCAGGAACTGTGCTCATGGACTGTGATATCTTGATTCACTTGTCTCAATGAATTTGATAAAATTAAACCTCATTTTATAGATTGAAAAGACAGAGGCACAGAGGGTGCCTAGGGATTTGTCCAAGTTCACACAGTGGTAAGTTCAGAACTGAGATCTAAACATGGGAAAGTGGGAATACTGTAGTTTAGAGGCTAAACTAGCATTCAGGCCTGAACCAGTCAAGGCTTGCTAGGAGATCAGCTATGAACCATCATAAGCTGAACAACATCCAGGTAGGAAAAAACAGGTTGATGGAAGATCTCAACATTTTAGTTAGAGGAACTGAAGGTATTTAACTAGGGAAGACAAAAAGTAATATATGATTTAAGTAACACACACACACACGTGTTTGCTCATAAAAATGATCATTTTCAGACCTAACTCTGTCCTAGACACTGCTAGGAACTCTTTTATGGGTGTCTAGGAAAGGTAGAGGGAAACTGGTAGCCCAAATAGCTCTTACCCACTCAGTGTTCCACAATATGTTAATTTTGTTAGGTATTTAAGACACAAAAGGTAGACAAGAAAGATGGCTATATCATTTTAATAATGTATGTCAGTCACTCAGTCGTGTCAGACTCTTTGAGACTCCATGGACTGCAGCCCACCACGTTCCTCTGTCCATGGGATGCTCCAGGCAAGAATACTGGAGTGGGTGGCCATTCCCATCTCCAGGGGATCTTCCTTACCCAGTGATCAAACCCTGGCAAATTCTTTATACTATCTGAGCCAATAGGGAAGCCCTGATGCTTATTTATCTTAATGGGAAAGACTGTGACAATAGAATTGAGAAATTTTCAAATAAAAATATTCCATTTTAATCTGTTTACCTGATGAATACTTACTTACTATAATGGCTGTTAAATATTAACTTTTTTTGGCATGCCCAGTACTAAATGTATCTATTTTTAGGTTTATCTTCCAATATTTAATAGGCAAAAATTCAAACTTAATTTTAATCTTTTAAATTTTGCCAACTGCCCTAAACTATAGCTTCAGGTACAAACATCATTCAATTATTAAGGAAGGGGTGTTTATGCAAGGTGAAAAATAATAGAACCGTACAGAGTATTTCTCCATGAATTCAGCCTTATCTGCACTTCAGAACTTCTCTTTGATGGGATTTGCTCAGTTTGTTTTAACCCAGCACTATGCAGGAGGCTGGATAAGCAGTTTTTTTTAATTGCAGTACAAAATCAGCAAGGTGATGAATGGCATTTAATTTCCAGGACCCTAAACTATACAAATGAACTATGATTTTCTTTACTCTTCCCTTGCTTTTCCTGGGCTTTTGCAAAGGGAACAATGGGACACAGTCCTGTGTGTAAACCAGTTAACAGCATATAAGAACATTCTAGCACCTGTCCAGCGGTTCATCCAGAGCTGCAGTAAAATGCTGGGTCCTGCCCTCCCATCCTTCTAGTCCTGGTGGTTTGGGTGGTCAAAGAGATACAGTTCTGTCTGCCTGCTGAGTCCATCTAAGTAAGGTTGCATTAATCTTTCCAAGGGGCTTCCCTGGTGGCTCAGGCGGTAAAGCATCTGCCTGCAATGCAGGAGACTTCTTAGCACTGTCCAGTAAAATGCTGTGTAGTTAGGGTGTTTAGTAACACCACCACTAAAGAAAAAAAAGCAAAAAAAAAAAAAATGTGATCATCTTCAATTCTATAGAAAGCTAATTTAAAAATGAGGACTTTGTTCTAAGATGTGTGCCTATTTAGGGTTGCTTATTGAAGAATGCCTTTTCCTTAATGGGCACACTTACTCTTTTTACTACTTCAAAGTGTTTTATGAGCTGTGGGATTTCAGGATCCATAATTCAGGCATCCTTCATTTTAAGTGACTTTTAAAAATTTATTTATTTTTGTTTGCTTTATAAATGTCTTCTAATTCTAGTATAGAGACTCTGGTCCTGGCCCCATTTTTAAACTAAGCATATCTTTGCTCTGACTAAACATAAATAATGTGTTTACCTACTTGGAGACCCAGAGGCTTATCTTCCCTCTGAACTTGCCAGGAGTAACAGACAACTCAGTTTAAAGCCAAAATTGAGAGACTCATGCCCAGGGGTAAAAAACAACAACAAAAAAAAGGTCCAATTATTTCTCTTTCCCTGATGTGAAGAGCCAACTCATTGGAAAAGACCCTGATGCTAGGAAAGATTGAGGGCAGGAGGAGAAGGGGATGACAGAGGATGAGATGGTTGGATGACATCACTGACTCAATGAACATGAGTTTGAGCAAACTCTGGGAGATAGTGAAGGACAGGGAGGCCTGGCGTGCTGCATTCCATGGTGTTGCAAAAAGTCGGACACGAGGGAGCAATTGAACAACATGTTTTGTGCCAAGCTAGGCTGCTGATTTCAAGTAATTCATGGAAGTCACACAGAAAGTTAGGTTTTGAGAAGGAAATAAACCTTAATTTAGTAGCTGGTTAAGGGCAAAATTTTTAATTCAGCTTGTTGTTGTTCAGCTTGAGTTTGATTTATATTTGTATATTCTGACTGATGTATATTCATATACTCAAATTCTGACTGATAACACATATTGCTTCTAAAATAGCAAGTGTCCTCTCAAGGGTGAAACCACATATTAGTTCAAGCTAAAATATAAAGAGTAAAATTTAAATACCTTTCTTATTCCTGTTTCCTGTGCTTAAATGTAAGTTTCTATACTGCCACAGAAAAATGTGGAGGAGATAGTATGTTTGCATTCAGGTAAGCTGGAATAGATAAAACATACGACGGCTACAGTACATCGCCTACATAAAAACCTTACATTGCAAACTTTCAAAGATGCGAACGTGTTCCTCTATGCCAGGTGTTGGACTGTACTGTACTTTTTAAGGTACTGTACTATAAGATTAAACATGTTTCTTTTATTTTTTATGTTTGTTTTTATGTATTATTTGTGTGAAAAGTATTATAAACCTATTACAGTACCAGTACTATACAGATGGCCAGCTGTGTTATTTGAGTACCTAGGCTAAATTTGATGGACTAATGAATAAATTAGGTTAGTGAATGCATTCTCTGCATGGAACTTGTTCGTATGTAGGTGGCTTACTTTATCTTATTCCTCATCCTAAATTGGCACCCCACTCCAGTACTCTTGCCTGGAAAATCTCATGGACAGCGGAGCCTGCTAGGCTGCAGTCCACGGGGTCGCTAAGAGTCAGACAGGGCTGAGCAACTTCACTCTCACTTTTCACTTTCATGCACTAGAGAAGGAAATGGCAACCCACTCCAGTGTTCTTGCCTGGAGAAGCCCAGGGACGGGGGAGCCTGGTGGGCTGCCATCTATGGGGTCGCACAGAATCAGACACGACTGAAGCAACTTAGCAGCAGCATCTTAAATATTTTTCTCAAAGGATTAGTAAAGCTTTAATTTTTAAGGCAAAAATATTGATGGCACATATGTTTGGATAATAGAAGACTTGGCTTATACTAGGTAAATCAAAAGTTTTGATATACTACAAGGCATCAAACTCAACTGCCTCTAGAGACCAGGCAAAGTACACATGTGAGTGAAGAGGTTTGTCTATGGGGCAATGGGAAGATATGTGGGCAGGGGAAAATTCCAGAGTACAGGTTCCCTTGAAAAGCATTCAGATGCAAACATTTTACAACAATGTTCAGGCCAAATAACACACATTTGTATTCTCCCAGCTTCCCAATGTACTTTTGAAATATACTGGTTTTACGTACTGAGAAAGAATGATTCATTTTTATTTATCTTCAAAATACCAGGGCAGTGCTTTTCAGACTTGTTGAAGCAAGTCACATGTTACAATGTAGAGGAGTCGAATTATTCCTGGAAATACTCATAAGACTTACTGAGTGTGATTCATCTTTGCCTTGGACCCTGGCCACAGCGATAGCCCAGCTCCGGGTTCCTAATCTGTGTCTCGTGAAAGAGGCTCCTGAGTTACTCAATACAAAAGCATCTACTATATTGACTTCATATCTGAGATTAAAGAATGTGGGGTCCTGTTAGGTTACAGAGACCGAGACACAGGCCCTTTCTTCCTCCTGATTGGGTTGCTCAGGAAGGGATTAAGGGAAGGAATTTGCAGCCGAGCATCCCTGATGTCAGGGCTCCCTGATGGCTCAGCGCTAAGGAATGCATCTGTCAATGCAGAAGATGTGAACTTGATGCCTGAGTTGGGAAGGTTCCCTGGGGAAGAGAATGGTCAGCCCGCTCCATCATTCTTGCCTGAGAAACCCCATGAAGAGAAGAGCATCATGGGTTACAAAAAAAAGCGTCGCAAAAACAGTTGCAAAAGAGTTGGACATGACTTAGTGACTAACCAACAACAAACGCTGATGTTTATGTCCTCAGCCTTGCTCAGGGTGCATCTGGGCTGGGCTGTCTAATGTGCTTGCCTTCAGTGTAAAGACATTTTTCAGAATCTGCCTTCAGTGGGTACCTCCATAATTAATGTCTCTGTCTGATTTTATACAGTGATTTCATATTCACAGAAAAGCAATACATTAAATCAAGTCTTTCCTGGTGACCCAGAGGGTAAAGAATCTGCCTGCAATGCAGGAGACCGGGGTTTGATCCCTGGGTCAGGAAAATCCCCTGGAGAAGGGAGTAGCAACCCACTCCAGTATTCTTTCCTGGAGAATCCAAAGGACAGAGGATCCTGGCGAGCTCTAGTCCATAGGATCACAAAGAGTCAGACACAACTGAGTGACTTTCACTTTCAAACAAGGAAACAAAAGAGGGCAATTTTAGTTTGATTTTAGAAAGGAATACACACATTTAAAGCTTGGTCAGCACTGTAGAGCTAATGAATGACCAGTACTTTACAAGAAGCAGCTCATTAATAAATGGTTTCTTCATCATTAAGAAGTACTTCTTGGTGTCTAATTACAGATGGTTTCGATCAGGACATATATACATAGAGTTTATATGCATGAATCACTGAGTTCCATAAGAATTTTTTCTCTAAAGCAGAAAAAAATATTTAAAATCTATATAATATTCCTATTTTATATGCAATATTTTTAGCAAAAATAAAATGTTAAGATGTTTTAATAAAGAACAGATTTTGTGACTATGTGGGTGTGGAGATGTGTAAAGCACTTACTTGACAGTAACAATATAATGGGGTATATATATTTGGCATATCCATGAAGGCAAAGTATATATCAATAGTCAATAGGGCTAATGTATACCTTCTTTTTAAAAAATTGTATTTCCATTATTTGTATTCTCTGTACCTATCACTGTTTTCAGATGATAACATTTCTTCACATTTTGCTATGAAATTTCATTTGGTATACGAGGTTTTTTATACCATGTACAAGAGAGAAAGAGAAAGATTATACATAACTGTCTCCTGATGATAAAACTCATGTAATTTTTTCAAAGCAAATAAATGAATACAGATATTCTCTACCTCAAATCTTTAAAAATAAAACTCAGATAGTTTATAAAAGTTTTCCATTTAAATAGCATTTGAAATAGTTATATATTTTGCATTTATAGATACACATTATATTCTATGTCTTCACTGGGTCTGTTCTCACGCCTTGAAATCTAATAGACCTTACTCTGCTGAGTTTTAGATTTGCTTGGGACCTATGATCCCTTTTCTCCTTCCCACTTCTCCCTTTTGGAATGGGAATATCTCTCCTGTGCCTCTCTCGTCACTGTATTTTGGGAGCATATGACCTGTTTTCTAGGTTTCATAGGTCCACACATGGATAGAAATTTTGCTCCAGAATGATCCATACTTGATTTAGATGATTTATAAGATTTGAGATTTTTTTCAAGTTAATTATATTCAGATGAGATTTTAGAGTTGATGCTGGAATGAATTAAGACTTCTGATCAAGTGGAGAATGTGAATGTATTTTGCAAGTGAGAAAGACATGAATTTGGCAAGGAAGGCAGAGGGCAGACTTTACAAGTTGAGTTGTGGCATCAAAAAACATACTGAAAGTTCTAACCCCTAATACCCACAAATGTGACCTTACTTAGAAACAGGGTCTTTGCAGATGTAATCTAGTTAAGGTGAGACCATAGGGAATTAGGATGGGCCCTATTCTAAAACTGGTACCCTTAAAAGAATGGAAGTGATGTAGACATAGACGGAATATGGCCATGTGACAGTGGAGGCAGTGATGGCTGCTAGAAGGAAAGGATGCCAAAGGCTACCAGAAGCTGGAAGAGGCGAGGCAGGATCCTCCCCAAGAGGCTTAGGACAGAGCACGGCCCTTCCAATGCCTTAATTTGGCCTTCTAGCCTCTAGAGTTGTGAGATAAAACACTTCTGTTGTTTTAAGCCACTGAGCTCTCTGTGAGTCCTTCGGACAGCAAAGAGATCAAACTAGTCAATCCTAAAGGAAATCAACCCTGAATATTCATTGGAAGGACTGATACTAAAGCTGAAGCTTCAATACTTTGGCTACCTGATGTGAACAGACAACTCATTGGAAAAGACCCTGATGCTGGGGAAGATTGAGGGGATGTTCTCTTGACCTCAGCAGTTGCTTCCAGGTTGAATGTGTAACTCAATCGTAGTTGGTGAGGGCAATGGAAAGCCGGAGCTGCTGCAGCCACATTGCTACCATGAGGGAGAAACTGTCTGAGAACAGAAGCAATAAAGATGAAGTAGAGTTGAGATCTCTGAGAGAGATCCTGTTTATCTATAATACAGTCAACCACATATAAAACTGGCCTAATGCTAGAATTTTTAGTTACCTAACCAAGCTTATAAATCCCCTTTTGTTTGAATCATTTTTGACTAACTTCCGTAACACTTTCCAGTAAGAGAGTTCTACGTGTTCCAAATCTTGGCACTGCTTTCCTTCAATTACTTTCAGGGGTCATCAAATGCCAGATCACACTCTCCTGGATCACTTCTAAACTTAAAAAAGATTTTGGCCTGGTGTTTCACTGCTTAAGGTCTTCCCTGTAGCTCAAATGATAAAGAATCTGCCTGCAATACAGGAGACTCAGGTTCCATCTCTGGGTTGGGAAGATCCTCTAGAGAAGGGAATGGTAATCCACTCCAGTATTCTTGCCTGGAGAATCCCACGGACAGAGGAGCCTGGAGGTCTACAGTCTGTGGGATTGCAAAGAGTTAGACACGACTGAGCAACTAACACTAACTTCACTGCTTAGTTAATGAATGAAATGATTTGGAAATTCCTAATTCAAGTTATTTCTGAGAAGAAAAGCCAGTCAGGTTTCCTTATTTCTAAGCATGTACTCATTGGACACTTTCCTGTTTAACCCTCATTCTTATGGCTGCAATTCACAATACAGAGATAGTCAGACAACTCTATCTCAATGGCTTGAGACAGCAGACAAATGCTCCTTTATGTATTCTTAGGGAATAATACAGAAGAACATCGCCCTTAACATATAATATATGAATTTAGATTAGATTGGACATACCCTCAATTTTTGTGTCATTTATGTGATCATCCTTTATGTTTTTAAATACATTCTTAAAAATAAGTTCATTATAATATACTAAACTTTGATATTTACATATTCTCATGTTCAAATTGTGTTTCCAGTCTTTCTGGGAAACTCTCCTAATTTCCAACCTGAGTCATAACAAAGACAAAATTCAATTTAACTTGATACCTTATATTTAGGCTCATGTGTTCAGATTACTGTATATGCATACTTTTATAATTTCTGAAATGCTGGTTTGAAATTGCTGTAACTCAATATATCACATTAATTTTCCTTAAACTTTCATCAAAAATATATTATTAGTCAGATTATATCTCTACTTTTCTTTTGTCAGTAGCATTCTATTTTCATCAGCTCAAAAGAAATGAATTAAAAATTCAGTTTTAAACTTCTCCTAAATTTGGAAATACATATTGATTGGGGGCAAGAACTAACACACCCTACTGCACATGGGTATACTAATATTTATGAGCCTTTCCTGATGCTTATTCCATAATTCCATAAGGTCGTGATTTAGAATATACAGGATCTCTGCTGATCATACAGAACATTAAGATTTTTATTCTTTTTTTAAGGCAGAAGATCATATATTTTATTTAACATTGGAACAGAAGTCATATTTTTTGTTAAAAAATTACGCAGTTAAAGTGTTTAGCGACTATGCATGCATTAATAATTATAACTGCTTATAAAATATGACTATATAATGATATGTAATTTAATGTTGCTATTAAGATGGCAGTTTTGGGAGAACCTGTCCACATTAAAACCAAATTTAGCCTATGAAACTGAAAGCAACATTTTAAAAACTCAAATGAGTACTCCAGTACTGTCCTCAAAGTCTTTCTTAACATATTGACAAATACCTTCTCCTTCATGTGGACATAATGTATTTACCTATACACACATCTTTCTATAGATAACTTTAAATAGCTATCTTTTGCATATCAGACACAAATCTAGAGGTGACTGCATACATTTGGGAATAAGGAAAGAGTAAATAAGGACAAAACTTATTTGACAAGAATAGACGCAGCATACATAGCTTAAAAAAAAAAATCCAGTTTACAGCATCTAAACCTTTCTTTTGTTAGCAACACTGTTTAAAATAACTTCTCCCTGAGGAACAATACCCTGGATACATCACTGCAGATCCTGCAAAGGCATGTAGTTTATTTACCTTTAAACACGGACTTCTTCTGAAATGAGTACTTTAAATCAGGTAAGTGCTGGGCAAAGGACAGCGATGGCCACCATTAGGGAACAATTAATATACAAGCATGCATATTAATGTTCAAATGTGCTGCACTGAGGGCGGAACTTCCTCCAAGCCTGCAGTAGCAATTGTATCATGCTGCTCTATTCAGCCTGCTGCTATGACAACTACCCAAGGGCAAATGTCAGGTCAACTCCCAGCGTCTCTGTCTGTATAATTGCTTTGTCAGGAACCTAATAGCTGCCTTCTTTTCCTCACTGAACAGTGGAAAGCAATAGTGCTCAAAGTACTAAGACGTCCTTTCCCCAGCCTCCCCATTTGGTCTTAAAACTGTATTTATCAAGCTGTCAGGAAACATTTTAAATTACAGTATTAATTCCAATGATGCCTGCTCTATTTGGCCACATATTACCGTTCTCAGGCTTGAACATTTCCTGTTGTGTTGGCAGGCATCTCATTAAAAGGCTTTTTCCTTCCCTAAAACTGAACGTTCTGCTATGCTACATCAAGCCACGAGCGGATGTTTTATTTACTGCTTATCCTTTTCCCAGGATATCACTAGGTATCTTTGGGGCTCAGAATGATGAAAGCCAAAACTGCTTTAATCCCACAGAGTGATGAAATATTATAAAGCTGATATTCCAAAAGATACCTGGAGGCCATTACAGTGTTACCTGGGAATATAATCAAGTCCTAAAATATGCTGTGCTGATAGTCCTTGCTACCCAGAGAACCAGGAAGGGGATTTAGCTTTGTGGGCTGAGAGCTGATCCAGGAGCTGCTTCTAAAGCAGATGCACCTTGAGACGGGGGTGTGGAAATAAACACAGGAGAGGAACTGGAGCTGAAAGGCTGCCTGGGCAAAGACGTACTGAGGGGAAGAGGGTGTGCCTGGAGCGCTAAAGGTGCTGCTCCACGTTCACACATTTCTAAAGCCCCTAAATGTCCTTTCTGTAGAAACAAAACAGGAGCAACCAGGAGGCACTGCATTTCCTCTTCCTGTGATTTTTAGCCATGAATAAGAACAGTAAGGATGTAGACTTTACATAGTAAGTAAATAGTAAAGATGGCCTTGAGATTTGGAATTTATGAAGCATTCTGATTTTCATTGCTCAGAACATTACTCTGAAGTCAAAAGAAAGCTAACTTCTTCATACTGTACTAGTCTTTCCCTTCTTTTTAAAGAAAACTCTGTTTCTAGTGAAATATGAAAAAAAAATCACTGAAGAAAGGGAGGTGGGAGGGCGTAAGGAAGGAAGGAAAATCTAAGCTAAAAAATGAATGTTTCCAGGCCCTTTTCTTTTATAAAGTAAGTAACTGAACTAAGTGGCCTGTTTCTCCGAAGCTCTAATGATTTTTGAGTCCCATATTCCCTATACTAAAAGTGATCATTTACAAATTTGAAAAAGAAGCTATTTTTTTTTGAAACATTATGTATATATTAGTAATCCCCAAGTATAGCAACTTCGTGTGTCCGTCCACATACATGGTTAAAACAGGCCACTGCATCAGTGTCTACAGAATGTATTTTCCAAAGGCCTGAATCAAAGGTTACATGCTTCCTCTAAATTTCTCAGTTTCCAGCTACCAGAAAGCAAGCTTGTAGCAAAAATAACCAACAAGAAGGTTAGTAGAAAGCTTTACTTTAACTGCTGTTTATTGATGGGGACCATGATGCCTTTGGGATTCAGACAGACTTCCACATCTGCCTGCTTTGTAACTTAAGTTCACAATTACACATTTGACCTCTTTTTGTATTGATACTTGTGCTGTCTGATCTCTTTTTTAGAACTCAGAACCTTGACTTCCATTAAACCTCACATTTACATAGTGGATTTGGAATAGGAGGCTAGACTCAAACCTCAAGGATGAAAACAGCAAAGGTTTCTGCCAGATGCCGGAGCCCCCTGAGGGCCCTTATATATCAAGTCCAGAATGCACTATTATGTTTTCTTAAATAACAGAACTAGCACCAAACCAAGAAGAAATAACATGGAATATTACCAGAGAAGTGATTTAGTGAGAAGTTTGATCTTGATGCAGGAATCCCACTGGACTTTCAACTTAATTCTTTCATTAGAAATGCTACTTTGATCTTGCTTGTGTTCAAGGCAAAATGTTAAAGGAAGCTTAAAAACAAATGTGACTGGATTTCTGATCTACACAAGTATCATTTTCTTCTTGATTAATAAGTGCAGGTAAGAACTCATAGAAAACAGCTTTGCATAAACCCCTAAAAGAGTCACAGGTAGTTTTCCTTATATTCTTTTGTTGTTGTTCAGTAGCTAAGTCATGTCCAGTTCTTTGTGACTGTAGCATGCCAGGCTCCTCTGTCCTTCACTATCTCCTGGAGTTTGCTCAAATTCATATCCATTGAGTCAGGGATGCTATCTAACCATCTCCTCTTCTGCTGCCCCCTTCTCCTTTTGCCTTCAATCTTTCCCAGCATCAGGATCTTTAACAGGGTATAAATTATACATATTCTTTTAACCAGGTATAAATAAGGACAAATACAGACTGCCCTTCTGTAGACACTGAGAAGCCATTGGATTGTTAAAGAAAAAAAAATTAGTATTTCTGGACAAGGCAAAGAACACTGACAGCACAGGAAAGATGGGGCGTTCTTCCTGAGGATGAGAGATTTTTATAAGAGATAGATCCATTTCAGCAAAGTTAATAGGTAAAGATCAATTTTGCTACCAAGGTTCTCAGGCAGTCAGGACTGCCTTCACCATTATAAGAAAGAGGCAAATTACCAAAAAAGCGAGTTGACCTGCTGCAGGGAGTTTTCACGAGGGCAGACTGCACAAGATCACCTATTTCATCACCTGCTCCATGGTACCCATGTCAGTAGCTGAAGCTCTGATGTCAGCACCACCCAATCCTTAGTAAATATTCATAACTAAGTCTGCCTTTAAAAGTTTTGATCCAAAGATTTTAAGGCATGAAATAAAGATGCACTGAGAGTCTAGGAATATTTCCACTACAAATGAAAGTAAAGTCATATGTAACAAAGGCTAATCCACAGCTCTCTAGAATTCCCAGCTCTGCAGAAGCCCTGCAGAGTGCTAGTGACTAAGGTGCTAGTAACTGAGAGGACAATATATATTTCTTGAGGCCACTGGGCTCATGGTATTTACCAACTGAGTCATGCCAGACGTCATACATCTCTTTAGGAAGCACAGCCCAATGTGTCAAGCTATTACATTGTCTAATTTCATAATAAACTTGTGACTATGGCTAAATCTCCCTAATACACATAACATTATTGTTTCAGAGTAAGTAATGGGTTTTAAAGTGGTTAGATTAAAGAGAAAAGACAAGACAAGGAATGAACAAATTATGAGAAATAAATTACAAAAATGAATATATTTGGCATAAACTAAGTATGTCAGACTCTTCATTTATCTGCTAAGCCTAAAATAACTGGTTTTAAAAGAAATGATATTAACAAAAATGCAGTCTTTGCAGAGAACCCAATAAACCATATGTTCCCCTGACTTTGGCACTGAAAAGTGTATCAACATATTATGATGAATTTCTCTCTCTGAATTCAAACCACCTACTCATATCCTGATATTTATCTACTTGAAATTAATAACATCCTAAGCCAAAGATGTACCTAAAAAAAAAATCATTTCTATACAAATGTGGGAGAATGCTCAACGAAGCCAGAAAACCAAACAGTAAAACAGATTGAGTAATAGGAAGACAGGAAAACAAAATCAGAAATCCAGCATCCACCAATGGCCCCCCTCCCCAAACTCCATTGATCCAAAAGCTTCTCAGATTCAAATCCCCCATCTGTATAAAAGGGAAACCATTTGATCAGTAGTCGTCTTAGTTCTTCTGAGAGACCCAAAGCATCATGCACTGTGTATCATAACTCAGATATACACTGAGATATGATTATAGAAGGAAAATACATACACTAAGAAAAAATTTTTTTACAGAAGTAACCTTACTCTCAATTTAAGAAAAAATATATGAAAAGGCATTGAGGAAAATCATAATGTTAGTTTTTTGAGACATCATAAAAAAGATGAAAATTTTTACAGTAGAAAGAATAATAATCTATGTGTATAGTTACACATGTTGAAGCTATAGGAAAACATTTACCTCTGATTTCTCATTAGCTGAGCTAACATTGCAGCCTGGAAGAGTAGGTATTCCCAAATCACTCATTTGTAACTTTGAAACACCCTAGAGCAGATTAGTCTTCATAATTACTTTTTGGTATTAGTTCAAATTTAAATATTTTCACATTTAAATACTTAATCTGAAATGTAGGTGGTAGAGAAAAGAATTATTGCTGAATTGGGGCCTCACCTTTGCCCTGGTACAGATACATTTCATTGTCCCTAGGGTTCCAAAGCTTCCCCAAAATCGGACATTCCACCCTCCTTCCACTCATCTTGGCATGTATTTAAAATCCAAATAACTTCATAGAGGGCTTCCCAGTAGCTCAGCAGTAGAGAATCCACCTGCCATTGTAGGAGATGCAGGTTTGATCCCTGTATCAAGAAGATCCCCCTGGACAAAAAAACAGGCAACTCACTCTAGCGCAGCCTGGGAAATCCTATGGACAGAGGAGCCAGGAGGGTTGCAGTGCATTGGGTCACAAAGAGACGGACATGAGTCAGCAACTAAACAACAACTTAATAGAGCATTTAAAATGTCCACAATCTAACCGTCAATCTAACACTTTCTCCTTTTATGTCTTCCCAAGAATCTCAAGTTTCCCTCACAGGAGATTACTGTTTTTAATACTCAGGAAACGTTCATATTCCATGTGTCTGGAGCATCATTGTTTAGCTTTTTTGTCTCTCAAAATCTCTTTCATTTCTCAAGCTCTGGCTCAAATATTGCCTCCTCTGGGAAGCCCTCCTGGCAGAATTAGGAGCACTCTCCTCTTGCTTTTACAACAATCTAATCACACCCTTATAATTTCATTTACCATACTGATTTCACCTGTCTTTAATAGAATGTGAGTTTTTAGAGGAAAAATATTATACTTCATCAAGCTGCGAAGAGAGAATAAAAATACCAGTTCAGTAGCAAATGATGTAAGTAAACCTACTACCTGGTAAAGCCTCAATAAAGGTTCCCCATCCTTGTTGTGTAGCCTCTGTACCAAGCAAAATGTCTTCTATATAAGGAATAGTTGCTAAATAAACTACTTCAGGGCTACATAGCACTAGTTTTCTCCTATTAATCATATTCTTTGCAGATAAAAGTACATGAATATTTAAGGAATGACCTAGAGCAATTAAAAAACCTTGGGAAAAAAAGAATTTAAAACTTCTACCATTTAGTTATCCTATAAAACTCAAGTTGGAAATAAAACACATTTGAAGTCCATCTACATTATTAATCTAATGCTGGAAGAGTACGGATTTGTAAAGCAGTTATCTTGGTATATTCTGTACCAACAGAAGACAGGTCAAATATTCTTCCCTACAGAGCAAATAAAAATTTTAATAAAACTATTTTAACCTTGTTTCTCAAATAATGTATACAAAGAACTCAAATTTTAAATGAGAATAGTAAATATTCATTGTAATTATAAGTGATATTTTATATATCTGTGCATGCTAAGCTGCTTCAGTTGTGTCTGACTCTTTGTGACCCTATGGACTGAAGCCTGCCAGGCTCCTCTGTCCATGGGATTCTCCAGGCAAGAATACTGGGGTGGGTTACCGTTCTTTTCTCCAGGGGATCTTACCGACCCAGGGATCAAACTCTGATCTCCTGCATTGCAGGCGGCTTCTTTACTGTCTTGAGCCACAAGGGAAGTGAACATTGTGGTGGTTTAGCTGCTAAGTTGTGTCCAACTCCTGCGAACCCATGGACAGTAGCCTACCAGGCTCCTCTATCCACAGGACTCCCCAGGCAAGAATACTGGAGTGGGTTGCCATTTCCTTCTCCAGGGGATCTTCCTGACCCAGGGATTTAACCTGGGTCTCCTGCACTGCAGGCACATTCTTTACCAACTAACCTACAAGGGAAGCCCAGTCAACATTTAAATTTGATATATATATTTACTTTTCCTTAGTTTTTATGTTTATAAAATGTCTATGTTTACAAAAATATAAAAATGAAAAGGTATAATATTTTCTTATTTTAATTGTTTAAAAATGTGATTATAATCATTCCCAGAGTTTGTTCTGGTATAATAGAGGTATGATGGTTGGTTTGCGGTAGTGAGAATGTCTCCAAGTCCTCTGGATGGGTTTACTAATTTGTCTACCATGACAAATTCATGTGCTCATGAATTTAAGGTTCAATGTCTATCCACTTGTGTTAGCTATTTCCCACATAGCAAAGACCTCCTTTGCTTTGGAATGATGATTTACTAAACCCTGCCCGGCATTTTAGAGACCATGTGAGTAGAGTGAGCAGATGCTTCAGGATACACCTAGTCACACCCTCCAGTGGTGACTGTGCAAAGAGCATATTTACGCATGGTTGAAACTGATGAAAACATGCATACTTGAAGATTACTGAGCCTTGTCTTTTTGTGGCATTCTATTTGCAGCAAACTGCTGGATGTCATGGTTTCCCTACTGTAAATGTTAAACATGGTAATTTAATTGATGGTGACTTCCAAATTAGAAAAGGATGTAACTGCAATCTCAGGAGATATTGAACATAGTTGAGTGATGAATACAAAATGGAATTACACTTTAAGAATACAACTGAAATTAGAAATCATCCGTGGCTTAGCTTTTTGACTAGGGGCATAAGTGCTATGGCCATTGACAATTACTTCCTTCTTGCAAAGAAATAAAATTAAATTAAAGGGTCTGGTTAAGTTATTTTTATCTTAAAGCATGCAATTTTTACTTTCAGACTTGGGTGAATTTTAAAACCCAAAAGTATACAGAAGGTAGGAAAAGATGGAGGGAGAATTCATTTGATATAATGAGTGCAAATCTGTGGAAAATTGTGGGTTTTGAACCTCAAGGCCAGTCTCTTCAAAATGGGAGTAACTGAGTCACGAGTTTGTTATCAAGGAATAGATCTGAGAATTTATTATTCTCATTCCTGTATTCAAATCCTAGACTAGTCTATGCATAGCAGTACTTCTCAAAGAGTATTACCACCCCTCGGGGACATATGGAAAACACATATTAGGTGAAACAGGAAGTGGATGGACAAGCTTACGGGAAGTTCTGACATGCTCTTGGCAGTCTCAAATGACTGAGAACTGTCTCTGTTCCCATACGAGTTTTAAAAAGTCCTGCTGTTTGCAGGTGAGACCCGAATAGGATTCACTGAGCTTAAAGTTTAATTTCAAAAATTTTAGGTATACAAATGTTTTGGGGCATGCTTTAAAATACACCTTGAATTGTTTCAGGAATACACTACCATGTAAATCAAAGGAGTATTGTGCTATAGTTTGTTTGGAACTTTACCAATAGTTTTATGATGTTTGGAAAGTTCATGTCATAAAGTATCCACAACACACATGTATCAAAGGACAGGTGTAGCTGCTCCTTCCTCACTGATTTGAGGGACAGGTAGAAGCAGCTGATGACTTTATTGTATCTTCTTGAGTGTGACTCTTTGCAACCCCATGGATGATGGCCCTCCAGGCTCCTTTGTCCATGGGATTCTCCAGGCAAGAATACTGGAGTGGGTAGCCATTCCCTTCACTAGGGTATCTTCTCTGACCCAGGGTCTCATGCATTGCTGGTAGATTCTTTAGTGTATGAGCCACCTGGAAAGCTCATTGTATCTTCTAGTGATGTGGAATCCCCATGTCTCCACACCAAAGCACATGTTGTTAGATTATATACGTGTGTGTGTGTGTGAAATTGCTTTAGTCCTATTTGACTCTTTGTGACCCTATGGACTGTGGCCTGCCAGGCTCCTTAGACCATGGGATTCTCCAGGCAAGAATACTGGAATGGATTGCCATGCCCTCCTCCAGGATCTTCCTGACCCAGGGATCAAACCCACGTCTCTTACATCTCCTTCATTGTCAGGCAGGTTCTTTACCACTAGTGCTACCTGTGAAGCCTGTTAGTCAGTTCAGTCGCTCAGTCGTGTCTGACTCTTTGTGACCCCATGGACTGCAGCACACCAGGCCTTCCTGTCCATCACCAACTCCTAGACTTTACCCAAATTCATGTCCATTGAGTCGGTAATGCCATCCAACCATCTCACCCTCTTTCGTCCCCTTCTCCTCCTGCCCTCAATCTTTCCCAGCATCAGGGTTTTTCCAAATGAGTCAGTTCTTCACATCAGGTAGTTTATCTTAACTATAAATTATGTTTCAGGATCTAAAAGTGGGGCATGTCAAGGCATTAATTGTAAAAATGACATGCTATGTTTGAAAGGTTTAGGAATCATTGATTAAGAATCAAAGATTCCCAGGGACTTTCCTGGGGATCCAGTGGATAAGACCTCATGCTCTCAATGCAGGGGGCCTGGGTTCAATCCCTGATCAGCAAACTAGATTACACATGCCACAACTAAAGATCCTACATGTAGCAATGAAGATCAAAGGTCCCTCATGCCACAGCTAAGACCTGGCACAGCCAAGGAAGTTAAAAAAGAATCAAAGATTCCTAGATTGTTAGAAGTTAAAACAAGCTTTTAATGGGTATATGTTTATAAAACAAGCAAAAATGTTTATTTTTATAAGAATAAGGTAGAAATTAAGGGCATGGACCATATGTTTATGAAGAGTTTTAAAAACCTTGCTAGTTTTTAAACCAATTCTCATAATTTATCCTGAAGAAATAATTGGCAAGACATCCTTTTCACAGGAAAATTATGGTAGAAATAATAAAGTCAATACTTAATAATTCAGGAAACACTAAGTGATGGAGTATTAAGTGGCTTTTAAAAATAATCCATAAATTTACATTTGTTGTTCAATTGCTCAGTCATGTCTGACTCTTTGTGACCCCATGGACTGCAGCATACCAGGCTTCCCTGTCCTTCACCATCTCCCAGAACTTGCTCAAACTCACGTCCATTGAGTCAGTGATGCCATCCAGCCATCTTGTACTCTGTTATCCCCTTCTCCTGCCTTAAAACTTTCCCAGCATCAGGGTCTTTTTTAACGAGTCAGCTCTTCACATCAGATGGCCAAAGTATTGTAGCTTCAGCTTCAGCATCAGTAATTCCAATGAATATTCAGGATTGATTTCCTTTAGGATTGATTGGTTTGATCTCCTTGATGTCCAAGGGACTCTCAAGAGTCTTCTCCAATACCACAGTTCAAAAGCATCGACTCTTTGGCGCTCAGCCTTCTTTATGGTCCAACTCTCACATCCATAGATGACTACTGGAAAAACCATAAGTTTGACTAGATGGACCTCTGTTGGCAAAGTAACGTCTCTGCTTTTTAATATGCTGTCTAGGTTTGTCAAAGCTTTTCTTTTGAGGAGCAAGCATCTTTTAATTTCATGGTTGTAGTCATAGCGATACAGTAAATATTCATAACATTAAGCTAAGTGGAAGGATACAGTGTGATACTATTTTGCTTTTTAAAGCAGGGAGCTTTGCATAAAAAGAGTAGTAGAAAGAATCATACTCTAAAACTGAAGAGTGGAACTACTAGTAAATTGTATTTTTTCTCTACACACTTCTCTATTACCTAAATCATCAAAAAATAAGCCTGCAGGTCTGAAAAGTTTTTTTTTTTTTTAATGTTCCTACGATACACATGATTTTTTAAAAGGTTTTTGGCTATGGACCATTTTTAAAGTCTTTCTTGAATCTGTTACAAAACTGCTTCTGTTTTATGTTTTGTTTGTTTTTTTTTTTTTTTTTGGTCTCCAGGGATGTGGGATCTTAGCTCACTGACCAGGGATCAAATCCACATCCCTTGCATTGGAACGTGAAGTCTTAACCACTGGACCTCCAGGGAAGTCCTTTAGCATAATTTTAGAAAGCACAAAGATTGGATTCAAGTGGGGATCTATCCTGAGCAGCTCTGACCTAAGAATACCAAGCCCCAGTGTCTCCCCTTCATGATAAGTCATGACAGTTACATAAAATAGGCTTACAACTCTCCTTGCACAGTGCTGCGCCCATATATGTTCCTGCTATGTCTGTTGTTCTTAATATTATTACTAAAGAGGAAAATAAGACCTACTACAGTTAGATTTCATAGGAAGTATATTTTATCTCAGTTATTTAAAATCCCATTGTGTTACAGAGGAACTATATTCAAGTAACTATTATACTGTAGGTGGTACTTTGCCTTACATAGGATATATTCTCCTTTGGATGAAAGGGCCATGCTGAAACATGTTGGAACACTCAAAGATACAGTTTTCTTTCTCCAAAATGCTGTATGTAATAAAGATAAATGCTAGAAGTTGACTAAAAGCTGAGGATGACAGAGTAGGAGTAGGAGAATGTGGGCTGGAAGCTTGAAACCACAGAAACAGGCTTCGAGCTCTATCTTAGCTACTATCACAATGCTTACATTTAAGCAGAAAAGTCTATTGAACAATATGACTTTCAATTATGCATTTGTAGAATTTTGTAAATGTTATCAAAAGGACATGCAGAAGGAAATATGAAGGAGACCTGCCTGTCTCAGAAACTGTCTTGAATCTGTTGTTTCAGATATTCCCCAAATACATTCACAGCAAACTGAAACACTGCCCCCATGCCTATGTGGCTGAATCTTTTACCTTGAGGGCTACAATTACCTACATTTCTTTTAATAACATGCCCACTCATTGGTACCCTAACAAAGGAAAAAGCATGAAGATGTACAAGTCACATTCACCAGCACTACAGAGAGCAGAGCAGCAGGAGCTACAGGCTTACTAAATATTTTTAGGTCTTCGGCCAATGGTTTCCTGCTGGCTTACTAACAAGGACTTTCTTTTTTGTAATACCTGACTCAGAAATACATCAGTTTTCAGTGTTTTTTTCCCCTGCTCTCTCACCTTTTATGTCACAAGCAGCTAACATGTCATTTTCCCTTTTGCCCTAGAGTGTTCTTTCCAACAGAGTCAAAGGTGTCACACCACAGTCTACCATTGATTTCTTATCTGTCCCAGTCACCGCAAAAACTGTCACCCAATACTCATGCCGCATTGCCCTTCATGAGGCTGGATCTTCCAAGGAGGCCCTGGACCATTGGTTTCCTGTATTCTTTCTATAAAACTCCAGTTTAACTGAAAGAATAAATTGGGAGAAGAAACAAGGGGACCCTCACACAGTAACCTGAGATTTCAATAAGCCTACGAATAACATATATGTCATCCTTCAAATGGAGAAGGCAATGGCACCCCACTCCAGTACTCTTGCCTGGAAAATCCCATGGATGGAGGAGCCTGGTGGGCTGCAGTCCATGGGGTCGCTAAGAGTCGGACACAACTGAGAGACTTCACTTTCACTTTTCATTTTCATGCATTGGAGAAGGAAAAGGCAACCCACTCCAGTGTTCTTGCCCGGAGAATCCCAGGGATGGGGGAGCCTGGTGGGCTGCCGTCTATGGGGTTGCACAGAGTTGGACACGACTGAAGCGACTTAGCAGCAACAGCATCCTTCAAAAGGAGTAAAATACACACAGACAGGAGATAAATGACCAACAAGTGGCTGGTTCTAATCTCTCTCACTTTATGCCTCTGTCTCTCTGGTGAGATGAAGTGTAACCGAAAATATTGAGATGGATTTGTTTTTAAGGAAATGGTAGTGAAATAATGGGCTTCCCAGGTGGCGCTAGTGGTAAAGAACCCACCTGCCAAAGCAGGAGATGTAAAAAATGCAGGTTTGATCCCTGGGTCAGGAAGATCCCCTGGAGGAGGGCATGGTAACCCACTCCAGTGTTATTGCCTGGACAGAGGAGCCTGGTGGGCCATGGTCCATAGGGTTGCAATGAGTCAGACATGACAGAAGTGACTTAGCGCATATACACAGTCAAATAATACATAAATAAAACAGAAAAGAGACAATCTTTTAATTTGAGCTATGGCATAGAATTAGACAGGTGAAGTCTGACTCTGCCCATCTTTTCGAGTTGCCAAGGTGAGGAAGGATTTCCTAGGTAACATAGAAATTCCAGATTTTCATGTTAAAAGAAAATAAATGCTGACCATATTCTGTAATACACTGGGGACTGACCTTAGCCCTGTGCTATCTGACTGCTGACAAGGCAGAAGGCTCCTGCCCTTGCCACTGGCTTTCTTCAGGCTTGAGGCTCCCCCTGCACACACACACTGGATCCTGGGGCAAGGTGGACATATGAAATAAGGTATTTAACATATCCATAGTACCTTTCATGTTCATAGCTCAAAGAGCTTTATAAAGGCCAATTAATTTATCAAGTTTCATAAACTCTGAAGGACACATATAATTACAGCTCTATGTATGGCTGACCAGAGGCAACAAGTAGTCATATGTGTGGATGAACAGGATTTAGATTTTAATTGTCTCATGTTTGAACTTTCAAGCACCTACAGAAAGCCAGGGGCACAATGAAGAAGTTCTGAGTCACTGGCAAATTCTAAGAATTGTGAGTTGGGTTAAGAACATGCCTAAAAAAGTATGATGTCATTGCCAACACCCAAAAGAACTCTGGTTGTCTCTACTTAGGCAAAGAGTGCTCAGATCCAATTAGGAGAGCCCCCACATCTCCATGCTTTGATAAAAGTACAGAATCCATTTTGTTGAAGCTTTAGTGCTGCATGCTAAGTGAAATCTACAGAATTCATAGTAAGGAGAAATAGTATTATATGTGAACCCTTTATTTTACAGATTAGACCAATAGGGGTTAAGTGATTTGGCCAAATATTGGTGGATGATCAGGCTTTTGGGATATTGTAAAAGGAGATCATCAGTTCAGTTCAGTTCAGTTCAGTTGCTCAGTCGTGTCTGACTCTTTGCAATCCCATGAATTGCAGCACACCAGGCCTCTTGCGGAGTTCACTTAGACTCATATGCATTGAGTCAGTGATGCCATCCAGCCATCTCATCCTCTGTCGTCCCCTTCTCCTGCTGTCAATTTCTCCCAGCATCAGGGTCTTTCCAATGAGTCAACTCTTCACATCAGGTGGCCAAAGTATTGGAGTTAAAGCCTCAGCATCAGTCCTTCCAATGAACACCCAGGACTGATCTCCTTTAGGATAGATTGGTTGGATCTCCTTGCAGTCCAAGGGACTCTCAAGAGTCTTCTCCAACACCATAGTTCAAAAGCATCAATTCTTTGGCGCTCAACTTTCTTCACAGTCCAACTCTCACATCCATACATGACCACTGGAAAAATCATAGCCTTGACTAGATGGACCTTTGTTGGCAAAGTAATGTCTCTGCTTTTGAATATGCTGTCTATGTTGGTCATAACTTTCCTTCCAAGGAGTAAGCGCCTTTTAATTTCATGACTGCAATCACCATCTGCAGTGATTTGGGAGCCCAGAAAAATAAAGTCAGCCACTGTTTCCACTGTTTCCCATGAAGTGATGGGACCGGATGCCATGATCTTTGTTTGGAGATCACAGGCAGTACATAATGTGAATCAGTCATCTAATTTTTATAATGACTGCATATATGATTGGTACTCCATATATGGGATTCAGGGAGGGCTTCCCAGGTGACACAGTGGTAAAGAGTCTGCCTGCCAACGTAAGAGACACAAGAAACATAGTCTCCATCCCTGGATCAGGACGGTCCCCTGGAGGAGGAAACCCATTCCAGTATTCTGCCTGGGAAGAGTTCATGGGCATAGGAGACTATCCATGAGGTCAGGAAGAGTCAGACATGACCGAACACGTGTGTGCACACACGTCTTTCAGGCAGAGTCTATAGAGTGCAGACTGGGTGAGGCATGTGCAAACTGACAACAAGCAGAGTGCTTTCCTCTCTCAGCATCCCAACATGCTGCCACTCTGACTTCTAGAATAATCTTTACTCAAATGGACTTAGTCTGACTTCAAAAAACTCCTATTCTGAGATAGTACTATTAATGCTTCTTTAAAATTTTACTGATACTGATACAATGACAGAAAAGCTAGAACATCAATTAAAATAACCTTTCCTAGGCTGAAATTTTTGATGGTTACCATGTGCCAGGCAAATTGCTAAGTACCTAACATTAATCTAACATTTAGGGTTCTCACACACCCCTATTAAGAATAGTACTTTACTATTATTTTACATATGAGCAAACGGAAACCCAGAAAATGGTAATAATTTGATGAAGATCATTCAGTGAATAAGGGTACAGTTGAGAATCAAAATCAGTTGTATTTAACTCTAGACTACAATCTTAATCACTATGCTAAACTGGATATTGTATATTGGGCTGTAATTTATTTTAAGCAAGATAAATTTTAGAGATATAATCATGACAAAATCTCTACTGAGGACATGTATATGTGAATAAATGTGTTTGGCAAAGAATGAATAGTAAATTTCAAATCAGCATTTATACATATATTTTATCATATGAGGCTAATACCCCATTTTAAATTTAACTAAAGCCTTCATCTTTTGCATTGCTTATAAGTACTGGTACAAGCCATATTAAGAATAAACACATACAATTAAATAATATCATTCTAAAACATTTTAAAATATTAAGTTGGGAATGGAAAAATGTTTTTTTTCTCTATTTTCATTGAAACTCATTGGCTCACAGGCAAAACAAATTTCTCAATCATTTTTGAGAAATATGAAGCTCCCAGATCATGTGTTGTAAAAATAATTAGAAGTTGGAATATAGAATACTTTATACATAACACTTAAAATTATATATTATAATTTAGTTTTTAATTATTGATGATTAAGAAAGAGGGCTAGGGAGAAAAAGGAAACAGAGAAAGAAAGACATTCCAGACATGAGAAGGGGAGACAGACAGATGTAGATAAACCAAGGGAAAAACTGAGCAAAACATCAATGAACAATGCACAAAAAATATACATCTATCCTACATGAATATACGGCCTTAGAAAAAAGATATAGATAGATGGTACTTAATGGTTATACAGTAAATGACTTGTTAATGAGAATGTAAGCACAGGATGCAGGTTGCCTACATTTTATACCCCATTTTATGACTTTCTAGTCTTCAAGATTATATTGTGTTTTCTACATTCCCAGCATAACCTATTGAAATTTGGCAGTGGACCAGAGGAAATTAAAGAGATGCTCACTTCCATACAAAAAGAGCACAATCAGGTCACTATCATAAAAGATCAGGTAAATCAATGAAATTATTGTAAGTGATCAGTTAGAGCCTCTTATTTAAATAAGTCTCTAGACTTCCAATTGGATACTAAAAAGAATTCTGGCTCGTTAATTTTACAACTGTCCGTTTTTCATCAGAGAAAAATTTTGGCATTGCATCTCCACTGGTCTCACGGACATGTATTTTCAAGTTTCAACTCACATCACACAGACAGAAAAACAATCTCTCTGTGGACTTCAAGTCCATTCCAGAGATTTTGCTCTTCCTCATAAATCAGATTAACTTAACCATATTTGCAACAGCGGACAGTCGCCAGACCGCAAGGCTCCTCAGTACCTGTTGTCTATCCAGGCGCATCCTCTTGGCAGCATTTCTACTCTCACTCTCACAGGCTGAGGCCAAGATACTCTCAGCAACTGCTGAAGTAAGGTGGGAAGGAATAGGTCGAGACTAAAAGAAAAGAGAGAAAAGGACATGAGAAAATTATTAACAGTATCATTAAGAGACCAACATGACACTCAGAAGATATCATAGGACGTGCAAGAGTATCATTTGATTCCAACTGAACTGATTTTGATAGAAAAAGGAAATGGAAATTTCAAAGATGAATAATGAGAGCTAGTTAGAGGTTAACATTAGAGATACTACAGATCCATCATTCATTCCCATAGCTCCTTTGTCACCAGTGTTTAATCTGGGCCATTAAGTTTGAACAGGCAGTGGCAAAATTCCTGACTGGGTTTTGTAAGGAAAACAAGTCCTTTATTTCTCTTATAACTTATGACAATGCACAACAAAACAAAACAAGTAACAGGGCTGAAATAGTTGGAAAAACTGACAGACATTCTGACCATGTCAAACCATCTTAACATGAAATATTATGCCTATTTACAGGCTAAGTTGTGACACAATTGATACAAATAAAATCCTTTTAAAAAAAACTTACTTTAGCTTAAAAACAAAATGAAAATTCAGGCCTACAACAATTTTTCTATTACAAAAATTCAGTGTTCTAGACGTGAGATGAGTATGTACCTACATGTTTTATTTACAAAATATGTGTTAATATCAATAATGTAATGGATACATATTGGAAATCTATCTCCTATGTAGCTCACATAGAAATTCATTAAACCCCTGACTAAGTTCCTAATTAGGTACAAACTGTACGTGATTTTCCATATCATTCATGATAACCTGAAAAGTTTTCCATTTTCCCCATAATTACATGCAAAATTATCTAACTGAAAGATGAAGTACTTAAAGACACTAAACATTTTTTAAAAAGTAAGACAAGCAAATGGTAGATAAGAAGATATTAATGCATAAAAATTAAATCAGGTGAGACAGCAAAATATGAAATTACAAAAAAAAGAGTCTTTTAGGAAACTAGCATATGTAATGGCATGCTATCTCAGGTTTTCAAAGCCTCCATCCAAATTACATGTGGATATCATACATATTGACTAGAAGCCACCAAACTCATAATGATCTTTTAAGTATTTTTGTAAATGAACATGAGCTTGCCTATATTGGACTTGATTCATTTTGCTAACTCTGGCATGTCTCATGTGCTTTAGCAAACTGAACCGTAGCACTTCTATCTCAAACAATATTCTACAACAGCTAAATACAGACCCACAGTGCTTCAATGGATACTTCTCAGCATCATTTGTTCAGTGCAGAAAGAGACCAGGCTTTGACCTTGCTTGAACTAGGAAGAAATTTCTGCTGCTACCTCAGCCAACTCCCCCAGGTTTCCAACTTCAAAGTGGCCTCTGCAGGCAAAAGGTAGGAAAGGTATGGGGTACAGTCTCCACTTGCTAACGCTGTAAGGTGTTAGAAACACTGGCTGGACAACTTTGATAGTAAAGCATTAGGATCCTCGGGATGTGATTTTTCCAACAGAAAGAAAAGAAAGAGGCCCCACAGGTAGCAGGAAGAAAGCAGCAAAAATATTTTGACAAGGAAATTACAAAGCCAGAAGTCTGTATTGGGAATAGAGAGGGTCAAGTGTGGTAAACATTTAAAATTTTTAAACTGCCATAAAGGATATATATGTGATTTCAAAATGAATATTGTTTCATTTCATTCTGCACCTCGCTAAATATGGATAAGACAGTCTAGCTCAGAACTGAAAATATATTCAGCTACAAAAATCAGTGTTTCATTAAAAGATGGCCCTAGCATGGCTCAAAATTATACTCTAAACTTCATGGAAATTGGATATTCAATGTTGTCCTGATATACAACTGAACTGATTCAGTTGATATACAACTGAATTATGTTTTGAGGCAAAGGGGTCATAGGAAAAATGGGAATAAGAACATTCCCTTATTTTTAAAAAATCATTTATTTGACTGTAGCTAGCATTATTCAAATACTAGAAGTGAAAGTGCATACCTTTATAAACTACATCTTTCGATACTTCATTTAGTTCTAGACACTGAATTAACAAAAGCAAAGCACAGTATCAGCAGTCTCTATGAAAGTTCTTCATCCATTTCATTTATTCTTTTAACCTGGTATTTCTATTCAAAATTAGGAATGTATAATACTACGTGCTATGCTTAGTTGCTCAGTCGTGTCTGACTCTTTGCGACTCCATGGACTATAGCCTGCCATGCTCCTCGTCCATGGAGATTCTCTAAGCAAGAATACTGGAGTGGGTTGCCGTGCCTTCCTCCAGGGGATCAGAGGATCTTCCCAACCCAGGGATCAAACCCAGGTCTCCCACATTGGACATGGATTCTTTACTGTCTGAGCCACCAGGGAAACCCATATAATACTATGAAGCTTCTTCAAGCAGATTAAATTGTAGTAATAAATACATACATCCCTTAAATAAATAAAAGTCTGTAGAAAAGAGAGAACACAAGGTAAAACATCTTACGAAGTAAAATTAGTTGGTAGAATTTCTTCTCAAATTCTATTTTTTTTTTTAATATTTAAAATGGTAAATGACTTTTACTAGAAGAGTATATGTTATTATATATAATAACTTATATAGTTTCCTTATTGGAGAAGATGATAGAGTTGGGTTTTTCCAAGATATATTTATTTGGTTTTCTCAGAAATTAGAATAATGTCCTGGCTGAGTAGGACAAGATACTTTTTAAGGTCACTGAGTAACCTATTCATTTCAAGATTTTGGGGAAAAAGTTTACTGCAAGATAAAGCAATCATGTACTCTTTCCTATTAAGAGGAAGCAATGGGTAGAAGCAAAGATATGTGATAAGACGTGGCCAGAGGTTAAACAATATAATTTTGAAATTAGAGTTGTTCTGAGTTTATTGTAGAATCTTAATCTGATAACTGTAAATGGCCATAGCGATCATTCACCGCAAGCTTCTTTAAAGTTTGAAGAAACTTTTCTGCCTAATTCTGAACTAGAAATAGAAGCCAGGTTTCATGTACTGCAATTCTCATCTTTTCCACTCTGCCAAATTCTGTTGTATACGTAGTACTTTTACATAATTCATTATTAATAAAAATATTTTAGGAGAAATATTTACACATAAACTCTTGGCTCAACTAAAAATAAGCATACCAAAGATAGTTATTTAGACAACTGTTTACAATTATAACTGATAAGCTCATGGGAGAAGGGCAGAATGAATGAATAAAATCTCTATTACAGTTTAAGAGATATATACGTGTTTTTCAAGGAGTTTAGAATTGATGCTTTTGAACTGTGGTGTTGGAGAAGACTCTTGAGAGCCCCTTGGACTGCAAGGAGATCCAACCAGTCCATTCTAGAGGAGACCAGTCCTGGGTCTTCTTTGGAAGGAATGATGCTAAAGCTGAAACTCCAGTATTTTGGCCACCTTATGCGAAGAGTTGACTCATTGGAAAAGACTTTGATGCTGGGAAAGATTGAAGGAGGGAGGAGAAGGGGATGACAGAGGATGAGATGGCTGGATGGCATCACCGACTCGATGGACATGGGTTTGAGTGAACTCTGGGAGTTGGTGAGGGACAGGGAGGCCTGGCGTGCTGTGCTTCATGGGGTCGCAAAGAGTCGGACACAACTGTGCGACTGAACTGAACTGAAGACAAAATATGTGTCTCTAAGGAGAATACCAATCCAGTTCATTCTCATTACTTTTAAGATAAATATTAATAATACGTAACTTATATTGAGTGTTAGGTGTGGAGGCATTAACACAAGAATCTTAGGTTCATTATCTGATTTCTTCCAAACAACACTTGAGAAAAAAATATACTATTTATATCACTCTTTTAAAGAAAACCAAATTAAATCCCTATATAATTTTCCCAAGGTCACACAGCTGTGATGTGGAAACCCTAATATGTAATTCTGATGATATGTTTGGAATAATATTCCCTAGTAAAGCTTATTCTCATTGTAAAACTAAGGCCTCAATGAGTTTAAAGAAAACTAGAGCTCTGAAATACTACACATTCTTATAGAGGAATCCATGTACAGCTAATTCAATTTTGTACTGAAACAAAGAATATATTAGGACCTTCTTAAAGTCTTTCTCTTTGAGTGGTCAAAATCCTCATAAAACGTTTTCCTATTAATTTTTAAAACCCTTCTTCATTAATAACATGATAAAATGGAACTTAATTCAGTCACAAATTGTAAATTGAAGCAATCTAAATCCACAAGATTTTCATTTTGGAGCAAACAGAAGTTCCAAGAAATTACTGTAATACATGAAACATAATAAAGCTTAGTTTCATGCTCAAAATGAGAATGAGGAGCCAGGCAGAGAAGTTCTTTTTTGTTCTTTTCCTGTAAGGCAATCCTGGTAAACTTCCCCTTGGTTCTAATACTGATGAGCCAGTAGTGAATGCTGATGCTGATCAATGCACACAGAGTTCAGTTATGCTGTACCCAGCTATACTTTACTAAATATGAAAGAATTTTGCTGATTTTTCCTCCATAATGTAGCTAATATCTATTTCACAATTCAAAAGTACTTAGACCAAGACAGTAAGAAGGAAATTAATTAATCGTGTTCCTTATAAAAGCAGTGTTAAGAGAGAAATTTGAAACTATTGTTTAGTATGAGTTCTTAGAACCATCTTCATGGGAACTCTCCTTTCCTTTGCTACATTTAATTGCAGAGAGCTTATTCTAAAATCATCTCTTCAGTGTTTTCCTGGCAGTACATTAAGGGCTGTAGTCATGGGTTCCACCAGGGATAAATACAGAAGATTCCTTCTAACAGCAGTAAGATGCACAAACTTCCATTGTAATAACTTGAAATAATAATATTTCAACAAAAAATCAAATGCAAAGAATAGATATTACCAGTAGACAATTTATGGAAAATAATACTTCTCCTTGTGATTGAATATAGCTCAGTAAATCTACTATTTGGTGTATATCTTATAAAAGTTAAAAATGATTCAAGAATGTGTATAATCATACACTCTATATGATCTGTACCGAGATTGAGATTTGTTGTCTATTTCTTTCCTGGATATGAGATGATCCTAACTAGCCCGCACTAATTACCTCTTCATAATTAACTGTCACGCTCAACTGGGATGACTTGATCTATCCTCAGCACTGTCTTTACTGTAATAATTATTTGTGCCCAAATCCGTAGTGGCTGTTTCATTAAACAGATGGCTAAACAGTCATGTGGGGCTTTTGGAGTTTAAAAAGTCACATTTTAATTGGGGACTTAAGATGTGATTGCTGTTAGCACAAAGTAAGTGTGTCTTTCCTCATTTATGCATGTAAAACCTACCACACCATTTTTTGGTCTAAAAACTGAAACAATGTTAGAATTCTCTGAACTTCTGCTGTACCCTTAGGATGTGGTAGGATTTTTTTTTTTCGAAGTTATAAAAAAATAAAAAGAAATCAAGAATGTAAGCTTATGTTCATGGGAGAGTGTGGCAATGCTCTCCATTCCGGTGTTAAATAGAGCTTAATCAAGTATTAGACAAGCCGGACTGAGAGCAACTGTGACATCCACCCGAGATTTTAAGTGAATGAGTTTTTCAAAATAATTAAAGCAAGTGATTCAGTAGTCAGAGTGTAGGTAGGTTACATCCTAAATTAAGATGATATCTCCCAATCTTGTTACTTTATAAAACACATAATTTGACAGTTCTGCAGCTTGAATGACATGCATATCCTATCATCCCAAAATGGTATACTCATGCCTCAACATATAACTGGTACAGTGTAAAAAGTTGCAGCTCCCAAGGTATCCCTTCTGAACAGGTAGCTTCACCTATGGACATCAGTAGTCTAAAGTAAAGTTTAGCAACTATGTCAGACAGTCCTGGATCATTACTATGTCATCACCCCCTTGCAATATGCCTGATCACTTTTGCTATTTCATCTCTATGAGCCTCATTCATTCTGCCAAGTATCATTATTTTATTTTTGTCTTTATGAATGGCAAAGTTGAGGTTCAGTCAGTGAGCTATGAATAGGAGAAATAATCTCTGTGTCAGGGAGAGGCAGTTAGAATTCCATGAAGTAAGGCACATAAAGTCACTGATATCTTTACTAGCTTATTGAACAAATATACTTCATGAGCACTTTCTATATTTCAGGTACTGTGCCAAGTCCAACTATATGGAGATAAACAAAATCAATACTATCTCTATTATCATGGAGTTCACTTAAATTAGTACAATGCTTAGCATATAGTGTATAACATACATGCAATAAAGTATGTTCATTACAGACTCACAATCTTTTATGAACAATTCTAAAATCCTAAAGTTGTATAAGCTGAAATATTTCATAAACTCAGGGCAAACTCAGCTGGCAGAAGAAACTGATTATGAGGATATTTACAATGTTTCTTTTTTCTTACTTCTATGTATATTTCTAAGTTTTGCAGCCGAAAGACTGATATATTTGTATATGGGATGTTTCTCAAGATCTCAATGTGAGTGTTAAGCAATAAATAGAAGATACACTTTATCGTGTTTCCCAAATCAAGAAAGTTCTGAATTCTGGACCACTGATGATCCAAGCTTTTAGATGAGGATGGTGCCTGTGGACTAAAGCAGCAGGTACACTGCCTTGATACTCATGCTGTAGGGTTTCAGTGGACGTGATAAGCAAAGTCCCTTACTGACCTGACTCTGGCCACATGACTTAGTCCTGGACAATCATGGGAGACCGTGCCTTTGTTCCCAGTGACTGTTCCAAGAAATGGACATGTGATCCAAATACGGCTAATCCAAGTCCTTTCATGGAAATGTGTACCTGAAGCTGAAAGATGGAAGACTGCTCCTGGATTGGGAGTTTTAAGAAGCTTAGAGCTGCTGATGGCAACATTTTCCAACAGGTAGCAAGACTCTGAGAGGTAAAGTATTAGGAGAGTAGCAGATCCCTGACGTTTGAGCCCATGGATCCAGCTACGTGAGAATCCTTGGACTTCCCAGTTTGGGAAAAATCTCTTGACCAGTTTAAAATGAGTTTTAAAATGTATTTTAAACAAAAATGCTCTTTAACCTTCATCTAGGCTTTGATTTCATTATAAGTATTTGATTATGAATTGATAGTCTTTGCTTTGGCCTTAATTTTAGAACACTATTGGCCTTTAACAATGATATTTCAAAAATACCTGGGGAATTGTTAAGTTTTATAGTTGAAACTAAAGCCCATTTAGCTAAATGTCATCGGATAATACAACTGATCACGATGAGATAAACTAAACTTTCAACTAAAATGACATGTTTTCATTTCTAAGACTTCCCTGGTGGCTCAGATGGTAAAGCATCTGCCTACAATGCGAGAGACCTGGGTTCGATCCCTGGGTTGGGAAGATCCTCTGGAGAAGGAAATAGCAACCCACTCCAGTACTCTTGCCTGGAAAATCCCATGGATGGAAGAGCTTGGTAGGCTATAGTCCGTGGGGTTGCAAAGAGTCGGACACGACTGAGTGACTTCACCTTATCTTACCTTTTCATTTCTAACTATTTATTAAAATTTCCACTAGGAAATATCTTTTAATCTTGAAGAAAAGTGATTATATGTACTTATAGTTACTGTGGATCCTGACATCTTTTCTAATTTGTGAAACCTAAAACTATATACAAATTCTATTCATACAATTAATATCACTACCTATTCACACTCATTGCCAAATAGATAAAAATATTTTTTAAACAGTGTTTCAAGAGCTAAAAAGAGAGTTAAAATCAAATGTTATATGACTGCCTTCTTTAGGAAACTAATCCTGCTAAATATTTTGTTATCAGTTATCAGTAGTTTTTAAAACTGAAATGCCAGTTGCAGAATCCTGTGAAAGGCAGAGTATACAATAAACATTAGCTTATCTCCCAACTGATTTCTACCACAAAGTAGCACATTGTGAATGTCCATTCATCCACTCATCCTTCATTCAACAATTTTAACTCAACTGAATTCAACAGACTGAGCAGCTTTCACAAGCAACTTATTATGCTATAGAAGACACAGTGGATGATACAGAGATGAACAAGTTAAGAAGCAGAGTAGTCAAGGAACGTAACTTCTTATTAGGGACCTAAGGCCCATATATAAATAACAGTAATATGAGACAGGATAAAATAAAACTACAGAAGTACCACGAAGTACAATTTGCACATGAAAGAAAGAGAGATTTAAAGCTGCTCTTAGCCGAAAGTGAGGATTCCATAGATAAAAACACTGGGTTTAGTTCCCTTGGGAGTTCACAGATTGAGACAGCAAGGGTTTCCTAGAAAAGGGAGCAGTGAAATGCAATTTCAGATTAGACGGCATTTATCATGTTCCTCATGGAGCAGGTAACAAACTGTGCAGGAGTGTTCACTTTTGTTATTTCAGATGTTGTTGGTTTTCAGGTGTAAGTGCTATTTGTTTCTGAAGCAGAAGAGATACAAAGTCCACAAGTAACAGCTGATAAAACACAGCTAAGAACCAAGATCCAGTGACTAAAATCAGGAGCTTTTCTTCAGATTTGCTTACTGCTAATTTTCCAATGTCTCATTCTGGGTCGTCTTCTTTTTCTTAGAGTACATTTTAGGTCATCCAGAGACAGCTTGTGAGTGGTATTGTAATTTCAGTAGTTGTCCGAAGTGTCTTTCTTCTTCATTTTGGAAGTAGAGTTTAGTTGGGTGTTGATTTGTAGATTAAACGTAGCTCTCTAAAAAATTTAAGATTTTTTTTTCTTAGTATTTTGAAGATTATCATCTGACATCTATTTTGAGGACAAGTATTATGCTCAGTGTGTTATACTGTTTTAGATAGTTTCTTGTTTCTTGCTGGTGACATTTAAGAATGTCTTGGGTCTCCTGCAGTTTTGCCTTGATGCACATAGGTGTGACTTCGTTTTTATTTGTGCTGCCCAGAACTGGTCTGTTTCTCTCTTCTTAGTATTCATGGCCTAGTAAATTTTGAAAAATGCTTCCTCCCTATTTGTTTTAATGTTGTACTCATTCTAATTTCTCCTTTGGAATGTCTACTAGATCTGTATCATTCTAGTCCCCAAGTAAACTTCTTTTTTAAATCTTCCCTCTCTGTTTTCCTTTCTGTGAGAAATCTCCACAGTTCTGTGTTCTAGCTTATTGATTTTTTCTTTGGCTAAATCATCTTATCTGCTGTTTAACCCATATAATAAGGCTCTAAATTTCAATATTTATAATGCCCATCATTTCAGTTTTTGAAATGGGATTCCCTTGTGGCCTTGATGGTAAAGCGTCTGCCCACAATGTGGGAGACCCAGGTTTGATCTCTTGCCTGGAAAATTTCATGGATGGAGGAGCCTGGTGGGCTACAGTCCATGGGGTTGCAAAGAGTCAGACACAACTGAGTGACTTCACTTTCTTTTCAGTTTTTGAAGCTATCTGACATTTATAATTCTCCCTTAATGAGAGGGCAGGCAAGGGTCCCAGCTTTATATGCAATTTTCAGTTCATGTTCCTGCCTAGTAACAAACCAAACTCCACATCTCCTGAACCTGAGTTGGCATTCAAACCCAGCCCTAATCTGTCTGGGCTTAAAGTCACGTTTTCTATCTCCCTAGTCTTTTACCCTATCAAATTAAGGGCTTACAACTCTGGCTGAGAGTTTTCTATTAATTTCAAGTCCTGAGAATTCCTTTTCTTTCTTCTGAGCTTATAGAGGTATTTAAAAATTGTAATATTTTTTATTTTTTACTCAGGATTTGTATGTATTTGTAGATGGAAGATGAGTGAGGTGTATGAAAGGTATTCCATGAGTCTCAGGTCAACATAATACTTAAGGATCTATTGATGAGTCCAGGGAATCTTCCCAACCCAGAGATCGAACCCAGGTCTCTCACATTGTAGACAGACGCTTACTGTCTGAGCCACCAGGGAAGTCCAAATCTGAAAGCTATGAAGGCTGTATTCTTTACCTTTAGTTACTCTTCAACTTTAGTAAATAAAATTCATTCAGTAAACAAAGAGAATAGTACCCATGAACTCTGAATCAGGACAAATCAGTGGACCAAGAAAGCACACACTGAAAGAAAGAGTTGCAGTTCCCTGTGATGACCTATTTGGCCACCCACTCCAATGTTCTTGCCTGGAGAATCCCAGGGATGGTGGAGCCTGATGGGCTGCCGTCTATGGGTCGCACAGAGTTGGACACGACTGAAGCGACTTAGCAGCAGCAGCAGGAATAATTTAGGAGAAGGTAGTGGCACCCCACTCCAGTACTCTTGCCTGGAAAATCCCATGGATGGAGAAGGCTGGTGGGCTGCAGTCCATGGGGTCACTAAGAGTCAGACATGACTGAGCAACTTCACTTTCACTTTTCACTTTCATGCATTGAAGAAGGAAATGGAAACCCACTCCAGTGTTCTTGCCTGGAGAATCCCAGGGATGGGAGAGTCTGGTGGGCTGCCATCTATGGGGTCGCACAGAGTCAGACATGACTGAAGCGACTTAGCAGTAGCAGTGGAGGTGGTGGTAACAGGTATTATTTGTGAGTATAAAATAATCATTCAGGCAACATGGCAAAGAAAGAGAGACTCATTGAGTCTTCAAAGAACGATTATAGAAGCCATTACACTCAATATCTGTATCTATTTGGAATCTGGGGAGTTTTTTAAGGCAGAAGATAAGAAAAGCAGAAACAGCAAAAGGGGAAAACTGAAACTATGACCACTAGGATGGTCACAGAAGTAATGTGCCAAAGGACGTCAAGTTACAGGCAGCAGAAGCAGCAGGGTGATCCAGAGCAAGGAAGACCAGAGCACTGTCTCTGTAAAGACAGCAGAGGATACTTAAAACATTCTACATGATTGTGAAAACTTTTAACATAGCTTGGGCAGGCTCTTTGAGAGAAAGCAAAGACTAAGGTATACCTGTACGAATAATGACTGAAGTAATATTCAATGAAACTGAGAAAATTAAAGAACTAAGAGTGTAGAACATTAGCTGTCAATTATTTAGAAAAGTATTATAGGATGAAATTTAGAAAGAAATAGTATGAAGAAAGAACTTAGAAGATGTTATAGAAGTATCCTGGGGGATAGTAGATGACATCTATAAAAGAGAGGGCAAAAAATGGCACAACTAGCAGGTGGGAAATTCAAACAAAATGTGTTTGCTAATTAGCTTCAATTAAGTTAATTGGTCACAAGGAGAGAAACCGGCACAGTTGTGATCACAATGCATGAAGAATATTGTGAATAATAATGGCTGCACAGATACAAACTTTTTAATCAATGTCTTGTATGGAGGGCTCACGATATTTCTGGTCAAATGTTTAGTTTAAAGAAGCACTTTAATTCATTTTTGTAGTGGCTCTATTTGCTAAAGAATGAACAGCAAGTGGCACTGTAGCTTTTGTAATACCTATACACAGTCTATTTCACGGCTATAAAAGCTGTGAATTGAAGAAAAATTATGATCTCTCTATGTTAGCTTGTATCAGAGAAATAGAGGCAAAGGATATATAATGTCAAATTCACTAAAAAAAAGGTACCATTTCCTAAACATGTAATACTTATTTTTTAATGAAAAAACTGTGAAACCAGAAGGTCAGTTAGCAAAATTACTGAGGAGGGTATTATAGTATGTAAATAAAAAATACTGTGAATAGAAAACTTAGAAGATGGTCTGAAATGATGGTGTTTCCATAATTAGATTATTTACATATTTGTTTTAAAATTATACCTCTCCTCACCAAAAACAGATACCAGAGCTACCAAGGAAATATATACACTAAAACAAATTAAACAAACAGATAAATGGGAAAGAGATAACTCAGAAAGATTTTGGCTGTAAACTTCCTGACAGGCAAAAAAGTGAACCTAGTAAGTTAATGATGAGAAAACATAAAAGCACTCTATTTCTGTAGGAGAAACACATTTTTTTTTTCCATTACACGCTAAAAGAGGGTTCCAAATGAGATCATTTATAGTGGACATTCACTAGCCTAATGGACAATGTTCCTGGCAAAATTCTTCAGAAAATAGCATGAGATTAATTCTTCAAACAAATATGGTCAATAAATAATATTAAAAGGCAAGTTAATAGGTAATTTTTCAAGAGATTGAGTTTATGGAATTCAAATATCTAGGCTACTTGATCTGAATAAAGAACTTAGAAGGTGGTCTGAAAATGAGGTACAAAATTTGAGGTACATGAGGCAGAATGGATTGAAAGTCTTTGACTATATCCTCCAAATATTTCCATTTAAGTTTCACAAAAATGCATCTAAACATATGCAGCCTGGTGAAAGATTCTCTAAACAATGCAAACTCAGAAAATAAAAAGTGAAATCATATCCATAACACAAATGATACTTGGGTATGGGCCAACCCCACCTTTTCATAAAGCTTTGCTTTTATTGTTTAATCTATCATAGGTGCTCTTGAATTTAAGATCAGGACACACTGGAGCAATACATTTCTTTTCTGGAACAATCAACAAATAGTCTTTAGAAAACTAACTGAAGTAACGAGTGTCAAAGCTGCATAACAGAATCAATAATGATTTGATATATTTGTCTAAGGATTAATATAATGGCTATCTAACTCAATGGTTCTTAAAATCTATTGAAAACTAACAAAGTACTCTGTATCAAGCTTCTTGGATTTACTTTTCATAAAACATATTCTTTTATATTCAACACTGAAGAACTTATGATTTGAGATCATTGGAAACAATGAATTAGTGAAAATGTGTAGAAAAGTATAATAATAAGGTTTTTTAACTTTATGCATTATACAGACTGTTTGGTGCAATGCCATAGAGATTTTCACTACTTAAGCTATTAAGACCTTTGGGATCTTAATGATTTCAATGAAATAAGAATGGATAAATATATACTCTAATATTTGCATGCATTCAGAGAAGTCAATGAAAAGTACTTGTGCTCTGAATTCTTAAGGGATAAAAGAAGTGAAAGTAAAAGTTGCTCAGTCACATCTGACTCTTTGTGACTCCATGGACTAAAGCCCATCAGGTTCCTCTGTCCATGGAGTCCTCCAGGCAAGAACACTGGAGTGGGTAGCCGTTCCCTTCTCCAGGCGATCTTCCCAACCCAGGGACTGAACTCGGGTCTCCTGCATTGCAGGTGGATTCTTTACCATCTGAGCCACCAGGGAAGCCTCATCTTAAGGGATAGTGCAGTGTAGATTAATTAAAAATGAATATTTTTTGTACTAACAACAGCAGAAAATTAGAGTGAAAGTCAGATTCTTAAGTATAATACTAATATAAGGGCTAAGTCGCTTCAGTTGTGTCCAACTCTTTGTGAACCCATGGACTGTAGCCCACCAGGCTCCTCTGTGTCCATGGGATTCTCCAGGCAAGAATACTGGAGTGAATTGCCATTTCCTCCTCCAGGGGATCTTCCTGACCCAGGGATTGAACCTGAGTCTCTTATGTCTCCTGCAATGGCAGGTTGGTTCTTTACCATTAGTGCTACCTGGGAAACCCCTAATACTAAGTTGTGATAAACCACTTCTATGGGAATATCTCTGAATTTCTGAATCAAAGTCAGGAAGGAACTATGAATTCACTATTTTGTATTTTGCTTTACTTATAGAGTCTGTTGCCTTAGAGACCATAAGTAACTGGATGAGCTAAGCTTGCTGAATATCACTTTCATACATTCATTTTAAAGTCCAGAATCCCCTATCAAATAGTCCTACAACTTTCCAATTATTCTCTTCAAATATATTAAAGTTGTCTTTAGGTTGCTTCATTGAACTTATTAAAGCACTACAAAATAATTTTCATGTAAAAATAATCATATATTCAAAATAATACACATTTTCTGCACACCTTCATACAGCAAAAATAATAAATGAAAGCATTTTAAAATGTTACAATTTTTAAAATTGTTGATATTATCCTATATTAATTTAAAAATTATGATGGCAAGAATATTAATGTACAGTATTTAGTTGTAATTACTACCTGCCCTAGTCATGCCTTCCCTATTTGTTCCAGGCAAGGATGAGTGTTCAAAATGATGACACACTCCATGACAATGAAGTCATAAGTAAAGCAAGCACATCAAAATTCTGGTGTTAAATAGATGGCAAATTTAATACTTAATTCCAGTAGTACATGGTTGACTAATACATTTTTTAAAAACAGGCTCAACTACAACATCAATTTTTATCTGTGTTTTTCATTTGTTTAATGTAGGCCTTGGACTTCCCTGGTGGCTCAGACAGTAAAGCGTCTGCCTACAATGCAGGAGACCCAGTTTCAATCCCTGGGTGGGGAAGATCCCCTTGGAAAGGAAATGGCACCCCACTCCAGTATTCTTGCCTGGAAAATCCCATGGACAGAGGAGCCTGGTAGGCTACAGTCCATGAGGTCGCAAAGAGTCGGACACCACTGCGCAACTTCACTTCACTCACTTTGTATTTTTACTTAAGCACTTCACTTCCTACAACTGTAACCTCAAAGAATCACGATTAGGAAACATGCTAAATTTATTTAACAAGTCAGGCATCTCATATTTCTCATTACTTTGTATGATGTTATACACATTATACATATACGGATAAATGAACAAAGAGATGAACAATTGAAAATTATTAAAAATGAAATACAAAGCATTTCTTTATAATGTTTTACTTCATGATTAGTTTCCAAACCGACATAATTTTATATCAACTTTTTTGTCCTCTATGCATAGCACAAAGCTGAAAACACACAGGTGTTCATATTTGGTAAATAAATACAGCTAATAAAAAACCTGTGACTGTCTCAGATACACTTTATCGAAATTAAGAATTCTGCATGACAAACTGAAGTAATGTGCCTAGGTTACACAGCACCATAGTTCTGGTGAACCTCGAACTCCATACCACACTCTCTGGGGACCAAGCCTTGTGTTAGAGACCAGCTTGACTGACTACCTCTCTATAAGAAATGGTCATTTTCCTTTTAAAATTTCAAAGATATTCTCATAAGTCAATGTAGAAAAATGGATAATAAGGGATTTTATTACTTGTCATTTGTTTCTATCTGAAAAGCTCTTTCTCATATATGATACTCTGAAACCTCTCCTAAACCTATACCAACTCCTGCTCTATGATACCTAGTGAATTAGAGGCATTGATCACAAACACAAAGAGTTTGGCTTTCACAGAGGCTTCTCAAAGGTACAAATAAACTAGTTTCAGAAAAGTTCTAGTACTTGTCCACTCAAGTACATAAAAATATTAAGAAATTTTAAAAATGTATTGTAAAAACTACTTCTAGGTACAACTACTCAATCAAGCTGAGGTAGAATAAAGTTCAAAAACCACTGATATTCAATTTCCAGCCATAAATACCTAACATTGGCATAATATCATCCATCTATAAAGCCAAGCTGAATCTAAAAGTTCATGTTAACCATCCACAAGACAGACACACAAATATACCGAGTACACAAAAGCTTTATTTTTCACATAAGGAGTTTCATTCCCTGATCTTTGTTTTCAAGGCCTGCTATTTGTAAACTGTTGGTATGAAAATGATACTACTTAGATGGATCCAGTCATTTCCTTTCGTTCCAGAGAAAGGCATTCTCATATGCCATCTAAAGCAACCATTGGTGCTTCAGTTCAAGACTTGATTAACCTTAGATCTGCTTCAGCAGTAACAGAAAGAAAACACACAAGAATGGGACGCTGATTCTTGCTGGTGTTCACTCATGTGACCCTCCTTTTCTAGGACGTGGTACCACGCGGGCTTGTGAGAACTAGTCTCACAAGGTATTCCTTATTGAATCAACAGAGGGGATAAATACTTCAGGAAGATGAAAAGGAGCAAAAACAAACAAGCAAACAAAAACCCCTTGGACCTGACGTTATGGAAAAAATTAAAAAGACACTAAGATGAAAAAAAAAATCGTGTCATGGTTTACATGTGGGATTTGGATGGAATCTAGGGCTGTGTTTTAATTCAAAACTCACCATCTCAAAACCACTTCTTTTCATCCGCCTGCAGGACTTGAGGTAAGTACGTATGCGTTTTCTGGCACGCTCTTGATATTCAGGGAATTGTCGCCTGCATGAGTCAATGATAGCCTGGATCTTTTCTTTGGGCTGCTTAGAGATTGGGACCATTCGGTCCAAGTTTTCATCTACAAACAGCCTGACAAACATCTGTTGGCAAGAGGGAGACAGAGGAGAAGGGTTTGGAGGGCTGCTCTCTGCTGTTCCTAGCTTCCTGTCTTGATTACCGATAGGAAAATACTCTTTTCTGGTTTATGCACTGGAGAACTTTGCAATGGAAAGCCAGAAATTTTAAGCAAACACCCTTTAAAGACTTTCTAAATGGTTGGATTAAAAAATAGAGAGAGAAAGAGAGAGAGAGAGGCAGACAGACAGACAGACAGAGACAGAAAAATATAGACTATTGCGTAGGAAAAAATCAAGAAATAACAGTAGACTGTGACAATTAAGCACCCCGTAAATTCTCTATTAATAATAAAAATGACTGTTACATTGCTACACTGCACAGTATACTAATCTCAGAAAACAAACAACAGATTCTTTTGTCATGCATAATTAGGTAAGCTTGGAAAGCAAAAAAAACAAAAACAAAAACAAAAAATAACGGATGACGGGCTGGCTCTTCTGGGGCATAAGCTGAGGCCCCCTTCATCCGCTAGGTAAACATGCATACTCACACAACACAACTGCAGTTTTCAGCTCACATTTGGCTTTAAAATTCTAAACAAAACACAGCAATTCTGGTGTCTGGTTGGCAAAGAGTGTTTCATGTACTTTTTAAATCCTTCTGTAAATTAAACAAACATGTCTCTAAAATATCCACATTTACCAACAAGCAACAACATGAAAGTGAAGGGGTAAAAATCCAGCCACATGGGGAGGGTGGCAAGACTCACATTAAAAGCTTTTAGCCGCTCAGCCTCCACACCATCTGTCTCGTTAGCTTTCTCAGAATCTTCGTGGTCATCGTGGTCATCTTCATCCTCATCTCCCCTGTTTAGAGACAGATCCTCAGCACCCCGATCCACACTCTCATTTTTGCCTGAGTCGTAGCTTGAATAGCTATGCGCAGGGGACTGAAAAGAAAAGAAGAAATTGCTGCTTTGAAATTCCTTGCATGAGCTAATAAATTTTGTTTTGCTTTTAATGTCAACCGTTTCTCAAAACTTGAGTTTAAATAAGCTGATAATTCTAGAGCTGTGGCTATTTTCACTTAAATCAAAATTAACTTAAATGAAATCAAATTAAAACTTCATTTCTTCTGTCACACCATTCACATGGTGAATGCTCAATAGCCACATAGAACATTTCCGTCACTGCAGAAAGATTTATTGAATTTAGCTTTTTGAGAGCGATTACTGTTTCCATTCAATATACATATTGCAGAACAAAAAACAACCTGCAATCAGTTTTGTAAAGGAATCGCTGAATCACATATTCTTGGAATAGAGATGACATCAGAGCTTAGTCCACCTAACTGCATTAGTATTCTTGAAACAGATTAGGGAACTGAGGGGTAGGTATATTTCACGGATTTGGCCAACAAGGACTATACAAAATATTGATGCTAGGATTGCTAGGACAACATGTTTTCAGGTCACTTTATAATTTGTCTATGAGTCTAAAGATGGCATCTGATTTTGGTTTAGAAAAAAGTAATTAGGTTTCCTTCTAATCATTTGTCAAGCTTAGTGCTTCATAATGTACTAATGAAGGCCAACCAAGACAAGTTTCACAAACGTAGATAATTGTGTCCAAGACCAACTATGGGTCCTGCTGCAATATCCTTTACTTCCTTGTTAGCTGAGCATCTGTTCCAATCCTGTGGGCACCAACCTCTTCTACCCTAGGTATCACTGCTTCAAACCTTCAGATCCAGATGAAGAAAGTATGCCTGTAACTAAAATCAAGTTGAATCTAGCAGAGCTAAGAAGAGTAGAAACAGTCCTGGGAAATCATTTGAGCATCTAGATTCAACAGTGCGGGAAATGAAATGAACTCAAGGATCTTTCCAGCTGTGTGATAGTATATCCTTTCAACCACCCCTTTATATTTTTGCTTAAATCTGAGTTTCAATCATTTGCAATGGAGCTTGGAGTAGTACAGAAATCAGTCATTACTGGGTCAGATTAACAACCCCAAGTTTCATATATGATAACTTAGATACCCGGGTCACCCCAGCTGGTATGTATAATTTCTGTAAAGAACAGAAACTGTTCTGAAATCTAACAGCAAAGTCAAATACTTTTGAAAGACCTTTACAATGGGAAATTTTAAATCATTAGCCTTCAAAACTGCCTCCATGCAATGACAACATTTGTGTTGAATGCTTTAAGGACTGCACTACTATATTATTACCATAAAATCAGAGAGAACAAAACTAAACTAGATCACTGGCATTAAAAGTAGAGTTACAATTTAAAATAAAGCCTATTTTTATAGTTCAGATCATTAACAAGGTAGAATCACCTAATCAAATATAAGGCACATATTCCATAGGTTTGAAAAATACACCATATATGCCTTTTAAATGGTAATATTTTAAAAGTGTTATAATACACTTATCTGAATATTAATATGCTGGGCTAATTTATTCTTTCTAGATATGATGTGAGACACACAAGCCAGCAGTCTACTATAGACAGTACCACTTAGCACCATGAAGGATGTTCATGGACAGCCCTAGGCAGTCAAGGTGAAAAAGCCCATGTTAGACCTGAGAATATTCAGGATCTAAACCGAGAACATAATCAATGTCGTTGTTGTTTTTAATCCTTTGACAAAATAAACTAAAATTTTTGTAACTCTGAATTCTCTTTTACAGATGGTATGTCATTTCTTGCCTGTCTCACTGTTGAAGATCTAAAAGCTTTCAAGACTAACTGGATTAAGTTCAATTTCCACAGATTCCCACTTCAACCTCAGTCTATTTGAGTCTCCTTTCACTGTAAACTCTTAATATTCAATGGCTTTTGACACTGATTTAAATACCACCATTGTGCTGTACATTTCTTTTCATGTTGATATTCTTTTTTTTTTTCCTTCAAGCTAGACTGAGACAGGAATCAAAACATATCCTACTTTTTCCTCATAGCATCTAAGAAAGGTTCTCTACAGAGTTGGAGCTTAAGATAGTTTTTCTTTCTCTGCAAAGCCATTGGTCTTAAAATATGGGGGAGTGAAGACAAGCCATAGATGGAAAGAAAATATTTGCCAATGGAACATCTGCTAAAGGACAGTTATCCAAAATAAACAAAGAACACTAAAAGCTAAAAAATAAGAAAACAACTTGATTAAAATATGGGCCAGTGACACCTCACCCAAGAAGATATACAGATGGCAAATAGGCACATGAAAAGATGCTTCACATCATATGCATTGGGGAAATGCAAACCGAAGCAACAAAGGGATATCACTATACATGTATAAAAATGGTCAAAATCTGGAACACTGACAACACTAAATGCTGGAGAGGATGTGGAACCACAAGCCTCATGCATTGCTGGTAGGATGCAAAATGATACCACCACCTTGGAAGATAGTTTTGCTTTTTCTTCTGAAACTAAACATATTCACCATGTGATTTAGCAATTGTGCTCCTTGGTATTTACCCAAGGAATTAAAATTTGTGTCTACACAAAACCTGCACAATAATGTTTCAAACAGCTTTATTTATAATTGCCAAAACCTGGAAATAACCAAGATGTGCTTCAATGAGTGAATGGATAAACTGTGGTTGATCCAGATAATGAAATAATATTTAATACCAAAAGAAATGAGCTATCCAGCCACAAAAAGACACAGAAGAATCTTAAATACATATTATTAAGTGTGTCTCCTGGGTGGTGCTAGTGGTAAAGAAACTGCTGGCCAATTCAGGAGACATGAAAGACATGAGTCTGATCTCTGGGTCGAAAAGATCCCCTGGAGGAGGGTGTGGCAACCCATTCCAGTATTCTTGCCTGGAGAATTCCATGGACAGAGGAGCCTGACGGGCTCCATAGGGTGATACAGAGTCAGACATAACTGAAGCACAAGTGAAATAAACCAATGTAAAAGACTGTATATTGTATGATTTCAACTATATGACATCCTAGAAGAGGCAAAACTAGAGACAATTTTTAAAAAAATCAATAGTTGCCATGGCTTAGGGACGGGGAGGGATGAATACATAGAGCAACGAAGACGTTTAGGGCCATGAAAATATTCTGTATGATACTGCAGTAGTGGATACAAGCCATTCTACATTTGTACAAATCCAAGGAATGTACACTTCCATGAGTGAAACTTAATATAAACTATTGACTTTGGATAACTATAATGCACCAGTGTAGGTTCATCAATTGTATTAATAACATGTGTGGTGCTCTGGTAAATAATGCTGGAAACAGGGAAAATTAGAGGAAAGTGGGAATATGGGAAATCTCTATACCTTCCTCTCAGTTTTGCTGTGAATCTAAAACTGCTCTAAAAATAGTCCTCTTTAACAAATGGGAGAATATGGGTATTGGGGTGATAATATAAAATCAAGCAACAAAAATTACTATAGGCCTTCTAATAACCCACATAAAATATAGCAGTCATTGCCCCATAAACCTGTCTCATTTCAATAAAAACTCTGGATGATCATTCCCTAAACAAATCTCCATTTTAGGAACAATCATTTTCACTTCCATGTGTAAATCCAAAAAATCCAAATTAGATCTTTAAAAATACAAAGAAGCATAACTTAGGCCTGATGGAAGAGACACACCTGCTTATCCAAAATACACAGGTGTTGGTTTATGGGGACAGGATTAGATTTTTGTCTTAGTTGCATATTTCATTCATTATCTTGAGATAACACATGACCATCCTTCTTGAAAATATATTTGCACTTTCCTTTTCTCACATTTTTGTACCCAAATAGAACTGCCAATTCTAGGCCTAGAAAAATCCCTACAAAGAGGAAGATTAACCTTATTTTTTAGGAAAGTTTGCTTACTCTGTGTTCAGAGCATTTTTTATCTTTATTTAATGATATTTTACTCTTTTTGATGCAATTATAGACAGGAGTTTGTTCTTAATTTCTCATTCTGAGAGTTTATTATTGTGTATAGAAATGCAACAGATTTCTGTATATTGATTTTCTATTCTGCAACTTCACTGTACTCAGCAAATTACATTTTAAAATATCAGTTACTTCATTGTATATATGTACCACAGCTTTCTTATCCATTCATCTGCTGATGGACATCTAGGTTGTTTCCATATACACAATGGAGTATTACTCAGCCATTAAAAAGAATACATTTGAATCAGTTCTAATGAGATGGATGAAACTGGAGCCGATTATACAGAGTGAAGTAAGCCAGAAAGAAAAACACCAATACAGTATACTGACACATATATATGGAATTTAGAAAGATGGTAATGATAACCCTGTATGCGAGACAGCAAAAGAGACACAGATGTATAGAACGGACTTTTGAACTCTGAGGGAGAGGGAGAGGGTGGGATGATTTGGGAGAATGCCATTGAAACATGTATACTATCATGTAAGAAACGAATCACCAGTCTATGTTCGATACAGGATACAGGATGCTTGGGGCTGGTGCATGGGGATGATCCAGAGAGATGATATGGGGTGGGAGGTGGGAGGGGGATTCAGGATTGGGAGCTCGTATACACCCATGGTTGATTCATGTCAATGTATGGCAAAACCAATACAGTATTATAAAGTAAAATAAAGTAAAAATAAAATTTAAAAAAAAATAAATTTTAAAAATGAAAAAAAAAAAATCAGTTACTTATTCCTGAATCTACTAGCCATTCTTAGCATCATTAAAAGCGTGATTACCTGACACTATGTGCCTTCTGATGAGATGCAAAACGAAGCATTTGTTCTTACGTATTAGTCACTCAGTCATAACCTGCCAAGCTCCTCTGTCCATGGTATTTTTAAGGCAAAAATACTGGAGTGAGTGGGTTGCCATTTCCTCCTCCAGGGGATCGCCCCAACCCAGGGAATGAACTCACACCTCCTGCCTTGGCAGGTGGATGCTTTACCACTGAGCCCCCTGGGAAACCACAAAGGAAACACACAGCATAATTAAAGAAACAAGCTAATGAAAATAAAAACAAGAATTTGAATCAAATCTAACCTCAGTCTGGAATGGCGGTTCTCAAAGTGTGCCTGTTAGGTCAGCACTAATTGCATATCCTGGGAACTGATCAGAAATGGACATTATTTCTACCATTCTAGATCACCTGAATCAGACACTTTGGGGCTAGACACATAATCTGTGTTTTATTAATAAAATGCCTTCAAGGGGGATTCTGTTGTAGCTCAAGTTTGAGAACCACTGGTCTGAAGTTGGGCTTCCCTTGTAGAGCAGTTGGTAAAGAACCAGCCTGCAGTGCAAGAGTCCCATGTTCGATTCCTGGGTTGGGAAGATCCCCTGCAGAAGGAAATAGCAACTCACTCCAGTATTATTGCCTGGGAAATCTCATGGACAGAGGAACCTGGCAGGCTAAGTCCATGGAGTCGCAAGGGATCAGACATGACTTAGCGACTAAAACACCACAGTTTGAAACTAACTTCTAATAAGACAATAATAGTAAGATATGAGACACAAGAAAAAGCAGACTGATAAATCCAAAATATGAAACACTGTATAGGACTGACTTTGGTGTAGCAATATCGTAGTGACACAGGGGAAAAAGTGACATATTAGAAGGGACTTAAAAGGTTTAATAAAGTGAAAGGTGTTGAATTTGCTTATATTGTGATTCAAATAAACTTAATGCAAAAAGACAATTCTGAGAAAATTGGGAATATTTGACTATGGATGAGATTAGATGATTACATTGCATACTTTTTGTTATATGTGATGACCTAACATTTGGATAAACAAATGTTTATCTATGAAAAGGGGCTACCCAGATGGCTCAATGGTAAAGAATTCACATACAGTTTTGATCCCTGGGTCCAGATGATCTCCTGGAGGAGGACACAGCAACTTACTCCAGTATTCGTGCCTGGAAAATCCCATGGGCAGGGGAGCCCAGAAGACAGTCCAGGAAGTGACAAAGAGTCGGACGTAACTGAGCATACATGCACCTGAGAAAATGTCCACATTTGTTAGAGGCAGAAAGGGATGAAATGCCATGGATATCTGGGATCTGCTTTTAAGCACAGCAGAAAAAAAGTTTAAAAAGTAAAAAAAAAGAAAAAACAACTTAAGCACTGAATTTAGGTGATAGATATTAGCAGTTCTATGTATCAGTTCAGTTGCTCACTTGCTCTTTGTGTCCGACTCTTTGCGACCCCATGAACCATAGCACACCAGGCCACCCCTGTCCATCACCAACTCCCAGAGTCCACCCAAACCCATGTCCATTGAGTCAGTGATGCCATCCAACCATCTCATCCTCTGTCATTCCCTTCTCCTCCTGCCCTCAATCTTTCCCAGCATCAGGGTCTTTTCAAATGAGTCAGCTCTGCACATGAGGTGGCCAAAGTATTGGAGTTTCAGCTTCAACATCAGTCCTTCCAATGAACACCCAGGACTGATCTCCCTTAGGATGGACTGGTTGGAACTCCTTGCAGTCCAAGGGACTCTCAAGAGTCTCCTCCAACACTGCAGTTCAAAAGCATCAATTCTTCTGCACTCAGCTTTCTTTATAGCCCAACTCTCACATCCATACATGACCACTGGAAAAACCATAGCCTTGACTAGATGGACCTTTGTTGACAAAGTAATGTCTCTGTTTTTTAATATGCTATCTAGGTCGGTCATAACTTTCCTTCCAAGGACTAAGTGTCTTTTCATTTCATGGCTGCAATCACCATCTGTAGTGATTTTGGAGCCCCCCAAGATAAAGTCAGCCACTGTTTCCACTGCTTCCCCATCTATTTGCCATGAGGTGACAGGACCAGATAGGGTTGCCAGAAAGTTCATTCAAGTTTTCTCATGGCATCATATGGAAAAATCCAAGTGAACTTTTGGCCAACTCAATATTATATTCTCTATTTTTAAAGAATTTTATACTTTAAAGATGAATATTAAAATGTAACAAATTTTAAATTATTTTATATCACCTCTATTTTGAATATTTTTAGGTGACAGTCATTTGTTCAACATTTAAAGAAGCACTGCTTAATACATAGAGAGTTGTTTTGCCCCATAGCATTGAATACATACAAGTTTTTTGAGTTTCAGTTATATTTTAAGTATAACTGAAAGTTATAAAGTTTGGAGAGGGAGTGCATTTGAAAAATTAGATAAGAAAGTGAATATTTAATTAAAATGAGAAAAGCCACAGTAAATGACAAGATTCTAAAAAGTCTATAAATGCTACAAACATCACAAATGGCAGAAATATAGTATTTTAAAAATTAAATAACTCCCTGGCCCATATTTGTTGTCTTTCCACATTTCTTGGCTGCATGTTCTTTGATTGCTTCTTCATATGACAATGATTTTGCATTACCATATTCTACAGAAAGAATAGAAAAAAAAAGACAGTATTTAGCATATCTGATGGAAATGTGTCTTTTACTATTGACAGTTTAGAAATTTTCCTTTGCTCTTCAAATTAAATATTGCTAATATCATGCAAATTGTTACATTGTTTTCAGCTGGTGAAGCTCTTAATTAAGTTCCTTTCATATGTAGGGCATCTCAAGTTTTCCTGGGAAATGACTGACTTCATTAAAATGACATTTATGAGTTTTATGTTTTCTTCATTGATATCAGTATTTTCTGTCAAATCCAATGTGAAATTTAAATCTTCTAACATGTGAATAAATTCATTTCTCTTCATTAACTGTATTTGTCTTACTCCCAAGGAAATACTATCTTTAGTAAGACCTGAAAAATGTTATTACAAGTCACTTACTTCTCAGTGTCAAAATGTCTATCAATTTCACTTGTCATTTTTGTTGATTTTTTCATATTTTATTAATGTTTTCTCTGAATTTTCTCTCAGTTATTTAGTAAATAATACAAAGACAACAAAATGATACAGCTTTTATATATTTCAAATTAAGAATCTATAATTTCTCACCTGTTTTATAAAAAAGGTCCAAAAGACCTTTCCGCATGGCAAGTAAAATATCATTTTCCACTGTGTGGATGGGACTCAAACTATCTCTGTATTAATACTTACAATTGCATGTGAATTTGCAATTACACATTTGTATAACCAGGGATTGATTTTTGTTATTTTGTTTATTGGTTTACCATAGTGTATATGCTTTTCTAGTATTGAGGCTAAAAAGGAGACATATTTGACACTCCATTTTGATGCCAAATGTTTGTCCAAAAATTACTTGAAGAGTCTTATGAAATTTTAGATATCTGAAAATCACTCCATTTCATAACCTCTGAAAGGAAATCTCTCTCATTTAATAATTTCAAAAACTCTGGCTACTTTTTTGGCACTTCAAAATGATAGTAAATATTTTTTTCAGGCTTGTTTTTCAAGATACTAGTTGGTTGAGCGTGGTGGTTCTCTCATTTTGACATGCATCAGAATCTCCCAAAGGATCTGTTAAGGTACAGAATACTGCATCTTATTCAGTAGGCCTAGAGTGGGGCCCACGAATTTTTATTTGAACAAGTTTCCAGATGAAGCAGATGCTGCTGGTCTTCATTCACCTGAGTTGCTATAACAAAAGCCTATTGACTGGGTGTTTTAACAGAAATATTTATTTCTCAGCATTCTAGAGGCTGAGAGGGCTTCCCTTGTGGCTCAGCTAGTAAAGAATCTACCTGCAATGTAGGAGACCTGGGTTCAATCCCTGGGTTGGGAAGATCTCCTGGAGAAGGGAAAGGCTACCCACTTCAGTATTCTGGCCTAGAGAATTCTATGGACTGTAGAGTCCATGGGGTCGCAAAGAGTCGGACACAGCTGAGCGACTTTCACTTCAGAGGCTGAGAAGTCCAAGATCAAGCTGCCATCAGATTTGATGTCTGAGAACCTGCTTCTTGGGTTCACAGGTTATGAAATTTGTTGACAAGAAAAATAACTTAAGATGATGGTTAACTGTTTAACGCCTATTAGTGTTAGTTGCTCAGTCCATGGACTGCAGCCCACCAGGCTCCTCTTTCCATGGAATTCTCTGACTGGGTAGCCATTCCCTTTCTCCAGGGGATCTTTCTGACCCAGGAATCAAACCTGGGTCTCCTGCACTGCAGTCAGATTCCTTACAGTCTGACCCACCAGAGAAGTATAATACCTTATCCAAGCATACTTGTTAAATTTTTAAAATTAATATAAATAAGAAAAAAGATTATACTACTAAACTCAATAATGTATATTCACAAATATCTAAATAATTTCCAATTAAGATAACACATCAAAAAATTAAATGATAAACATACATTTATCTATTTAAGTTTTTTAATTCTTACATAGAGACAAAAATACTTGGGCTTAGTAACAAAATGTCTTTGTCACATTAAAATTGTACTATGAAAACACATCTAAAAACTGTAAGTTTTTATAATTATGTATTAATAGATTTATTAACTTACAATGTAATCCTAATATACAATTGCCTGCTACCTAATTTTCAGTAGAAAGTAAAGGTTACTAGTAGTAAAAGGTCTATTTTAAAAACACCAAAAATACAGTTCCTGAACTGGGAACACTCAAACCAAAATATGGAGTGAAACTCCAGGGTATACTACTATAAAGCATCTTATATAGTGAGGAGGAAGTGACTGTTTATTCTTTACAGTGATTGGTTATAATATTAGAATTTTCTTAAATGATAATGATAGGAAGTTGGTTAATGCTTTCTTCATTTCAATTTTGGGGAACAGTTTGTTTTGCTTATGATTTTTCAGAGAAATCAGCAAGAACCGACCCAAGTCAAGTTAGTCTCCCCAAATAAGCTAAATTAAGCTTTGCTTGTATGACTAAACTTGTCTTGTCTGCTCAGGAAATTTTCAAGCTTGGTTTCCATTTGACTTTTTAATGTTAATGAGAGAGTACGCATTCTTTCTTATAATTAATCTTTAAAATCCAGCATGTGTTTTACACTTACAGCCCATCTCAGACTAGTCATATTTCAGATGTTCAATATCCAACATATTCTATATTTGCATATACTGTAAAATGATCTCTAAATATTACTAACTACAGAGGAACTATGTTCATAAGATAAAGATTCTTTGTTTCCTAGGCAGATTACATTAAAGGTAATAAAAAACCTTTTATAATCTTTTATTTAAAGCAGACCAATAATCTAAGAATTTGGGGGCTTTTTAGCAGAGAAAATAAAATGCAAGTTTTGTATTAGTCTATTACTAAACTCATTTTAAAAACCCATAAAAATAAATCTATTCAATTTTAGCCAGCTTTGACTGCACACATAAAATCTCTTTTCCACAAATCTTCTGTAACTGTCTATATCCATTCAGCTTCTGTCCTATTTCTTTTGTTTATTCCAGAATAATCATTTTATTTAGGAAAAAATTACTTTTTCTCCTTTACCGCTCCACCCCCAAAAAACACTACATATCAAAACACAGAAAAAGTCCTTTATACCTTTCCTTATCCAAAAAACATTCTATTTTCTTAAATTCTTTACATATACAGCTGTTTTCCTTTAAACTACTAGTTTTATTGTATGTACTGATTATAAATTTTATTTACCAGTACCACTGATAGATGGTGAGTCAGAAGTAGAAAACAGAGCTATTCCTCTAGTTATTGCAAACATAAAACTTTTTATTCTGATTAATACAATTTAATTTATTAGTGATAGGAACGGAGAAGGCAATGGCACCCCACTCCAGTACTCTTGCCTGGAAAATTGCATGGACTGATGAGCCTGGTAGGCTGCAGTCCATGGGGTCGCTAAGAGTCGGACACGACTGAGCGACTTCACTTTCATTTTTTACTTTCATGCATTGGAGAAGGAAATGGCAACCCACTCCAGTGTTCTTGCCTGGAGAATCCCAGGGGTGGGGGAGCCTGGTGGGCTGCCTTCTATGGGGTTGCATAGAGTCGGACACGACTGAAGTGACTTAGCTTAGTGATAGGAAGTCATCTATAAAAGCAGCTTTTCTGAGGATGGAGGATATTAGAAATATGTGAAAAAATCATATTGAGAGACTCAACATTAAACAGATAACAAAGTATCTCAGATCAGTCAGGTCAATCGCTCAGTCAAGTCTGACTCTTTTCGACCCCATGAACTGCAGCACACCAGGCTTCCCTGTCCATCACCATCTCTCAGAGCCTACACAAACTCATGTCTATCACATCAATGATACGATCCAACCATCTCATTCTCTGTCTTCCCCTTTCCTTCTACCTTCAATCTTTCCCAGCATCAGGGTCTTTTCCAATGAGTTGGTTCTTCGCATCAGGTGACCACAGTATTGGAGTTTCAGCTTCAGCATCAGTCCTTCCAGTCAATATTCAAGACTGATTTCCTTTAGGATTGACTGGTTGGATCTTCTTGCAGTCCAAGGGACTCTCAAAGAGTCTTTTCCAACACCACAGATAAAAAGTATCAATTCTTCGGCCCTCAGCTTTTTTTATAGTCCAACTCTCACATCCATCCATGCCTACTGGAAAAACCATAGCTTTAACTAGATGGACCTTTGTTGGCAAAGTAATGTCTCTGCTTTTCAATATGCTATCTAGGTTGGTCATAACTTTTCCTCCAAGGACTAAGCGTCTTTTAATTTCATGGCAGCAGTCACCATCTGCACTGATTTCGGAGCCCAAGAAAAACAAAGTCTGACACTGTTTCCGTTGTTTCTCCGTCTTTTTGCCATGAAATGATGGGACCAGATGCCATGATCTTAGTTTTCTGAATGTTGAGTTTTAGCCAACTTTTTCACTCTCCTCTTTTACTTTCAAGAGGCTCTCTAGTTCTAGTTCTTCATTTTCTGCCAGAAGGGTGGTGTCATCTGCATATATGAGGTTATTGATATTTTCCAGGAAATCTTGATTCCAGCTTGTGTTTCATCCAGCTCAGCATTTCACATCATGTACACTACATCTAAGTTAAATAAGCAGGGTGACAATGTACAGCCTTGATGTACTCCTTTTCCTATTTGGAACCAGTCTGTTGTTTCATGCACAGTTCTAACTGTTGCTTCTTGACCTGCATACAGATTTTTCAGGAGGCAGGTCAGGTGGTCTGGTATTCCCATCTCTTGAAAAATTTTCCACAGTGATCCACATAGTCAAAAGCTTTGGTATAGTCAATAAAGCAGGAGTAGATGTTTTTCTGGAACTCTCTTGCTTTTTCCATGATCCAGCAGATGTTGGCAATTTGATCTCTGGTTCCTCTGCCTTTTCTAAATCCAGCTTGAACATCTGGAAGGTCACGGTTCACATATTGCTGAAGCCTGGCTTGGAGAGCTTTGAGCATTACTTTGCTAGTGTGTAAGATGAGTGCAATTGTGCAGTAGTTTGAGCATTCTTTGGCATTGCCTTTCTTTAGGATTGGAATGAAAACAGACCTTTTCCCGTCCTGTGGCCACTGCTGAGTTTTCCAGATTTGCTGGCATACTGAATGCAGCACTTTCACAGTATCATCTTTTAAGATTTGATATAGCTCAACTGAAATTCCATCACCTCTACTAGCTTTGTTTGTAGTGATGCTTCCTAATTATCTCAGATATTAACACACATTTCCAAGCAAAACAAGACAGAAATATTGATCAGACTGCACAAAATCTGATGGAGTGGGGGTAGTGAGGAGAATATAAGCTATCATTCTAAAATGGGTTTGGAACAACTGATTCTCATAAGTGTCTCCTGGAATAATGCCTAGGGTGCCAAAGGTTACTGAAGTTTTTCTGAGAAAATAATTGCTCCATCATTGAGCTTATTCCACTCAGAAATAGAAGCCATAAGTCAAAGGTGAAACATTTTATTTAACATGAAGGAATTGCTCCTGAAATAATTTGTTACATATTTTAACCAACGTCTCAAGGTTTTTATTTACAAATGATAACAGAAATATGTGCTAGGAATGACATTTTAGGTTTTTTTCAGTCATTTCTTAAGTGATTACACCACTTCTAAGAGAAAGAATCCAAAAAAGTGTGTGTTTTTGAAACTTCTAGAGATATATGCCAGCAATACTGATGCTATCTTTCAGTACAAGGTGAGAATATAATTATATCAGAGTAGTCTTTTGACCTCATAAGCAAAGGTGTGACTCCCTGGTTTAAGTATTATTTCCAAATTTCAAACACAACTATTTAAGTTATTAACCTATCACCCTGAAAGAAAAATCCCCAAAGGGCACACTTCACCTTCCAATATCTCAGTTAATTCCCACAATTAAAGTAATAAAAGATAAATGTAAGCATCATATTTCAGAACATCTACTGTAAATAACATTTTGTTCAGGGACTTTTAAAAAGAAGAAAAATATTATATATACCATTGATATATTTCCCCTAAATTTACTGTAATATTATCTCATGTCTTTAGCAGAACATTTTTTTTTCTTAGAGTTAAAATTTATTTCAAAGCAAGGCTTGAAAGTAAACTGAAGTCCCAATCATTAATTAAATCACCAACAATTCAGATGATTACAATATTGTAATGGTTTGAAGGCACTATCACTAATTTTAAAGGGAGTGGGGTTTTACAAATATTTTCACAGTATCTGGTAATGATTTCATCATCCTAGGCTTCAAAAAATAAAATAAAAAAAACAACTGATATTTGACAAAGTTGCCAAGCCTGGTATTCATTTTAGAATACTTTTAACTTGCATATTAAATATTTAATCTTGTTCACTTGACTTACTTTTAAAGTATTAATAGTAAATGACAGCAATATAATCATCAACAATAGTAATGATAATAACCAAATACAGTAAGTGGGTGATGTATGAGACAGAACAGACCTTTGTTAGTAACCTTAACTTTGAGAAAAATGTGAGTCTTTGCCTAGGGCAGAAGCTCTAAATAAGATAAAATTCTGTCAGAGCATCCCAGAAATCTTAACACTGAGGACAAATTTCACTTGAATCCTTGAAGTAACATGTCAGCTTTAGATCTATTCACAGAAGTAGACTTCACTGAATGTCATCCAAATTCAGACATATATACACATATATTTCAATTATATGTATAATTTTCAGATTTTCAGAAACATGAGACTTTTTTTTTAACCTCTGATCTTTGCTTCTGAAGGGAGGTGTCTAGGAAACGGCTGACTGTAGGACAACAATATGTAACATGTACACAGTTTTAGATTTAATAAATGTGAAATTTGAAAAGTGAGACTTGAATAGACATTATAGCATGCTTGTTCCTAGATTTTTGGAACAAAATTAAAAACAAAATCAACGCCACATTCTCTTTTCGATGAAATATCAGTAGAGTAACAGGGCAAGAAGACCACAATAACTAGTAAATGAGTGTAATATGTATTTATCAGTTATCAACGTTTCAGGTTTATTCACACTTAAACAACATATCAGACAACCTTATCCTTTAAAATTGTAAATGACATTATCTGCACACCTATTTTACCCACCCATTAAATGCCCTAAACACATTATCTGACTCCATATCTAATTAATTCCACAATAACATATTACCTCTCTGGGCTTCCTGGGTGGCTCAGATGGTAAAGAATGGTAAAGAATCTGCCTGCAATGCAGGAGACCTGGGTTTGATCCCTGGGTTGGGAAGATTCCCTGGAAAAGGGAATGGCTACCCACTCCAGTATTCTGGCCTGGAGAATCCCCATGGACAGAGGAGCCTGGTGGGCTATAGTTGATGGGGTCACAAAGAGTCGGACATGACTGAGCAACTAAGCGCATACTGCCTATTTAAAAAGCCATGAATTATGAGATTTAAAAATATTGTTATATGTTTATAATCTTTTATTTAAAGCCATTGCTCCTAGATATATTTAGAACTTAGAATTATTTTGGATTTAGATACAGCAAGTAGAGCATAAACTATGTAGTTTGAAATATCTCAGGAGCACACCATAAAATATCTTAATGAAAAAGAAAGTGAAAGTTGCTCAATCGTGTCTGACTCTTTGCAACCCCATGGACTATACAGTCCGTGGAATTCTCTTTGCCAGAATACTGGAGTGGGTAGCCTTTCCCTTCTCCAGGGAATATTCCCAACCCAGGGATAGAACCCAGGTCTCCCATATTGCAGGCCAATTCTTTACCAGCTGAGACACAAGGGAAGCCCACATATCTTAATATTACCCCACAAAATCATATGAACACGAAAAAAAAAGAAGATAAAGACTATAAATGACTTCATGTCAACTTGCTTCCCAGGTGGCACAGTGGAAAAGAATCCAGCTGCCAATGAAGGAGACGCAAGAGGTGCAGGTTCAATCTCTGGGTTGGCAAGATCCTTTGGAGTAGGAAATGGCAACCCACTGCAGTATTCTTGCCTTGAAAATTCCATGGATAGAGGAGCTCAGTGGGCTACAGTCCATAGGGTCTCAAAGAGTTGGACATGACTGAGCATGCATGATATAGATACATGTCAATTTAGGTCAGGTTTTTCCAAAAATAAGTCTGCCACAAATTTATGTTAAAAATATTTATTTCTGATAGCCATTCGGTTTTAGAATTGTGGAAAAGGAACTGTGAGTTCATAAAACAATGAAATTCTCAGTGTTTAAATTAGATATTATTTCTAAGCTGTTGGTTCATAAAGCAGTTTTAATGTTACGATTATTTCAATGTCTCAAAAACTAGATGCAAATATGGCAGGGATGCCGGCATTCAGTTCAGTTCAGTCGCTCAGTCGTGTCCGACTCTTTGCGACCCCATGAATCGCAGCATGCCTGCCAGGCCTCCCTGCCCATCACCAACTCTCCAAGTTAGCCATTAAGAAATCTGCAATTAATATGCTAAAAATATAATTTTAAAAGTAGATAACATACAGGAAGAGATCAATAAGATAAGCAGACAGGTGATTTCCAAGAAAGAATTTTTAAAAATAGGTGAGAGACCCACATTCTAGAGCTAAGAACCTTAGCTCTCAGCCCGAAAGGAATTAAACTAGAAATTGATAACACATTTACATGGAAAATACTCAAATGCTTGAAGATGAAACAACAAACCTCTAAATAACACATGGGTCAAAGAAGAAATCTCAAAAGAAATTTAAAATACTTTGAAATTGATGAAAATGAAAACAACTTATCAAGGTTTGGGGAGGCAGCTAAAGCAGTGGTTAGAAGGAATTTGTGTGTGTGTGTGCATGCACATAGAATGTGTATATGAAAAAAGAACAAAGTTCTAAAATCAATTATCCAAATTTTAATCTGAAGAAACTTGAAATATGAGGTAAATCATATCCAGAGTAACCAGAGAAAAGAAATAATAAAAAAGTAGAACAGAAATCAGTAAAATTGAAAACAGGTAAATAATACAGAAAAATCAATGAAATCAGAATTGGTCCCTTGAGAATATTAGTAAAAAGAATAAGCCTTTAGTCAAGCTAATAGGAGAAACAAAGGCACAAATTACTAATTCCATAAATGAGACAAGTGACATCTATATAGATTCCATATACATCAAAAGGATAATAAAAAGTACTATGAACAACCCAAGGTCCACAGTTTGGTAACCTAGATGAAATGAACTACTTCTTTGAAAGGCACAATCTGCAAAAACTCATATAAAAAAAGACAATCTGAATTAGCTTATAACTATTAGAAATTGAATCAACAAATGATTTTTCTAAAACAGAAAGTGTGATGCCCAGTTATGTTTTACAGGTGAATTCTACTAACATTTAATGAAAAAATAATCCTACTAATTTTCTACAATCACTTCAAGAAGATGAAAGCAGAGAGATTATTTCCTGGTTCATTCAATGAGACCAATATTTCCATAACACACAAAAGTACAATAGGAAAACAAATGACAAGATAACAACAAAGCAATATCTCTTTTAAATTTAGATGCAAAAATCTTCAGCAAGTTATTACCAAACTGAATCCAACAATGTAAAAAAAAGAATTATACAGCATGATCAAGTTGTATCTATCTCAGATATGAAAAGTGAATTCAACATTTGCAAATCAGTTAAGGTAATCCATCCCACGAACAGACCAATTACATGAAAAGAAAAAATAAACAATCATATCAATAGATGTAGAAAAACCACTGGACAACATCTAACAGCCATTCATGTTACAAACTCTTAGCAAATGAAAAGTAGAGGAAAACTTCCTCAACTTAATTTAAAAAAAAAACTACAAAAACCCTACAGCTGACATCACCACACTTAATGGTGAGAAACTAGCTTTCCAGATGAGATCAGGAATAAGGCAAGGATATTCCCTCTCACTGTTCGTTTCCAATATTATATTTATAAAACTGTCTTTGTTCACAGTTGACATAGTTGTCTATAGAAAATCTAAATCTAAAAATTTGACAAAAAGCTTCTGGCACTAATAAGCAATTATAGTAAGCTTACAGAATTAACATAAAAAAGTCAATTATTTCCTATTAAAAGCAAGGAACAAATGGAATTCAAAATTAAAAATACAGAGGACCAAAATAAATGAAATACTTAGTTATAAATGTAACAATATGTGTAAGACCTATATGAGGAAAACTACAATGAAAGAAATGAAAAAATGTAAATTGAGAGATATTATACCTTCATTTATCAGATTCAGTATGATCAAGGAGTCAGTTCTTTCTCACTTCATCTACAGATTTAATGCAGTCCCAATCAAAATCCTAACAAGTTATTTTTTGATTATCAACTAACTGATTCTAAAGTTTACATTGAAAGACAAAAGACCCAGTGGAGACTATTCAGTACTGAAGAACTAAGTCAGAGCACTGACATATTTTGACTTCAATGTTTACTCTAAAGCTACAGTAGTCAACACTGGTAAAAGAATACACAGATCGATCAACAGATGGGAAGTTCAGAAAGAGATTCACATAAACATGGTCAACAGAGTTTTGACAAAGAAGTAAAGACAATACAATGAAGAAAAGATAGACTTTTCTTCAAATGGTGCAGAAACAACTAGACATTGACATGTAACAAAAATTTAGATGCAGATCTTATACATTTAACAAACCTTAATTCAAAATGGATCACAGACCTAAATGTAAAATGTGGAACTATGAATCTCCTATGACAAGTCACAAGATGGCAGAGTAGAAGGATGTGGGTTCATCTAATCCTGCGAGAACTCCAAAATTACAACTGGCTGCTGAACAACCAACAGGAGAATGTTGGATCCCACCAAAACAAGATACCCCACATCCAAGGGCAAAGGAGAAGCCCCAGCAAGATGGTAGAATCAAACCTCATGCCTGCCAGAGACTCTCGGAGGGCTCAAAAACAAAACCTTGTAAGCGTCAGAAGACACCACAGAGACTGAGCCAGACCTGCCTTTGATTGTTTGAATGTCCCCTGCGGAGGTAAGGGTCAGTAGTGGCATGCCGCAGGGACAGGTGCTCTGGGTGCAGCAGACCTGGGTGTGGCATAAGCCCTCTTGGAGAAGCCTGCCATTGACCCTACCACAGAGCTGCCAGAACTTACATAGGATTGGAGAAATGGACTCTTGGAGGGCACAAACAAAACCTTGTGCAAACCAGGACCCAGGAGAAAGGAGCAGTGATCACACAAGAGACTGACCCAGACTTGACTGTGAATGTCCAGGAGTCTCCAACGGAGTTGTGGGTGGGCAGTGGCCTGCTGCAGGGTTGGGGGAACTGAGTGTGTCAGTATATGCACGGGATCTTTTGAAGGAGGTTGTCATTATCTTCAATCAGTTCAGTTCAGTTCAGTCGCTTAGTCACGTCCAACTCTTTGCGACCCCATGGACTGCAGCACAACAGGCCTCCCTGTCCATCACTAACTCCCGAGTTTACTTAAACTCATATCCACGGAGTTGGTGAAGCCATCCAACCATCTCATCCTCTGTCATCCACTTCCGCCTTCAATCTTTCTCAGCATCAGGGTCTTTTCAAAAGAGTCAGTTCTTTGAATCAGGTGGCCAAAATATTGGAGTTTCAGCTTCAACATCAGTCCTTCCAAAGAATATTCAGGACTGATTTCCTGCAGGATGGACTGACTGTATCTCCTTGAGGTCCCAGGGACTCTCAAGAGTCTTCTCCAGCACCACAGATAAAAAATATCAATTTTGGGCACTCAGCATGCTTTATAGTCTAACTCTCACATCCGTACATGGCCTTAACTAGATGGACCTTAGTTGGCAAAGCAAATTTCTGCTTTGTAATAAGCTGTCTAGGTTGGTCATAGCTTTTCTTTCAAGGAGTAAGCATCTTTTAATTTCATGGCTGCAGTCACCATCTGCAGTGATGTTGGAGCCCCCAAAAATAAAGTCTGACAATGTTTCAACTGTTTCCCCATCTATTTGCCATGAAGTGATGGGACTGAAGGCCATGATCTTAGTTTTCTGAATGTTGAGCTTTAAGCCAACTTTTTCACTTTCCTCTTTCACTTTCATCAAGAGGTTCTTCAGTTCCTTTTCACTTTCTGCCATAAGGGTGGTGTCATCTGCATATCTGAAGTTATTGATATTTCTCCCAGCTATCTTGATTCCAGCTTTTGTTCCATCCAGCCCATTGATCTCATGATGTACCCTGTATAAAAGTTAAATAAGTAGGGTGACAATATACAGCCTTGAAGTACTCCTTTTCCTATTTGGAACCATGTTCTTTCATATCCAGTTCTAACTGTTGTTTACTGATCTGCATACAGATTTCTCAAGAGGCAGGTCAGGTGGTCTGGTATTCCCATCTCTTGGAGAATTTCCAGTTTGTTGTGATCCACACAGTCAAAGGCTTTGGCATAGTCAATAAAGCAGAAATGTAACTTTCTCTGGAACTTTCTTCCTTTTTCAACGATCCAGCAGATGTTGGCAATTTGATCTCTGGTTCCTCTGTCTTTTCTAAAACCAGCATAAACATCTGGAAGTTCACAGCTCACATATTGTTGAAGTCTGGCTTGGAGAATTTTGAGCGTAACTTAAGCATTACTAGCGTGTGAGATGAGTGCAATTGTGTAGTAGTTTGAGCATTCTTTGGCATTGACTTTCTTTGGGATTGGAATGAAAACTGACTTTTTCCAGTCCTGTGGCCACTGCTGAGTTTTTCAAATTTGATGGCATATTGAGTACAGTACTTTCACAGCATCATCTTCTAGGATTTGAAATAGCTCAACTGTAATTCCATCACCTCCTGTAGCTTTGTTCGGAGTGATGCTTCCTAAAGCCAACCTGACTTCACATTCCATGATGTCTGGCTCTAGGTGAGTGATCATACCATTGTGATTATCTGGGTCATGAAGATCTGTTTTGTATAGTCTTTCTGTGTATTCTTGCCACCTCTTCTTAATATCTTGCTTCTGTTAGGTCCATACCATCTCTGTCCTTTACTGAGCCCATCTTTGCATGAAATGTTCCCTTGGTATCTACTTTTCTTGAAAAGACCTCTAGTTTTTTCCCATTCTATTGTTTTCCTCTATTTCTTTACACTAATCACTGAGGAAGTCTTTCTTATATCTCCTTGCTATTCTTTGGAACTCTGCATTCAAATGGGCATACCTTCATTACCTCCTCCATACTTTGGTCTCAGGTTAACAACAGGGAGAGAACACAGCCCCGCCCATTAACAGAAAATTGGATTAAAGACTTACTGAGCATGGCCCCGCCCATCAGAACAAGACCCTGTTCAGTTCAGTTCAGTTGCTCAGTCGTCTCCGACTCTTCATGACCCCATGAATCACAGCACGCCAAGCCTCCCTGTCCACCACCAACTCAAACTCATGTCCATCAAGTCAGTGATGCCATCCAGCCATCTCATCCTCTGTCATCCCCTTCTCCTCCTGCCCCCAATCCCTCCCAGCATCAGGGTCTTTTCCAATAAGTCAACTCTTCACATGAGGTGGCCAAAGTATTGGAATTTCAGCTTTAGCATCAGTCCTTCCAATGAATACCCAGGACTGATCTCCTTTAGGATGGACTGGTTGGATCTCCTTGCAGTCCAAGGGACTCTCAAGAGTCTTCTCCAGCACCACAGTTCAAAAGCATCAATTCTTCAGTGCTCTGCTTTCTTTATGGTCCAACTCTTACATCCATACATGACCACTGGAAAAACCATAGCCTTGACTAGATATAAGTGAAATAAGTAGGGTGACAATATACAGCCTTGAAGTACTCCTTTTCCTATTTGGAACCATGTTCTTCCATATCCAGTTCTAACTGTTGCTTACTGACCTGCTTTGTTGGCAAAGTATATCTCTGTTTTTCAATATGCTCTCTAGATTGGTCATGACTTTTCTTCCAAGGAGTAAGCGTCTTTTAATTTCATGGCTGCAGTCACCATCTGCAGTGATTTTGGTGCCCAAAAATATAAAGTCTGATACTGTTTCCACTGTTTCCCCATCTATTTGCCATGAAGTGATGGAATCAGATGCCACAATCTTTGTTTTCTGAATGTTGAGTTTTACGCCACCTTTTTCACTCTATTTCATCAAAGGCTTTTTAGTTCCTCTTCACTTTCTGCCATAAGGGTGGTGTCATCTGCATATCTGAGGTTATTGATATTTCTCCTGGCAATCTTGATTCTAGCTTGTGCTTCTTCCAGCCCAGTGTTTCTCATGATGTACTTTGCATTTAAGTTAAATAAGCAGGGTGACAATATACAGCCTTGACATACTCCTTTTCCTATTTTCCTGTCAGTTTCCCCCATAATCAGTCTCTTCCATCAGAAAGCTTCCCTAAGCCTGTTATCCTTATCCCTAAAAGAGCAGATAGAAAACCAAAACCACAGAAAACTAATCAAACTGATTAAAGGACCACAGCCTTGTCTAACTCAAGGAAACTATGAGCCATGCCCTGTAGGGCCACACATAATGGATGGGTCATGGTGGAGAGTTCTGACAAATGTGGTCCACTGAAGAAGGGAATGGCAAACCACTTCAGCATTCTTGCCTTGAGAACCCCATGAACAATATGAAAAGGCAAAAAGATAGGACAGTGAAAGATGAACTCCCCAGGACAGTAGGTGCTCAATATGCTACTGGAGATCAGTGGAGAAATAACTCCAGAAAGAATGAAGAGACAGAACCAAAGTAAAATAACACCCAGTTGTGGATGTGACTGATGATCAAAGCAAAGTCCAATGCTGTCAAGAACAATACTGCATACGAACCTGAATGTTAGGTCCATGAATCAAGGTGTATTGGAAGTGGTCGAACAGGAGATGGCAAGAGTGAATATTGACATTTTAGGAATCAGTGAACTAAAATGGACTGGAATGGGCAACTTTAACTCAGATGATCATTATATCTACTACTGTGGGCAAGAATCCCTTAGAAGAAATGGAGTAGGCCTCATAGTCAACAAAATAGTCTAAAATGCAGTACTTGGTCCAATCTTAAAAGCGACAGAATGATCTCTGTTCATTTCCCAGGCAAAACATTCAGTATTACAGTAATCCAAGTCTATGACTCAACCAGTAACACTGAAGAAGCTGAAGTTGAAAGGTTTTATGAAGATCTACAAGACCTTCTAGAAGTAACACCCAGAAAAGATGTCGTTTTCATCACAGAGGACTGGAACACAAAAGTAGGAAATCAAGAGATACCTGTAGTAACAGGCAAATTTGGCCTTGGTGTACAAAATGAAGCAGGTCAAAAGCTAACAGAGTTTTGTCAAGAGAATGCAGTGGTCATAGCAAACACCTACAAGAGTCTTCCTACAAGAGAAGACTCTACACATGGACATCACCAGATGGTCAATACCAAAATCAAATTGGTTATATTCTTTAGCCAAAGATGGAGAAGCTCTGTACAGTCAGCAAAAACAAGACTGGCAGCTGACTGGGGTTCATATCATGTCATGAACTCTTTATTGCAAAATTCAAACTTAAATTGAAGAAAGAAGGGAAAACCACTAGACTATTCAGGTATGACCTAAACCAAATGCCTTATGGTTATACAGTGGAAGTGACAAGTAGATTCAAGGGATTAGATTTGATAGAGTGTCTGAAGAACTATGGACATAGGTTCATGACATTGTAAAGGAGGAAGTGATCAAGACCATCCTCAATAAAAAGAAATGCAAAAAGGCAAAATGTTTTTCTGAGGCGGCCTTACAAATACCTGAAAAAAGAAGAGAAGTGAAAGGCAGAGTAGACAAGGCAAGATATAACCATTTGAATGCAGAGTTCCAAAGAATAGCAAGGAGGGATAAGAAAGCCTTCCTCAGTGATCAATGAGAAGAAATAGAGGAAAACAACAGAATGTTTTCTATAGACTAGAGATCTCTTTGAGGAAATTAGATATACCAAGGGAACATTTCATGCAAAGATGGGAACAAAAAGGGCAGAAATGGTATAGACCTTAGAGAAGCAAACAATATTAAGAAGAGGTGGTAAGAATACACAGAATTATATTAAAAAGATGTTCATGACCCAGATAACCATGATGGTGTGATCACTGGACTAGAACCAGACATCCTGAGCGGGAAGTCAAGTGGGCCTTAGGAAGCATCACTACAAACAAAGCTAGTGGAGGTGATGAAATTCCAGTTGAGCTATTTCAAATCCTAAAAGATAACACTGTGAAAGTACGGCACTCAATATGCCAGCAAATTTGAAAAACTCAGCAGTGGCCAGGGAACTGGAATAGGTCAGTTTTCATTCTAATCCCAAAGAAAGGCAATGCCAAATAATGCCCAAACTACTGCACAATTGCACTCATCTACACACTAGCAAAGTAATGCTTAAAATTCTCCAAGCCAGGCTTCAACAGTACTTGAATCATGAACGTCCAGATGTTCAAGTTGGATTTACAAATGCAAAGGAACCAGAGATCAAATTGCCAACATTGGCTGGATCATTGAAAAAGTAAGAGAGTTCTAGAAAAATATCTACTTCTGCTTTATTGACTACACCAAAGCCTTTGACTGTGTAGATCACAACAACCTGTGGAAAATTCTTAAAGAGATGGGAATACCAGACCACCTGACCTGCCTCCTGAGAAATCTGTATGCAGGTCAGGAAGCAACAGTTAGAACTCAACAACAACGGACTGGTTCCAAAGAGCAAAAGGAGTACATCAAGGCCGTATATTGTCACCCTGCTTATTTAACGTATATGCAGAGTACATCATGAGAAATCCAGGCTGGATGAAGCACAAGCTGAAATCAAGATGTCCAAGAGAAATATCCATAACCTCAGATATGCAGATGATACCACCCTTTGGCAGAAAGCAAAGAGGAACTGAAGAGCCTCTTGATGAAAGTGAAAGAGGAGAGTGAAAAAGTTGGCTTAAAACTCAACACTCAAAAAATGAAGATCATGGCATCTGGTCCCATCACTTCATGGCAAATAGACGGGGAAACAATGGAAACAGTGAGAGACTTTATTTTTTTGGGCTCCAAAATCACTGCAGATGGTGACTGCAGCCATGAAATTAAAAGACACTTGCTCCTTGGAAGAAAAGCTATGACCACTTTAGACAATATATTAAAAAGCAGAGATATTACTTTGCCAACAAAGGTCCATCTAGTCAAAGCTGTGGTTTTTCCAGTAGTCATGTATGGATGTGAAAGTTGGACTATTTGAAAAGCTGAATGCTGAAGAATTGATGTTTTTGAACTGTGGTGTTGGAAGACTCTTGAGAGCACCTTGGACTGCAAGGAGGTCCAACCAGTCCATCCTAAAGGAGATCAGTCTTTAATATTGACAGGAAGGACTGTTGCTGAAGCTGAAACTCCAAAACTTTGACTACCTGATGCAAAGAGCTGACTCATTTGAAAAGACCTTAATGCAGGGAAAGATTGAAGCCAGGAGAAAAAGGGGACAACAGAGTATGAGATGGTTGGATGTTATCAATGACTTGATGGACATGAGTTTGAGCAAGCTCTGGGAGTTGGTGATGGACAGGGAAGTCTGGTGTGCTCTAGTCCATGGGGTTGCAAAGAGTCAGACATAACTAAATGAGTGAACTGATGAAACTCTTGTAAAATAACATAGGAAAAAATCTAAATGGTCTTTGTGCATCACCATGACTGTTAAATACAACAACGATACAGTCTATCAAAAAATGTAAGAAATAGGACTTAACTAAAATTTAAAATGTATACTTTATGAAAGACATTGGCAAGAAAGTGAGAAGACAAGCCATAGACTGAGAAGAAATATTTGCAAAGACACAACTGATAAAGCTTTCCAATGTGGCACTTGTGGTCAATAACCTGTCTGCCAATGTAGGAGACATAGGAGACATGGGTGATCCCTGGTTCAGGTAGATCCCTGGTGAAGGGAATGGCAACCCACTTAAACATTCTTGCCTGGAGAATCTCATGGACGGAGGAGCCTGGCAGGCTATGGTCAATTGGGTTGTGAAGAGTCGGACACTAAAGCGACTTAGCACGCACACCCAATAAAGACTTATTCCCAACATATAGAGCTCTTAAAACCCAACCTAACAACCCAACCAAAAAATGGACAAAATATCTGAGCAGCACCTTCACCTACAAAGATAAATAGAGAGCAAATAAGTATAATAAATGAAATCTGGCATCATATTCAACAGAGAATTACAAATTAAACAAAAATTAGACACCACTATACACCTGTTGATCTTCCCTAGTGGCTCAGATGATAAAGGATCTGCCTGGAATTCAGGAGACCTGGCTTCAATTCCTGGGTTGGAAAGACCCCCTAACAAAGGGAATGGCTACCCATTCCAGTATTCTTGCCTGGAGAATCCCATGGACAGAGGAGCCAGGCAGGCTACAGTCCATGAGATCCCAAAGAGTTGGACATGACTGGGGGACTAAGCACATAAACATATTAGGATTTTGAAAATCCAAGACATTAACAACACCAAATGCTAGCAAGGATATGCAGCAAGAGGAACTCTTATTCATTGTCGGTGGGGATGGAAAATGGTATAGCCAGTATAGTTCTTCCATGTTTGGTAGAATTTGCCTGTGAAGCCATCTGATCTTGGACTTTTGTTTGTAGAGAGTTCCATTTTTTTTTCAGATTCTATTTTACTTTCATGACTGGTATGTTTAAATTATCTCTTTTTCAAGGTCCTACTGTATAGCCCAGGGAACTATATTCAATACCCTGTGATAAATCATAATGGAAAATAAAAAAAGATTGTATACATATGTGTAGCTGAATCACTTTAGTGTACAATAGAAATTAACACAAGACTGTAAATCAAGTATACTTGAAGAAAATAAATTTAAAAATTGTATAGCCACTTCAGAAAACAGTTTGCAACCACTTATAAAACTAAACATACTCTTGTTATATGATCCAGCAACCATCCATATTCCTTGGTATTTACCCATATCAGTTAAAAACTTATGTCCACAAAAAACCTGAATACTAATTATTATAGAAAAATGATTTATAACTGTCAAAACTGGAAAGCAGCCATCATGTCCTTCAGTATTTGAACTGATAAATTGTCGTGCATACAGACAATGGAATATTATTTATTGCTAAAATAAATGACTTATCCAGCCACAAAAAGACAATTTTACTGTTTAGTCTCAACGTCACGTCCAACTCTTTTGCAACCCTATGGACTATAGGCTGCCAGGCTCCTCTGTCCATGAGATTTCCCAGGCATGAATACCAGAGTGCATTGCCATCTCCTTCTCCAGGGGATCTCAGAGATCAAGCTCAAATCTCCTGTACTGTCAGGAGGATCCTTTACCACTGAGCCACCTGGGAAGTCCACAGAAAGAAATGAAAGAGCCTTAAATACATATTACCAAGTGAAAGAAGACAGTATAAAAAAGTCATACAGTATAATTCCAACTATATAACACTCCAGAAAAGGCAAAACCATGAAGACAAAAAAAAAAAACAAAAAACTGGTTGTCAGAGGTCAAGGGGAGTGAGGGACAAACAGGCAGCATGTGGAGGATTCTTAGGACAATGTAATTATTCTGTATGATGCTATAATGGTGGAGACATGTCACAGGTTTGCCCAAATGCATAGGATGTGCAACACTAAGGTTTAAGTCTAAATATGAAGAATAGATTTCAGGGTGATAGATGTATTAATGTAGGTTCATCAGTTGTTGACAAATGTACCATTCTGGTGAGGGAATACTGATAGTGGGGAAGGTTATGGAGCTGTGTGGAGACAGGAAGCAGTGCGGGTATAAAGCAATTTTCTGCATTTTCCATTCAATTCTGATGTGAACCTAAAATTGCTCTAAAAACATAGTATATTAAAAAACACGCATCAAAAACAAATCTTTTTTTTTTTAATATAAAATCATTGTTGCTTTCAAACTAATCACCAGATACTTGGCTTTGTTTTTGAGTTCCTTTCGTTCAATGTTCTTTAACACTCCCCTAAACAACTGACTATTCCATTTGCATTAGAGTGAATCATATGAACTCGCTATTTCTTATGATCCAAAGTTGTCAAATACTGGCAATTTCAACTAACTCAAATTAAGTTAAAAAGGAAATAAACCACAGTAAAAAGCTAGTGCCTAGCTTATAAAAAGCAAGTTTATTAAAGGGCTTCCCTGTGGTTCAGATGGTAAAGAACCCGCCTGCCAACGAAGGAGACACAAGAGACGAAGTTTCCATCCCTGGGTTGGGAAGGGCCTCTGAAGAAGGAAGTGACAACCCACTCGAGTATTCTTGCCTTGGAAATCCCATGGACAGAGGAACTTGGTGGGCTATGGTCCATGGGGTCTCAAAGAGCTGGACATGACTGAGCACAGCACATGCAAGTTTCTTAAACATTATTTCTTTAACGCTTGCACATGATTTGAGTCAGAATGAAGAAATCATCTGGGCATTAGTCAAGAAATGGCTACGAAAAAATATTTTCTAGGGTTATAGGAAACTGGGTCCTCATGCCTTATATATAAGATGGATTAATTGTTTTTCTGGCCACATGTCATATCTGCTCAACAACAGGAAATAAAGGATATATAATCTTTTAACCAACAAATTAAATAAATAAGAAATTATAAAGAAGTGCAATGCAAGCTCAATTTTAATCCAATTTTCACTCTTACTCTCCCCTAGGCTCAAAGATACAGAAAAATAAACCTCCAAATAGACTTATACAGAAATATTCTTCCGGTTTAATCTATGTGAATTTGCAAGGTTCCCAATGCTGCTAAATTTTGTCATTTAAAAAAACAATAAATAAAAACAAAAAGTATTGATTTCAATTTATCAACTTTGCAGAAACATCATGTGGCCTCAAGTTTTTGTGAATCATCAGCATTTGTCTAAGGGCTATCTTGAAGTCAAGCAATTAAATTCTCCCTCCTGCTTTTGCTATCTGTGTTACCTTACTCCAAGTCTCAAGTTCCTCATCAAAAACTGAGGATAGCAATAGTACCTATCTCACAAGTTTGCAATGTGGAAAAAATGGACTGAAAATTATTTACCAAAGAGAGAAATGCTATAATGCATCATGCTGTTATTTAGTTGCTCAGTCGTGTCTGACTCTCTCCGACGCCATGGACTAGCCCACAGGCTCATCTGTCCATGGGGATTCTCCAGGCAAGAATACCTGAGTGTTCTCCAGAAGAATACCACTTCTCCAGGAGATCATCCCAACCTAGGGATCAAAATCAGGTCTCCTGCATTGAAGGCAGATTCTTTACTGTCTGAGCCACCAGGGAAGAAACATAATGTATGTCATGTATGTGCAGTTGCTCAGTCTTGTCCGACTCTTTGTGACCCCATGGACTGTAGCCCACCAGGCTCCTCCGTCCATGGGATTTTCCAGGCAAGAATACTGTAGTGGGTTGCCATTTCCTTCTCCATGAGATCTTTCCTACCCAGGGATTGAACCCAGGTCTCCCAAACTGTAGACAGATGCTTTACCATCTGAGCCACAAGGGAAGCCATAGACTTCAATTGGACTAAATATTTAAAGACTAGTTTACAAAATTATTTTTAAAAGAATCAACTTAATTTTTACTTTAAGGATCAGATTTTATTTTATTTTTTGTCACTTCATTTTTTAACTGGAGGATATTTTGTGGTTTTCTGTCATACATCGACAAGAATCAGTCATAGGTATTACCCATGTCCCCTCCCTCCCAAACTCCCTGCCATCTACCCTTCTAGATTGTCACAGAGCACCTGTTGGAGTACCCCAAGTCATACTGCAACTTCTCACTGGCTATCTATTTTACATATGGTATTATAAACTTCCATGTTAATTTCTCCATACAACTCACGCTCTCCTGCCTCCCCTCCCCCTATGTCCCTAGGTCTGTTTTCTATGTTTGTTTCTCCATTGCTGCCCTGAAAATAAATTTATCAGTACCATCTTTCTAGATTCCATATATATGCATTAGTATACAATATCTATATTTCTCTTTCTATTTACTTCATGCTGTATAATAGGCTCTAGGTTCACCTCATTAGATCTGACTCAAATGTGTTCCCTTTTATGGCTGAGTGGTATTCCATTGTGTGTATGTACCATAGCTTCTTTATCCATTCATCTGTCAATAGACATCTAGATTGCTTCCACGTTCTAGCTATCCTAAATAGTGCTGCAATGAACATTGGGGTACATGCGTCTTTTTCAGCTTTGGTTTCCTCAGGGTATATGGCTAGTAGTGGGATTGGGTTGGATCCCTGGATCAAGAAGATCCCCTAGAGGAGGGAATGGCAACCTACTCTAGTGTTCTTGCCTGGAGAATCCCATGAACAGAGGAGCCTGGCAGGCTACAGTCCATGGGGTTGCAAAGTGTTGGACATGACTAAAGTGACTCAGCCCAGCACAGGGCTACAGATACTTTGTAACACAAAGTATGCTATATTCCATTACATTTATTAGTGTGAAGGGTATATGTGTTTCAAAAAGTGATTTTAGCTACTTGATATATTGATTTAAACCCCGTCAATGCTCTTTTAATTAATTTGAGACAAGACCAACTAATATTTCACTTTACAACTGGCAGGAGTTATAAATCAATTTTATAATGGCAACAATCTACATGAACCAGGTTAGTCCAAACGGCATTCTGCTAAATAACGAGCTAAATCACCCACTTAATTTTTTATGAAAGCAACTAAGATGGTTAAAGGAAAACTGAGTTTGAAACTCAGAAATAGCCAACAAGTTTATGTGTTATGTCCATTGCATACATTCTTTATAGCTTTAAATAAAGACATAATCTTCCTGCAGGAAGTACAGAAACAAGAAGCACCTAAAAGAAGCAGAAAAGATTAAGAAGGGGGAAAAATACTCAGAATTATACAAAAAAGGTCCTAACAACCCATATAATCATGATGGTGTGATCACTCACCTAGAGCTAGACGTCCTAGAGTGTGAAGTCAAGTGGGCCTTAGAAAGCATCACTGTGAACAAAGCTAGTGGAGGTGATGGAATTCCATCTGAGCTATTTCAAATCCTAAAAGATGATGCTGTGAAAGTGCTGCACTCAGTATGCCAGCAAATTTGAAAAACTCAACAGCAGCCACAGGACTGGAAAAGGTCAGTTTGCTTTCCAACCCCAAAGAAGGGCAATGTCAAGGAATGTTCCAACTAATTATTGTAGTGCGGCAGTTAGTGTCTAAAATGTACTCTATGGTTCTGATATAGTTACTGTTTTTCACCCAAAGTTCCCAGTCTACAGATTAGGAGTAATTTGTATTATGATTCATGAACTGTATAAAGACATTGACTACTCTTCTAAGTTGATTTTTCACTGAAGTATAGTTGAATTACAATATTGTGTTATATACTGCTGTACAGCAAAGTGAATCATTATACACACACATATATCCATATATGCATTCTTTTCTGCATTCTTTTCTAGTGTGGTTTATCACAGGATATTAAATATTCCCTGTGTTATATAGTAGGGCCTTGTTTATCCATTCTATATACACCAGTTTGCATCTTCTAATCCCAAACTCCCCACTCCTACACTCTCCCACCCACCTCCCCCTTGGCAACCACCAATCTATTCTCTGCATCTCAGATTTTGTTTATGTTTCACAGATGGGTTCATTTGAAAACACTGACCATTTTTATTTAGAAAGTAAAAGCTAAGATGTTTTTTTAGGCTGGTGTGGGATATTCTGCTGTACAACCAAAAGGTACTGATCTTTACAATGCATTTAATAATGATTAAAATATAACTTGTTGCCTGTTACTTAACATTCTACAGAATAGTCAATTCTGAAGTCATAAATATCTAATATAACACTTCATATTATTCCTCAGGCTTAGCTGTACTAAAGATAAACTGATGAAAAATATTCTGATCCACTTAAATGAGTCTGGCATAGTATTCAGATTGAACCTACTAAATGTCTTAAAGAGGTGAGGAATATTTGCACAGTTCTACTTTTGTTTTTTGACTAGGGAAAACAACCAAAAAGTATAAAGCGGGATTATGAGATTTTTTTTGGAGGAAATAAACATGTTTTGTGTTTTAGTAAATCAATATGATGGCTCCACTAGCTATAAGTTCATATACTTGATATGTGAAAACTCTGAGGGAATGGGTGCCAGGAAAACCTCAATTGTAACAGATGAGTTACTGGAATCTCAGTGATGATAACTCTGAAGTTAAAAATTCATGGGGGGCTAACTTATACCTGCCTTTCCCCATCCCCCATATTGCAAAAATTACCTTCAGGAGCTCAACCAAGATTCCTATTCTAAATACTGGAGAAAAATTCCCTCTTGCTTCTGGCAAAGGGAAGGGTACAAGAGCCATCTTGAAATGAGTCAGCGCACTATGTTCTTCCTAAATAGCATGGCATCAGAAGAAACGAACTAACCACAGCCTAAACTGCTGGGGTTTTATCACAGCCTAACTGATCTGGGAAAGGAAATACCCAACTCTAGTTTCACTCAAGCTAACCTATCCCCTTGTCCCACACCTAAGGAGACAAGGGAAAAACGGAGAAACATTTTTGAAGTTCACAGGCCAGAAGCAGAGACTCACTGAAAGACTGAGAGCTAATACAAAGACTATGGAATTCTTCCCCTTCCCCCACACTTCCAAACCATATCACCAAAGGCTTATTTATAACAGCTCCTTATACACAGTATATTGACTCTTGCTGTTAAAAAAAAAATTATAAGGCATACCAAAAAGCTGAAAATAGAATCTGAAGAGACAGAACAGCATCAGAATCAGATATGGCAGGAATGTTGGAATTATAGACCAAAAATTTTTAAACATACATGATTAATATGTTAAGGCTCTCAGAGATAAAGTAGACAGTGATAGAATAAAAAACAAAGAGATATTAGCTTTGAAAATTCCCTGAGTATACAAAACCAGTTTAGTCATACAAACAAAGCTTAATTTAGCTTATTTTGCAAGGCAAACTTGACCTGGGTCGTTTCTCTCTTATACCTCTGGAAATCATAAGAAAAACTTCAACTCTTTCCCACAATTGAAATGAAGGAACCACTAACCTATTTCCTATTGTAATCACTTAAGAAAATTCTATTATAACTAATCACAATGAAGGATAAACAGTTTCTGCCTTCTCAGTGTATATGCTGCTTTATAATAATATGCCCCTGAGCCTCATTTCATGTTCGGTTTGAATGATTCCAGTCCGTGAACTGTTTCTGGCATCTGCAAAGTAAACTTTCACTAATTATCTACTTTGGTGATTCATCAGTTTTGCCTCTTCTATTTTTGACCTCTGACAACAGCATGCAAGAAGAGAATGGCAATGAAGCAAAGAGATAGAAACCCTAAAGAGAAAAACATATTAGAGATTTAAAAAAAAAAATGTAATAGAAATAAAGAAAGTCCTTGACAGACAGGCTTATTAGTAGACTGAAAATAGTTGAGGGAGAAAAAATCTCTAAGCTAGAGTATGTATCAATAGAATCCTCAAAACCAGAAAAATAAAAAGAATGACAACTTAAACAGAACAGAATACGCAAAGATCATGAGAAAACTATCAAAAGGTGTAATATACACATAATATGAATAACAAAGAGAGAGGCGGACTGAAGAAATATTTAAAACAGTAATTACTGAGAATTTCCTCCAAATAAATATTAGACACCAAACCACAGACTCAGGAAAATCAAAGAACATCAAACAGTATAAAAGCCCTTCCCTCACCAAAAATTCTACAGGCATATTATTTTTAAATTACAGAAAATTAAAGATAAAGACAAAATTCTGAAAGAAGTCAGAGAAAAAAACACACCATACATAGACAGAAAAAAAAAAAAGAATTACATCCAATTCTCAGAAACCATATAAGCAAAAAAGAGAACAGAGTGAAATATTTAAAGCATTGAGAGAAAAAATTCATCAACTTAAAGTCTGTACCCTTCAAATTTATCATTCAGAGTGAAGAAGAAATAAAGATTTTCTCATACAAACAAAATTGAGGGAATTTCTTGCCAGTAGAACTGCTTCATAAGAAATGTTAAAAGAAGTTCTTTAGAAAGAAGGAAAATAATATAGGTCAGAAAGTTGGCTCTAAATCAACAAAAGAAGAATACAGAGAAAGGAATCAGTGAAGGCAGAATAAAATTTTTCCTTTATTCTTATGCTTAATTGACCTAACCTATACCAGTTTGTTCAAAATCATAATAGCAACAATGCATTCAATTATGCATGTTTATATATATATATATCATGTATATGATATATATATCAGTCCAGTTCAGTCACTCAGATATGTCCAACTCTTTGAGACCCCATGGACTGCAGCACACCAGGCTTCCCTGTCCATCACCAACTCCCAGAGTTTACTCAAGCTCATGTCCATTGAGTCAGTGATGCCATCCAACCATCTCATCCTCTGTCATCCTCTTCTCCTCTCTTCAATCTTTCCCAGCATCAGGGCCTTTTCAAAAGAGTCAGCTCTTCGCATGAGGTGGCCAAAGTATCGGAGTTTCAGCTTCAACATCAGTCCTTCCAGGGAATATTCAGGACTGATCTCCTTTAAGATGGACTGGTTGGATCTTCTTGCAGTCCAAGGGACTCTCAAGAGTCTTCTCCAACACCACAGTTCAAAAGCATCAATTCTTTGGTACTCAGCTTTCTTTATAATCCAACTCTCACATCCATACATGACTACTGGAAAAAACATAGCCTTGACTAGACAGACCTTTTTGGCAAAGTAATGTTTCTGCTTTTTAATATGCTGTCTAGGTTGGTCATAACTTTTCTTCCAAGGAGCAAGCATCTTTTAATTTCATGGCTGCAGTCACCATTTGCAGTGATTTGGAGCCCCCCAAAATAAAGTCAGCCATTGTTTCCCAATCTATTTGCTATGAAGTAATGGGAACAGATCCCATGATCTTACTTTTCTGAATGTTGAGTTTTAAGCCAAATTTTCCACTCTCCTCTTTCACTTTCATCAAGAGGCTCTTTCGTTCTTCTTCACTTTCTGCCATAAAGGTGGTGTAATCTTGCAATCAATAATCTGAGATTATTGATATTTCTAACGGCAATCTTGATTCCAGCTTGTGCTTCTTCCAGCCGAGTATTTCTCATGATATACTCTGCATATAAGTTAAATAAGTAGGGTGACAATATACAGCCTTGATGTACTCCTTTTCCTATTTGGAACCAGTCTGCTGTTCCATGTCCGATTCTGTTGCTTACTGACCTGCATACAGATTTCTCAAAAGGCAGGTGAGGTGATCTGGTATTCCCATCTCTTTCAAAATTTTCCACAGTTTATTGTGATCCACACAGTCAAAGGCTTTGGCATAGTCAATAAAGCAGAAATAGACATTTTTCTGGAACTCTCTTGCTTTTACAATGATCCAGCGGATGTTGGCAATTTGATCTCTGTTTCCTCTGGTATTTTCTAAAACCAGCTTGAACATCTGGAATTTCTTGCTTCATGTACTGTTGAATCCTGGGTTGGAGTATTTCAAACATTACTTTACTAGCGGGTGAGATGAGTGCAATTGCTTGGTAGTTTGAGCATTCTTTGGCATTGCCTTTCTTTGGGATTGGAATGAAAACTGACCTTTTCCAGTCCTGTGGCCACTGCTGAGATTCCCAAATTTGCTGGCATATTGAGTGCAGCACTTTCACAGCAAGCACGAGGTATATACATCGGGAAGGAAGATAGAAAACTGTCACTGTTTGTAAATGACATGATCATCTATACAGAAAATCTGAAAGAACTGACCCCAAAAATCCTCCTGAAAATAAACAATTAGAGCAAGGTTGTTCTGTGAGCCCGCCAAGCGTTACCATGTGGTATTAGAGTTTTTCCCAGGAAAGATGTTTTTTTCTTTTCTTTTTTTCTCTCTCCGGTGATCTCATGGTTTGTATTGCTTTCTCACATCAGCTCCCTTACCGTAATGACTATGCAGCTCGCACGTCCCTGCCCAGCCCCCAATTGCTAACTGTGGTGTAAATGGTTAGGTTCGTATTCTGTGGGGTTTTTTTCTTCCCAGTTATGTTGCCCCCTGAGATTCTAAAACTCCCGACAGACAAGCCTGTGAGAGGGTTTCCTACTGTGTCGAAACTTCTCCTCGTTCATGACTCCCTCCTCACGATGGGTCTATGTCCCTAAATCTTTCATTTCTGATTTTGTCTTTTATATTTTTTCCTCTGAAAACAAACAATCAAAGCTAGTGGAGGTGATGGAATTCCGGTTGAGCTATTTCAAATCCTAAAAGATGATGCTGTGAAAGTGTGTCACTCAATATGCCAGCAAATTTGGAAAAGTCAGCAGTGGCCACAGGACTGGAAAACGTCTGTTTTCATTTCAATCCCAAAGAAAGGAAATGCCAAAGAATGCTCAAACTACCACACAATTGCAGTCATCTCACACGCAAGCAAAGTAATGCTCAAAATTCTCCAAGCCAGACTTCAACAGTATGTGAACTTCCAGATGTTCAAGTTGGATTTAGAAAAGGCAGAGAAACCAGAGATCAAATTGCCAACATCCGCTGGATCATTGAAAAAGCAAGAGAGTTCCAGAAAAACATCTACTTCTGCTTTATTGACTATGCCAAAGCCTTTGACTGTGTGGATCACAAGAAAGCGTGGAAAATTCTTAAAGAGATGGGAATACCAGACCACCTGACCTGCATCCTGAGAAATCTGTTCGCAGGTCAAGAAGCAACAGCTAGAATTGGACATGGAACAACAGATTGGTTCCAAATAGGGAAAGGAATACTTCAAGGCTGTACATTGTCACCCTGCTTATTTAGCCTACATGCAGAGTACATGATGTGAAATGTCAGGCTGGATGAAGCACAAGCTGGAATCAAGATTGCCGGGAGAAATATCCATAACCTCAGATATAGAGTTGAAACCACCCTTATGGCAGAAAGTGAAGCAGAATTTAAGAGGCTTTTGATGAAAGTGAAGGACGAGAGTGAAAAAGTTGATTTAAAACTCAACATTAAAAAAATGAAGATCATGGCATCTGGTCCCATCACTTCATGGCAAATAGATGAGGAACCAGTAGAAACAGTGGCAGACTTTATTTTCTTGGGCCCCAAAATCACTGTAGATGGTGACTGCAGCCATGAAATTAAAAGACCCTTGCTCTTTGGAAGAAAAGCTATGACCAACCTAGACAGCATATTAAAATGCAGAGACATTACTTTGCCAACAAATGTCCATCTAGTCAAAGCTTTGTTTTTTCCAGTAGTCATGTATGAATGTGAGAGTTAGACCAGAAAGAAAGCTGATTGCCAAAGATTTTATGCTTTTGAACTGTGGTGTTGGAGAAGACTCTTGAAAGTCCCTTGAATTGCATGGAGATCCAACCAGTCAATCCGAAAGGAAATCAGTCCTGAATATTCATCGAAAGGACTGATATTGTAGCTAAAACTCCAATACTTTTGCCACCTGACTTGAAGAACTCACTCCTTGGAAAAGATCTGATGCTGGGAAAGATTCAAGGCAGGAGGAGAAGGGGATGACATCACCAATTTGATGGACATGAGTCTGAGCAAGCTCTGGGAGTTGGTGATGGACAGGGAAGCCTGGCATGCTGCAGTCCATGGGGTTGCAAATAATCGGACAAGACTGAGGGACTGAACTGAACTGAAGAGCAAGGTTGTAGGTTACAAGGTTAATATACATAGGGCAATTGCTTTCCTACATATCAACAAAAAACAGGTGAAATTTCAAATTAAAAACACAGTACTGTTTATATTAGCACCTAAATAAGTGAAACAGGTAAAATCCAACAAAATATGTTCAAGACATCAGCGAGTGAAACTGGAAACTTCTGATGAATGAAATCAAAGAGGACCAAATAAATGGAGAGATATTCCATGTTCATAGACAGGAAACTCAATACTGTAAGGTATTGGTCCTCCCAATTTGAGCTATAGATTTAATGCAATACCAATTAAAATTCCAGAAAGTTATGCTATGGACAAACTACAACAAGACACAACCATGTCTATTACAATGACAAAAACAAAATCGACAATCCCAAGGACTAGTGATGACAGAGTGCCACTAAGAGGAGTGAATTTTACTTCATGTAAAACATACCATTATACAGGACTGGAAATGCTACTGGGGCCCCAGTTTAGCTATGGGGGAAGGGAAATGACCATGGTCATGGTTGCAGTTTAGAGGTAAGTCATTCTGTGGTTGAAAGTGACCATGAAACCTTCAGAGAAGCATATGATACGGATATGCAAATGATTATCGGGATGGTTGGAAAATATTTCTCAGAGTTTCTAAAAACTTCCTAGAAAGGAGAACAGCAGAAGAAAAAATTGTACTCTTTGTAAATCTGCCAAGGAGAGGCTCAGAGTTATTATAGTTCGAGCAATGAAGAAACACAACCTGATGTTATCTTAAGCTGCAAAATAACATATTAATTACATATTATGATCCTTGAAATCTATGATTCTAAGCATAAAGTATGTTTGGACTTAATATCTTCTTACATGATCCTCCTACAAAAATAAAACAAAAAATCCCAAACCAAAAAGGAAAAACAAACAAACAAACACTGAAGGAAACAATCAATACTCCCATTTGTAAACTGAGTGGTCTCTGGACATAACAGAAGCAGAAGATATTAAGAAGAGGTGGCAAGAATACACGGAAGAACTGTACAAAAAAGATCTTCATGACCGAGATAATCATGATGATGTGATCACTAATCTAGAGCCAGACATCTTGGAATATGAAGTCAAGTGGGCCTTAGAAAGCATCACTACGAACAAAGTTAGTGGAGGTGATGGAATTCCAGTTGAGCTATTTCAAATCCTGAAAGATGATGCTGTGAAAGTGCTGCACTCAATATGCCAGCACATTTAGAAAACTCACCAGTGGCCACAGGACTGGAAAAGGGCAGTTTTCATTCCAATCCCAAAGAAAGGCAATGCCAAAGAATGCTCAAACTACTGCACAATTGCACTCATCTCACATACTAGTAAAGTAATGCTCAAAATTCTCCAAGCCAGGCTTCAGCAATACGTGAACCATGAACTCCCTGATGTTCAAGCTGGTTTTAGAAAAGGCAGAGGAACCAGAGATCAAATTGCCAACATCCACTGGATCATGGAAAAAGCAAGAGAGTTCCAGAAAAACATCTATTTCTGCTTTCTTGACAATGCCAAAGCCTTTGTGTGGATCGCAATAAACTGTGGAAAATTCTGAAACAGATGGTAATACCAGACCACCTGACCTGCCTCTTGAGAAATCTGTATGCGGGTCAAGAAGCAACAGTTAGAACTGGACATGGAACAACAGACTGGTTCCAAATAGGAAAAGGAGTACATCAAGGCTGTATATTGTCACCCTGCTTATTTAACTTCTATGCAGAGTACATCATGAGAAACACTGGATTGAAAGAAACACAAGCTGGAATCAAGATTGCCGGGAGAAATATCAATAACCTCAGATATGCAGATGACACCACCCTAATGGCAGAAAGTGAAGAGGAACTAAAAAGCCTCTTGATAAAAGTGAAAGAGGAAAGCGAAAAAGTTGGCTTAAAGCTCAACATTCAGAAAAAGAAGATCATGGCATCTGGTCCCATCACTTCATGGGAAATAGATGGGGAAACAGTGGAAACAGTGTCAGACTTTATTTTGGGGGGCTCCAAAATCACTGCAGATGGTGACTGCAGCCATGAAATTAAAAGACGCTTACTCCTTGGAAGAAAAGTTATGACCAACCTAGACAGCATATTCTAAAGCAGAGACATTACTGTGCCGACTAAGGTCCGTCTAGTCAAGGCTATGGTTTTTCCTGTGGTCATGTATGGATGTGAGAGTTGGACTGTGAAGAAGGCTGAGCACCGAAGAATTAATGCTTTTGAACTGTGGTGTTGGAGAAGACTCTTGAGAGTCCCTTGGACTGCAAGGAGATCCAACCAGTCCATTCGGAAGGAGATCAGCCCTGGGATTTCTTTGGAAGAAATCATGCTAAAGCTGAAACTCCAGTACTTTGGCCACCTCATGGGAAGAGTTGCTTCATTGGAGAAGACTTTGATGCTGGGAGGGATTGGGGGCAGGAGGAGAAGGGGACAACCCAGGATGAGATGGCTGGATGACATCACTGACTCGATGGACGTGAGTCTGAGTGAACTCCGGGAGTTGGTGATGGACAGGGAGGCCTGGCGTGCTGAGATTCATGGGGTCACAAAGAGTCGGATACGACTTAGCCACTGAACTGAAGAGACTTTTAATAGTTAAGCCTAAGTGACACATCTGGCAGACACAATAATCATTCCTAGGTCTCCTGAATCTAAGTATTGTGTTTTGCCCAGTGTATTAGTGACCTCTGTCCACCCACTTGTGCACCCAGGGGTCAGCTAGAGGGGAGGGTATTATAATGAGTGGGCAATAGTGGGCACCACTGGAGTGTCCCCAGTGTCCCAAGACATATTAAAAGCAGAAAATATCTGCTTTTATAAGTGAAGGTGAGAGCATTTAAAGTGCTCTCATCAAGGAACAAGAATAAAAGTCTTAATTTCTCCTTTTCTTGAAGAGGTCAGGCAATAGAGTGTGATGCAAATGCTCACCTAGCAGATAAAGACAGGTTTCTATGTCAGAAAATAAGATTCAAATGTTGTTAATAAAGTATGGGGCTTCTCAGGTGGTGCTAGTGGTGAAGAACCCATCTGCCAGAGCAGAAGATGTAAGAGATGTGGGTTCGATCCCTGGGTTGGAAAGATTCCCTGGAGGGGCATGACTACCCATTCTAGTATTCTTGCCTGGAGAATCCCATGGACAGAGGAGCCTGGTGGACTATAGTCCATAGGTTTGCAATATTCAGTTCTCATGGATAACATGGTTTGTGGGGGGAAAAAAAAAAACAACTTGCGGAGCAAGGTCTGATTGATTTTTGAGGAAAATAAAACCATATCCAGGTAAGTAAAATGGACACCTTCAGTATAATTCTTCTAACCTTCCTTGCCCCACACTAGATACTGCTAGACCTCTCTACTCTCCATCGAGGACTCTCCTTCACTGGAATACATGACCCGTAAATCAGATAGAGGTGGAGAATGACAGTGTGAAATACTTAAAGATAATGTACTTGCTGCTGCTGCTGCTGCTGCTGCTAAGTCGCTTCCATCGTGTCCAACTCTGTGTGACCCCAGAGACGGCAGCCCACCAGGCTCTCTCATCCCTGGGATTCTCCAGGCAAGAACACTGGAGTGGGTTGCCATTTCCTTCTCCAATGCATGAAAGTGAAAAGTGAAAGTAAAGTCGCTCAGTCGTGTCCGACCCTCAGCGACCCCATGGACTGCAGCCCACCAGGCTCCTCCGTCCATGGGATTTTCCAGGCAAGAGTACTGGAGTGGGGTGCCATTGCATTCTCCATAATGTACTTGAGTCTTGTTCATTTCTTTAGAAAGATCTCATCCCATGAAATGGCCCAGACAGTGAAGTCCTGTTCACTTAAGAAATGGCAAGATAGGTAGTACTGGGAGCTGATAAGGGGCATCCCTCTTTCACAGATACTGTGATCACTGGCATCAGACTCATGGTGAATTAATTACATAGAAGAGGCATCTGTTCATGCATTACAACGGCCTTTGGGACCAAGAGGAGCCACCAGAGTGGACAATGCAAATTATGACTTAGCTGAAGAGTGGGTACAATTGATAACTCAGATTCACACACTATCTCAAACCAAGGTAGCTACACATGAGTCTGAGGGGAAAGGAAAACAAGACACCTGTACCACGTGGCACATAAAGTTTATATATTAGAGTTCTGTCAAAGGTTAAAGAAAGGAAAAAGAAAACACTTTGAAAACCCCCATACTATATATAACATCTTTCCTTTCTGTGGATGATGACACTATTGAACAGTTTGGGAAAGTCCATCATAGTTAGTTAAGATAGATGTTTAAAATCAATGGCAAAGCCATCCTGAATCAAAGCTGAAAAAATACAGCCTGATTTGTGATATTAAGGAGATTTGCAGCAATTCACCACCACATCTTTGTGAGATGAATGATAGCATCTGTTAATAGTTAAGAACCAGCTGGCTCAGAAAAATACTAGGGATTTAAAATATATAACATCTTTAAACAAGATAATTAAGATAGCTTGCCAGAAGCCAAACTAATAGATAAATAACTTTTAATATCACATCTATTATTAGGGTTTTAAATAATCATTATATGGCATCAGACAAAAAGGATGTGTTTTCAGAAAGACTGCCTGGCCCAGTAAAGAATACCATGAATATTCACTTAACCTTGTATAATTTATTTTCTGTAGAGACACAGATGGCAAATGACATTCTTATCCTCAGAATATTTCAATGGTGAAAGCCAGAATTTTGTAAAACCCAAAGCAAAATCCCTTAGGGAACTAGCCAAGCAGTATAACAATCCATCATTAATAATTAATGAGTTAATATTAGTGAAGTTATTAGGACAATTCCTGGCATACAGAAGTACTATGTGTTTGATAAAATACAAATAAGTACCATAGTGATGTTGGCGGTATTTCTTTTTAAAAAAAAAAAAAAAAAACCTCTGCTGTTCCTATTTTTCTTTTTTAAAAATTTATTTCATTTTTTAATTTTTGGCCATGCTGAGTCTTCATTGGTACCTGTGGGCTTTCTCTAGTTGCGGAGAGAAGGTTTCACATTTCACGGATTTCACGTTGTGGTGGCTCCTCTTGCTACGGAGCTCGGGCTCAGTCGTTGTGACACATGAGTTTAGTTGCCCCATGCAGGTGGGATCTTCCCAGACCAGGGGTTGAACCCACATCCTCTGCACTGGCAGGTGGACCACCACAGAAGTCCCGGGGGTACTTCTTTATTGACTAAACTTACTATAGCTGGGGCATGATTGTGTTGTACAATATGTCATGTGCAATGTCCAATAAATTGATTGTCTTACCTCCCTTTTTAACTACCACTTATGACAACATAGAAGAACGTAATGAGTTAATTATTTTGTTTACCAAATATCTATGAAGCACTTAGTACCAAGCACTATTCTGAAGACTGGGGACGTAATAGTAACCAAGTAAAACACAAGACCCTACTCCCATGGGAGAGCATTTTCTACTAGGGAAGGAAAGTAACCAGGAGACAATTAACCAAGGATAACTGCAGACAGTTTTATGTATTGTGGGAAAAAAAAAAACCCAATAAGTTATCGTGATAGTGATGGAAGGTTGAAATTATCTGTTCAATCATATCAAAACAACTTTATAAAATAATCCCTTTTGCAAAACAGAAGTCAGCTATTTTTTTTTTTTTTTCATATCTCACTTCTAATCACTCTTGGTCCCTACCGAGGATGTAAACATCCACTCTCTCAAATATCTACTTTGCTATGCATCTTTCACACAGTTCGTGAGTCTGTGCTCAGTCACTCAGTCGTGTCCAACTCTCTGTGAGCCCATGGACCCAAAGCCCGCCATGTTCCTCTGTCTATGGAATTCTCCAGGCAAGAATACTGGAGCGGGTTGCCATTCCCTACTTCAGGGGATCTTCCTGACCTAGGAATGGAACCCACATCTCTTGTGTCTCCTGCATTGGCAGGCAGGTTCTTTACCATTGAGCCACTTGGGAAGCCCCTTCACATTATTAAGCTTACACTCTTGCATCTCTCTAGGGCAAGCACACCTGTGTCACTTGGAGCTTTGCAGAAGAGAAGACACTTCCCCCTCTCCTTGGTCTATGCTAAATACAACCCTGTCTGAGAACTCCACCTTCTTTGTGGAGCTTGTCAATTTATACCACACATTTGTTCTACCCCTACACTTGACTTGGTCCTGGCCTATGCATTGTTTATATATTTTGTTTTCTATATATTATGTTTTTTGACATCTTAAAAATATTTCTGTGGACTTCCTTGATGGTCCGATGGCTAAGAGTCTGAGCTCCAAAGGCAGGGGCCCAGGTTCAATCCCTGGTTAGGGAACAAGATTTCACACGTCTCAGCTAAGTTCGTATGCTGCAACTTATATTGCACATGCTACAACTAAGACCTGGAGCAACCAAATAAATAAGCAAAAAATAAAAATAAAAACTTTCTGCCTGAGGACATACTGTTCTTCTCAGTTCAAGCCAGTTCTTAGATTTGGCTCAGCCTGGATCATGCCTTTGATATTCAGACTAACCAACCCAGAGTCACACATCCTGTATGGCTCATACACCCTAGAAGGCAATTTTCCTCTGCCTTAATCATCCCAGAGCCAGCTATCAGGCAACTAAGAACTATTACTATATTTACGGTCTGCTAAAATTATTTCAATTAGCCAGTGCTAAATTGCTTTCTCTTCCCTGCGTTGCCTTTTACACAGAAAAAATCCAATAAAGGATGTGGCTGCCTAAGGCTCTTCCTTTGCTCCTGTCCTTTCTTTGTTCTGAGTAATGCTAGCACTTCCTCATGCAGCCCTGTGTGGCTTGCTGCACCTCAAGTTCTAGGCTCTGTGAGTATAATAAACTTTGCTTTCCTGAACCTCTATATGTTTCCCTGTGGCTACATATAATTTATCACCACCTAAAAACACACAGATTAGGTTGCTAAAGTCCTACATCCACACTGCCCCTTCCAACCATTTATTTTGCCACTGTTTTGTGAAAACAGCTCTTACTTTGAAGACTATTGTATCCAATTATGTAGCCTCTGATCTCTCATTTGTTATCTTTTACCTGTTGTTCACTTCTGTATGTTTAAAGATGTTTTTATCACCTGGTCCCTAGTCTTCCGAATTTCCACCTCAAGTGGCCCCAATTTTCTGAATGGTTTCAATGTCCTTAAAGATGATGTATTCATGATCCCAGATTCATAATCCCATGTAGTCCTGAATTCAAATGACATTTGTTTTCATGCCATTTCAGTCACATATATGTAACACCATATCCTAGATTTTGCTATCAAAAGAAATTAGTCTTCTTTGGAATAGAAAACCTCAATTTTCAATTCCCTGACTACATCTTTTCCGTTTTTGTACATCAACTATGTCTCTTCCTTGTCTTCATGAAGTACTGCAATCCTTTAACCAAAATGTCTCCCAATTTACCAGTCCCTGCCCATTTTCTTTACCTTGTCAACCTAAGTTAATCACAACTTTAAATGGTCCCTCACTGACATCCACAAACAACGTATCCCTCGATCTTTAGGAAATTCAATATAAGAACTCCATATCTCTCAGCCTACCACACAATCTGAGAAAGTTACACAGTTATCAGATATGATGTCTCCTCAAAGTTGGGCTTCCCTTGTGGCCCAGCTGGTAAAGAATCTGCCTGCAATGCAGGAGACCTGGGTTCGATCCCTGGGTTGGGAAGATTCCCTGGAGAAGGGAAAGGCTACCCACTCCAGTATTCTGGCCTGGAGAATTCCATGCACTGTACAGTCCATGGGGTCCCAAAGAGTCGGACATGACTGAGTGACTTTCACTCACTCACTCCTCAAAGTTGTGGTTGTCAGCCTCAGCGAGGTGTCATGTTGCCTGGCCCTGCCTGTCTATGACCCTATTCACCTACTGGTTCCAATTTCTTGTTATCAGAGTCAAAACCTTCCCAGCCTCCTCAAATCCCCAGTCCTCTTGCGTGCAGGTGTGCTAAGTCGCTTCAGTCATGTCTGACTCTTTGGGACCCTATGGACCATAGCTCACCAGGCTTCTCTGTCCAAGGGATTCTGCAGGCAAGAGTACAGTAGTGGGTTGTCATGCCCTCCTCCTGTGGTCTTCTCAATCCAGGAACTGAACCTGAGTTTCTTATGTCTCCTAAGTTGGCAGGTGGGTTCTTTATCACCAGTACCACCTGGGAAGCACCACCCCCACCCAGTCCTCTTACCTACTGCCATTTCCCCCATTCTTCACAGCAGTTAAAATCCCTGACCATTGTGTTCCTATCTACATAGAAAACTTATTTCCTCTGTTTCCATCCTCCTCTTATTGCAGTTTGAGATTCCCTATAGACTTTTAATTCTTTTTACAGATGTTTATGGCCTGGAATTTCCCAATTTGAACCCAATTTCCATACAGCTGCATGACAACAACCACATTAAAAAAACAGCAACAACAACCAAACCTGATTCCCCTGCTATTTTGAATCTTTCAGTTACTGACTTCAGGATCAGGTACAATATTCCTACAACAATGAAACTGTCTTCCAGTCAAGTCTTCATGCTCCCCTCCCTGCCTCAACCCAAGAAGCCTGTGGTCCTATGGTTGCATTATTCTCTTTTTGCTCCTTTCTTCTGTATCCATCCCAACAACTCCTTCAGCTTTGTCAAGGCCTGGACTCCTACTCACCTTTCAACATTTTCCACAAGGAAGTCTTTACTCGTTCCCATCTGTCCCATTCAAGTATGCCAGGTGTGTCCTCTGTACATTCTCATATCTCAAACTTTAACACATTTTCTCTTAATGATGTCAATTGTCTGGCTCCCTTCTACACTGGAGTATCTTAAGAGCAAAGCCAATTTCATCTCTTCTCTTTTGACTTTTTATTTTGTACTGGAGTATGAGCTTCCCAATACTTTGGCCACCTGATGTGAAGAACTGACTCATTCAAAAAGACCCTGATGCTGGGAAAGATTGAAGATGAGAGGAGAAGGGGACAATAGAGGATGAGATGCTTGGATGGCATCACCGACTCGATGGACATGCGTTTGAGTAAACTCTGCAAGTTGGTGAGGGACAGGCAGGCCTGGCGTGCTGCGGTCCATGGGGTCTCAAAGAGTCAGACACGACTGAGCTACTGAACTGAACTGCACTGACAGGCTTCCCCAATAGCTCAGTGGGTAAAGAATCTGCCAGCAATGTAGAAAACACAGGAGACTTGGGTTCAATCCCTGGGTGGGGAAGATCCCTGGAGGAAGAAATGGCAACCCACTCCAGTGTTCTCCCCTGAAAAATCCCACAGACAGAAGAGCCTAGCAGTCTTCAGTCCAAAGGCTTAGAAAGAATCAGACATGACTGAGCAGGCATCCACTTTGTATTGGAGTATAGCCAATAGACCATGCCACTGATTCAGGTGAACAGCAAAGGAACTCAGACATACACGTACATGTATCCATTCTTCCCCAAACTCCCCTCCCATCCAGGCTGCCATATAACACTGAGCAGATTTCCCTGTGCTATACAGTAGGTCCTTCTTAGTTATCCATTTTAATTACAGCAGTGTGTACATGTCCATCCCAAACTCCCCAACTATCCATCTTTTCATCCACAGGTCTTATTGCAGCTTGAAACACAATTTTTATTTAACAACTAATGATGATAATTTTTAAAACCTTCATCTGCTTATTTAAGTACACTGTGAGATGACTTACTATCTTATATTAGTCCACATTTCTTGAACCATTCATGTAAAACCCACTTGAGTAAAAGCGTACTTATTTTTTAATGCATAGTTCTATTTAAAACTGCAGTTTGCTTCAAAAGATGATAGTGAAAATAACAAGCATTCTCTAAGTGGTTTTGTCCTCTACTCTTCAACAACCACTCTTGTGCCAGCTACTAAATTATCTAGGACACTTGGTTTCTCTGGGATACAGCTATTAATCCTATCTTATTTTTAAGCTGAAATAATAGCACAGAATTTTTTTTTTTTTTTTACACTGATGGGTGGTTTTGAGTGTTGGTCTGTGTATTTCTGGAAGCAGGAAGGAGAGGGAGTAGGCACAGGGTAAATGTAAGAATGGAGCAGCATTAATTATTTTAACTCTATCGTGTCCAATACAATAGCTGCTGAGTAGTGTCCACAACTTAAGACAAATTAAAAATTTAGTTCTTAATAAACAAGATCAGTTCTTTAGTCACGCTAGCTGTATTTCCTAGGCTCAATAGCCACACATGGACAGTGGCTCCATTGTGGACACTGTAGGACCTTTCTGTCGTTGTAGAAATTTTTACTGAATAGTCTTGCTTGAGCTACTGAATTCTATACTTTACACACGTGTGGGTACCTATAGATATAAACTAAAGCAAAGTTAAATAATCAGTTCTTGCACATTTGATACATCTACAAGTAAAATTAATAAAGTCATTTTTATAAAATTAGTCATGTTATCTACAACTGTAAAGAGTCAAATTCGCCAAGCAGGTATCTGTAAGCTTTTAATGAGAACCACTTGACATTACAGATTCAGAGGTTAATTCTCCCATCGGTGTATGCATAAATCTTCCATAAATGTTAACAGGAGAACGTTAATGACAGATGCTCCAAGATCAACATGAGAATAGCTTCTGTCCTATGGAAATCTAGTTTCTTTCCATTCTAATCTACTTGAAATTGTGCTTAATATTTGCAGGATTTATAATGAAATAAAACCTCATTTGTAATGTCTTAACCCCCAAATCTATTTGTTTCATAGTACAAAATTGGGGGTGGTATAGGATAGATTGAGATATTCCCCTAAAATACCCCTACTGATCCTCAGATTCAGGAAAATGATTATCAGGAAGCCCTACTGGCTTTTCCTATTTCCTTCGTTTTCTCTCTTTCTCTCTCTCTCTCTTTAGGAATTAACGAGCTAGTTCTAAAATTTATACAGAATTACAAGGAACCCAGAATAGTCAAATCAACTTTAAATAAGAGTGAAAGTGAAGTCGCTCAGTTGTGCCCAACTCTTAGCGACCCCATGGACTGCAGCCTACCAGGCTCCCCCGTCCATGGGATTTTCCAGGCAAGTGTACTGGAGTGGGGTGCCATTGCCTTCTCCTAAAGAAAAAAATAGGAGGACACAAACTTCCGAGTTTCAAAACTTAACTACAAGCCATGGTAATCAATAGTGTTAGCATTAGTCCCTCAGTCGCGTTCAACTCTTTGTGACCGTATGGTGACAGGGTCACAAAGAGTAACCTCCAGGCTCCTCTGCCCATGGAATTCTCCAAGAAAGAATACTGGAGTGGGTTGCAGTGCCCATCTTCAGCGGATCTTCCTGACCCAGGGATCAAACCCTAGTCTCCAGCAATGCACGCTGATTCCTTACCATCTGAGCCATCAGAAAAGCCCAAGTATAGGATAGACAAAAACAGATGGAATAGAAGGGACAGGCAGGCCTGGCAGATGGAATAGAAGGGACAGGCAGGCCTTACTTTTTATTTGAAAGTAAATAAACTCATTCTCTATTGTGTTTTATTGCCAATGGATGTTCAACAAGGGTGACAAACCATTCAGTAAGAAAAGAAGAGTTTTTCAACAAACGGTGCTGAAACAACTGGAGCTAAGTGCTAAAAGCATAAAAACTCAGAAGAAAACCTAAGACTAAATTTTTTCTGATCTTGGATTTGGCAGTGGATTCATAGATATAAGAAGAATGAGCAACAAAAAGAGACAAATCAGCTTTCATCAAAATTAAATATTTGGTGATTTAAAAGACACTATCAATGACAAATTAAATTAATTGACAAATTAAAAGACTATTAATGACAGCTTCTGGGGGTGAAGTGAAGTGTAAGTCTCTCCGTCGTGTCCGACTCTTTGCTACCCCAAGGACTATACAGTCCGTGCAATTCTCTAGGACAGAACACTGGAGTGGGTAGCCTTTCCCTTCTCCAGGGGATCTTCCCAACCCAGGAACTGAACCCAGGTCTCCCGCATTGCAGGCAGATTTTTTGTCAGCTGAGCCACACGGGAAGCCCAAGAATACTGGAGTGGGTAGCCTATCCCTTCTCCAGGGGATCTTCCCGACCCAGGAGTCAAACGGGGTCTCCTGCATTGCAAGCAGATTCTTTACCAACTGAGCTATCAGGGAAGCTCAGTTAAGAAAATATAAAGATTACCTACAGAATGGGAGAAAATATTTGCAAGTCATATATATGGTAAGGGACATATATCTAGAATATTCAAAGAATTCATACAACTTAAGAATAAAAAGACAATCCAGTTAAAAATAGAGCAAAGAATCTGAATGGACTTTTCCCAAAGAGGATACAAATAACAAATGAAAGGATGCTTGACATTATTAGCCATCAGGGAAATGCAAACCAGAACCATAATAATACACAATTTATACCTAATTAAAAAAAAGTCAGATATAAGTATCTGTGAGTATGTGGAGAAAATAGAGCCCTCATACACTGATGTTGGAAATGTAAAATGATGTGTACTTTAGGAAAAAAAATCTAGCAGCACTTTAAATGTTTAATCAGAGTTACCATATGAATTGGCAGCTCCACTACCAAGTAAATACACAAGAGAAATGAAAATATATGCCCACAAACAAAGACTAGCACACAAACTTTTGGGAGATCACTCAAAAGTCCATTAGTTGATTAATGGATAAGCAGAATGTGGTACGATCTACCCATACAATGGAAGATTACTTGATCATAAGAGAGAATAAAGTGCTAATCCACACCAGAACATGGATGACTTAAAAAATACAATACAAAAGAAAGCCAATTATCAATATAAAAGACCATCTATTCACATGATTCCATTTATAGGAAATGTCAAGCACAGTAGACTCTAAGGAGCTAGAAAGCAGGTCGGTGGTTGCTGAGGGGTGAGGAAACGGGGTTTCTTTTTTTCCAGCTTTAAGATATAACTGAAATATAACATTGTGTAAGTTTATTGTGTACAATGCGATGATCTGTTACATATATCCCAACATGATGCAGTAGGGTTAGTTAACACTTCCACCGCCTTAATTAATTATCATTTCTTTTCATGGTGAGAACATTTAAGACTTACTCTCTTAACAGCTTTCAAGTATATAATACAGGATTGTTAACTATAATCACCATTCTATATTATAGATACCAAGAACTTACTCAAAACTGTTAAGTTTGTACCCTGTGACCAGCATCTCCCCATTTCCCTCAACCTCCAGCCTCTATTCTAAACTATATTTTCTGTTTCTGTGAGTCAGCTTTTTAGATTTCAAATATAAGTGATTGTCTTTGTCTGCCTTTAAAGTCCATCCATATAGCTGCAAGTTGTAGAATGTCCTTCTTTCTCATGGTTGAATAATATTCATGTATTATTATTTATATACAATACCCTAATATACAGTACATCATTATAACATATTCTACATAACAATGTGTTAAATATATAAATATACATCTTCTTTATCCGTTCTCCTATAGATGTACACTGAGGTTGTTAGTTGTTTCTGAACCTTTGCTATTACAAGTACTCCTGCAATGAACAGAAGGGTGTAAATATTTCTTTAAGGTCTGGTTAAATTTCCATTGCATATATAACCAGAAGTGAGATTGTTTTATCATATGGGAGTTTTATTTTTAATTTTTGAGGAAGCTACAAACTTTTGTAGAGTGACTGTATCAATTTACATTCCTACCATAGTGCACAGGGGTTCTCTTTTCTACACATCCTCCTCAGCACAGATCATTTTATTATTATCAACTTTAAGAATAAGCATTCTAAAAGTTGGGAGGTGGAATTTCACTGTGATTTTGATTTGTATTTCCTCAGTTAGTTGAACACCTTTTCGTGTATCCATTGACCATTTCAATGTCTTCTTTGGAAAAATATCTGTTTAGTTCCTTTGCCCATGTAATAATCTTATTGTTTTGGATTTTTTGGTTACTGAATTAATTGCATGTTTTCCTTATATATTTTGGATATTAACTCCCTATCATATATATGATTTGCAAATATTTTCTCCCATTACATAGTCAGCCTTTTCATTTTGTTGTCTGTTTCTTTTACTGTGAAGAAATATTTCAGTTCATGATAGTCCAATTATTTACTTTTGCCTTTATTACTTTTACTTTTTTGTGTCATATCCAAAAAGATTTTGCCGAGACCAATGTCAATAAGATTTTTTTTCTGTGTTTTATTCTATGACTTTTATGGTTTGAGGTCTTATGTTTAAGCCTTTAATTGTCTGAAGCTAATTTTTGAAGGGGTGTAAGATAGAGGGGTCCAACTTCATTCCACATGTGATTACCCAGTTTTCCTAGCACAATTTATTAACAAAACTGTCCTTCCCCTTTTAAATAGTCTTGGCTATCTTATCAAATATTATTTTACAACATATATGGGGATTTACTTCTGAACTCTTGATATTGTTTCATTAATCAATGTGGTTTTTTTTTTAATCAATATTTTTATGCCAGTACCATACTGTTTGATTACTGTAGCTTTCAAGTCTGGTGTGAAACCAGGTAGTGCGATTCCTCTAGTTTTGTTCTTCTTCCTCATGATTGCTTAGCTCTTCAGGGTCTTTTGTGGTTCCACAAAGTTTTAGAGTTGTTTTTCATTTTTTAAAAAAGCCATTGCAATTTTGATAGGGATTGTATTGAATCTATAGATAGCTTTAGTTAGTATGCTCCTTCTAACAATACAAATTCTTTTGCTCTAGGAACATGGAATCTTTCTGTTTATTTGTGTCTTCTTTAGTTTTTTTCATCAGTCTTAAAGTTTTCAACATAAAGATCTTTCACCACCATGATTAAGTTTATTCCTAAGTATTTTATTGTTTTGGATGCCACTGTTAATGAGGTTGTTTCCTTTATTTCTTTTCCAGGTATTATGTTGTTCATATATAGAAACACAGTAGGTTTTGGTATGTTGATTTTGCACCTGCATCTATACTGGATTCATTGATTCCTTAAATAGGTTTTTGTTTGCTTGTTTTTTGGTGGAGTACATAGGATTTTCTATCAGTTCAGTTCAGTCGCTCAGTCGTGTCCGACTCTTTGCGACCCCGTGAATAGTAGCACGCCAGGCCTCCGTGTCCATCACCATCTCCGGGAGTTCACACAGACTCACGTCCATCGAGTCCATGATGCCATCCAGCCATTTCATCCTCGGTCGTCCCCTTCTCCTCCTGTCCCCAATCCCTCCCAGCATCAGAGTCTTTTCCAATGAGTCAAGTCTTCGCATGAGGTGGCCAAAGTACTGGAGCTTCAGCTTTAGCTGATTTTCTATATCTAACATCATATCTCATCTGCAAACTTTGTAATTCATGTCGCTGATAAGGAGCATGTCAAACATTTAAAGAACTCACAACAGCAAAAAATACAAAAAAAATCTGATTAACAATTGGGCAGAGGATCTGAATAGACATTTTTCCAAAGAAGAAATATAGACAGTCTCCAGGTAGATTGTAAGTTTGCAGCATCACTAATTATCAGAGAAATGAAAATTAAAACCATATACCATACAGGCTACTATGAAAATGACAAGCGATAAATGCTGGTGGTGATGTGGAGAAGAGAGAATCCTTGTGCTCTATTGGTGCAGTCACTATGGAAAACAATACATAGTTTCCTCAAAAAATTAAAAATAGAGCTACCTTATGATCCACCAATTTGACTTCTGGTTATGAATCTGAAGAAAACTAAAACACTAACTCAAAAAGATATATGAACCTTCTTGTTCCCTGCAACATTATTTACAATAGTCAAGACATGGACATAACTGAGGTGTCCATTGATGGATGAATAAATTTTAAAATGTGGTATATATTTTAAATGGGTTTTTATTCAGCCATAAAATGAAGGAAATATTGCCATGTGGAACAACATGGATGAACTTGGAAGGCATTATGTTAAATTAAATAAGTCAGATGGACAAATAGGCAAGAAAAAAATTTGAATTAAATTGCATTAAATAATAATAGTAATAGACATAAAATACATAGATACAGAGAATATGTTGGTGACTTGCTGAGGTGGAATGGGTGAAGGTGCCCATAAGATCCATACTTCCAGTTATAAAATAAATACATTCCTGGGATGCAATGTACATCACAGTGACTACAGTTAATAATACTGCCTTGTATATTTGAAAGTAAAGGGCATAGATCTTAAAAGTTCTCAGCACATCCAAAAGTTTGTAATTGTATTAACTAGAGATGTTAACTAGAACTATTGTGATGATCATTTTGTAATACATATGAATACTGAACCATTATGGTACACATTTGAAACTAATATATCAATTATACCTCAAAAATTTTTTAAAATGTGAATTGCATATTGAATTGGTCAATTGTATGCTTTATATACTGACAAAACTGCTAAAAAAAAAAAAGGGTTGATGAGACAGGTTAGTTGATCCTGTTCATGATATAAATTATAGGATAGATTAGTTGACCCTTTTCCAACCTATATGAAAGTATTTCCCCTTCTCAGCATTATATATCTTTTGAGGTCAGGAGTAACAAAAGAAGGAAAAAATATGGCTAACAAAAGAATAACAGAGTTAGGTAGGGAAAGAAAAATTTCATACTTTTTTACATTTCTGCCATCCATTTTATAACTTGTGGGGGGGGGAAGCTAATTTTATACTGAAAAATCCTGAATAAGTTGAACTGGAAAAGAGAAAAACAGTATGCAAAGAAACAGACAAGCATATGGGTGTTATAATCTTGTACATCATTTCTCAAATATATCAAATATATCTCAAATATATCAAACTTAAATAATTCATGTTTTATTGATGAGAATCACCTAAAATTGCACAGGTTCACTATCTCCATTTGATAAGTGTTGAAGGATTGTTTGCTTGTCTGGCGAAATGAATGAATGAATGGGAGATGTGCCACAGATATCTAAGAGAGGAAACTTCCAAATTTACTAGAATGCACGGTTCTATGTGCACGGGCCACGGTTCTAGGGCCACGGTTCACTGGCCCTTGGCAAGTATTTATTTTTTTCCTCTTCATCCTTTCTTCCCCTTCCACTTGTTTCACTTACATTTTTCATCAGAGTAGACTTAAAGTTCCTGAGTGGAATGTAAAATAATACAGATAAGAAGGTTATAATTTTCTTGAAATATTTGCTAATACTCCTTCAGAAACCATACAGTAGGTTCTGTGCAATGTATTCTTGAATTAAAGAGATCACCTACTCTAAAGCTATTATTTTTCTTCTATTTAAATACAGAGAATTTAAATAGGTACACACTCCATTATTTTTAGAATTTGAATTAATTTGAATATGATACACATCTTAATTTGAATATGATACACTAAGAAATATAAAACAACATAGTCGAAAAAAATGTCTGGATTTATACATGCTTATTGACTATTTTGGAGCTACTATTACAGGTAAATGACTACTTGATACTTCTCTTGAGTTGGGTGGGGAAGAGTGATGTATTTATGTGAAATGAGACCAAATGTTTCAGAGGCTGGTGATGCTGCAAATTTTGAGCTGGAGAGGGTTATCTCAGCTGTGGCAAAGGGACCACTATTCTGATAACCCATGCTCAGGATACACATTTTAACTGATCATTTTTCTTACCAAGGCTGGGCAAGATGTATCTCCAGCCCAGACAGCTACCACCAAGTATTTGAAAAATAAAAGCTATCTGCCAGGTCGATGATAGAGATTATTCAATTGCTCTATCAGCTTGGAATACCTCTCAGCCAAATAATGAGTATTAGATAAGAAGTAGTTTGGGAACATGACCAGGAATTTTCTATTTATTCTGAAGTGAATGAAGTGAGAGTAACTCAGTCATGTCTGACTCTTTGTGACCCTATAGACTATTCAGTCCATGGAATTCTCCAGACCAGAATATTGGAGTGGGTAGCCTTTCCCTTCTCCAGGCTATCTTCCCAACCCAGGGATCAAACCCAGTCTCTCACATTGCAGATGGATTCTTTACCAGCTGAGCCACAAGGGAACCCCAAGAATAGTGGAATGGGTAGCCTATCCTTTCTCCAGCAGATCTTCCTGACCCAGGAAATGGACCGGGGTCTCCCACATTACAGGTGGATTTTTTTTTTATCAACTGAGCTATCAGGGAAGCACATTTATTCTGACTCTCCAGGAATAATGCAATTTAAAAAATATAATGTATGTGTCCCCTACAGTCAACCTGTTCAAGATTTGGTGAACTGCTGAAAGGGCAAATAGCCGGGCAAAAGGGCCCACAGGATACAACTTGCTCTTTGGTAACTACAGTAGATTGGTTTAACTCAGAATGTATAAAAATCATGTGAAATATTTCACCACAATCTCAACACTATTTTGGGAACTTAGAATTTGGTGGTGGTGGTTTAGTTGCTGTCATATCCGACTCCTGAGACTTCGAGTGTAGCCTGCCAGTCTCCTTTTTACTTAGAATTTAAATATGAACAAAATATTTTTCTAGCTCTCCAGATATTTACATGATAATTATCATGGAGTAAAAAGATGGAAGTCTCTGTAGGTTTTTTACTAGTCCTTTTTTTCTATAATAATTTCTTTATTTTCCATTCAATTTTGGCAAAATTTTTGTTGAAAATGTCAGTCTGTCTTAGTAGTGATAAGATAAAAAAAGCAGAGATGTATTATCATAATTAGATCAAGATCTCAAAGTCCCTAGCACACTTGTGAGATCTGATGATGCCATCCAAATTAAATCAAAGAATCCCAATGTGGTAAGACTCAAAACAATGTGAGTACTTGACAACGTGTGTTCCTTTTCAGGGGAAGGATAATGTCTGTTTCTGTATTCAGTGCCTGGAAACTCCTCTGCAGACATCATCAAATGCTAATTTCTATTTTCTCTACTTAGGAATAGTGACAATGCTGTCATAACAAAGACGTTCTTAAAATTCAACAATGACTCTGACAGAGATGCTGATTTGATACTGAATTTATTTCCTGAAAGTAAGGAACTATAGACCTGAATATAGAAAGTATAGCTAAAACAATACTTTAGAAGTTTAAATTCTTAACTGTGACTTCACAGAAAAATGAGAATCAAAATCATGAGGAAAAACATATTCCTAGATTTTATAAGTCAGACAATATATCAAGAATCTCAGCACAAATAAGAATTATTTTAAGTCAGTTATTCCTAGTGATCATAAGCCAAATAATTCAGAAAGCTTAATCATTTTTTATACAACAAGGTATAATTCAACACAGGTTTTCATTAATTGAATTTTTCCTCAATATATCTGAGAAATTAACAACTGAATATTCCCTCTTTAATACTATAAGTGATGCTAACTAAATTCTCTAATAACCTAAATGTAGATTCTTTCTACAAATGATGCTAACTAAATTCTCTAACACCTGACTGTAGATTCTTTCTACCAGATAATCCAAAACTACCTAATTGCCCTCTGCCTTTGTTCTTCTTGTACCTTTTTTTCTTCTTTTTCACAGCATGAGAACAACCTTCCTGCCCTTCACCATCTTCCGACTGGTCTAGCTGATTCAATAAACACATGTTAGAGACTGTGCTAAATGCCAGTGCCTCAGGGATGGGTAACGTATGTTTCTTCTCTGTTCCTATACAGGAGAAAAATATACAAATGAATATTCAGAACTTAACATTGCAAACGATATAAAAGAACTATGTATCCATTCTTTGAGACAAGGGAAGGTAGTAACCCTCATTGCAACAGGGTAGACTTCACAACCCTGAACCAAGCTGTAAGAAATAGATAGAAACACACCGGGTCAAAGGGTGGGTGGGTATGTGTGTGTGTCTGTGAGCACACGTAGGTGTATGGGAGGTGGAGAACTGGGTTAGGATGAAGCGAGCAAACATAGCCAATATTCCAGGCAGAGGAAGAGGGTACTCAGAGATAGTATTTCTAAATGGCTGGAACTCAGGTTTCATCACAGAGACAGCTAAGCACTAAAACTGAAATTAAACACAACATTTAAGTAACAAAGGAAGAGGAGCAGAGGGCTATGGGGGCATGAATTAGGAAAGGCAAATATCCCCAAACTGGGTGTCACACAACAGCTTTGCAGAAAGAGTGACACCTACAGAGAGGCCTGTTTCAGTGATTGCACTACCGTCTAACCAGATATACATACCAGAAACCAAGTAACCAAAATACTTTTCTTAGATTATTTCAAAGGTTTTCAAGATCTTGATTCCACCTTGGTTCATCCATTTCCAGACCCTATCGTTTAAAATTGTCTAAAAATGAAAATCCTATTATGTCACTACTCTGCCTGATGACCCTTATAGTGACAACATCCAAATTCATCAACAAGGACCTTGGGACTGTGGCTCTTTTTACTTTTCCATACTAATCTCTGCCAGTATGTCCCCAGGGCCCCAAGCTCCTGCCAGACTGGAGTACTTTTAGTTCTTCAAAGATGTCATGCTTTGTCTCCAAATCTTACCTCTACCTGGAACCAGTTCTTTAGCAAAGGATATAAGACTTCTCTCTTGTTTAGGTCCTGCACGCATGCTAAGCAACTCACTCGTGTCCAGCTCTTTGTGACTCTGTGGATTGCAGCCCACCAGACTCCCCTGTTTGTGGAATTCTCCAGGCAAGAATACTGAAGCGGGTTGCTGTGCCCTCCTCCAGGGGATCTTCCAGACCCAAGGATTGAATCCAAGTCTCTTATGTCTCCTGCATCCGCAGGCAGGTTCTTTACCACGAGCACCACTTGGGTTTAGCTCCTACTTATTCTTTAATTTCCTACGTAGATGCATTTCTTCTGCCAAGGAGGTCCTGACTCAAATCCAAAGTATTCCTCCAATTCAAATCAGTACCTCTTCTCTCCTCCATGCCACGTCCTCCATTCTACCCCCAACTTCTTGCTAATGAACACCCAGGCTCTGAGAAAGAGGCACCACCCCTCTCCTCTTCACCCTTATGTTTCTAACAGCCAACACAACGCATGACTCACAGGAGGGATTTGATAAATATTTGTTAAACAATGGATAAAAATTTTAAATAGCACCAAAAATGTATTATCACATATAAGCCTCCAATAGAACAGCTAGATTAAAAACTTCCAACATTTATAAAAGTTAGGTCCTCATTTACTTTCTCACAAAGTCTCAACATGACTTGGAATCACTGTAGATTAATGAAAGTTCCATGAAGAAGTCACTGTTAATTCATCAAAGTTAACATCTAAAATATTCATACTTCACACTTGAGGTAAAAACCTGGTCATTCCTTCCTAACACAGACATACTTTCATTGTGTTTCTCATACTTGTATGAAATATTTTGGAAGTAATATTACCCCCAGGAACACTCACTCATGCTTATGCTCTCTATCCTTGCATAATAATATTTTTCCAAGAGATACAGACACAAAAATTTATTTTACATTCTTCTACAGTTCAGTTGCTCAGTCGTGTCCAACTCTTTGTGACCCCATGAATCGCAGCACGCCAGGCCGCCCTGTCCATCACCAACTCCTGGAGTTCACCCAAACTCATGTCCATTGAGTCGGTGATGCCATCCAACCATCTCATCCTCTGTCGTCTCCTTCTCCTTCTGCCCCCAATCCCTCCCAGCATCAGGGTCTTTTCCAGTGAGTCAACTCTTCGCATGAGGTGGCCAAAGTATTGGAGTTTCAGCTTTAGCATCAGCCCTTCCAAAGAACACCCAGGACTGATCTCTTTTAGAATGGACTGGTTGGATCTCCTTGCAGTCCAAGGGACTCGCAAGAGTCTTCTCCAACACCACAGTTCAAAAGCATCAATTCTTTGGTGCTCAGCTTTGTTCACAGTCCAACTCTCACATCCATACATGACTACTGGAAAAACCATAGCCTTGACTAGACGGACCTTTGTTGGCAAAGTAAAGTCTCTGCTTTTTAACATGCTATCTAAGTTGGTCATAACTTTTCTGCCAAGGAGTAAGCATCTGTTAATTTCATGGCTGCAATCACCATCTGCATCGATTTTGGAACCCCCAAAAATAAAGTCTGATACTGTTTCCAGTTTCCCCATCTATTTGCCATGAAGTGATGGGACCAGATGCCATGATCTTAGTTTTCTGAATGTTGAGCACTTAACAATTTAGCCCTGAATTCACCCCAGTGAGGAACTTCTAAAGGACAAATGTTAAAGTATATTATTCTCTTTGAACTTGTACTGATGTTTTTCAGTGCTCTGGAAGTCTTTCATGTGGGTATGATGCCCAGTGCACATCTTTATTATTGCTTGTATTTTATTCTAGCTAGTTATCTATTGATGTAACTGTCTCATTCAAGTCTACGCTCTTTAGAAGGGAAACTACATTTTATCCATCTCTGCATCCTCACAATTTCTGCATCTAGCACGATTTCTGACTCATAAGAGATTCTCAAAATATGTTTGTTTAATGGATAAAATAAATTTTATTTACTTTATCCATCTTGGAAATCTAGCACTTTGACCAACTAAAATATCTTAGTGAATTAGACCTGGAGAATGAAATGCCAACCCACACCAGTATTCTTAACTGGAAAATTCCATGGACTGTGGAGCCTGGCAGGGTATAATCTATGGGGACACAAACAGTCAGACATGACCAAGCAACTGAGCGCACACACACAGTGAATTGGAAGAACATACCATTTATCTGACTTTCTAAAATGCAAATGAAATCACATTTTCCTCACTGAAAAATCCTTTCTTGTTCAGTTATTTGCTTAATCTACTGCCTGTTTTCATTCATTTACCATCATAACACAAATAATGATGGTTCTTTTCACTTTGTCTTCAGCCTATACTAAACATTTTCCAGTTTTTTTTCACTTGATGGTCATCATATTTCCCATATTCCTGGGATTTAACCCATAGAAAACAGTAAAAAAATATATAACTAAATGAAGACTTATAAGCAATAAGGATTATTCTCTCATTTTATGCATAAGTATGTTGAATTAAAGTGCAATTAAGCTATGTGCCCAACCCTTCACAGTTTAGTCAATAGCAAAAGGAAAATAAAAAATCCAAATCACTTTTCTTTCCTTTTCTGGATGGAAACTATTTTTTTTTCAAACTCAGGCAAAATAGGACGTTCCCAAGAAAATCTTTCCTGACCACCCCCAAATTCCCACTCCTACCACTCCACTCAACAAAATGAATAATCCACTTATAAATGTGACTTACTTTTCAATCTTAAAAGACTGCACTTAGCAGACTATGTTGTTTAGTCACTAAGTCATGTCCGACTCTTTTGTGAACCCTGGATTGTAGCCCATCAAGCTCTTCTGTCCATGAGGTTTCCCAGGCAAGAATACTGGAGTGAATTGCCATTTTCTTCTCCAGGGCAACTTCCTGACCGTGGGATCGAACCCACCTCTCCTGTATTGCAGGAGGGGTCTTTACCAGTGAGCCATGAGTTTGTCTCCCTTCTTTTCTTGATGGCCCTGGAGTGAGGACCTATGTCATTTTCATTTTAGCAACCTTAATGCTAAGTACATAATTGGTGCTCAATACTGAATTTGCTAAATTCAACCGAAAGGTCAATGCTAGGGCAGTATGTTAAAATACTAAAGCCATACTTCATTTTTATAATCAAACTATTATCTGGCTGTGATGCAGGCAATTCCTTGTTGATTCAGGTTCAATTCCTGGGTTGGGAAGATCCTCTGGAGAAAGAAATGGCAGCCCACTCCAGTATTTTCATCTGGAGAATGCCATGGACAGAGGAGACTGGCGGATACAGTCCATGGGATCACGGGAGTCGGGCATGACTTAGAGACTAAACCACCACCACATGTTGACTCACACCTCAATTCTTTGAGATCTGCCTTTTTTCTCACCACTCAGTCAAAACTGCCCTCTGGAAGGCCTCCAGAGACCCCCATGTCAACAGCTCCCTCCCTTCTCCAACTCCCTAAACGATCTACCTTGAAAATGATCCGTCACTCCCCTCTTCTGCACTTGGGTCTGGCCATACCAGGTTTCTATGTTTTCTGTTTCTCTGTCAGCTTCATCTCTACCCCTCCTCCCTGTTTTTTCTTCCTTCATTCAAAAGAGAAAGGTTCAGGTCTGTTGGCTGCCAACTTCCTGTCTGATCTCCTGCTGACACTGTGTGATCACTACCTTCTTTCCTCTCCAATCTTCCTCCTCAAAGTTGGCCTCACATTTCCACCTGCCCGTCTCTCACGTCTAAGTGACCATCCAGAACCTGAAACTCCTTCAGCTTGTAACAGACTGCCATGGTCCATGCCCCGGCAAAGGCCCTTACCAGTCTCCCCTGGAAAGGTTCCCTCTGTCACCTGTCTGCAGCATCCTTGAACCATTGCCTGTATCACTGACACATTCATCTTCCTGCCCAAGGCTCATGCTCATTGCATCACTCCCTGCCCGTATCCTTCCGTGGTTCCCCAAGCTCGGGCACACCAACCAAGAAGCACATCAGAACTGGCCCTGGGAAACAACTGCCCTGATTCACTTTGACACACTCCTGAGTCCATCCAAACTCAAGATTATTTGCTCCCAGATCACTTTGGTGTATTCTTGCTTTTGTGACTTTATTCTCTGCTTTCCATTCACCTCCGTTCATCATAACTACCTTTAGTCTGTGGGTTCATACAAATGCTTTCTGTTATGAAACCTTCTTCAATTCCCTACTTTGTGTTTTCACAGGACAGTTTTGCACACAAGGGCTGACATTCATCTCTCTTCACCTTTTATTTTTGTATATGTTCCTTCAGAAGCAACTTTGTAGCCTGTACGGTCCCTGGAAGGGTACTCTGCCCTTATAGGAATTGAGGAGTATTAGATGACTCAGACAATTCTGGTCCAGAGACAACTGCCCCAAATAATAGTAATTCTGTTGCATTATTTCAGCATTTTAGTGGCATTTCTGATGACAATGCTAGTGCCAGGAATAATATTTTAATTGAAATGCAAAGAAGTAAAATGCAGATGTACAATCACAGGTTAATTTTCATCTTTAAAAGTCTGTCTAAAGTGGCAGAGATATAAATAGCGGGAACATGGAGAAGTTCTAAGGACAATGAAAACACTCTGTATGATAGCATAATGATAGATGCTTATCAATATACATTTGCCCAAATCCAAAGAATACACAACACTGGGATTGATCCCTGAGGCATACACTGTGGACATGGATGATTATGGTGTATCAATATAGGATTATCAGTTGTAACAAATAAACTACTCTGGTGGGGGATGTGAATAATCAGAAGTTTATGCATCTGTGGAACAAGCGTTATATGGGAAATCTCTGTAATTTTCTTTTAGTTTTGCTGTGAACTGAAAACTGCTCTAAAAATTGTCTCAAAAATATCTGTCCTATCTAGAAAGGTGAGCTGGGTTTGGAGGTGGGAGGAAGGTTCAAGAGGGAGGGGACGTATGTATACCTATGGCTGATCTATGTTGATGTACAGCAGAAAGCAACATAGCATTGTAAAGCAATTATCCTCTAACTAAAAATAAATTTAAAAACATTTGGCTTAAGCACCAAAATACTTCATTGTCTTTATACTGTTTGAACATTTGAAAATCACAACACAAGACCTCATAATTGCCCAAGTATCTCCTTTACCAGCCTGTTATGCTGCTACCCTCCTCAATCACCACTTTGGAAATGTATTTATTTTGACTCACTGTTGTTTTTTCATATATTTGCTTGTTTTCAACTGAAATATGTTTGACATATAACACTGTGTAAATTTAAGGTACACAGCATTAATTTGACATGTTTATATATTAATAATCTGATGGACATTGTAACGATACTTAGACCCTCTATCTGATTACATAATTATCTTTTCTTTCTAGTAATGGAACACCTGAGATCTAGTCTCTTAAAACGTTTGATGATTATAATGCAACATTGTTGTTTATATTCAGCATACTGTGCATTAAATCTTTAAAAATTACTTTACTATTTATTGCAATAAATACCTGTCCTACTTCCTCATCCGCATCCCGTTAAGCATCATTTCAGTCTGGTTTTACAAGTTTGTCTTTTTTAGATTCCACAATAAGTGATATCATGCAGTGTTTGTCTTTCTCCACCTTAGTTCACTTAGCATAAAGTCCTCTAGATTTATCCATGTTGCTGCAAATAGCAAAGTATCCTTCTTTATCATTGCTGAATAATATTGTCTGTGTGGGTGGGGGGCATGTGTGTGTATCCCTACATCCTATTTATCCATTCATCCATTTATGGGCGCTTAGGTTGATTCCATATTTTGGCTATTGAGAATAACACTGTAATAAACATGGAAGTCCATATATCTCTGATACTATGTCTTTATTTCCTTCAGGTACAGAGGTAGAATTGCTGGGTTATACGGTAGATCTATTCTTTAATTTTTTTGATTAAAATTTTTTCCATATTATTTTCCATACTGGCTGAATTTATATTCTACCAACACTTTATAAGGATTCCTTTTTCTCCACATCCTTGCCAGTACTTGTTATTGTCTGTCTTCTTGATGATGGCATTCTGCTAGGTATGAGATGATATCTCCCTGTTGTTTTGGTTTGCAGTTCCCTAATAATTAGCAATGTTGGACATTTTTTTTTCATGTACCAGTTGGCTGTTTGGATAAACTATTTGGAAAAATTTCTGTCTAGTGCTTCTGTTCATTTTCAGATCAGACTGACTTGTTTCCTTTCTTTCTTTCTTTCACTCTCTTCTCTTACTATCTCCCTCCCTTCCTTTGCTATTGAACTATAGGAGCTCTTCATTTATTTTGGATATTAAACTTCCCGAAACATACTTTGCAAAATTGCTCTCTCACTCTATAGGATGCCTTTAACATTTTGTTGATTGTTTCTTTTGCTGGGCTGAAGTTTTTAAGTTTGATGTAGTCCTATTTATTGATTTTTGCTTTTATCATTTGTACTCTTGGTGTTATATCCATTTGAGTCAAAATTCATTGTGAAATATTCAAATGAGAATCTCTGGCCCAGAGAGGTAATACTGTATACATATTACCTTAAAAAGGACATATTCCTATTCCACTGACTCATACTAAAACCAGAGTCAGCTGCACAGTGGGGTGTTTAAGGAAGCCAAGAGACAATGTGAGAAAATTGCTACTGTTAGAAAATAGATAGGATAATATCAATAAAATATATTCCCACATCACTGCATTTTTTCCCCTTCAACAAACATTTTGTATGGGGCAAGCCTCATGCATGTAAATCACTTTAGTGTGTGACCACACAACCCACCACCTCATCCTCATTCTTCATGGATCATTCCTTATAAAAGTTGAAAAAATAAAAGATTTTTTTCCTTAGTTGAGATCATCAAGATAGGTGTTATACAGAAATGTATTATTTGAATTGGACAGATTCCAAAAGGGTCAGGAAAGATTTTAACAAGCAAAAATTGCAAGATATCCTAGGATCTATTTCTGTGAGTACATGTTATGAATTCACAGAAATGAGTCCTAGAATGAATGCCTACAAAATGCCTCTGGGAATGTATTAAGTATTCTAGATTCCTGAAAAATAAGTGTAACTAAGTCAAAATAAGGTAAGAAAAGGAGACAAAAAGAGGAGGAAAAGGAAAGTAATATACACTAGTTGAAATAAATATGCTTCTTCAAATCGTTGATCTAAATTAAAGTGTATCATTATCCCCATTTTACTGATGAGGTATACAGACTTAAAAAGTAGAGACCTGTTCAAAGTCACAGAGCTGATCAGTATTGCTTCCTGCTCAGAGAACAACTGTGAACCATGAAATAGCAGCTAGGGGTCTCAGCATTAATTTGCTTTTGCTCATTTTCAGACCCTACCCCATGATCTCAACATATACTGTGGTAGTTGAAATGTAAGTCAAATGATTTGGAGTTTAAATGCAAATTATACAAATTCTTAGTATAGCCATACTTATAAATTCTTTGGATCTTAGTTTTTCCAGATGTGGAAAAAAAAAAAAAAAAGGAATAATAACAGTGCCTGAAACTACTGTGTTATTAAAAGGATTACATGAATTAGTTCCTAGATAAGTGTCTGGAAAATAGTAAGAATCCAATGACTGTTACCCATCATTATTACTCTTTGGGACAAAGATGATGACTTAATTCTCTCATTTTAAACTCTGTGTCTGAGTTACCCTCTTGACCCCAGCTAACTTTAGGATCTCCATTTCAAAAATATTAAGCAAAAATACTAACATTGAGGCTATAGATAGTTGCATCTAGGGGTATACTTTTAGTTGTTGGTGTTTTGTTACTCAGTTGTGTCTGACTCTTTGGCAGCCCCATGGACTGTAGCCCATCAGGCTCTCTGTCCATGGGATTTCTCAGGCAAGAACACTTGAGTGGGTTGCCATTATCCAGGGGATCTTCTCAACTGAGGGGTCAAATACATATCGCCTGAACTGGCAGGTGGGATTCTTTACCGCTGAGCCACCAGGGAAGCCTAGGAGTGTACTTTGAAAGTGAAAGTGAAAGTGAAAGTGAAAGTGAAGTCGTATCCGACCCTTTGCGACCCCGTGGACTGTAGCTTACCAAGCTCCTCCGTCTGTGGGATTCTCCAGGCAAAAATACTGGGGTGGGTTGCCATTTCCTTCTCCAGGGGATCTTCCCAACCCAGGGATTGAACCTGGGTCTCCTGCATTGTGGGCAGACGCTTTAACCTCTGAGCCACCAGGGAAGCCCTGGAGTATATTTTAAGACTCATCAAATATTTAATATTAATGAAAATAATAAACTATTATATTGAGACAAATTAGAATGCATTGTTCTCTGTCTCTGATATTAATTTTTCTTGTTTTATTCTTTCCTCAAATTTGGGTCAACAGCAAGTGAATGAAGTGAAGTGAAGTCGCTCAGTTGTGTCCAACTCTTTGAGACCCCATAGACTGTAGCCTACCAGGCTCCTCTGTCCATGGGATTTTCCAAGCAATAGTACTGGAGTGGATTGTCATTTCCTTCTCCAGGGGATCTTCCCAACCCAGGGCTCGAACCCAGGTCTCCCGCATTGTAGACAGACGCTTTACCGTCTGAGCCACCAGGGAAGTCCTAAGTGAATGAAGGAATGCTATTAACACCCATTACTTTGAGATGTGTAAATCACTTTAGAATATTTCAACTACATTTCTTTTTCTTAAGGTACCTCTACCATTCTCTAAAGACACTTACAGACAAAATTATATTTTTAACCATTTGATATTACTCCAAATGATAGAACATAAGCAAAACACATATACGATGATAAAGCAAAACAAAAAGACCCCAAATATTGTACATTAATGAATATATGTGGAATCTAGAAAAGTGGTAAAGCTTATATTTAAAGCTTTTAAAGATTTTTCAAGATGGCTGGGTGAAACATCGGTAATCTCAGATATGCAGATGACAACACCCTTATGGCAGAAAGCGAAGAGGAACGAAAGAGCCTCTTGATGAAGGTGAAAGAGGAGAGTGAAAAAGCTGGCTTAAAAGTCAACATTCAAAAAGTGAAGATCATGGCATCTGGTCCCATCACTTCATAGCAAATAGATGGGGAAACAATGGAAACAGTGATAGACTTTATTTTCTTGGGCTCCAAAATCACTGCAGATGGTGACTGCAGCCCTGAAATTAAAAGACAATTGCCCCTTGGAAGAAAAGCTATGACAAATCTAGGCAGTGTGTTAAAAAGCAGAGACATTACTTTGCCAACAAAGACTCATTCAGTCAAAGCTGTGGTTTTTCTAGTGGTCATGTATGAATGTGAGAGTTGTACCATAAAGAAGGCTGAGCACCAAAGAATTGATGCTTTCGAACTGTGGTGTTGGAGAAGACTCTTGAGAGTCCCTTAGACTGCAAGGAGATCCAACCAGTCAATCCTAAAGAAAATCAACCCTGAAAATTCATTGGAAGGACTGATGCTGAAGCTGAAGCTCCATTACCTGGGCCACCTGATGCAAAGGACCAACTCGTTAGGTGACCTAAATGGGAAGGAAGTCTAAAGAAGAGGGGTAATATGTATAAATATAGCTGATTCACTTTGCTGTACAGCAGAAACAAACTATATTCCAATAAAAATTGAAAAAAAAATCCTCCCCCAAACTCAAAAGACACTGAATACAAAAACATGCAGAATAAAACTCCTATTTCTTTTTGAGCTATTGACCAGTAGTTTATTGCCATCGTCAAATAAACACAATGGTAACTCTTGCCCCCCCCCCCTTTTTTTTTTTTTTTTTTGGTCAAAATTACAATCTGTCATTTTAACCAGATTATGATGAATGTATGGAACTGATGGATCAGTTGAGACTTTGTATTGACCCAACTGAACTCTTAAATGTTTAAAAAGGAACTTAAAATTGATATTTTGCTGCATATGGGGAATTAAAAAATCAACTTCACTTAGCACATTTCTGGATATAAATCATATAGGTCCCTTATCTTCTTCATTCTCCTGAGATAAAAAAGGTGAAATGAACTAACACGGAGTAAAACACATATAGTAGGCACTCAAAAATGGTGGCTCTACCATCTCTCTAATAGTTTACAAAGAATATAAGCATACATAATGGTAAGCATGACAGCATAGGAATTCAAAAGGACACTAATTTGGGTGGTAGGAGTCAGTAGGACTTTTCTTGGTTCCTGTTTTTTTTTTTTTTTTTTTTGAAGTGAGTCCCGATTTTAAAGATTATTTTATTTTTCTATACTGTAATTAATTTTACAGTCTCTGAGCAAGGCAAGCAGTTTTTTTTCACAAAAGCATTGTACATGTTAAATTTAGATTACAAATAGCATAGACACAACAAAACTAATTATATCATAATCATTCTTCTATATCTTTTGATTTTTAAAAATATACTAATAGAAGGAAAAAATATGCCCAATAAGGAACATATCTGAGATCTATGCAACTGGTAAGAATAAAAATACAATAATGTGTATTTTATACATATACTTTATCTATATTATTATATGAATGCTATTTTAAATTGGTAGCTAACAATAAAAACTTGAGCTTAAAATTTACCCTGGGGCTTTTTAAAGACCCATTCCAACTCAGCTACCCATTTATTTTTCCACTCCATTCACTAAAACAATAAATGTATATTTTGAAGACTTGCTTATGTTTTCAGCAGAGGCATCTGGTGTATTATTTTCATTTTGTAAAACAATTCATATAGAAGAGAAAAATATATATCTGTATAAGAAACATCACTGCAAGTATTTGCCTTTTATCAAGTAACTATCTGCTAATGGGACTAGATTTCTGCCTCTTCGAATTGTTTGCCCATCATAGTCACCACGTGGTCCATAAAAGAAACTGATCTCACACAGCGTCATTCAGTGTGGGCACAGTGAAAGGCACATGGGTTTCAGATGATCTGGTTTCAATACCAGGCTCGACAGCTTGAGTAACTATACAGCTAATTTCAGTGAAATAGTTTAACACCCACTAGATTTTATGTCCTTCTGTTTCAAGGAGACTGGTGATTGTATGTGCTCTCCTTATCTGATAGGATGAGTTGGTTAACTCATGAATATGAAAGCGTTACACAAGTGTCTCCCAAGTGGCACTAGTGGTAAAGAACCCGCCTGCCAATGCAGGAGACCTCAGAGATGTGGGTTCATTCCAACCATGGGTCCAGGAAGAACCCACGTGCCTTGGAGCGGCTAAGCTGGTGTGCTACAACTGTTGATCCCATGTGCCTAAGTCTGCTCCGAAACCAGAAAAGCCACACAGTAAGAAGCCTGTGCACGGCGTCTGGAGAAAACTCGCAAGCAGCAATGAAGATCCAGTGCCCCCCAAAATAATAAATTAAATGAATAAAATTTTAAAAAAACAAAACAAAAACAAAAAAAAAGAATTAACTTGGGAACTTCCCCAGGCAAGATTAAGAGGCCTAGAAGGCATTCTCATGTACAACTAATTTCCGTATTGTAACATACCTGTTTATTTATGCATCTATTTTTCCGGCTAAAATGTGAGTTCTTAAAAATAGACACCTTTTTTTTCTTTTTTTCCTCTTTGTCCTTCAGGCACTCAGCATAAGGCATACCACCTATGAGGAACATTTCCTGAATATATATTGTTGCTTCTACTCTAAACCACATCTGGGCCAAAAATCTCTACACAGAACCAAGAAGCCGGAAATTGAAAATCATCAAATTAAAACAATAATGACCTGGAATATAGCCACATGACAAAGAACAAAATAATACTGTTCCAAAAGTCAAGCCATCACTCCTTTGTTTCAAAAGGCAGTCTCATTATGCCTAAATATTTCAAAGAGATATTATTCATTTATTTATTTTTGGCTGTGCTAGGTCTTCGTTGTGACATGGGCTGCTCTCTAGCTGCGGTGCAAGGGTTTCTCATAGTGATGGCTTCTCTTGTGGAACATGGGCTCTAGGGCCCGTGGGCTTCAGTAATCATAGCACATGGGCTCACTAGCTGCATCTCCTGGGGAGCTCCAGAGCACAGGCTCAATAGCTGTGGTGCACAGGCTTAGCTGCTCTGCGGAATGTGGGATCTTCCTGAAACAGGGATCGCACAGGTCTGCCTTGGCAGAGGCAGATTCTTTACCACTGAGTCACCAGGGAAGCCCCTCAAAGAAATATTTTGAAAAAACCTACTGCTTCCTTTCATTGTATCTAAATAAAATCACCTAACAATTATTAATGATAATTCTGAGAAGTACTTTATAAACTTTAATTTGAATGATAATATCCATTTTGGTAAAAATGTAAAGGAAAGACTGAAAATAATGTCACATGGGCCACATTGAGGAAAAATATATTTTTGAGTAAAGTGAAGATTGAAGGATCCTGGGAACTGAGCCAAAAACTAAATATGTAGCAACTATAGCAACATGTTAACTCTCAAACAATAATTACTTTCCTACTGCTGCTATTACCTGAAACATTATTCTTTTGGGGATTGTTTCAGAATATGTTACCATATTAAGTAAAAGGCAGCTGGGTCACAAATACTAAGAGAAAATTTTAAAAAATATCAATGATATGTGTTTTTGATTTATATATTTCTTTCCTTTAGATTTCTAAATTTGTTTCTGTTCTCATCTATTAATAATTTTAAACATATCAATATCCAGATTTTAGAGAAGGAAATGGCAACCCACTCCAGTGTTCTTGCCTGAAGAATCCCATGGACAGAGGAGCCTGGCAGGCTACAGCCCATGGGTTTGCAAGAGCCAGACACAACTGAGCGACTAAAACACTGTACCTAGATTTGGATTTTCTTGGCCTTTCTTTTTTCATATAACTAGTCCCTTAATTCTTCCTCATGAGTTGTATTTTACAAGCTCTTAATCAACATTTCTACTTTTTCCCTAGCTTTAATGTTACTGCTGCTGCTGTTGCTAAGTCGCTTCAGTCGTGTTCGACTCTGCGTGACCCCATAGACAGCAGCCCACCAGGCTCCCCCGTCCCTGGGATTCTCCAGGCAAGAACACTGGAGTGGGTTGCCATTTCCTTCTCCAATGCATGAAAGTGAAAAGTGAAAGTGAAGTCGCTCAGTCGTGTCCGACTCTCGGCGACCCCATGGACTGCAGTCTACCAGGCTCCTCCATCCATGGGATTCTCCAGGCAAGAGTACTGGAGTGGGTTGCCATTGCCTTCTCTGTTAATGTTACTAGTTGCCCTTTAAAACTGGGACCGTCTGCAAGTATAAAATAAATATCTTCTAAACTCTTTCCATGTAATAGTTTTATTCTTTAGATTGACTAATATGATTCTCTGCTAGTCTAGTTAAGTGAATTTGCATAATAATAAACAATTTGTAAATGCCCTAGTCCAGTTCAGCTATTTTTCTAAGCAATTCTATTCACGAAGGTTTAAAATCATTTTTGTTTGATATTCTTCATAACAAAATTATGAAATAGGTCAATATCAAACTCACTGGTGAGTTTGATCTGTTTCTCAGAGACACTATATAATTAAGCTTTTATAATCTTCCAAGGTAAAACAGAGTCTAACCTCAAAAATATTGGATGAAGAAACTGGCAATAGCATCACTTTATAAATCTAGATAGAACTGATGGAACATTCCTAAGGACTAAAAAGGTAACACTGAACAGATGAGTTTTGCTAAACCTTTAGTATGAAGATCATCTGATGGCCCTGAGGCTCTCTGCATTTGGATTTTGATTGCAAGAATTCCTGAAGCAAAATTCCACAGTCTTTTTCCTGGGGGAGTGGGGAAAGGGAACAACTGGGAGTTTGGGATTAGCATATATAAACTATATCTAAGATAGATAAACAACAAGGTCCTACTGTATAGTACAGGGAACTATACTCAATAACCTGTGATAAATTTCCATAATGGAAAAGAATATAAAAAAAGAATCTCTATATGTGTATAGCTGAGTTACTCTGCTATACAGCAGAGATTGGCACAACACTGTAAATCAACTATACTTTGATGAAAAAATAATATTATAAAAATAAAATAAATGTAATAAATGATTCAGCTTCCCTGTCCAGCCTCTACAACTAACATAAATCCAGTTTCCCACCAATTTTGCTAATTCTTCTTCTTCCATGGGTTTTGAACCCTACTATAAGCCTTAACTCTCCTAAATGTCCTCCAAGTTCATACTTATGTCACTTCACCTAAGGATTAACCCCATTTAACCACTTACATTAATTTTTAAATGCCCTGTATTTTGCCTTCTAAAATACCTGGTTTTCTTAACTGGCTGCCTTCATTTTCTCTTAGGGTTCTTTTCCCCCCACAAACTCCTTCCATGCCACTTCTTACTAATGGATTGATATTCTCCAGGATATATTTTCAGTTCATCTCTTTTTCAGTCTACATAATTCTGAAGTGATCTTATCAACCACAAAAGTTTTAGGCAGCACGTCTCTGAAATCTTTCAAATGTCTCTCCACCCTGGATGTTTCTTCTAAGCTGAAACATTATGTTCCCATACCTATTACACATCTCTAATGGATACTGCATAAGCATCGTAAACTTTATATGTCAACACAGCTTCCTTCAAATGTTTTTCATTCCAAATCTTAGTAAACGTAATCACCATTCACTTAGGCAACCAGGCCTCAAATCCTGGAGTCGTACTAAAATGTTCTGTTTTACTTCCCACAGTTAGGAAACCTTTACTTATCCAAAATATTTGAGAAACGACTATGTAACGAGATATTAAGCCATGTGCTAGCCACAGTGATCCAGCAGTAAAGAATCTGCCTGCTAATGTGGGAGAACCAGGTTTGATCCCCGGGTCAGGAAGACCCCTGGGAGAAGGAAATGTCAACCCACTCCAGTTTTCTTGCCTGGGAAATCTGACTGACAGAGGACAGAGCAGGCTGGTGAGCTAGTCCATGGGGACGCAAAAGAGTTGGACATGACTTCGCAACTAAACAACAGTTCATACTGTAGTAAGAAAAGTAGACACCATTCTTACAAAATGTATATCTTAATGAAATGTACAGAGGTAAAGAGGTCACTCATATCATAATCTATGTGAAAGACACTCCCAGGAGTTTCTGGGACTCTCAATACACAACCTATGAAGCTGTATATGGTACTCCTGCAAACACAGTGTCAAATGTACAATAGTATAATGTTCATTATTTTTATTTACTGTGTCTCTACATTATTATTTTCTTGGAAAGCCACAATAGCTCTCTAACTATTTCTTTTTTCCATAGTTTCTATGCTATGGCTCCACTACAGTGTTGCCAGAATAATCTTTCTAAAATTCTAAGCTGACCACAACCTTTCACAAAGCACTACCAACAGGATGCAATTCACGTCCTTAAACTGGCCTACAAAGCCTTCATGATGGAGCCCCTTTATCCTCCATTCCTTCACACAGTTTTTGCTGTGGCCATGCTGAGCTCCTTGCCAATCTCCATGCTTAGCGTACTTTCTCACTATTTTAGGCCTCAAAACATGCTTTATCATGAATAACCCTTTACTTGTGAATCACCACTTCTTGCCCTTCACACTTATTCCTGACCACTTTTTATAAAGTCTTTCTTAAGATTTACCATGGTCTGGGAAGCAGAGGTGGCAAGAATACTATAGAAACACCATACAAAAAAGATCTTCATGACCCAGATAATCACGATGGTGTGATCACCAACAGAGGGCCAGACATTCAGGAATGCAAAGTCAAGTGGGCCTTAGGAAGCATCACTACAAATAAAGCTAGTGAACATGATGGAATTCCAGTTGAACTATTTCAAATCCTAGAAGATGCTGCTGCAAAAGTGCTGCACTCAATATGACAGCAAATTTGGAAAACTCAGCAGTGGCCACAGGACTGGGAAAGGTCAGTTTTCACTCCAATTCCAAAGAAAGGCAATGCCAAAGAATGTTCAATCTACCGCAAAATTGTACTCATCTCACACACTAGTAAAGTAGTACTCAAAATTCTCCAAGTCAGGCTTCAACAATACGTGAACCATGAACTTCCAGATGTTCAAGCCGGTTTTAGAAAAAGGCAGAGGAACCAGAGATCAAATTGTCAACATCCATTTGATCACTGAAAAAGCGAGAGAGTTTCAGAAAAATATCGACTTCTGCTTTATTGACTATGACAAAGCCTTTGATTGTGTGTACCACAACAAACTGTGGAAAATTCTGAAAGAGATGAGAATACCAGACCACCCGACCTGCCGCTTGAGAAATCTGTATGCAGGTCAGGAAGTAACAGTTAGAACTGAACATGGAACAGCAGACTGGTTCCAAATACGGAAAGGAGTATGTCATGGCTGTATATTGTCACCCTGCTTATGTAACCTATTTGCAGAGTACATCATGAGAAATGCTGGGCTGGAAGAAGCACAGACTGGAATCAAGATTTCCGGGAGAAATATCAATAATCTCAGATATGCAGATGACACCACCCTTATGGCAGAAAACGAAGAAGAACTAAAGAGCTTCTTGACGAAAGTGAAAGAGGAGAGTGAAAAACTTGGCTTAAAACTCAACATTCAGAAAACTAACATCATGGCATCTGGTCCCATCACTTCAGGGCAAATAGATCGGGAAACAGTGGAAACAGTGTCAGACTTTATTTTTTGGGGTTCCAAAATCACTGCAGATGGTGACTGCAGCTATGAAATTAAAAGACGTTTGTTCTTTGGAAGAAAAGCCATGACAAAACTAGACAGCATATTAAAGAGCAGAGACATTACTTTGCCACAAAGGTCCATCTAGTCAAGGCTATGGTTTTTCCAGTAATCATGTATGGATGTGAGAGTTGGACTATAAAGAAAGCTGAGCACCGAAGAACTGATGCTTTTGAACTGTGGTGTTGGAGAAGACTCTTGAGAGTCCCTTGGACTGCAAGGAGATCAAAACAGTCCATCCTAAAGGAAATCAGTCCTGAATATTCATTGGAAGGACTGATGCTGAAGCTGAAACTCCAATACTTTGGCCACCTGATTCGAAGAGCTGACTCATTGGAAAAGACCCTGATGCTGGGAAAGATTGAAGGCAGGAAGAGAGAGGGATGAAAGATGATGAAATGGTTGGATGGCATCTCCAACCCCATGGACATGAGTTTGACCAAACTCTGGGAGTTGGTGATGGACAGGGAAGCCTGGCGTGCTGCAGTCTATGGGGTCACAGAGAGTTGGACATAACTAAGCAACTGAACTGAATGGTACTTCTCCAATGTTCCAGCAGCTAAGACTCCGTGCTTCAAATTCAGGAGGCCCAGGCTTGAACCTGGGTCAGAGAACTAGATCTCTCGTGCCACAGCTAAGATCTGGCAAAGCCAAAAAAATAAATAGTAAAAAAGATTCATCATGGCAGGTGCCCCACATCTGCCCTCTCATGTCACCCTGCCATATGCCCATCATATTACTTATAGAATAAGGACATAATAACCACTTTGAAATTCTTATCTGCTTGACTCTAAGCTTTTGAGAGCAGGGACCCTGCTTTGCTTATTTTCATATTTTGGTTGCTCTAACTAGGCCATTCAGATATGACCTAAATCAAACCCCTTACAAAGATACAGTGGAAGTGACAAACAGATTAAAAGGATTAGCTCTAATACACAGAGTGCCTGAAGAACTACAGACAGAGGTTTGTAACATTGTACAGGAGGTGGTGATCAAAACCATCCCCAAGAAAAAGAAGTGCAAAAACCAAAATGGTTGTCTGAGGAGGCCTCAAAAATAGCTGAGAAAAGAAGAAACTGAAAGGCAAAAGAGAAAAGGAAAGATATTCCCATCTGAATGCAGAGTACCAAAGAATAGCGAGGAGAGATAAAAAAGCCTTCCTAAGTGAACAATGCAAAGAAATAGAGGAAAAGAATAGAATGGGAAAGATTAGACAACTCTTCAAGAAAATTAGAGATACAAAGAAAACATTTCATGCAAAGATGGGCACAATAAAGGAAAAAAATAATATGAACCTAACAGAAGCCGAAGATATTAAGAAGAGGTGGCAAGAACACACAGAAGAAGTATACAAAAAAGATCTTCATGATCCAGATAGCCATGATGGTGTCTAATCACTCACCTAGAGCCAGACATCTTGGATGACGAAGTCAGGCTGGCCTTAGGAAGCATCACTGTGAACAAAGCTAGCAGAGGTGATGGAATTCCAGCTGTGCTATTCCAAGTCCTAAAACAAGATGCTGTTTAAGCGCTGCACTCAACATGCCAGCAAATTTGGAAAACTCAGCAGTGATCACAGGACAGGAAAAGGTCAGTGTTCATTCTAATCCCAAAGAAGATTCAAAGAATGTTCACACTATCACATAATTGAACTCATTTCACATGCTAGCAAACGAATGCTATAAAATTTTCCAAGCTAAGCTTTAACAGTATGTGAACTGAGAACTTCCAGATGTTCAAGCTTGATTTAGAAAAGGCAGAGAAACCAAAGATCAAATTGCCAACATCTGTTGGATCATAGAAAAAGCAAAAGAATTCCAGAAATACATCTACTTCTTCTTTATTGACTATGCTAAATCCTTTGACTGTGTGGATCACAAGAAACTGTGGAAAATTCTTAAAGAGATGGGAATACCAGACCACCTTACCTACCTCCTGTGAAACTTGTATACAGGTCAAGAAGCAAGTTAGAACTGGACATGGAACAATGGATTGGTTCCAAACTGGGAAAGGAGTATGCCAAGGTCACCTTGGTTATGGTCACCTTGATTATTTAACTTATATGCAGAGTACATCATTTGAAATGCCAGGCTGGATGAAACTCAGGCTGGAATCAAGATTGCCAAGAGAAATATCAATAAGCTCAGATATGCAGATGATACCACCCTTATGGCAGGAAGTGAAGAGGCACTGAAAAGCCTCTTGATGAAGGTGAAAGAGGAGAGTGAAAAAGCTGGCTTAAAATGCAACATTCAAAAAATGAAGATCGTGGCATCTGGTCCCATCACTTCATGGGGAACAGATGGGGAAACAGTGACAGACTTTATTTTCTTGGGCTCCAAAATCACTGCATGTGGTGACTGCAGCCATGAAATTAAGACACTTGCACCTTAGAAGAAAAAATACGAAAAACATACACAGTGTATTAAAAAGAAGAGACATTACTTTGCCAACAAAAGTCCATCTAGTCAAGGCAATGGTTTTTCCTGTAGTCATATATGGATGTGAGAGTTGAGCACCAAAGAACTGATGCTTTTGAGCTGCAGTGTTGGAGAAGACCTTTGAGAGTTCCTTGAACTGCAAGGAGATCAAACAAGTCAATGCTAAAGAAAATCAATCCTTAATATTCACTGGAAGGACTGATGCTGAAGCTGAAGCTCCAATACTTTGACCACCTGATGAAAGAGCTGACTCATTAGAAAAGACCTGATGCTGGGAAAGGTTGAAGGCAGGAGGAGAAGGGGATGACAGAGGACGAGATGGTTGAATGGCATCACTGACTCAATGGACATGAGTTTGATCAAGCTCTGGGAGATAGTGAAGGACAAGGAGGCCTGGTGTGTTGCAGTGTACTGGGTTGAAAAGAATGAGAAACAACTGAGTGACTGAACAACAAGTTAAAAATTTTGCCTATGGCCTGAAATATACAGGATCACCCATTCTCAAGTCTCTGCCCTTTAAACGTATGATACTTTTTCATTCCTATAGAGATAAAAAGTTGCAGAACAGAGAATACAATTTGTCTTCTGGAGGGTTTAGAGGAACACTGTGAGGAGACCTACCTGGACAGCTGCAAGAACAAAGGATTCCCACACAAAGAAGTCTGCAGTGACCAACCACACCCCTTTCCCTTTGAGCATAAAAGAAGCCTGAATTCTACCTTGGGTAAGATTGTTCTTTGGGAGACTAGTCCACCACCTTCTGGGTCTACTGGCTTTCAAATGAAAATTCTACCCCTAACCCCAGTACCTTGACTTATTGGCCTTCTATTGGTGAGCAACAAGAGCTTGGGCTCGGTAACACACATACCCTTAGTGGCTGTACCCACAGCCTTATGAATAAAGACCCTTCTCTCTCTGCCTTGTCTCTACTATGTACTCGTTGCTGCTAATGTAACAGGTATTTAATATATTCTTTTTGAAGAAAGTCCCTCTGGTTTCTGGTGGCAACATGCTGCCACAACTATCTTACAAATTCAGTTATTTTCTACTCAATCTGCTTTGATTCCTCAGCAGTGTCCATCAGCGCTGACCATTCTCTTTCTTGAAAGGTGGACTTAGCTTCCTTACACAATGCCCTTCTGATTTTTTCTCTGTCTCTCTGGTTACTTCTTAGTCAGCTGCAGAGGTTGTTCCTTTATGAAACCATTAAACATTCCTCCTCTGAGGTGTCTTCTCCTCTCTGGAGCCCTTTTCCTATCTTACTCTTTGCAGGTTAATCAATCTGTGTTTTCATAATCCCATTTTAATAGAGGTAGAAAAGTAAGTTCATTCTGTTTAATGAATGGAAGAACATATTTTAATGAGCATAGTTCCCACAGTAATATTGAACAAGGAGGGAAACGCGAAGAGCAAACCATTGGATGATTTTTGAAAAAAAAAAAAAAATCTTAAGCAGATTTATAGCATTAAAAGGACATTTCCTGAATAAGTTTTATAAAGATAGGGTTATGTGGAGGGCAGGGAAACTTAAGGGTTATTTTGTCCTGTAAAATATAACAGAGTGATTCTCATGTCAGTGAATATAAAATCATCTGTGTTTGTATGATATGGCTTTAATCCACTAAAGACAGTACTGTGCATTCACCAATGCGCAAGTTGTAACAGCCTCCCTCAGGCAAAAGTGCGTAAGTGTCTGATAATGTCTAGTGACTTGCTTAAAAGAGGATAAAACAACACACCCTCAGGCAGGCAAGAGGATTTAAATAGAGCCAATTTAGGAAGCATAATGCTTTAGCAAATTCAGAAATTAATCCAGATTAAGACATTTTGCTTTTAGGATCTATTTCAAAAGACCAATTCTACAACTCTAACTTAGAAATGAGAGCAGGGGAGGGAGTGAAAACATACAGGCTATAAATATCCTCAAATGTATAAAAGTATACCATCAAAACGTATAGAGCAAAATCATCAACAAGAATTATCTCAAAATGATAGAAATATAGCTTCACTTTAAATGAATAAATCCGTTGGGAATGGGGAAGATTGTAATTTATACTAATATAAAGAATCTAGAAATGTAGATAATACATCTGCACATGTCTTTTGCATAATACAATTTAGAGAAAACTGTTCAAGGAGTTATTTAATCTGTATGTTTCATCCATAAAACTGACACGTTTTGTCTATGTGCATGAAGTAAGTTATGGATCAAAGGTACCAGGTCTCTACAGCAAACTTAAGAATTTAATTGAAATTGTATTGCTACATATACCTATCCTATTCTATCCAGGTGAAACTAGAAGTGATCTTTTTATAGTCCAAATTGTGTCCTCAGAGCTAAACTTTCACATCTGAGCTCAACAAAATCCCAAAGACACACCATAAGATTATATAAGTGAGGCACATTAAATCAAGTGATTCCATGTATAAAAACCTACCACTCTGTATGAGAAAGGATCCCTTTCAATCACTGTTATACCTGAAATTTATTCTGTTCATGTAACATGGACATGCAGTGTCTACAGTTAGCGATTTCTTGGGAACTCACTGTTGGGCTTTGTTTAAAATACTTCTAGTGACAATGATCTTTGTTTCCTGTATACGTATTTCTTTGTGACTTTCATGACCAACTTAAAAATTCATTGAAAATCGTAACATGACCGTACCTTGCTTCCATTTTCTCTCGCTTCTCGTTCCATCTTGAGGTCGGAAATTAGAAGGTTCTTATATTTGTTTTTTCCATTAGTGCTATGGTCATCTATTCTGTATTCCGAAGTCAGCTGTGCTGAGAGGGGACTGTCGCTCAGGTTCAGTGGTTGCTCGTCCTGTTCCAGCCCAGCTTTGCCATCACAGTTGGGGTCGCCCATCTCCCTGCTGTGTGTTCCCCCTGAAGCAATTGAACTGTGCCCCAGAGTCTCGTTGCCATTGAAGCTCTCTGTGGCAGAATCATCTGTTGGAAAGAAAAAATTTATATTTTGATTTTAATTGATATGCTGATAAGTTTCTACTTCAACAAACATTTATTGAGCTCCTATTCTGGGCTTGGCATGGTACTAACCAATTTTACATATAATGTGCAGTTTATCCTTAGCAACAAACTTGTGAAGTAGTCTGTATCATTTTTAACCTAGAAGGCATATATATGTAGGCACAAAAAGTGAAGTATAAAATAAATAGAAGATAAAATAATCTGAAGACAAAATAAGCCTTTCAATTGCAAACACAATCTCAAAGAAAAGTAAATTTTTAAAAATTGCCAATTATTTTGCAAGTAGTTTTTGTTTTTTTCAGTGAGACTGTCCAGATTCAGTGAAAACTCTCTGATGAGAGCATTGTCCATCCTGCTAGCGGGTTATATACTAGTACAAGCTTTATGGGCGTTTAATTTGATCTGAAACATCAAAAGTACTCAGAAATTTTGCTCAGCCATTATAAAGGCTTTAAAGCCTAAGGGGTTTAATCATTGCCGGCATCTCTCTACAGATAAAAAGACCCTGAAATCAGTGTTGCTTATATCAATAATACAAAATTTTAGAAATGATACAGATTGTCAAAAATAGAAATTTGGCTTAATGTATGTTGGAACATTTAGAATATTATGGAATTTGTCAATATCCCATTTTAAATATGAAGGAAAATGTGAATCAAGAGGCACTAAATGGAAAAAGCTAGTTACAGAAAGGTGTGGTCAATATGACCCCAATTTTGTGAAAAGAAAACATAAATACAAAAACAAAAAGACTGAAAAGCTGTAGTCTAAAATGTTAATATTGATATTGTCTTAACAGTATGGCACTGGATTTTCTAACATATTCTCTATTACTACTCTATATAGAATTCATAGATGCAGATGGTGACTGCAGCCATGAAATTAAAAGATGCTTACTCCTTGGAAGAAAAGTTATGACCACCCTAGATAGTATATTCAAAAGCAGAGACATTACTTTGCCAACTAAGGTCCATCTAGTCAAGGCTATGGTTTTTCCTGTGGTCATGTATGGATGTGAGATTTGGACTGTGAAGAAGGCTGAGCACCAAAGAACTGATGCTTTTGAACTGTGGTGTTGGAGAAGACTCTTGAGAGTCCCTTGGACTGCAAGGAGATCCAACGAGTCCATTCTGAAGGAGATCAACCCTGGGATTTCTTTGGAAGGAATGATGCTAAAGCTGAAGCTCCAGTACTTTGGCCACCTCATGCGAAGAGTTGACTGAGTGGAAAAGACTCTGATGCTGGGAGGGATTGGGGGCAGGAGGAGAAGGGGACGACCGAGGATGAGATGGCTGGATGGCATCACGGACTCGATGGGCGTGACTCTGAGGGGACTCCGGGAGATGGTGATGGACAGGGAGGCCTGGCGTGCTGCGATTCATGGGGTCGCAAAGAGTCGGACACGGCTGAGCGACTGAACTGAACTGATAGAATTCATAATGTACTATAAAGTATATCATTTATAACACATAATATATAATTTTCTAATAACAAAAATGGAATAATTATTGAAGAAACAGGGAAGGAGAAGAAGCAGAACTAAGAACACTTTTCTGGCTTTAAAATACAGAAGAAAATCGGTTAGAAGGAAATAATATCAATGTATTGAGAGCAAAGAAAAATAAAGTTTACCTAAACAATAAAATTCTGTTTGTCTTAATTTCTTCTTTATATTCAGAGTAAGAATTTGCTATTCATTTTAAAGGATTATGACTGAGAAGGCATTAAACTGCTTCCTTTTAGGGCAGAGTTGCTGATGAAACCATGGAAATATCTGTGACTTTTTGTGAATTTTTTGTTTGATTTCCAATATTTTCAAGTTTGCTTTCCTTTTATAGAGTACAATGAAATATTTGCCGTCTTCTAATCAATCAAAATCATGGAAATAATGTTTACATTCTGAAGGAGTGGTATAACTCACCTGTTAGTTTCTTTATTCAACAAACATTTACTGAGTGCCTGATTTTGGCCAAAAGCGGGTAAAATATTTGGTCAATAGAGAATCTGGTGCCTTCAAAGCGTTCACAGATAATTTAGTAACAGAAAAATAAAGATGAAGCTAAAATACAGAGCAAAAAAAGGAACAAGGGATCCAGAACAAGGGATCAAGATATCCAGAAGGTTTTCTAAAGAAGGTGGCATTGGAGTTGAATTCCAAAGCTTGAATCAGGTGAAGAGCCTTCCCCACCTAGAAATTGTCAGGTGCAGTCACAGAGGAAAGAATATGCAGGCCCATGAGAAATAAGAGTACAGAGCTGAGTACCAAAGAGACACTGATGAAAGGGAAACCTAAAAAGGGAGGAAAAGAAGTGTTTTGTGCATCAAAGAACTTGGATTTTATCTTGAGCAAACAAGTAATTTTAATTACCTGTGGGAAGTAATGTGAAAAAAAAAAAATGTTTTAAAGAGATAACTCTGTCTTTGACGAGGAGAATGGTATGAAGGCAACAGTCTGGAAGCTGGGGCGACCCTTAGGAGATGTAGACGTCATCTAAGTCAGCTTGTTGAAAGCTCAACAAACTCTAAGCAAAACAGCAGCAGTGCAGAGTAAGAGGGGGTGACTAAAAATATTTTAGAATAGAAAAGGTATGTAAAACAAACATACAGTTATCAAAGGTAAAACATTGGAGGGAGGGATAAATCAGGAGCTCGGGATTAACATACATACACTACTATATATAATGAATAGATAACCAACAAGATCCTACTATACAGCAAAGGGGAACTCTACTCAATCTTCTGTAATAACCTAAATGGGAAACATATCTGAAAAAATGAACATATGCATATGTATAACTGAATTACTCTGCTGTATACCTAAAACAAATGCATACTTGAAAATAAAATATATTTCAGTAAAAATTAAAAAAAAAAAGAGAAGAAGTAAGACTGGTAATGGTTGGATACAGGGCTAGGAAAAACTCTAGGTTTCTTACTCTAGTGAAAAATAAAAACAAAGGGCATTCAGTCTAATTTTCAACAAAATAGTATTTTTTAAGCAATTCTCTGAACATATTTTGTGAGAAAATGAAAATGAGTTTGCAGGATAAGAAATTACTCTGTTTATGTACTCATTCAAAAAAGGACCTCATTTGGTGGAAAAAACAAGAGAATTTAGGAAACTGGCCATAAGTAATATGTATAGTGTTTTCCACAATTATTAATTTGAGAAATCAATAACATTCTTTTAACAATGAACTATCCAATGTTTGAGAAACAAAATTAGGATATAACTTATGTAAGTAATTTGGAATTTTAATAATGTCCTTCTATGCTAAGTCATATGGTCATGCTAACATACAAAAAGTTATTTCTAAGAAATCCAAAGAAAAGTATAATGGACTGATTCAAGTCCAATTATTTAACTCATGAAGAAAATTGTGATTTTACGTTTGTGTACTTGAATCCCTTCAAAATAATATTTTATGTAAGAGATTTTTATCATTACATTAAAAAATATAACCTCAAAGATATTTTTAAAAACTAAATCTATATTCACATAGAACAAATCCAATGTCAATTATAGTCAAACCTGTTATATCTGTAATTTTAATCTGTATCATCATACATATTAATAAAATATATCATTTATTCATTTTTCAGATAAGAGAAGGGTTAGCATTTATCAAGAGACTCTTTAATAAATGTCATGTATATATAATTTCGGTACAAAGCATAAACAATAAAGAAAGAAAATATTTTTAGAGAGAGTGGTTCACTCCAGATGTTACCAAGGTAACTAAATTCAACAGCTTTACATATTTCAGTTCCTCAGTAAATCATATGTTTCATGAAGGACAAATTATTTACTAATTTGTATCAAATACATATTCACATGTTTTATCTTGTGAATGGTAAAAGAATCAATTTCACACGCCACTGTTTCAGAAATCAAAATTTAAAACAAAGTTTTTGATGTCTATATTAGAAAAATTTAATATAAAAAAGTGAACAGACATTAAACTGAGGACTCATTAACCATTTTTTATTACCTACTTGCATAAAACCACGTTCATCGTTTTCATTCTCTCTTCCTTAAAGATAATTTTTTCAGAATTACAGATCACAAATCTGAGACTCCTGTTAATCATAACAATTCACATCAGATTACTGCTTTACAGGGGAAACCTGCTTTCTTACCCAACAGAATTTGCTCCATCCTGAGTGGCTGCAGGCGTGTGGGTACCAGGCTGCTAGACACAGAGTGTAAGCTTAAGATCTGTAGTTATGATCATTACGTTCGCAGGCCCAGAATGATGGTGCTCCTCTCAAGTTTCAGTGCAGGTACCATAGCACTGGAACCAAAAACTGTATTTGAGTCCCAAGGAAAAACAGCACCTGGAGCTTTGGAAATTAAGAGTGCCCAGGGTGCCTAGCAACAAAGGAGAATGTGGAATATGATGACAGGTAGTGTGGGATCTAGTGACATCAGAAGGGCAGTTGGTTATTTGAGTTGCATTTGCACTGAGGTTTTGGTGGGATGGATTTAGTATTGTGAAAGGGGCTGTCCACTTGAGCTTGGCTGTGGCTCTCGTCTATAACACTAACATGGGTAGCAGGCTATTTCCTTCTTTCGCCTTCCCCACTCCTCATTTTCTCCAAAAGTTAGTACAGATTCTAGAGATATTGTTTAAATTATTTCTAACATCTCCACCAGTGCGAAGTAGATTCATCAACACCAGTCGATAGTTAGTTTTCCCTATATAAAATGAATTAACCTATAACAGTATGTGTGGTATATGGCTGTAGGTATATTTAAATATATCTATATATACACATATATGTATATCTATCTTTTATATATAAAATATTAATAATATGATATATATATATATTTTTGAAATATCCCAAAGCACCTGACCTACTTTCTTACTCACTTTTAGTAGCTCTTCATTATGGCCTTTAGGCAAAGTGCCTTGGGCAAAATGAATAGGAAAAATATATATCATCCTTATTTTAATTTTAATACTTGGAAATTTAGTCCTAAATGAAGGTCAGATGCTCATAGGGCCCCCCCAAATTTTTAATATTTGCCTCCAAATGCAATATAGTTTCCTTTCTCTAGTCCTCTGACTACATTTTGAAATCAAAACATTCAGACTAAGCGAAAATTTACTGATGCAGATAAATTCATGTGTGTGTTACATATGCATGCCTAACTGCTACTGAAAGGTTAAAGGACATTGATTCTAAAATGATCAAACTGATATTGGGAGTAAGAAAATAACAAGGAGATTCAGTTCTCAAGTAAATTAATTCTATCGAAGGGTGTTATCCCAGTCTGGGAGCTCCGAATTCAGACCATGTCATTGCAAGGACAGGCTCTAATTATAGGAGCAAGATAGTGCAGGCACCGAAATAAGCTATATGTTCGAAAGGATATCACTAACCTCAGCACAATAATTAAAGAAAACTAATTCAGAGCCACGAATGAGGAGATGATATTCATTTCTCTATATCACTTTGTTTACAAAGTTTAACTTAACCAAATACCTATTGTGCGTTAGACACTCTTTCTGCGATTGTGAGTCCAGAGAGACTCCATGTAGAATTTGTTCTTAACTTGACTATAACAAAAGAATTACAATGCAAGTCAGAAAACAGCATTTGTCCCACATTAAGTTTCATAGAAGGCACAATGAGTAAACAAGGTTTTCAGAGAGAGAAAAGTTGCTTATGCATCATGGAGGGTGAGGATGGTATCAGTTACAAGAGGTGCAATCTGAAGGAGGTAAAATACACATAGATACATATTGGTGATGATGTAGGTTATTTTAGTTCAGAGAGCATATGAGAAAAAGAGATATAGGCAGGAAAGAGCTAGAAGAGGACAGAGAACTGAGTACATTCTACATTTCTACATACTAAGACAGGGAACTGTATGTTTCAGCAAGTTGTGGACATTTTATTGTATATTCCTTTTTTGGATCACATAAAATAACTGATGGTTCTTCCAGGGTAGGTACTTGGAGAAGCCAACTGATTAGGTGAGTTTAGGCTGTTAAAAGTCTATCTCTGCTCCTACCTTACCTGCTCCAACTGATCAATAAAACTTTCTCCCAATTCTAAGAGGACCCATTTTAAAAAAATGGTCATTCATGACTGATCAATGGTTTCTTAATTAGCTAAATAAGTTATTATAAAATATAACTTTCATGCTTACACATTAGCTTAAGGTTTCAAAAACCAGACATTTTACAGAAAATGATATGCATTAATGTTTTTTATAATCACAGTGTAATTTGAAAATATCTGATTTATTTTGCTGATGAAGTCAACAGTTACTGTGAATACTGTGTTTTACTGATTATATTCACAGCACAATAAAATGCTAAATTTCAGCTAGAGATAAGTGAAAATTATATATGTTTGGATATATACGTATACATATATATACATGTGTGTGTTTGTGTGTGTGTATAGTGCTTTATACAAAGTTGATGTCATCTATAAGGTGAGGTCACATACAAAAGAATGCAAGCAGTGTTAAGGGGTAGGGTGGACAACTGACGAGAAAACAGGGATCTCAGCACGACAACCATAAGAAACTAACCTCTGCCTACTACTTGAATAAACTCTCAAGTACATTCTTTACCAGATTTTCCAGATTAGAGGTTAGACAGGCTGACCCCTTGATTTTAGCCTTTGTGATAACCTGAGCTTAAAACCTAGTTGAACTTGCCTCAACTTTTGACCTGTAGAACTGATGAGCTCGTGGCAATTTATTACACAGCAACAGAAAATGAATACAAGGACAAACATAAAGGAATGTCTATGGTGGATCAGGATAGGTAATACCACTTAAAATTATTCAAGTATACTCAATGATTGGTGTGGACCAGTGTTTCTCAAACTTTAATTGCTCCAGAATCTCCTGGGTAGATAGTTAACAATACAGATTCACTTGGGCACTAAAAACTTCTAACTCAATAAAAATCAGAAATGCTGGTTTCTTTTACCTTGTTCAGGGGCAAGAGATGAAGAAGCAATTCTCTTACAAGAGTTCTGGGGCCATTAATTAGTGTAGATCATCTCCCACAACTAACTGGTTGAATATGGAATTGTGGGTGGTAACTGCTAATAACAAGATAACTGAATATGACTGACAGCCCCCAAATCTGAGCTCAGTAAGACAGAATCCAAGCATATTTTAATGTCATTTAATAAATCTCTAGGAAATTTTCAGAAAAAGAGACGAGCCAAATATTCTTTCCCTTATCAAAACTAATCAGAACTTCACAAAAAAGCCAGAGCCAGTCGGGTTCACTTTTTAAAAGACTCCTAAAAGGATATGTTTTTTTCCTGAAGAGCTTATATCAATATGTATTGAATAACCAAAGATGTTATTTTTGGGGAAAAGATCACTTTGATTACTTTAACAAACTCTTAGGCAAGAAGGGCTTTACCAAGGTCAAGAGTACAATTGCAAAATCAAGAAACTTTATTCTGCCCATAAACCAGAGCTGTGTACCAACTACATGTTCACTTGTGCTCAAATTATTGTCTGATTTTGCTTACATGGTACGCAAAGAGTATTGTCCAGGAAAGACTGTCAAATTCTTCCAATTTTGTTCCCGGAGTCCCTCGTGTTCTTTTCCCTGTCCTCATGGCAACTCCTCAAGCTATCTGTGTGCAAACGGGCTTTCCAAGTCATTTTACTGAGAAATAGGTTGACAGATTGATTATCCCTTAACTGAAATTCCCCCACAGGAAAATGCTACTTCAGCTAGACACTTGTAATTGAAACCTTTTATCTCTAATTGTGGAATGGAAGGCTTTTCTCTTGGTATTTTTAGCCATTAGCAAGCAGGTGAAGAAGTGTATTGTTGTTTCGAAAGTGTGTGTAGAGGAAGAAATCCTAAAATTATCTGGACCTAATTCATTCCCAGGTTCTCAGAGTAACTTGGAGGCAAATGATTAGAGTGTCTGATCTGTGATGTTTTCTTTTAATCCTGCTGCTCTCAAAAATGTCCCTCTCCCTCCTGTAGTGGGTGAACCAGGACCACTCACTGCTGAAGCAGAAGCTTTCATGCCCAACCTCCTGAAATTCCAAGAAACTTGAGCCACCTAGCACTTTGGAGACTTGATAAGGAAATCCTATATTAAGAATTCTGAAAGGCTCCCCACACACTCCTTCCTCTTCTAATGGGTCACCTACTGGTCTGCTCTCAAGCCCATCTTTCCCTTTTCTTTGCAAACCATTTCTCAGATTTCCTTGGCCTTGTTTTATGACTGGTTTAAACAATGAGAAGTATTGGCAGTGACAGGAGGGGAGAAGAAAATGCCTAAGTATCCCTATTTCCCCCATCCACACACAGTTCTCCTCTGATTCAGGAGAACTCTCAGTTTCCAACTTTGTTAAAGGGTGGGGTGAGGGGGTCTTGTCCACATTCCAGCTCCCACCAGGAAGCATCTTCCTGCCAGAAAGCATCCTATGCATGTCTGTTTACCAGCAGGTAGCTCTGGCTCTTGGCCTCTAGTAATGCTATCTCCTCTCCAGCTTTTCCACTTCTAGCTCTAGCAGAGGCTTCCTTTTATAAGTAATTCCTACACTGCTTTACACATTGTGAAGGCCTTATTTTCATTTTTTTCTAATGAATGTCATGGAATGAACAACATTTTCCAGATTGAATCACAACGAATAAAATTCACTTTACTTTGGCCTCAGGACTTCTGTTTTGTAGTACCTGTGATGTTTTTATAGTCAATATCTTGTAACTGTTTTCCTTCATAATGTCAATTCACTATTTGATATCTAAGAGATTTTTACTAAGCTTTCTTTATTTCTACCTCTGGGGTTGAAATCCATCATTATCTGTAACAGTGATATTTATGAATTTATTAGCTATCTTGAAGAATTCAAGGTCATTAAGCATTTATTGGCAATTATAAAGCAGTATTATTTAGACACTTGTCAAGATATTGGCATCTTTCTAATAAAGACTAAATTATTTTGATTGATTTAGACAAAAGGATTCATCTCAGTAATGCCAGTTGCTTTGGCTCATTAAACATCTTAATTACACAAATCATTTTGGTAGTTATTTCCTTTACAATATTTAAAACAGACCTGGGCATAAAATAAGACTATCAGTATTCCTGTTTTATAGAGCTCAATAAAGAATTTAATTGCTCAAGTCACCTTGACAGTGACAAACATAGGATTAGATACTGACTTAATTCTAGATCAAATTTCTATTTAAATGGTACTGCTACACCTCAGCAGGAAACACATGTTCAGGTATTGTGAGGAGAAAAGCCTGAAAAAGACAGGTGGTTTGCTGTGGGGGAAAGAAAGGAGCTAACTTTCAATTTAGCATGCTCTTAGAGATACTACTAAATTGAAGGGTGTATTCTGAGTTGCCCATTTTGCCATAACATCAGGAATCACAGTGATCAGCCTGTTACCACCTTCTCCTCACTTAACAAAAGCCTTCTGCCTACCCTTCTTGTAATTAGCATAAACTGAACAGCCATGTTTTTATAAATGCAGATGAACTTTCAGTCTCACCATGATTAGAAGAGTACAGGCTGACCAATGACATGATATTTATAACCAAAGACAATTCTGTTTGACACTCAGGGCTGAATGATATCAAATGATACTATTTTAGAAAACTTACTGAAATTTTGAAAGCAGGACAAATCAAAGAATTTATAATTACAAGAGATCAAAGAAAACCAACATTAACATATTTAAAGGATATAGAAAATTAAGTCCTCTTGTTGAAGGAGAACAGTAATAGATTTGTCAGTTTTTTATTTAAAAAGTGATTCCATTTCACCACAAGGAAACTGAAATTTGTAACTATGTGTGGTGATGGATATTAACTAGATTTACTGGTTAGCATTTCACAACCTATACACCTATTAAATCATTATGTTGTACACCTGCCACTAATATAAGCTTGTATGTCAATAATAACTCGATTAAAAAAAAGTAAAGGAGTTACCCTCAGACCACAGTTAAGATCCATGCAAATCACCATGAAGCCACGGGCCTTGCAGCCACCTCAGCAGAATAAAGCTCTGATACCATTTATATTCCCACCATCACCCTGGATCACTGTGAGTCTGGGTGAAGGGCAGACAAGGGCCAATGGTCACACTCATGGGAAAGGGTATGAAACCTGGATGTCATGAATGGCTTCACTGTTATAAATGAGTATTCAGTAAGTGCATAAGGTGTGCATACTCTGTTTTTACTGTGAATAAAAACTAAGGAAACAAGGAGAAAGGGAGGAAGACCTACCAACCCAACTCTAAAATAAACTTCTCTGTAAAAATAGCAGCCACTGTGCTTGCAATGTAGAGAATAAAGTATAAGTCAGAGACATTCATTGGAGAAGGCAATGGCACCCCTCTCCAGTACTCTTGCCTGGAAAATCCCATGGATGGAGGAGCCTGGAAGGCTGCAGTCCATGGGGTCGCTGAGGGTTGGACACGACTGAGTGACTTCACTTTCACTTTTCACTTTCATGAATTGGAGAAGAAAATGGCAACCCACTCCAGTGTTCTTGCCTGGAGAATCCCAGGGACAGGGGAGCCTTGTGGGCTGCCGTCTATGGGGTCACACAGAGTTGGACATGACTGAAGTGACTTAGCAGCAGCAGCAGCAGAGACATTCATAACAAAATGTTCTACTTTCATAACAGCAGAATCCTAGAGTGCTCATCAAGAGTTCACAATGTATTCAGACTTATCACCACCCAGGTGGCACTAATGGTAAAGAGCCCTTCTGCCAATGCAGAAGACGTAAGAGACATGGGTTCAATCCCTGGGTTGGGAAGATTCCCTGGAGGAGGGCACAGCAACCCACTCCATTATTCTTGCCTGGCGAATCCCATGGACAGAGGAGCCTGGTGGGCTACAGTCCAAAGGGTCTCACAGAGTCAGAAGCAACTGAAGTGACTTAGCACACATGCATGAGGATAAAATGGTGAGACATTTTCAGCAACAGACATAGCACTTGCTTTGGTTGCATTAACTCAGTAACTTAACAAATAGTAAAGATAGAAGAGTTATTTCCACTTTGTGCATTTCTATTTCACACTCAATCTCACTATATTTGAATCAGTTTAAAGCCTTAATTTTGTTAATCCTGAATTAAATGACAAAAGGTTAGTTTGAGCACTGGTTTTGGGGAAAAGGAGGCTCATGGTCAAGGGAACCATGAAAGCACTGAAAATATTGAATCTGAAGCCAAGCAAACTCTTTCAAGTCATAGATGGTTGAGGGACTGACTCTAATGGAACAGACTGGACAACGTGAGGGCAGCCATCATATCCTAAATTCTCCTCTAAAGTACAGGCTCTCCCAGATCCATCCCTACCAACACCCACAGAACAATGTTTGAAACAAGGTCAACTTGTTTTAAAAAATGGTTGGAAGATCACAAAATCATGCTTTCCGTCTGCGGTGGAGCCTAACGGATTCATTTCTCAAGCAAAAGCTGGAACCAGCATTCTAAACCTCTCTCCAGGAACCAATGACCAGCCAGGGTCATGTTTACTTTCTCTGCTGAGGTTAACTGCTTTATTTTGGAAGACATTGTCCATATCAGGAAAAAAAGATAGTTTTCATAACTGACCTAATTTATTCTTTATAGGGACCCAGTGAATCAAAGCTGATAGGCATTATCTGCCCTGTCTTACCAACATGAAAACAGTTGAGTCTTGAAAATATTCCATGCATCTCAGTTAGCAGAGCTAATGAATGACAAAGCTGACACTTAACGGCAGATGTCACATCCAGCCCTTGTAAACCAGTGTGCTCTACTAGTTCTCATGCAGGGCAGGCTTTAGAGAGGGTTTGAGTATGAGGATGGTAGAACATAAAGCAAACTAAAGAGGAAGTCTTTAGTTTCCTTTCTCAGCGATCAATGCAAAGAAATAGAGGAAAACAACAGGATGGGAAAGACTAAAGCTCTCTTAAAGAAAATTAGAGATACCAAGGGAACATTTCATGCAAAGATGGGCTCAATAAAGGACAGAAATGGTATGGACCTAACAGAAGCAGAAGATATTAAGAAGAGGTGGGAAGACACAGAACTATACAAAAAAGATCTTCACGACTGAGATAATCACGATGGTGTGATCACTCACCTAGAGCCAGATATCATGGAATGTGAAGTCAGGTGGGCCTTACGAAGCATCACTACAAACAAAGATAGTGGAGGTGATGGAATTCCACTTGGGCTATTTCAAATTCTAAAAGATGATGTCATGAAAATGCTGCACTCAATATGCCAGAAAATTTGGAAAACTCAGCAGTGGCCACAGGACTGGAAAAGGTCAGTTTTCATTCTAATCCCAAAGAAAAGCAATGCCAAAGAATGCTCAAACTACTGCACAATTGCACTCATTTCACATGCTAGTAAAGTAATGCTCAAAATTCTGCAAGCCAGGCTTCAGCAGTACGTGAACCATGAACTTCCAGATGTTCAAGCTGGTTTTAGAAAAGGCAGAGGAACCAGAGATCAAATTGCCAACATCTGCTGGATCATGGAAAAAGCAAGAGAGTTCCAGAAAAACATCTATTTCTGCTTTATTGACTATGCCAAAGCTTTTGACTCTGTGGATCACAATAAACTGTGGAAAATTCTGAAAGAGATGGGAATACCAGACCACCTGACCTGCCTCTTGAGAAACCTATATGCAGGTCAGGAAGCAACAGTTAGAACTGGACATGGAACAACAGACTGGTTCCAAATAGGAAAAGGAGTACATCAAGGCTCTATATTGTCACCCTGCTTATTTAACTTCTATGCAGTGTACATCATGAGAAACACTGGGCTGGAAGAAGCACAAGCTGGAATCAAGATTGCGGGGAGAAATATCAATAAACTCAGATATGCAGATGACACCACCCTTATGGCAGAAAGTGAAGAACTAAAGAGCCTCTTGATGAAAGTGAAAGGAGAGAGTGAGAAAGTTGGCTTAAAGCTCAACATTCAGAAAACTAAGATTATGGCATCCGGTCCCATCACTTCAGGGCAAATAGATCGGGAAACAGTAGAAACAGTGGCTGACTTTATTTTTCTGGGCTTCAAAAATCACTGCAGATGGTGATTGCAGCCATGAAATTAAAAGACGCTTGCTCCTTGGAAGAAAAATTATGACTGTCTTAGGCAGCATATTGAAAAGCACAGACATTACTTTGCCAACGAAGGTCCATCTAGTCAAGGCTATGGTTTTTCTAGTAGTCATGTATGGATGTGAGAGTTGGACTGTGAAGAAAGCTGAGTGCAGAAGAATTGATGTTTTTGAACTGTGGTGTTGGAGAAGACTCTTGAGAGTCCCTTGGACTGCAAGGAGATCCAACCAGTCCACCCTAAAGGAGATTAGTCCCGGGCATTCATCAGAAGGACGGATGTTGAAGCTGAAACTCCAATACTTTGGCCACGTGATGTGGAGAGCTGACTCATTTGAAAAGACCCTGACGCTGGGAAAGATAGAGGGCAGGAAGAGAAGGGGATGACAGAGGATGAGATGGCTGGATGGCATCACCGACACAATGGACATGGGTTTGGGTGGACTCCGGGAGTTGGTGATGGACAAGAAGGCCTGGCGTGCTGTGGTTCATGGGGTGACAAAGAGTCGGACACAACTGAGCGACTGAACTGAAAGAGGAAGAGAAGGAGGGCGTGGAGAGGAAGACAACATGAAGACGATTTGGAACAAGCCCTAAAACAGGGAGCCATCCAGTAGGCAGGAGAAGAGGTATCTGGTGAAGAACACTGAGGCCAGGAATCATGGAATTATGAAGATATATCATAGGATGTCAGGAATTAGGAGAAATAAAGTGATCAAGTGATGGTCAGAGGGTTAGCGTCACAGGTACTGAAGTTGAAGAAATGCCCTCCAAGCACACATCTTCCTCTTACTCTGACACTCAAATCTACTAAATTACAAACAATTAAAGGCTAATGTTTTTTCTTCACTGTGTGCCCTGAAGGTAGCTTCATGACTTGTATGGAGCAGATATTCAACAAATGCCTGAAGAATTACATTGATTCCAAACCATATTGATTGTATATTTTCAATTCTTGATTTTCTTGATTTATAAAAGTTTGAAAAGTATATATATATATACTAACTTTCACTGAAGTAGATCATTTTCCCCTCAAATGTCTGAGAACCTTGTTTTAATATTCCTTTGCCTAAAGTAGTATGTATAGTAAGTCATCACTTGCAGTAGTTTTTAAAAGTAAATGGAAGAAAACATTCAGGTTTTGCTGATGGTTTATGTATTATAGTAAGAGGAATGGCAAAAAGTAATGTTAGAGTGAGTTTGAGAAAAATAAAAATGACTGAGAATGAAAAGTATGCTCAGGCAGTAAATATTCTTCTTATAGCAGTGGTATATATGTTCATTTTGATTAATACTATTTCCATTACGATAAATCACTGAACTCTCTACAAATCAAAATTTTTTTTAATCTGTCTTGGTTGACCATATAAAAAAACAATTTCAGTTTCTGTACTCACTGTATTCACTTAAACTCTGAAATATAAAATAAGAGTTTTTACAAAGTGATTATTTCTAATTAACCAAGAGTTGTTCAAAATATACTCCTCCCCACCCCACCCCCATGCTACTATACCAACTTTACATAACCATGACCATCTATAAAATTATCCTTTGAAAAAGTGCAAAGGATGATTTGATCCAAAGTGGATTCTGGTTTGAAAGCCCTGAGTTTCTTGACTTAAGCCAGAGAGAAGACATTTACTGAGCTTTGAATGGCCTGTTTTGGGGGGAGTTCATTGCTGATGGCTCCTTTTCATGATTCTTTCTCAGTGACTCTCCATTCAAAGAAACAAAACTGGACAACGAACATATCATTTTCGTGTATGGATGTCCTCTCTATATGCCTTCTGGAACAAATAAACCTGCCAACAGCCTACAGCCTTGGTAGCCACATGACCTCCCAGGTCAATACAGCCAAGGCAGGACCTGACCAAAGGGCCACCAAACTATAAAAGGTCAAAACAACCACCAATGTGGTCAAACAGAAAGGTGAATTGGGCCAAAGAGGTTCCATCTCTTAGATTAAGCTGCCTCCTCTCTCCTCAATGTGTGACCTAGTGATGAGCAGCATCAAAATCACCTGTGCACTTGTTAGAAACACAATCTCAGGTGCACCCCCAAACCTACTGGATCAGAATCTGCATTTTAACAAGACTCCCAGCCTACCCATGTGCATAATAAAATCTCAGAAGCCCAAACTCCTTACTGGTTTAGCAGGCATAACTGAGGCAAAGTCAGAAGGAAACACTTGGCTAAAGAGTTCACAAGAGACCATATTCAAGAAAATTCAGCAGAGGAAGCCAAACTGGGGGCGGGGGGCAGAGCAACACAGAGAAAAGGCGGCTAACAGAGGGACCATGTGGCAGGTTGGCCTCACGAGGTATCAGCACAATTATTAATTGTTCACCTCTCTGACTCTCAAATGATTTTCCAGGTGGCTCATTGGTAAAGAATCTGCCTGCAATGCAGGAGAAGTGGGTTTGCTCCCTGGGTTACGAAGTTCCCCTGGAGGAGGAAATGGCAGCCCACTCTAGGATTCTTGCCTGGAAAATCCCATGGAAAGAAGAGCCTGGTGGGCTACAGTCTGTCGGGTCACCAAGAGTCGGACACAACTGCGTACACATGCATGCATATACACTGACTCTCAGATGTGTTCCAGTTTGAGCATAGATATGGGGTTAGATAACCCCATATCTAACTCAGTAAGGTCAAAGCTAACTCACGGCCTGGTTGTTCTACACTTCTTGTTCTTGGATTCCTTAAATCACTGTCTCCCGTATTGTGACACAGCATTTTTACAAACAATGACTACTCTCATTATATGAAGCAACTACTGCAAATAAGTTCAACTGGTGCCTTCTATGCACCATGAAAAATAATTTAAAAATATGTACTAGGAATTTAATTTCTATCTACTCCTCAAAGCAGGCTCAGGTAATCTAATGTCACCAAGGTATATTCTGGGATCTTGATTAAATGACTTCCTCAAGGCCCCGCAAGTGCCCAGGCCTAATTCACATGCAGGGAGGCTGGCTTCATGGTCCTTATCTTTTCCCTTCGACCCCACACCTCTCCGGGAGACAATCTCATGTCACCTAATTCTTCTGGTAAAGCTGAAAACCCCAGCCATGAAAAGAAAGCATGCCAGGCATGGCTGTCTCTGAAGGTACAGAAACATTTTCTGTTTAAAGGATACTATCCCTCTCTATTTTTCTGACAAAATGCTTGAGTGTTTTATACATATGAATTCAGCATTATTTTTTAGACAAAACAAAACCAAGACACAGATGTTTTTAATTTTATTTTACTCTATTTAAATATTTTTGGTTTTTTTTCTGAAAAAAAATACACCTGTTTCTTACAGGCATCAAGGAATAATAACTGATTTGTAATAGTAAGTATAGTGACATAACAACCTAAAATTAATAAATTAAGCCAGGACAACGTTTCACATTTATTCAATATGCAGATCACTTCAGGTATTATTTACAACTGTTACAACTGGTGCAAAATGTATTATTAGTGAATGATTTCATGCCTCAAGAAATGGATTATTTTCTAATATGAATAATATCTTAAAGGCAAAGGAAAGTAATGGTTTATGTAAAATTCCAGTTTGCTCACATTTTCTACCATTAAGAGAAAGGTACCATGGCATTTGTATTTACACTCCTAATAATAAAAACTTTGAATTTCAAATTTTACATGCTTCACCTTTGTTTTTTATTTTTTATTTTTTGCTGCACCATGTGGCCTGTGGGGTTCCCTGATCAAGGATCGAACCTGCACCCTCTACAGTGGAAGCACGGAGTCTTAGCCACTGGACCCCAGGGAAGTCCCTACATGCTTCATCTTCAAAAGAAAAAAAATGATATATGCTTCATCTTAATATTACCTCTTTTAAGAAAAAAATGCATGCCAGAACAATGCATTCTAAGATAGATAGTGCATGCCTAGGTTACATATCCAGAGAATTCTAAGTTCTAATTCTCTTACAACTTTGGTTATTTTTCCTTTTAGAGGTGGGAAGAAGGAAAGCAAGGCAGGAATACAGCTGGGTGTAAGGCACAATCCTTGCCACATAGCAGCGGCTAAGTGTAAATAAATCACCCAGCGGATGGATGAAAGGAAAGAAGAAAAAGGGAGGAAGGAGAGAAGGAAGAAGCAAAAAAAAAGAAGGTAGGCACATGCTCCTTGATAATCAAAAAGAGTATTATAGTTTCAAAAATCAGGATATTGAAACAGTCCTGGTTTTGCTATGACTGATAATTAGATAATAATTCATTCTACTGAATTAACTGATAAAGTTTTTCAGATATATGAATCAGAGTAGGTGAAAAACAAACGAAAGATGAAGAGGGACAGTCTGGAGAGTAAGTCACGGCAGGGGAGGGGAAAGAAGAGAGGAGAGATGAATTGGTATAAAAGAGGCAGGGAAGGGTGGACAGGCAGGGAAGGCAGGAGACAACAGGGAGGGGAGGAGAGAGAAGGGGAATGATTGAGAAGGAGCCCTTACCCTGGTATGAATGACATAATCACTTAGTTGAGGTTGTCTGATTGTTACGTGTCTCCCCCAGGACCCCAAGCTCTGTGGGAGCAGGGACTAGGTTATTTTCACTCTCTGCTGTATCTATCACTGCTCCTGAGCCCAAGTGCCCTGCTTCTCTGTGGTAAGAATTATTTTATCTGTGATAAAGAAATGGGTCCTTTTATTTCCAATCTCTCATTGACAGATAATTTGCAAACTTGTAAAACCAGAAACATACAAAATACAAGCCCATTTGAAAGTGAAAGTCGCTCAGTTGTGTCTGACTCTTTGTGACCCCATGGACTACACAGTCCATGGGATTCTCCAGGCTTGAATATTGGAGTGGGTAACCTTTCCCTTCTTCAAGTGATCTTCCCAACCAAGGAATCGAACCCAGATCTTCCATATTGCAGGTGGATTCTTTACCAGCTCAGCCACAGGGAAGCCCAAGAATACTGGAGTGGGCAGCCTATCCCTTCTCCAGCGGATCTTCCCAACCCAGGAATTGAATCGGGGTCTCCTGCATTGCAGGCAGATTCTTTACAACTGAGCTATCAGGAAAGCCCACAAACCCATTTATTTGTGACTAAATTCTACAGACATAAAATTGCTCTGCTGTAAATCCAAATTCATACTTAATTGAAGAAAGTGGGGAAAACCACTAGACCATTCAGGTATGACTTAAATCAAACCCTTTGACTATACAGTGGAAGTGAGAAATAGATTTAAGGGACTAGATCTGATAGAGTGCCTGATAAACTATGGACAGAGGTTCGTGATATTGTTTGTATAGGAGACAGGAATCAAGACCATCCTCAAGAAAAAGAAATGCAAAAAAGTAAAATGGCTGTCTGAGGAGGCCTTACAAATAGCCATGAAAAGAAGAGAAGCGAAAAGCAAAGGAGAAAAGGAAGGATATACTCATTTGAATGCCAAGGTCCAAAGAATAGCAAGGAGAGATAAGAAAACCTTCCTCAGTGATCAATGCAAGGACTAGAGGAAAACAATAGAATGGGAAAGACTAGAGATCTCTTCAAGAAAATTAGAGATACCAAGGGAATATTTCATGCAAAGATGGGTTCGATAAAGGACAGAAATGGTATGGACCTAAACGAAGCAGAAGATATTAAGAAGAGATGGCAAGAATACACAGAGAACTGTATAAAAAAGATTTTTATGACCCGGATAATTACGATGGTGTGATCACTCAACTAGAGCCAGACATCCTGGAATGTGAAGTCAAGTGGGCCTTAGAAAGCATCACTATGAACAAAGCTAGTGGAGGTGATGGAATTCTAGTTGAGCTATTTCAAATCCTGAAAGACGATGCTGTGAAAGTGCTCCACTCAATATGCCAGAAAATTTGGAAAACTCAGCAGTGGCTACAGGACTGGAAAAGGTCAGTTTTCATTCTAATCACAAAGAAAGGCAATGCCAAAGAATGTTCAAACTACTGCACAAGTGCATTCATCTCACACGCTAGTAAACTAATGCTCAAAATTCTCCAAGCCAGGCTTCAGCAATATGTGAACCATGAACTTCCAGATGTTCAAGCTGGTTTTAGAAAAGGCAGAGAAACCGGAGATCAAATAACCAACATCTGCTGGATCATGGAAAAAGCAAGAGAGTTCCAGAAAAACATCTATTTCTGCTTTCTTGACTATGCCAAAGCCTTTGACTGTGTGGATCACAAGAAACTGTGGAAAATTCTTCAAGAGATGGGAATACTAGGCCACCTGACCTGCCTCTTGAGAAATCTGTATGCAGGTCAGGAAGCAACAGTTAGAATTGGACATGGAACAACAGACTGGTTCCAAATAGGAAAAGGAGTACGTCAAGGCTGTATATTGTCACCCTGCTTATTTAACTTCTATGCAGAGTACATCATAAGAAACACTGGGCTGGGGGGAAGCAAAAGTTGGAATCAAGATTGCCAGGAGAAATATCAATAACCTCAGATATGCAGATGACACCACCCTTATGGCAGAAAGTGAAGAAGAACTAAAGAGCCTCTTGACGAAAATGGAAGAGGAGAGTGAAAAAGTTGGCTTAAAGCTCAACATTCAGAAAGCTAAGATCATGGCATCCGGTGCCATCACTTTAGGGCAAATAGATGGGGAAACAATGGAAACAGTGTCAGACTTTTTATTTTGGGGGGCTCCAAAATCACTGCAGATGGTGATTGCAGCCATGAAATTAAAAGATGCTTACTCCTTAGAAGAAAAGTTATGACCAACCTAGACAGCATATTGAAAAGCAGAGTCATTACTTTGTCAACAAAGGTCCATCTAGTCAAAGCTATAGTTTTTCCAGTGGTCATTTATGGATATGAGAGTTGGACTATAAGGAAAGCTGAGCACAGAAAAATTGATGCTTTTGAATTGTGGTGTTGGAGAAGACTCTTGAGAGTCCTTTGGACTGCAAGGAGATCCAACTAGTCCATCCTAAAGAAGATCAGTCCTGTGTGTTCACTGGAAGTACTGATGTTGAAGCTGAAACTCCAATACTTGGCCACCTGATGCAAAGAGCTGACTCATTTGAAAAGACCCTGATGCTGGGAAAGATTGAGGGCAGGAGGAGAAGGGGACAACAGAGGATGAGATGGTTGGATGGCATCACCGACTCAATGGACATGCGTTTGGGTGGACTCCAGGAGTTGGTGGTGGACAGGAAGGCCTGGCATGCTGCGGTTCATGAGGTCGCAAAGAGTCAGACATGACTGAGCAAGTGAACTGAACTGAACTTCATTACTCTCCATGGGCCAGTAACAGTTTGAAGATCAACACTGGCTCCTAACAGCTCCTTGAAGATCTTGACTTGATAGAAGCTCATTAAAATTTAGTAAAATATATAAACATTATAGACATCAGAACATCAGTGGTTCAGCAGTTATATCATGGTTTCTGTGAAATTTGATCTATTTATTTTCCTTATTTTTATTGTGACCACAATTCTTGGGAGAAAACAGTGACTATGACCCCTATTGAAGTAGCTACACTGACGACAATGACAGGCTCCTTTACTGATGGCCCGATACTGAGTAGCAGAACAGAAGGGGACTCAGTTCTCTTGACTCTCAGGCCACCACTTTTTCCAATAGGCCTGGGCGTTTCCATTATTCTGCCATCAAACTGTACATGTGGCTATAATTAGAGAGCTGTAAACACTTCCATTTTCACTTTTGGCTAGTGGACTCAGTGAATCTCTAAAATTTATACATTTCAGCTCTAGAAACATTTGCAGACCAACATTTTAAGTGCTAGTCTTGAGTCTGGGTTAGGCTGTCTTTTGGTATCTGTAATATTAAGGTGTGTAGTTCTTTGCCATTTCAGCAGAGGCCCTGTCCTGATTAATCAATGGTTCCCCAAAGATGTCTGTGGTCCATCCATACACTTTGCTCTGGTCTGTAAATTGTTATGTCTTTGATAGCAACAGGTGGTATAAAACAGCTCATATAACAATATGCAGACAATGACAATCTCAGCAAGTCACTAGGCAAAATGTTCTTTCCAACCACTGATTCAAAATAATGATAAAAATGAAAAACAGCTACATTCAAAATCTTAGCTACCACTTTTTTAAAAAATGGATATATCTACTGATTTATCATTTATCCATTTATCTTGCTGAAAAAATACATAGCAAATTATTCCCCCCAAATTACACCCATTAGGAGTACAGTGGGTTGGGAGTGGAAGATTGTGGGACTCTAGCATTTACTTTATAATTTTTGTACTTTTGGAAATCTTTCTCATGGGTATATGTTTTGAATATGTAATTAATAATATGTCTGTGATACAAGTGATTCTAGAAAGTCTAAATGTTTTATTCATAAACATGTATTTTAAGACAAATGTGTTATCTTTTGCTTCTCTATAACATGTAGAGTTGGTTCTTAGCCCTTCAGCAGACAGATGAGTAAACTACACTGGAGGTAACAGAGAAGAGAAGGGAAATAAGCCAAAGTCTATACGTTTCCCACTTCCCTATGCTGCCAGGCAACAAAAAAAAAAAGGAATATTTTGAATCGTCTAATGGAATTTGCTTTTGTTTCTAACTTAGGAAACATGGAGTGGATAAGCAACAACAACAAAAATGTATCTGACATGTACCAGTGACAATGATGTAACCCAGAATTCTGTACCAAAATTGTTCATAGGAGTTTGGTCAGAAGTATATTTTATAAATTAAAAACGCTACTGAGTTTTCCCTCTGTTATTGAAAAATTTCTGAAAAGGATGCATGTGGGTACAGGGACTTACTTGGCTTGGAAAGGATCATGTAGCAACTTGGTTACATGTGGTTAACTTCACTGGACATCCAAAACTATCCTAGGATAGAGAAAGTATAAAGAAAATAGTCGCCAGAATATAAATCTAATAATCTATCACCAACTTCCAGAGCTTGCTCAAATTCATGTGGATCGAGTCAGTGATGCCATCCAACCATCACATCCTCTACCATCCCCTTCTCCTCCTGTCTTCAATCTTCCCTAGCATCAAAGTCTTTTCCAAATCAGTTCTTCTCATCAGGTGGTCAAAGTATTAGAGCTTCAGCATCAGTTCTTCCAATGAATATTCAAGACTGATTTCCTATAGGATAGACTCGTTGGATCTCCTTGCAGTGCAAGGGACACTCAAGAATCTTCTCCAACACCGCAGTTCAAAAGCATCAATTCTTTTGTCACTCAGCTTTGTTTCTGTTCTAACTCTCAGATTCATACATGACTACTGGAAAAAACATAGATTTGATTAGATGGACCTTGTTGCAAAGTAACGTTTCAGTTTTCTTAACATGTTGTCTAGGTTGGTCATAACTTTTCTTCCAAGGAGCAAGCATCTTTTAATTTCATGGCTGCAGTCGCCATCTGCAGTGGTTTTGGAGCCCAAGAAAATAAAGGCTCTCACTGTTTCCATTGTTTCCCCATCTATTTGCCATGAAGTGATGGGACTGGATGCCATGATCTTAGTTTTCTGAATGTTGAGCTTTAAGCCAGCTTTTTCACTCTCCTCTTTCAATTTCATCAAGAAGCTCTTTAGCTCCTCCTCACTTTCTGCCATAAGGGTAGTGACATCTGCATATCTGAGGCTATTGATATTTCTCCCAGCAATCTGGATTCCAGCATGTGCTTCATCCAGCCTGACATTTCACAAGATGTACTCTGCATAGAAGCTAAATAAGCAGGGTGACAATATATAGCCTTGACGTACTCCTTTCCCTTGACATACTCCTTGGAATCACTCTGTTGTTTCATGTCTGGTTCTAACTATGGCTTCTTCACCAGCATACAGATTTCTCAGGAGCCAGGGGTATTCTATTTCTTTAAGAATTTTCCATAGATTGTGATTCATATAGTCAAAGGCTTTAGTGTATTCAGTGAAGCATAGCAGATATATTTCTGAAATTCTCTTGCTTTTTCGATGATCCAACAGATGTTGGCAATTTGATCTTTGGTTCCTCTGCCTTTTCTAAAACCAGCTTGAACATCTGGAATTTCTCGGTTCATGCAGTGTTGAAGCCTAGCTTGGAGAATTTTCAGCGTTACTTTGCTATCATGAGATAAGTGCAACTGTGCAGTATTGTGAACATTCTTTGGCATTGCCTTTCTTTGGGATTGGAACAAAAACTGACCTTTTCCAGTCCTGTGGCCATTGCTGAGTTTTCCAAATTTGCTGGCATATTGAGTACAGCATTTTTACAACATTGTCTTTTAGGATTTGAAATAGCTCAGCTGGAATTCCATTTCCTCCTCTAGCTTTGTGCATAGTGATCCTTCCTAAAGCCCACTTGACTTCACATTCTAGGATATCTGGCTGTAGGTGAGTGATCCCACTATGATGGTAATCTGGGTCACTAAAGTCTTTTTTTTTTTTTGTATAGTTCTTCTGTGTATTCTTGCCACCTCTTCTTAATATCTTTTGTTTCTGTTAGGTTCATACATTTTATGTCTTTTATTGTGCCCATCTTTATATGAAATGCTACCTTGGTATCTCTAATAATCTTGAAAAGATCTCTAGTCTTTCTCAATGTACTGTTTTCCTTTATTTCTTTGCACTGATAACTTAGGAAGGCTTTCTTATCCTTACTTGCTATTCTTTGGAACTCTGCATTCAGATGGATATATCGTTCCTTTTCTGCTTTGCCTTTTGCTTCTCTATTCTCTCAGCTATTTGTAAGGCTTGCTCAGACAACCATTTTGCTTTTTTGCATTTCTTTTTCTTGAAGATGGTTTTGATCACAGCCTCCTATACAATGTTACAAACTTCCATAGTAATTAATTAATGTTAAATTAACAGGTTAAAATTCTAAGCTCTAAGGAAATCTTAGGAACTTGGGAATGATGTAGGGTGGATTTATAATAAAAATTAAATAGGAAAATATCACATTTTGAGCCTATTTTATGAGGACTTAACAATAAACAGAAATTCACATTTTTGAACCTTTTCCCCCATATTCTCCACCATGAAGAATTGCAAACAGAAGAAAGGACTAAAATAAAAGATTTCTGATGTTCTTTATTTGGCAGGTGGTAAGAGAAGCACTTGTCTCCCTTGCTGGTATGGGTAATGGTCATCCCTTGAGATCTTATTAGCTACAGTGGAAAAAAAATTAGTTATCACCTAAAGAGATATGCGCATTCTCTAATAAAGTCATGGATTCTGGTATTTTCTAAATTTTGAAACCTCTTTCCACCTATTAGGAAAGAATTATATGTACTTTTCACTTTTTCCCTTTTTTTTTTTTTAGCTAATAGGGGTGACCATTATTAGACAAGGTTGGAAGACATTGATAGTATCTTCGATCTCATGCTCCCAGTCACTCAGCATGTCCAACTCTTTGCAACCCCATGGACAATCGCCCACTAGGCTCCCCTGTCCATGGGATTTCCCAGGCAAGAATACTGGAGTGGGTTGCCATTTCTTTCTCCAGAGGATCTTCCTGATCCCAGGATCAAATCTGCATCTCCTGTGTTAGCACTGCAGGTCGATTCTTTACCTGCTGAGGCATCAATCAAAGTTCCTTCTTTTAAAATCTACCTCAGGTTTTTTCCACAAAGCATTGTGTTAGCTGTAGTATAATGTCTATTGCTGTTCTTAAATTTATTATACAGGACTAAACATTATAGTCCTATAGTTAGCTTTTAGTAAAAGGTATGAGATATCAGTGATTCTGTCACAGATAGTTTTCAAAGAGGTTTTGAAGCAAAGAGGCTGTGTTGCATGAAGTTTTGTATGTAATTTAAAAGTACAGAATCAGGCTGCAGGATGGTATTACACTCAGACATGCTTTCTCAGCATATTAAAAAGAAGAGAGATCACTTTCCTGACAAAAGTCCATCTAGTCAAAGACATGGTTTATCCAGTAGTCATGTACAGATATAGTTGGACCATAAGGAAGGCTGAACCCTGAAGAATCGATGCTTTTGAACTGTGGTCCTAGAGAAGACTCTGGAGAGTCTCTTGGACAGAAAGGATCAAATCAGTCAATCCAAATATTCCTAAATATTCATTTAGGATTTAGGAAGGACTGATGCTGAAGCTCCAATACTTTTGCCACCTGATATGAAGAGCTGACTCAATGGAAAAGAACCCTGATGCTGGGAAAGATTGAAGGCGGAAGGAGAAGGGGACGACAGAGGGATTAGATGGTTGAATGGCATCACTGACTCAATGGACATGAGGCTGAACAAACTCTGGGAGACAGTGAAGGACAAGGAAGCCTGGCATGCTGCGGTCCATGGGTCACAAAGAGTCGGACGTGATTTAGAGTCAGAACAACAAAAACAAAATGTGTGTGTGTGTGTGTGTTGTGTGTGTGTGTGTGTGAGAGAGAGAGAGAGAGAGAGAGAGAGAGAGAGAGAGAGAGAGAGAGAGAGAGAGAGAGAGAGAGATCCCTTCCCTTGAGCCTTACTTTAAAAAAATGAAAAGCTCTCAAGACCTCTCTCCTAATAAGCCCCTTTCTCTCAGCAGGTATGAGAAAGAAAACTGGTCCAGACAATTGGATCCTGTTTTCTAAAGTTTAAAGGAACATCTCCACCATTTTCCATCCCAACTGTTATGAAACTAAGTGCATTCACACTGAAGGTCAGACGTTGGAAAAGCTGTCTATGGATCTTTCATTAAAAGTCTCCAAAGTTTTAGGCAAAGTGAAAGAAGAGGTAGCACAAATATTCAGACTGTTTATGAAACAAAGAAATAAGAAAGAGAAAGAAAAGAAAAGGAAATCCAGAGCAATAATTGAAGCTTAAATTGATAGATTAGGATTCTGAGTGATTGCTATCATGTATTAAGCTCTTAGTGCAGTACAAGTTTCTTTTTATTAGTCAATCTCCTTCAATACCTCCAATAAGTCCATAAAATAGTTATTATAGAGAAAACTTCTATCTCCTAAAGAAAAAGTATATCTACTAAGGCCTTCCGAGATGACCACCTCCAACTTGTTGCCACTTACTCCTTTCTGTTAGCCCCTGTACTAACCTGCATCACAGCATTTTTTATACTTGGACAATAGGTAGAATAAATTGCAGTTAAGAGTATGGGTTTCCTCAGTTCGCCTGACTCTCTCCTTCCCCATCTAGATCCACAGGTTCATTTTCTACATCTGTGCCTTTATTGTCACCCTGCAAAAGGGTTCATCTGCACCATTTTCTAGATTCCATATATCAATTATTATGAGCATTTTGAGTGCAGTACTTTCACAGCATCGTCTTTTAGGATTTGAAATAGCTCAGCTGGAATTCCATTACCTCCATTAGCTTTATTCAAAGTGATGCTTCCTAAGGCCCACTTGACTTCACATTCCAGGATGTCTGGCTCTGGGTGTGTGATCACATCATCATGATTATCTGGGTCATGAAGACTTTTTTGTATACTCCTTCTGTGTATTCTTGCCACCTCTTAATATCTTCTGCTTCTGCTACGTCCATACTATGTCTGTCCTTTATTGTGCCTGTCTTTGCATGAAATATTCCCTTTGTATCTCTAATTTTCTTGAAGAGATCTCTAGTCTTTCCCATTCTGTTGTTTTCCTCTATTTCTTTGGATTGATCACTGAGGAAGCCTTTCTTAACTCTCCTTGCTATTCTTTGGAATGCTACATTCAAATGGGTATATCTCCTTTTATCCTTTGCCTTTCGAGTTTCAAATCCTAAAAGAAGATGCTGTGAAAGTGCTGCACTCAATATGCCAGAAAATTTGGAAAACTCAGTAGTGGCCACAGGACTGGAAAAGGTCAGTTTTCATCTATCCTAAAGAAAGGCAATGCCAAAGAATGTTCAAACTACCGCACAATTGCACTCATCTCACACACTAGCAAAGTAATGATCAAAATTCTCCAAGCCAGACTTCAATAGTACGTGAACTGTGAGCTTCCAGATGTTCAAGTTGGATTTAGAAAAGGCAAAGGAACCAGAGATCAAATTGCCAACATCTGTTGAATCAGCAAAAAAGAGAGTTCCAGAAAAACATCTACTTGAGCGCAGAAGAATTGATGCTTTTGAATTGTGGTGTTGGAGAGGACTCTTGAGAGTCCCTTGGACAGCAGGTCCAATCAGTCCATCCTAAAGGAGATCAGTCCTGGGTATTCACTGGAAGGACTGATGTTGAAGCTGAAACTCCAATACTTTGGCCACCTGATGTGAAGAGCTGTCTCATTTGAAAAGACCCAGAGGGATGGTACAGGGAGGGAAGAGGGAAGGGGGTTCAGGATGGGGAACATGTGTATACCTGTGGGGAATACATCTTGATGTAGGACAAAACCAATACAATATTGTAAAGTAATTAACCTCCATTTAAAATTAAAAAAATTTATATTAAAAAAAAAAGACCCTGATGCTGGGAAAGATTGAGGGCAGGAGGAGAAGGGGACAACAGAGAATGAGATGGTTGGATGGCATCACTGACTCAATGGACATGAGTTTGGGTAAACTCTGGGAGCTGGTGATGGACAGGGAGGCCTGGAGTGCTGCGGTTCATGGAGTCATGAAGAGTTGGACACGACTGAGTAACTGAACTGAACTGAACTGCTTTATTGACTATGCCAAAGCCTTTGACTGTGTGGATCACAACAAACTGTGGAAAATTCTTAGAGATGGGAATACTGGACCACCTGACCTGCCTCTTGAGAAATCTGTATGCAGGTCAAGAAGCAACAGTTAGAACTGGACATGGAACAACAGACTGGTTCCAAATAGGGAAAGGAGTACCTCGAGGTTGTATATTGTCACCCTGCCTATTTAACTTATGTGCAGAGTACATCAAGAGAAATGTTGGGCTAGATGAAGCACAAGCTAGAATCCAGCTTGCTGGGAGAAATATCAATAACCTCAGATATGCAGATGACACCATCCTTTTGACAGAAAGTGAAGAAGAACTAAAGAGCCTTTTGATGAAACTGAAAGAGGAAAGTGAAAAAGTTGGCTTAAAACTCAGCATTCAGAAAACTAAGATCGTGGCATCTGGTCCCATCACCTCAATGGAAATAGATGGGGAAACAGTGGAAACAGTGACAGACTTTATTTTTGTGGGCTCCAAAATCACTGCAGATGGTGATTGCAGCCATGAAATTAAAAGACGCTTGCTCTCTGGAATAAAAGTTATGACCAACCTAGGCAGCATATTTAAAAGCAGAGACATTACTTTGCCAACAAAAGTCTGTCTAGTCAAAGGTATGGTTTTTCCAGTAGTTATGTATGGATGTGAGAGTTGGACTATAAAGGAAGCTGATCACCAAAGAATTGATGCTTTTGAACTGTGGTGTTGGACACTCTTGAGTGTCCCTTGGACTGCAAGGAGATCCAACCAGTCAATCCTAAAGGAAATCAGTGCTGAATATTCATTGGAAGGAATGATGCTAAAGCTGAAGCTGGAATACTTTGGCCACCTGATGCGAAGAACTGACTCAGTAGAAAAGACTCTGATGCTGGGAAAAATTGAAGGCAGAAGGAGAAGGGGACGACAAAGGATGAGATGGTTGGATGGCATCACCAACTCGATGGACACGAGTTTGAGTAAGCTCTGGAAGTTGGTGATGGACAGGGAAGCCTGGTGTGCTGCAGTCCATGGGGTTGCAAAGAGTCAGACATGACTGAGTGACTGAACTGAATATATGTCCCCCTAATACACAATCATTGAGAGAGTATCATTGACATATATTCACTAACATATGTGAAATAAGTAGTGGGAAGCTGCTATACAATGAAGGGAGCCAAGCACATTGCTCAGTTATGCCCTAGAAGGTTGAGATGGGGGTGGGGTGGAGGGAGGGAGTTTCAAGAGAGAGGAGATACATACATCCACATTTATGTCTGATTAGAGTTGTATGGCAGAACCCTATGCAACACAGTAAAGCTAACATCCTCCAATTAAAAATAAATAAAATCCGAAAAAAATAAAACAAAGCCCTGCATGACAAATGCTATGAGAGAATCATGCAAAAGAACCTTAGCCTTATTTCATGTCAATTTTTAAACAACCTAAAACAAGTATATACTAAAGATAAATGGGTTTTGCAGTAAGAAAAGCATAGATTCAAAATAGGTCTGTCATTTATAAGTTGGGTGGTTTGGATATAATTTCTCTGAGCCTTAGTTTTCTCACAGGGGCAGGTATAGTATTTACATTACTGGACAACTCATACGATTAAATCAGTTCATGTTGCAGAGCATCTAGCCACAGTCTGATCTCTATCAAGGAAAGTATCATCTCTGAGGGGAGAGGCAGCCTTGGTTATCTTCATTTCCTGCAGCATGCCCAAGCAGAGAGACACACAGTGTAACGGTTTTAAATGTTTGCTGAATGAAGGAATCAGTGAATGGATGGATGAATACTCTTCTGACTCTCATGATAGTATTCTATTAAAACTTTACTTATCAAAATATTAGACAATTTAAGTCAATTAACAACTTATTTCATGTAATGATTTAATAAATTAGTTTCACCAAAAACACCCTCCAATTGTCTTCACCATTTTCCCTTTCCTGGAAGTTTCTGTACTTTAACTCAATTCACATGATAGCAAGGTAATGCTTAAAATCCTTCAAGCTAGGCTCCAATAGTACATGAACTGAAAACTTCCATATGTACAAGCTGGGTTTAGAAAAGGCAGAGAAACCAGAGAGCAAATTGGCAACATCTGCTGGACCATAGAAAAAGCAAGGAAAATCCAGAAAAAAGCATTTACTTCTGCTTCACTGACTATGTTAAACCTTTGACTGTGTGGTGGCATCAGTGGTAAAGAACCTGATCCCCAAGGCAGGAACGTAAGAGACATGAGTTCAATCCCTGGGTCAGGAAGATCCCCTGGAGAAGGGAATGGCAACATACTGCAGTATTCTTGCCTGCACAATCCTATGCACAAAGGAGCCTGGAGGGCTACAGTTCACAAGATCTCATAGAGTCGGACATGACTGAAGCAACTTAGAGCACATGTGGATCAAAACAAACTGTGGACAATTCTTCAAGAGATGGGAATACCAGACAACCTTACTTGTCTCCTGAGAAATCTGCATGCAGGGCAAGAAGCAACAGCTACAACTGGACATGGAACAATGGACTGGTTCCAAATTGGGAAAGATGTCAAGACTCTACTGTCACCTTGCGTATTTAACTTCTATGCAGAGTCCATTATGTGAATGGCAGGCTGGATGAAGCACAAGCTGGAATCAAGTTTGCCAGGGGAAATATCCATAACCTCAGATATGCAGATGACAACGCTAAAAGGACGTGAGGAGATACCCCAGGTCCAAGGTCAGAGAAGTCCAGCACTGGAGCAGCGGCTGTGTGGCACAGGAGCCACTTTAAGGAGATACCCCACGTCCAAGGGCAAAGGAGAAGCCCCAGCAAGATGGTAGGAGGGGCAAGTTTGCATTTAGAATCAAACTCCATTCCTGCCAGAGATGCTCAGAGGGCTCAAACAAACCTTGTGTGCACCAGGACCCGGAGACCCCACAGAGACTGAGCCAGACTGTGTTTGAGTGTCTCCTGTGGAGGTCCAGGTCAGCAGTGGCCTGCCGCAGGGGCAGGGGCTCTGGGTGCAGCAGACTTGGGTATGGCGTAAGCCCTCTTGGAGGAGGTCGCCAGTAACCCCACCATAGAGCTGCCAGAACTTACACAGGACTGGGAAATAGACTCTTGGAGGGCGTGAACAGAAACTTGTGCGCACCAGGACCCAGGAGAAACGAGCAGTGACCCCACAAAACACTGAGCCAGACTTTCCCCGGAGTCTCCAGTGGAGGCGTGGTTCGGTGGTGGGTTGCAGCAGGTGGTAGCCTCCTGCAGAGCTGGGGGCACTGAGTGTAGCAGTACATGCATGAGACCTTTCGAAGGAGGTTGCCATTATCTTCATTATCTCCACCATAGTTTGGCCCCAGGTAAATAACAGGGAGGGAACAGAGCTGCACCCATAAATAGAAAATTGGATTACAGATTTACTAAGCATGGCCCGGCCCATCAGAACAAGACCCAGTTTCCCCCCTCAGTCAGTCTCTCCCACCAGGAAGCTTCCATAAGGCTCTATCCTTCTCAGAGGGCAGACAGACTGAAATTCACAGTCACAGAAAATTAATCAATCTGATCACATGGACCACAGCCTTGTCTAACTCAGTGAAACTATGAGCCATACTGTGTAGGGTCACCCAAGATGAACAGGTCATGGTGGAGAGTTCTGACAAAACGTGGTCCACTGGAGAAGGGAATGGCAAACCACTTCAGTATTCTTGCCTTGAGAATCCCATGAACAGTATGAAAAGGCAAACACAGGACACTGAAAGATGAACTCCCCAGGTTGGTAGGTGCCCAACATGCTACTGGAGATCAGTGGAGAAATAACTCCAGAAAGAATGAAGAGATGGAGCCCAAACAAAAACAACACCCACTTGTGGATGTGACTGGAGATGGAAGCTAAGTCCGATGCTGTAAAAAGCAATACTGCATAGGAACTGGAATGTTAGGTCCATGCTGCTGCTTCTGCTAAGTCGCTTCAGTCGTGTCCGACTCTGTGCAACCCCATAGACGGCAGCCCACCAGGCTCCCCTGTCCCTGGGATTCTCCTGGCAAGAACACTGGAGTGGGTTGCCATTTCCTTCTCCAATGCATGAAAGTGTAAAGTGAGAGTGAAGTTGCTCAGTTGTATCCAACTCTTAGCAACCCCATGGACTGCAGCATACCAGGCTTCTCTGTTCATGGGATTTTCCAGGCAAGAGTACTGGAGTGGGTGCCTTTGCCTTCTCTGGTTAGGCCCATGAATCAAGGCAAATTGGAAGTAGTCAAACAGGAAATGGCAAGTGTGATCATCAACATCTTAGGAATCAGTAAACCAAACTACACTGGAAAGTGTGAATTTAAGTCTGATGACCATTATATCTGCTGCTGTGGGCAAGAATCCCTTAGAAGAAATGGAGTAGCTGTCATAGTCAACAAAAGAGTACAAACTGCAATACTTGGATGCAGTCGCAAAAACGACAGAATGATCTCTATTCATTTCCAAGGCAAATCATAAAAAATCACAGTAATCCAAGTCTATGCCCCGACCAGTAACGCTGAAGAAGCTGAAGTTGAACGGTTCTATGAAGACCTACAAGATCTTTTAGAACTAACACCCAAAAAAGATGACCTTTTCATTATAGGGGACTGGAATTCAAAAGTAGGAAGTCAAGAAACACCTGGAGTAACAGGCAAATTTGGCCTTGGAGTACAGACTGAAGCAGGGCAAAGGCTAATAGAGTTTTGCCAAGAGAATGCACTGGTCATAGCAAACACCCTCTTCCAACAACACAAGAGAAGACTGTACACATGGATGTCACCAGATGGTCAATACTGAAATCAGATTGATTATATCCTTTGCAGTCAAAGATGGAGAAGCTCTATGCAGTCAGCAAAAACAAGACCAGATACTGACTAGGGTTCAGATCATGAACTCCTTATTGCCAAATTGAGACTGAAATTGAAGAAAGTAGGGAAAACCACTAGGCCATTCAGGTATGACCTAAATCAAATCCCTTATTATTATACAGCAGAAGTGAGAAATAAATTCAAGGGATTATATCTGATAGAGTGCCTAAAACCTATGGATGGAGGTTCATAACACTATACAGGAGAAAGGGATAAAGACCATCCCCAAGAAAAAGAAATGCAAAAAAAGCAAAATGGCTGTCTGAGGAGGCCTTCAAAACAGCTGTGAAAAGAAGAGAAGTGAAAAGAAAAGGAGAAAAGGAGAGGTTTACCCATTTGAATGCATAGTTCCAAAGAATGGCAAGGACAGATAAGAAAGCCTTCCTCATTGATTAAGGCAAAGAACTAGAGGAAAATATCAGAATGGGAAAGACAAGAGAGCTCTTCAAGATAATTAGAGATACCAAGGGAATATTTCATACAAAGATGGGCACAATAAAGGACAAAAATGGTATGGACTTAACAGAAGCAGAAGATATTAAGAGGTGGCAAGAATACACAAAAGAACTGTACAAAAAAGATCTTCATGACCCAGATAATCACAAAGATAGCCAGACATCCTGGAATGCGAAGTCAAGTGGACCTTAGGAAGCATCACTATGAACAAAGCTAGTGGAGGTGATAGAATCCAGTTGAGCTGTTTCAAATTCTAAAAGATGATGCTGTAAAATTGCTTCACTCAATATCCCAGCAAATTTGGAAAACTCAGCAGTGGCAACAGGACTGGAAAAAGTCAGTTTTCATTCCAATCCCAAAGAAAGGCAATGCCAAAGAATACTCAAACCACCTCACAATTGCACTCATCTCAGTTCAGTTCAGTCGCTCAGTCATGTCTGACTCTTTGCGACCCCATGAATCGCAGCACGCCAGGCCTCCCTGTCCATCACCAACTCCCGGAGTTCACTCAGACTCACGTCCATCGAGTCCGTGATGCCATCCAGCCATCTCATCCTCTGTCATCCCCTTCTCCTCCTTCCCCCAATCCCTCCCAGCATCAGAGTCTTTTCCAATGAGTCAACTCTTTGCATGAGGTGCCCAAAGTACTGGAGTTTCAGCTTTAGCATCATTCCTTCCAAAGAAATCCCAGGGTTGATCTCCTTCAGAATGGACTGGTTGGATCTCCTTGCAGTCCAAGGGACTCTCAAGAGTCTTCTCCAACACCACACTTCAAAAGCATCAATTCTTCAGTGCTCAGCCTTCTTCACAGTCCAACTCTCACATTCATAGATGACCACAGGAAAAACCATAGCCTTGACTAGACAGACCTTAGTCGGCAAAGTAATGTCTCTGCTTTTGAATATGCTATCTAGGTTGGCCATAACTTTTCTTCCAAGGAGTAAGCATCTTTTAATTACTTTGCCAACAAAGGTCCATCTAGTCAATGATATGTTTTTTCCAGTAGTCATGTATGGATGTGAGAGTTGGACTATAAAGAAAGCTGAGTGTCAAAGAATTAATGCTTTTGAACTGTGGTATTGGAGACGACTCTTGAGAGTCTATTGGACTACAAGGAGGTCCAACCAGTCCATCCCAAAGGAAACCAACCTTGAGTGTTCACTGGAAGGACTGATGCTGAAGCTGAAGCTCCAATACTTTGGTCACCTGATATGAAGAGCTGACTCATGGAAAAGACCATGATTATGGGAAAGACTGGGGGCAGGAGGAGAAGGGGAAGACAGGATGAAATGGTTGGATGGCATCACAGACTCACTGGACATGAGTTTGAGGAAACTTCTGGAGTTTTTGATCGACAGGGTGGCCTAGCATGCTGCAGTGCATGGGGTTGCAAAGAGTTGGACACAACTGAGTGACTGAATGAACTGAACTGAACACTATAATGGCAGAAAGCAAAGAAAAGCCACTTGATGAGGGTGAAAATGGAGAGTGAAAAGGCTGGCTTGAAGTTCAACATTCAAAAAGCTAAGATCATAGCCTCCAGTCCCATCTCTTCATGGCAAATAGATGGGGGAAAAGTGGAAACAGTGACAGATTTTTTTTTCTTAATCACTGCGGACAGTGACTGCCGCCATGAAATTAAAAGAAGCTTACCACTTGGAAGAAAAGCTGTGACAAATCTGGACAGTGTATTAAAAAGCAGAGACATCACTTTGATGACAAAGGTCCAGATAGTCAAAGCTCTAGTTTTTCCCGTAGTCGTGTACAGATCTGAGGGTTGGACCATAAACGAGGCTGAGCATCAAAGAATTTATGCTTTTGAACTGGGGTGCTGGAGAAGACTCTTGAAAGTCCCTGGGACAGGAAGGAGATCAAACCAATCAATCCTAAAGGAAATAAACCCTGAGTTTTCATTGGAAGGACTGATGCTGAAGCTACAATACTTTGGCCACCTGATATGAAGAGTTGACCCACTGGAAAAGATCCTGATGCTGGAAAGATTGAGGGCAAGAGGAGATGGAAGTGGCTGCATTTGATATGGATAGATAGTATCACTTACTCAATGGACTTGAGTTTGAGCAAACTGGGAAATAGTGAAGGACAGGGAAACCTGGCATGCTGCAGTCCATAGGGTTGCAAAGAGTCAGACATGACTTAGTGACTGAACAATAACAATTCCTGCAATCTTAAGTGACTACTATCATTTATGAAACACTAAAGGTGATGCAAGTGTTTTTACATTAGTTATCTCCTTTGATTCTCAAAACAATCCCATGAAATAGCTATTATACAGAATAATTGGATTGGACTGTGTCCAACCATCCCCTTAATTATAACACAAGGCTTTATTATATATATAGAAACCCAAGCCACGACAATACAAATAATTGTTTCCTCATCATTACCTCTCCACAGCACATCCAAAAACAGGTTTCTACAATGTCTCATTTAAGAAATAAGAACGTGAGATAGAGTGAACTGGAATAATCCTCTGCTATCCATTATACAACTTAAAGAATATTCCTTGACCTCTAAGTTTAACTCTCCTCATTCATAAAACCAGGACATGACAGTAATTATATGTGTCTGGCAGTATTTTAATAATTAAATGAGATAATGTGTGTAAAAAGGTATCAGGATAAAAGAATATACTTTCTTTGAGGAGAGATGTGACTGCCTCCCCCCATCCTCTTCTTAGGGCATCTTCATCAAAATATATAGGTGTGATAAGAGGACCAATCTTTTGATTTTTTCAGTGTAAGAGTGAGACTTCTGACCCTTCAAACTGTAAATGCATGTCTGCAGAATTAGTTCAGATCTTTCTTTCAAAGACAAAAAGGGGATAGTGATAGATGTATCTATTTTTCTCTCAAAGAGATAAAGAATTTGGAATTGTGTTTTATTCTACTTTACTGTATAAATATGTGTGAAATTCTGTCCAGACTCTGGAGTTTCTTTCATGTCCTGTCATGAAATGTTATGTCTATAACCAGTTGTGTTTTCCCTCTTACTCTTATGTAGGTATAGGGGGGTCTTTGGGCTTCCCAGGTGGCTCAGTGGTAATGACTGTCTGCCAATGCAAGGAGATGGAGGTTTGATCCTTGGGTTGGGAAGATCCACTGGAGAAGGAAGTGGCAACCCACTCCAGTATTCTTGCCTGAAAAATTCCATAGACAGAGAAGCCTGGCTGGCTATAGTCCCTAGGGTTGCAAAGAGTCAGATACAAAGAGCATGCATGCAGATGGGTCTTTTGGGGGGCAGGATTGTTATTTCCCCAATAGTGATACACCTAAAGTACCCAAAATGTTCATTGTTAAGGCTGTTATTGTAATTATTATAATTATTATCATTTCAGGACTATAATAATAGAAAAATCTTCCAGTTACCTGGATAAAAAGACAATATAAAATATATTTGTCCCTAGCTAATTGTGTAAGCTACAAAAGTGGTTTTCTCAAAAACTCAACTGAATATATGCTTTTTTCCTTTGCACTGAACTTATCATATATTAAGGCCAAGAACAGAGTACAAAGTTCCCTAGTGAAAAACTATCCCTATTAAGATTTTAGAATTGTCCGACTCTAGTAATCAAAATTGAACTTCTTTCTGATCACACTAAAAAGCTGTTCTTCAAAAGGAAAATACATGTCAAGCTCTCACATACTCTAATTGCTATATACAACTATTAAAGAGAAAACAAAATACAGAGAGTAGTAAAATAAATGCTAAGATGCTATGAAATTTCATGTAGTAATGTGACCTTCTAAAAGAAACTCCATTACGAGTAACTACTATAATTAAATGTACTATTGTTTTTAAGGCTTATCTATCAAACAAGATACCCAAAGTCAAACTCATAGCTGCCTTCATTACCACCACCACTTTCCTCATAAACCCCTCTTCCTATTATCTTTCCTTATATCTAGTAATGGCACCAATGGGTTTGGGATTTCAAGGTTCTTCAGTGCTATCCAGTCACGGGGCAAGTCTATCCTTCACTTGTTTTATCACACCGCTCACCACAAGATATTTTGATTTTTTAATTTTCAGTCATTCCCACCAGACTGTTTTGATGAACGCCTGAACTTTCGCATTTTGCTCTATAATTCCTACCATCTGTCTTGTCGCCTGTCACTTGGCAGAGGTCAAATAAACCTTGGTTGTACACATTAACACATGAAATTCCATAGACTACATGTCTATAATTCTTTCTCATCTATTCCCTGTTCTTAATTCTCAGTGCTTCTATGCTAGCCTAGGCTCTCTATCCTATTCACATCCCTGGACAATTGCCCAGACCATCTATTCATCCTACCCTATATGTGTAAGATATATCTTCACAAAGAACTATTTTTCACTCTGTTTCACAGATACTCATTGGCCCCATCAGCCCTTAAAAGTTTTAAGTGTTAGTCACTCACTTGTGCCTGATTTTTTATAACCCCATGAACTGTAGCCCTGCGAGGCTCCTCTGTCCATGGAATTCTCCAGTCAAGAATACTGGAGTGGGTTTCCTTTTCCTTCTCCACGGGATCTTCCATGCCCAGGGATGGAACCTGGGTCTCCTACCCTGAAGGCAGATTCTTTACTATCTGAGCTACCAGGAAAGCCTTCAAAAGTATATATCATCAAGAGCACAAAGCCCAGGCTAATGTTCTGGTCTTTCTACAACTTGATTTCAACAACTGCTCCAGCCAACTTCCCTATGCACCATGCTACCGATCTGCTTACAGGCATCACTAAGAAAACATAAATTTGGCATCTTATATATTTGTCCTGAGATATAGTAAAACTTGAAGAATATGAAGAGAAGAATTTTACATCAGCATAAATCCCGACATTTTAAAAAGAGAAGAGGGATCATTGTTTTATTATAGTTCTCGAGTGGTCTTTTACCCACACCTGTATCATAGAATCAAATCTTATATGAAAAGTCACACTGAACCTTAATTTGATTTTTAAAAGCAAATAAAAAATGGTTTCATGTCACAGTATCACCTATTATGAGGAAGATTTTTATTTTTAATATTTACTATAATAATCATCAACTATACTGGGAAGTTTTAGAAGCTCTCAATTTACATAGTAACTGACCACTAGGAAATCATGCATTAATGCCTTAAATGTGGGTCTGTCGAGTTCTCCAGCAGAAGTTTATACTGTGATTTTTTTCCTGTGTGATTGTTTCCTCTGGTTTCCCATGCAAAAGCTCAGACCACTTCCAGATCACCTAAAAACCCCAGAGCTTTCAGAAGACCTTAATGTACTGAAGAGTGTAATTCTTCAAACAGACTTCTGGACTCCCCAAATGACATTTCAAACCAAGAATGGATCTACTTGCTCTTCCCAAAACTCTTGAACCAAAGTATTTCAGGGAGTAATTAGGCTTTGAAGGGTGACCCATTCATTCCCTCTCCAAGCAATACCTTGACACACTAGGCCCCCAAACCAAACCTGCCTCAGGAATGTGACAACTTACATCATCTGACTCCATTTCAACCAGGCTGTATTCCTAAAAATAATGATCATAATAACCACCAACACCAACACCACCAAAGAAGACTTGAAATGGAAACTTCTAAGTGATACAACAATTTTTTGCTGCCTTCTTTCCTTTACACTGGTTAAGAATACCTCTCAAAAAAGTTTGGCTAAGGGAGTGACTGGACTAAATCCTTGACTTATGACCTTTCAATTATTAGTCAATTATATACTTATGTTATCTAAGTAAATGGTGCCCATTTTTTTCTTAGTCATCTTTCTTCTTTCCTAGTTTTGTTCTGCTCATTTTGGGCTTCACATCATATAGTAGACCTGAATCTTCTCCCTTTTTAGCATAAGGTCATTCATTGATTCCCTCACTTTTGCCCAAAGTCTATGAAGAGGGATAAATTACTCCATTTTGTTTTCTGCACGGATGGGGGTGAAGGATGGGGAAGCATACAAAGAGCAGAGTTCCTTTTTCTCTTGGTGAGTCCTACCTTCAACTAGTGATTGAAACCACAGAAAAGACTGTTAGAATAATTTGCAATCATTTACTGAAAGGGACTCCTGACTTTCTGCTTTGTCTCCATTTTCTTAAGAGCACCAGGCTTCTGCATGGTTACAAGTTGAATGCTATTAAGCCAAGTACGACCCTTATGGCTTTGTGTGTTTTCCCTGACATATGAAGAGAATAATTTTATGTCGCCTTTTAACATAATTGTTCCTTTAAATTTAAGACATGTCTCCTATTCTAGTATTAAGTTTAAGAGAAAAGAGTATATGTCTCATATCTGCTCTGCTTTTTCAAACAACCAGATCTCCTTTATTCTGATAAAGCAACACACATCAAATGCCAATTAGGTATTTTATGATAGTGGCTATATTTAGCATAGACTGTAATGGTAGCTGTAGTCTGCTATTACATTAGTAGCCTAAAATTTGGTCCATAGAAAGCAAGACTCAGTTTCTAAATATATATTATACATGTATGGTCACAATCAAAACAACTGAAAACATGATAAACACAGCATGATACAATTTTCACCATGAATACTTTAAATACAAACACATACTCTCAGGGTAATACACACTGATGATAGTCATACAGTTTATATATTAGTAATACATGTAAAATCTATATATGCTTGAAAAAATAATTTTTGAATGTGGATTAAAGTATACTTTGAAGTAATCTTTTTGAAAGACTAGACATCTTTACAATAGCTATCAAAATCAAACACTGCAAATCCACAAGCTTTCCCAGCACTTTAGCTAAAATATATGCAATCCTTAATAACTGCATAAAAATATACAAATAGAAATCAAGGGGAAAAATCTAAATAAATCCACATAGACATCCTCCTAGAACAAAATTTATTTGAGGCAAGCAGTGGAAAATCCTGAAAGATTTACACACTGCACATGCTTTGTGCTGAGAAGTTGAAGCAGCAGCTCAAATAGAAGAGCTAAATAAATTAATCTTACCCAAGAATACTTCTTTATAATTTTATAACTACCTTAAAAGAACTTTACCAGTTGTATGCTTCTAAGAAGATATTCAAAAACATGTATGCACAATAGAAAAAGAACATTTGCAATCCTAAAATGAATTCTCATCACTTTGAGAGTTAAAGAAACACACCTGCTTCGACATAGATTTTTTTCATGAGTTTCTCTTTCTATGAGATTTTAAATTTAGATGTACAAAAACCCAGGGTAAATAAAGTGTCCCAAACATATAATACATTTATTTTTGCCTATCTAACTTTGACACGCTCCCAGGATTTCAGATGGATGTTTCAAAAAGTATCTAAAATTTTTCCTCAAGTTCCTGGTGTGGTCAACCCTTCAAATACCACCAAAACTAGGAAAACATTGGCAGTCTCATCAGACTCTCCTGCTGTCGTTCTACTGCTGCATGGGACGGTCTTCAACAAGACTGAGACAAATCTCATTCATCAATATTCTACTCTGGAGGAGCTGAAACTTACTGTGAATTCTGCTCTTCAACTTAAATACCAGTGTCTGTGGCAGGCCAATTCTATCATGGCAGAGAGAGCATCCCTCAGGCGAGGTCCAACCTTTCTCTCCAAGTGCACCCAGGGATTAGTCTGACTTCCCCTAAATTCTCTCTTCTGCACAGTAAGAGCTAATCTTTCCTGTATGAAGCAGGAGATGGGGTTGCTATGACAACAGAGCACATTCTAGCAGTGGGACTACGGAGATGAGCCTTCAAAGACTCAGGGAAACAGGCACTCAGTTTTCCTCCAGGGCTATGGGCTCCTTCCTTTAGGATTTAATCCCCCAACAAGTTTGCTGACAGACTTGGTTGTTGATTATTTATGCATTTTGCTATGGGAGATCACTGATTAAGAACACGGCTGGAAGATTACAGCATTCTTTAACAAAAGTGCCATTCTCGGTTATATTAAATTTCCAATTTTAAATGCTCTGTATAGCTCATTTAAAACACTACTCTCTTAAATTCAAATCATTCTCCTTACTCTAAGTTTTTCTAAAATGATATTAATGTATTGAGAATGGCATTATCAAGAGGAAAGCTTTCTCTTTTTTTTGTTTGTTTGTATATCATCCGCATTGTATCAACTTGAAGGTTACACACACATGCGCGCGCACACACACACACACACACATCCATTTTCTCTCTAGCATCCATGTCTGGAGCCTTGAGGTTTCAGGGTGGGGGAGGGGATATGCTAACATAAGCAAATCCTTGCAGCCACATTTTGCATACATATATTAGCTGGAGAATAATCACAATAAGTGTTAATCATTTCAAAAAATAATCATCGGTGGAATTTTAAGTTCTTTGCAACAGCAGAAGAGAGCTAGGCTCAGGTCATACTGTACGAGGGCAGAATTTCTATATTATTCTCAAACACAGCGGTTATATTTTTGGAACATAATTAACACACACATTATTATATATTTTAAATAGTTGTTAATGCCTTTGAGTTGCCCTAATTGTATCCTATTTTGCATATTCATTTTCCTCCAGAAACATCCCAGTGCATCCAAGCCTGTCCATTTCTTTTGTTGGCAAGAAAGGACACAGGACTAGAAAAGTTTCTCCCTCTCCAAGGTTCAGTGTACTACCACCAAGAATGTGGATATCACCCAAGAGTCATCCAAACTGTCCTTTGTACTCCTGGATTTCCCCATCATCCTCTCCACTCCTCAGTCCTTTATGTCAGGAGCAGCTTTGACTGAGCACCACCCTTCCCCCACATGAAGCGGGGACTACTCTGCTTTGTGACTGAAGCCACAGAATCAGCATCATCTACACCCATTCTTTGCAGTAAAGAGAGAAAACAGGTCCAGTGGATGTGGCTGTCACTAAGAGGGGAGGGCATCTATATATTAGACAAATCTAATCTCCTATTAGCCTTCTAGGAAAATCATCAGGCTACCTGTTTTGGTCAGTTGGCTACTCATTCATTCATTCATTCATTCTTTGCACGAACATTTACTGAGCACCCAAAATGGCCAGGTACTATAGGGATAGAATCCTCCCTGCAAAAGTCATTTCATTTAGTAAAACATAAAGGTTCTATTTCCATACGTAGAGTGAAGATTAAATAATGTGTAGAAATTGTTTTTCTTTTTTTTCATTTTTAATTGGAAAAAAATTGCTTTACAATGTTGTATTGGTTTTGGTTTCTGCCCTACAACAATGCAAATCAGCCATAAGCATATATATATATCCTCTCCCTCGTCAGGCTTATTTCTTGCTTGTCATTCAAATATGTATGAAATACTTTGTGTTATTAATGAGTACATCAGTGTCGAAAATAATGCACGTTTACACTTAGTAATTCACATCAAATCGACAGGGCATTTGAAAATTCACTGTGATTTGTGTTTTTTATTTCTATCATAGTAATAAATAACAAACAGTTAAATTTGTTGAATGTGTGCCTTGGGCTATATCTCCAGGATGCCCATGTACTCACCTTATACGTATATGCAGAATTTTTACTGCCCCTCCCCACCCCAGGATCCTATTCCCAGAGCTTGTTCTGAAGATCCATTCTCATAATTCAAAAACTTATGACACCTGTTTTCATGATGTTCATTATTATCTAATTAGTAAAAGGCTATTTTTTTCATTTTTCACTCTCTTCTTCAGGGAAATTGGATAAATGCCAAGACATGTAAACAACATATGGTTTACTTTCCAAATCAACCAACCAGAATTACTTATTTTTAAAGGATCTCTGAGCTCAAAAAATATGTTAAAGAAATAATTTCCTGCTCTAATAGCTAATGTTTACCATCTGCTATTCCTTTAAGACTAACTACCTAGAAATCAATCATGTTATATATTTTCCAGCTCCCTTGCCCCTGAAAAACAATATTTTTTTTTAAGTTTTTAAAGTAGGTCACACAAAAGTGCCAAAATTTAGATTTGAATTTTGCATGTGAGTTATAACCAACATAGGTTATAGGAATGCCAGTAATCACAACTACTAAGAAATTTGTTTATTTGTTTCTCCACTGTATTATTTTTTGAGCCTCTGCTTTTCGATATAATAATTAGTGTATCTGTTAGGTGTTCATCTGAGGGGATGTGAGGATAGGAAAGGTAGGGAAGAGAACAGTTTCCTGAAAACTTGTTTTGAGGATGAATCCCAAGGCAGTTCTGAGGAATGAGGTTAAGACACTGAAGCTCACAGCAAGGAGAGCAAAAGTGAAAGTAAAAGTTGCATCTGACTCTTTGCAATCCCCCTGACTGTCCATGGAATTCTCTAGGCCAGAATACCGGAGTAGGCAGCCTTTCCCTTCTCCAGGGGGTCTTCCCAACCCAGGGGTCAAACCCAGGTCCCCCGCATTGCAGGCAGATTCTTTACCAGTTGAGCCACATGGGGAGCCCAAGAAACATGGAGTGGGTAGCCTATCTCTCCTCCAGCAGATCTTCCTGACCCAGGAATCCAACAGGGGTCTCCTGCATTGCAAGCGGATTCTTAACCAACTGAGCTATCAGGGAAGCCCAAGGAGAGCAAAGCTAGTGGAGGTGATGAAATTCCAGTTGAGCTATTTCAAATCCTGAAAGATGATGCTGTGAAAGTGCTGCACTCAATATGCAGCACATTTCGAAAACTCACCAGTGGCCACAGGACCAGAAAAGGTCAGTTTTCTTTCCAATCCCAAAGAAAGGCAATGCAGAAGAATGCTCAAACTACTGCACAACTGCACTCATCTCACACGCTAGTAAAGTAATGCTCAAAATTCTCCAAGCCAGGCTTCAGCAATACATGAACCGTGAACTTCCAGATGTTCAAGCTGGTTTTAGAAAAGGCAGAGGAACCAGAGATCAAATTGCCAACATCTGCTGGATCATCAAAAAAGCAAGAGAGTTGCAGAAAAACATCTATTTCTGCTTTATTGACTATGCCAAAGCCTTTGACTGTGTGGATCACAATAACCTGTGGAAAATTCTTCAAGAGATGGGAATACCAGACCACCAGACCTGCCTCTTGAGAAACCTCTATGCAGGTCAGGAAGCAAGAGTTAGAACAGGACATGGAACAACAGACTGGTTCCAAATAGGAAAAGGAGTACATCAAGGCTGTATATTGTCACCTGCTTATTTAACTTATATGCAGAATACATCATGAGAAATGCTGGGCTGGAAGAAACACAAGCTGGAATCAAGACTGCTGGGAGAAATATCAATAACCTCAGATATGCAGATGACACCACCCTTACGGCAGAAAGTGAATAGAAACTAAAGAGCTTCTTGATGAAAGGGAAAGAGGAGAGTGAAAAAGTTGGCTTAAATCTCAACATTCAGAAAACGAAGATCATGGCATCTGGTCCCATCACTTCATGGGAAATAGATGGGGAAACAGTGGAAACAGTGTCAGACTTTATTTTGGGGGGCTTCAAAATCACTGCAGATGGTGATTGCAGCCATGAAATTAAAAGATGCTTACTCCTTGGAAGGAAAGTTATGACCAACCTAGATAGCATATTCAAAAGCAGAGACATTACTTTGCCAACAAAGGTCCATCTAGTCAAGGCAATGGTTTTTCCAGTGGTCATGTATGGATGTGAGAGTTGGACTGTGAAGAAAGCTGAGTGCAGAAGAATTGATACTTTTGAACTGTGGTGTTGGAGAAGACTCTTGAGAGTCCCTGGGCCTGCAAGGAGATCCAACGAGTCCATTCTAAAGGAGATCAGTCCTGGGTGTTCATTGGAGGGACTGATGCTAAAGCTGAAACTCCAATACATTGGCCACCTCATGTGAAGAGCTGACTCATTGGAAAAGATCCTGATGCTGGGAGGGATTGGGGGCAGGAGGAGAAGGGGACAACAGAAGATGAGATGGCTGGATGGCATCACCGACTCGATGGGCATGAGTTTGGGTGGACTCCGGGAGTTGGTGATGGACAGGGAGGCCTGGTGTGCTGCGATTCATGGGGTCGCAAAGAGTCGGACATGACTGAGCGACTGAACTGAACTGAACTTATTAGCATCTCTTGAAGGTTATAACCTATGAGTAGAAGAAGAAAAGATGCAGAAGGAAGCTTATTATAAGAACTGAAAGCCAGCATCCCATCAGTTCAAAACTTGATTTGATTAGATTATCTGGGCCTCCTTACCCGCATACAAATTGATAAGGGAAACTCATTCTAAGTCAGATAACATTGCCCAGACCCTCTACTATTTTTCATACTCAATATCTGAAATTTAATTTTTTAAACATGATAAGGAATACCAAAAAATAGGATCAAGAAGAAAAAAACAGATCACAGAAAAACAGGCAGTAGAAAGATATACTGATAACCTAGTTGTTATCTTGAAATAACTGTGATTATTATATTTAAGGAAATGAATGAAAAGAGGTGGGAATTTCACCACACTGAGAATTTCTGTAATGAAATCAAAGAGAGATTCAATAATTTTAAACATGAGATATTTAACATTAAGTATTTATGATAGGCTTTAGAGTTGATAGTAGTTGGAGAGAAAAGTATAGAGGACTAGTGAATCGGAATACAGATGCAGGAGATGCAAGTTTGATCCCTGGGTGGGGAAGATCCCCTGGAGAAGCAAATGGCAACCCACTCCAGTATTGTTGCCTGGGAAATCCCATGGACAGAGGAGCCTGCTGGATTATAGCCCATGGGATTGTAAACAGTCGGACATGACTTAGTGACTAAACAACAACAACCGAGAATATCTAGGCTGAAACACTGAGTTCAGTGCATAACAAGTAGAAAAAAGAGAATTAGGGACATACAGGCAACAGGATGACATAGGAAAATGACATCTTTAATGTGCTGGTAGTGTTTAACAAGTTCTCCAAAAAAGCACAGCATATTTTGTATTTTAAATTTCATTGATATAAAAATGTGTAACATACAATAATTTATAAATTATAATAAAATATACATTTTATTCATACAATGAAATATACATTGTTTTCTACTGTAAATTCCATATAGCAAAGTGATTCTCTGAGAATACTTGGCTTTCCATGTATATCAGAATGAAATTCAAATCTCCCATCATGGCAAAGCAAGTGTCAGAAATCACCTAGCTGTCCATCAATACAGGAATGGATAAAAAAGATGTGGTACCTATATGAAAGAGAATATTACTATATATTCTATAAATATATAAAAGCTATAAAGCTATAAAAAGGAATGAATTGTTTTGTTTTGTAGAAACATAGATGGACCTAGAGAGTGTCATACAGAATGAAGTAAGAAAAACAAATTATCACATATTAACACATATGTGTGGAATATTAAAGATAGGACTGGTCAGTGTACTCAGTCCTGTCTGACTCTTTTGCGACTCCATGGACTGTAGCCCGTCAGGCTTCTTTGTCCATGGGATTTCCTAGGCAAGAATACTGGAGTGGGTTGCCATTTCCTCCTCCAGGGGGTCTTCCCGACCCAAGGATTGAACCTGTGTCTCCTGCAGTGCAGGTGAATTCTTTATGCTGAGCCACCAGAAAGGCCAATTTGCAGAGCAGAAAAATAAGAGACACAGATGCAGAGAACAAATGCATGGATATGGGGCAGCGGTGGGGGGAGGAATTGGGAGATTGGAATTGACGTATATACACTATTAATACTAGGCTTCCCTGGAGGCTCCGAGGTAAGAATTCACCTGCAGTGCAGGAGATGCAGGTTCGATCCTTGGGTCAGGAAGATCGCCTGCCTAGGAAATTCCATGGACAAAGAAACCTGGTGGGCTACAGTCCATGGGGTCATAAAAGACTGAGACACGACTGAGTACACTGACCAGGACACTACTGATACTACATGTTAAATAGATAAGTAGTGAGAACACACTGCACAGCACGGAGAAGCCCACTGAGTGCACTGTGGTGACCTGATGGGAGGGAATTCCAACAGGGAGGGGTACATGTGTATATATCACTGCTTCATAGAGAAACTAATACAACACTGCAAAGCAACTCTACTCCAATGAAAAATGATTAAAAAAGAAATCAGTATTTTAACAACATACATGTATAGACACCTAGTGTGTATATGTATGTATGCGTGTGTATGTATGTATATAGTTATATATATATATATATATATATATATATATATATGCCAGGGGCTTGATATAATTTAACCCTCACAGCAACTTTCTGAGAGCAATTCTAATTTTATAAAATACCTCTGGATCAAAGGTCTGCCTCCCTCTTCTGCCTTCTTTCTCATCATTTAACAAGAGGCTGGACTTTCATCTTGTTTTAAGGAACTGGAGGTTCTTGAAATGCATGATGCTCTTCTCTGACACCAGGCCTTGTATAGGTCTCACACGCTCTCTCTCTGCCTGGTGTATGTTTTGCTGGAAAATTCTGACTTTTCCTTTAAGGTTTACTTCTTCATCATCTTGTGTTTGGAAGCCCTTCCCAAGTACCACCAGATTTCCAGATGTCCAGCTTCAGTGTTTCCACAGGACCCTGTGCATACTGACAGCACTGTCTCCTGCAATTGTTGTTGTTCAGTTGCCCAGTTGTGTCTGACTCTGTGATCCCATGGACTGCAGCATGGCAGGGTTCCCTGTCTTTCACTATGTCCCAGAGATTGCTCAAATTCATGTCCATTTGAATCGGTGATGCCATCCAACTATTTTATCTCTGTCATCCCCTTCTCCTACCTTCAATCTTTTCCAGCACAAGGGTCTTTTCCAGTGAGTCAGCTCTTCACATCAAGTGGCCAAAGTATTGAAGGTTCAGCTTCAGCATCAGCCTCTCAATGAATATTCAGGGTTGATTTCCCTTAAGATTGACTGGTTTGATCTCCATGCAGTCCAAGGGACTTTCAAGAGTCTTCAGCACCACAGTTTGAAAGCATCAATTTTTTGGTACTCAGCCTTCTTTCTGGTCCAACACTCACATCCATACATGACTGCTGAGATTGTTAGTCTTCAAAAATAGCCCCAAGTGACTTGTGAATCCTATTTGCACAAAATTTTCCCCTTGTGAAATACCCTCCCTGAATCTGGAATTGCCTAAGACTCATTTTAACCAGTAGAATGTAGAGGAAGTGACCCTGTGGAAGTTCAGGACCTACCTCTTAAGAAGGTCTGACAGTTTCTATTTTTGTTGTGAACCTCTGGACCATCAAGTAAGAAGTCTTGAAAGTGAAAAAGTGAAAGTGTTAGTCACTCAGGTGTGTCTGACCCTTTGCGACCCCATGGACTGTAGACTGACAGGCTCCTTTTCCATGGGATTTCCCTGGCAAGAATACTGGAGTGGGTTGCCATTCCCTTCTCCAGGGGATCTTCCTGACCCAGGGATCAGACCTGTGTCTCCTGCATTACAGGCAGATTCTTTACCATCTGAGCCCCAAGGAAGGGCTAAGAAGTCTTACTACCTGTCAGAAATACCATATAGAGAAACCAGGGGCAGAAATACATGGACGCCACAAAGGGAAGAAGAGGTCCTGATGTAAGAAATAAAGCAAGGTCATTTGTCCTAGTCACCAAATGTCCCAGAACAAATGAACCTCCAGCCTTTCCCCACCAAGGTATCAAGCATATGCCTCAGCCATTGCTCTCAGACATGACAGTCCCAGGAGATATCACAAAAAGCACAAATACTACCAGTAATCTATCAACCCACAGAATCATGAGATCATAAAATGGTATGGTTTTAAACAGTCATGCTTTGAGGTGGGTATCTTTATAGATAAACAGAGTATTATGTCTCCCAGTCTCTGAGCAGCTTGACAGTAGAAGCTATACTATTACTACCCTTGTACTTACAATCACTGAAACACTACTTTTAGACAGAATTCTTTTCAATACATGCTTGCTAAGTCGAATTAACAAATTCAGTTCTCCTCAATTTGAATATGCAAAACACTCCACACAACTCTTTTTAAATTTTCATTTTGAACCACTTTTTAGTATTGCTTTTATATATTATAGTTGGGAACTTAAATTAGTTCTGCACCATATACATTAAACTCTTTATGTTCCCATCCCACTGGTTAACTTACCCCTAACTACTTTATTTTTCCTTTGCATTTATCTCTCATCCAAAGATTGTAAGTTACTAATTTGCAGTGTTTATTATCAGTCTCCCCCATGCCACCCACTTTCTCTCATTAAAATAGAGGTGTAAGGACGACAAAGGGAGGGTTTTCCCTCTGTGCGGCTTACTGGTTTATCCCAAGTACCCAGGGCAGCGCATACTATCAGTAGATGCACAGTATTTGTTGGTTGAAGTAATTCATCATTTTAAGAGAAAATGAACATATTTTTGAGCCATGTTGTACAGAAAACCAGGACTTAGAAAAGATGTATAGTTGGTTATCTATGGAGGAGGACTTCATGACCTGAGGTAAGAAATTTTACTTCTTTGTGTTTTGGCAATTACTGCAGAAGGAAAATCTTTGTGGGAAGGAGATAAATGTATATGGAACACTCTGACCTCCTCAGAATAAAGGTGCTATGTATCTGCAGAAAGACATCACATTCTATCTTGTTGTGTGATTTATTTTGAGTTGTAAAGTTATTTCTAGACATTCAGTGTTTTTCTTTCTTCTGAAAACAGAACTTCAAATTAACTCCGAGTAATATACAAGGCTAACATGCTCCAAGTGACCTGAGTTTCACACAGAAAGAAATTCTGAGATGTCCTATAAAATGAAAACAGCTTTATGTTGTTATATAGCAACTGCTGAGATATATAAGTTATAAAATGTCAGAGAATGCAATTAAGGACTAAGAATACATGCTTGTATTTAGTATAATCATTAGTTCAAAACAGATATCTGAAAAATGTCTGCTGAATTAATGTATGAATAAACAGTAATCTTACATATACTAATTTTAATAATAGCATTTGTTATTAAGATAATAAGCATTATATTCATGTTGTTTTTTAAAACATAGTGAATTAAAAAAATTCAGTGAGGTATTATTACCAACATTCCAATTCTATAGCCCTAGATTTATGGGAAGAGAACTATTTGTCTCTCATACTGTTCATTATAGTAGGTCCAAGTGGATAACCTTACGGGATGGTGGTCAGATAATTAAAATGTTCCAACAGGAAAACTGATCAGTAGTCTGAACTAAACATTCTTTCAAGGCACATATCTAGCACTGCTAGAGTTACATTTCTGGGTTGAGTATAAAGTTGGCTTAGGGAAGATACATTTTTTTGTTGTTTTCAGCAGTTCTACCTTAATGGAGTAATAACTCACAAAAAATGAAGGAAAAGAAAGCATAGCCAGTTGATTGTAACATCTACCATTTATATTATTTATATATCATGCAATATTTTTAACCATCAATATTATACATTCATTAAGGTAAAAAGACCACATCTTCAATACCTGTTGCATCCTGTGTGCTTAGTCACTCAGTCATGTTCAACTCTTTGCAACCTCATGGACTGCAGCCCACCAGGCTCCTCTCTCCAGGGGGATTCTCCAGGCAAGAATACTAGAGTGGGTGGCCATGCCATCCTCCAGGGGATCTTCCCAACCTAGGGATCAAACCCTGGTATCCTGCATTGTAGGCAGATTCTCAGATAACCAACTGAGCCACCAGGGAAGCTCCGGTTATATACTACAACACTTAAGAAGAGTGAATAGGACTTCCCTGGTGGTACAGTGGATAGGAATCCACCAACCACTGCAGGAGACACGGGTTTGATCCCTGGTCTGGGGAGATCCCCATGCCATGAAACAACTAAGCCTCTGTGCCATAAATACTGAGCCCAGGCTCTAGAGCCCATGGGCCACAACTGCTGAGCCCACAAGCTGCAACTACATAAGTCTGCATGCCTAGAGCCTATACTTCGCAATAAGAGAAACCACCACTCAATGAGAAGACTGCACACCACGATGAAGAGTAGCCTTCAATCTTTTTTTCTTTTTAGAGAAAAGCCTGCACAAAGCAACAAAGACCCAGTATAGCTATAAATGAATAGAGTGAAGAATTAGTTAATAGTTACCATTGTATATCATTGTTTAACATATCCTCATAACATATGATATAACATATGATAAAGAAGGCAATGGCACCCCACTCCAGTACTCTTGCCTGGAAAATCCCATGGATGGAGGAGCCTGGAAGGCTGCAGTCCACAGGGTCGCTGAGGGTCAGACACAACTGAGCGACTTCACTTTCACTTTTCACTTTCATGCACTGGAGAAGGGAATGGCAACCCACTTCAGTGTTCTTGCCTGGAGAATCCCAGGGACGGGGGAGCCTGGTCTATGGGGCCGCACAGAGTCAGACACGACTGAAGCGACTTAGCAGCAGTAGCAGCATAACATATGAACTAACTCTTGCCATTAATTACTGAATTAAGTGCATATTATTTAGAATGATACGTGCTAGAAAAGACATAAAGTCTACCATGATAGGTAAAAAGTAAAGCTGGGACATAGAAAAAAGTGAAATTAGGACAAGAATGGATGATGTAATAAAACAGGCAAAAGAAGGAAATGAAGATAAGAAATGGCAAACGAATATCAAAACCTGAAATATTAATGAGTAACCCAAAGATTCATTTGAAGGAACAAAAGAAGAGAAAGATCTGTATACATCTCAGAGAGGATAGAGAGTGAAAAAATAATAAATACTTGAGAGAAGTACAGAAACACAGCACTGGGTGATGGCCCCTAAGTCTCAGTTATGAGTCTCACCTGAAGGGCAAGGCAGACGTATCAGAACCTCAGCAGGCCTGAATCATTCCTAAAGAAGCTTCTGCTAGAATACTATAAACTAGCTAAAAATATAAGGCACAATCCTCTCCTTATAAATATGTAACTGCTATTTCCATCCCATTTTTTGAAGTGTTCAAAATTTCTAGAGATAATTTTGGTCTACTTTGTGGTAGAATATACCAAAGAAGAGGTCACCTGATTATCTGATTTTTTAAAAAATAGTAGTATTTTTTTCAACTTCACTCAAACAGCCATTTCACATACACACACACACACACACACACACACACACACATATATTTACATACCAAAATTAAAATAGGCAAACAGATGGAAAATGTCAATATTATATCATAGAAAGAAGTCATTTGGACTTTGACACTAGCAAGTAGAAAGCAATAGTGCGTATTCACAAAAGAAATTAACTATATCCAGAAATAGACTGAGACCTTTTCTCGTTCACTTATAGTGTATGACTGGACAGAAATAATCTCTTCAAGTCTGAGCATTCATAGCTCTTAAGAGGGCACAAAAGAGAGCTCATCTTTCTGTCTACATTTTGCCCAAAGAAAATAATGTCCATAAACATGCTGTATAAATCATTTCATGCAACAAAAATATAAACAAACACCATTGCTTACATATATTATGTAGTGCTTTATTATTATACAATAATGGTTAATAAATTTGTAAATTAGTCATATCATTAATATATCACTGAATCTTACACTACAGCTCAAGTATTTTTTCTCAAGTTGAGATCTTCCTACTTAAAAACATACATTCTAAAATTCTATAAAAGAGCTTTTATTATGGTTAAACTAATGTACAGGAAAAATTAATTCTATTTATGTAGTTGGAAAGTGACATTTTTTCTTACCTGCACATTGACTGGCATGATTGAATGGTTCTTATGTTTAGAAAGAATCAGCAAGTATAAAGTCAAGTACAACATACACAATACAATCAGCATACTGATCTATGAAGCACAAAACATATTTCCTCTTTTGTTGGTGCAGGACAAGCATTACCGAAGGATCAAATAAGTCCAAGGAAAGTGAAACAGAGCCCACTGGGCTAAACAGTCTATCCTTACTCAACTTCTCTTATTTGCTGAAATGTTAACAATGAAGGTCAAAGAATAAAGAAAAATTAAGGCCACAACACAGAGTTATCATCAACACCTCATGCATATAATATTGTGCTTATACACAATGGAGGGTATTATATAGACTATATACAGCCTTAAGGCACATGACCTTTTCCTCCCTCCACATATACTGTGATATCTTAAAAGCCTTGTACCTTGGAAATAGAGTCTGACATCTAATCATTTATAAAAAGAAACTGTTTTTGAGGATCAGTAGTAAATATAATATGAATTATATTTCACTTTGTGAAATTGGGGCATATAATTCATTAGTATTATTAATTGTGATATGAATCAATTACTACATAAATTTCTGTAGTTTGTCATCATGCATCATTGATTTCACCAAAATTGAAAAAAACTGATTCGAGTCTTACAAATGTTCTAAGCATATTTCAGATTGTCTACCTAAAGCATCTCACCATGATCACTGTTACACATAAAAATTTGCTGTCATGAATTTTATTCCACATGGTGTTTTTAGCATATATGTAATTTATAATGTCTTGTTTATATGACAAAAATATTTTGAATACACAGTAGTTACTAATGAACTAGACAATACAATCTATGTAGACAGTTCTTCAGTTTTATTAAGTCAACCCAATAAAACAGACAACTATAATAAAACTTGAACAAGGTATTCAAATAGGTATATTACTGCATTTCTTAGAAGAGAAAGGGGTACAATCTCAATAGAAGTTAGCACTGAAATCTAGCTTAATGAAGTTTAAATAGCAGTTAGAAAGTTTTTATTTTTATTACTATTGGAGGTAGGTCAAAAAGGATCTTGCTGCAATGTACGTCACAGTGTTCTGCCTAAGTTTTCCTCTAAGGGTTTTTTTTTTTTTTTTTTTTTTTGTCTGGCCTTACATCTAGGTGTTTAATCCATTTTGAGTTGTTGTATGTGATATTAGGAAGTGTTTTAATTTCATTCTTTTACATGTAGCTGCCCAGTTTGCCCAGCAGTACTTACTGAAGAGGCTGTCTTTTCTCCAATGTACATTCTTGCCTCCTTTGTCAAAGAAAAGGTGCTCATACATTTTGAGGTGTGTGGCTTTATCATGTTCCATTAATCCATACCATCTTGATTACTGTAGCTTTGTCTGCAGTCAGTCTGAAGTCAGGGAGCCTCATTTCTTCAGCTCTGTTTTCCTTTCTCAAGATTCCTTTGGCTTTTCAGGGTCTTTTGTGTTTCCATATAAATTGTAAAGCGTTTGGTTCTAGTTCTATGAAAAATGCCATTGGTAATTTGATAGGTACTGCAATGAATCTGTAGATTGCTTTGGGTGGTACAGTCATTTTCACAATATTGACTCTTCCAAACCAACAACATGTTGTATCTCTCCATCTGTTTATGTCATGTTTGATTTCTTTCATCAAGGTCTTACAGTTTTCTGTCTCTTCAGGTCTTTTGTCTCTCTAGGTAGGTTTAATCCTAGCTTTTTATTCTTTTTGTTGCAGTGGTGAATGGGATGGTTTCGTTAATTTGTCTTTCTAATCTTTCATTGTTGTTAGTGTATAGGAATGCAAGAGATTTCTGTCATACAGACTGAAGTCAGAAAAGCAAATATTGCATATTAACACATATATATGGAATTTAGAAAAAAGATACAGATAAATCTATATGCAGGGCAGGAATAGAGACTCAGATGTAATGGTCATGTAGACACAGGGGAACAAGGGGAGGGTGTGATGAACTGGGAGAGAAGTGTTGACATATAAACCTACCATGTATAAAACAGATAGCTATTGGGAACCTGCTGTAAAGCACAAGGAGCTTAGCTGAGTGATCTGTGATGACCTAGAGGGGTGGGATGGGTAGAAGGGGGGAGAAGGCTCAAGAGTGAGGGTATATTATGTACACATACAGCTGTTTCACTTTAGCAGAAACTAATACAACACTGTAAAGCAAATATACTCCAATAATAAAATTTAAAAAAAAAAAACTGCCTTCTAGCACATTTTCAGTTAGATGGATTCTCCCTACATGTTCACTGAAAATAAAATGATACAACAATATATTCTAAAATCCAGAGATCCAAAAACCTGAATATTGGACATGCTAAAAGTTTCATCAAAAGAAATTAGTTTCCTCTCTTAAAAAAAGGCTAAAATGCATGACTTTTATCATCTGTAATACTAGCAAAGCTTTCAGCATGCAAATGAGTTCCCCTTCAAAAAGTATTCTATGATGTATTGCTACACCATTATACTGTGAAATGTACTGAAATTATAATGATTCTTTTACTCTTTAATTTGAAGGCTCATGCACATCTATATATGCTCTCATATATATTACAACAACTATTTTAAAGTTTTGAATAATCTATTCACTACATAATCTGATGATAGGTGATAGAGGCTAAGGACTTTTGATAGGAGATTATAAAATGCACTATGAAATTAATTTTTAGTAATTGTCAAGCATTTGATTCTTGGATTTAATGGAGGACTTTGCTTGAATATGAGGAAATTTCCATTTTTGCCACTAAATTACATATAGTTATAACACTTTCAGAGATTTTAAATATATATATATATTTATAGATCTTCAAAACACAAGTCCCAAGAGCTTGACTTAGCAATTATTAATCTCTAAAACATATAAGCAAACTTTCAGGATGAACTTATCTCAACCATCTATTCTAACAAAAATAAGAATTTTGAAATCAGCTTTGGGATATTAAGATTCAAAGTATATGCTTATATAAATTTTTAAAATAATAGCTATCAATAATTAACCTAAAAAACAAGGCAAATTTGCATTTTTATTTACTTCAAACTAAAATTTCTTTATTCTAGATGATTTATTCATTCTTGAGAACGATCAAAATAACTCCCAAGAGATTATTATTTCATTACATTAAAATGCAAAGTTCTTCATTACTATTCTTAAACATGAACCATTATTCTTTTTTTTTTTCAATTTCTTCTTTCCCCCCAATTATTTCCGTCTTTACACCTGATTAGAATATAGTTATAGGTATCATTATGAATTTAAATATACTTGAATTTTGTTTAAAGAGAAACATTATTTTGGAACACTGTTATTAAGCATTAAATTATTTACACGGAATTTGAATGTCCAGACTTACTTACATTGGAGGCCCTAAAATATATAAAAGCAGCATGTCGTTTTCAGTAGAGAGCTGATAATGTCAAATCAGTACTAAAATATTCCAAAGCTATCTACTATGCAAAATATTTCAATTATTTATATTTGAAAAGTATTTTAATATTTACAAAGCAGCTTTTTGGAAGATGGAGTACAAATATATGTTCCTTTTCCTAGGATAACATTTAACTTCTGTTCAAGAAAATCACGTTTGCTTGTTTTATTCTAACTGTAACAATAATCCCCAAACTCTAGCACAATTAATATAACAGAATAATATGAAGGGGACAAGGTGTTAATGTAAAGCAAAGAAACCTTTTCATCTTTAGACTGTCACAGTGTAAAGATTCAAGCTAACAATATGAATTGATGGCCAAGTTAGAAAAACACAGCTAGTAATATACAAGCATATTTTAAAATACCTTCTATGTGTCAAGCATTATTCTATGTATATAGCATGAACAAAACAGGGAAAAAAAAAAAAAAAACCTCTTTCATCCCCTTATACATTCCAATGAGCGAAGAGAAAAAATAAAAGACGGAAGTAAAATATATAGACAGTTGAAGAAAATAGTGTTATAGGGCAAAATAAAGTGGAGGAGGTATATACAGTTTGCAATTTAAATAAACATTGGTTAAGACCTCACTGGAAAGATTTGAGCAATGTCAAAGGAAACATCGGAGCAAGTAATGTAGATATAAGAACTAACAACAATTAACAGGCAAAATTTTCTGGAACTCTCTTGTTCTTTTGATGATCCAGCAGATGTTGGCAATTTGATCTCTGGTTCCTCTGCATTTTCTAAAACCAGCTTAAACATCTGGAAGTTCAAAGTTCATGTATTGCTGAAGCCTGGCTTGGAGAATTTTAAGCATCAAAAAAGCAAGAGAGTTCCAGAAAAACATCTATTTCTGCTTTATTGACTATGCCAAAGCCTTTGACTGTGTGGATCACAATAAACTGTGGAAAATTCTGAGAGAGAAGTGTAGGAGATTTCTGGAGATTACGAGTGAAATGACACAGAACATACGAGACATACGAGACGCACACACAAGACATACACTCTGGCCAGAGGGAGAAGAACTGCGCACGCCAGCGAGCTCGCGGTTTATTTATATACATCCCCTTTGGGCAGGATTCCAGAAGGTATGACCAAACTTGTTCAGTACAGCGTATGTGCACAAATGTTATCGTATAGCAAAAGGGAGTGAAATTCCGGCTTACTGCAGAGTCTGTCCAGAGCCCTTATCATAAGAAGGGAATGTTCCCTTATTAGCAAGGGACTGTTAGTCTCAAGGCTGTGTCCGGCTCCTTGGCAGAACATCCTGTTTGCAAGCAGCACGTCTCCACTTTCCCTATTGTGCCCGCATTAACCCTTCAAGAAGGGAATACCAGACCACCTGACTTGCCTCTTGAGAAACCTTTATACAGGTCAGGAAGCAACAGTTAGAATGGGACATGGAACAACACACTGGTTCCAAATAGGAAAAGGAGTACGTCAAGGCTGTATATTGTCACCCTGCTTATTAAACTTATATGCAGAGTACATTGTGAGAAATGCTGGGCTGGAGGAAGCACAAGCTGGAATCAAGATTGCCAGGAGAAATACCAATAACCTCAGATATGCAGATGACAGCACCCTTATGGCAGAAAGTGAAGAAGAACTAAAGAGCCTCTTGATGAAAGTGAAAGGAGAGAGTGAAAAAGTTGGCTTAAAGCTCAACATTCAGAAAATGAAGATCATGGCATCTGGTCCCATCACTTCATGGCAAATAGATGGGGAAACAGTGGCTGACTTTATTTTTCTGGGCTCCAAAATCACTGCAGATGATGATTGCAGCCATGAAATTAAAATACACTTACTCTTGGAAGGAAAGTTATAACCAAACTAGATAGCATATTAAAAAGTAGCAACATTACTTTGTCAACAAGGGTCCATCTAGTTAAAGCTATGCTTTTTCCTGTGGTCATATATGGATGTGAGAGTTGGACTATAAAGAAAACTGAGCGCTGAAAAATCTATGCTTTTGAACTGTGGTGTTGGAGAAGACTCTTGAGAGTCCCTTGGACTGCAAGGAGATCCAACCAGTCCATCCTAAATGAGCTCAGTCCTGGGTGTTCATTGGAGGGACTGATGCTGAAGCTGAAACTCAAATATTTTGGCCACCTGATGCGAAGAACTGACTCATTTGAATGCGACTGAACTGAACTGAAAAGGCAAAATTAACAACAATCAGAGAGAACCCCAAGGCCCTTGTATACCTGGCATGTTTGAGGTACAGCACAAGGGCCCTATAGTTGGACCATCAGTTCAGTTCAGTCACTCAGTCGTGTCTGACTCTTTGCGACCCCATAAATCGCAGCACGCCAGGCCTCCCTGTCCATCACCAACTCCCAGAGTTCAATCAGACTCACATCCATCGAGTCCGTGATGCCATCCAGCCATCTCAGCCTCGGTCGTCCCTTCTTCCTCCTGCCCCCAATCCCTCCCAACATCAGAGTCTTTTCCAATGAGTCAACTCTTCACATGAGGTGGCCAAAGTACCGGAGTTTCAGCTTTAGTATCATTCCTTCCAAAGAAATCCCAGGGCTGATCTCTTTCAGAATGGACTGGTTGGATCTCCTTGCAGTCCAAGGGACTCTCAAGAGTCTTCTCCAACACCACAGTTCAAAAGCATCAATTCTTCAGCGCTCAGCCTTCTTCACAGTCCAACTCTCACATCCATACATGACCACAGGAAAAACCACAGCCTTGACTAGATGGACCTTAGTTGGCAAAGTAACGTCTCTGCTTTTTAACATGCTATCTAGGTTGATCACAGCTTTCCTTCCAAGGAGTAAGCGTCCTTTAATTTCATGGCTGCAGTCACCATCTGCAGTGATTTTGGAGCCCAGAAAAATAAAAAGTCTGACACTGTTTCCACTGTTTCCCCATCTATTTCCCATGAAGTGATGAGACCAGATGCCATGATCTTCGTTTTCTGAATGTTGAGATTTAAGCCAACTTTTTCACTCTCTCCTTTCACATTCATCAAGAGGCTCTTTAGTTCTTCTTCACTTTCTGCCATAAGGGTGCTGTTATCTGCATATCTGAGGTTATTGGTATTTCTCCCGGCAATCTTGATTCCAGCTTGTGCTTCTTCCAGTCCAGCGTTTCTCATGATGTACTCTGCATAGAAGTTAAATAAGCAGGGTGACAATATACAGCTGTGACGTACTCCTTTTCCTATTTGGAACCAGTGTGTTGTTCCATGTCCAATTCTAGCTGTTGCTTCCTGACCTGCATACAGATTTCTCAAGAGGCAGGTCAGGTGGTCTGGTATTCCCATCTCTTTCAGAATTTTCCACAGTTTATTGTGATCCACAGAGTCAAAGGCTTTGGCATAGTCAAGAAAGCAGAAGTAGATGTTTTTCTGGAACTCCCTTGCTTTTTCCATGATCCAGCAGATGTTGGCAATTTGATCTCTGGTTGTTCTGCCTTTTCTAAAAGCAGCTTGAACATCAGGAAGTTCACGGTTCACTTATTGCTGAAGCCTGGCTTGGAGAATTTTGAGCATTACTTTACTAGCACGTGAGATGAGTGCAATTGTGCGGTAGTTTGAGCATTCTTTGGCATTGCAATGAAAACTGCCCTTTTCCAGTCCTGTGGCCACTGCTGAGTTTTCCAAATGTGCTGGCATTTTGAGTGCAGCACTTTCACAGCATCATCTTTCAGGATTTGAAATAGCTCAAATGGAATTCTATCACCATACAAAAGACTAAAATTTACACTGAGAGATGCTGAAAGCCTCTGAAAGGTTTTGAGTAAGAGTGACATGATCTGACTGCAGTTTCAGAAGGATCACCGAGGTTGAGAATATAATGAAGGATAGGAAAGGAGACAAGAATGGAGGCAGAGAGACTAGGTCTGAGGCTACTTTAATAAGCCAGGCAAATGATGCTGGTGTTTGGACCAAGATAGTGGATATGGAAGCGGAGAAGAGTGTTCAGATTCTGGATATGCTCTAAAGATAAAAGGAGGAACCAGCAAATCTTCTGACTGACAGCATGCTGAGTATGATAGAAAGAAGTCACAAGTGACTAAGTATTTTGGTCTGAGCAACCTGGAGGATGGAATTATCATTGAGATGGTTAAATTATCATTGAGAGAAAAAAGACTGCAAGTGCGGAGGGTTTCGTTTGTTTGCATTTTATTTTGTGAAGAGAAGTTCAATTTTGGATGTATTAAGATGTTTATTCTATATCCAATTGGAAATGTCAAATAGGGTATTGGGAATACAAGTTTGGAGTTAAAGGTAGAGGTCTGATTTGGAGATTTAACTAGTCATGGCACTGATGATATGAAGAGTCTAAATATTATCACCACTGGAGTGATTCCACATAGAAAAGAAAACAGAAAACTGAGTCACAAGGCCCAGTAAATTTAAGAAGTAGAGCAACTGACAAAAATTTAAGGAACAAACTGAGAATAACATGCCAGTGAGATAGGAGAATAAGGAGATGAGCAAAGAGCTTCTGCAGCTTCCATACTTGACAGTGGACATGAATGTGTATGGACAGAGGAGAAGCAGTTCCGATACAGATGGAGAAGCTCTGCGGGGATGAGGAGAAATCAGCCAAGACAAGATAACTATTTGGTTGAGTGAATACTTTAAAAACTGAAAATAGCCCCAAATATTTAAAAAATACCTTAGTATGTCAATTCTCCTTCTTCTTCTCCCCAAATCTACCAAGAAAGCAGCAGTAGAGGGGAAAAATGCAAAAAGAAAATTGTTCCTTAACATTCTTGCAGTAATTGCACTCCAAAAACCTCTGTAATTGGAATGCAACAGTAAACAAACATATTTCTGACTACAGTACAGTCTCCTTTCTGTTGAAACATGGACAAGATGAAAAACTCCTGGGAGGTAAGGGGTTTGGCAAATTAAAGATGAACTCAATATAATTAAAACTATGACCTAGCAATAAGAGAAATTTGGAATGGTTAGTCCCTTACCCTAACCACCAGGCATGGAAGGGACTTTAATTACCTGGGAAATAAAACAATAAAATGGTATACTTCAAACATTCATTTCCAACGAGATCCAGAATACAATAAAACTTTATATGTTATATGAAGGAAAAGTTTATCCATAATGTATTGATTTATTTTAGTTCTACCAGTTTATTGTTACCAACCCATCTCTCTCTCTACTCTCATGCACACATGTGCAGTCATGTAACCCCATGGACTGCAGCCCACCAGGCTCCTCTGTCCATGGACATTTTCAGGCAAGAATACTGGAGTGGGTTGCCATTTCCTTCTCCTATCCATAATTTTAAAAAGGCAAAGTAAATAGAAGAGCCACAAAAATTCAGTTATTGGAATTAGCATCTTGGACTTTAATAAAATAATCATTAATAATTAATATGTTAAGCAATTACAGCAAAAGATTGATACAGTAGGTAAAGTGATAGTATATTTCAGTAGAAAACTGGACACACTAAGAAAGCATCAAATGAAAATTATAGTATTGGAGAATACAATGTCCTTGAATGAGTTTAACATGCAATATTATAACTGGAATATCAAAAGGGGAAAAGAGATAGAGATAAAATGAGACTAAAAATCTTTTTTAAAACCAAAGTATGAAAAATTGAAGAAACTGATGAAAAATCTCAACCCACAAATCTAAGAAGCTTAACAGGATCCCAGTGAGAGCTTACACACACACACACACACACACACACACACACACACACACACACACACACACACACACGCACACACACACGCACACACACCTGGTCATATCAGGAAAACTGCTAAAAACCAAGTATACAAGAAAATCTGTTTTTTAATTTAAATTTATTTATTTTAATTGGAGGCTAATTACTTTACAATATTGTATTGATTCTGCCACACATCAACATGAATCCGCCACAGGCGTACACGTATTGCCCACCCTGAACCCCCCTCCCACCTCCGTCCCTGTACCATTCCTCCGGGTCATCCCAGTGCACCAGCCCCAAGCATCCTGTATCAAACCTGGACTGGCAATTCATTTCTTATACGATATTATACATGTTTCAATGCCATTCCCCCAAATCATCCCACCCTCTCCCTCTTAAAAGCAGGCAGAGACAAATTACAAATAACTGAGAGGATGAATATTCAAATGGGAAATGGCTAGGCCAAACACAGAAATGGAACTCTGACTCACATCTTCTGTAACCATCCCAGGAAACCAACAGCTTTTCTATTGTAACTAGACCAGGAAGTCAGACTACTTTAAGTCAGACTTGTAGGAAGTCATAGACAACTATCTCTAGCAACCAACATAAGATGTCAGACAATAACCCCTGCAACAATTGGTTTAAAATGACCAGGATTTGATTAAATTGCTGATAGCTTAAACTCTTGTCTCTATGCTCAAATTAGGACTAACCCAGAGAAAGTCCCGTGCACCCTTAACTACCTTCACAGGACATCTCACTTTTAGTTAACCCACCTCCAGCTTCCACATGCCAATAGCTTTCCAGTAGGGAACATCTGAGGAGAAGGCAATGGCATCCCACTCCTGTACTCTTGCCTGGATATCCCATGGATGGAGGAGCCTGGTAGGCTGCAGTCCATGGGGTCGCTAAGAGTCAGACACGACGGAGTGACTTCATCTTCACCTTTCACTTTCATGCATTGGAGAAGGAAATGGCAACCCACTCCAGTGTTCTTGCCTGGAGAATCCCAGGGACGGGGGAGCCTGGTGGGCGGCTATCTATGGAGTTTCACAGAGTCGGACATGACTGAAGTGACTTAGCAGCAGCAGCAGGGAACATCTGAAGCCTTTCCTTCTTTAATTATAAAGATTATCCTCTCCTATCTCTTCCTCTTCATCTCTGTCAAACATAAGGGATGGTGGCTGCCTCTTGCTATAACAAGCTCTGAATAAATAGCCATTGCCTGTCATCATTTGGCTGGTCTTCATTTATTTCCACCTAATGTATGGAGATCAAATTGCCAACATCCGCTGGATCATTGAAAAAGCAAAAGAGTTCCAGAAAAGCATCTATTACTGCTTTATTGATTATGCCAAAGACTTTGACTGTGTGGATCACAATAAACTGTGGAAAATTCTGAGAGAGATGGGAATACCAGACCACCTGGCCTGCCTCTTAAGAAACCTATATGCAGGTCAGGAAGCAACAGTTAGAACTGGACATGGAACAACAGACTGGTTCCAAATAGGAAAAGGAGTACGTCAAGGCCGTATATTGTCACCCTACTTATCTATCTTATTTGCAGAGTACATCATGAGAAACTCTGGGCTGGAAGAAACACAAGCTGGAATCAAGATTGCTGGGAGAAATATCAATAACCTCAGATATGCAGATGACACCACCCTTATGGCAGAAAGTGAAGAGGAACTAAAGAGCCTCTTGATAAAAGTGAAAGAGGAGAGTGAAAAAGTTGGCTTAAAGCTCAACATTCAGAAAATGAAGATCATGGCATCCGGTCCCATCACTTTATGGCAAATAGATGGGGAAACAGTGTCAGACTTTTTATTTTGGGGGGCTCCAAAATCACTGCAGATGGTGACTGCAGCCATGAAATTAAAAGATGCTTACTCCTTGGAAGGAAAGTTATGACCAACCTAGATAGCATATTCAAAAGCAGAGATATTACTTTGCCAACAAAGGTCCGTCTAGTCAAGGCTATGGTTTTTACAGTGGTCATGTATGGATGTGAGAGTTGGACTGTGAAGAAAGCTGAGTGCAGAAGAATTGATGCTTTTGAACTGTGGTGTTGGAGAAGACTCTTGAGAGTCCCTTGGACTGCAAGGAGATTCAACCAGTCCATCCTAAAGGACATCAGTCCTGGGCATTCATTGGAGGGACAGATGCTGAAGCTGAAACTCCAGTACTTTGGCCACCTCATGCGAAGAGCTGACTCACTGGAAAAGACCCTGATGCTGGGAGGGATTGGGGGCAGGAGGAGAAGAGGACGACAGAGGGTGAGATGGCTGATGGCATCAGTGACTCGACGGACTCATGTGAGTTTGGGTGGACTCCAGGAGTTGGTGATGGACACAGAGGCCTGGCGTGCTGCGATTCTTGGGGTTGCAAAGAGTTGGACACGACTGAGCAACTGAACTGAATTGAATGTACAGAACACAAGTGATTGCTGACTAAACATAAAAAAAATTCAATCCAGAATACAAAAAACACAGTCTTTATTTGAGGGAAGTACACTCATAACGCAGAATTCCATTATCAGTAAAACTGTCCCTGAATACAAATGCAAAATACAGATATATACAACAAACAACTATTGAGAGAATTTGTCCCTAGAAGCATCTACACAACAAAAATAATATAGTAAATCCTTCAGTACAAAGGTAAATAATTCCAGGTGGAAACTCAGCCTAAAACAAAGTGAAAGAAGTTATAAATATGTAAGAAATACAAATGATGATATTAAAATATTTCTTACTTCCTATAAATGCTATTAAAAGAAAAAAATAGTATTATAAACAAGGAGTTTATAAATTTTGAAGTGAAAGATGAAAGAAATAGCACAAAGGAAGGTTATAATTGGAAATATATTATTTTAAAATTCTTACATTAAAAATAAAATGGTAATATATTCATTCAAATTATATTAAGGTAGATACATATTCAAATTTCTAGATAACCACTAAAAAGAGTTAAAAGTAAAATAAAAAGCCTCCGATTAAAAGGTATTGTCAGAAAATGGACAAACAATAAATTCTGGAGAGGCTGTAGAGAATCCTCTTGCATTGTTGGTGGGAATGTAAATTGATACAGCCACTATGGAAAACAGTAGGGAGATTCCTTAAAACACCAGGAGTAAAACCACCATATGACCCAACAATCCCACTACTGGGTGTACACCCTGAGGAAACCATAACTGAAAAAGACACATGCACCCCACTGTTCATGATAGCACTATTTACAATAGCTAGGACATGAAAGCAACCTTAGATGTCCATTGACAGATGAATGGATAAAGAAGTTGTGGTACATGAATTCAATGGAATATTACTAAGCCATAAAAGGGATGCACTTGAGTCCAAAAGCCTATTATACAGTGTGAAGTAAGTCAGAAAGAGAAAAACAAATGCCATACATTAACATGTATTTGGAATTTAGAAGGATGGCACTGATGAACTTATTTGCAGAACACCGATGGAGATGCATAGAGAACAGACTTGTGAACACAGTGTGGGAAGGAGAAGAAGGGACAAATTTAAAGAGTAACACTGAAACATATACATTACCATATGTAAAACAGATAGCCAGTGGGAATTGGAAGCTTAAACCTGGTGCTCTGTGACAACCTAGAGGGGTGAGGTGGGGTGGGAGGTGGGAGGGAGGTTCAAGAGGGAGGCGATATATGTATACCTATGCCTGATTCATGTTGATAAGTGGCAGAAACTAACATAACATTGAAAAGAAATTATCCTCCAATAAAAAAAGATATTGTCTGGCTGGAGATATATGTCAAATACCTAAATGAATCTTTCTATCTATCTATCTATCTATCTATCTATCCATCCATTACTCTATAGAGAAAGAGATGGTAGGGGACATTCAACAGCATGGTGTCACACAGAACTGTATTTTAAATGTAAAGAAAAAGAGAATTGAAAAGTTAAATGACAGAAAAACAAGTAGATAAAAATAAATAAGGATTTAGATTTGAATGACACTGTTCACTAATTGTCACTTAATGACAATTAAGTTGACTTAATTGACATATATAGAATACCACAGGAAAACAACTACAGAATATTTTTATTTTTAGGTGCATATGAACCTTTCATCAAATCAAATAGTATACCGAACCATGGCATTCGTCAAATCAAATAATACACTGAACCATGGAATGAGTCTCAATAAATTCAAATCTAAAATTCCCTCAAAGATTCAGAGATTGAATACTCACTTCTGATTAAAACATGAGTCAAATAAGAAATCACAGGGAAAATTTTAAGATATTTTAATTTTCATTAATGTAACAAAATTTACCAACACAAATGTGAAGAAGCTAAACTTTCACTTAGAAATATATAGTTTTCAATGCTTATACTGGCAATGAAGAGCCTAAAATTAAGCTAGAAAAGGAAAATCCCAAACTAACCAGAATAATCATTAAAAATTGAGAATAGTAATAGTTTAAATGGGTAAATAATACAAAATATACAGAAGCAGCAGCACAGCTAAAGGTGAGTCTTTGACAGTATTAGTAAAATTCATAACCCTTTGGAATAACTTAATGAAAATAATAAAAATACATGAATTATCAATATCAGAAATGAGAAGTACAAAATGGATGTATCTAGAGGATTAACCTTGCTAAGTGAAATAAATCAGACAGAGAAAGGCAAATACTGTAAAATCTTAGTTGTATATGGAATCTAAAAACAAAAAAAACCAAAATGTTAACAAATTCATAGATACAAGAACATGTATGTGTTTACTAGAAGGGAAGGTGATAGGGTGTTAGGTGAAATAGATGAAAGGAAATAAGAGATGTAAAACTCCAGTTATAAAATAAGCTATGGGATATAATATAAAGCAGAAGGAATATGGACATTATATTGTAATAACTTTGCTTGAAACAGATAATTATTAGACTTATCCTGGCAATCATTTTGTTACATAGGCAAATCACTATGTCGTACACATAAAGTTAGGACTTCCCAGGTGGTTCACTGGGTAAAGAATCTCTTTGCAATGCACGAGACACAAGGAGACATGGATTCGCTCCCTGGATTGGGAAGATCCCTTGAAGATGGGAATGGCATCCCACTCCAGTACTCTTGTCTGGAGAATCCCATGGACAGAGAAGCCTGTCGGGCTATAGTTCATAAGGTCGCAAAGAGTCAGACATGATTAAAGCAACTGAGCACAGCACACATAGAAGTTAAATATATTTCCAGAATTTATTTGTGAATTTTTTGAAGATGGCCATTCTGACTGGTGTGAGGTGTTATCTCATAGTAGTTTTGATTTCCATTTCACTAATAATTAGCAACGTTGAGCATCTTTTCATGTGCCACTGCCCATATATATGTTTTCATTGGAGAAATGTCCATTTAGTCATTTATTAATATCTATTTCTACCTATTTTTGGATAGGGTTGTTTTGATTATATTTAATATAATTATATACAATTATATATTTAATTTAATTATATTATTTATTAATATAATCAGCCACATGAGCTGTTTGTATATTTTAGACACTAATTCCCTGTTAGTCTCACAATTTGCAAATATTTTTTCCCATTATGTGGGCTGGTCTTTCTTTTTGTTTATGGTTTCCTTTGCTGTGTAAAAAGTTTTTGTGTTTAATTAGGTCCCACTTATTTATTTTTGATTTTACTTCCATACTCTGGGAGATGGATTGAAGAAAATATTGTTGCGATTTATGTCAGAGAGTGTTCTGCCTATGTTTTCCTCTAAGAATTTTATAGTGTCTGGCCTTACATTTAGGTCTTTAATCCATTCTGACTTTATTTTTGTGTATGGTTTAGACAGTGTTCTAACTTTTTACATGTAGCTGTCCAGTTTTCCCAGCATCATTTATTGAAGAAACTCTCTTTCCTCCATTGTATAGTCTTGCCTCCTTTGTCATAGATTAATTGGACATAGGCCAGTATCATACTGTTTTGATGACTATAGCTTTGTAGTATAGTCTGAAGTCAGGGAGCCTGATTCCTCCAGCTCTGTTTTTCATTCTCAAGATTGCTTTGGTTTTTCAGGGTTGTCTGTGTCTCCATATAAATTTTAAGATTTTTGTTCTAGTTCTGTGGGAAAAAAAATGCCCTTTTAAATTTGATAGGGATTGCACTGAATCTGTAGACTGCCTTGAGTAGTGCAGACACTTTGGCAATATTGATTCTTTCAATCCAAGAACATGATACACCTGGAAAAAATTAATCTAAACACAGTACTTACACTTTTCATTAAAATTAACTCAACGTGGATCAGAGACCTAAAATGAAAAACTAGAAAATTCCTAGATGACAACCTAGCAAAAACCCACATGCCCTTAAGTGCAGTAATTACCTTTTAGATATAATATCAAAAGCATGATCCATGAAAGAAGTAACTATCAGCTGAACTTATTGAAATGAAATTTTTCTTCTCTGCAAAATATGGTATCAAGAGAATTAGAAGACAGGCTACAGACTGAGAGAGAATATTTGCAACAGACACATCTGATAAAACATTGTTATCCAAAATATACAAAGAACTTTCAAAACTCACCACAAAGAAAGCAGCTCAAATAAAAAATGGGCCAAGGACATTAAATGATGCCTCAGCAAAGAAGATACACAAAGGGCAAATAAGCATATGAAAAGATGCACTAAAAACTATGTTATTAGTGAAATGCAAATTAAAACAATGAGATCCCATTAATATATACCTATTACAATGGTAAAAATCCAGAACACCAACTTCATCAAATCCTAGTGATACAGAACAACAAGAACTCTCCTTCACTGCTGGTGGGATTGCAAAATGGTACAGCCATTTGGGAAGAAAATTTGGTTGTTTTTTAAAAACTGAATGCACTCTTACCACACAATCCAGAAATCACACTACTTAGTATTCACCCAAATGAGTGGAAAATTTCTGTCCACACCAAAACCTACACACAGATGTTTACTCCAGCTTTGCTGATACTTGCCAACACTTGGAAGTGATCAGATGTCCTGCAATAGGTGGATGGATAAATAGACTGTGGTGCATTCAGACAATGGAGCATTATTTAGTGCTAAAAATAAAGGAGCTATCAAGCCATGAAAAGATATGGAGAAAACTTAAGTGTATGTTACTAAGTGAAAGAAGCCAGCCTGAAAATGCTGCATACTGTGATGCCCTGTATACCGCAATTTGGAAAAGACAAAACTAGGTAGACAATAAAAAACAACAGCAGTTCCAGAGGTGAAGAGCAAGACAGAAGAAGGAGCAGAGTACAGAGGATTCTTCCAGGAGTGATAATACACTGTATGATATAATGATGGATATATATATCAATACACATTTATCTAAGCCCAGAAATTGTATAACATCAAGAGTGAACCCTGAGGTAAATTATGAACTTTGGGTAATTATGATGAGTCAGTGTATGTTCATCTTTGGTTAAAAAAATGTACCATCTGGTGAATGATTTTGATAATGCTGAGGCTATGTATGTGTAGGGGCAGACTTGTGTAGGAAATCACTGTACCTCCCCTCTTGAGTTTGCTGGTAACCTAAAGCTACTCATTATCAGAGAAATGCAGATCAAAACCACAATGAGGTACCATTTCATGCCAGTCGGAATGGCTGCGATCCAAAAGTCTACAAGCAATAAATGCTGGAGAGGGTGTGGAGAAAAGGGAACCCTCTTACACTGTTGGTGGGAATGCAAACTAGTACAGCCACTATGGAGAACAGTGTGGAGATTCCTTAAAAACACTGGAAATAGAACTGCCTTATGACCCAGCAATTCCACTGCTGGGCATACACACCGAGGAAACCAGAATTGAAAGAGACGTGTACACCAGTGTTCATCACAGCACTGTTTATAATAGCCAGGACATGGAAGCAACCTAGATGTCCATCAGCAGATGAAAGGATAAGAAAGCTGTGGTACATGTATACAATGGAGTATTACTCAGCCATTAAAAAGAATACATTTGAATCAGTTCTAATGAGGTGGATGAAACTGGAGCCTATTATACAGAGTGAAGTAAGCCAGAAAGAAAAACACCAATACAGTGTCAGTTCAGTTCAGTTCAGTCGCTCAGTCGTATCTGACTCTTTGCAACCCCATGAATCGCAGCACACCAGGCCTCCCTGTCCATCACCAACTCCCGGAGTTCATTCAGACTCACGTCCATCGAGTCGGTGATGCCATCCAGCCATCTCATCCTCTGTCATCCCCTTCTCCTCCTGCCCCCAATCCCTCCCAAAGTCTTTTCCAATGAGTCAACTCTTCACATGAGTTGGCCAAAGTACTGGAGTTTCACCTTTAGCATCATTCCTTCCAAAGAAATCCCAGGGTTGATCTTCAGAATGGACTGGTTGGATCTCCTTGCAGTCCAAGGGACTCTGAAGAGTCTTCTCCAACACCACAGTTCAAAAGCATCAATTCTTCAGCACTCAGCCTTCTTCACAGTCCAACTCTCACATCAATACATGACCACAGGAAAATGACCAATACGTGACCAATACAGTATACTAACGCATATATATGGAATTTAGAAAGATGGTAATGATAACCCTGTATGTGAGACAGCAAAAGAGACACACATGTATAGAACAGTCATTTGGACTCTGTCGGAGATGGCGAGGGTGGGATGATTTGGGAGAATGGCATTTAAACATGTATAATATCATATATGAAATGAATTATCAGTCCAGGTTCGATGCATGACTGGATGCTTGGGGCTAGTGCACTGAGACGACCCAGAGGGATGGTACAGGGAGGGAGGAGCGAGGGGGGTTCAGGATAGGTAACACGTGTATACCTGTGGCAGATTCATGTTGATGTATGGCAAAACCAATACAATATTGTAAAGTAATTAGCTTCCAATTAAAATAAATAAATTTTTTAAAAATAAAATTCATCCATGTCTTTGCACAGCTTGGTAGTGCATAGTTTTTTTTAAAAAATTGACAGTATTCCATTGGAAAGTTGTATTATGGTTTGTTTGCATATTCACCTAACTGATATCTTGGTTGCTTTGTTTTGAGTGATTATGAATAAAGATGTTATAATTTAAAAATATGTATTTTTAAAATAATAAATGAAAGATAAAGCTTTATATTTAGCTTTCAGTGGAAAAAAAACTGGCAAAATCATTTTATCTTTAAATTTTCGAAGCAAGAAAACAGGAAGGAGTCATGTTCCTTTTGCCTATGGGAAGTATATGGTGTCTTTTTTTTTGTTTATTTTTGTAGTTTTGAAAAAAATGTACCCTATGAAACCTAAGAAACTCAAGTTCTTACACAGTTTTACTTACCTTGACTGATAAAACTTTTAATTACTACTTTTTACATTAGACATTCTTTTATGGCTTATCTAACTTTATAAGCAGTATTTTATAAATTATAAAAGCAACTCAAGCATGAAGAGCCATTAATGTGTATTTTATAATAAAGGATGGAGTAATACATGTTTCATAGCTCAAGGAAGACTGATTCATCTCGGGTACCAAGAATTTTAGGAATAGTGCCATTCCCTTCTCCAGGGGATCTTTCTGATCTGGGAGTCGAACCTACATCTCTTACATCTCCTGCATTGGAGGTGGGTTCTTTACCAGTAGCGCCACCTGGGAAGTCCAAGAATAGAGGAATACAGTACAATAAACATATAGATACTTTTTTAGACTTCTCTTCTTAGGTTTTAAAAAATCTTAACAAAACATTTTCCTTTCTTAAAAGAGAAATTCGTATTTCTGATTTTAACAAAAGCAGTTTTAACGGTACATATCTCCTTTCTTATATAGGATTTACTGTTTTATTTTATATAACATAATTAAGTTTTCTTCTGTCAAATATAAATTCCAAGATAACAGGTATGCTGTCTGCCTCATTCATTGCTATGGTCCTAGAAGTAAAAACTACCTGATTCATAGTAAGGGCTTAATAAGAAATAGATAAATTATTTGTAAGCCAGTACATTAAAAACTATGAGTTTTTTCTATCATAATTATTAAATGCTTCCAGAAGTTTACTTCTGGAAATTTTTCTTTTTTATTCACTAGGTCATGTTGATTAGAGTTGAACAAAAGAAGAGAATGAACTAATTTCTAAATAGTTTTCACCATGATCTTGGCACGAGAGGTATGGCCAAAGTGAAGCAAAATTCTGAAAAGTTAAAATGCAAACTAATACAGCCACTATGGAGAACAGTGTGGAGATTCCTTAAAAACACTGGAAATAGAACTGCCTTATGACCCAGCAATCCCACTGCTGGGCATACACACCGAGGAAACCAGAATTGAAAGAGACACGTGTACCCCAATGTTCATCGCAGCACTGTTTATAATAGCCAGGACATGGAAGCAACCTAGATGTCCATCAGCAGATGAATGGATAAGAAAGCTGTGGTACATGTATACAATGGAGTATTACTCAGCCATTAAAAAGAATACATTTGAATCAGTTCTAATAAGGTGGATGAAACTGGAGCCTATTATACAGAGTGAAGCAAGCCAGAAAGAAAAACACCAATACAGTATACTAACACATATATATGGAATTTAGAAAGATGGTAATGATAACCCTGTATGTAAGACAGCAAAAGAGACACAGATGTATAGAACAGTCTTTTGGACTCTGGGGAGAGGGAGAGGGTGGGATGATTTGGGAGAATGGCATTAAAACATGTATAATATCATATATGAAACGAATCACCAGTCCAGGTTCGATGCATGATACTGGATGCCTGGGGCTGGTGCACTGGGATGACCCAGAGGGATGGTATGGGGAGGGAGGTGGGAGGGGGGTTCAGCATGGGGAACACGTGTACACCCATGGTGGGTTCATGTTGATGTATGGCAAAACCAATACAATACTATAAAGTAATTAACCTCCAATTAAAATAAATAAATTTATATTTTTTAAAAAAAGCATGTTTTCTTTCAGTGCTCTTCTTCCCCCCAATTTAAACAGTTTAAAAGTGAACAATTTTTGAAGTTAGGAGATGAGTATATTTTGCCATGAATATATACATACTCTACTATTTTCTTTATTTGCATATGGTGGCTCAGACAGTAAAGCATCCACCTGCAATGCTGGAGACTCCAGTTCAATCCCTGGGTTGGAAAGATCCCCTGGTGAAAGGAATGGCAACCCACTCCAGTATTCTTACCTGGAGAATTCCATGGACAGAGGAGCCTAGCGGGCTACAGTCCATGGGGTTGCAAAGAGTAGGACATGACTAAGCATCTTAACAGTTTCACTTTCACACATTTGAAATTTTCATATATATTTTAAGCATTTTATATATTATATATATTTGGTTCATCTTATAGTTTATGCATTTTATATATTTTATGAAATTTTTATATTCTATATTATACATTATACATTATATATAATAATGCATTTATATCTATCTATATATGCACTTATATCTATTATATATATATTTTATATATATATATTTTATATATTTTATGCATGCAGGCATGCTCAGTCATGTCTGACTCTTTGAGAACTCATAGACTGTAGTAGGATCTCTTACATTTCCTGCACTGGCTGCTGCTAAGTCGCGTCAGTTGTGTCCAACTCTGTGCGACCCCATAGATGGCAGCCCACTAGGCTCCTCTATCCCTGGGATTTTCCAGGCAAGAACACTGGAGTGGGTTGCCATTTCCTTCTCCAATGCAGTAAAGTGAAAAGTGAAAGTGAAGTCGCTCAGTTGTGTCCGACTCCTATCGACCCCATGGACTGTAGCCTACCAGGCTCCTCCATCCATGGGATTCTCCAGGCAAGAGTACTGGAGTGGGGTGCCATTGCCTTCTCCAGAACTGGCAAGCAGGTTCTTTACCACTAGTACCACTTGAGAAACACACCACATATACAATACACATATATACATATATATATAAATATATATATTTTACATATATGTAAAAAATGTCTTTAAGTTCCTATAGAGCCTTCCTAGTTATGAGTGGGTAATTTAAATTTGAATATCCATTCATGTTTCCCTGGTGGCTCAGAGGTTAAAGCATCTGCCTCCAATGCGGGAGACCCAGCTTCAATTCCTGGGTTGGGAAGATCCCCTGGAGAAGGGAATGGCAACCCACTCCAGTATTCTTGCCTGGAGAATCCCATGGATGGAGGAGCCTGGTAGGCTACAGTCCACTGGGGCGCAAAGAGTCGGACACGACTGAAAGACTTCATTTTCACTTTCTTTCACTTTTCTTGTTTGCAAAGGTTTCATTTTGAAGGGTATATATTTTAATTTTGATTAAGAAGAAAATATAAGCACCTTCAGAAACCAAAAGTACAATGATAAAATCTTGTACTCCATGATAGGTGAATGAGTAGCATGCACATGGGGTGCCTTGAACTAACTACAAAAAGGCTGGCTACTTGCAAAAGGTGCTTCCTCTTGACAGATAAAAAGATGTTCATTCCTCTGGGCAAATGTCAGTCCATTTATGCTGACAGAAATTAACACAACCTGGGATCAGCATTCACTCACACATGGCCAGCAGCCTTCACACAAAGGTCATCACTAAACACCCACACATCAGTCAAGGGGAGCCATTTCTGGAATCTTCCAAATCACTAACATCAACAGTAGCACATTCTGCTTACTCAAAAAATCATCCTGCATACTATAAAACATCCAGCAACATGTGGTAAAAAAATTATCAGTGCTGGCTAACTGTACTGAATGAAAGCCACCCTTTTTGCTGCCTTCATAATATTGCCCCTGTCTCTCAGGTAGAGTGATGTCTGAAAATAAATTCAGTTTGCTTAATGGCCCCTAAAAATATAGATGTGATGTGTCCTTAAATTCAGGTTATTTCCTCTTTATTGCAGATTATAGTCATTATTTTGGCTAACAGGAAAAGGAGGTACAGAACTCATGCGTTCTCCCTTCCTTTTCTCAACAAGATGATACTATATTTCTAATTTCACTTTGGGGGTTGAAGTGCAATGGTGGCAAAGACATTTCTACTCAGCCCTACAAGCTGGGACTCTTTAAAGTTACTGTAGGTGTTGGGGACTCTCAAATGAGAGTTCCTTAGTTCTTCGAATGTCACCTGTGCTCAACTACCGGAAGACAGAAAAGTCACTTGAACAGCATTAACTGAGCATTAACCTCTTCCAAGGACAAGAGTTCAAAGAGTGGCTTCTTAATTTTTTTCATGCAGATTTGAATTGCTACCTTCTTTTATTTAAAATACTGTAAATGGCAAAATCTCACTGAATAGTACAGTAACATTTAATACTTCGATGGTTCCCAGACACAATTTTTCTACAAAATGGTGGCGAGTCAATTTACTATTTCTAACAAAATAGAAAGCATCTATTTTTAGCAATGTGACTATGACCTGAGTCCTTGAATAGTGAACTCCACTTGTGCTTGATTTGAATGTATATTGCAAACTCCCTGGAGGTGCATTCACAAGTCAATATGAAAATGCATTATACCAGATAGTTAAATTCTTGCTTTAGAATCAAATGGAATGCATATGATCTACTGAATAAAAAGACACATTTCTTTTTAACTAATGCTATAACAAATATATACACATATGCATGTGAAAAGTGAAAGTCATTCAGCTGTCTCTGACTCTTTAAGACTCTATAGACTGTAGCCTGCCAGGTGCCTCTGTCCATGGAATTCTCCAGGACAGAATATTGGAGTGGGTAGCATTAGCATTCCCTTCTCCAGAGGATCTTCCCAACCCAGGGATCCAACCCAGGTCTCCTGCATGGCAGGTAGATCCTTTACCATCTGAGCCACCACCCTGCATGGTGTTGTTGTTCAGTCACCCAGCTGTGCCTGACTCTGTGACCCCATACACTGTAGCACACCAGCCCTCCTGTGTGTATAGTTAAAGAACCCAGTACCCACCAATTGCTTAGAAGTTAAGTTTTCCTTAAAGTTAACAGTTGCAATACAGTACTTAAGCATAAGAGAAAAAGGAAACAAAACACAATTCAAACAAATACAAACTAAAAAAACCTGCCAAGTACCTTTAACTAAGTGGTATTAAGGCCTATAGAATGAAAGATATGTAACAAAGAAGAGGAACATCACTTTAATTCATATGACATACTTAATTTTAAATATTTATAGAAATGAATGTTGGTAGAAATTTGATATCAGTAGACCTCTAGTGGTTATTAGAGTAAATGATAATTTTACTATTTTCCATTACTGCCTCTCATAGCATAAAACAAAAAGTATTCAAGTGTACCAGGATATTACTTTCCATGGCAACAGTGCAAATATTAGCAAATATCTATTTATGTCTTTGGAAAAACAATATAAAAAATAAAACCTACTTCTGAAGTAAGTTGGCTACAAGCCACCAAATAAGAACATTCTACTCCGGCTATACTTGAAAAATACCTTTACAGGTTTTAAAATCCAGGTATTTATCTTTCCTATCACAAAATAACTTCCATGAAGAGAGGAATCCAATGCATCTTTTTGTGTTATTTCTTTTCATCTCAGATAATTGAAATACGCTAGCATTTTCCTGAAGCCAAGATATTTTAATCTTAATTTAAACATTTAGAATAATGAATGCATGTTTTTATTTGCGAAGCAATAATGACCAATGAATACATGCTTTTATTTGCAAAGCAGACAATAAATGTGTGTTTTCTCTTTACTTTAGAATGAAATGAGTGTCAATTTTTGAGGATGATATTTATAAAACTCTCAGCATTGGTCAGGTCACAGAAATTCACAATAGGTGGACACAAAAAGGATTCTAATTGCAGGTAAAATGCCTCAGGTGAAGTTAATTTCCTTCTTCTAAATTCAAGTTATTGTTATTAATGATGACTTTTGCCCTTTATTAATAAAGACGATTAGCAAGATGCAAAAGATGCCTGGACTTGCAACAGCACTCTTTGGGTGACATTATATTAATATATTATAGATAGAGAATAGACCCCAGGAGACAATGCCACACTGTAACAAGCCAACCACCTTCCACAAGTAAGAAATACATTCATTTTAGAAAGACAAGTGGAGGAGAAGACAAAACATTTAGCATGTCATGTTCAAGATAATTACGTGTACATAAAGACAAACCAATAAGAAAAGCGGCAATTCAGTAATTACTCACATGGGATCAAAGTATATAGTTTGAAAACATCTGTTTTGATATGGAGGAGGATTTCTAAAATGCCGAGCGATCATTTATAAAAGAATATAGGTATAAAATGAACCTGGTATCCAATTTCCTATAAAGTCTTTAAAAAAGGAGGGAAGTTGATCAAAGTGATAAATTTAAGGTAACAGTGAAGGTTCCCTCAGAAAGACTAACTTAGAGCTTTGTTGAAGTGTACAAAAAAGAAGTTTCCTTTATAACTGATTTCAGTTTATTGGCCCCACTTCTGGTCATGGAGGGAAATTTACAACCAATGACTGTAGTTAAGTCATTTCCAGTGAAAACTCAGTTTTTTTTGTGTAACAGCTCAGTCTCTCTGGTACACTAATCACGGTTCAAACCCTCACCACCACCACCACACACACCCCCCTCCATCTTCTCTCTCTAGGAGCCTCAAGGATGCAGTGTTGTATGAAGCTTGGAAAGGTTTAAGTGAGAAGGAAAGAGAGAGCAATTTTTTCTATCTTTACTGTTCCCTGTGGAAGGCTTTCTCATCAGATATCTATCCTTATTGAATCTGCTGATGGGGACCATGACCCTGCCAGGGACTCCAGTGATAATTTCAGGGCTTTTTCATCCCAACCATGGAGATTCGTCCAGCTAAGCAGACCTCTCAGCTGCTTCTCCCTGCCAGTTCATCCCAGGTTGGTACGTGTTTGTAAGATTTTCCTTTAATCTACTGTGTTATCTCAATACCTTGTGCTACTGCTATTGCACTCTTCAGATACTATGTTGGACACATGGCATCTATGAAGTCTGCAGTTTTTCTGAATACCTCGTGGGTAATGAGACCCACACTCTGTTCTTTTATCCTTCAAGCATATTTTAATTGCCCTGCCACCCTGTCCATGGCCACAGGACTTATCCCAGAAAACTATGCAGCTCATCCCTCTAAAGTGCCCTGTTCCACATATAGTTGGACCATTAGCTTCTTCAAGGAGGAAAAAAATTCTTATGTAATTATGCATTCTTGTCCATTCTATAATTTATTCATTCAGACCTCTAGGCTTTTGTTCTTATTTTAAGCCAATTTCTTGGAATTCTATTTTATGTTTGGATCTTGCCATTGAAAGCCATGGTTTTAAAGGTATATATTTATGCTATGAATTTTTAAATATCCAGTACTCAAAAATGAAGCAATCAATTTTTTATTCTTTCTATACCATGCTTAGCCTGAGGGCAATTCATCTGGAAAGCCCTAGTTTCTGCTTGAGAGGCAATGTGGCTAGTAGAAGGATTTGAAAAACCAAGCACACACAATTTAACATTAAAATATTGCTCCATCAACTATTTCACCTTTAACAATTTCCAAAGTACACAACTTTTGCACAGTCTGTTGTTTCTACCGGAAGTGCTCGTGTGTGTGTCCTTTTTCACCTGAGAACTGACGTTCGTCTTCTGGCCCTATGTCAGTTCTGAGTGGTATTTCCAGCTCCTCCAAGTGAAAGTGAAAGTTGCTTAGTCGTGTCCCACTCTTTGTGACCCCATGGACTATACAGTCCATGGAATTCTCCAGGTCAGAATGCTTGAGTGGGTGGCCTTTCCCTTCTCCAGGGGACCTTCCCAGTCTCCTGCATTGCAGGCAGAATCTACCAGCTGAGCCAGCAGGGAAGCCGTCCATGGCCAGGTTAAATTCAGGCCACTGCTCTACTCTCTCATGAGGAAGTATACTTCTCCCAGAGGTTGTTACAATTTGTAAGGATAAATCTAGTCGTGTAACCCCAACCCACTAGACTCTATATCAGTGTTAACAGTATAGACCCTTGTTCTGCTTTGCACACTACTACATTTCTAACACTTTATATAGTAGTTCTCATCTGTAGTAGATGACCACAGTAGATGGTCAATAAATTCCTATTGTAAAGGACTATATTATCTCATTGGTTCTTATAATAGATTATGATTTTGTAAAGCAAGTATTACTCCTAATTGAAAACGGAAGGTTCTTGGATTAATAGTATGTAAAATGGCATGCATCAGGAATACATAGGTCACATCATAGAAACTGGATCTAAACTTTGGTCCTATGCACCCTGGTCCACTGCTGTCCATCAGGCCACGTCCTTGTTCATTGTCATTGCCACCTTTAATAATAGTTGAAATCTGGTTTATAAAGAATGCTTAGTAAATGCTTGCTTAACAAGGTAAAATATTATTTTATAATCAACAGAGCCATAGTTTAATGGGACAAAAATAGGAGACATGGTTTAATTTGGCAATAATAATAATATGTGATCCAAAAAACTATCTTGATATTAAACATGATGATAGTATTATAATATCACAATAGGATAAACATTTTTCAAAAGTAAGTGAAAGTACCTAGTCTGTTGAACTTATTTATAAACTGTTCATACCCAGAATAACATTTTGTAGTCTTTTTTTAAGAAAGCAGGGATAGACCCTTATCTATAAATGTAAATGTAGATGTTGGCCCATTTACAGATTGGCTGGCTGACAAGTCCTCTAACACATGTAGGGATACTGACAATTGTTAGAAAAAAAATATGCCCAAGCGGTAAATGGTTCTATTATTAACCACTCAATGTGCCAAATATAAATTCTCAAAACTACAGGCTCTCACAATCGTCTAACAAATTTTACCGGTCTACTTTTGTTCTTTACTTTGTAAACGCAAGTAATTTTAATTTATAGTATTAAAAGTTTTCTTTTGAAGTTTGATGTTTTATTTTGAAAGTTTGCTCACATTTGTGTAGCACTGAATATAAGTCTACTTCACTTAATCTGGATAATTTCCACTTTCTGTACCCTTTAATACCATTTTTAAAAGTTTTATTACATTAACATGACTATTATTGTTATATAAAGTATGCTATTTTAAGACATGCGACTTGTCTGATTGATATTTCAAAACAGCCTATTCATCTAGATGCTTTATGCAGGAAAATGGTACTCTATCCAAAAAGTTGTACATTTTTTTTTTTGTTATTTCATACAAAGCAAAGCTGAAATGTTATCCCCCAAAAGCTTATTGGCATAACAAATCATTATTGGCATAAGCAGATGATCATGGATGACAAGTGCTTTTTTCCCCCTCTTCTGCCAAACTTTGGTCTTATTATTTAGAATAAAGCATAGTAAAGTAAAATGAGAAGATTCAAAACAAGGAGTGCAGGAGAGGAGATAAATTAAAATTTCTCATTGTCCTTTCCATACAAGCGAAGAATGGGTGAAATGAAAGAAATTGTCAAAAGTCAATTACATATTTAACAGATAAAAAGAAATATGAATTTTAAACACCGGGCAATTACTGTCAAGAATACTATTGAAACACACAGAATTTAAGTTTGCTACTCCCACTTTAGAAAGCTAGGCAAAATCAATAGATTTCAATGGCTAGAAATAATATTTTAATTTCTTCATAACAATGCAGAAACAAAGACACATGCAAGAAAATAGTGAAGTATGCGGACCCATCTACAAGTAGCTATTATAGACACATTAAAAAGCAGAGGCAATCGTAAAGTATTAGAATATTAATGCTTTGTTCAGAAAATAAGAACTTGATGGGATGGTTGAGCATGCATGATGTAAAATAATGTGTGTAAGTAAGCACAGTTACAGAATATAATAATGCAAACGTTGCAGACTTGGGTGTGGGGCAACGTGAAAACTCATCTTTAAAGACGCAGGCTCCAGATCCAGAATTCCTGTGTTCCAATCTTGATTCTAGCACCTAGCAACTGGATAAAGATAGTAACTTAGCCTCAGCTTCTTCATCTATGCCATGAAAATAAAACTTTCCACTACTTCATAGGGTTGATGGGAAGTTAATTCTTGGGATAGTACCTGGCATACTGTAAGCAGTTAAGATGCTTTATTTCTCCTCGTCATCTATCTTCACGTTCATATGGAAATATGGAAAACAATAATCTCATTTTTATATGGATGAATCCAGATAATAGTTTGGATGTTTTTCATCAACTCTAAAATAGAATTACGCACGTGACATGTACAGATGTGAGAGCTGGACCATAGAGAAAGCTGAGTGTTGAAGAACTGATGGTTTCAAATTATGGTGCTGGAGAAGACACTTGAGAGTCCCTTGGACTTCAAGGAGATCAAACCAGTCAATCCTAAAGAAAATAAACCCTGAATATTCACTGGAAGGATTGACAATGAAGCTGAAACTGCAACACTTTAGCCACCTGATGTTAAGAGTCGACTCATTGGAAAAGACCTTGATGCTGGGAAAGATTGAGGGCAAGAGGAAAAGGGGGTGACAGAGGATGAGACAGATGGCATCACTGACTCAAGGGATATGTATCTGAGCAATGTCTGAGAGAAAGTGAAAGACGGAGGAGCCTGGCATACTGCAGTCCATGGGGTTGCAAACAGTCAGACATGACTTAGCAACTGAACAACAACATGACATTTTAGTTAGATAAACCACTCATGCTGTTGACATTCATTGAGAGTTAGCGCGTCCTCCTTGACACCAATTTAGAATACTTGCCTTTGTTCAGTGTACTAAACTCCCCCATACCCACAATGCTAATATGATTTTTCTTGATCACTTTATCGTAGATTTGAATAAAGTCACGGCTGAGCAGTTATAGGTCTTCCTTGTGGCTCAGTCAGTAAAGAGTCTGCCTGCAATGCAGGAGACCCAGGTTCAGTTCCTGGATCAGGAAGATCCCCTGGAGAAGGAAATGGCAACCCACTCCAGTATTCTTGCCTGGAGAATTTCATGGACGGAGGAGCCTGGTGGGCTATAGTCCATGGGATCACAAAGAGTCAGACATGACTGACTAACACACAAGCAGTCATGAGTTGTATCTGTTATTACTATGACGCTAGAATCTATTCTCCAAGATGTTGTTATACCATAGCAATAATGAGGTGTTAGTGGATATGTTAGTGAAACAAATCTGCACACTGAAAGATAGGCAGATGATATCTGACTGTCAAAACACTCAAAATTTCTGAAATGTATATAAACGTTTGAGGTTGTCAAAGCCTTAATAATGTTGCTGTTGAAGAAAATCCCAAGACCCTCCAGTACCTGAGGACCTCAAGATAAATTTTGTGAAAAACACTTGAAGGAAAACAACCATTATTGTTGAAAGCACTAAAATTCTCTCTCCCTCCTCTCTTCCACCCCTCTATATACACATACATATATATGCAAATATTTATGTAGATACATACATTTGGGAAGGAATAAAAATAAGGGCTCTTATAAATGATGTCCTTAAAGAAAAAGAGAAAGTTAATTTCACATTTTGGCGATACCCATGAGTCCTTGTGTTGATATAGTTTCTTACTAAAGGCATGAAGATAGGCAGGAAAAAGAAGAGAGAGGATGATTCTGGATGACTCTTGCAGTCAAGGCTGGAGGGGGAAAGGGGGAAGTAGGAAGTCTGTTCCTTCAGCAATCACCCTGGTTTTCTAAGCATTCATCATAGCAATAGTTTGGAATTAAAATAACTCTTTAAAGATGTGAAAGGCTGGTGGGAAAAAGACAGGGATGTCTCCATCATGGTTTAATCCCTTTCTCTACTATGAGAAAACATTTAAACCAGTTTAGAGATACATACATCACCAACTCAATGGCCATGAGTTTGAGAAAAGTCTGGAGATTGTTCAAAACAGGGAAGCCTGGGGTTCTGCAGTCCATGGGGTGGCAAAGAGTTGGACATGACTCAGCGACTGAACAACAACAACAGGGATACACAGAAAATAATGGAGTCCTGTTTATTTTTTTTTAAAGAAAAATGAGTCAGCAGGATGAAGGTAACAGAAAATGTTATAGAGGAAAAAGAGAATCCAAAAAGGGAAACACTCAGAGCATTCTGGGGCTGGACTTAATCTTACAGAGGAGTTATCTAGGCTTCTCAAGTTTCAAATGTAGGAATGGTTGTCCAAATATGCTTATTCTTAAGGCTGCAAAATTAGTTACTGGCAGAGCTGGGACAAGAATTCAGGTCTCAACATTTAAGGATTGCTTTATGTTGCCTTGTGAGTGAATTCGCTTTCAGATCTCAAAGCTAGTGTATTATTCCATTGCTCCTGACAAGATTTGGGAGGCAGACAATGGAGACAGCACAGACAGGTAGCAGGAACTCCAAATTAAGATGTAAAGAAGACAGCTGACTACTCAACTCACAGGCTAGCAAAATCAACTACTTATCTAATATTTGGTAAGCAAAAGTGGATCTAAGAGTTGAATACATCTTCACTACAGAAGTAAGCAAATGAAGAAGAAACTTTAAAACATCATTTCAATTAAAAATCTACATTCTACTGTATGTCAAACACTGCTTGCTGTTGTTTAGTTTCTAAGTCACATCTGATTCTTTTGTGACTCCATGGACTGTAGCCTGTCAGGCTCCTCATGTCCATGGATTATTGAGGCAAGAATACTGAATTGGGGTTGCCATTCCCTTCTCCAGGGGATCCTTGTGACCCGGGGATCAAACCCTTGTTTCCTGCATTAACAGGCAGATTCTTTATCAGAATGCAAGGATGCACAGTAAGTGAGTGAAACTCACTCAGTCATGTCCAACTCTTTGCAACCCCACGGACTATAACAGTCCATGGAATTCTCCAGGCTAGAGTACTGGAGTGGGTAGCCTTGTCCTTCTCTGGGGATCTTCCCAATCCAAGGATTAAACCCGGATCTGCCCGCATTGCAGGTGGATTCTTTACCAGCTGAGCCACAAGGGAGCAGATTCTTTACCAGCATGCAAGGATGCACAAGATACACTCATTTCCTGCCTGACGGTGCTCCCCATCACAAAAAGTGAGACTGATAAGGAAAAAATTATACTATAAATTTATAATGAATATAATTAAATATCCTTTTTTTCTTTAATACCCTCCAACTATCCTTTCCTTTTATCAACCCACAATCTAATTATGATCTTTGTAAACCCAATAAATAAAGATTTCTTATGGTCAATTTGGCCTCATTTTGTAACTGCTTTATGTCTCTGTACAATTCTCATGCAGCAGCAGCTTCAAAACCTACTCAACATTAAGATTATTTTTGCCTAGAGGATAAAGCCATTAAAAAAAAAAAAAAGACCTAGCTGCCCACAGTAGCAACAAGAAATTTGTAATAACCATAGGATGGCATTGGCTTTACAGTGGGAGTTTATAAAGGCTAGCTAGGTGATAGTACGAAGAAACAAAAACAATTAGAAAAAAAGGTATTTTTGCTCAAGACTTTCAAATTAGGAAAATTTAAGAGGTTCTGATTCTATAATGTGGCCAGACTCATGGATTTGTAGGTTCAAATTTTATCTGAATACATTCACAAAGGATATGTACTTGCTAACAGCCCTTCCATGTGACATGAATTCTTGACCTTATTTTTGTATTACTGGACAGACAAAAGAATGCTCAAACTACCGCACAATTGCACTCATCTCACATGCTAGTAAAGTAATGCTCAAAATTCTCCAAGCCAGGCTTCAGCAATAAGTGAACCGTGAACTTCCTGATGTTCAAGCTGCTTTTAGAAAATGCAGAGGAACCAGAGATCAAATTGCCAACATCTGCTGGATCATCAAAAAAGCAAGAGAGTTCCAGAAAAACATCTCTTTCTGCTTTATTCACTATGTCAAAGACTTTGACTGTGTGGATCACAATAAACTGTGGAAAATTCTGAGAGAGATGGGAATACCAGACCACCTGACCTGCCTCTTGAGAAATCTGTATGCAGGTTAGGAAGCAACAGTTAGAACTGGACATGGAACAACAGACTGGTTCCAAATAGGAAAAGGAGTACATCAAGGCTGTATATTGTCACCCTGCTTATTTAACTTCTATGCAGAGTACATCATGAGAAACGCTGGACTGGAAGAAACACAAGCTGGAATCAAGATTGCCGGGAGAAATATCAATAACCTCAGATATGCAGATGACACTACCCTTATTGCAGAAAGTGAAGAGGAGCTAAAAAGCCTCTTGATGAAAGTGAAAGAGGAGAGTGAAAAAGTTGGCTTAAAGCTCAACATTCAGAAAAAGAAGATCATGGCATCTGGTCCCATCACTTCATGGGAAATAGATGGGGAAACAGTGGAAACAGTGTCAGACTTTATTTTTGGGGCTCCAAAATCACTGCAGATGGTGACTGCAGCCATGAAAGTAAAAGACGCTTACTCCTTGGAAGAAAAGTTATGACCAACCTAGATAGCATATTCTAAAGCAGAGACCTTACTTTGCCGACTAAGGTCCGTCTAGTCAAGGCTATGGTTTTTCCTGTGGTCATGCATGGATGTGAGAGTTGGACTGTGAAGAAGGCTGAGCACCGAAGAATTGATGCTTTTGAACTGTGGTGTTGGAGAAGACTCTTGAGAGTCCCTTGGACTGCAAGGAGATCCAACCAGTCCATTCTGAAGGAGATCAGCCCTGGGATTTCTTTGGAAGGAATGATGCTAAAGCTGAAGCTTCATGCGAAGAGTTGACTCATTGGAAAAGACTCTGATGCTGGGAGGGATTGGGGGCAGGAGGAGAAGGGGACGACCGAGGATGAGATGGCTGGATGGCATCATGGACTCGATGGATGTGAGTCTGATTGAACTCCGGGAGATGGTGATGGACAGGGAGGCCTGGCGTGCTGCAATTCACGGGGTCGCGAAGAGTCGGACACGACTGAGCGACTGAACTGAACTGAACTGGAGAGACAAAACTTAATATTCAAAGACTAAATGGTCTAGTATCTTCTATTTGTTTCCAATAGAAATTTGGCATCACCTAGGGGAACAGAAACATTAAACACTGGATTCATATGTAAAAAAATAATAATAATAAGTAGAAACCTCAATTAAATAGAGTTGGATGATCAGAAAGAGGACTTTCATACCCTGCAATGATAACAGAGCCCAACAGGAAGAAAGATACCTCTTGTTTCCTGGCATAGACTCAGCCAACAAAAAACCCATGGACTCTTCATTGACTACCATTGTCCAACTCCCTTTTGCCCTCTATAAAAGAGGGCTCCTTCTCATGTATGTGAGGACTTCTATGAGGCTCCTCATGATTAAAGACCCTAAAATAAAACTCTGATGAGCCTGAATAAACCCATCTTTCCTGGAGAAATATCTGGTAGTCTATTTGTTTTATGTCAACATTTTGGAAACCATACAGGGACCAGAGAAAACACCTGAAGATTCCTGGGCTGGTAGGCAAATGAGTGTGAGACCAACAATTGAGCCCCCTGTTCCCCACTGCTTTCTTGCCAACCCTGCAGTTTGCAGGCATATCTTTCCCTTCAATCTGAGTTCACACCCTGTTTGTGTTTGAAGCTCTCCAGACTTAGTGATCTACTTTAAGGTTTTGTCTATGTAGTTAAGGCCTTGTCTGTATGTGAGCAGTCACTTAGCACTGTGGACTGATTTTACTATCAGACTGTTTCAACCAAAACTGGCTGAGAAGCCATCTGCCCATTCCTTTGAGAACAGAGGCTGCTTCACTAAATCTGTGCAAGTTCAGCCATCCCATGGGTCCAGTCTTTTGGAATAGGGGCTGTTTTCTGGCAACTGGCTGGAAAGCCTTTGGCCTGGCTCCTCCAGTACCATGCTGTATTCTTAGACAGTCTGGTGTTAGGGCTAAAGGCTATTTGCACTGGAAGCTGTTTAAGATGGAAGCTGTTTGAAATTGAGCTGTTTAAAGCTGTAGGTTATTTAAGCTGTTTGAAAATTGTTCTTTTACTCTAGACAAAAACCCCTGAGAAATAGATCCTACTATCTAAATATTATGAAGGTTCCCCTTCAAGACGTCTGTTTAAAATTTATGTTTAAAAACCATGGTGTTTCCTCATGTACATTTCTAACTAAATGGACTGACTTGACCAAAGGCAATTTAGAATATCAAAGGCCATTATAGAGAACTTTGGAAATTACCAAACTTAATTTCCTGGAAATGGAATTGGACTACATAGCTCAGAAATTTCCAGAACTGAGTGCAATATGTATTTTGATTTACTAGTATTTGCAAGTTTTCTAACTTTATGAGGAGTCTAAAATTGCCTCTCTGAAAATTAACATTTTAAGATTGTGGCAAACAAATGATTAAAGAAAGCAAAATGGCTCCCAAAGCCCCAGGCTCTTCCTCCTTCAATTCTTTGTCTCAGATTTGGCCACTGTGCCATCCTGTCTCTCTCCCTTGACTTCTCCCATCAGACTTGGCCTTCAGCACCATCTTCCTCCTTCCTTCCTACAACTATGCCTCCTCTATGCCCCCAGTTCCTTCACATCAATTCTCTCTCCAAACTCCCCCTTTTCCCAAAACTCTTCCCTCTCCCTTTTAACCCGAAATTACCTGGATCTGCCGCTTTAAAATTAAACCCTCTGAGGATCCAGAGGCTAAACTCTTAATTACTTATATTCCCTGGACTAAAGCTGAACTGTGAGCCATAGTCAAAGATCTTCCTAAAGTAACTGAAGATCTTGACAGACTTGCTGAGGAATTTAATATGGTCATTTAAACTTATCAACCTGGTTTCTTAGATTTATATAAGATCGATTATAAGGCTGTTGGTAAAGGTCAGGCCCAGCACTGGATGAAAACCACTAATTGGGAAAATGCTGAAAGGTCTCTGGAATTAAAATCAGGAGACCAGCCTGCTATCTTACGCACAAGCAGGCTTGAGCATCTGTTAGGCGTTTTCATAGAGCTTTCCCAAGGGCCTTCCCAAAACTTGTTAACTGGAACAAGATTCCAGCCTGCAAACAAAAATCTGATGAACCTGTTCATGACTTTATAATCAACTTCAGATTATTTTAAAGAAAATTCTGATCTTCCTTCAGATGTTGGTTCCTCCCAGGTATTTTGTAACTCCCTGTTTATTCATGGACTGAACTGGGACCTTTCTCTTTTAGTAAACTGGACCATGATGAAATGGGAACTGTGTCCACTTCAGATTTAGTGAATTTGGCAAACCAGGCCTCTCACACCCTAGGTGAGTCACCTAAAAGGGTGATTACCGAAATTCTTAATCTTCATATCCAGCAAATGAAGACTCCTAAAAGAAATCAAAATCCTCTTGGTTTCTGCTATTATTTCAAACAGCCAGGACATCAGAAAAGAAACTGTTACAAATTTAGGCATGCATTCTAACCAGTCTTGCCAACACCTTCCCAGCTCTCAATGACAAGTTTCCAAAGAACTATGGGGTTCTTCCCAATTCTCTCTCTTATTGGGCTTGGAGAAGCATTTTTCCAGACTGTAGATGAACCTCTTTCAATCCTAATTGACACTGGAGCCACATTCTTGGTGCTCAAACACAGACACAGAGTACTAAAACAGTTCTAGTGGGAATCGCTAAGGAACCTGTCTTGGAACCTACTTACTATATTCCCTTTTGTTTAAGCCCTTTGAGATATATACACCCCAGTTTTCCCTCTTTAGTTTTCAGTGCCTATACATTTATTAGGCTGGGAGTTTTTAGAGAAGTATCACACTGGAATTTCTTTCTCTCAAAAGGAGTAAATAATTCTAAAATTTCATGGTAGTCATCGAAGTTACCAACCAGGTGAATTAAATAACCTTTTGGCATCTTTAATTTGTTCCATCTCTGATAGGACTAGAACATTCTCTAGAAACACTCCTTACTCCTACTGAACCAGTTACCAAAATCCTTTTGGACACCTCCAAATGATAGTGGCAAAATTCATAGCATATCTTCCATCAAAATTCAAAGAGATGCCTCAAAACCTTTTCCCAGAATCAATCAATACCCTATAAGTAAAGCAGCTCTTCAAGGCATAAATCCCATAATAGAAGATTTCAAGGCTGAAAGGTTCATTATTCCTTGTCAAAGCCCCTGTAACACTCCTATTTTACCGGTGAGAAAATCTAAGGTCTGAGAATGGAGGTGTATCTAGGACTTCTAAGCAATAAACAACACCATTACACTCTGTTGTTCCTAACCCTGATAGGTTACTAGTCTTCATTCCTACCAAAAGTAAATTCTTTACTGTAATTGACTTACGCAGTGCATTCTTTAGTATTTCAGCTGATGAAACCGGTCAATACCTTTCTGCCTTCACTTGGGAAGGAAAACAATTCACCTGGACAGTAATGCCTCAGGGTTTTACTGAGAGCCCTTATTTCTTGCAAATCCTAAAGGCTGATCTGATATAAAGTTCCCTAGAGGTTCAGCTTTGTTGAAATACGTGTATGATTTACTTCTTTGCTCCTTCTCAAGCCTCCTCACAGGAAGATTGCATCCAACTGGTAGAGCTTTTGGTCTTAAAGGGGCAGAAAGTTGACAAAAACTTTGCAGTTTATCCAAACCCAGGTTCACTATTTATAGTATATGATATTTGAACTAGGGCTTCACCTAGATACAGACAGGCTTCAAACTGTCCTAAATTTTCCCAAACCCAAAACTAAGTGTCAGCTGCAAGGCTTTCTTGGGCTAGTTAGTCATTGCCGAAATTGAATTCTAAATTTCTCTCTCATGGCCAAATCTCCATGTTTTACTAGGGAACAAAAACTCCAATCAAATTATATGGGAATAAGTGACTTGCTTAGCCATTAAGGCCTTAAAGGAGAGTCTGATGAACTCATCTGCCCTTGGGCATCCCAATTATTAGATTACCTTTTTTCTTTTTCTATAATGTAAAGGAAGGAATGGAGTACTTGCCCCAAAACATAAGGACCACCATCACCCATAGGGTGTTACAATCAGCACCCGGACATTGCCGCTTAGGGCTACTCCCCTGGTCTTAGAGCCTTTACCACCACTGTTTACTTGGTTAAGACCTTCAAGAAAAGTGTTGTGGGATTTCTTTTAACCATTTTTGTACTTCATGCATTTCAGTACCATTTTTGTACCACTCCTGAATTCTCATCATACTCATTTCTCATTCATCACCACACCTCCCTATGAGGTCCCAGTAATTGCTCCTCATGTAACTCTTTTACATTGTAGCAATCTTAAACCCTACCACTTTCCTCCCTTCTGTCACTGAGGAAGTCCCTCACAACTGCTTAGCGCTAATGTGGCACCTCCTGACATCATGATCATCTATAGTAAACTTCTCTGGAGTGACCCTGTCAGTTTGCCATCAGAGATAATGACCTTATGAACCACACCTTGTAACCTGGAAACTTCACCTATTGGAAAGAGCACCTCCAGAAGAACTCCTCAAACTCGATGGCTACTGCTGCTGCTGCTGCTAAGTCGCTTCAGTCGTGTCCGACTCTGTGCGACTGCAGAGACGGCAGCCCACCATGTCCCTATTAGATACTTTTAGCCCTAGCCCCACCAAACTCCAAGAAATAGATTCTTAGATTCAAATGACACATCCACAGAAAGCACTGAACGCTGAATAGACCCTGAATGTGTATCGTCTGGTGATATGAAAGTAAAAATTTCCTAGAATTGAAGCAGGTGAAATTTGATAAAACAACTTTCACAAGATATCAGGACCAGGCCGGTTGGTATATATGTGCACCAAACTTTTGATGATGACATAACACTTCAGATGGCTATGATCTTGATAACATATAGACCTGAGACTAAAAAATAAATAAATAAAAGTTCCTGAGAGTTCTCCCTAGTACCATTCATCATTATTCAAATCTGACCTCAATAGTTTTCTAATCTGTGCATTTCCTCTCTGACATGAAACATTACTCTAAGGAAAGGTCCTTCCTGATGCTGAGGGACAAAAAGCCATTGAAACTATGTAAAACCTTACTCTTGGGCAGTGATGCTTTCAGAGAAAAAACTTGCTCTAAAGGGGGAAAAAAAATCAACATAAACTTGAATTAAATAGAGCTGGGAGACAAGAAGGGGAAAGTCATGCCCTGTAATGACAACAGAATCCAACTGGAAGAAGAGAGACTTCACTTGTTTCCTTGGAAAGATTCAGCCAATGACAAGCCATGGACTCTTTGTTTACTATAAGTCTCAACTTTCTTTTCCCCTCTATAGAATTATTTTCCCCCTCTTACCACTTGGAAACTTACATGTGTCTCACCATTACTGCAGACCCCAAACTGTAATTCTCTGCTAATCCTCAATAAACCTGTCTTTGATGGAGAAATATCTGGCAGTCTATTTGATTTCAGTCAACACATGTAATCATTTGTGAACCAACAATCACTACCACGAAGAAAATGACAAAACACGAGAGCAATACTTGAAAACAAAGAACTAACCCAGAAGTAAAATTTTAAGTTAACCCTCTACTGATCAGATTAGACTCTCGAAGGCAAGCCTAGAATCATGTCAACCTCCCCTAATTTTCCAGGGGCCCAGTATTGAGATAAAATTGGACTGGTCACTGGGGTATACAAACTTGAGATTGAAATCAATAAGCTAAATTTTAATCAAACACTCTCTTATATGAAAAATCACTTATATAAAATAAGAATCAAAAAGCAGAATTTTAACTTCACAGAAAAGTAAAATTTCAAATAATATGATCCTAAATACAAGAAGAAAATAATATTCCCCACAAAAGCATATTAAATAAGTGTAGAACTCAGCATCTTTTTTTATACTTAATCTTTATACATAAGTCAAGTTGCTATTTCTTCTTCTGCTTTCAGAAATAGAGAATTACTACTTAAAAGCTATTTCAAATGATTAAATACACTCACACCAAGATGCATACACAAGCATAATAATGTTACCAAAAAATCTAGCAATCAAAATTTCCTCTAAATCAAAGTAACATTCCTTACAATTAATTAGTGATTTTCTCAACAAAGCTTACAATAATACATTATATTTCTGCAAATTATAATATAATTACTTATAGAGCAACTGCAATGAAAAGAAAGCTCTCAAAAAACATCATTAGCTTAGCTACCTCATTCCAGAGTTAATTCAATAAATTTACTATAAAAATTATGTTTTAATCAGGCATTAGAATTTGTTTTAAGAAAAAAAAAAGCAGCACTGTATCATTTTCATGTATTTTAAATACAGAAACATATTCAGCTTAAAAACTGAAAACAATGACGGAGCTAAGAATAGGTTCAATTTTGGAGGTCAAAAGCTTTATTCCATTTATGTAAAAAGAATATATATCAGCATTCTTTTAACCATCTTTGCTTTGTACAAAATTTCCTAAACAATTATAAGCAGTTAAAAGAAAACAGTTTGTAGAAAAATGGAAATGCCTTAACATCTATAAAGAATTTAGTGTTAAGTCTCAACAAATTTTAATAGCTTTTGTACTTAAAAGTCACCATCATTAAAAATTAACTACTAAATTTAATTTCCTATCACATATCCTGTTATACATCATTTTTATTAAAAACATGCTTTATTAGATTTCCCAACTAAATTAAATGGCCAATAATAGTTGTTTTTATTGCTGCTTTGTATACTTTAATAATTACCAAAACTATTCTGTTCAGCTAAATTAGATGCAATTTTAGTCACAAACATATTTTTACTAAAATTGTATTCACATGTACACAGGGTGATAAAAAAGAATTGCATGTGTGTGTTTTCTTAAATTAAATCCAAGGTGTGCAATATGCAGATACAGCAGGCTATAAAATATAATAGACTAGAAAAGAGATTTTTTTTAACTAATAAAGAACGCAAAAAAGATCTTCACGACCCAGATAATCGTGATGATGTGATCACTAATCTAGAGCCAGACATCTTGGAATGTGAAGTCAAGTGGGCCTTAGAAAGCATCACTACGAACAAAGCTAGTGGAGGTGATGGAATTCCAGTTGAGCTGTTTCAAATCCTGAAAGATGATGCTGTGAAAGTGCTGCACTCAATATGCCCACACATGTGGAAAACTCAGCAGTGGCCACAGGACTGGAAAAGGTCAGTTTTCATTCCAATTCCAAAGAAAGGAAATGCAAAAGAATGCTCAAACTACCGCACAATTGCACTCATCTCACATGCTAGTAAAGTAATGCTCAAAATTCTCCAAGCCAGGCTTCAGTAATACATGAACCGTGAACTCCCTGATGTTCAAGCTGGTTTTAGAAAAGGCAGAGGAACCAGAGATCAAATTGCCAATATCTGCTGGATCATGGAAAAAAGCAAGAGAGTTCCAGAAAAACATCTATTTCTGCTTTATTGACTATGCCAAAGCCTTTGACTGTGTGGATCACAATAAACTGTGGAAAATTCTGAAAGAGATGGGAATACCAGACCACCTGACCTGCCTCTTGAGAAATCTGTATGCAGGTCAGGAAGCAACAGTTAGAACTGGACATGGAACAACAGACTGGTTCCAAATAGGAAAAGGACTACATCAAGGCTGTATATTGTCACCCTGCTTATTTAACTTATTTGCACAGTACATCATGAGAAATGCTGGACTGGAAGAAACACAAGCTGGAATCAAGATTGCTGGGAGAAATATCAATCACCTCAGATATGCAGATGACACCACCCTTATGGCAGAAAGTGAAGAGGAACTAAAGAGCCTCTTGATGAAAGTGAAAGAGCAGAGTGGAAAAGTTGGCTTAAAGCTCAACATTCAGAAAACAAAGATCATGGCATCTGGTCCCATCACTTCATGGGAAATAGATGGGGAAACAGTGGAAACAGTGTCAGACTTTATTTTTGGGGTTCCAAAATCACTGCAGATGGTGATTGCAGCCATGAAATTAAAAGACGCTTACTCCTTGGAAGAAAAGTTATGACCAACCTAGATAGTATATTCTAAAGCAGAGACCTTACTTTGCCGACTAAGGTCCGTCTAGTCAAGGCTATGGTTTTTCCTGTGGTCATGTATGGATGTGAGAATTGGACTGTGAAGAAGGCTGAGCACCGAAGAATTGATGCTTTTGTTTTTTGTTTTTTTAATTTTTACTTTATTTTACTTTACAATACTGTATAGGTTTTGCCATACATTGACATGAGTCTAGCACGGGTATATATGCGTTCCCAAACATGAACCCCCCTCCCACCTCCCTCCCCATAACATCTCTCTGGGTCATCACCATGTACCAGCCCCAAGCATGCTGTATCCTGCGTCGGACATAGACTGGTGATTCGATTCTTATATGATAGTATACATATTACAATGAAACTGGAGCCGATTATACAGAGTGAAGTAAGCCAGAAAGAAAAACACCAATACAGTATACTGACACATATATATGGAATTTAGAAAGATGGCAATGATGACCTTGTATGGGAGAATTGATGCTTTTGAACTGTGGTGTTGGAGAAGACTCTTGAGAGTCCCTTGGACTGCAAGGAGATCCAACCAGTCCATTCTGAAGGAGATCCACCCTGGGATTTCTTTGGAAGGAATGATGCTAAAGCTGAAGCTCCAGGACTTTGGCCACCTCATGCGAAGAGTTGACTCATTGGAAAAGACTCTGATGCTGGGAGGGATTGGGGGCAGGAGGAGAAGGGGGCGACAGAGGATGAGATGGCTGGATGGCATCACGGACTCGATGGACGTGAGTCTGAGTGAACTCTGGGAGTTGTTGATGGACAGGGAGGCCTGGTGTACTGCGGTTCATGGGGTCACAAAGAGTCGGACACGACTGAGCGACTGAACTGAAAGAATGCAATGTGCAACAAATTTCATAATGAAGAAGACAATTTTAAAAGAAACCCATAAAGCCCAAAAGTCTGTTCTATATATCTGTGTCTCTTTTGCTGTCTCACACACAGGGTTATCATTACCATCTTCCTAAATTCCATATATATGTGTTAGTATACTGTATTGGTGTTTTTTCTTTCTGGCTTACTTCACTCTGTATAATAAGCTCCAGTTTCATCCACCTCATTAGAACTGATTCAAATGTATTGTTTTTAATGGCTGAGTAATACTCCATTGACTCTGTGGGAGAGGGAGATGGTGGGATGATTTGGGAGAATGGCACTGAAACATGTATACTATCATGTAAGAAACGAATCGCCAGTCTATATTCAATACAGGACACAGGATGCTTGGGGCTGGTGCACGGGGATGATCCAGAGAGATGATATAGGGTGGGAGGTGGGAGGAGGTTCAGGATTGGGAACTCATGTACACCCATGGTGGATTCATGTCAACGTATGGCAAAACCAATACAGTATTGTAAAGCAAAATAAAGTTTAAAAAAAATTGTAGGTTAAAAAAAAAAAAAAAAGAATAAAAGAAACCCATAGAAACTCACACGATCCTCACCAGAAAAGTGACTCAGAAAGTGGTGGTGGTTGGTTTAGTCGCTTAGTCAGGTCTGACTCTTGTGACCCCGTAGACTATGGCCTGCCAGGCCCCTCTGTCCATGGGATTCTCCAGGCAAGAATACTGGAGTGGGTAGCCATTCCCTTCTCCAGGGGATCTTCTGACCCAGGGATCAAACTCGGGTCTCCTGCATTAGAGGTGGTCTCCGAATTGCAGGCAGATTCTTTACCAGCTGAGTCACTGGAGAGGGCCTGACACAGAAGGTACCACTGACCAAAAGCAGCATCTGAGTATGAACTATACCTGCATGACCCAATTCTGCTGCCAACTTCAGACTCCAAAACTGTCAGATAGAAATGTGCGTTATATCTTCAAAATTATAATCTGGAGTAGTGGCACCATCCTTTTTCCTCAGGCATCCCATCTGAGATGCGTCCCCCTAAATCTGTATATTTAAAATAAGTTCCCCAGGTAGGAGTCTATGCTGTCAGTCCAGCATATATTCTAAATAAGGACAGAAGATAAAATGTGACTGCCATTGCAATATTGCTTTACACAGTTATTTACCTCACAACTAAATTGCTATTTTTACATTTACTCCCTTCCACGTTTACACTTAAAACAAGACTATGGTCATCTTATACATTTACTAGCCAGGACACATGCTTGCTGTACATGTGTATGCATTATTGTTCTGAAACAGAAATATATCCCAACTTCAAAAACTTTTTGCTTTAATCATTTTCATGTCCTATCAATATTTTAAGTTATTTGAGAGTTTGAACTATTAGGTTGAGTCAATATGGCAAGTTCATACGGTTCAATGTAATATTCATGTTCACGTTCAGATATTAGAATACAAAATGTTTACCTATTATTTGCAGATAACATGGGTTCAGTTCAAGATGAACATATTAAAAATGAGTATTGTAATAAAACAAGTCATCTGAAATTTTTGGTTTCCCAGTGCACATAAAAGTTAGCTTAATACAATATGGCAGTCAGTTAAGTGTACAATAGCATTATGTCTCAAGAAATAATGTATATAACTTAAAAATACTTTATACTAAAAATGTCATCATCTGAACCTTTCACGAGTCAATCTTTTTGCAATAGTAATACTGATCACTAAGCTTTTGCATCAGAAATCACTGATTTCAGATCACCATAATATAATAATAATAATAAAAAGGTTAGAAATATCAGTATTATAAGAATTACAAAAATATGACAGAGACAAAAAATGACCAAATGCTGCTGGAAAACTGGCACTGATATACTTGCTCGACATAGGGCTGCCATAAACCTGCAAGTTGTAAAAAACATAGTATCTGCTAAGTGCAATAAACTGAAGAGCAATATTAATAAAATGTACTGAATTACCTATAATATAGTAATAGCCTATGTAAATTATTACTTAACTTTCATTAAACTGATATTTATGCAAAAAAAATTACCTGCTCTCAGTAGTAAGACCTAAAGTTCTTTGAAGTTTATTATAATTAATCATTATTATAAGATGTTTATGGGCTTCCCAGGTCGCTCAGTGGTTAAGAATCCTCCTGCCAATTCAGAGATGCAGGCAATGCTGTTTCAGTCCCTGGGTGGGGAAGATCCCCTGGAGGAGGAAACAACAACCCACTCCAGTATTCTTGCCTGGACAGAGGAGCCTGGTGGGCCATGGGGTCTCAAAGAGTCAGACATAACTGAGCATACATGCATAAGATATATATATGCACACTATGTTTGTATACATATACACCATAGTCTAATAATTATATGCATATTAGCCACTGAATTCCAATTAATTATTTTCTGTGTATCAAAAATGGCCTGACCAATCAAAGCATATTAAAACCTTTTTAGAAAACAAATATGTGGAAAGTGAAATGTTTTCAAATTCTGGTAAATGAATGATGCATTTCTAAATGCTATTAGAATTAGAAAACATATACTAGAAAGAAAAAAGTTGCCTTGAATATATTATTTAGAAGTCTATCATAGGTAAGTGATGTGAAAGTTGCACGGTCCTGTCTGACTCTTTGCGATTCCATGGACTGTAGCCCGCCCGGCTCCTCTGTCCATGGAATTCTCCAGGCAAGGATGCTGGAGTGGGGAGCCATTTGCCTCTCCAGGAATCATAGGTAAAAGCTGAAATAAACGTCAATGCACTTTAGGGGAATTCTTCCCTCACAAGTCTCTCTCCCTCTTTCATTGTTTCTAGACATTACACTACTTTGCTTGGCACATGCCATTGTTAATTTTTAATGAATAAACAAGTTACTGTTTGAATATGATGTATGAATAAACAAGTCATTCATACGTTAATGAAGTACCAAAATATTGCAAAAATTATGTTAAAAATATCTCTACATAATTCCATTGAGTTGAGAGATAAGGCACATTCAATACCTTTTAGAGCAATATATTCTGTGATGTCACAACCAAAATAAAACAAAATGAGGGCCAAAGAGAAATGTATACAATTTTCCTATTGCAATCCTTTACTTTTAAAGGCAAACAAGCTAATGTGCAAAGATCTGAAAGGTGTGCCTCAACTTCTCTTTATAGTTCTATATTCCTATAGTCTTTTAAAAATGGCAAAAGGGAAAATACAATTTGTTGTGACTTAAAAATACAGAAATCCTTTGCTAGTGATAATCTAATAATATTTTTGAGTTTCATAAAGCACAAATTTTTCCTTATAAAACTATCAACAGTATACAATATGTTATTAACTCAGAAAGTAATTCAGATATCTCTTAGAAAAGTATTTCTCTATCAGAAGTTGAATATTGTGAACTGAATCTTTGTCTGTTTCTAAATCCAACACTTTTGCCAGATATCCTTTATTAATAATAAATTACCTAAGACAAGAACAAAAGATAAATCAGCTATTTTTAGGTACCAATTCCAAATCAATAATTTTAAAAAATACTATTATGAGCTAGTCCACATTCCCACAAATTTCTAGCATCTTGGATTGGACAACATAAGCCTTAAGCGACATTTCTATTTATAATCCATTGAAATAGATGGAAAAGCAAGAATACTTACAAATTGATGAACATTCGAGTACAGAGCACCTCTAAGCTTTTTGATCCAGGAAAGCATTTTGGAATTCCCTGGGCCACAACCACTATAGTGAAGAACCTGTTGCCCAGTAAGCTCTTTATACTTCACCAGAGCTTAAAGGACCTCATAGTGTCCTGAGTAACTCAAATGATTATGTAATATGTTAAACAACTTTATCCTAAAGGCATTACTGAAGACAGCAAAAAAGTTTTACATAGTTTAATATATTTTAATGAAAAAATGGGTGAAGGTGGTCAAAAGGAACAAACTTCCAATTTATGTAAATTCTAGGGACTTAATGTACAGCAAAGGGCCTATAGTTAAAAATACTGCACTGTAATTTGGAAGTTGTTTAAAGAGTAGATCTTAAAAGTTCTTGTCACAAGAAAGAAAAATTGTAACTATATGAGATGATGGATGTTAACTAGACTTATTGTGGAGATAATTTTGTAATGTATTACACACACAAAATTGTTACATTGTACATCAAAACTAATAATGATGTGTTATGTAAATTATAGCTCAATTTTTTAAATGAGGGTAAAATATTTCCTAAACAAAGATTCAAAGTTTCTGTGCATTTCTATATTTTAATTGAGTTAGGGCATTATAAACTTAAAATAAGTAAAAGAAATTGAATATTACACATCAGTTTTGACACACTTTTTTCTTATCAAATTCATCATTCTGGTTTGTATTTTCTTCACCTTTACCTAATTATCTAGTCTGATGGCAAGACATTTTCCTTCTTTTCCTCTCTTTTTCCTATGTGCATTATATAGTTATACCTACAAACTGATTTATATTTCATATTCTTTCTTTCCCTTGATATTGAAGAAATTTAAAAATCATCCATTACCATGTGAGATGAGAACCGAAGTTTATTCTCACTATGTCCAATAACACTCTGTTACACTTTCCTGTGTTTTAAGTATGGGAAAGAGTCCTGAAAACTGACAATATGCTATTTCAATTTCTTTCCAATAATACCTTAAAGTAACTGCTGAGTACTAAAGAAAATAGAACGCTTTAGCTTTAAAATGTTTATCTTGTTCACATTTTATGAATATTAAACTGGAGTTTCACATGTTCATATTTCCTAGACTTCACTCCAATTTCCATTTCTAAACTTCTCTCCATTGCCTTCTTAATATTCATCTTATTGGATTATTACTGAGATGGTCCTTCTCTGCCTACACCAGAGATGCAGTGTCCTTAACTTTGGTATGCACAGGACATTTTCAGTGTCTATAAACATTTTTGGCCATAATAGTTGGCGGTAGGCAACACTGGCACAGAGTGGGTGGAGGCCAGTGATGCTTCGAAATCCCTGGACTAGACTACTCTAGATGGAAGCTGTGTTCAGGTTGCTACCATAACTGGATATGTTACATCATAAGTCCTTACCCACTGATTACTAAAGATCAAAACATATTATCCACAGAAAGCAATGTACCCCCAGACCCAAGGTAGTCCTAGTATTCTACATCCCCACTGATTTCAAGGAGACACAAATTAAAAGTTTTAGTAGCACGAATTCTTATTTATACAGAGCTAGGACTTTTCCCACATTGGTTCAATGAACTGTAACCAAAAGCAAATGGTATATGTATACTTTTATTCCTTTAGATTGTGTGTCAATTAAAGGCATAGGGACCATATCTCTGTTTTTACTGAACCTTAGACCGTATATACCAGAGAAGGCAATGGCGAACCACTCCAGTACTCCTGCCTGAAAATTCCATAGGTGAAGGAGCCTGCCTGGTAGGCTGCCGTCCAAGGGGTCACTAAGAGTTGGATATAACTGAGCGACTTCACATTCACTTTTCACTTTCATGCATTGGAGAAGGAAATGGCAACCCACTCCAGTGTTCTTGCCTGGAGAATTCCAGGGACAGGGGAGCCTGGTGGGCTGCTGTCTATGGGGTCGCACAGAGGTGGACACGACTGATGCAACTTAGCAGCAGCATCAGCAGACTGTATATACAGGCTTCCCAGGTAGCACAGTGGTAAAGAATCCACCTGCCAACGCAGGGGACACAGGAGATGTGGGTTTGATCCCTGGGTTGGGAAGATGCCCTGGAGAAGGAAATGGCAACCCACTCCTGTATTCTTGCTGGAGAAATCTCATGGCGAGAAGAGCCTGGTGGGCTACAGTCCATGGGGGTCACAGATCTGACATGACTGAGCATGCACTCACACATACTATATATACATCTTAGTATTCAAGAAGCTCTTAAAAAAGGTAATATGGATGAAAAAAGCAAGAAACAGACTACTGTAAAAGATATAACCTATTTTTATAAAATGATGACAAAATCTTCTGAGTATGTACATCTGTGTGTAAGTGTGTGAGTGTGTGTGTCTGTGTGTGTGTGTGTATATACAGAGAAATTCAGGAATGTTAGTTTGTCAGTATGGGTTACCTATGACAGTGCCATTGTCAGGGAGAAAGAGAAAAGAAAATCATAAAAAATATGCAAAATGTATGTAACAAATCATTATTATGGTGAAAAGTTAGATTTACATAATGGGGCATAATTATTTACATAATAGACTATTTAAGAAGTATGTCGAATGGAGAAACTGAAAGGAAATCAAAAACACAAAAGATTCCCTAATTAATATGATATTTATAGTATAGAAGAAAAACAGCTGATAAGAAAAATAGTATCATTTCATACCCTGATAAATCCTCTGAAGAACGTTAAAATTTAGGTAATAGAGAGGAGGAGAGAGTCCTGAGCTCAAGAAAGATATTAGGGCTTGGAGAGGCAAACTTGAGACTCATCAGGGTACAGATCATATTGAAAGCCAAGTGATTTGATGGGATCATCTAGGCAGTGAGCACAGAAGAGGAGATGGAGAAGGGCTGCACCCCAGCATACTCCACCATCCATTGACTAGACAATGAAAAGGAACCCAGAGACAGGCCCACCAGGAAGCAAATGGTGTGTGATCCTTTTATATTAGTAATTAGAAAGATGAGGACTAAGGTTGGATCAAAGAATCAGGCCACATGAAGACTGCTGGTAGCACTCACAAGAGCAAGTAGAATTGGATGGTGAGGATGAAACCCTACCTGAGATGAGTCAGGAAGAGTAGAGTGAGGAAGTGGAGATGAGACAGATTCTCAGTTTTGCAGTAAAGAGTATCGTGGGGGTGGGGCAGAGAAAAGGGCAATGAATACAGGGACACCGCGAGATTTATGGCGGTCTCCTAAGGAGGGCCTTTATTACATCATGTGTGTATGTTGATTCTGGGGAAAACCTGTGATGCAGGAGAAAGAAGAGGTAATTGCAAGCAGAGAAAACTGCAAGAGAAGTGTGAGGAGAAGGCGTTGAACATGTCAGGGAAGGCTTAGGCTTAGGCTGGAGAAGAAACTACTAGGTATGTCCTTATTCTTGATGCACACATCAACATACAATGAGAAAGGTATCAATGCCTTCTCCTAAGATGAAGTAATATTTGACATTATTCCTCCATATTTTATTAAAATCAACATATATTTATGTCACATCAACTGTCTCCTAGCCAAAGATCCACAATAGATTTCAATCAAGAAAATAAAGGATTTGCATCATGAGAGACATCCTCTTATTATTTATGATCCCCAAAATTAAGGAGTAAAAAAGATGATGGTCAGGCAAAACATGTGAATAATATTAAGAGTGATACACACCCACCCAACTACACACATATATATACGGTTATTCCGTTATCCTGGTGCTATACATTTTTCATTAAAAAAACAAAATCTGAAAATCTACTAATATTTTAGAAGAAAAAAAGCAATTTATAGCCACACCAGAAGAACTACATTCTTAGAAATTTCCCAAATAAGCATCATTTCTGTTGCAAGAGCTGTTATACTATGTAACGAGTAAAATGTGATTTTAAAGCCACTGATGACCAGTGTCCTGCTCCTTCTTTGTAACTCACACCATCAAGGACACAAGCATCTTTTAGATTCATCTGAAGTGGGATCACAAGTCCTCCCTCACATTTATAAAGACTTTCTGATTAAAACTAGGGATTTCTCGTTTGACAACATAAGAACACTAACAGAAGCTAGAAATGCAGCAATCTTGTGCAACCAGTTTTTAAATCAAGTACCAGAGAAAACAAGTAAAGAGCTTTGCTATCAACAGATGCAGGCACAAAAATACACAGTCAAAAAGCTCATGTAAATTTGTTAATTACCGGAATAATAAACTATTTTTGAATAAAATTGGACAATTTCCTTCTATTTGTAAGCCTGAATTTTTATCCGCAATTACCAAGTAAGGAACATTTCCTTGCATGCAGGATATTATATTTACAAAGACAAAAATCTACAAAGATAGTTTCAAAAAATCTCTGAATATACTAGACCTAAAGTGTTAATTGCTAAGCCTTCTCTACATGTCCAGTTTTCTCGACCTTAACTCCTCTATCAAGGACAGTGCGATGACTCAGGAATCATCAACAGACCCAGGAATGAAAGATCATGATCATTCTTTTCTTTAGAGCTGAATAAAACCGCTCAAAATCGCATCAAAAATCTTCTTACCCAGCAAAATCACTATGGTAAATTTTTCTTTTATAACAATTATTTTTTGGCTATCCCTTTGTCTTTTAGTAAAATCAAAACATCCTCATTAATCTCTGACCATTATTAAACTCTTTATTGAGTCAGGAGAATAATGGTCCAAGAAACCAAAGCTAGAAAACATTACAGAAACCCAAAGTCCACTAATGTAACTCATTTTAAGCTCAGAACGTGAAACATGGGCAAGCTTGAATTTTATAACTAGCATTTACAGTTTTAATCCAAGTAGTTGAATCTAAGAATAATGAAGTGGATAACATAACCTTAGTGTACAGAAAAAAGTCTCCATAGAAACAGATAAAAAATTACCACCAGAATAAGAAGCCGTTGTTTTAATCAATTCTGATCCAGGATTATGTTATTGTTTTGTTTGCTCAGTTTAAAAGGCTTACCATCTTGTTGGCCATGAAGAGCCTGGGGACTTTGCATCCTTTCCTCAAGATTGGAGCTGAGGTCAGAGTTCACAGCTGACATCCGTGTTGAATCACTCATATCAAATTCATCACTTTCTATTGAACTTTCATCCTGAAAATGGTTTTAACATATCATCAAGTATCATAAAACATAATATACTCAGATAATGACTATTTTATCTATAGGATCAATTAAAGTTTAGCCAGTAAGTAAGCTTTTATAGGGCTCAGTTAAATGATAACATGAATAGATGCTTGAAATAACAAATAAGACATGAAGACTTGTGAAGATTCAATGTGTCTTTGTATACAGGAAGATGTAAAAGGTTTAAAGTAATGTATTTAGAAGGATGTAGTTGAGGAATTATCTGAATAATGAAGGAATATATTTTTTAATTATTAAAAAACTTTCTAAGAGTCAATCACAAAATATAGCATAAAAAGAAACACATTTTTATTTTTAATGACAATAAAATATTTTAAGCAAAACTCTGACACTATAATAAAATATCTGAACTGAAAAATTTTTATTGGTACACAGAATAGAATCTACTTAAAGAAAAATTTACATGTTTAGATTCAAAGTCCTTATTAGTCAGAAAACAAGTTAATCTTAGCACAGCCTTTCTTCCTTGCAAGGGAATAAAAATGGCATTACAACAAAAAATTCTAAGTAAAAGTACAAAAGATTCAGAAGCCAAACAGCAACAGAAAGCCAAGTCAGCAAATGGCTAAATTCCCAAAAGGCAAAGCTGCCAATTGTCAATTCATCAAAAAATCTATCAAATGTTAAGTTAAAACAAATATATGCTATGTTGCTATAATCATTTTTCTTGAAGCAAATTCCTTTGGGAGAACTGACTTTCAGACAAATGCTGTGTGCTTATGTAGGCAGGAAGACCCAAGAAACTCGTGTAAAATACCAAAAATGTTTCACTGAAACCACCAAGTTTAACTTCAACTCATAAATATTTGATCTCAAAGTTTAACATTGATGCGATGATTACCAGTAGCAGCAGTAGTAGTACTGATAATTATATCACAGACTCTGTTATTTCGTTGTTCACTTATGTCAGCTTCATCCAACCTGTGAGTTAGCATTTACCCAGTTGGTGCGTTGTGAAATTTACCCAGTTAACACATTGTGAAATTGAGGCACAGAGCAGTTAGATAACTGATCACACTATTACATACCAGAACTGGGATTCATTATGATGTGACCCAGGCTTGAGAAAAGAGCTTCTTTGAATAGAAAGCGTTCCCTTGGCTTCATAAATGGCATCTTGGCATCAGTGAAGAAATTGCTATGGTCAGGAAACAGGAACATTCAAGCACACTAACAACGGGCATTCTGATCCTTAGGTCAGACCCAGGTATCTGGGTGTTCTTCCTCTATCAAAGGTTCTGCTAGTGTCTGGGTCTACCATGGAGCACTGAAAGTGAAGTCGCTCAGTCGGGTCCGACTCTCTGCGACCCCAGGAGCCTACCACGTTCCTTCTTCCATGGGATTTTCTAGGCAAGAATACTGGAGTGGGTTTTCATTTCCATCTCCAGAGGATCTTCCCGACCCAGGGATCAAACCCAGGTCTCCTGCATCGTAGGCAGACGCTTTACCGTCTGAGCCATTAATTCAGCAAGGAAATTCCACACTGGCAGGCCTCTGGGCCATCAGCCACATAGACTTCTAGCCACATGCCCTCTCTTGGGACATTTTCTCCAATTCTAAATTCTATGAAAAATACAAAGCATCTGAAATAAATATTTATGTTCAAAGAGGAAAAAATAATAGAATTCACTGCACACATTCACATTATCAATGTGTACCATATATGCACATATGTACACAGTACACACACATAGCTTGATAATATGCATATCCATTATATATACTATATATATTGTCTGTAATATATTATTTTAGAGCACATTTTCTGGAGCCACACTGCCTGGATTCAGGTTTATACTCTGCCACCTATTAGATGTGTTACCTTAAGCAAGTTACCTAACATTTCTGTGCCTCAGTTTCCTCACCTGTAAAATGAGAATAATAAAAATAGCATCAACCTCATAGGGCTGTGTAATGACTGAGAGACTATATTATATTTCAAGTAGTTAAAACAACATGAGGTACATAATAAGCACAAAGCTGTTTGATACTGTTATATAGAATATGTAAAAAATTCTATAGTATATAAGATTTTTATTTATTATACACGAACACACACAAAAATGAATTTAAATATAATGGTAAAGATGATCAATCTGTGTTTATAAAGTAGCTGTGGATACTTTATAAAGAGTCTTTATAAAAGCGTTTATTATATGCACTACAAAGAGCAAGCTAGATGTAGTCTAGTAATATATTATTTGCATGATAATGTATATGTGTGTGAGAGAGAGATTTGTCTTTCATATGTATGTGTGTGTGCGCACATGCTCAATCGCTCAGGCATGTCTGATTCTTTGAGACCCTGGGCTGTAGGCTGCCAGGCTCTTCTGCCCATGGGATTATCAAGGCAAGAATACTGGAGTGGGTTTCCACTTCTTCCTCCAGGGCATCTTCCTGACCCAGGGGTGAAAACCATGTCTCCTGTGTCTCCTGCATTGGCAGGAGGATTCTTTACCATTAGCGCCACTTGGGAAGCCCCTATATAAATGTGAAAGTAAAAGTGTTCAGTCGTCTCTGACTCTCTGCAACCCCACGGACCATATAGTCCATGGAATTCTCCAGGCCACAATACTGGAGTGGGTAGCCTTTCCCTTCTCCAGGGGATCTTCCCAACCCAGGGATGGAACCCAGGTTTTCCACATTGCAGGCGGATTCTTTACCAGCTAAGCCACAAGGGAAGCCCAAGAATACTGGAGTGGGTAGCCTATTCCTTCTCCAGGGGATCTTCCCCACCCAGGAATGGAACTCGGGTCTCCTGCATTGCAGGTGGACTCTTTACCAACTGAGCTCTCAGGGAAGCTATATAAATGTATTAGGGAAGATATATAAATGTATCTACATGTAAAAAGTATGTGTGTGAGGTTATGTGTATGTTTAAAGAGAAATTCGATACAAAGAGTGATGCTGCAGTGTCCGTCTGTTCTATAGAATGGTTTATACGAAATGCACATAAGCTGATCAATGTAGCTAGTGTGACTAAAGAACTGAACATTTAATTTTAGCTAATTTAATTTTGTTTAAATTTCAATATCCCTGTATGGGTAGAGGCTACCATGTTGTAGATTCAACTATTTCTCATTGTTAGATATTTCCAATCATCACCATTAGCAATGCAATAAACATCCTAATATGTAAATTGTTTTATACATTAAATTCCTTAGTATAAATTTCTAGTCAAAGCATATAAATAACTTTTTAAAGTTTTTTGTTAATTATTGCCAAACTCTCTCCCAAAAAGTCTGTTGTGGTTTAAATTCTCGTCAATAGTTTATAAGAAGGCTGATCTTACTTTGGATACAGTATTTTGTAATTTTAAAGAAACTCCCATTCTTGGCTGTCTTTATTTTTCTTACTAACATTTAGTATCATCTCACATACTTTATTTCATCATTGATTTCCATTATGGTCCCCACCACCACTAGAAGATAAGCTTAATAAAGGCAAGGATTTTGTCAATTTATTCAGTTTATTTCCACTGCCTATAAGACTTATGAGTACCTTACATAAGAAGGTACTCAATAAATATTGGTTAAGATAACTGGTTAAACATTTATTAAATTTAAATATAACACTACAAAAGGGATATCTCACTTGATTTCCATTTTTACCATGACTTATTTAACCACTTTTCTATCTTTCAATGATCACAATTTCCAAAATTTTTTAAGTAATATAATTCATCATTTATCTAAATAGTTTTAAGACAATGTACACCCAAGGTGGAATTTTTAAAATGTAAGGATGAGTTATTTTCCTAGTCCAATTATCATTTAAAAGAATCCATTTTTTTAAAATGTGAAATACTCAGGATTTTTTGGAAGCCAGAAGGACTTAGCATATGCGGGCTCTGCTGGCTCAAAGTTGATCTTATTTTTTGTCCTATTAATAAACATATCAATATCTAAATGAGTTTCCTACAAATAATTTGACAGCTCTAACTAATTTATGGGTTTTTAAAAAATGCTTTTCAATTGTGTGTTGAATCATGGGAATAATATTTTCATTCTTGGGGATGGATAAATAGTAATATTTTCTTAACTGTTTTTCCTGTCTTTGAATGGCTTTATTATGAGTTAATCACTTACATATATCCATCTGATAATATGGAATCTGACGTTGCCATGGCACTAATACAGGTTTTCTTATAGAATATACTTTTCATAAAGTCTTTTGAGACAAAATAATTTTATAAATACAGTTTTGAGATTAAACCTGCTGACATAAAGAGGAAAATAAGTACCACAGCTTTCTTATCCATTCATCTGCTGATGGACATCTAGGTTGTTTCCATGTCCTGGCTATTATAAACAGTGCTGCGATGACCATTGGGGTACATGTGTCTCTTTCAATTCTGGTTTCCTCGGTGTGTAGAATCGCCAGTCTATGTTTGATGCAGGATACAGCATGCTTGGGGCTGGTGCATGGGGATGACCCAGAGAGATGTTATGGGGAGGGAGATGGGGGGGAGGGGTTCGTGTTTGGGAACGCATGTACACCCGTGGTGGATTCATGTCAATGTACAGCAAAACCAATACAGTATTGTGAAGTAAAACAAAGTAAAAAAAAAAAAAAAAATTAAAAATTTTAAGAAAAGCAATAAAATAAAATAAAATGATTTAAAACCAAAAAAAAAAGAGGAAAATAAAAAATTTGATTTGAGCTATGAATAAAGTTAACCAAATGTAAAAGAATTTAATACCTCACCAAGTAATGTTATACTTAAAAATAAGTATTTAACCATATTTCCTCTTCCAGAGAAATTTCAAAAAGGAGAGAATATATTAGCCTGAGAAACTATTTCTAATATAGATACTTTGAGTGTGTATATTAACTAATGGCTACTAACTAATTAAGAAGGATTTCCTAAGCCACACTGTTAGAAGTATTTGGGGAATATACACAGGGTTTGTATATGACTTAGCCCCTGCTTTTGAGATACTTCAACCAAACTGGTAAGTGAATCAGTATCTTGGAGAAGAATATTTAACAAATATTCATTCTGTGTCTAATATATGCCAACAAGCTCATTGCTAGAATCTTACTATACAAATTAAATACAATAATCTGAAACATCAAAACATTTCTAGTTAAGACGATTCAGAGAAGTAAACAAATACTTAGAATAATGGTTAATTGAAAAACAACTTTAAAATATACAAAAGATTTGGATGATTTGAAATGGTCATACTTGAAATACCTATGAAATTGAACTTCTGATTTCCACGTAAAATAGCCTTATTACTATAATTTCCCTGGAAACACACTTATTTGGAATACTTTCTCCTGAACTTCCTAGCACTTTATCAAGGTTAGTTCAATGGTAGGCTATGAAGGAAAATGAATCTTTGGGGAGAATGAACAAATTTTCACATAACACTAAGGTGGATGTGTTCAGATAGGGAATCTGTTGACGACTAAAGATTTCTGCCTATTTCTCCATCTGTGCATTTCTACTGGCACTCCTTTTATTAAAAAAATAAATTACTGTCTTCAAAATGGCATCATGCTTAATATGAGAGTCATGGTTATCAAGCTGCATTCTGACTTGTGATATAAGGGTAGATATTTTCATTTTACCTCATCTTGCTGTGAGTTTAGCAGCTGCAGTTTCATGTGCTTCATATAGGCCATGGTAATTGGCATGTTGTAGTCAATCATGCTGGTCACCAAAGTGGGAGGTTTTCCATTATCTGTAATAAAACATTTTTAATGGGTAATGAAAGTGATACAGTACTCTACCTGTAATTTCAGAATGATCTAGTTTGTTCAAATTGAAATAAGATGCAAGATACCAAGTTTTTAGGAGATTGGTAGCATTAGAGATGAGCATAAAATATATATATATATATATATATATATATATATATATATGTATGTATGATTGGAAAGGTTCAATAACAGTGTTTGGGGACAAAATAGCACTATGGATAAACTGGTTATTTCTAACTACAAAGTGAGTGTTTTGGTATCTTGGATAACAATGAGTGAAGCTAATACAGTGTTTAAACAAAATCATCAGTATTTTTTTATTTTTCTCCTTTGCTGTACACAATTTTTTTTGGCCATGCCACACAGCGTGTGGGATCTTAATGCTCTAACCAGGGATGGAACCCAAGGCTGGGCTTCCCTGGTGGCTCAGACAGTCAAGAATCTGCCTGCAATGCAGGAGACTCAGGTTTGATCCCTGGGTCAAGCAGATCTCCTGGAGAAGGGAATGGCTACCCACTTCAGTATTCTTGCCTAGAGAATTCCATGGACAGAGGAGCCTGGTGGGCTATACTAACACTTTCACTTCTCACACCTGCAGTGGGAGTTCAAAGTCTTAACCACTGGGCCATCAGGGAGGTCCCCACACTTACTTTCTAAGTGGACCACATGACGGCAAAAAGGAAGCTTTTTATTTTTATATTTTGCCATTCTACTCATCCTCCAACACATGAGAAATGACTAGCTTCAATATAGCTTTGAGATTAACCTCTGTGAGAAACTCATATATTAGGAAAATAATCCAAATAATTTTTAATGAAAGCCAAAGCCAAACAGTAACCTCTCTATAAAAAACTTCAGTGAAAGAAAATTAGTATTTATTACTTTTAGAAATAAGAAGATGATAAATTTAAAAGAACACAGATGGAACATCAATTTCCTTGCTGAAGATAGTTAAAACACCATGAAATACACACAATGAATGAGAATTAAAACATTATTATAGGACAAAAAGTATTTGCCACAGTCAAGACTGTCTTTCATTTGAAGAAGGGCATTGCATTGCTCTGTCAGTGGATTTACTGGCTCCTATTTGAATAAATGAGATGATTTGACTTGTTGAACTATTTCATTCTACCACATTCTTCGAAAAATGTGGGCTATAAATTGCCATTATGAATAAAATTACTTGAAATCTCACTATTTGACACTGCGGCTACCTTTATGATCTGTTCCATCTGGGTTTAAATGCATTCTTTTCTGGCACTCTGAGCAGCTCATTAGAAATCGTGTCACCGCTTCTCTTGGTAGGAAGGCATAGCTCTCTGAAATCTGAAATGATTCACAAAACAGGGGTGTTATTATACAAACGGACTGGGCATGATTCAACAGAAGTGATCACTGTATTTCCGAATAAGACGCATTATTCCATAATGGCAGGAAGCACAATGAAAGCATGCATTGCATACCATGCATCATTTCAAGAAATATCTATCCAACTTGATTGCGTGTCTCTTAATAATCACTAAGAACACGATGTGGAGGAAAAGGAGCCACATCTGGATAGAGATCTGTTTCTATTTCTGCATTTTTTTTAGGAAAAATAATTACAGGGTACAGATACTCCGGTGAATTTTCCTTATTAAAATTGGCCCCCATGGTTTTTGGCAATTAAACTCATTGCTAGCACCATTAACATGGTATCCAATTTTACATACGCTTTTAAAAATTTAGCCCCAAGGAGAAACAAAAAACTTTAGATTTTGCAGTAAAAAGCAGGTCTTCATGATTGCTTTTCAAAGTATTTTCAGTAAAAATAAAAAAAAATAATAATCTGAACAGAACTCATGTTATCTATTTACTGCAGTGAATCATCCTTTCCACAGAAAATGACACACCTGGAATGCATTCTGGCCACCAATTTTTTATTTGTTATTTTACATCAGTGTTTCATAATCTATGTCACACTGAGAGTCACAGCCACTTTTCCAGCACCCTATCCAGAGCTTCTCTTTTCAGAACTGTGATCTAGAATCAAATTAAAAATCAATATTCTTATCAGTGATTCTTTAAACACTGACTTTTCAAAAACCAAGGTATTTCTCTCATCAAAGCGAAGATTCTGGAAGTGAAACTGATAGATTGCTAAACATCACTAAATAAAACCTGACACTAACTGACAGGGCTGCTAGGGAGTCTGATTAGGGCACTAGTTTTCCACCATACTAACACTGACACTGGTCCATGAAATAGGAGATAAGCAGGAAGAATAAATGAGTTGTAAATTAGATATAAGTGCCATAACAGTATCTCAGGTGCATGTAGAGCTGTTATGAACGCTGATGTATTTTAAGTTTGTGGAATGGAAGGAAAATATGCACCTTGTGTTCAACTGAGTACAAATCTGCACCGGTCCTTCCATGTTCATGGGGGAAACTTTTCCTTATCCAGGCTGCAGAAGGAGCACAGCATCAAGGAAACCTCACATACTAAAATCCAAAATTATAAAGTGTATTTTACCCTGGATTTCACATGAAAGTCAGTTTGCATCACTTAGCCTATCACTTTGACGCTCAGGGAAAAGAAGCCATAAGAATATCAAAGAGAAGAAATTAGTCTACAACTGAAAATAAGTCATGGATGATCCATACACAGGTAATTCACATTCAGCTCTACTAGGATTAGACAATGAAACTCTGATTTTTAATATAACTATCATTTGTAAATTAAGATGTTCAGATTAAAAAAAAAGCTTCCTTGTAATATAGGAATTGTGAGGAAAAATAATTAGAGAAATTTCAAAGTATTTCATCAAAATATATTGTTAGTTTAAAGTAAAGAAATACAAATATACAATTTAAATGTTCAATCATTTTCACACATTCTCTCTCTCCACACACACACACAAATTTGACTTTTATTCATCTATTTTTACAAAGGGAGCTAACATTTTAGCCTCATTTAGTTATCTAATTAGAGATAATATTTTTCTGACTCTAAAAATCTATTTTATAATAATTTAGAAGTTAAATCTCTGCTGCATGCTCTGTCCAGACACTTCATATTTTAACACATATGAAGTTATAATCCACTGGAACTAACACATCTAACCAGTAAATTCATTAACAAGCAGGATTTGAGAAGAATGCTCCGTTAATTTATTTTCAAAGAGGATTTCCATTAATGCTTTTATCGTCTTACATAAAAGAGAAATCTTCAATTGAAAAAAAATAGCCAACTGGTGGAGTAAAAGAGATGCTGTGTTTGCTTCCATGGTCCTGATGCTTTGCAATTTTCCCCTTTCTCAGTGTTAATAAAGTACTTGTGTAGAAATCCCACCTAGAGAGCTTTATCGTTGACCTGATTCAATTGTATTATTTGTCCTAGCACTATCTAGTTCCAATTGTTTTCATCATTAATCACATTTAATATTTCTTTTGTACTCTTACTCTTAAAAACAAGTATCTGTAATGACCACAAATAAGTTATGTAAGTGGATAAATGTCTGTACATTTGTGAATGAAATAATAAAAACTCCTTCTGGTATCTTAGAAAAGATATTTTAGTAAGTATTGTATCACCTTAATCTCTGTGGTGGTATTCTGGGCATCTCACTGTTATGTTATGTAAGTGGATAAAATCACCTCTTTGCAGGTGCTTTTTTTCATGTTCAGAACCCATTTTATAGAGGGACCTGCTGAGACATCCTACTCTCCTCAGACCTTTTCTACCCTACCTCATGCTCATCAGAGCCCAAGGACCTTGGAGTCTTCTGAGGCACAGGGAGGAGAAGAGACTCTCAGAATAGGCTCTTCAAGTCTCATACTCATTTCTGAAGGGATATTTCTCCTGCCATGATGGTGAAGAAGGAAAATTCGTCCTTTTCCTTTTTCTAGAATCTTTCTTCTCCAGTCTCTTTGAAATTAAGGGTCCTAGGCAGTCTCCATTGCCACGGTTCTCAGAATATTTTTAAACAGTGAGGAGATGTCCTTTAAAATTCTAAAATTATGGTACATTTGAATAATTACATTTTCATTTTAATAATTACAAATAAAGCCCATAATGAAATACTGCACTTGGTCCTGTCAATAGCCTTTCATAACCCCGTTTAGAGATTACACAGACAGTCTACATGAAGACTCTTGAACTTGAGGCCTGAGCTAAATGCTCCTATGGCCCTTGCCCTGATGAAAGGATCTGCTTCTGTGAATGTTTAAATGTTAAATCAACTTTAAACAGATGTTCATAAACAGAGATAAAACTCAGGGATGTGTTCTTCTAGGCTGTCTATTCATCAAAGTCCTAAATATGTAAAAACAGGTGCATATCAAATCAGAATGGACAGAAATTGAAAAATACTTTGATTCATATACTTGAAATACCATTCTACTAACTATAATTAATGATATAAAACACTATGTCATTCATAAATGTCTATTTCCTTGACCCATTTTCCAAATCTAATCACTTCTCTTTTTCTAGGACAGAAATCAGACTTTGAATATACGGTACAGAGCATTTCTAGAACACTAGTGAGGATTATATTAATTTGAAAATCCATTCTTAGAAATATCTTTATAACTGGGAAAGACAGAGTATATTTCCTTAGAATTGGTTTATCAACACAGAAATGCTGCATCTTGTTAGTAATAAGATGCAAAAGATCACTTGAATGGATATTAGTCTTGTTCCTTCTGAATGAAACATTGAAACAATAAAAACAGCAACCACAAAACAACTGCCATGTGACAAGTCATATATATTGCCATTAACAAAAATAAACATCCAAAGGAAGGACTAGAACATAGTCATATTGAATCTTACAAACTAATGACCTCACACTCTCCATCATGTAAATAATTAGGAGGCATCTCTTTCTTAGAAATGTTATTTTCTACAAATCCAGACTTGTTTTCTTAGATACATATATTGCTTTTCATTGAGTTTTGAATCCATTATTTTAGGTAGTGGCTAAAACAAGGTTTTATAGTAATTTCTTGATAAGAGGATCCATTGGTACAAGAGGTTAAATAAACTGCCACTGTTATACAAGAGAGGACAAAGCAAAGAGCTGGAACTTGAAACTGGATTTCTCGGTCCTGGTCTATTTCCATACACTCAAGGGACCATGGTGGGCTCATCCAACAGACAGGTTAGACAAATGCATAGGGTCCAAGGAAAGCAGGAACCTCAAAATAGATTTTCAAAAACTGGATATTGTAAAAAAAAGAAAAAGCCCAACCTACCCCAAACCCCAAAGTGTTAGCAGAGTTGGGACTTGGGAACTTTTGTTTCCTTCCTGCTATCACTGTTATATTTTTTATTATAAGTACTATAGCTACAAAGCTCTATAGATATACATACTAAGTTTTTAAAATTAATTCTATTATTTTGTCAAATTATTTTCCCATTTAGGTTATTACAGAATATCGAGAACTCCCTGTGCATATAGTAAGTCCTTGTCAGTTATCTATTTTAAATATATTTAAAATATATCTGTTTTAAATATTCCTTCAATTTGAGATGTGGCTAAAGATTTATAAGACTCATTGATGCTTTCTATTTATTAAGAAAGGCAGGCTGCCACATGCAGCACCTCATTTGGTGTGTCTGGAGTCTTAGAAGCTTGACTATCCTACATTCTCCTACATATGGACCTTGGGAGCGTGTGGGGAGGTTCTGGCAGTGGAGCACAGCTACTCATATACCCTTGGCCCAGGAATGATCATCCTTTATCAGGGCAGGTCACGCTCTTCAGTTGAGCGTGCAGCTTTGGGAGGAGGCACCTGGAGTGGTGAGGAAGGACAGGTGCACCCACCTCATCAGCCAGGTCAGTCGAATCATCCCTAGCGATCAATGGGGTGAGCAGTGTCACAGACAGAGAGCCCTCACACCCTGTTTTTCCTATTTTTTAACTTCAAATTAGCTATGGTTGAGCAGTGGGAATGTTGTGGCACCTTTCTTCAGTGCTTATCACTTCTCAAGACTTTAATTCATCTGTGTATTAGACAACATTGATAGTGTCTTCAATGAAAACATATTCTAAGTCCGTTAGGACCAGAATTCATCAGGAATGCAGAAAATAATAAATTGTATTAGCATTCTAAGAAGTATAAATAACTTCTCCAATTTAAAAACACGGTGATCAGTTCAGTTCAGTTCAGTCACTCAGTCGTGTCTGACTCTTTGCGACGCCATGAGTCACCGCACGCCAGGCCTCCCTGTCCATCACCATCTCCCGGAGTTCAATCAGACTCACATCCATCGAGTCTGTGATGCCATCCAGCCATCTCATCCTCTGTCATCCCCTTCTTCTCCTGCCCCCAATCCCTCCCAGCATCAGAGTCTTTTCCAATGAGTCAAGTCTTCGCATGAGGTGGCCAAAGGACTGGAGTTTCAGCTTTAGCATCTGTCCTTCCAAAGAAATCCCAGGGCTGATATTCTTCAGAATGGACTGGTTGGCTCTCCTTGCAGTCCAGGGGACTCTCAAGAGTCTTCTCCAACACCACAGTTCAAAAGCATTAATTCTTCGGTGCTCAGCCTTCTTCACAGTCCAATTCTCACATCCATACATGACTACTGGAAAAACCATAGCCTTGACTAGACGGACCTTAGTCAGCAAAATAATGTCTCTGCTTTAGAATATACTATCTAGGTTGGTCATAACTTTTCTTCCAAGGAGTAAGCATCTTTTAATTTCATGGCTGAAGTCACCATCTGCGGTGATTTTGGAGCCCCCCAAAATAAAGTCTGACACTGTTTCTACTGTTTCCCCATCTATTTCCCATGAAGTGATGGGAACAGATGCCATGATCTTCGTTTTCTGAATGTTGAGCTTTAAGCCAACTTTTTCGCTTTCCTCTTTCACCTTCATCAAGAGGCTTTTTAGTTCCTCTTCACTTTCTGCCATAAGGGTGGTGTCATCTGCATATCTGAGGTGATTGATATTTCTCCTGGCAATCTTGATTCCAGCTGGTGTTTCTTCCAGTCCAGAGTTTCTCATGATGTACTCTGCATATAAGTTAAATAAGCAGGGTGACAATATATAGCCTTGACGTACTCCTTTTCCTATTTGGAACCAGTCTGTTGTTCCATGTCCAGTTCTAACTGTTGCTTCCTGACCTGCATACAGATTTCTCAAGAGGCAGGTCAGGTGGTCTGGTATTCCCATCTCTTTCAGAATTTTCTACAGTTTATTGTGATCCACACAGTCAAAGGCTTTGGCATAGTAAAGAAAGCAGAAATAGATGTTTTTCTGGAACTCTCTTGCTTTTTCCATGATCCAGCGGATGTTGGCAATTTGATCTCTGGTTCCTCTGCCTTTTCTAAAACCAGCTTGAACATCAGGGAGTTCACGGTTCATGTACTGCTGAAGCCTGGCTGGAGAATTTTAAGCATTACTTTACTAGCATGTGAGATGAGTGTAATTGTGCAGTAGTTTGAACATTCTTTGGCATTTCCTTTCTTTGGAATTGGAATGAAACCTGACCTTTTCCAGTCCTGTGGCCACTGCTGAGTTTTCCAAATGTGCTGGCATATTGAGTGCAGCACTTTCACAGCATCACCTTTCAGGATTTCTACATAAAAATAACTGATCTGTAGCATCTATGGATGGACAGCATTTAGAACCAAGATAGTACGATATTAGTAATCTAATGATAAACCTGTCCACCTGAAGAGGATCTAATTATTAAGTCTCGTAAGGGGCACTGCTATTGATCTTACACACTTGTGTGTTAAAATATGAAACATAAAAAAACTATTAGGAACTTATTTCTGAAAAGTTTACAGACAAATACTATAGTTGAAAGGAGGATGAGCATTTTTATCTTGCCAATGTCCCTGCCTTTGTGAAGGAAGAAGAAACAGTAGGTTTTAAAATCCAAGAAGTATAAAACTAATGGCATATATTCTCCTCTAGGAGTTTTATAGTTTCTGGTCTTACAGTTAGATCTTTAATCCATTTTGAGTTTATTTTTGTGTGTGGTGTTAGAAAGTGATCTAGTTTCATTCTTTTACAAGTGGTTGACCAGTTTTCCCAGCATCACTTGTTCAAGAGATTGTCTTTACTCCATTGTATATTCTTGCCTCCTTTGTCAAAGATAAGGTATCCATAGGTGTGCGGATTTATCTCTGGGCTTTCTATTTTGTTCCATTGATCTATATTCCTGTTTTTGTGCTAGTACCATACTGTCTTGATGACTGTGGCTTTGTAGTAGAGCCTGAAGTCAGGCAAGTTGATTCCTCCAGTTCCATTCTTCTTTCTCAAGATTGCTTTGGCTATTCGAGGTGTTTTGTATTTCCATACAAATCTTGAAATTATTTGTTGTAGTTCTGTGAAAAATACCGCTGGTAGCTTGATAGGGATTGCATTGAATCTGTAGATTGCTTTGTGTAGTATACTCATTTTCACTATATTGATTCTTCCAATCCATGAACATGGTATATTTCTCCATCTATTAGTGTCGTCTTTGATTTCTTTCATCAGCGTTTTATAGATTTCTATATATAGGTCTTTAATTTCTTTAGGTAGATGTATTCCTAAGTATTTTATTCTTTTCATTGCAATGGTGAATGGAATTGTTTCCTTAATTTCTTTTTCTACTTTCTCATTATTAGTGTATAGGAATGCAAGGGATTTCTGTGTGTTGATTTTATATCCTGCAACTTTACTATATTCATTGATTAGCTCTAGTAATTTTCTGATGGAGTCTTTAGGGTTTTCTATGTAGAGGATCATGTCATCTGCAAACAGTGAGAGTTTTACTTCTTCTATAAAACTCCTAGAGGAGAACATAGGCAAAACACTCTCCAACATAAATCACAGCAGGATCCTCTATGATCCACCTCCCAGAATACTGGAAATAAAAGCAAAAATAAGCAAATGGGATCTAATTAAAATTAAAGCTTCTGCACAACAAAGGAAACTATAAGCAAGGTGAAATGACAGCCTTCTGAATGGGAGAAAATAATAGCAAATGAAGCAACTGACAAACAACTAATCTCAAAAATATACAAGCAACTTATGCAGCTCAATTCTGGAAAAATAAACGACCCAATCAAAAAATGGGCCAAAGAACTAAATAGACATTTCTCCAAAGAAGACATACGGATGGCTAACAAACACATGAAAAGATGCTCAACATCACTCATTATCAGAGAAATGCAAATCAAGACCACAATGAGGTACCATTTCACACCAGTCAGAATGGCTGTGATCCAAAAGTCTGCAAGCAATAAATGCTGGAGAGGGTGTGGAGAAAAGGGAACCCTCTTACACTGTTGGTGGGAATGCAAACTAGTATAGCCACTACGGAGAACAGTGTGGAGATTCCTTAAAAAATTGCAAATAGAACTGCCATATGACCCAGCAATCCCACTGCTGGGCATACACACCGAGGAAATCAGAATTGAAAGAGACACGTGTACCCCAATGTTCATCACAGCACTGCTTATAATAGCCAGGACATGGAAGCAACTTAGATGTCCATCAGCAGATGAATGGATAAGAAAGCTGTGGTACATGTACACAATGGAGTATTACTCAGCCATTAAAAAGAATACATTTGAATCAGTTCTTATGAGGTGGATGAAACTGGAGCCGATTATACAGAGTGAAGTAAGCCAGAAAGAGAAACACCAATACAGTATACTAATACATACATATGGAATTTAGAAAGATGGCAATGATAACCCTGTATGTGAGACAGCAAAAGAGACACAGATGTATAGAACGGACTTTTGGTCTCTGAGGGAGAGGGAGAGGGTGGGATGATTTGGGAGAATGGCATTGAAACATGTATATTATCATGTAAGAAACGAATCGCCAGCCTATGTTCGATACAGGATACAGGATGCTTGGGGCTGGTACATGGGGATGATCCAGAGAGATGATATGGGGTGGGAGGTGGGAGGGGGTTCAGGATTGGGAACTCATGTACACCCGTGGTGGATTCATGTCAACGTATGGCAAAACCAATACAGTATTGTAAAGTAAAATAAAGTAAAAATAAAAATTAAAAAAAAAAATACAGAGCTCTTTGGCACATAAAAAAAAAAATAAAATAAAATAAAACCAATGGCAGTTCCCAAGTGCCACTCACCTTCCCCTCAAAAGCTTATTAAGGTAAAACTGTAACTTATCCAAAATAACTGAAACTTTAAAAGTCAATCACAGTTAAACGAGTGTCCAAATCTCATAAATTTGATAATATATGTAATTCCTAAAGTCTTCTTACATCTACTTTGGAATAGCACAGTTTCATATTCAGAAATAAGTCTCCTTTCTTTCTGGGTTCTATTTGGGTAATATGAAATTAGAAAAATTTTGAAATTACTCAAATAATTTAATAATAAACTGTTATATTTAAAATGGTAATCAATAAGGACCTACTGTACAGTGCAGGGAACTCTGCTCAATGTTATGTGGCAGCCTGGATGGGAGGTGAGTTTGTGGGAGAACGGATACTTGTATATGCATGGCTGAGTCACTCTGCTGTGCACCTGAAACTGTCACAGCATTGCTATACTTCAATATGAAATAAAAAGTTAAAAAAATAAAAAGTTTAAAAAAATAAGAGCTTAGTACAAGTCAAAAAAATTTTAAAGAAAATCAATAACTGAATAAAAACTGTTGTTTTGCTATACTTTTTCAGATTGTGCGAGTCACAATTACATGATCCAAGGTTATCTCATTAACTTGAGCCATAAGGTTTTGCAAATTAACAGCAAAATTGATAACAGACAAAAAGTATTTTAACAGGACTGTTTGTCCTGTCCTTCTTGCCCAGTCCTAAGAATTCTAATTTTAACTGTGTTGAATTTCCAAGCATTTTCAATAGAAAGGTCCTCAAAACTGACTCAGCTTGTCTCTAAACATGCAATTCTTTGGCTCCTAAAATGGTAGAGAATTGACAGTTCTCTAAATTAGCGTTCTTGTTAACTCCGTGACAACTTTTATTTTTCTTTGGCTATTTTACACAAAAGGAAATGCTTTCCTAAAATTATATTATATGTGTGTTTCCCATTAATTGGGTACTTAATAATTATACTAAGCAAGAATCTTATATGGATTTTATCATTTAATGCTCACAACAGCCTCAGGGATAGATGACTATCACCACCATTATCATCTCTGTTTAACAGACGAGGAAACTAAGCTTCAGAGAGGTTGTATAATTTATCAAACAAGAAGAGACAAGCTCTGGTTTCAGAGCCTATGTTTTATTCAGTTTTGATCAGCACATTTTACAGCCTCTCCTGGTCATCAGTATTAAAAATGAAAGAGAGAGACTGTCTCATCCGTAAGAGTTTGAATATTAACCTCACAGCATAGGTTAATTATACTAAAATGTTTATAATGTTCCCTGGAGTGAGGTTCTTTAAAGTATAAAACGCTCCGACTGGTTTGCGGTGACCCTTTTGAATACAAGGGCCAGTCAAGGGCTCTGTACCTTGTCTCAGGTTACAGAGTTCCAGGAGAAACACATCAGACCGCAGTAACAATACAGAGCTCCACCTGGAGGAAATTAACTGGCCATCTGTTCTGTTCCAGCAGAACTGAGGCTAAAGTAATGGCTTTGTCATAATGCTGTAATATTGTAACAGACAGCAACTAAATGCAGAGGAGGTCCATTTTTAACAGAATGCCCAAGGAGGAGTTCCTTCTTCCCTGTGGCTCAAATGGTAAAGAATCTGCCTGCGATGCAAGAGACAGGGTTTGATCCCTGGGTCGGGAAGATCCTCTTGAGAAGGGAATGGCAATCCACTCCAGTATTCTTTCCTGGAGAATTCCATGGACAGAGAAGCCTGGCAGGCTACAGCTCATGGGGTCACAAACAGTCTGACACGACTGAGCAACTAACACACACAAGGAAGAATGTAAGTAACCTATTTCTAAAGGAATAAGACTATAATTGTTCAAAGACATTCACCAGTAGAGAAGCTATTGTTGGTTTAAGATTTGAACCTAACGCATGAACTAAAATAGAGATGTTGCTTGACGTGGGTAAATCATGAGCATTAGCAAACAAAAAATGCTAAAATCAAGATTTATCTACCAGAATCACACCATTTTGTCCTAAGTTCAAAAAGTCTTAGCAAAAATTATCAGAATTAGTGCTACTAAATGTTAGTAATTTGGAAAAATAGTAGGCAAGTGCTGAATTTCATTGTTAAGTAACATTACTCCACAGCTTGATGTCTTTGTAAACAGTGTGCTCCATTTCAGACACTGAATTTTAGAGCAAAATAAAGTTGTTTTAATCGCACTACTTTTGAAATTACCTTCTCCACATTAGCTTTATAAGTATATTTTAAAAAAAGAAATAACACCTTTATTTCACTGGAATAGTAACACTACAAATTTTTTTTTTTTTTTGCAAAGTATCATACAGTAAACCCATGGAAGAACTCGCCTTTGGGGCCCAGTATTTAACATTCTCTTCTGTGAAACTCTTGAGATCATGTATAAAGAAACAGTCTCCTAATGACATTTATCATAACCCTATTGTGATATTTAATGTTTAATATTGTGATATTTTGGGCTTCCCTGATAGCTCAGTTTGTAAAGAATCCACCTGCAATGTTGGGAAGATCTCCTGAAGAAGGGATAGGCTACCCACTCCAGTGTTATTGGGCTTCCCTTGTGGCTCAGCTGGTAAAGAATCCTCCTGCAATGCAGGAGACCTGGATTCGATCCCTGGGTTGGGAAGATCCCCTGGAGAAGGGAAAGGCTACCCACTCCAGTATTCTGGCCTGGAGAATTCCATGAACTGTAAAGAGACAAAAAGTCAGACATGACTGAGTGACTTTCATTCACTTCACTCATTATGATATGTTATCACATACCACTCGCAATGTACATAACCACATAATGAAGATGCAGAAAAAAATTATTTTTTTAAACTAATAAAATTAAAATGTAATTGAATAGAATCTATAAATTCAAATACTTATGTGGATCAGGACCTCATATGTCCTGATTCAAAAAGACACCACAGTCCAGAGAGATCCCTATCTGAGGAAGGAAAATCTTGTTTATGGGCATTATCTCTGGTTCAACAAGGGCCACTCTATCTTTATCTGGTTTACACACTGTATATTTTTTAATACAGCTAAAGAGAGGGAATTAGGAAAAAATATATATGTATATATACACACATATGCTATATACATATAAAGCTTACCAACACTATAGCCTTTGGCCCAGATACTTTTACAGATGTGTTATGAAACTATAAAGTCTAACCAATGGTTTTCTTACATTTATTTGAGTTTTCTTTTACTCAGTTCATGCATGAGGAAAGATAAGCAGTGAACATCATTATACTTCTACAGAGGAACTTCTGGATCAGGGGAGTGGCACATGGAAGCAGTCTTACAAAGGTGAAGACATTTTTCACCTAAACACTGAACAAATATCTATTAAAGGCATAGGCACTAAAACTATCCCTGAATACTGCTAGGTATGGTTCTATACCACTAATAGGCTGGGCCACATTAAATAATTGAAATCACCTGTTGGTAATTGTTTCACAATCCAGATATGATGGAACTTCCAGATATACAAGCTATATTTATAAAAGGCAGAGGAACCAGAGATTAAATTGCCAACATCCCTTGGATCATAGAAAAAGCAAGGGAATTCCAGAAAAACATTGACTTCTGCTTCATTGACTATGCTAAAACCTTTGACTCTATGGATCACAACAAACTGGAAAATTCTTCAAGCATTGGGAATACCAGACCACCTCACCTGTATTCTGAGAAACCTGTATGCAGGTCAAGAACTGGACATGGAACAATGGACTGGCTCAAAGTTGGGAAGGGTGTACGTCAAGGCTGTATATTGTCACTCTGCTTATTTAACTTATATGCAGAGTGCAACGTGTGAAATGCCAGACTGGATGAAGTTCAAGGTGGAATCAAGATTGCCGGGAGAAATATCAATAACCTCAGATATGCAGATGATACCACCCTTATGGCAGAAAGAGAAGAGGAACTAAAGAGCCTCTTGATGAAGGTGAAAGAAGAGAATGAAAAAGTTGGCTTTAAACTCAACATTCAAGAACTAAAAATCATGGCATCTGGTCCCAACACTTTATGGCAAATAGATGGAGAAACATGGAAAGAATAGCAGACTTTATTTTCCTGGGCTCCAAAATTGCCATGGACAGTGAGTGCCTCCATGAAATCAAACAATGTTTGGTCCTTTGAAGAAAAGCTATGGCAAACCTAGATAGTGCAGCAAAAGGCAGAGACATTACTTTGTTGACAGAGGTCCCTATAGTTAAAGCTATGGTTTTTCCAGTAGTCATCTATGGATGTGAGACTTCGACTATCAAGAAGGCTGAGCATCAAAGAATTGATGCTTTCGAACTGCAGTGTTGGAGAAGACTCTTGAGAGTCCCTTGGACAGCAAGGAGATCAAACCAGTCAATCCTAAAGGAAATCAGTCCTGAATATTCATTGGAAGGACTGATGCTGAAGCTGAAGCTCCAATACTTTGGCCTCTTGATATGAAGAGTCAACTCATTGGAAAAGACCCTGATATTGGGAAGATTGAGGGCAGGAGGAGAAGGGGGCGACAGAGGATGAGATGGTTGATGACATCATTGACTCAGTGGACATGAGTTTGAGCAAACTCCAGAGATAGTGAAGGAAAGGGAAGCCTGGCTTACTGCAGTCCATGGGGTCTCAAAGAGTCAGAAAGGAACTAAGCTACTGAACAACAAATAGGAAATCACTGTAATCACTTGTTAATTTTTTGGCTAATTTTAATGTGATTCCAAAAAATGCTTTGATCAGAACTCATCATAAATGCTCTTAGGTAAAAAGTGTATTCATAGCAATATAATCAGTTAAACAAAAAGGCAAACATTTAGGTTGTCTGATCAAATTTGCATTTACTCTGACCCTCAGCAATTTTTGCTTCCAAACCCTAAATGCCATTTCAGCAAGACTTCCCATTACACTGTATCTATTTGACCTCTATACATCTGTTAACCAACTGAATGCCTGGGCCTTAACATCTTCAATATCAAAACTAGGATGCCGCCAGGTTTGCACTTTAGCCCTCTCGGACTGTCTACTGCCCCCTGGTGGTGGGTGCTCAACTTTTTGGTTGGGTTCTTATCAATCCCATAGTATTGATTTTGCTACACTCTGGTCCTGTTACTGGGGCTTCCCTGACAGCTCAGTTGGTAAAGAATCTGCCTGCAATGCAGGAGACCCTGCTTCAATTCCTGGATGGGGAAGAGCTGCTGGAGAAGGGATAGGCTACCCACTCCAGTGTTCATCAATTACTCCCATATGCCTTTTTCAGTTTATATCACTGTCTACTATCCCCTTTGTTCTTCTCTGATCATTTTCTATATTCAGTCATCACACTCATTTATCAGATCCTCCTGTCTTTTTCATTTAGTTAAGGGGTGGCCCAGTCAGGAATATCTTGAGTTGATTTTTAAATATGATTAAGATTCCAAGGGGCTTTCCATGTGGCGCTATCGGTAAAGAACCTTCCTGCCAAAACGGGAGACATAAGAGATGCAGGTTCAATCCCTGGGTTGGGAAGAGCCCCTGGAGGAGGACACAGCAACCCACTCCAATATCTTTGCCTGGAGAATCCCATGGACAGAGGAGCCTGGGGGAGAGGGGCGGGGGGTGGCTACAGTCCATAGGGTTGCACAAAGTCAGACATGACTGAAGTGACTTAGCACACAAAGGTTCCTAGATAAAATACAACACTCACAATTAAATGTGAATTCCAGATAAACATGATATTGGGAATAACATATTAAAATTATTGCTAATCTGAAATTCAAATACAACTGGGCATTCTGTATCTTTATTTGTTAAATCTGGCAACCTTGTAGGGTACATTTAACTGAGATGAATGAAAATATGGGTTAGAGCCTGAAGATAATTTTAAATGTGGAACAAATTGTTGTGCCAGAAAGATCTAAGAATATATCAAGAGCAGAAGTGAGAAGCAGGGTAGGTGGAAGTGATTACTGGGCATCTGCAGGCAATCTGAAATCACAGTGCTCACTGAAAGCAATGTTTTCCAACTTTTTAGACCAACAGCACAGGCAGAAATGTATTTTACATCATAAGCTAGCATATATATGCATTTCTACAGTAAAACAGATCATTTATATTCTCTATTTCATTTTTTTAAAGTTATCAAAACTCACTACATTCACTTGAAAATCCATGAATGGGTCATGATACAGAATGTGAAAAATACTGGTCCAAAGCACAGGAATACAGTCTGTCAGTCCAAGGACATTTGCTGTGGTGTTGAGAGAAGATGGTGGTGATGTGGTCAAGTTTAAAAGGAAGGCTGCAAATTCAAAGGAGATCTAAAGTGGGCAAGACTATTCTTAGACAGTTCAGGTCAAACTTTAGACAGCTATAAGCAAGTTGGAAATCTGAGGCAAATGTTTCAGATGAAGGGCGAGGGGAATAAAAATTGAATCAAGTGCAGTCTATCCTCCAGGGCTAGGGAAATGGTACAAGTGCAAGGTAAGAGGCAAAGGCAGTGAACTTGGGCAGAGGCACAGAAATATGCTATATGATGAAAAGAAACAAGAGGAGGAAAAATAGAGAGATAACACCCTTCTAGGGCAACATCAGATGAACTGAGCACGACATCACTGTGCATTAGCAAATTAAGATGAAGGCAAACAAGAAATAGAAATGATCTAAGTTAATTATAGCTAATTCATTTTTATAAGAAATAGTTTTTGCTCCACTGATGACACTTAAAATTTAGCTATCCTGCTTTGCAGAAAAGAACTTTATTTTCTATTTTTTATCTTTATTATAATGATGAACATCTTTAACTTGGAGTTGTATTTTGCAATAATTAAAATAGCCACGAACTGCGCAAATGTGATTACAGCGAAAAGAAGAGTCCAATAAACTGGAATTATATTTCCAAAGTTGTGGGCAATGTTTTTGTGTTTCTTATGTTAGAATATCTGGCTATTAAGGAACAGATTGTCATAACAGAGAATCTTCATATTAGATGAAAAAAAAATGAGCAGATGGACACTAAAAAAGTTTTTCTCCATACATGGCTCCTAAAAGTAAAATAAAGAGAATCCTTAACTGTTGCATGTAAATAAAATGACTCTGCACAGCAAATGTTTATTCAGTGACTCGCAGCATGAATAGCTTCTTAAATATAGAATTACACACATGGAAGTGTGGGGAAATTGACTTCCTCTATCTTCTGTGATATATTAGCGTTTTTGCTGGGGCTTAGGGAAGAACATGGAGAAGGCAATTGCACCCCACTCCAGTACTCTTGCCTGGAAAATCCCATGGACAGGGGAGCCTGGTAGGCTGCAGTCCATGGGGTCGCTAAGAGTCGGACACAACTGAGCAACTTCCCTTTCACTTTTCACTTTCATGCATTGGAGAAGGAAATGGCAACCCACTCCAGTGTTCTTGCCTGGAGACTCCCAGGGACGGGGGTGCCTGGTGGGCTTCCGTCTATGGGGTCACACAGAGTCGGACACGACTGAAGCGACTTAGCAGCAGTAGTAGCAGCAGGGAAGAACAAGCTGAATTCAACTTTTTTTTGGTCCAGAATTCAATGGCATGGTCAAGCTCTCATGGGTTCCTGTTTCAGCTTCCTTGGTTAAAGTTTACCCTTACTAAGCCCCGCAAAGGAGAGGGACAGTAGTACTTCTTTTAAAACATGTAGTCAAGAAAACTGCTGCCACAGTCACCCAAAACAGTCAAGATTTAGCCATCTTAGGAGAAACAGAAGAAAAATGGAGACACTTAGGCTTCACTTTACTAAGGACAGCAGTGAGTCACACAACCTTCACGTTGTTCAGTCGCTCAGCCGTGTTTGACTCTTTGAGACCCCATGGACTGCAGCAGGCCAGGCCTCCCTGTCCTTCACCATCTCCCTGAGTTTGCTCAGACTCAAGTCCATTGAGTCAGTGATGCCAACCCTCCATCTCATCCTCTGTCACCCCCTTCTCCTCCCACCCTGTCTTTCCCAGCATCAGGGTCTTTTCCAATCAGTCAGTTCTTCACATCAGGTGGCCAAAGGATTGGAGCTTCAGCTTCAGCATCATTCCTTCCAATGAATATTCAGGACTGAGTTCCTTTAGGACTGACTGGTTTGATTTCCTTGCAGTCCAATGCACTGTCAAGAGTCTTCTCCAACACCACACTTCGAAAGCATCATTCTTCGGCGCTCAGCCTTCTTGATGGTCCAATTTTCACATCCACACATAACAAATGGAAAAACCATAGCTTTGACTATAGGGACCTTTGTCAACAAAGTGCTGTCTCCATTTCATATGTCTATGCAATGTGCAGAGTCTGTGAGGAGTTCAGAGAATTTATGGCACCAGTTATTCACCTCCTTGCGTGGTCCTGCAACAAAACTTTCTCTGCTCCAGCATTTTGGTTTCTTTGGCCTCACTGTGTGTCAGGCACACCAAGGTGACCTTTGAAAACAAGGAATAACTAGAACTGTGTTGCTGGAACTTAGCACTCAGGGGTTAAAGATAAATCTTGGAGCACTTGGGGCAATGCCATATCTGGCCCCAAAGTCTGTAGTGCCCTACTGAGAAATACTGGTTTAGGCTGTACAAATAACTATGAAAATCAATGGATACATTTCATATACCAAATCACAGTGCCCAGGAATGCCTAAAAATATTTGAACACCAAATACAAAAAAATTTTGGTCCAAATTCCAATTCTTAGAATCCATTTTTTCACTATTCACCTCCTTTCTGATTGCTAAGGCCAAGGAGCAGAGCCATGCTCAACCATGGCTGTGTTATGGCAGAGGACATTCCCAGAAAAATGAAGGGGGAGGAGAGGGTGGGGAGGAGAGCAGATGAACAGAAGAAAAAAAAAAAAAAAAAACAGGAAAAGGATGACACTTGTTACTTATCAAATGACTAAAACTGCTCCAGATGAAGTTAGTGAATAGTACTTTCAATTCTGGAAAAGTCATGAATGAAAACATGGGTGGATGTTTTCCATGGGCCGCTGAGGGCATAGATGACACAAGAAAGAGGCTGCTCAACAAAAAGGCGTTTACGGCATCTGTCAGCTCACAAACAATTCCGAGTTTCTAGAAAATATCATGTTTCTAAATAGAAAAATGTGTACATAAAATATCATGTTGGGGCCAATGATTACATTTACACCTTTACACACATTAAATACTTCTGAGCCTCAAAACAACCCTACAATTAACACATGCAAAAACTGCATGCATAAAACTTAACTAATCAGGATTGAAACTCAAGTCTAGCTGACATCAAAGGTGGTACCATGTTCTTTCTATTACCTCATACCAATAGCCCATGTCCTAATCTTCTTTCCTGTTATATTTTATCCCAATTAAATAGGTATTTAAATACATATCCATGTGCATATACTGTAAGAAATTCAGGAGCTTTGATTTCTGACATCATCACAGTGTCCAGGAATATCTAAACCTCTGGATCCGAAGAAGAATCATCCACTGCTGCTGCTGCTGCTAAGTCGCTTCAGTCGCATCCGACTCTGCAATCGTCCGCTAGAAAGTATTGTTTGTCCTGTACAACTTGAAAAGCTGCACTGGCACATTTTCACCACAAGGGTGCACTGAAGTAGCAATTTATCAAGCTGGACATCAAGAATTAATGGTATTTTCCCAAAGGGTTAATTCCTTTTCAAGGAATATATCTATTCACAATAACACAAAATGTATCAATGACAGAATTTGTGACATTAGTTGACAATAAACTGGTTTGGATGAGTTCTTAAATATTTTGATAGTCTCAGCTACATAAAAGAAAGTTTCTGAGTATAAAGGATTTGCACTCTTACTCTGTCCACCTGGGCTAATTCTCAATAGAGCTGTATAAGAAATAAATCAATTCAGAAAAATGAATGAACATTATTATTCTGTTTTAGGATTGCTATTTAATAACTCTAATCGGCAGGCCACGGATTTACTTTTTCCTTCTGAGTTGGTTTTATGCATCTGACTGCTTATGCTTAGTCTGAGTAATTTTGAGTTATCAAAAATAACAAGTGTTCCTACATGAAAGTTAGGTTTAACGTTGTGTGTGTGTGTGTGTGTTTAGTCACTCAGTTGTGTCTGACTCTTTGTGACCCCATGGACTGTAGCCCACCAGGCTCCTCTTCCATGGAATTCTCCAGGCAAGAATACTGGAGTGGGTTGCCATTCCCTTCTCCAGGAGAATCTTCTCAACCCAGAGATGGAACCCAGGTCTCCTGCATTGCAGACAGATTCTTTACTGTCTAAGCTGCCAAGGAAGCTCTAAAGTTATGTGTCTGTGCTTCTGTGCTTAGTCACTCTTTGTGTCTGACTCTTTGCGACCCCATGGACTGTAGCCTGCCAAGCTCCTCTGTCCATGGGGATTCTCCAGGCAAGAATACTGGAGTGGGTTGACATGCCCTCCTCCAGGGGATCTTCCCAACCCAGGGATCAAACCCAGGTCTCCCACATCGCAGGTGGATTCTTTACTGTCTGAGCCACCAGGGAAGCCCAATACTATGTGTACCATGTTTAAGTTTGATAGCTGTTTTCAATACTCAGCAATCACCTTCATAAAACCTCTATACTTGGGGAGGGGATATGTGTATATGGTTGTGTATCTGATAAGAAATAAATCAATGCGTGAAAATGTAAGTGATGTGTTTATACCTTGCCTCAAAGATGATAGCGTAATTAAATGGAGCATCAAAGCTTTCCCTGAAAAACAAAGGGGGGCACATTTAACAAAGTTAAATAACTTTGCTACCTTATTCAGAGCCTGCAAAACTGAAGAAATCCTGGGTGCTATTCAAGTCAACACGAACTGTGTAGTGCAGGGTCTTTACAGCCACGGGCCACAGTTCTGATCTTATTTCATTATCTCCATTTATAGTAACATCTTTATACTACTTCGTTGGTTTCAAAAATTCAAGGACTTCACAGAGACAAGGTGAAATTATTCCTTCAACAAGCATTTATGGAAAACCACGAGATGGTCCTTTTACTAAGCTGAGACTATACAGTAATATGAGAGTTGGATATGGCACCCCACCATTAGGGACTTCACCATTTTTTTTTAACTTTGACACTAGCAATAAATAAAGGGGGAAAAAAGAAGGAAAATTTTGCTGTTTTCAGCAACATGGATGGACTTGGAGGGCATTATGTTAAGTGAAAAAAATCAGACAGAGAAAGACAAATACTCTGTGATATCACTTACGTGTGGAATCTAAAATATACAACAAACTATTGAATATAACAAAAAAGAAGCAGACTGATAGATATAGAGAAAAAAACTAGTGGTTACTAGAAGGGAGGATGAGGGGCAAGGGAGGCACAAACTACTGGGTGTAAGATGGACTCAAGGATATACTGTACAATATGGAAAATATAAGCAATATTTCATAGTAACTGTAAATGGAAAGTAACCTTTAAGAATTGCATTATATAAACTGGATGAAATAAACAAGAGGAATCACACAAAAGTACCATAAAACAGTTATAATCGAGTAAGTTTCAAAATAATAAAATATATTTTTAGATCACTGGCTTAATATATAACAGAATCACTGAGTTCTATATTAACAAATGTCTATAAAATATATTTGAGTTTGGGATAATTTTAAATTTTTTCCTACTTCTATTTGATACCCCAAACAGTTGCTTATTTAAGCCATTTCGGGGTGTAATAACAAAGATAAATAAACAATGTCATCTGCATAAAAAAGACAGGGATTTATATCTGTTTAACTGCTGTATTATTTTGCTGTTTTTTTTTTAACATTAGGTCCATGAAGATTGTTTACAGACATAAAATTAATTCCAAGCCCCAGAGAATATTTTCTTCGATCCTTGGCTTCAGAAACACCCTATATATGCACTTGGATCTGTGTCAGCAAAAGGAAGAAATCACAATAGTAAAAGGGAGTCTGAGGAGGACACAGGAACACAGCATGTTGATATTCTATCCGTAAATCATGACTAGGCAGTTCCTCCACAGAGAAATCTCCTTAATGTTCATAGTTTTTAATCTAACACTTTCTATTTTGAAACAATACTCTCATTTTTTACAAATATTTCATAAAAAGAAATAGGTGGGGTTTGCAGAGGCTTTTCATCCTCATCTTGATACCATGGGCTTCCCAGGTGGCGCTAATAGTCAAGAACCCACCCGCCAAGGCAGGAGACACAAGAGACACAGGTTCGATCCCTAGAGGAAGGCATGGCAACCCACTCCAGTATTCTTGCATGGAGAGTCCCATGGACGGAGGGGCCTGGCAAGCTACAGTCCATGCGGGTCACATGAAGTCGTACATGACTGAAGTGACTAAGCAAGCACACACTTGTTAACACGAGTTCTCAGCTTCTATACCATACATGCCAAAGGCTGCTACCCATGATGCCACGCTAAGACTCATACAAAAACCAGGCTGATTGTGCTACTTGGGACATTAGTAAGTTTATCTATGGCATGTCACACCTTTCTTGCCTACCTGTTCTTCAGCTAAACCCAGCTACATATGAGAGACAAACACATTTACAAAATGATTACCTAAAATGTCAATGACTGCTAGCAGCCTAATTTATTCTCTAGCTTCTCTTGCCCAAGGATATGTGAAGTCCATACAAAGATATAGAGGTCAATGGTTTAATCCGAAGAAATTAAATTCTAATTATAAACTTAAGGCATTGTGATAGGGAAGGGAAGTGATATTCAGAGATCAAGGCCTTCCTGACACTAAGCACAGAAATAGCTATAACCCCCTATTTCAGTAGTGTCTCAGACTAGAGGACTATAAGTCAAGTAAGACTGATGGTTACAGGATTATTTATGTTGACAATGAAATTTGAGGCATGATCACATCTGTTGCATTACAGCTTAAAATCACATTATAAATTTAGTAATGGCCTGCTCACCACATGATTCAGATTACTGCAAAAATTTTAACAAAACGGAGAGCAGTGAAAATCTGCTGACACTTGAGAGTCATTTTTTATCCCCTTTCTTATTTGATTGCTATTTTAAAAACTTGGAAAAAAGAAGTCTAATGACTACAGATACTTTTCATGATTATTATTATCATTATTATTTATAAGAGAGCTCTCTAGATAATAATAAAGCCAAAATCATCTATCTCTCTGCTATGCTCATCAGCCCATCTGCTTTATCAAGAGCAGGAGGCATTTCCCTGTTTGAATACTTCTTGTGCCAGCCAACTTGTTCACTTTGGTACTATTTTCCTTGTGTCTCCTGGTACAGTAATGGCTCCACACGTGCTGTGAAAATTGCTGTAATTCCTTCAGAGTTGGAAGAAAATAGAAATATAGCCCCCTCATTTCACATGTGCAAAAACTGTGGCCTAAGCCAAATAGAGGGTAGATGAATTGCTAGGAACTCTCAGAACTTTAATTTAGTTTTTATTTTTATTTTTGGACAGTAAAATGGTTGCAACTTTTGGTCATTCCTCTTATTCTCAATTGACAAGAATTCTGAGAATTTTAACATAACAAACTAGCCTAAACAGAGCAAGTTAAAATATTCCACTTAACAGTAAAGGCACCAAACCTATAGATATTAATTTAAAAAAAAAAAACAGGATAAAAGTGATGCTGACTAGGTTTTAAGGTTAAGTGTTACAGGATCTGAAAAAATAAATACTTTTCCTTTCTAAAGTCAGAATAGGGATACAGACCTTCTGGCTCATATATTATTTTTCTATAGTATGTCCCTGAATCTTGCTGTTGTTCAGTCACTCAATCATGTCCAACTCTTTGCAACCCCATGGACTGTAGCCCACCAGACTTCTCTGCCCATGAACATCCCTGAAGAGGAATATTCTATTCATATTGAAAGTAAATTCTTTAAAGAGAGCCAGTTTTAAAATTTTTCAGAAAAGTAGTTGAAAATTAACATAAGACTGGAACTTGGGAAGAAGCAAAGAAATACCTGAAATTCTCATAAACATCATCTAGCAGGAAAAGTCCTAAACAAAGGGATCCTGGCTTACTTCCATTCTTCCCTTCAGCCTGGTCAAACCCTGGATAACAGTTATGCTGTGGACTATCAGAGACTGTGACATGTATAAGATGTACACAAAATAATGCCTCAGTCATGACTTTTCCTCTCTTTCCCAACATGGAGGCATTGGGGCAAGCAGAAGAAATTACATCCATAATTATAATTAGGACAATGATGGAGCTATGTTGATTGCCCTGCTTATCCTTCTACCTGGTACAAGATTAGTGATTGGATAAAGGAAAAATAGCATTATTCAAAAGTTGACCACAAGGCAAGCACTTCATGAATATTAACTGACTTATTTTACCATGCCGTGTATATCATTATCTAAACAGGAGGGGGAAAAAAAGCAAATAAGTGGCCCAAAGAGGCACAGAGAGGAAGTACTAAATCTGAAATTTAAAACTGAGCCTGCCTGGCTTCTGGTCTACTTTCTTGTAGCTGTAGCATATGCTTTCCATTCAGAATTAAATGAATGCAATTATTGGCAGCTATATATGTGAGTAATACGTGTAAACTTACTGTTTCACACCACAAGTTACATGTGTATGGGTACATTTACACGTATATATGCAGACTGTTCTGTCTACTGAAAACACTGACTTTTCTCACTAGTTCCTGTATTTCTACCACTTGCTTCTATTTTAGCAAGAAAGAGCTTTGAACTTTATCCTTTAATTGGACCCTAACTAAAGACACCTTTCTGGGAAACCAACTGTGCTTTAGCCTGTGGCAAAACGCAAGAGATAAAAGACAACTGGAGAAGAGCTGTGTTTCCTGAAGGTGAAATTCAGACAATAGTTAAAGACGTCAGAAAAGTTAAGGACTGGAAGATAGCTTCCTGCATTCATGACTTTTTTTAAACAACGTTACACAATTAATTTTGAAGCCACTTTACAAACTGCTAAGTACACTTGCATTCAATCTTCAGTAGAAAGATATATTTAAGTTCAAATGTAAGTAATATCTGAATGATTCACACTTCTTCTCTACTCTGTTAATATATATCATCAACTCAAAAACACTGAAGGAAACACATTCAATGCACCAATAAAGGTTTATACAGAGAGACAAATGAAAGGGAAAAATACCTAAAAGACAGTAGAATTCAACAATGACTGAAAAAATTGTTTTTGATAGCCTTTACATATTCCTAAAATGTGTCATTTTATGTGGATTTTTAAAAAGAGCTCATAAGTAATAGAACACCCTCCAATTTTATCTCTAGTCAGATCAGACTGCAATAAAATTTAAGTTGTATAATGACTAGATATTTCAAGGAATGATATACTGCAGATAGGTAAAAACAAATGGCATTCAGAAGTTAATCCAATATTAAAGGACCACCATTTCCTGCAGAGTGAAAACACAGAAAAGATTTGCAAAAAAGGCAAAGTAAATAAAATGACCACTAAATCTATTGGTAATATTATTAAGACAATATGACACGTTTTAATGATTAGTTGTATAAGTATAGTTTCTTGGCCATGTAGCATAAGGGAGAAAAGGAAAGTCAATAAACATAATCATGCATGCTCTATGAGCCAATGTGTTAGAAATAGAAAATAATCTTAATGGGAACCATTATAATTGCAGTAGGTATCTAGCTAATTTTACCAGTGACCAGCCAATTCCAGTATTAGCACTGAGAACTAAATTCTGACCCAACAGTCTAGGGCCCTAACAGCCCTAAACCATTTCCTTTCAAATTACATTTAGTGTGATGTCCCATTAGCTGAACACTTTTATATTAACTTTTAACATTAGACTTAAATTCATTATAGAGTCATGTGTACAGTTTTGCTGGCAATGCAGCAGTGTTTATGTTTTTTCTTCCCCTATGATGTATGATTACTCCATAAAATGGAAATGTTTTCTAATTAGGATTCAATAGAGAGATACCAGAAGGCAAAAGATTAGGCCAGAAGAAATTTTTGTGATATTAGGAAAAGGTGAGAATACTTTAATTGCAAAAACAAAAATTAAATTTGGCAAAGAGAAGGATCTTCAAAAAGGACATTCTCAAGAGGGAATGGGTGATGCTTCAGACATTACTAGTATGTTCAAAGTTGGTATCTATCTCTACTCCAAAATGTAGAAAATGTCTCCAAAATGTTAATGCAAAATGATATATATTGGAAATGTATTTACCAATTTACTGGAAGGTTTTAGCATGCTTTATGGCAGTAGATCAGATTCTCTACATTTAGTAAAACATAGGATGAGAGATTTGGGTCTATGATCTATTTTTATTTTAATTGAAAGTCTCTAGTAAATGCACTTCAAAGATTAAATCACTTTCAATTGCTTTTGGCACCTACATAGATTTGGCTGTCATATGATTACTGACAATGAAGCTACTTGGGCTTTTTGTTGGTTTGCTTTCATTTAATACAATTGAACTTATGTATTCCTACCTTACAAAGTCCTATTAAGTTCAGGTAGCTATTTTGTAAAAATGAATTATCATTACCATAAGAATACAGTTAGTGATATTAGTAGATCAGTATATAATTTTTTGTCCTATTAGTATCTAGAGATACAGCCCTGGCTTAGGAGACAGGCAAAATGAGTATGTTCAGTAATATTAGTTTGCACAAAAAAAATTTAAGAAGCTAGATCATTGTCATTAGTCATGATAAAAATGTCTCCTAGGATATGTAAGTCAAAAGAAAGTTTATGTGGCAGAATCATGTAAGGAAACTTACAAAAGTGCCTGCCCACAAACCATGCAATCTGGAAACAGCCAAGAAACAAAACCATAGAGAAGGAAAGATAAATACAACATGTATTAGGGGTTATTATGCAACTAAGATTCAATATGATCCTGGAAATATAGCAAAAAATAGTTATGGAAAAGAAGCTATTTCTTATGCTCAGTAGCTAATTTTCAAACATATGTACCTGTATTTGAAACTTTGAGCATTTCACACATTTTTCTGTATCTGAAAAAAAAATGGATCCAGACTGATATTGTGTATAAATATAGCTGAAAACAGTTAATATAAAGGTAGCCAAAAGCAAAGTTCAATAAGAATCATAAAAAGAGGATATTGTTCTGATTGCTGATAAAGTATTTCTGATGTACACTTGCTCATATTGGAAAAGAATGGTTTACTGTTCAATTTTCCTAGAAAGGATGAATTATCTATAGTAAGATGATTTCATAAAATGTTGAATTAAATTAAAAACTAGAATAAAATGTTTAGATCAAACAGTAAGTATAATTAGAAACTTTAGAAATAATATATAACTTCATTTTGACAGTAAATATTTCAAAGTCTAACAGTTAATTAAATCTGTTTCTAGATAATTTACAACAAAAACATTATATATTTTCATTTTTAATTGATCAAGGGCATTAGACTATAAAAATAACACATATTTAAAAAATAATCTATACTGGAAAATTAAGAAATGCATACCCTTCAGGGTAAATGTATTTAATACAAGGTAATATAAGAAGAGGACATAAAATCTTCTTATTCATGTGATTATAAGTATTAAATAAGAAATACCCAAACATATTGATATGATTTGAAGGGGAAGGACAGTTAAGACAATAGTGGTAGTAAAAAGTTCATCTGTTCCAGTACATAATTCATATTGTATGATTTGAAAATATATTATGTATTGAACATATAACACAAATAATCCTCCCATGTGGGCATTTAACTGGGACTAACCACATTGTATGCTTATCTTTAAAAAAAAATGATAACGCTAAAAACACATTTGAACTATATGAAACAAACTTAGTGAACATACAACAAAAATAAAATCAGTAATAATAATAGTTTAAATGCTGGGTATGACCATGATACAGTAAAATTTATGTTGAAAATAAAATATTCATAATTATTTAACCCAACTTTCACAAGCATACAATATCAAATTTCAAAATGCATGCCTTTTTTTCTCTGTTATTTTCATTTCTTAACTTACTGCTTTGTAAGTTCTCTTTTGTCCAGCATGTTTCCGAATTTGTTCTCCATTTGGCCCTGTTTCCACATGCATTGAATAGATAATGTCAAAGAAATCTTCAACCACAGCTACCCGCCGCAAAGATAGCTTCTCATCTACCCCTACGCCATCCTGTAAACAAAACCAGAAAAAAAAGGCATAAGATTAATAAAGATGTATTAAATACATAAGATTAACACATAAGTTTCATTATACAAAAGAATTTTGATAAACCAAACCAAATAATCTAGATAGGAAAATTGAAAATGTAATTTAATATCTCATTTTATACTTTATTTACATATAAACTTTAAGAAACGTGAAAAAGATATTTGGCAGATTTAACCATGCCAACAAAGGTCCATCTAGTTAAGGCTATGGTTTGTCCAGTAGTCATGTATGGAAGTGAGATTTGGACTATAAAGAAAGCTGAGCACCAAAGAATTGATGCTTTTGAACTGTGGTGTTGGAGGAAACTCTTGAAAGTCCCTTGGACTGCAAGGAGAGCCAACCAGTCCACCCTAAATGAAATCAGTCCTAAATATTCATTGGAAGGACTGATGCTGAAGCTGAAACTCCAATACTTAGGCTTCCTGATGCAAAGAACTAACTCATTTGAAAAGACTCTGATGCTGGGAAAGATTGAAGGTGGGAAGAGAAGGGGATGACAGAGGATGAGATGGTTGGATGGCATCACTGACTCAATGGACATGAGTTTGAGTAAACTTTAGGAGTTGGTGATGGACAGGGAGGCCTGGTGTGCTGCAATCCATGGGGTTGCAAAGAGTCAGACACAACTGAGCAACTGAACTGAACTATATCATACTTAACCATTAATGCAATCTTTTAAATTTTGCAATGACTTAATTGTAACTTTCTTAAACAGTATAACTTTCTTAAATTATTCTAAAATATATTATTAAGGCCTAGTATTTTATTGCAATAATTTCTTTCAGATATTGATTCATTTATCTAATCAATATCTACTGTGTCCCTGGGTACTGGACATTGTTATTAGAGAAATGAAAGAAATAATATGAAACCTCTACCCATAATATCATAGAGTCTAGGAAAGAAAATTCATCTATTCTTCTATCCACATTAGACTAAGGAATAGTATGTGTTAAAGCTTAAAACTGTGAGCTCCAGAGATTATCTAGGTGTAAACTTTGGATCATCCACTCAGAAGTTGTGTATTTTGTGTGTATCACCTAAACCTCTCTGAATTTGTTTTCTTACCCATAAAATAGGGATATTAGAGCTTACTTAACAGAACTGTAATCGTTAAATGAAATAATGTATGTACAGGATATAACCCAGTGTTTGCCATTTAGTGAACAGTCAGTAATTTGTGGCTTTTGCCATTCTCATGATCATGATAAAAATATAAGTACTAGGGCAATTCAGAGAATAAAGATGTCATCTCTGACTAAAGCACCTTCATAGAAGAAACAGAATTTGACAGTTTGCTGAAGCAGGGGATACATCATGGCAGAGAGAAAGGCCACAAGGAGCCAAAAGTTCCCATACATGATTGAGAAGAGTAAATAGTAAGCTTTGAATGAGATAAGAAATAAATTTGATCTTATGGCTCCACCTGAAAGAATTCACTACTTCCGAGTGGAGAATCTCAAGTACCACTGATTTCTAGAGTGCCCATTTTTAACCTTTAACCCTTAGCCTAATATTGATGACATCATGTACATTTTTATTTCTGAAGTGAAAGGTTTTCCTACTTACAAATATACACACACACACACATTCAGACAGTGTTCTTATTCAAACGTTATTCAACCTGAAGTAACACTGCATTTCCATCAGTGCTGGCACACAACAGAAGAAGGTGATTAACCCGAGCAAAATCATTACGTAGTCAATGAGTCAAATGGCAAAGCCTCTTTGAACAGTAGTGCCAGAAGACTAAGCTCACTGCAAAACTGAAAGCAAATTCATGATGTTTTTTGTTAGTTTGGTTTTATTTTATTGATTTGTTTCTGGTTTATAATAGATCTCAGAAGCAGCAGTGCCTAAAGCAGGATATTAAATAACTATATATATAAAGTTTTCTATATGGCCAACTGCTGAGTTTTCCATATTTCCTGGCATATTGACTGCAGCACTTTCACAGCATCATCTTTCAGGATATGAAACAGCTCCACTGGAATTCCATCACCTCCACTAGCTTTGTTCTTAGTGATGCTTTCTAAGGCCCACTTGACTTCACATTCCAGGATGTCTGGCTCTAGGTGAGTGATCACACCATCGTGATTATCTGGGTCCTGAAGATATTTTTTGTACAGTTCTTCTGTGTATTCTTGTCACCTCTTCTTAACATCTTCTGCCTCTGTTAGGTCCCTACCATTTCTGTCCTTTATCGAGCCCATCTTTGCGTGAAATGTTCCCTTTGTATCTCAAATTTTCTTGAAGAGATCTCTAGTCTTTTTCATTCTATTGTTTTCTTCTATTTCTTTGCATTGATCACTGAGGAAGGCTTTCTTATGTCTCCTTGCTATTCTTTGGAACTCTGCACTCAAATGGGTATATCTTTCCTTTTCTCCTTTGCTTTTCACTTCCCATCTTTTCATAGCTATTTGTAAGGCCTCCTCAAACAGCCGTTTTGCTTTTTTGCATTTCTTTTTCTTGGGGATGGTCTTGATTCCTGTCTCCTATACAGTGTTATGAATCTCCACCCAGAGTTCATCAGGCACTCTATCAGATCTAGTCCCTTAAATCTATTCTTCACTTCCACTGTATAGTCATAAGGGATTTGATTTAGGTCGTACCTGAATGGTCTGGTGGTTTTCTTCACTTTCTTCAATTTCAGTCTGAATTTGGCATTAGGAATTCATGATCTGAGCCACAGTCACCTCCCGGTCTTGTTTTTGCTGACTGTATAGAACTTCTCCATCTTTGGCTGCAAAGAATATAATCAATCTGATTTCAGTGTCGACCAACTGGTGATGTCCATGTGTAGAGTCTTCTCTTGTGTTGTTGGAAGAGGGTGTTTGCTATGACCAGTGCATTCTCTTGGCAGAACTCTATTAGCCTTTGCCCTGCTTCATTCTGTACTCCAAGGCCAATTTACCTGTTACTCCAGGTGTTTCATGGCTTCCTACTTTTGAATTCCAGTCCCCTGTAATGAAAAGGACATCTTTTATGGGTGTTAGCTCTAGAAGGTCTTGTAGGTCTTCATAGGACTGTTCAACTTCAGCTTCTTCAGCATTACTGGTTGGAGCATAGACTTGGATTACTGTGATATTGAATGGTTTGCCTTGGAAACAAACAGAGATCATTCTGTCATTTTTGAGATTGCATCCAATTACTGCATTTAAGACTCTTTTGTTGACTATGATGGCAAAGAAAGGCAATGCCAAAGAATGCTCAAACTACCTCACAATTGCACTCATCTCACATGCTAGTAAAGTAATGCTTAAAATTCTCCAAACCAGGCTTCAGCAATACATGAGCAGTGAACTTCCAGATGTTTAAGCTGGTTTTAGAAAAGGCAGAGGAACTAGAGATCAAATTACCAACATCCTCCGGATCATTGAAAAAGCAAGAGAGTTCCAGAAAAACATCTATTTCTGCTTTATTGACTATGCCAAAGCCTTTGACTGTGTGGATCACAATAAACTGTGGAAAATTCTGAAAGAGATGGGAATACCAGACCACCTGACCTGCGTCTTGAGAAACCTATATGCAGCTCAGGAAGCAACAATTAGAACTGGACATGGAACAACAGACTGGTTCCAAATAGGAAACGGAGTACGTCAAGGCTGTATATTGTCACCCTGCTTATTTAACTTCTATGCAGAGTACATCATGAGAAACGCTGGACTGGAGGAAACACAAGCTGGAAACAAGATTGCCAGGAGAAATATCAATAACCTCAGATATGCAGATGACACCACCCTTATGGCAGAAAGTGAAGAGGAACTAAAGAGCATCTTGATGAAAGTGAAAGAGGAGAGCGAAAAAGTTGGCTTAAAGTTCAACATTCAGAAAACTAAGATCATGGCATCCGATCCCATCACTTCATGGTAGATAGACGGGGAAATGGTGGGAATAGTGGCTGACTTTATTTTTTTGGTCTCCAGAATCACTGCAGATGGTGATTGCAGCAATGAAATTAAAAGATGCTTACTCCTTGGAAGGAAAGTTATGACCAACCTAGACAGCATATTAAAAAGCAGAGACATTACTTTGCCAACAAAGGTCCATCTACTCAAGGCTATGGTTTTTCCAGTGGTTATGTATGGATGTGAGATTTGGACCATAAAGAAAGCTGACTGCCAAAGAATTGATGCTTTTGAACTGTGGTGTTGGAGAAGACTCTTGAGAGTCACTTGGACTGCAAGGAGATCCAACCAGTCCATCCCAGAGGAAATCAGTTCTGAGTATTCATTGGAAAGACTCATTTTGAAGCTGAAGCTCCAATAATTTGGCCGCCTGATGCAAAGAACTGACTCACTTGAAAAGCCCCTGATGCTGGGAAAGATTGAAGGCAGGAGGAGGAGGGGACAACAGTGGATGAGATGGTTGGATGGCATCACCAACTCGGTGGACATGAGTTTGAGCAAGCTCCGGGAGATAGACAGGGAAGCCTGGCATGCTGCAGTCCACGGGGCCGCAAAGAGGTGGACATGACTGAGCAACTGAACTGACTGCACTGATCTTGAGAAAGCATAACAGAGCTGAAGGTATCGGGCTCCCTGACTTCACCCCATACTACAAAGCTACAGTGGTCAAAACAGCATGAAACTGGTAGAAAACAATATTACAATCACCAGGGAAGCAAGATATATATATGATATACATACACATAATAGTGCGCTACTCAGCCATAAAGATGAATGAGATGTTGCCATTTGCAAAAACATGGATGGACCTAGACAGTATTATATTAAGTGAAATAATTCAGAGAATGACAAATACCCCAATTTCACTTATATGCAGAATCTAAAAAATAAGTGAACAAACATAACAAGATAGAAACAGAGTCACAGACACATAGAACAAGGAGGTGATTGCCAGAGGGACATGGGGTAAGGGATGAGTGAAACAGGTGAGATAAATTAAGAGGTATAAACTTCCAGTTACAAAATAAATGAGTTACAGCATGGGAAATACAGGCATAACAATGTAATTTCTTTGTATATGAACTAGTCTTACTGTGGTGATCATTTTGTAATGTATAGAAATACTGAATCATGAGATATGCACCAGGAGCTAACATAATGTTATAGGTCATTTATACCTCAAAAAGCAAATAAGCAAAGTCACCGAAAAATAAATTAGATTTGTGGTTACTTGAGAAGGGTGGGATAAGGGGAACTGATTGGTGGTTAAAAGGTACAAACTCCCAGTTATAAGCCCTAGGGATATAATATACAATATGATTAATATAATTAACACTGAGAATGTTATAAAAGAGCTTTGATCACAAGGAAAACTATTTTTCTCTTTCTTTTACTTTACATATGAGATAGTGGATGTTCACTAATTGCAGTCATTTCACAATGTATATAAGTCAAATTATTTTGCCTTGCACCTTAAACTTACAGTGCTATTTATCAATCATATCTCAGTAAAACTGGATGAGCCCCCCCCCAAATATTATAAATCAGAGACCTGTCTTTCCACACTAAGTAACTAGAAAATGAGTAAAGTAAAACCAAGCAGAAGGGGAAAATATTTTTTAAAAGAGACAAATTAAAGAGAATAGAAAAAAATAGACAAGATCAGCAAAGTCAAAGATTAGCCTTAGAAAAAGTTTTCTAATTGACAAAAATTTAGCTTTACTGACCAAGATAAAAAGGGAGAAGACACAAATTACTAACTCAGGATATTAAGAGGAATACGCCTACTGACATCACAAAAATAACTGTATGCTAACAAATTAAATAAACACAAAAGATGAACAACTCCTACAAAGATACAAATCATTAAAACTAACATTAAAAATAGAAATTTTAAATAGGTCTGTCACAAGTAAACAGATAAAATTAGTAATAAAAAATCTTTTCACAAGGAAAGTACAAGTTCAGAGGGTTTTACTAGACCAAATAATCGAAAAATTAAGCTGATTCATCACAAATTCTCCTAGAAAAATCTATAAGAAAATACTTCTAAAATCACTTTATGAGGTCAGAATTACCTTTATATCAAAAATATTGGGTTAGCCAAAGTGTCCATTTTTAGTGAATTCTTGTGTGGGCATTTTAATATTAAAAACATAAAAAAAATTTTTGGCAAATTATGCTTAATTATTTCAAGAAATATAAAAATGCACCTGGAATGCATGTCAAAAATGGTTTGCAAAGTTTCATGCTGGAGATTTCTCACTGGATGTTTATCCACAGTCAAGTAGACTAGTTTAAGTTGACAGCAATTAAATCAACTGAAGGAGAGTTTTGGCCAATGCACTTAATATATCACAAAGAAAAACACTTCAACAAAATACTAATTAATAAAATTCAAACATATATATAAATAATTATGTACCATAATCAAGTGGGATAATACCAGATAGTTTAACACAAGAAAATGAATTAATGTGATATACCATATTAATAGAATAAAGGACAAAAGCATATGATCATCTCAACAGATGAAGAAAAATATTTGACAAAAGCAACACCCTTTTTGACAAAAACTCAGTAAACTAGCAAAAGAAAGGAATCCTCAATCTGATTAAGGGTATCTTTAAAAACCTCACACTAACATCTTATTTAATGGTGAAAGACTGAATGCTTTTCCCTCTAAGAACAGGGCAAGATAAGAATGTCTGCTCAAGCCACTTCTATTTAACATTGTATTGAAGCTTCTAGTCAGGTCAATTAGACAAGTAAAAGAAAGAAAAGACACCTATAGACTGGAAAAGAGGAAATAAAAATATCTCAATTTGCAGGTGACATACTCTTGTATATAAAAAAATCCTAAGGAATTCACTAAATAACTGTTGGAATTAATAAATCAATTTTTCAAAGGTAAGATTCAAAATCAGTACATAAATATCAAATGCATTTCTGTTCATTAGCAATGAACAACCCAAAAACAAACTAGGAAATATAATTTTATTTATGATGGCACCTAAAAAATAGAATGCTAGGTATAAGTTTAGATTTAATAATGTTACAGTTAACAAAAGAAGTGCAAAACTTGTATACTGACAGGTACAAAACACGATTTATAAGAAATTTTAAAGTATCTAAATTGGGGGCAAGAGGCGAAAGGGATGACAGAGGATGAGATGGCTGGATGGCATCACCGACTCAATGCACATGAGTTTTGGTGAATTCCAGGAGTTGGCAATGGACAGAGAGGTCTGGCTTGCTGTGATTCATGGGGTCACAAAGAGTTGAACATGACTGAGTGACTGAACTGAATGGAACTGACTAAAATATATGTATCCCATGTTCATGGATCAGAAGGCTTAATATTGTTAAGATGGCAATACTCCAAAAATGATTTACAGAATAAATGTAATTGCTTTAAAAGCTACCTAGTTTTTTTTATAGAAATTGACATTAAAATGTATATGTACTGCAAAGTACTAAGAAAAATTGAAATAATATTTTAAAAGAAGAAATTTGGAGATCTCACACATCTTGATTTCAAAACTTAATATAAATCTAAAGTGATAAACATAGCATTGTACCAGCATGAGAACAGATATATAGATCAGTGGGATAGAATTGAGATTTCAAAGATAAAACTTCACACTTATTTTCAACTAAGTGTCCAACAGGAGTGACAAGATACTGCAATGGAGAAAGAATAGTCTTTTCAACAAATGGTGCTGAGACAACTAGATGATGGTGGTGATCTAGTCACTAAGTCGTGTCCAACTCTTGTAACCCATGAACTGTAGCCTGCAAGGCTCCTGTCCATGGGACTTTCCGGGTAAGAATACTGGAGTGGGTTGCCATTTCCTTCTCCCAAGGATCTTCTGAAACCAGGGGTTGAACCCAAATCTCCAGCACTGCAGGTAGATTCTTCACCATTGAGCCACCGGGGAACGAGACAACTGGGTACCCGATGCAAAAGACTGAAGCAGCATCTCTATGTCACACAATGAAAATTAAATCACAATAGATCATAAATCTAAACATAAGAGCTAAAACGTTAAATGCTTACAAGAAAACAGGAGTATTTTTAACCTTTGGTAAGGCAAATTTTCTTAGTTATGAATCTTATTGCAAAAGCAACAAGAGAAACACTGATTAAAAAGAACTCCACCAAAAAATTTTTTTAAGTCATCCACAAATAGTACAATCAAAAAAGTGAAATGACAACCAACAAAAATGGGAGAAAACATTTGAAAATCTTCTATCTAGTAAGGGACTGTCATGTGAAATACATGAAAACACAACTCAATAATAGACAAATAATCCAATTAAAAGCTTGGTTTAAAAACTGAACAATTCTCTAGAGATGTTCAAATGGCTTCAAGGCACAAGAAAATATGCTCGACATCATTAGTAATTAGGGAAATTTAAATCAAAACCTCAATAGGATATTACCTCACATTCACTAGGGCTGTTATAATCAATAATAATAAGCACTGGTGAGAATAAAGAGAAATTAGAACCCCCTTGCATTGCTGATAGGATTGCAAAATGATGCCACTGCTTTAGAAAAATTGGAAGCAACTTGGAAAATTAAACATAGACTTATCAGATGACTCAGCAAGTTTACATCCTTGTATAAATTCAAGACAAATGAAACCATACATTCACATAAAATACATTGTACATAGTATAGAAACATATTTATAATAGCCAAAAAATATGAAACAATTCAAATGTCCCTGAACTGATAAATAGAAATAAAGTGCATTCATACAAGAAAGGCATACAGAGAAATAGGAAGTGATGAAATGTTGAATCATGGTATGACATGGATGAACCCAGAAGATACAGAAATAAGTAAGAGAAGCCAGTCACCAAAAAAATCACACATTACATGATTTCTTCCATACAAATGGGCTTTCCTGGGTGGCTCAGATGATAAAGAACCTGCCTGTAATGCAGGAGACCTAGGTTTGATCCCTGAATCAGGAGAATCTCTTGGAGAAAGGAATGGCTCCCAAAAGGGCAAATTTGCATAGATACAGAGTAAATTCTTGGTTGGCTTAGGACTTGGGAGAAGAAAATGAGGATTGACTGCCCATCAGTCCAAGTATCTTTTAGAAGACAAAAATGTTCTAAAATTAGTTGACAGTGATATTTTTATGCCCTTGTTATTATTGTTCAGTTGCACAGTTGTGTCTGACTCTTTGCAACACCATCAAGGACTGCAGCACGCCAGACTTCCCTGTCCTTCACCATCTCCCAGAGTTTGCTCAAACTCATATCCATTGAGTCAGTGATGCCATCCAATGATTTCATCTTCTGTTGTCCCCTTCTCCTCTTACCCTGTATTTACCAGCATCAGGGTCTTTTCCAGTCAGTCAGCTCTTTGCATCAGGTGGTCAAAGTATTTGAGTTTCAGCTTCAGCATTTGTCCTTCCAATGAATATTCAGAGTTGATTTCCTTTAGGATTGACTGGTTTGATCTCCTTGCTGTCCAAGGTACTCTCAAGAGTCTTCTCCAGCATCATAGTTGAAGGCATCAATTATTTGACACTCAGCCTTTTTGACTGTCCAGCTCTCACATCCATACATGACTACTGGAAAAACTATAGTTTGATTATACAGACCTTTGTAGGCAAAGTGATATCTCTGTTTTTTGAATATGATGTCTAGGTTTGTCATTGCTTTTCTTCCAAGGAGCAAGCATCTTTTAATTTCATGGCTGCAGTTACCATCCACAATGATTTTTAAGCCCAAGAAAATAAAATCTGTCACTGCTTCCATTGTTTCCCCATCTATTTGCCATGAAGTGGTGGGACTAGATGCCATGATCTTAGTTTTCTGAATGCTAAGTTTTGAGCCAGGTTTTTCACTCTCCTTTTTCACCTTCAAAAGGCTCTTTAGTTCCTCTTCATTTTCTGCTATAATGGTGGTATCATCTGCATATCTGAAGTTATTGGTATTTCTCCCGGCAATCTTGATTCCAGCTTGTGATGCATCCAGCCTGGGGCATTTCCCATGGTGAACTCTGCATGTAAGTTAAATCAACAGGATGACAGTATACAACCTTGACGTGCTCCTTTCCCAATTTTGAACCAGTCCATTGTTCCAAGTCAGTTCTAACTGTTGCTTCTTGACCAGCATACAGGTTTCACAGGAGGCAGGTAAGGCACCTATGAATCATTTATAACCCTATGAAAAGGCTAAAAAATTGAAATGTACACTTTAAATGAATGGATTGTACAGTATGTGAATTATATCTCAATAAAGCTGTTAAAAGATGTGGTCTTCAACAGTTTTGGATTCTGAGTTTAAAGATGTAAAAAAACATAGGAAGAGAATCTTATATAATACAAATTGAAACAGTCTGCAAATGTCTGAATGTCCAATGCAAACAGCTCAGTCACCAAGGCTTATAGCAGTGTATTGCTAAGTGTTTAACAGCTGTCTCATAAAAATATATAATACATATGGTTATTTTAAGTTTTAATGATATAAAAGATGTATAGCATGTAATTTATAAACAGTAATAAAATAAACAATATTTTCTACTGTAAATTCCATGAGACAATAAGTTTCATGAGCTAATACAACCTAGCTCCAGGATTTCATTATTTTATTTCATTCAGGATAAGTGAATGACATATTTAATGATTTAAGTGAATATTTTATAGATTGTTCCTATGGTCAACCACTGACCAAAAAGCTTCTGCAAACATAACCTTAAAAAATTAGCTGACCTACCATGTCACTTGAGGGTGCTATAAAAATATACTAGTTTTGAAAAACCTTTATGTTAATATAATAGCAAAACTAACCAGTTTTCTAAACTGAGTCTGTGATGGCAAATATGTGTTTTTTTTAAAAAATTAGTTTTTAATGACCTTATTATATTATATTAATATTAAAACTATATTTAGGGAAAACAATGGTTAAGCTCAAAAATGAGCCATCCTCACTTAACTTTCTGTTAGCTTACTGATTGCAAATGGTGAGATGATACACATATACATAAAAATTTAAAGCAATCACATGAAATTAATAAATGAGAGGCATGAAGCTTAGAGATGCCAACATTATTATGATCAAATCAAAATGTCATTCCTATTAAAAGACTATCACACAGTTCTACATATCTCCTCTTGGCATTACAGGATCTATTGTAAAGATACTATTCCTGGATGACAAATTCAACTACTGAAATTCCTCATTTCCAACTACATTACAGGGCCAGAGAAGAAAAACTGATAAAAAAAGAACCACTGTGGGCTATATTTCTCTCCTTCAATCCTTCCTGACCTCCATTCTCCACAGGAGACTGTATCAGCTTGGGAGGTAATATGGCAAGAAATAGATACAACTGATACTAGGATATCACTGAAACATACTATTTAGATAAAAACAGGAGCATTTATCAGAGTTTCCCACTCAATTAAAAATAATTTAAAGTCCAATTTTTGATACAAATATAACATCTACTGAAATAGTTTTCTTTTAAATTATAACTGAGAATTCAAACTAAGATCAATAAAGTACATTTACTGTCTAGGAATCAATGATTTAAAATAATCACCTTCCGTCCATCAGTTCGGAGAAGGCAATGGCACCCCACTCCAGTACTCTTGCCTGGAAAATCCCATGGACGGAGAAGCCTGGTAGGCTGCAGTCCATGGGGTCGCTAAAAGTCGGACACGATTGAGCGACTTCACTTTCACTTTTCACTTTCATGCATTGGAGAAGGCAATGGCAACCCACTCCAGTGTTCTTGCCTGGAGAATCCCAGGGGTGAGGGAGCCTGGTGGGCTGCCATCTGTGGGGTCGCACAGAGTCGGAGACGACTGAAGCGACTCAGCAGCAGCAGCATCCTTCAGTTCAACAGTTATAAAACAGGTATTCTAACTGGTAAATCATTTTTATAAACTAATTAATGTGATAGGTAGCAACTTTAGTGAAATATCTATAAATAAAAGCAGTATAAAGGGCTGCCAATCCATAAACAACAAATAAAACATAATAAAGACAGTGAAATAAATACAAAATCTGCAACTCTCAACTTTTATGAGGAGAAGGAAATGGCACCCCACTCCAGTGCTCTTGCCTGGAAAATCCCATAGACAGAGGAGCCTGGCAGGCTACAGTCCATGGGGTTGCAAAGAGTCGGACACGACTGAGAAACTTCACTTTAAACTCAAGAATTCACAGAGAACATCTATAAATCATCTAATCTAATCATCTAACGAGTTACCCTCATTCCTATCTTGTTTTGTTGACTCCATAAGCTCACTTCCTACTGGCAGGTTACTGGTCCCAGGCTTTAAAGAGTGATGAGGGATGAAATAAGAGGAACGCTTGGTATATAAAGACTCAGTGACAGTCACTCAGTCCTGCCTGACTCTTTGTGATCCCATAGACTGTACAGTCCATGGAATTCTCCAGAGCAGTATCCTGGAGTGGATAGCCTATTCCTTCTCCAGTGGATCTTACCAACCCAGGAATCGAACCAGGGTCTCCTGCATGGCAGGTAGATTCTTTTTTCTAATTAATTTATTTTTTAATTGAAGGACAATTGTGTTGTTTTCTGTCAAACCTCAACATGAATCAGCCATAGGTATGCATATAATCCCTTCCTCTTGAACCTCTCTCCCATCTCCCTCCCCATCCCACACCTCTAGGTTGATACAGAGCCCCTGTTTGAGTTTCCTAAGACATATAGCTGCAGGCAGATTCTTTATCAACTGAGCTATTAGGAAAGCCTGAAGTTTTATTTGTTTGCCTGTGCTGGGTCTTAGTTGTCATGTGGGATCTAGTTCCCTGACCAGGAATCAAACCCCGGCCCTCTGCATTGGGAGCACAGAGTCTTAACCACTGGACCACAAGGGAAGTCCTGTAAAGGCTGAAAGGTATCCCAAACATGGCTTACTGCAACTACATAAGGAAGGTGGAATATAGCTCTGCAGAAGAGATGCAATCGGAAAGCCGAGGTGTGGGGCAGTACAAAGAGATACAGGTCTTAGGAATTCACCTCTACTATATGCAAGATACTACAAGAGATCTTTAGCTAATTTCTTTTAACAACTTATAAGATGTATTTCCCTTCCTGAAAGAGTGTGTGATCTATAACTGAAAGTTTTAAGGAAGTATGCCGAAAGAGACTATAATTAGTAAAGTACAATAAAGCCAATATGCTCCCAAGGCTGGCTCCCAACCTTGGCTACACATTGGGATCTCCTAGTGAACTTTAAGATATAGCCTGATACCTAGGTTCCTGCCACAGGGAATGTAACTAGATAGGCATGGGTTTTAAAAAATCTCCCTCTGTAATTGTGATGTACAGCCATGGTTGAGGAATCAGGAGAGGGATGAATTATAGGTGAGAATGTGAAGTGAATGCTGAGCTCATGAACATCAGACTCCATAGTCATTTATTACTTTACATGCAGTGGGAAACCATTCAAGGATTTTTTAACATGAGAATTCCAAAACAGATTAGTGCCTTAAAACAATTCCTGTAATAGGAAAATGTAAAGTACTAAAATCCCAGTAAACAAAGAAGGCAGTAGCAAGAGGAGAAAGGAAAGCAAAGTTGAGAGAAGATTCCAGAAAGTAAAGTTCAGCCATTGTTGGTGACTGCTTAAAAATAAGGGTGAGTCGAAGAAAGGAATGAATGGTTTTAAAAGAAGAGCAGAGAAGTGAATGAGACCAAAAAAAAAAAAAAAAAAGTGGGGTTGGGTATAGAATAGAATGAAAGGGAGAAGCTGGTAGATGAAGCAGAAGCCACAGGGCTGAGGATGGAGGAAATGATCTGCACAAGAGCCGCAGTGTCCTAAGCCTGCCCTGCTCAAGTGGATCCCACGAGTGTGGTACCCATGTGGTCCTTTACCTTATAGTTACTCCTGGGTCTGACAAGGTTGCTATTCCCAGTTTACATACAGGACACAAGGCTCAGGGACTACAAGGAACTTTCTCAGATCACTGGATTGTGCTAGGATACAAAGCCACAGCTCCAGAGAGCAAGCAGTTATCCCTATGAAGAGGAAAAGTGACATGAAAATACCCATTCCCACTCTTTTTGTTTCCATCCTTATTTCAATTATATCTGAACCTGACAGCAATTACAAACAAATAAAGCAAAGAAACATTTGATGTCATAGCTAGTAACGCCTGACTAATCATTCAAAACTGCATAATTATTATAAGATCACCCATCTCCACTCTTATTCAAGCAGAATGTGCTAATTATCAAAGAGGCCATCTGCAGTCCTAAACTCAGTCTCTCTCTTTTTTTTTTTTAACCTAGGGGTAGATCTTGCCATGTGGCTCTCAGGGCTTTGGTTCACTCTGTATATTTAAAAACAAAAAACAACAAAGAATCTGATAAAATGATTTACAAGAGGCCTTCAATTGAAAAATGACTGATTTTTATGTACTGATTATTAAAGAAATTATTGAAGAAATTCACCCTACTTACATGTGAAATATAGTGAGTTTACAAATGAAATTAAAAAGCTGAATTGGTGGCATTTTTAGCTAACATCTTCTAAAAGGTTTGAGTTACTGTGTTTTAAAAAGGAAAATAACTACATGCAGAATTTTAAGCAAACAATATTTCAGAGAAAAAGACAGTACAAAGGAAATGTATTTTAAAAAGAAAAATACAGTATTTCAACATAAAATACTTCAACCTAAAGTACTTCAACCTAAACAAATACATTTTTGTGAAAGGCAGACCTCTACAAAATTTAGTAATTTTGTACCAGCCATTTATTTTCAAAAAATAGACAAAATTTAATTCTACTTCTTTCCAAAATTGATGATTTACCCAAGAACACAGCTTTGAATTCCAAGGTTATGTTTCTTCAATGAGAAGATAATTATAATTATTTATGTGGAATATTCATTATCTCGGCTACACAAACAAAAGTCCAAGTGACTAGGAGGCCAGTCCCTGCCAGCACAAAGAAGTCAGGAAAAACATTGCTTTGCCATATGTTCGGATACTGGCAAAAGGAGCTTTCCTTGTCGGTACTGTCTAATAGGAAGGACTTTTCACTACTTCCCTGACAGACGTTGTTGCAGCCCTTGAAGCACAAATAATTAATTTCCAATTTTGAGGTTTTAGCTAACCAATTATCATTTAGACTGCATGCACCTTATTGTTTTTCTTTATTCCATTGCATTTGTATTTATTAAATAGTCTATGCAGCAACCAACAAAAAGGTAAAAGCTAAAATTCCCTTCTTAACTGATTTAACATAAATTAAGCATTCATCTGGAGATATCTGATCACTTGAGCTGTCTCTTTTAGTCATCACTGTGGACCATTCAGTATTTGGCTCTGATGTGAGAAGTTCAAATGCATCGTCTTGCACTTTCCCTTAACTAACAGTCACAATCATTACCTAAAAAGTGGTAAAATCCCTTCTATACTTTGGAGCTAAGAATTAGAGCAATGCAAATAAAAACTGACTTTTAGAGACACTGATACTCACAGCAAACTTAATGATAAAAAATTTAATACACCAAAAGATATATAGTGTCCATGGCCAATAACCTATGATGTATGAGTATGTTTGGAAGAAAGTGGTAACAAGAAACAAATCACTTAAAGCCTTTGGAGATAAGAAGGTTATTTTGGGGACTTCCCTGTTGGTCCAGCAGTTAAGACTCTGTGCTCCCAATGCAAGGGGTTTGGGATTCAATCCCTGGTCAGGGAACTAAGATCCCACATACCACAGCTAAACCCATACAGCTAAGCCCATGTGCTGCAACAAAGACTCAGCGCAGCCAAATAAGTTATAAATTAAAAAAAAAAAAAGAAAGGAAAGTTATCTTTTGAGTCATAATTCCCCAGGGGTGGGGGTATCATCCAAACTTCTCAGCTTTCCCTGAAAATTCCATGACTCCAGTTTAGGAAAACTGAGAGTAGTGAGTTAGGTACATATGGCCACAAAGCAAGGATTTTTGTCGTTATTACAATCCAAGGAATTAAAATCCAGAAAGAAAATTTCTTCTCTTCTAAATTGATCAGAAGAGCTGCAACATGGTTTCATTAAGAAGTAAACATGATGATTTAGCTAGCAAGGTGTGTAAAAATGATCACTGTCAAAACTTTTCTATTACAATTACTCAAAACTTTCTATATGCTGTGCTATGATTATTACTATCATTATCATATTTTGATTAATGGTATGGACATCCCAGGGACGGTGGAGCCTGGTGGGCTGCCGTCTATGGGGTCGCACAGGGTTGGACACAACTGAAGCGACTTAGAAGCAGCAGCAGCATGGACACCTAGATCAGCAATCTAAAATCCCAAATCATTCTCTTATCCAGTAATCAACTTAGACTGGCTTTCCAATCCACTTCTGCCCCCTTTCCTACTGGGCTCCTGATTTACTAGCTCAGGAAATGACTTTTGGTGTCTAGACCAGGAACTGCAGGTAGAGAATGACAACCCACTCCACTATTCTTGCCTGGAGAACTCCACGAACAGAGGGGCCTGGTGGGCTACCGTCCATGGGGTCGCAAACAGTTGGACATGACTGAGCCACTAACACTTTAAAATTACATTGCCAAATCTATTTTTGATGATGGCTAATCTAGAATGTAAAGCCTTTATTTGGGTTGACAAGGAAGAGTACTTTTCTAAGTTGGCACTGTCTCCTCTGAACTCAAAAATATATGAGGTGACACGTGTACTGACTTAGACTCTGGCTTAGACTATAGAAACAGCATTTTATTTATCATTTTATCATTAATTTCTCTCTGTTCCAACCCTCCCTCAAATGACTAAAATAACCTTCCTTAAAAGTGATCACCATATGAACTTATGATTTATAAATGTCTACCAGATTCTTAAGCCTATATGATAAAATTTTAAACTCCTTAATTTATTATACATAAATTTTCTTCATCTAATTCCAATTTACTAACCACAACCCACTTTGTCTCTCACCATCCAACACAGGCTGATCACAAAGAGCTTTTCAGCTTTCCCTGAAAATTCTGTAAAACTCATGACTCATTAATTCCCCATGAGAACCTAAGCTTTCCTCAGGCAAAGACTGAGCTTGTCTTTTTACTGCTATATCACAAGGACCTAGAATTGTTCCAAGTAGAGAATAAATGGACTATAATTTCCAAGTACAGAATAAATGGACTATAATTTCTGAGTAGATTAATAAATTCAGGACTTAATAAATGAATATTACCTGTTTTCTCCCTACAATGAATTTCTTCAACTGGCAAACTCCTATTTACCCTTTAAAGTCTGTCTCAAATGTCCAGTGCCCATGAAGCTTTCCCTGACTCCTTACGGCTATGGTACTCACCGATTTCCCTGTGCCTCTACTCCCTTTGTTCATTCTTCCTTTTAGCATTTAATATACTATTTGGGCTTTTTAATTTTATTAATAATTTATATATATAGTTAAGATGTTCAGATCTTAAGTATGACGTTCAATTAGTTAAGAAAAAGGTATCAAACAATAAACATTTTAATCAGCCTAGAGAATTTTCTCATAATCCTTCTTAGTCAATCCTTTCAAAGCAATGACTAATGATTTCAATCATTAGATGCTAATATTTTGCCCATTCCAAATGTTTATATAAGTGGGATCTTACACTATGTTCTTCTGTATTTGATTGTGTCTCATTTCTTTCATTTAGAATAATAATTTAGGGATCCGTTCATGGTGCTATATGCATGAGTAGTTACTTCTTTTTATTTATGAATCATATCGCACTGCATGGCTAACTTACATTTTGTCCATTTTCCAGTTGATGGGCATCCAGATTGATTACAGCTTGGCACTATTTTGAGAAAAGATGCTATGTTGTATTTTGAATGATTTTTTTAAATTAATTATTTTACTTTATAATATTGTATTGGTTTTGCCATACATTGACTTGAATCTGCCATGAGTGTACATGTGTTCACCATCCTGAGCCCCTCCTCCCACCTCCCTCCCCATCCCATCCCTCTGGGTCATCCCAGTGCACCACCCCCGAGCACCCTGTATCATGCATCAAACCTGGACTGGCGATTCATTTCACATATGATATTTTACATGTTTCAATGCCATTCTCCCATATCATCCCATCCTCGCCCCTTTCCCACAGAGTCCAAAAGACTGTTCTATACATCTGTGTCTCTTTTGCTATCTCGCATACAGGGTTATCGTTGTCTTCTAAATTCCATATATATGTGTTAGGATACAGTATTGGTGTTTTTCTTTCTGGCTTACTTCACTCTGTATAATAGGCTCCAGTTTCATCCACCTCATTAGAACTGATTCAAATGTATTCTTTTTAATGGCTAAGTAATATTCCATTGTGTATATGTACCACAGCTTTCTTATCCATTCATCTGCTGATGGACATCTAGGTTGCTGGCTATTATAAACAGTGCTGTGATGAACATTGGGGTACATGTATCTCTTTTGATTCTGGTTTCCTCAGTGTGTATGCCCAGCAGTGGGATTGCTGGGTCATATGGCAGTTCTATTTCCAGTTTTTTGAGGAATCTCCACACTGTTCTCCATAGTGGCTATACTAGTTTGCATTTCTACCAACAGTGTAAGAGGGTTCCCTTTCCTCCACAACCTCTCCAATCACTAGAAAGACTTAAATCTGCACACTACATCCAGAGAAGAGGCTTGGTGACAATTATTTAGAAATTTTAATACTTCTCAAATTATTATAGCCCATGGCATCTATTACTTGATCAGTCAAGTTGCAATTAGAGTATAAATTGTATTTCTGTAACCTGGACAAATTTGTAGAATCTCTTTGTTAAACAACTGGCTCATGCTATAGGTATTGGGAAGTAATACCACATTTGCCTCTTTAAGGCAAGCTACCATATTCCACCATATACTTCCTAAGTTTCCTTGCAGAATTCCTCTACATTTCCCTGAGCTTTGGCTTCCTTATCTGAAACACGAAGGTAATTATAGCACACACCTGTTTAGCTTAACTTTAGAATTATTTGAACTTCACATGAAATTTAAAAAGCATTCCACCAATGTTAGTTGTTACTTCACTGTAGATAATATATGTGCTACACATATCTGACTAGGCTTTCACAAAAATAGTTTGGGGGATAGTTCAATAAAATACACAGGAAAAAGTAAAAGGTATCCAGAAATGCCAACACAATATTAAAGGAGAGCAAAATCAGAGAACTGACACTACCTGACTTAAGGATTATTATAAAGCAATAGTGATCAAAGCAGACAAACAGTACAAAGGAACAGAATATAAAGTGTAGAAATAAACCCACATAAATATAGTCGACTGGTCTTTGACAAAGTGCCAAAAGTAATACTATGGAGAAAAAAAAGTCTTTTCAACTAATGGTTTTGGAATAACTGGACATTTATATGATTTTAAAAAAGAATCTAGACACAGAACTTATATTCTTTACAAAAATTAACTCATACACTTAAGTGTGAAACTCAAAACTATATTCTTGGAAGATAATAAAGGGGGAAAAAAAAAACTAGATGACCCTAGGCATGGCACTGACTACACTAAGGGTAACAAATAATTCATAAGGTAGGCTTCACGAAATTAAAAAATGCTGCTTTGGGAAAGACACTATCAAGAGCTTGAAAAGACAAGTCATAGATGGGAAGAAAATATTTGCAAAACATATCTGATAAAAGATCCAAATATTCAAAGAACTCTTAAAATCCAACAATGAGAAAACCAACAACCTGAAATGGGAAAAAGACCTGAATAGATAGTTCACTGAATAAGATATATAGATGGAAAGCAAGTATATGCCATTAGGAAAATGCAAACTAAAATGATAAGATATCTCTAGATACTTATCGGAATGGCAAAATCTAGAACAATGGCAATGCCAAGTGCTGGTCAGGTTGTGGAGCAACAGGAGCTCTCATTTATTGCAGATAGGGATGCAAAATGGTACACTTTGGAAAACCTTTTGGTCATTTCTTACAAAACTAAGCATATTCTTACCATATGATTCAGTAATTACGCTCCTTGTTATTTATTCAAAGGAGCTGAATACTAATGTCCATATAAAAACCTGTACATGTTTACAACAGTTTTGTTCATAATTGTCAAAACTTGGAAACAACCAAGATATCCTTTAGCAGGTGAATGGACAATAAGTTGTGGTATATCCAGCACTAAAATGAATGGGCTGTCAAACCATGAAAAGACAAAAAGGAATCTTAAAATGCATACTACTAATGAAATAAGCCAATCTAACAAGGCCGTGCACTTTACTACATAAACTATATGACATTCTGGAAAAGGCAAAACTATGGAGACAGTAAAAGGATCAGTGGTTGCCATGGTTTCAAAGGGATGAAGGGACAAATAGGCAAAGCAAAGAGAATTTTTAGGGTGGAGAAGCTATTCTTTAGAGTATCGTAATGATGGATATGGGCTTTTCAGGTGGTGCTAGTAGTAAAGAATCTGCCTGCCAATGAAGGAGATGTAAAAGATGCAAGTTTGACCCCTGGTTTGGGAAGATCCCATGGAGGAGGGCATGGCAACCCACTTTAGTATTCTTGCCTGGAGAATCCCATGGACAGAGGAGCCTGGCAGACAACAGCCCAAAGCATTCAGAGTCAGACACGACTAAAGCAACTTAGCACACACATGATGGATATATATGTTTGTCAAAACCCATAACATGTATACCAAGAGTGAATCCTAATGTAAACTATGAACTCTGAATAATACTGATGTGTTAATGCAGGTTCAACAATTGTAACATATGCACTACTTTGTTGTGGAATGGTGATACTATCAGAGGCTGGACATGTGTGAGGACAAGGGGCATATGGGAAATTGCTGTATATTTTGCTCAATATTGCCATGAACTTAAAACTTATCTAAAATAATTTAAAATATATTTTAAATACTTTTTAATTTTATTAAACATATAAAATTTAAATCCTTTTGAGAGTGAGTGGGAAGTTATTCAAGGAGACCAAAGCCAGTTCAAGACATTTTTTGCAAAGTAATTTTGGCCAATTAAAAATCAATTGAAAATTCACAGAAAATTAAAATATAACAAAAATCTATTATATTTATTTTAACCACATGCATGCTAAGTCGCTTCAGTCATGCCCAACTCTTTACAACTCTATAGACAGTAGCCTGCCAGGCTCTTCCATTCATGGGATTCTCCAGGCAAGATACTGGAATGAGTTGCCATTCCCTCCTCCAGGGGACTTTCCCAACCCAGGGATCAAACCTGTCTTTTCTATCTCCTGAATTGACAGGTGGGTTCTTAACCACTAGTGCCATTTTCAGTTCTGTTCATTTCAGTTGCTCAGTCATGTCTGACTCTTTATGACCTCATGGACTGCAGCACGCCAGACTTCCCTGTCCATCACCAGCTCCCAAAGCTTACTCAAACTCATGTCCATTGAGTTGGTGAAACCATCCAACCATCTCATCCTCTGTCATCCCCTTCTCTTCCTGCCTTCAATCCTTCCCAGCATCAGGGTCTTTTCAAATGAGTCAGTTCTTTGCAAAAGAATTGATGGCCAAAGTATTGAAGTTTCAGCTTCAGCATCAGTCCTTCCAATGAATATTCAGAACGTCCTTTAGGATGAATTGGTTGGATCTCTGTGCTGTCCATGGAACTCTCAAGAGTCTTCTCCAACCCCACAGTTCAAAAGCATCAGTTCTTCAGCACTCAGCTTTCTTTATAGCCCAACTCTCACATCCATACCTGACTACTGGAAAAACCATAGCTTTGACTAGATGGACCATTGCTGGCAAAGTAATGTCTCTGCTTTTTAATATGCTGTCTAGGTTGGTCATAACTTTTCTTCCAAGGAGCGAGTGTCTTTTGATTTCATGGCTGCAGTCACCATTTGTGGTGATTTTGGAGACCACAGCCTTGTCTAACTCAATGAAACTATGAGCCATGCCATGTAGGGCTGCCCAAGAAGGACGAGTCATGGTGGAGAGTTCTGACAAAACGTGGTCCACTGGAGAAGGGAATAGCAAACCACTTCAGTATTCTTGCCTAACCCCATGAACAGTATAAAAAGGCAAAAAGATAGGGCACTGAAAGATGAACTTCTCAGGTCCACAGGTGCCGAATATGCCACTGGAGATCAGCTGAGAAGTAACTCCAGGAAGAATGAAGAGATGGAGCCAAAGCAAAAACAAACCCAGTTGTTGATGTGACTGGTGATAGAAGCAAGGTCTGATGTTATGAAAAGCAATATTGCATAGCAACCTGGAATGTTAGGTCCATGAATGAAGGCAAATTGGAAATGGTCAAACAGGAGTGCCACTTTAACTATACATATTTCTAAAAATATTTCTTCATATTTTTAGAACAATTCATATTGAACAATAAAACTTGCCAAGGTTATGAAACATTCACTTCTATTATTCTTTTATGAAAAGAAACTTTCCACCAAGGTAAATTTCCAGGGTCATGTGAACAACAACTTAAAACAGAAATGAACACCTAAAAACAGGCCTCTCAAAAAAAGGTTAACACATACAAAGAAAGGATGGGGTAGGAAACAAAAAAAAAAAAACCTGCCCAGTTGTAAAGAGGGTGACAAGGTAACTTGGTTTATTTTCATTTGTCCTTGTTTAGGGAATCTGGGGAAAACATTGAGGGAAACTTAGTTAGAGCTATTAGTCCTAACTAATAATTGACTAACTAGAGCTATTATTCCTCAGATTTAAGAAATACAAGGAATCCCCAAAAATCCAGTCTTGAGTATGTTGTAGTAAAACTGCAAATAACCACAGACTGATGTATCAACAAGCAGCCAGAAAGAGAGGACAGGTCATTCTTAAGGACCAACTCTGTATCTGACCACAAACTTCTCAACAGTCACAAAGTCAGAAGACAATAGAGTAACAGCTTCATGATTCTATGGGCAAATACATATTAATTCAGAATTGTATAATCAATTAAATCATCATTGAAGAATGAGAATTTTTAGACAAAAACCAAAAGCATTTACTACTCTTTATTCAGAGAATTTAAATTACTTTAAATGCAAGAAAATTGCTAGATGATGCTAGAAAAGAAATATTCAAATTAGAAGTATAATTATATATAACATGCTTTTAGCCATTTTTCCCAAAGCACTTTTTAATAAATAAGTCACATTCTTAAGGAGTCAACAGTCAATAATAATTACTCCCTATTTTTAAAGGGAAAGAGAAGCATAGAACAGTTAAAAGAAATATGCCCACAAAAGAGCTAGTTTAGCTCCTATGGCTAGGAAACAACTGAACTGTTTTGCTACCATGATATTTAGTCTATAGTTTTAGAATGCATATGCACTTAACTTCTTTGGGATATATATATAACCAAGGGCAGAGTTGCTTATTAATGAGTATATTTACATAGACATTTCACTATTTTTAATATTTATGAAATAATCACAAGTTTCTAAAATCCTAGGGTCACAAAATGAGATGAGCTAGTCTTTACAATTCCTTTAACTTGGATATCACCGTCCGCATACACTGATATTCTGTGCTGTGCCTTTGCTTAATTCTATAACGTCATGAATGTAAATTCAAACTATTATGTGAAAATAAGCTTATATCTGTCGATAGCTTAAAATGTACCCCAGGCTGTGCATAACACTTTACATGTATTATATCTTTTAATCTTGCTCTTAATCATGTCATTCCCATTTCACAGATAAGGAAGCTGAGGCTCATGATCACATATATAGGAAATGGAAAGCACTGCACGAGATAAAATAATGAATATGGCACAGCCTGGAGGTTATATCAGTAGGAAATAAGGTAGCCTCTGGAAATAACAATTAGCCTCATTTAATAGCACATAATGAATCGCAATGTTTATGAAATATTAACTGTGCTAAATATAGACTCTATATTGTAATAAAGAGACCTAAAATTGTTGTAGCTTAAGTGAGACAGAAACATATTTGTCTCTCCTCTGAAGTCTAGTATATTCCTCTCTCCTCTAAAGTCTAGTGGGTCAGAACCAGCCTGGTAGCTTTGCCATCAGAAGCATGTGACTTCTGAGGAGTCTCCAGACATCTCTATTTCCCATCCAGAAATAAACATGAAAAGGAGAAAGTATAGTAAATAAGTCACATTCAGCACAACTGCTTATGTCTCATCAGTCTAAAATCAATCAGAGGACCACATTTAGAGTAAAAGAAAGCAATAAAATGTAGTCAATAGATTGGTCAAAAGCACTCAGGTGTCCAGGTGAAATTTCAGATGGTTCTATTTCTAAAAGGAAGAAAATTATAAATACGAAGGACAAGAGGAAGTTTCTGCCTGATTTACTAATTTATTTTAATGGAAACAGGAGACCTGTGCAAAATCCCATTCCATTATGCTTGTGGGATGTAACAAGGATGGCCTGGAAAAGTAAGTCACAATCCAACTGGGAGAGGCTTGAATGCCAATCTAGAGTAACCTATTAGAGAAGCCTTTTTTCAGTAAATAATTTTATTGAACTATAACAGTAAAAAAAAATGCATAAAACATAAATGTACACCCTGATGAATTTATACAAATTAAACAGACCCATGTAAGGATCATTCAGATTAATATAAGAGGGGCAACATAAGCACAAGTTTCCGCATACCTCTTCCCAATCATTAACTTTGCTCTCCTCCCCAAAGATAACCACTAACTTGTCAACACAGATTAAGGCTGCCTATCTTCTTGTCCCATGATGCTTGTGGGCTTCATACATGTTACAGTGTGTGGCAGTATTTTTATCTACTATTGCTACACAGCATTTCATTACAGAACATGCCATTATTTACTTAATCATTGTCCTGAAGATAAACATATGTGTTGTTTCCAGTTTTTAGCTATTAAAAATTATACTGCTATCACTTTCCTTAATGTTTTTGTTTTGGTTCACCCACCATTCATTTCTTTTTGATATATACCTAAGGAATAGAGTTTTTTCATGGATATGTTCATATGTTCAACTTCTGAAGATCATATCAAGCAACTATAGTAATTTATTATCTCTCTAGAGTATCTGAGCATTATTCTTGTTCTGTAATCTCACCGACACTTGGGAATGTCATTCTTTTTCATTGTAGCCACTCTGGTGGGTATAACTTTCATTTCTCTAATGACTCTCTAGTGTTTTTTCCATTCTGTCATGACTAACGAGACTAAACATCCTTGCTTTCATTTTTTGGCTACCTGGAGAGCCATTTTTGTTGAGTATCTTTTCCAGTCTCTTGTTCAATTTTTTTATTGGGTGGTCTTTCTATAGTTCTCTATATAATCTAAATATGAATCAATTGCCAGTTTGTAACTGACTTCTCAGAGAACAGCTTTTAAATTTTTTGAATGAAAGAGTGACATGAATAGCTGAGAAAATTAATACGCCATGAAAATGAAAAAGTCAAGCAGAGAGATTTTGAAAGACATTGTATAAATTTCTGGAGAAATGGAATGAGGGCTTAATTTAGACAAAGAGCAATAATAATAGAAAAGAAAGGAAAATGGTGAAAAAAATACTGTATAAAGGATTAATTCATCCATTTATTTATTCAATACTGAGAAACTTTGATAACTGAATTGGAAAATTACAGAATATAGGCCATCCATGAAGGATAGGGATTACTTCATAAAACAAGGCAATCAATATTGGCAGATGAGAACTTAGGAAAATGAAAGTTTATAATTACTGAGGCATCTTTAATATGGAATCAGCAAGACAAAAAGAAAAAGTCATGATGTAGCACAAGAGAAACTTAACGACATTCTATCATCCTTGCCACCATTTAAACTCCATGGTCCTTGTTTTGCAGGTCACTCAAAAAATAAAAAAATGAATAGCAAAACACAGCCTTAAAAAATCATAGTGGAAGAGAAAACTCTTTTCTCCAGGTCAGTGTTTCCCAGAAAAGATATTTGAGGGGCAGCAATCTGAAGATGCCTGTCTATTAAAACATTTCCCATTTCTTCCCACCATAAAGCTCAGCCACAATGCCCTTCCTCTTCTGATTCTTAGACTTATTAGTAAAAGTTAAAAGTAAAGGCTTCAGAACTTCCCTCAATGTAAAGTGAAAGTCGCTTAGTCCTTTACGATGCTTTGTGACCCCAAGGACCATACCCTGCCAGGCTCCTCTGTCCATGGGGTTCTCCAGCCGAGAATACTGGAGGAGGTTGCCATGCCTCCTCCAGGGGATCTTCCCAACCCAGGGATAAAACCTCGGTCTCCTGCATTGCAGGCAGATTCTTTACTGTCTGAGCCACAGGGAAATTGAAGGCTGCAGAACTTCCCTCAATGTTTACATTCAAATGTTCATCAGAGTGAGATCTCAAGTCTTCTATCATCATCAGCATCAATATCATCATCTAAGCACACTGACCACTTATCATTTACTGGGTATTACATATATGTTTTAGTTAAGCCCTCTAAACCCATGCAAATAAGTCTTATTACTATGATTCCCATCATATAGCTGGAAAAGATAAAACGGAAAGGTTAAGCAATTTGTCCAAAGTGACTCAGCTGGTAAGTCATGGAGCTTGGATATGAGCCTAGGCAGTTTAACTCTAGAACCTGCTTTCTTACCTATTATCTTTCCCTCTTATCTAAATACTTCCTGTCAGCTATCATGTCAGAAGAAGACCTTATTCTTTTAGGTTGTAGGGGTCAGGACCTGTGTATGGGAAGCCCCTTATGGCACAGCACACTCTAAGGGCAGAAATGGGATTGAGATCTAATCTGAATGATAAAAAAGACCACTGAAAATATCTCATATTTGTTTGCTTACCTCCCCCTCAATATCCACACCCCCACTATCACTAATGTGGATCATTTCCATTGACTTTCGTTTCCTCTCCACCTCCAAACTGTCACCCCCTCCAATTCATTCCCCACCCCACAGCCAGAATGGTCTTTTCAAATTCTAAAACAGTTCATGCCACTCTTCTCAAAACCATTCAGCAGCTTCCCACTGCACTTAAGATAAAATTCAAAGTCTTCATCAGGACCTACAAAGCCCTGCAAAATCTGTGCCCTGCCTCCCTTTCCACTCTCATTGCACCCCACCTTCTACTATGCACATTGGATTTTATGCAAGTTCTTGAACACAACAAGCACTTCTCCACCTCTGGATCAGTGTGAGACTCTGCTCTCTGGCCTGTTCTTTCTCCAGCAACCTAAATGTTCAGCTTCTTCTCATCCCTCTTAGCCTTTTAACACAAAGAAACTTTGCTTTGATCATCCCATCTAAAGTGCTCTCCCCACCTTATTCTTTGTCATAACAGCGCCCTCACTTACTTTTGTAGCGGACTTTCTCAAAAACTGTCATTTGATTACTCAGTAGTATAGCCGTATGCCTTTCCCACTTGAATTAAGCTTCATGATAGTGTCAGCCTGGCACATGCTAAACACCAGTAAGAAATCTGATTAGATGAATGTAAGAACCGTGAGACCCATTTACTGATCCTCATCTCTGGTAACTTGGTGGATAGTAGGGTCACTCACTGAGACATGAAATACAGTAGGAAAAGTGAGATTTGGAGAAGAATATAGTTCAGTGAGAGATAAGTTGATTTGAGATGCCTACAGGTAAGACAAGTAGAAATGCCCATGAAGTAGCTAGAAATGGGTGTCTGGGGTTCAGGGAAACACCTCACAAGATAACACAGACTTGGAAGACAAGAGAGTAACGGGACAGATGAAGCTATGGAAGTGAATAGGAAGACTCGGGAAAATATGTCTGAGGGAGAAAGTAAAAGACCAAGAAGTAGCATAAAGGAAGGAACATTACTAATAATAGAAAAGGAAAAAAATGAGAAAGAGCCTTCAAAGTGGTCAGAGAAGCCCCAGGAGAAAATGGGGAGAGATTTTCAAGGAAGATAATAGGGTCTATCAGAAAGGTCAAATACTTAGGAGACAGTAAGTAGGAAGATGAAAGAGGGAATGAGATCTATTGTTGAGGAAACCCTGGTGACCTTTGGGAGAGGCTGCAACCAAGCAGATTTGTACACTAAAGACACAAGTTTGGTGTTTTTTCAATTCATAGCTTTAGCTAGGGCTTGGACTATATAAAAATCTTGCCCAGTGATTTTGAAAGCTCTGTGACACAGGAAGTGTGACAAAATGCAATTATTAAGTATCTTACCTATCAGCTTTAGGAAAGAAATAGTTACCCTTCATTGTTTGGATTTTCTAAAGAGGTACTATTAGAGTCAGCTGAAAAGCCTGGTCCATTCAAAACTATAGGACTATGTAAGGAAACTCATGATTATCAGTGGCAAAAGCTACCAGGGTGCTTTCAGAGAATGAAAGCTGCATGATATACACATTAAACAGGAAAGAAATTTGAGAGGCAAGAGGTTGTGACCAACAGCAGTTCACAGAGGCTGCCAGGGTATGGTTGGCAATTCAAGATCACAGATGCCTCAACTTGCTCTAATCTGAGTCCTTCTTGCTAAGAGCATTCATGCTGGTCGTCAGTAGAGATGCAACCATGCACTAAATTTTGAACCTGAGCAGAGGATAAGTATTCTAGGATATTTAATGTACCTCCTCCCTCTAGTTCAAAGGCAGACCCATGCTAAAATAACCCCCCTTGCAAAGCCAAAAACTGATCTCAAATGTGGATGGAATAAAGCCCAGAAAAGAGAGATGTGAGCACTGGATTGGCATGAAGAACTGGCAAAAAACAAGGAGGGTCTACTGAATGGTTCTCTCTTTCTCTCATATATCCCAGGCTCTTCTGACACATAATTACTCCACTCATTTGCCCAAAAGTAGTTAATTTCAGTAAAAGTACATTCCTGTAAATATTATCCATAGCCTATAAGTGAAGACTGGAAATATCACATATCTACTGTAATTTAAAATAAAAACAACTTGAAGTCTCTTTTCGTTGATAATTAGATTTGGCCTAGAGCAGTGTTCTGCTCAACTGAATAAGCTGTTAAGTAGAGGTGTGGGGCAGACACAGGAAGTATCAGGGAGTCGTTTTCTTTTTCTTCCCCCAAACTAGTTATTGTGGAAGGTATTGAGATTATTAAAAAAAAAAAAAAAAAAATTCTGGGCGGAAAGCTGAATAAAGAAAGACATAGTGAGGAACCAGGGACGAATTTTGGACGTCTGCCCTGTTTGTGGGAGGCGAGCTGTGGCAGCTACTGGATTAGAGTCCTGATAGAGACGCTAGGGCAAAGGAGGGCTCTGGTTTCTGTTTCTTTTATTTAGGCAGAAGCAGCTGCAGCAGCTGGTACAGGTGAGGGTGCCCTGACGGTCTCCATGGCAACACTAGAAGGGTGGAGGTGAGAAAAGCTCTCTCCATCCAGCAAACCTCCGCCACCTCTCTGCAGACCTCGCCCAGGCTCTCGACTGGTGCTCCAACCACAAGCACAGTCAGCTTTTTCCTCTCCTGCGTCCATCTCCAACAGCACGGTTGCCTTGGCAACGGGTGGGGAGGGAGGAAGGCCAAGGCCCTTTTCCCTCTGGCGTTCGCAGCCCGTGTGCCCAGAGTGTGAGGGCTCAGGGGAGGTCTGAGTCCTCCCTCAGCGCGGCTCGGCCGCGCGGGGCACTCAGCACTAAAGCACAAGACAAAGCAGGCTGGAGACTCCAGCCACCACCCAGCAGCCGCCAGGGTAGAGGCTCAACAGCCTGGCCCTAGGAAGGCATCTCTCTCCTCTGTCCTCCGGGAAGGAGGTGCAGTCCTGCTGGGGTTGTGCCTGAGGTTGGACCTTCCATAGGTCCAAGGGTCTGAAAAAAGCTTGCCCCATCCGAGCCCATACCAACACCAGCATGGAAGCACGGTGGAGGCTAACTTCCAGCAAGATCCCCTCCAGTCCCAGCCAGCTTAGTGATACTCTCTGCCAGCCCCGTCCATCCAATTTGGGTTATCTCCAGGACAAGGACACCAAGTCCTCTCTCTTTTCTCTGTTTTTCCTGGCATTTGGGAGCAAAGGGTAGAGGTCCTTGGAGCCTAGGAGAAGGCTGCAGGACCCCAAACTTCCTGCAGGGTCAGGGTCTCCTCCCTCTGCCCAGACATCCCATGGGAGAGGGATGTGGGAAGGGGTCTGGCACCAGCAGTGTCCTACCACCCCCAGTCAGGTAAACTGTGCCCAGGTAAGGCACCCTCGACAGATGACTCAGGACTGCATACAGAAACTAATTTTGCCCAGATCCTAAAAAAACTGAATCAGGTGTTTATTTACTGGAGCAAAACAAGCACAGACAGAGAAGGGCTTCTCTTTTGGGGGCTAGTCAATGGACTCTGTTGCCTTGCATTCGAATGCATCAGAAAGCACCACGATTTTGAAAGAAATAAACATTGTTTACGTACTGACAAAGAAAATGCAAAACAAACAAAAAAAACAACTATGTTTCATTTTCCATTTGAAATTCTGAGGACAGTTTTTCTATAGTTTACAAACCACATCTGTCCTTTTCTTGAGCAGCAATTAATATTTTATTGCTGTAGCCAGGAGTGTTCATAAAGCTGTTATTATCTTTTTGATAAGATGCACAACATTTGAAAATTCTAAGCAATACCTGTGTTGCTGAATATATGCTGTATCATTGATTTTTTAAATATTTATGGAAATACTTGATGAATCAGCTTATTGTTAACTGTTACCTAGCACTTACAGCAAAGGTTATATCTTTAACTGGAGAAAATATGTAGGAAAATGAACAGAATTTATTAAACAGGATTAAGTTTTAATAGTCTGCTTAAGAAATTTGAAAGTGATTTGTTATATATATTATATAAATTAAATATAAATATATATATTTATATATATACATGCTAAGTTGCTTCAGTCGTGTCCAACTCTTTGCGTGTCCAGCTCTTTTCATGTCCAACTCCCTATGGACTATAGCCCCCTAGGCTCCTCTGTCCGTGGGATTTTCCAGCCAAGAGTACTGGAGTGGGTTGCCATGTCCTCCTCCAGGGGATCCTCCCAACCCAGGGATCAAACTCAAGTCTCTCATGTCTCCTGCATTGACAAGTGGGTTCTTTACCATTAGTGCCACCTGGGATATACATAAATTATGTATATATATGCGTGTGTAATTTATTATATATATTTGGACACTAAATAAATTTGGCTACCAAAACATAAAGGATCTTTGAATGAAAATCTTGAGATCAGATATAAACCTTAAAATTCAAACTGAAGTGTTATCTGATTGTTAACCCAGATATGTCCTGTTGCCTTTGCATTGAAATATTCAACTTTACTAGGCAGTAGTTTGAAAGACGATTTAATCATCAATAATTGAATATTTAGTAAAGACAATATTCCTGTAATCACCTTCCAAACTGCCAAACTATTTCAAATATTATAGGCAGAAATGTTTCTATCATCCCTCTAATGTGCTCTTAATGCCAAATTTCTTTTTAAAAAAATAACTTTTGCCTCCATTGATTAAAAGCAAGTGTATATTTCAATTGGGAGACAGATCTGTCTATAAGTCATAGAATGTATACTGATTTATGTTTAATACCTCAGTTTATGCTATCAGGATCCAAAAGGGTTGATAATCGAAGCACCTCACATTACAATGTGAAGTTTAAGTGACTGGGAAATGAGAAGGAAAACTTTTAGCTTTCTGGACAGCTTCTTCTGCCATTTGAAAAGGTTAGCTTAGCTTCTCACCCTTATTATTTCATGGTATTAGAAGCACTCAGCATGTCTGGCACACCTTCAGTTAGGTGTCAGTGTTTGCATATTAAAGTACTGTTCCATTTCCTCAAGGTACTATATATACTGAGACATTAAAGTATAAAACTTGACACTGAACTGCTAACTGAAGCTTTCAAAATGAATGAATATCTGATCATTTAATCTTAGTCTGTACTAGAACTGAGGAAGCTGGGAAAAGCAAAGTATATTAGGAAATGATTTGAAAGAACATGTATCATATACTCAGTATATAATTTTAACTAATAGATGTATGTCTCTAGATAGTAGAACCAAAGGTTATTTTTTTTCTTTCTTTTGTGTTTCTTTCCTTTTCAAGAAATCTAAGCAGATGGCAATTTAATAATAATGAACATAATATATATTTAATATTGATAAATGCCTACACTTTGAAAGCATATCATATGTTCAATTTATTCATTGTGACTGTTAATTTTTCCAATGTTTAAAATCTTCAGGTTGTACTATATACTAGAAAAAAAGCCAAATGAATGAAAATTGATAAAATATATCTTTCCAAGAGTTAGGGAAATTTGACAGGCTTGTAAAATCAACTACAGGACCAGAAAAACTTGTATCTAAGTGTCCAGTTTTCTCACTAAATAACATTATGTTACAAGAAAGTGTTACATTTAAAATGTTCATTAACCTTACACAAGACTATCAAACCCTCAAAGCATCATATCATGGAAAGCTGACCATTTTTATCCACAGCTCTATCAGAATATAATCACATTATAGCTTATCTGAGTAAGTAGATACCAACTAATTTATAAGTTGGAATTAAAATGTTTTACTGAAAGGCATTAATAAAACAATAAAAGGACACAACTTAAAAATAGCTACCGTGTAATTCCCACTTCAACAGGATACGCCACTTGAATTTGAAGTAAATTAACAGATTCTGTCATAGTGAGCAGGGAGGAACAGAAAGATGTTTGTCTTTTACAGAACACAGATTACGCAAAGATTTGTGTATATCCATTTCCCCAAAGTCCATTATCAAAAATCTATCCTTTGAATTTGAGCTGATAATAAATATCTATCAATGAAAAAATGTCCACTAAAGAAATAGGGTTTCTCTGGTGGCTCAGACAGTAAAAAATTGGCCTGCAATGCAGGAGACCCAGGTTCGATCCCTGGGTCAGGAAGATCCCCTGGAGAAGGGAATGGCAACCCATTCCAGTATTCTTGCCTGGGGAATTCCATGGATAGAGAGGAGCCTGGCAGGCTATAGTTCATGGGTGCACAAAGAGTCAGACACAACTGAGCAACTAACACACACACACACAGAAACTGAACAATATTGACTAAAGTTAATGTTTTTAACAATCAAGCTGTTACTCCAACAGATATGTAATAATTGATATACAAAGTTCTGTTAAGCTTTTAAAATAGTAATCTTTGACTTTTTATGCCTCCCACATATCCATATTAAACTGTTCTCAAGTCTTCTTATATACCTGTATCTCTTACTTGTAATACTTAATTTATTCCTTGAGTAAATGTTCTCTCTTTTTTTTTTTTCTGACTCTTACAATTCAGTCTTTTCAGAGCAACCAAAAATATCTTTCTAAAATGAAGATCTAAGGCTACTAATTTAAGTCCTGTATATGAATAGATGGGGAGATGGAGGGAGAACACAAGCATTTTAGATGTATTACTGATCTCACTTTTAAGGACAGGAAATGATCAGGGACACAAAAACTAAAATTTAAAAGAAATATCAACAAGAAACCAAAGGAGAAAGCAATGACAGCAAGCTAAAGCTTGGGTTTCTCTGGGAGCAACTGCCTACACCAGGAACCTACAGCTTCTGGGGACTGGAGGGAATGGGCAGAAGAAAAGACTAAACCTGAGATTCTGGCAAGTTAAGGACAATGAGGCAGATTTTAAGAGCAAGGAATTAGAGGGAAAGGAATGAATGAAAACTGACTTCATTTGGGGCATGATGATGTGATGTGAAGTCGCTCAGTCGTGTCCAACTCTTTGCAACCCTATGGACTGTAGCCTACCAGGCTCCGCCATCCATGGGATTCTCCAGGCAAGAGTACAAGAGTGGGTTGCCATTTCCTTCTCCAAGGGATCTTCCCAACCCAGGGATTGAACCCAGGTTTCCTGCATTGTAGGCAGACGCTTTACAGTCTGAGCCACCAGTGAAGTTCTCATTTGAGGCATACACATCCAGATTTCACGTAGCCAATTGTCTTTTCAATGTTATCTAAATTTCTATTGAAACTTTTGAGTTTCTACTTTCTAGATTTGTTTTTTCCTCTTTTATTATTTTCTAAAATTTCCTACTCACATATATATCATCTCTTTCCCTCTAAAATGATATTAATTCTCCACAACTGATAAGAGTCATGAATTCAGAATTTTAAGACATATATATTCAAAAGCATAACTGTTTTGAAACCCCCACCTTGACACATTATAGTGAATTTGTTGAATACAATAGAATGATAAAAAGAAATGTGAACACCTTCAAGAAAAAGAGATAGATCATGTACAGAGAGAGGACAATACATTTAGCAACACATTTCTCAGCTGGAGGTATGATGGAATATAGAAAATAAAATGACCTTTTTAAGAAAGGTTTAAAAGTTAAAATAACAGGTCTAAATAAGAATATTTTCAGCTAGAAAATTAAGAAACAACTGCCCAGTAACTTTAACTAAAGGAACTCCTAAAGCACTAATTTTAGGTGGGAAAAATACCTTCAGAGGAAAAACTCAACAGATGAGAAAAAGAAATATGAAAAGTAACTAGTTAATGTGGGCATGAGCATTAAAAACAACTATCTTTATGAAATAAAGATAAATTATATTTAATATATGATATTTATATACTTATAATTGATGCCTTCAAACCATGGTACTGAAGAAATCCCTTGGGCAGCAAGGAGATCGAACTGGTCAATCTTAAGAGAAATCAACCCTAAATACCCATTGGAAGGACTGATGCTGAAGCTGAAGTTCCAATATTTTGGTCACCTGATGTGAATAGCCAACTTACTGGAAACGTCCCCAATGCTGGGAAATATTGAGGGCAGAAGGAGAAGAGGGCATCAGAGGATGTGCTGACTGGATGGTATCACCGATGCAATGGACGTGAACTTGGGCAAATTTCAGATGGTGAGGGACCGAGAGGTCTGGCGTGCTGCAGCCCATGAAGTCACAAAGAGTCCAACACAACTGAGTGACTGAACAACTACTATATATATGTTTAGAGTTAAAAGAACAACAGTGATAGTATCTACATTCTGGAGTTTAGAAGAAAAAAAGAGACTAAACTAAAACAAAGGTAATTCCTGAAAATATATATAGTATAGTATAGATGTGTCTGACTCTTTCGGACCCCTTGGACTGTAGCCTGTCAGGTTCCTCTGTCCGTGGGATTTTCCAAGCAAGAATACCAGAGTGGGAAGTCATTCTTTTCTCTAGGGGATCTTCCTGACCCAAGGATCAAACCCAGGTCTTCTGCATTGCAGGCTGATTCTTTACAGTCTGAGCCATTGGGGAAGCCCCATGGAAATATGGTGGGAAAGGGGAAAGTCACTCAGTCGTGTCTGACTCTTTGCGACCCCATGGACTGTAGCCTACCAGGCTTCTCAGTCCATGGGATTTTCCAGGCAAGAGTACTGGAATGGGTTGCCATTTCCTTCTCCAGGGGATCTTCCCAACCCAGGGATTGAACCCAGGTCACCCACATTGTAGGCAGACGCTTTACCCACTGAGCCACAAGGGAAGCCCTGGAAATATGGTAGGAGTCAATATTTAGCAGGAAGGTCAAGACATAGATTGTAATAATCATGCATGGTCAGGTGTAAATGGCCATCACTAGGGCCAATCTAGTGTATAAAATCCAAATTAGTAAAGGGGGAAATGTGAATTAAAAATAAGTTAAAATGTCAAGGTAATGGAAAAAGGAACATTAAAAAACAAGGTAAACAGAAAACAAAGAATGAGATGGTAAAATATATAGACATGTACAAATAACCACAGAATGTTTTAAAAACAATGAAAACATACATTGTCAGACATACAAAGCCAAAGAATTCATTATTACTAGCAGACCTATACTATAAGAAATGTTAATATCCTTCAGGCAGAAGATGATACCAGATGGAAATATGGCTGTATAAATGGGAAAGAAAGGTACCAGAATGGTAACCACATGGGTAAATATATTACTGTATCATCCTTATTATATAAATATCTTTGAAGATCATTGAAATCTGAATATAATAATGTATTATGAGGTTTATCACACACCTATTTGAAAATATATATATAAACAACAGTATAAACGTCACAAGGGGGAAATTAAAGTGTACCATGCTAAGCTTCCTCAACTACAAAAGATGCATAATTCTTAAAGGTAGACTTTCATAAGTTAAATGTGTATTCTATAAACTCTACGGCATCTGGTAATATTTAATTAATTTCAATAACACAGAAAAGAAGGGGAAAAGAACAAAGAACATTTTAAACAGAAAAAAAAAAAACCCAGCAAGATGACAGACTTAACACTAACTACATTAAATATAAATAGTACAAATGAACTTATTCACAGAACAGAGAGTCACAGATGTAGAAAGCAAACGTATGGCTAACCAAGGGGAAAAAGTAGGGGGATAAGTTGGAAGATTGGGATAGATAACTAATAAGGACCTACTGTATACCACAGGGAACTCTACTCAGTTCTCTGTGATGACCTATATGGGAAAAGAATCTAAAAAATTGAATCTGTATATATGCATAAGTGATTCACTCTGCTGTACAGCAGAAACTAACAGCATTGTGAATCAACTATACCTCAATAAAATTTTTCTACATGTTCTAATAAAGACTCAATTAAAAGGCAGACATTATATTCAAAAAGCAAGATCCAGCTATAAGTTGCTTACAAGAAATGCACTTTATAGTTTACCTGTGAACAATGCAGGGGTTAAGGGCACAAACCCACACACAGTAAAAAATCTGCATGTAATTTAATAGTCAGCCCTCTGCATCCATGACTGCAACTGCAGATTCAACTAACATACCATTGCATGTATTTATGGGAAAAAAAAATCTGAATACAAGTGCAGCTGCACAGTTCAAATCTGTGTTATTCAAGAGTCAACTGTATATTTCAAGTCACAAATAGTTTACAAACAGAAGGATGGAAAAGATACACCATCCTCATACTGTAGAAGTGGGATTATTACTGGAATGGAAAGTTGCTTTAACATTTGAAAATCAATGTCATCCACCATATTAACAAAATAAAAAAAACTGCTCAGTTCAGTAACACAGAAAAGGTCAATAACACAACAAAAACCAATATCTATCCCTCATAAAATCTCTTAGGAATGTTGGAATTGAAGGGAACTTGCTCAATAGGAAAGACATTTTACTACGTTATGTTTAAAAATGCACCCAAGTGAAATACAGACTTCTCAGTATGAACTGCCAAACTATTCACTGCTTGGCCCTGTGAATTCTTTAAACTTGTCTCTCACAAGTCTCCCTGTCTTATTCTACTCTCCAGCCATGTAATTCTTTTTTTCAATTCTTAATCTATTTTCCTTTTTGCTTCTTAGCCTTTGCACATGTTTTGTCTTCCACTTCACCTCTTGCAACCCCCAAATTCCTAAAGATTCTGGAGATTCTGAAGATTCTAAGGGAGAATCTTTTCCTTGCCTTTTCCACTTTTTTAGAGACACTCACATTCCTTGGCACATGGCCTCTTCTTGCATCTTCAAAGTGCATCGTTCCAACCTTTGCTTCTATCTTCATATCTCCTTTTAATCTAACCCTCCTGCTTTCCTCTTATAAGGATTCTTGGATTATATTGGGCCCACCTGGAAATTCTAGGATAACCTTCCTACCTCAAGAATCTAAACTTAATCACATCTTCAAAGTCCATTTTGCCAGGTCAGGCAACATATTCACAGGTTCTAGAAATTAGGCTAAAAACAACTTGTGAAGGCCTTTATTCTGTCTTTTACTGTACTCAAAGTGTTTTTTTGAATATAGGAAGTTAAGTTTTTATATTTTCTAACATATCAAGCTATTCAGAAGTATACAGAAAAATATCAAACTAAAATGAACTTTTGTCAAATACAAATGTGTTGGTAATATGTAGTATACATGCTAAAAATAATTGAAAGAAAATTTCCAAGACTGTTGATCTATAGCCTAATACGGCAGTCCCCCATCAATAGCACTGATGATAAAGCCTGCCATCTCTATGGCAACTAAAATGGATATTATTCTAGCTACATTCCCAGCTAGTGTCTTATCCTATTTATCTAGTTTGAAACCTCTAAACAAGTTACTAATTGAGGCACTGAGCAAGCCATTAGGGGAAATATCAAAGTCAGATAGTTAAATATCATAAACGTATCATATATAAAAACCATATATGTCTTCTCTGTCAAGCACTGTGCAGTCAATATGACAGGATTTATTAAAAGAATGGAGCTTTATAGTATTTTACAATATAGAAAATACTCGAGTTATCAGTCATCCAAATTGCACTTTATCATGCTATCCTTCAAACCTTCTTCCAAAATCAAAGGCCTCAGTCTACTAATGAGTGTAAGAATATACAATCTTAATATCACCTATCATTTGTTTAATATATTACTTTATTATTGTTCCCATGTCACTTCAAATACACATATTTTCTCTTTCAATCTGGATACCATACTCTTTGAGAAAACAAATATTTAAAGCCTCAATAATTTTAAACCTATAATTTTACATATATGTGTGTAAATTTACACATATATATCCATATATAATTAGTAAATGATTACAAAACGTGATTTTGAAAACCTAAGTGAAGTTCTGTTACAAATTTGAAATTATCAAACCATATCACTTGCATGTCACCACCCAGCACTATAACAACAAAGTGACTAAATATTTTTGGATAAGCAAATCAATATTAATATATCAATTGTTAGTATTAACCTATGGACTAATATAATTTTGAATCAGTTTTATGTGCTGGTTAAAATAAATATTAATACTTAGATGCATGTTAAATATTTTTATAAAAGTAAAAAGATAAATGTTTGTAAATTAAAAAAAAAAGCTTCTCCCTATATCCACCAAATAAATGATGATGAAACATTTAAAGAATATCTTCTTAAGGGACACCAAATTACTAACTTGCTCTGCAACTTCATAAATCTTGATCTGTCTTCAAAATATTATAAGAATTCTTCAATGGCAAATCTTTGCTACACTCATAGATGTTATAGATGTATCAAAATCAGATCTTGTCAGTGCCATGTATTGTCTGAATGTGCTTTTGCTGAGGAAAAGCATCCTCTCAATATTGGTGATAAGTTCATCTCTTTCAACATGAAGATTAATGTTCATTTAACCTCAATCATAAAAAGTGCACAAATTTTCCTCATTTGGGAACATCCCTTTAATGTCAATTTACTCTGTTTATTAATTATTTCAATTAAAGTTTAAAAAAAACCCTTCGGAAACTCATGATCTCATAGAGTTAAATCAGAGCTGCCAAATAGTACACCACCACAGAACAACAAGGAAAGTGCATGATGGCCAGCAAATTGTCTTGCATTATTGTGAGTGTTCTACCAGTTTGCTTTCCCCTTCACAGGGAATGAAATTTCCAGCCTAACACCCAAAAATTTTGGCGCAAAGCTTAAACCATACTATTCCAATTCAGTGGAAGTGATGACAGCAAAAACGGCAGAGTAAGTACCTCCAAAAATCTGCTGTTCCTAAAAGCAATGAAAGATCTTCCATTAATTGTCAGATTCAACTTTCCTAAAACACTAGAAACTCATAAAGGGCTTACAAGAGCCCAACAAGCGTGGTTAAAGAAAAAGCTGAGCCTTGGAAAGAACATGGAAATCTACAGCGTTTTAACTTTCTCTAGTTCCATTTCCTGGCACCCCACTCCAGTACTCTTGCCTAGAAAATCCCATGGACCGAGGAGCCTGGTAGGCTGCAGTCCATGGGGTCGCTAAGAGTTGGACACGACTGAGCGATTTCACTTTCACTTTTCACTTTCCTGCATTGGAGAAGGAAATGGCAACCCACTCCAGTGTTCTTACCTGGAGAATCCCAGGGATGGGGGAGCCTAGTGGGCTACCGTCTATAGGGTCGCACAGACTCTAACATGACTGAAGCGACTTAGCAGCAGCAGCAGTTCCGTCTCCTAACAGTTCCGTCTCCTAACAGTTCCGTCTCCTAACATGTTGTTCTACAGTAGCTTTAATAAGTAACAGCCCACATTATTACTGCACTTTGTAGCCACCAGAGGAAAGAGAGTGGAACTGGAACTTTTTTGAAGCCTAAGTCCCAAAGAGCATTCACATTATTTTATCTGTCAAGTAGTTCTCTGGGAGACCGCATGTATCAGGGTGTCTGAAACTGAATGACCCAGAACTCACCTAATATGAATAGCCCTCCACTCAGGAGCATTTACGGAAAACAATTACAGGAAAATGTTTTATTTTCATAGCTCCCAACACAGTGAATTGCACATTTGAGCCAAACAACAGAATAAACAAAAATTTACAGTTAAATACTATGGAATGAGATGTCCATAAGGTTTTCAAAAGCTCCAACATATCCCTAAGAACCCAGGACACACACATGTAAAGAGATGTTTGCATGCTCAGAGAAGGTCTCAGAAGGACTTAGGGTCTTACCTCCAGCTGACCTTGAGGCTCTGCACACACAGGAAGTAAAGGTTAGAAAAGAGTTGTCAGCTATCCAACTGAGTGTCAAAGGTTTGTCCCAACATACACAGAGAGCCCCTTAGCAAATACGGGGAGATTTACAGGTTCCAGGAATTTAGGAGCAAAGCTTTATATATTACTGACATTATGTTGATAAAAGTCCTAACTAGACTGCTATATATTAATAAATTTTTTTAAAAGAAAGAAACTGATGGTAATCCTCACAGCAATCACTAAGAAAATAACTCAAAATATATAGTAAAATGGTACACAAGAAAATAAGTATTTAATACAAATGAAGATAAGGAATTAAGAACAAAAAAGACATGACATGGAAAACAAGTAACAGAAGAAATAACTCCTTCCTTAGCAATAATTACACTAAATGTAAATGGATTACAACAATTAAAAGACAGAAATAGGCAGAACGGATAAAAACAATCATTCAAAAATAATATACAATACACTTATTTTATATTCAAACACAAACATGTTGAAGGTGAAAGGATGGAAAAAGATATACCATGCAAACAGAAACCAAAAGAGAGGAAAAGAGTCTATACCAAAGTTAGACCAAGTAGACATTAAGATAAAAATTATTACTGGAGGCAAATTATGACACTTCATAATGATAAAATTCATAGTCCTTCAAGAATACATAGCAATCATTGACATACACTTGCTGAACAACAGAGCCACAAAACACAAAAAGAAAAAAACTGATAGAATTAAAGGGTGTAATAATTACAAAATAATAGTTGGAGACTTCAATAATCAACTTTCAAAAATGACTCAAACAACCAGACATGACAGAAAAATCACCAAAGAAACAGACAACTTGAGCAACATTATGAATCAACTAAACCTAATAGACATCTTTAAAAGCACTCTACAACAGCAGCAGAAATATGTATTTTTCTCAAGTACACATACAATGTTCTTCATTATAGGCCATATACTAGGCGAAAAAACAAGTCTCAATAAATTTAAATGGTTGAAATCATATAAGATATTTGTCTACAACCACAATATAAAAAATTTAGAAATCGATAAGAAACTTGGAAAACTGACAAATCAGTCAAAAATAGAACAAAACACTGTTCAGTGAGAAATAATTTGAGAGGAAGGAAAACAAAACTAAATCAAAATTTATGGGACACAGCTAAAAAACAAAAAAGTGCTATCAGGGAAATTCATAGTGGTAAGTGCCTAGATTTTAAGAAAGAAAGATCTCAAATAATCTAATCTTCTATCAAATTAGAAAAACAAAAGCAAGCTAAATGCAAGAAAAGTAGAAATAAATAAAATGGATATAGAAAAACAAGAGAGAAATACATCTTATGGGTGAGGGGCCTGGTGCCATTCTGTTTTGAGACATTCCTTTCTTTCATTAACAGACTGCTAGTGGGAGGCGGTCCTAAGATGGCGGAGGAATAGGACGGGAAGACCACTTTCTCCCTCACAAATTCCTCAAAAGAACATTTCAACACTGAGCAAACTCCGCAAAACAACTTCTGTAGGCTGGCAGAGGACATCAGGCAACCAGAAAAGCAGACCATTGTCTTCAAAAACAGGTAGGAAAAAATATAAAAGATGAAAAAGGAGACAAAGGAGGTGGGGAGGGAGCTCCGTCCCGGGAAGGGAATTTTAAGAAGAGAGGTTTCCAAACACCAGGAAACACTCTCCCTGCCGAGTCTATGGTGAGCCTTGGAAACACAGAGGGCAACATAACAGGAAGGGAAAAATAAAGAAATAATTAAAACCAAGAGATTACAAGCCCAACAGTAACTCCCCCAGCGGAAAAGCAGCACAGACGCCTGCATCCGCCATTGGGAAGTGGGGGCAGGGCAGGGACGCGCCGGAGGCGCGGGCTGCAGTGCTTTGTAAGAATCGGGCAGGAACGCCCCACGCGCAACCAGAATGATCTAACTTGCGCTAGCAAACCAGACTGTGGGATAGCTACCACGCGAAAAGCTCGAACATAAGACACCGCCAGGACTGAGCACAGAACAAAGGACGGAACGGGAAAAGCCGGCTGCAGACCATCCCCCGCCGGGGACAGGCAGCCAGAGCCGTAAGGACTGGAAAGGGGCAACTGCAGACCCGGAGAGACTTTACTTACCTAACTGCAAGCAGGCTTCTTTGCTAAGACTTCTGGGGGTGCTGGACAGTCATCATCTGCCTCACAACGGGCGCCAGCGGTCCACCCAGAAAGCTGAGCAGCAGAGGCAGAAAAGGCGACAAGTCGCAGCTATCGCGCTCGCCAAACTCCTGAGCTACTCGGACCCGGGAAGGGCACAAAACGCAGTCCCAACCGAATCTGTGCCTCTGAGGGCTACCTGAGCGCCGAACCTGAGCGGCTTGGACCGGGGAAGTGCACGCAGCCTAGGGCCGGCCTCAGACGGTTCCCGGCTGAGCATTGTACAGCCGGAGCGGTTTGTACGCCGTGAGAAGGGACAGGTCCAGCAGGGCTGAGACACTGTGTGCACACGACAGTGCTATTTGTTTGCAGCATCCCCCCCTCCCCACAGCGCGACTGAACTGGTGAGCCTAAAAAACCAGCATAAAGAAGAAGTTAAACAGAGGGAACCGCCTTGGAAGTGACCCCACAATGCCCACAACATCAGAGAAGGGCCAGATATATTTTTACTATTTTTAAAGTCATTCCTTTTTTTTTATTTTTTCTGACTTTTAATAGTTAAGTCTATTTCTCCTCTAATTTTTATTTCTATACCCTATTATTAATATTCAAAAAAAAGACTTTTTTTTTTTAAGGCAAACACCATATATAGTCTTTGGGTGGTTATTGGTGTTTGTTTGTTTGTTTGTTTTTTAATAATTCTTGTGGCTTTTTTTTTCTTTTTTCCTTTTTCCTTCTGCTTTTCTTTAATATTGTATTTTTGAAAATCCAACCTCTTCTCTATCTTTGCTCTTCGGTTTTTGTTGTCAATTTTGTACATTTAAAAACCCAAACTTTACTACCCAATTTTACCTGAGAGCGAGATTACAGGCTTGACCACTCTCTCCTCCTTTGGACTCTCCTTTTTCTTCACCAGGTGGCCTCTCTCTCTTTTCTCCCCCATCTCTTCTCTATCCAACTCTGTGAATCTCTGTGTGTTCCAGACGGTGGAGAATACCTAAGAAACTGGTTACTGGCAGGATTTGTCTCTCTCCTTCTCATTCCTCTCTTATCCTCCTTGCCACCTCTGTCTACTTCCTCCCTCTCCTCTTCCCTGTATAACTCCGTAAATACCTCTGAGCGGTCCAGTCTATGGAGCGCACATAAGGAAGTGACTACTGGCTAGCTTGCTCTCTCCTCTTTTGATCTCACTGCATCTCATTCCAGTCACCTCTAACTACCCCCTCCCTCTTCTCTTCTCCTTGTAACTCAGTGAACCTCTCTGGGTGTCCCTCAATGTGGAGAAACTTTTCATCTTTAACCTAGATGTTTTATCATCAGTGCTATATAGATGGAGAAGTCTAGAGGCTACTATAAAAATAAAACTGAAAACCAGAAGCAGGAGGCTTAAGTCCAAAGCCTGAAAACATCAGAGAACTCCTGAATTCAGGGAACATTAAGCAATAGGAGCTCATCAAATGCCTCCATACCTACACTGAAACCAAGCTCCACCCAAGGACCAACAAGTTCCAGAACAAGACATACCACACAAATTCTCCAGCAACACAGGAACACACTCCTGAGCTTCAATATACAGGCAGCTCAAAGTTACTCCAAAACCTTTGATGTCTCATAACCCATTACTGATCACTCCACTGCACTCCAGAGAGAAGAAACCCAGCTCCACCCACCAGAACTCCAACACAAGCCTCCCTAACCAGGAAACCTAGACAAGCCACTGATACAACCCCACCCACAGTGAGGAAGTTCCATAATAAAGAGAACTCCACAAATTACCAGAATATAAAAAGGCCACCCCAAACGCAGCAATATAACCAAGATGAAGAGACAGAGGAATACTCAGCAGGTAAAGGAACAGGAGGGATCCCCACCAAACCAAACAAAAGAGGAAGAGGTAGAGAATCTACCTGAGAAAGAATTCCGAATATTGATAGTGAAAATGATCCAAAATCTTGAAATCAAAATGGAATCACAGATAAATAGCCTAGAGACAAGGACTGAGAAGATGCAAGAAAGGTTTAACAAGGACCTAGAAGAAATAAAAAAGAGTCAATATATAATGAATAACGCAATAAATGAGATCAGAAACACTCTGGAAGCAACAAATAGCAGAGTAACAGAGGCAGAAGATAGGATTAGTGAAATAGAAGATAGAATGGTAGAAATAAATGAATCAGAGAGGAAACAAGAAAAACGAATTAAAAGAAATGAGGACAATCTCAGAAACCTCCAGGACGATATGAAACGCTCCAACATTCGAATTATAGGAGTCCCAGAAGAAGAAGACAAAAAGAAAGACCATGAGAAAATCCTTGAGGAGATAATAGTTGAAAACTTCCCTAAAATGGGGAAGGAAATAATCACCCAAGTCCAAGAAACAGAGAGTTCCAAATAGGATAAACCCAAGGCGAAACACCCCAAGACACATATTAATCAAATTAACAAAGATCAAACACAAAGAACAAATATTAAAAGCAGCAAGGAAAAACAACAAATAACACACAAGGGGATTCCCATAAGGATAACAGCTGATCTTTCAATAGAAACTCTTCAGGCCAGGAGGGAATGGCAAGACATACTTAAAGTGATGAAAGAAAATAACCTACAGCCCAGATTACTGTACCCAGCAAGGATCTCATTCAAATACAAAGGAGAAATCAAAAGCTTTACAGACAAGCAAAAGCTGAGAGAATTCAGCACCACCAAACCAGCTCTCCAAAAAATTCTAAAGGATATTCTCTAGACAGGAAACACAAAAAGGGTGTATAAACCCGAACCCAAAACAATAAAGTAAATGGTAACAGGATCATACTTATCAATAATTACCTTAAACGTAAATGGGTCGAATGCCCCAACCAAAAGACAAAGACTGGCTGAATAGATACAAAAACAAGACCCCTCTATATGCTGCTTACAAGAGACCCACCTCAAAACAAGGGACACATACAGACTGAAAGTGAAGGGCTGGAAAAAGATATTCCATGCAAATAGAGACCAAAAGAAAGCAGGAGTGGCAATACTCATTTCCAATAAAAAGACTTTAAAACAAAGGCTGTGAAAAGAGACAAAGAAGGACACTACATAATGATCAAAGGATCAATCCAAGAAGAAGATATAACAATTATAAATATATATGCACCCAATATAGGAGCACCACAATATGTAAGACAAATGCTAACAGGTATGAAAGCGGAAATCAACAATAACACAATAATAGTGGGAGACTTTAATACCCCCACTCAAACGTATGGACAGATCAACTAAACAGAAAATCAACAAAGAAATGCAAACTTTAAATGATACATTAGACCAGTTAGACCTAATTGATATCTATAGGACATTTCACCCCAAAACAATGAATTTCACCTTTTTCTCAAGTGCTCATGGAACATTCTCCAGGATAGATCACATCCTGGGCCATAAATCTAAACTTGATAAATTCAAAAAAATCGAAATCATTCCAAGCATCTTTTCTGACCATAATGCATTAAGATTAGATCTCAGTTACAGGAGAAAACATATGGAGGTTGAACAACACACTTCTGAATAACCAACAAATCACAGAATAAATCAAAAAGGAAATCAAAATATGCATAGAAACTAATGAAAATGAAAACACAACAACCCAAAACCTGTGGGACACTATAAAAGCAGTGTTAAGAGGAAAGTTCATAGCAATACAGGCATACCTCAAGAAACAAGAAAAAATTCAAATAAATAACCTAACTCTACACCTAAAGCAACTAGAAAAGGAAGAATTGGAGAACCCCACAGTTAGTAGAAGGAAAGAAATCTTAAAAATTAGGGCAGAAATAAATGCAAAAGAAACAAAAGAGACCATAGCAAAAATCAACAAAGCCAAAAGCTGGTTCTTTGAAAGGATAAATAAAATTGACGAACCATTAGCCAGACTCATCAAGAAGCAAAGAGAGAAAAATCAAATCAATAAAATTAGAAATGAAAATGGAGAGATCACAACAGACAACACAGAAATACAAAGGATCATAAGAGACTACTATCAGCAGTTATATGCCAATAAAATGGACAACGTGGAAGAAATGGACAAACTCTTAGAAAAGTACAATTTTCCAAAACTGAACCAGGAAGAAATAGAAAATCTTAACAGACCCATCACAAGCATGGAAATTGAAACTGTAATCAGAAATATTCCAGGAAACAAAAGCCCAGATCCAGATGGCTTCACAGCTGAATTCTACCAAAAATTTCGAGAAGAGCTAACAGAAAATTGCAGAGGAAGGTAAACTTCCAAACTCATTCTATGAGGCCACCATCACCCTAATGCCAAAATCTGACAAAGACGCCACAAAAAAAGAAAACTACAGTCCAATATCACTGATGAACATAGATGCAAAAATCCTCAACAAAATTCTAGCAATCAGAAACCAACAACACATTAAAAAGATCATACACCATGACCAAGTGGGCTTTATCCCAGGGATGCAAGGATTTTTCAATATCTGCAAATCAATCAATGTAATTCACCACATTAACAAATTGAAAAATAAAAGCCATATGATTATCTCAATAGATGCAGAGAAGGCCTTTGACAAAATTCAACATCCATTTATGATAAAAACTCTCCAGAAAGCAGGAACAGAAGGAACATACCTCAACATAATAAAAGCTATATATGACAAACCCACAGCAAACATTATCCTCAATGGTGAAAAATTGAAAGCATTTCCCCTAAAGTCAGGAACAAGACAAGGGTGCTCACTTTCACCGCTACTATTCAACATAGTTTTGGAAGTGTTGGCCACAGCAATCAGAGCAGAAAAAGAAATAAAAGGAATCCAAATTGGAAAAGAAGAAGTAAAACTTTCACTGTTTGCAGATGGCATGATCCTCTACATAGAAAACCCTAAAGACTCCACCAGAAAACTACTAGAGCTAATCAATGAATATAGTAAAGTTGCAGGATATAAAATCAACACACAGAAATCCCTTGCATTCCTATACACTAATAATGAGAAAGTAGAAAAAGAAATTAAGGAAACAATTCCATTCACCATTGCAACGAAAAGAATAAAATACTTAGGAATATATCTACCTAAAGAAACTAAAGACCTATATATAGAAAACACTGATGAAAGAAATCAAAGAGGACACTAATAGATGGAGAAATATACCATGTGCATGGATCGGAAGAATCAATATAGTGAAAATGAGTATACTACCCAAAGCAATTTACAAATTCAACGCAATCCCTATTAAGCTACCAGCCATATTTTTCACAAAACTAGAACAAATAATTTCAAGATTTGTATGGAAATACAAAAAACCTCGAATAGCCAAAGCAATCTTGAGAAAGAAGAATGGAACTGGAGGAATCAACTTGCCTGACTTCAGGCTCTACTACAAAGCCACAGTCATCAAGACAGTATGGTACTGGCACAAAGACAGAAATATAGATCAATGGAACAAAATAGAAAGCCCAGAGATAAATCCACACACATACGGACACCTTATCTTTGACAAAGGAGGCAAGAATATACAATGGAGTAAAGACAATCTCTTTAACAAGTGGTGCTGGGAAAACTGGTCAACCACTTGTAAAAGAATGAAACTAGATCACTTTCTAACACCATACACAAAAATAAACTCAAAATGGATTAAAGATATAAATATAAGACCAGAAACTATAAAACTCCTAGAGGAGAATATAGGCAAAACACTCTCAGACATAAATCACAGCAGGATCCTCTATGATACACCTCCCAGAATACTGGAAATAAAAGCAAAAATAATCAGATGGGATCTAATTAAAATTAAAAGCTTCTGCACAACAAAGGAAAATATAAGCAAAGTGAAAAGACAGCCTTCTGAATGGGAGAAAATAATAGCAAATGAAGCAACTGACAAACAACTAATGTCAAAAATATACAAGCAACTTATGCAGCTCAATTCCAGAAAAATAAACGACCCAATCCAAAAATGGGCCAAATAACTAAATAGACATTTCTCCAAAGAAGACATACGGATGGCTAACAAACACATGAAAAGATGCTCAACATCACTCATTATTAGAGAAATGTAAATCAAACCACAATGAGGTACCACTTCACACCAGTCAGAATGTCTGTGACCCAAAAATCTGCAAGCAATAAATGCTGGAGAGGGTGTGGAGAAAAGGGAACCCTCCTACACTGTTGGTGGGAATGCAAACTAGTACAGCCACTTTGGAGAACAGTGTGGAGATTCCTTAAAAAATTGCAAATAGAACTACCCTATGACCCAGCAATCCCACTGCTGGGCATCCACACTGAGGAAACCAGAATTGAAAGAGACACATGTACCCCAATGTTCATCGCAGCACTGTTTATAATAGCCAGGACATGGAAACAACCTAGATGTCCATCAGCAGATGAATGGATAAGAAAGCTGTGGTACATATACACAATGGAGTATTACTCAGCCGTTAAAAAGAATACATTTGAATCAGTTCTGATGAGATGGATGAAACTGGAGCCGATTATACAGAGTGAAGTAAGCCAGAAAGAAAAACACCAATACAGTATACTAACACATATATATGGAATTTAGAAAGATGGCAATGACGACCCTGTATGCAAGACAGCAAAAAAGACACAGATGTGTATAATAGACTTTTGGACTCAGAGGGAGAGGGAGAGGGTGGGATGATTTGGGAGAATGGCATTGTAACATGTATACTATCATGTAAGAATCGAATCGCCAGTCTATGTCCGACGCAGGATATAGCATGCTTGGGGCTGGTGCACGGTGATGACCCAGAGAGATGTTATGGGGAGGGAGGTGGGAGGGGGGTTCATGTTTGGGAACGCATGTACACCCGCGGTGGATTCATGTCAATGTATGGCAAAACCAATACAGTATTGTAAATTAAAATAAAGTAAAAAAATAAATAAATTTTAAAAAAAAAGAGAAACAAGAGAAAATCAATGAAACCAAAAATTGGTTCATGGAAAATACCAAAAATACTGATAAATCTTTAGCTAGACTAATCAATTAGAAAAAGAAGACTGAAATTACTAAAATAAGAAATTAAAAGGGGACCATTACTACCAACCTACATAAAAAGAATTCTAAGAAGATACTGAACAACTGCTCACAAAAAAAGGTATAATATAGATTTTAGTGGACAAATTACTAGAAAGCACAAACTACAAGAAGTAGAAAATCTGAATAAACAAATAAATAAGAGATTGAATATTTACTCTTAAAAATTACAAGTATGAGCCCAGGAATATATGGACTCACTGGTGAATTTGACCAAAGTTTTAAAGAAGAATTCAATTCACATATACTCCTCCAAAAAAAAAAAAAAAAAAGACTTCTCAACTGATTTTCTAAGATCAGTATAACCCTGATAACAAAATCATGCAGTGCAATCACAAGAAAACAAAATTACAGATCAGTATCCCTTTTAATGGGCTTCCCAGGTGGTGCAGTGGGTAAAGAATCCTCCTGCAATGCAGGAGACACAGGTTCAATCCCCAGGTCAGGATGATCCCCTGGAGAAGGACATGGCAACCAATCCAGGATTCTTGCCTGGAGAATCCCACAGACAGTAGAGCCTGGCGGGCTACAGTGCATAGAGTTGCAAAGAATGGGACATGACTGAAACAACTGAGTATCCCTTTCCGTGCTGGAGAGGACTCTTGAGAGTCCCTTGGACTGCAAGGAGATCAAATCAGTTAGTTCTAAAGGAAATCAACCCTGAATATTCATTGGAAGGACTAATGCTGAAGTTCCAATACTTTGGCCAACAGATGCAAAGAGCCGACTCATGGGAAAAGACTCTAATACTGGGAAAGACAGAAGACAAAAGAAGGGGACAGCAGAGGAAGAGATGGTTAGATTGCATCACTGACTCAATGGGCACGAATCTGAGCAAACTCCAGAAGAGAGTGGAAGACAGAGGAGCCCAGCATGCTGCAGTTCATGAGGACACAAAGACTGGACACAGCTTAGTGACTGAACCACAGTAACAATCTGTTCTAAGTAGATACAAAAATCTACAACAAAATAACCATAAGCTAATTTCAGCAACCTATAAGAAATTTACACACAATAACCATGTGAGTTAATCACAGAAATATAAAGCTGATTCAAACTACAAAAGTTAATGCATAGAGAATATCCTAACAAATTCACTGAAAAACTGGTTGACTAAGGAAATGAGTTTGGAAAAGTTGCAAGATACAGGATCAATATATAAAAGCTGTATTTTCACTTATCAATGAAAAATGTGAAAATGAAATTAATAAAAACAATCCCCTTTACAATACCATAAAAATATTTAGAAATAAATTTATCAGAAGAAATGACTTATACACTGTAAATTTCAAAATATGGTTGAAGTAAAGAAGACTTACACCTCCATCTTAAACAATGTGTCAAAATCAATTCTAAATGGATTAAAGACTTGAATGTAAGACCTGAAACCATAAATCTCCTAAAAGAAAACCCAGGAGGCAAGCTCCTTGACAATGGTCTTAGTAATGATTTTTTGGATTTGGCAACAAAAGCAAAAGTAAACAAGTAGAACCACATCAAATTAAAAACTTTCTGCGTGGCAAAGAAAACCATCAACAAAATGAAAGGGTAACATACTAAAACAGCAGTAAATATTTGCAAACCATATATCTGATAAGTGAATATCCAAAACAGACTGAAAACTCATAAACTAATAGGAAAATTCAATTAAAAATGAACAGAGGATCAGAATAAATATCATTTCAAAGAAAACATTCAAATGGCCAACAATTGCTTGTAAATGTGCTCAACATTACTAGTCATCAGGAAAATGCAAGTCGAAATGACAATGAGATATCACCTTACATCTGTTAGAATGGCTATCATCAAAAATACAGGAGAGAACAAGCGCTGACAAGGACTTGAACAAAAGAAAACATAAATGGGTGCAGCCACTCTTAAAAACAATATAGTATTCAAAAAAGTAAAAACAGATTTACCATGCAATCCAGTAGTACTTTTCCTACCTATATATCCAAAGGAAATGAAAACTCAATATTGAGGTGATATCTTAACAGTATAATTCACAATAGCCAAGATAATACATACAAACAACCTATGCCCATCACTGGGTGAACAAATAAAGATGTGGTATATAAATAATGGAATACTATTCAGACATGACAAAGGGGGAAATACTACAATCTGCAACAACACCAATTCGCAACACAACAAACTTGAGGGCATTATGCTAAGTTAAAAAAATATATAGAAAAAGACAAAAACCGCATGTTATCCTTTATACATGGGATCTATTTTTCAAAATTCAAAAATCATAGAAACAGAGAGTAGAAAGTCATTGCCAGTGAGGTTGCTTAAAGGGTACAAACTTTCAGCTATAATGTGACTAAGATCCAAAGATCTAATGCAAAACATGTGACTCCAGTTGATAACATTGATATAATCAAAATTTGCTAAGAGAACAGAATTTAAATTTTTCCAGAACAACAAAAGACGATGTATGTGCTAATTATCTAGATGGGAAGAATCCCCTCTCACCATGTTTCAAATCACCACAATGTACATTCTAAATAGCTTACAATTTTATATGTCAATTCACCTCATAAAGTTGATTTTTTAAAAAATACACAAATTTATCCCAAGTTCCTAGATTAGAAGACTATTATTATGATTGCTGCTGCTGCTGCTAAGTTGCTTCAGTAGTGTCTGACTCTGTGTGACCCCATAGACGGCAGCCCACCAGGCTCCGCCATCCCTGGGAATCTCCAGACAACAACACTGGAGTGGGTTCAATACTCCTCAAATTAAGCTACACATTCAAAACAATCTAAATCAAAATTCCATCTGCTTTTTTAAGAGGTACAAACTATTATGTATAAAAGCAGCTACAAGGATATGTTGTACAACATGGGAAATTATAGCTAATGTTTTATAACAACTATATATGGATTATAATCTTTAAAACTGTGAAACAATATATCGTATACCTGTAACATATATTTAATCATATTGTGGATCAACTATACTTCAACTAAGTTGGAAAAAAAAGTTAGCAAGTTAATCCTAAAATTCATTGGAAATACAAGACTCAGAAAAAGTAAACCAATCTGAAAAAAAGCTAGAGAAGTCATTCTTCTTGATGTTAAAACATACTACAAAAGTGCAATAATCAAGGAAGCATGGTTCTAGCATAAAGACAAACATATAGACCAATGGAATAAAATTGGCATGTGTGTGTGTGTGCTAAGTCACTTCAGTTGTGTCTGACTCTTTGTGACCCCATGGACTGCAGCCTGCCAGGCTTCTCTGTCCATGGGATTCTCCAGGCAAGAATACTGGAGTGGGTTACATTTTCTTCCCAACCCAGGGAATGAACCCGTGTCTCCTGCACTATAGGCAGCTTCTTTACTCACTGAACCACCTGGAAGCCACACATATCAGTAAATCATACATGCACAGTCACATGATTTCTGACAAGGGCACCAAGGTAGTTTAATAAAGACAAGAAGAGTCTGTGACGAGTGGTCCGTGGACAATTAGATATCATATACAAAAGAATGAATTAGATGCTTCTGTCATACCATATCCAAAAAGTAACTCAAAATGGATCAATTACCTAAATATTAGAGCTAATGTTATAATAATATTCTTAGAAGAAAACAGAGGTGCAAAATTTTATGACCCTACTTAGGTAACAGTTTATAATTATGACACATATAACACAATCAAACAAAGGAAAAAAGTCATTTGAATGGTATCAAAACTAAAAATTTTTTACATGCCATTGTTGTTCAGTAATCCATGTCTGAATCTTTCTGACCCCATGGACTGCAGCACGCCAGGCCTCCCTGTCCCTCACCATCTCCTGAAGTTTTCCCAAGTTCATGTCCATTGCATCAGTGATGTCATCCAGTCATCTCATCCTCTGATGCCCTCTTCTCCTGCCCTCAATCTTTCCCAGCATCAGGGACTTTTCTAATGAGTCGGCTGTTCACATCAGATGAGCAAAATACTGGAGCTTCAGCTTCAGCATCAGTCCTTCCAACGAGTATTCAGGGTTGATTGCCTTTAGGGTTGACTGGTTTGATCTCCTTGCTGTCCAAGACTCTCAAGAGAGTTCTCCACCACCACAGTTCGAAGGCATCAATTATTAGGCCCTCTTCCTTCATTACGGTACAGATCTCACAACTGTACATGACCACTGGGAAGACCATTAGTTCAGTTCAGTTCAGTCGCTCAGTCGTGTCTGACTCTTTGTGACCCCATGAATTGGAGCACACCAGGCCTCCCTGTCCATCACCAACTCCCGGAGTCTACCCAAACCCATGTCCATTGAGTAGGTGATGCCATTCAGCCATCTCATCCTCTATCATCCCCTTCTCCTCCTGCCCCCAATCCTTCCCAGCATTAGGGTATTTTCCAATGAGTCAACTCTTTGCATCAGTTGGCCAAAGTATTGGAGTTTCAGCTTCAACATCAGTCCTTGCAATGAACACCCAGGACTGATCTCCTTTAGGATGGACTGGCTGGATCCTCCTGCAGCCCAAGGGACTCTCAAGAGTCTTCTCCAACACCACAGTTTAAAAGCATCAATTCTTCGGTGCTCAGCTTTCTTTACAGTCCAACTCTCACATCCATACATGATCACTGGAAAAACCATAGCCTTGACTAGATGGGCCTTTGTTGGCAAAGTAATAGCCTTGACTGTACAGACCTCTGTCAGCAGAGTAATGTTTCTGCTTTTCAACACACTGTCTAGGTTTGTCATAGCTCTCCTGCCAAGAAGCAATCTTCTGATTTCATGGCTGCAGTCGACATCCACAGTGATTTTAGAGCCCAAAAGAAAAAATCTGTCACTACCTCTACCTTTTCCCCTTCTAATTGGCAAGAAGTAATGAGGTTGGATGATGCTTCCCTGGTGGCTCATACAGTAAAGCGTCTGCCTACAATGCAGGAGACCCAGGTTCAATCCCTGGGTTGGGGAGATCTCCTGGAGAAGGAAATGGCAACCCACTCCAGTATCTTTGCCTGGAAAATCCCATGGACAGAGGAGCCTGGTAGGCTACAGTCCATGGGGTCACAAAGAGTCCGACACAACTGAGCGACTTCACTTCACTTTCCAATGGGGTTGGATACCATGATCTCAGTTTTTTAAATATTTAGTTTTAAGGTGGATTTTTAATTCTCCTCCTTCACCCTCATCAAGAGGTTCTTTATTTCCTCTTTGCTTTCTGCCATTAGAGTGGCATCATCTGCATACCTGAGGTTGTTTCTCCTGCCTATCTTGATTCCAGCTTGCAACTCATCCAGCCCAGCACTTCCCATAATGTGCTGTAAATAAACAGGGTGACAGTAAACAGCCCTGTCATACTCCTTCTCAATCCTGAACCAATCAGTTGTTCCATACAGGGGACAACTGTTGCTTCCAGACCCACATATAGGTTTCTCAAGAAACAGATAAGATGGGCTGGTATTCCCATCTCTTTAAGAACTTTCCACAGTTTATGATCCACACAGTAAAGGCTTTAGCATATTGATGAAACAGAGGCAGATGTTTTCCTGGAATTCCTTGCTTTCTCTATGATCCAGCGAATGTTGGCAATTTGATCTCTGGTTCCTCTGTCTTTTCTAAACCCAACCTGGATGTCTGGAAGTTCTTGGGTGGCATAATGCTGAAGTCTAGTGTGCAAAATTTTAAGCATGACTTTACTATCATGTGAGACAAGCACAACTGTCCCACGATTTGAACATTCTTTACTACTACCCTTCTTGGGAACTTGGATGAAAGTGAAAGTGAAAGTCCCTCAGTAGTGTCCGACTCTTGGCAACCCCATGGACTATATAGACCGTGGAATTCTCCAGGCCAGAATACTGGAGTGGGCAACCCTTCCCTTCTCCAGGGGATCTTCCTAACCCAGGGATTGAACCCAGGTCTCCCGCGTTGCAGGAAGATTCCCACACTACAGGGAACTGAGATGAGGATTGACCTTTTCCTGTCCCAATTTGCTGACATACTGAGTGGAACACTTTGACAGCATCATCTTTTACATGTCAAAAGATACTATCAAAGAACTGAAAATCCAAACCACAGAATTGAAGAAAATATTTGCTTATAATAAATTAGATAAGGATATAGTTCCAGAATATAAAAAGAAGTCTGATAGCTCTACAATAAACAAGCAAGACAATTTTTAAAATGAGCAAAGAACTTGAATAGTCATTTACCCCAAAGAAACATACAGATGGTCTATAAGCACATGAAATGATGCTCAACATGATTAGTCACTTAGGGAAATGTAAACCACAAGGTGATACCACTTCATAATCACAAGGATGACTATGATTTTAAAAAATGGAAAAGAGCAAGTGTTGGTAAACATGTGGAGAATTTGGAAACTTGATACATTGTTGTGTGAATTTAAATGGCAGCTGAAAACAGCTTGGCAGTTCCTAAAACAGAATTACCAAATGACCCAGCATTTCCCCTTCTGGGTATACAACCAAGAGAATTAAGTAATGTCCACAGAAGACTTTGTATGCAAATGTTCACAGCAGCATTATTCATGATACCAAAGGTAAAAACTACACAAAGAGTTGATAAACTAAAAAATTTATAAACAAAATCTGGCATATCCATACAATGGAACGTTATTTATACATAAAAAGAAATGAGGTACTAATACATGCTGTAGCATGGCTGAACTTTGACAACATTATGCTAAGTGAAGGAAGACTGACATAAAGTCCACATATTGTATTATTCCATTTATATCAAATATCCAGTATAGGCAAATCCATTGAAATAATAAAGTTGATTAGTTTTAGGGACTAGGGGGATGGAGAAATGAAGAGTGAGTGTTAATGGATGTGAGTAATTATTTTCAGGATGATGGATATATTCTGAAATTATGTAGTGGCGACAGCTGCCCAGCCTGGTGAACACACTTAAAACCACTCAATTATTCATGTTAAAAAGGGTGACTTTGGGGTACATAAATGATATCAGTAAAACAGGAATACAAAAATACATTTGTGAATGGTTTCATACTTCACCAATTTATGGTAAACTAAGTGCAGAAAGCATAAAATGTGTGAAGAAACACACAAAAATGTCTAACAGTGACAATTTTGAGGTAGTGGGATTAAGGGGGCTATTTTTTAATATTAACTTTTTCAATTTTTTAAATAACTGAAGTTAACTATAACTTCATAATCCTAGTAAACTGAATGTGATACAAAAGAATAGACATCCATTTGCCAAAAAGCACATAAAATTTGACCTACCCCTTATACTTTATTAACTCAAAATGAATCATATAATAAATGTAAAATGTAAACTCTAAAATATTTATTAGAAAATTTAGGGACATTCCACCATGACTAAGTAGGATTTGATCCAGGCATGCAAGGTTGTTCAATCAACTAAGGTAATCCATCATGTCAACAAAAATATCATCAACATGATTACATCAATAGAAGTGGAAAAACCTTTTGATGAAAACCAGTACACATTAATGGTAAAACCTCTTAGTGAACTAGGAATAGAGAGGAACTTTCTCAACCTGACATAGACTATGTACAAAAAAAAGCTACAGCTAATGTCATATTTAATGGTGAGAACCTCAAAGCTTTCCCACTAAGAAGTACAAGGAAAAGATTTGTACTTCACCACTCCTTTACAACAGTGCACTGGAAGTCTTTGCTAATGCTATAGATAAGGCAAATGAAAGATATATAGATTGGGAAGCAAGATATAAAACTGTCTGTTCACATATGACATGATCATCTGTGTAGAAAATCTAAAAGAATCAGCAGAAAAAACTTCCTGGGACTTATAAGCAATTGTAACAATGGTGCAGGATAAAAGGCTAAATATGCAAAAGTCAACTGATTTTCCATAGACTAGTAATGCACAAGTTGATTTGAAATAAAAATAATATAATGTACCTTAGCACCAAAAATAAAATACTTAGATATAAAATAATAAAATATGTACAATACCTATCTTAAAAAAACTACAAAACTCTGGTGAATAAAATCAAAAAAGAACTATAAAAATGGAGAGATATTCTTCTCCTGGAGACAAAGACTCAATATTGTCAAGATGTCAGTTCCTCCTAACTTGATTTATGGATTCAAGGTACATCCAGTCAAAATCCTAGCAAATATTTTTATGGATAATGGCAAACTGTTTTAAAGTTTGTGGGAAGAGGCAAATGACCAAGATTAGCCAACACAATATTGAAGAAGAAAAACAAAGTTGGAGGAATGACACTACTTGACTTCAAGGCTTACTGTAAAGCTGAAGTTATCAAAACATTGTACTATTGGAAAAAGAATAGACAAATAGAACAAAGGAATATAATACAGAGCCCAGAAATCCATCCCCATAAATATACCTGACTGATCTTTGGAAAAGGGCAAACGCACTACAATGGAGAACAGACAGATTTTTAACAAATAGTGCTGGAACAATAGGACACTCATAAAGAATCTAGACACAGATAAAACACTCTTCACACAAATGAACTCAAAATGGATCACAGACCTAAATGTAAAATACAAAACTATCAAACTCCTAGAAGAAAAACACAGGAGAAAACCTGGAAGGCCTTTGGCATGATGATGCCTTGTTAGTTATAACACTGACTGGCACAATCCATGAAGGAAATAACTTCTAAAACTGGGCTTGATGTCCATCAGCAGATGAATGGATAAGAAAGCTGTGGTACATATACACAATGGAGTATTACTCAGCCATTAAAAAGAATACATTTGAATCAGTTCTAATAAGGTGGATGAAACTGGAGCCTATTATACAGAGTGAGGTAAGCCAGAAAGAAAAACACCAGTACAAGAAAAACACCAATACAGTATACTAACGCATATATGGAATTTAGAAAGATGGCAATAATAACCCTGTATGCGAGACAGCAAAAGAGACACAGATGTATAGAACAGTCTTTTGGACTCTGTGGGAGAGGGAAAGGGTGGGATGATTGGGGAGAATGGCATTGAAACATGTATAATATCATATATGAAACGAATCGCCAGTCCAGGTTCGATGCATGATACTGGATGTTTGGGGCTGGTGCACTGGGACAACCCAGAGGGATGGTACGGGGAGGGAGGAGGGAGGGGGGTTCAGGATGGGGAACATGTGTATACCTGTGGTGGATTCATGTTGATGTATGGCAAAACCAATACAATATTGTAAAGCAATTAACCTCCAATTAAAATAAACAAATTTCTATTTTAAAAAACTGAGCTAGATTAAAATTTTAAACTTTGGCTCTGCAAAAGAAAATATCATGAGAATTATACGACAGATCATAGACTGAGAGAAAATATTTGCACAAGAAACATCTGATACAGGACTACTGATCAAAATATACAAAGAACTCTTAAAATCAATGACTTACTCATGAGCCAGTATTTTAACAGACACATCACTTAAGGAGATACACTGATTGCAAAATAAGAATATGAATAGATCCTCTGCATTATACATTTTCAGGGAAATGAAAACTAAAACAATGAGATACAACTATACATCTATTAGAATGGCCAAGATCTAGAACACTGACAACGTCAAATGCTGATAGGGATATGGAACAACATATAAGAAAGCAAAATGGTACAGTCATCTTGGAAGACAATTTGGATTCTTCTTAGAGAATTAAACATACTCTTACCACATAATCAAGCAATAGCACTCCTTGATGTTTACCAATGGAGTGAAAACTTGTGCCCATAGGGTAACATCGTACATGGATATTGACAGTAGCTGTGTTCATAACTGCCAAAACCTGGCAACAAGCAAGCTGTCCTTCCATAGGTGAATGAATAAATGAGCTGTGGTATACCTAAACAGTGGAATATATTCAGCACTAAAAATAAATGAGCTTTCAAGCCATGAAAATATATCAGCAGGGGTTAGGGTGTTTAAATGCATATGACTAAATGAAGCAGCCAACCTAAAAAGGCTACACACTGTATGATTCCAACTATATGACTTTCTGAAAAAGGGAAAACTATGTAGACAATAAAAAGATCAGTATATGTCAGGGGTTGGAGGACAGAGATCAACAGAGCACAGAGGACTTTTAGGGAAGAAGAAATATTCTACACAATATTATAATGCTGGATATTTTTCATCATGCTGCTGCTGCTAAGTCGCATCAGTCGTGTCTGACTCTGTGAGATCCTGTAGACGGAAGCCCACGAGGCTCCTCTGTCCCTGGGATTCTCCAGGCAAAAATACTGTAGTGGGCTGCCATTTCCTTCTCCAATGCATGCATGCATGGATGCTAAGTCATACTTTTATCCAAATCCACAGAATGTACAACACCTAAGTTGCATTATGGACCTGAATATTCATTGGAAGGACTGATGCTGAAAGTCCAATATTTTGGTTACCTATTGTGAAGAGCTTACTCATTGGAAAAGACCCTGATGCTGGGAAAGATTGAGGGCAGGAGAAAGAGACAACAGAGGATGAGACAGTTGGATGGCATCACTGACTCAATGAACATGGGTTTGAGCAAACTACGGGAGATAATGAAGGACAGGCTGCAGTCCATGGTGTCACTAAGAGTCCAACATTACTCAGCGACTGAACAACAACAAAGGACCTTGGGTGATTATGAGATGTCAAAGTAGGTTCATTCTTGGTAAATATTTTTTAGGTACCATTCTGGTGAGTGATATTGACAATACGGGAGGTCATGCAAGTATGGAGTTAGACAGTAAGTCTTTAAGAAAAAGTATATCTGTTCAACCTTGGTTTAAGGAAAGAGTCCCTTAATATGACATCAAAATATGATCCATGGAAGGAAAACTGACAGATATAACAAAATAGAAAACACCTGATCTGTGAAAGGTATTGCTTTAAAAGGTGTAAAGATAAGACACAGACTGGGAGAAAATACCTTCAAATCACATTTTTGACAAAAGATATGTATCTTGGATATATAACCAACTCTCAAAACTCAATAATAAGCAAACAAATATCTCAAATTAATAAGCAAGCAATAATCTAAATTGTTCAAAGAATACATGTGGATACAAGGAAACAGGAAAAGATGCTCAAAATCACTACTCATTAGGAAAAAGTAAAGCACAACTACAATGAGATACTAAAACATACAAATAAAAATGAATAAATAATATCTTAGAAAAAAAAAAAAGAATCAATAAGGGATAAAAAGTATTAAATAATTATAATCACTGAAAGGAACTCTATTTCAATTCAAATGTACTAGGCCTGCAGAGAAGAGTGGTTTTTGTCCAAACATTGGCTGTTCCATGTAATTTTAAAGCTTCAACTGAGTTCTTGTAACTGCAAAGAGAAATTCAGAACTAATTTTGAGTAAGTTCTAAATTGCTATGAATAAGAAAATAATCTAAAAAAAGAGAAAATGATCTATATCATTACTATTATTGCTATAATAACAATGTTATAATATACAAATTATATATTGAGCATATCAATATACTTAATGCAAAAAAAGAAAATGATCTATATCATTACTATTATTGCTATAATAACAATGTTATAATATACAAATTATATATTAAGCATATCAATATACTTATGCATTAAGTATATATAATATATACTAAAGGAAATCAACTCTCAATATTTATTGGAAGGACTGATGCTAAAACTGAAGCTCCAATACTTTCACAACATTCACACTCTATTTTGTCCCTAGACACACACACTCCTATCTTTCCAATTACCATCTACTTTGCAGTTTCACTTGCCTCTTTACCCTAGGCTCCCATAAGCAACCATTAAAACATAACATCTATCTTAGAAACTCGATCATTCTGTTAAGAACTGTGAAGGATCTGAGATTTCCCCTTGCTTGCAAGCTAATTCATCCTGCCACAGTTTTCATGGATGGTGGCAGAAGACACAGACACCTGGATTAGTTACAAAGGGCCACTGGCCCTTATAGGAATAGTCATAGACAGAGTATCAGCATTTGCATCACCTCCCCAAGTTATCATACTCACAGAGCCACAAGGAGGAGGTCAGTTGTTCCCTGTACGTGTGGTGGGACATATTACAGGAAAGAAATCCCAAGCTCAGGGAACCTGGGTTTTTGTTTTGTTTTGTTTAATAACGGGTAATAAGTCTGGCTGTCTTGCCATGGAGGAAAATAGCATCTTTATAACACTGAACAGTGAGAAAACCTACCTTTTCCCCCAAAGGGAGACATTATCTCTATTGTCCAACCCTGTTCACTCTACAAATATCCTTTGAAGACAGTCCCCAACAAAAGCAGTCAGTGTCTCTGCGTACAAGACATGAAGAAATGCTAGTAACCTTCCAACACTCCCAAATCTTCTTTCTTGCTTCTAAGGGCACACATTTACTCTAGAAGGTTATTAAATCACATCTTATAGCATCCTTAATGAAAATGAATTTCAAGTGGTCCTCACAGACACTCATCTTTTATTATTTTCATCTTCTGTCTCTATCAGAGATACCTGGTTGCTCACCTCCAATGCCGTCTAAATGCTTGGCATGTAATTTCCCCTAATTGACCAAAGTCCCCCCCTCCCAAGAATTTCAACTTGAGACAGAGGACTGAGGTAGCCAAGAATTCGTGTCTTGGCAAGACAGTGCCATGCTCAAAGTGAAGACAGGAGATAACTATGAAAGTCCTTTTTTTTTTTTTCTTTTAAATAACCTTTAGAGAGCAGAATGGAACTGCCATGCAGAGGGATGAATTTCCAAGCCACCATGCAATCCCACAAAGGGGGAGAAAAGCACTTCTTGGAGCTTTTGCGCTCCAACGAGGCCCAACTTTCTTCTCTTCAGTTGCACTCCATGAAAATTTCTTGTTTCCCATGAAGCTCCCCATCATATCCTCAAGTAGTTTTACATTTTTTTAAACTTTTCAGTGTAAGTTTATAGTCTGCACCTATCAGTTCTTGAATAACCCTTAAATACAATTGACCTTCCTAAGAACAGCATCAAGCCACTTCAAATCACAGCCCAATCTCCTCCTTCACTAAGGAGATAGTCAATTGTCATGCGCTCCTATAGACAGAGGAGTTTGTTGGGCTACAGTCCACAGAGCTGCAAAGAGTTGGACAGGATTGAAGTGACTTAGCATGCACATAGAGAGCACACACCTCTTATTCTACTTCAAAAGACCCATAACATCATCTGTTTAACTAGACATATACATGATTACAATCTTTACACTGTATGCTAATATGACAGGACAACCAGCAGTCCTTTGATCAGGGAAAATACTCTTCCTTCACTTTGTGTCAGTTATTAGGCTTACAACTAGCTTTACAACCTTAGCAGAAATAAAGATGCTTGTTTTGGCAAAGATATCTTCAGCTCTGAAAAATGCCACTTTACTCTTAGAAACTTTTTGGCCTTTCGTGACAAAAAATGATCCATTTTATTATGAAAGATGTTATTTTACCCATTCCCTGAAAGACAGTTCTGATTGCTTTACAAAGAGAACACTATGCTTCCTTTTTTGAAAACTTTCATGATGTCAAGCAATGTTTGATAGTTTAACTACTGCCAGTGTGTCAGGGCAGGTAGCTAGACTCAGTCAAGATCCAATTTTCAGATGTTCATCATCATATATTCTATGTCAACTCCTCTTTGGGCGTGCAAGATGGAAAGAACGCACTTGCAAATCCATTTATCCTGATGGATAAACAACTATACTCCCTATTCTGTTTACTTTATTGTGAACTACATTAGCCTCATACTTTGACAAATCATTTTATTTCCCTGGTCCACTTTTATAAAATACAAATATAATTCAATAAAATAATATGCACATTTCACAAATACAAACAATAACATGAAAGCACTTGACCTCCTTCCCTGTGAACTGAATGTTCAGCTCAGTTCAGTTGCTCAGTCGTGTCCAACTCTTTGTGACCCCATGAATTGCAGCACACCAGGCCTCCCTGTCCATCACCAAATCCCGGAGTTCACTCAGACTCATGTCCATCGAGTCAGTGATGCCATCCAGCCATCTCATCCTCTGTCGTCCCCTTCTTCTCCTGCCCCCAATCCCTCCCAGCATCAGAGTCTTTTCCAATGAGTCAACTCTTCGCATAAGGCGGCCAAAGTACTGGAGTTTCACCTTTAGCATCATTCCTTCCAAAGAACACCCAGGGCTGATCTCCTTTAGAATGGACTGGGTGGATCTCCTTGCAGTCCAAGGGACTCTCAAGAGTCTTCTCCAACACCACAGTTCAAAGGCATCAATACTTCGGCGCTCAGCTTTCTTTATAGTCCAACTCTCACATCCATACATGACCACTGGAAAAACCATAGCCTTGACTAGACGGACCTTTCTTGGCAAAGTAATGTCTCTGCTTTTCAATATGCTATCTAGGTTGGTCATAACTTTTCTTCCAACAAGTAAATGTTTTTTAATTTCATAGCTGCAGTCATCATCTGCAGTGATTTTGGAGCCCCCAAAAATAAAGTCTGACACTGTTTCCACTGTTTCCCCATTTATTTACCATGAAGTGATGGGACCAGATGCCATGATCTTCGTTTTCTGAATGCTGAGCTTTAAGTCAACTTTTTCACTCTCCTATTTCACTTTCATCAAGAGGCTTTTTAGTTCCTCTTCACTTTCTGCCATAAAGGCGGTGTCATCTGCATATCTGAGGTTATTGATATTTCTCCCAGCAATCTTGCTTCCAGCTTGTGCTTCTTCCAGCCCAGTGTTTCTCATGATGTACTCTGCATAGAAGTTAAATAAGCAGTGTGACAATATACAGCCTTGACGTACTCCTTTTCGTTTTTGGAACCAGTCTGTTGTTCCAAGTCCAGTTCTAACTGTTGCTTCCTGACCTGCATAGAGGTTTCTCAAGAGGCAGGTCAGGTTGTCTGGTATTCCCATCTCTTTCAGAATTTTCCAGTTTATTGTGATCCACACAGTCAAAGGCTTTGGCATAGTCAATAAAGCAGAAATGGATGTTTTTCTGGAGACCAAGTGAGCATATTTTCCTCATAGGACCTGAGCAACCAAGGATATAATAGTCACGAACCATCACTGAGAATGTATTGAGACTGTAATCTGATGAGCGGTCATAATTAATCATACATTTTATATTTATTAAATGTATTTGAATCAGTGTTTTCACCCTTTTTCTCTTTGACACAGATAAGAGAAAGTTTAGCACAGCTAAACTTCCAATGGACCATTTGATTCCCAGCCAGGCTATAAAGTAGGTTAAAGATTTTGCCTTGAGAAACACTCACTTGTCAACTATCTGAAGGCAAAAATTTTTACCTATTCCTTAATTACCCTACAACTAGACAAGCTGAGAACTAATATATATGCCCAGGTAGCTCACAGTCCTTAAATGTGTATATTTCAAATTTTGTTCTTTCTTTCCCTTGCCTTAATATCTTTTTTACTTAAGAGGAGACAATTTTTGTTTAAGCCTGACTTTTCAATCCAGCCTTTATGAATTTCTTACCCTTTTTGCTACTTCCCTTCTGGAAGGTTTTCACATATGTGGTAAAAATCATCAATTTTAATATTTCCAAAACAAGCGCATAGCTAGGTACTACCTAACATCAAACATGCCTCATATTTCCCATACCATATATGTTTTTCTGGAACTCTCTTGCTTTCTTGATGATCCAGCAGATGTTGGCAATTTGATCTCTGGTTCCTCTGCCTTTTCTAAAACCAGCTTGAACATCAGGAAGTTCACGGTTCATGTATTGCTGAAACCTGGCTTGGAGAATTTTGAGCATTAGTTTACTAGCATGTGAGATGAGGGTAAATTTAATTCAGATGACCATTATATCTACTACTATGGTCAAGAATCCCTTAGAAGAAATGGAGTAGCCCTCATAGTCAACAGAAGAGTCTGAAATTGAATACTTGGGTACAGTCTCAAAAATAAGAATCTGATCTTGGTTTGTTTCCAAGGCAAACCATTCAATATAACAGCAACCCAAGTCTATGCCATGAGCACTAATGCCAAAAAACTGAAGTTGATGGGTTCTATGCAGACCTACAAGATCTTCTAGGACTAACCCCAACAAAAGATGTCCTCTTCATCATAGAGGATTGGAATGCAAAAGTAAGAAATCAAGAGATACTTGGAGTAATGGGCAAGTTTGGCCCTGGAGTACAAAATGAAGCAGGGCAAAAGCTAACAGAGTTTTGTCAAGAGAACACAATGGTCACAGCAAACACCCTCTTCCAATAACACAGGAGATGACTCTATACATGGACATCACCAGATGGTCAATAATGAAATCAGACTGATTATATTCTTGGCAGCCAAAGATGTAGAAGCTCTACAGAGTCAGCAAAAAAGACCTGGAGCTGACTGTGGCTCCCATAATGACCTTCTTATTGCAAGATTCAGGCTTAAATTGAAGAAAGTAGGAAAAACCATTATACCATTCAGTTCAGTTCAGTCACTCAGTTGTGTCCATCTCTTTGCGACCCCATGAATCATAGCACAGGCCTCCCTGTCCATCACCAATTCCTGGAGTTTACCCAAACTTAGGTCCATTGAGTCAATCATGCCATCCAGCCATCTCATCCTCTGTTGACCCCTTCTCCTCCTACTTCCTGACAACAGGGGATTGTCGCCTCCAATCCCTCCCACCATCAGGGTCTTTTCCAATGAGTCAACACTTGGCATGAGGTGGCCAAAGTACTGGAGTTTCAGCTTTAGCATCAGTCCTTCCAATGAACACCCAGGACTGACCTCCTTTAGGATGGACTGACTGGATCTTCTTGTAGTCCAAGGGACTCTCAAGAGTCTTCTCCAACACCACAGTTCAAAACTATCAATTCTTCAGCGCTCAACTTTGTTCACAGTCCAACTCTCACATCCATACATGACCACAGGAAAAACCATAACCTTGACTAGACGGACTTTTGTTGGCAAAGTAATATCTCTGCTTTTCAATATGCTATCTAAGTTGGTTATAACTTTCCTTCCAAGAGGTAAGCGTCTTTTAATTTCATGGCTGCAATCATTATCTGCAGTGATTTTGGAGCCCAGAAAAATAAAGTCTGACACTGTTTCCACTGTTTCCCCACCTATTTCCCATGAAGTGATGGGACCACATGCCATGATCTTCATTTTCTGAATGCTGAGCTTTAAGCCAACTTTTTCACTCTCCTATTTCACTTTCATCAAGAGGCTTTTTAGTTCCTCTTCACTTTCTGCCATAAAGGCGGTGTCATCTGCATATCTGAGGTTATTGATATTTCTCCCAGCAATCTTGCTTCCAGCTTGTGCTTCTTCCAGCCCAGTGTTTCTCATGATGTACTCTGCATAGAAGTTAAACAAGCAGGGTGACAATATACAGCCTTGACGTACTCCTTTTCGTTTTTGGAACCAGTCTGTTGTTCCAAGTCCAGTTCTAACTGTTGCTTCCTGACCTGCATAGAGGTTTCTCAAGAGGCAGGTCAGGTTGTCTGGTATTCCCATCTCTTTCAGAATTTTCCACAGTTTATTGTGATCCACACAGTCAAAGGCTTTGGCATAGTCAAGAAAGCAGAAGATGTTTTTCTGGAACTCTCTTGCTTTTTCGATGATCCAGCAGATGTTGGCAATTTGATCTCTGGTTCCTCTGCCTTTTCTAAAACCAGCTTGAACATCAGGGAGTTCACAGTTCATGTATTGCTGAAGCCTGGCTGGAGAATTTTGAGCATTACTCTTTTACTAGCATGTGAGATGAGTGTGACCATTCAGGTATGACCTAAATCAAATCCCTTATGATTATACAGTGGAGCTGATGAATAGATACAAGGGATTAGATCTGGTAGACAGAGTGCCTGCAGAACTATGGACCAAAGTTCATAACACTGTACTGGAAGCAATGGTCAAAACCATCCCCCCCCAAAAAGAAATGCAAGAAGGCAAAGTAGTTATCTGAGGAGTCTTCACAAATAGTGGAGCAAGGTAGAGAAGCAAACAGAAAGAGCGAAGGAGAAAGATATATCAGACTGAATATAGAGTTTCAGAGAATAGCAAGGAGAGATATGAAAGCTTTCTTAAGTGAACAATGCAAAGAAATAGAGGAAAACAATAGAATGGGAAAAACTAGAGATTTCTTTAAAAACTGGAGATTTCAAAGGAACATTTCATGCAAGGATAGGCATGATAAAAGATAGAAACAATAAGGACTTAAAAGAAGTAGAAGAGATTAAGAAGAGGGGGCAACAATACACAGAAGAACTATACCAAAAAAGTCAGATAAACACAATAAAGTGGTCACTCACCTGGAGCCATATATCCTGGAGTGTGAAGTCAAGTGGGCCTTAGGAAGCATTACTGCAAACAAAGCTGGTGGAGGTGAAGGAATTCCAATTGAGATATTTCAAATCCTTAAAAATGATGCTGTTAAAGTGCTGCACTCAATATGCCAGCAAATCTGGAAAACTCCACAGTGGCCACTGGACTGGAAAAGGTCAGTTTTCATTCCAATCCTCAAGAAGGGCAGTGCCAAAGAATGTTAAAATTACCATACAGTTGACTCACTTCACATGCTAACAAGGTAATGCTCAAAATCATTCAAGCTAAGTTTCAACAGTATGTCAACCAAGAACTTCCAGATGTAGAAGCTGAGTTTACAAAAGGCAGTGGAACCAGAGATCAAATTGCCACCATTTGTTGGATCATAGAAAAAGCAATGGAATTCCAGAAAATACCTACCTCTGCTTTACTGACAACATCAAATTCTTTGACTGTGTAGATCAGAACAAACTGTGTAAAGTTCTTAGATATGGGAATATCAGACCACCTTACCTGCCTCCAGAGAAACCTATATGCAGGCTAAGAAACAACAGTTAGAACTAGACATGGAAAAATGGACTGGTTCAAAATTGGGAAAGGAGTACAACAAGGCTGTTTATTGTCACTCTTCTGTTTAAACTTCTATGCAGGGTACATCATGGGAAATGCTGGGCTGAGATGAATCACAAGCTGGAATCAAGATAGCTGGCAGAAATATCAATCAACCTCAGATATGCAGATGATACCACTCTAATGGCAGGAAGGTTTCCAGTAGTCATGTATGGATGTGAGAGTTGGACTGTGAAGAAAGCTGAGCGCCAAAGAATTGATGCTTTTGAACTGTGGTATTGGAGAAGAGTCTTGAGAGTCCCTTGGACTGCAAGGAGATCCAACCAGTCCATTCTGAAGGAGATCAGCCCTTGGATTTCTTTGGAAGGAATGATGCTAAAGGTGAAACTTCAGTACCTTGGCCATCTCATGTGAAGAGTTGACTCATTGGAAAAGACTCTGATGCTGGGAGGGATTGGGGGCAGGAGAAGGGGACGACAGAGGATGAGATGGCTGGATGGCATCAATGACTCGATAGACATGAGTCTGAGTGAACTCTGGGATTTGGTGATGGACAGGGAGGCCTGGCGTGCTGCAATTCGTGGGGTCACAAAGAGTTGGACACGACTGAGCGACTGAACTGATCTGAACTGAAAGAGGAACTAAAGAGCCAGCCTCTTGATGGAAGTGAAAGAGAAGAGTGGAAAAGTTGGCTTAAAACTCAACATTCAGAAAACTAAGATCATGGCATCTAGACCTATCAACTTCATGGCAAATAGATGGGGAAAAAATGTTAACACTGACAGAGCTTTTCTTCCTTGGGCTCCAAAATCACTGCAGATAGTGCCTATAGCCACAAAATTAAAAGATGCTTGCTCCTTGGAAGGAAAGCTATGACAAATCCAGATAGTTTGTTAAAAAGCAAGAGACATTGCTTTGCTGACAATGGTCCATATAGTCCAAGCTATGGTCTTTCCAGTAGTCATGTACAGATGTGAAGGTTAGACCATACAGAAGGCTGAGCACCATAAAATTGATGCTTCTGAATTGTGGTGCTGGATAAGACTCTTGAGAGTCCCTTGGACTGCAAGGAGATCAAACCAGTCAATCCCAAAGGAAATCAGTCCTGAATTTTCATTGGAAGGACTGATGTTGAAGCTGAAGCTCTAATACTTTGGCTACCTGATGCAAAGAACTCATTCATTGGAATCAACCCTGATGCTGGGAAAGACTGAGGCCAGGAGGAGAAGGGGGCAACAGAGGATGAGTTGGTTGGATGGCATCACTGACTCAATGGACATGACTTTAGTCAAACTCCACCAGATAGTGTAGGATAGGGTAGCCTCGAGCTCTGCTGTCCATGGGGTCACAAAGAGACTGACACAACTTAGCCACTGAACAATAGCAACAAAAATCTTCTGTGCTCCATCTATTCATCCCTCCCTCCTCTATAAACCCTAGAAAGCAGTCATCACATTTACTGTTTCCATAGTTTTGCATTTTCTGGAAAGTTATATTGTTAGAATCATACATTATGTAGCTTTTTCAGTTGGCTTCTTTTACTTAGGATTGTGCATTTAAGGTCCCTCAAGTCATTTCATAGCTTGACAGCTCATTTTTTCACAGTGATGAGTAATACCTCATTGTCAGCGCATACAACAATTTATTTACCATTCACCTACTGAAGTATAATTTGGTTCCAAGTTGGGAATTAAGTATAAACTGCTAAAAACATCCATGTGCAGGTTACTTTGTGGACATAAATTTTCAACTAATTAGAGTAAATATTCAAGTTTACAATCGCTGAATCTTAGGGTTACAGAATGTTTAATTCTGTAAGAAACTGCCAGACAGTCTTCCAAGTGATTGTTCCATTTGAATTCCCACCACAATGAATAAGAGTTCTGTGACTCCGTATACAATACTTTTTGGTATTTGGTTCTATTAGTGTATTGTATTTATTCCATTCTAGGAGTATGTGCTAGAATTTCATCGTTATCATTTGCAATACCTTAATAATAGATGATACAGAGTATTGTAACTATTTCTGTACACAACTGTTTTAATATCGACTTCTTAAGGGTAGCCAAAGTTATCTTTTTGTTATCCACTGAATGTAACATAATGCCTTGAAATAATTAATGACTAAAAGCTAGGACTGTAGTGAAAAAAAAAAAAAAAACTGTATAAAAAGGATCGTCTCAGTTGACAAGAAGGGTGAATTCAGTTGCCCAGCTATCTCTTGACATTAAGGCCAGAGTTAGTCATTCCTGAAACTGTAGTAATTTTCTATGTCTACAAGTATTTATTTGTATCCTATTTGTTCGAAGATGACATTCTTTCTCATGATGAAGTAGATTTGTAGGTCCAAGGTACATGGCCTTAATGTATCACTCTTGGTGTTTTGTTTGTTTTTACAGACAGAGAGAGATTAAAGGGAGAATGAGCTATACTTCCCAATATGTGAACTCCTATTCAGGACCTCCCAGAACCTTGAGTAATGGTGATCTGACTCTCAAAGTTAATTCATAGAACAAAGATCTATTATCTTACTATATACTGAACACTATTCTAGAACATGTAATATATTGTGAGCAAAACCAAACAGTTTCTATTCAATGATAAGGTCAATGATTACCAAGAAACACATTTCTGTTTTTTCCCCTATATCTTGCAGGAGACTCAGGTTCGATCCCTGGATTGGGAAGATCCCCTGAGACGGGAATGGCAATCCACTCCAGTATTCTTGCCTGGAAAATCCCATGGACAGAGAAGCATGGCTGGCTACAGTTCATGAGGTCGCAGGCAGTCATGACGAGTGCCTAACACAAATAAAATATTTCAAGATCACATGCCATTTAGTGTATTTTAAACTATTAATATTATAGGTTAGAAATAAATCAATCTGAAAATAATAAGGCTAAAACTCTTTAAATCAAGTTCACAATATTTACTTTATTTTCATTTTTTATTTTCAAAATAAATACGTTTTTAAATTCCACGTGATTGTGAAATATTTGAATGCAAAAGATTCACTTTGACATTTAAACTTGAAGATGCACTTTTAACCACATTTTTGCTTTTTCCTATGACCTCAGCAAGCTTCCCATCCAAACTATACACTAGATGATTTTTTAAGTTAAAATAAATTATATATAATATCTGAATAATATGTATGATATTTAAGAACATATAATGTATATAGTATTTGATAATGCATATTATATAATATCTAATATGTATTTCCTTTAATTTAAATATATAATATAATGTATAAATATATAATGCATAATCTATATTTTATATAATATATGTTACATATGTGTATACATATATATTTTTTTAATCCACTGCATATAGATAGTATCCAAATGCATTTCAACATCTCTGTTTTGGCAGAAATTCAGAGTTATAAACAGCAGGCTTTCATCTGGAATTACAGTCTCTATAAAGAGGCAAAACTGATTAATATTCCTTCACCATAATTTGTAAGAGCTGAGAATGCTTATCTCTTGATAAGGATGGCTGGAGACCATCTATAGCAGATCACATGAAAAAAAAAGCTTGGAATGTCAATTAAAATAATCTCTTAAAATACAATGCAACTAAAAGATGACATATATGACACACATCCAATGCTCTTCTATTAAAAAAAATTGTTAAAAATTATAAATTCAGTTAAGTTCTATTACATATAGATATTTAATATTTGTGTGAATGAATGTGCTGTCCTTTATATATGAAGGTAAAATTATCCAGTCATTTATGAGTAAAATGTGTGCTTTGAATTGTTGGTTGTATTTATCAGTTTACAGCAAGTGAAGTGAAAGTGAAGTCGCTCAGTCGTGTCCAACTCTTTGCGACCCCATGGGCTGTAGCCTACCAGGCTCCTCTGTCCATGGGATTTTCCAGGCAATAGTACTGGAGTGGATTGCCGTTTCCTTCTCCAACTGATCTTCCCGACCCAGGGATGGAACCCAGGTCTCCCGTATTGTAGACAGACGCTTTACCGTCTGAGCCACCGGGGAAGTCCATACTCCTAAACTGGGTAAAACGTTTCAAGGAAAGTGTTCACAGACAGTGTTAATATACAAAAATAGTGAATGGAATTTTAGGTCTTGATAGTTTAAAATTTAAATAACACTTATAACTATGTTGGCACAATGATTTTCAAGTCACTTTACATTTTGTTAGAGCTGTCTGTTTATTTTCAACTCTAAAGAATTATTAGGTGGCCAAAAAATTGGTTTGGGTTTTTCTATAACAGCTTATGGGGAAACCCAAACAAACTTTTTGGCCAACCCAATACTATGCTGTCACTCAGATCAGCATATTATAGGAATTTCTTTGTATTTTAAAACAATTATAAATAGTATTTTATACATAGGTCTGGTGTACATGAAACTGTTTCACACCCTCATATAAATAAGCTAACAGAGCCAAAGGATTCCATTGGGTCCCATGAGTCATAAACATCCCATGTTGTTAAGAATCTTTGAATAAGCTAACATACTTTAGCTTGAAATCATAGCACAGAAACATAGTACAGAAATAAGAAGCCAAGTTTAGCTGTGCTTTGCTAAAGAAATGGCTCTGTAACTATGGCACACAGCTTCAAAAGGTCCTGAACACATGTGATAAAATAGAAAAATTCCATAAATACTTGAGTGTATCTCCACTCAATTCTAATAACCTTATCATTTTAGAATTTACTGTCAAATGGAAAATAGTAGTCAAGTTGCACTCTCTTCATTCTAATTTGTCTACATGTTTTGGTAAATGAGTTACATAATACTAAAGGAAAAAGTGCACACACATACACACATCTATATACAGATACCTATGCATATATACACATATATACCTACATAAATGTCTGTAGGTGTGTATATATATATATATATTTTATACCTACGCAAATATATATGTATATGTGTGTGTACACATACAGGGTCAGGAAGATTCTGTGGAGTAGGAAATGGCAACCCACTCCGGTATTCTTGTCTGGAAATCCCATGGCCAGAGGAGCCTTGCAGGCTATAGTCCATGGAGTCCCAAAAGAGTTGGACATGACTGAGTGAACAAAACAACAGCATGATAATTGATTACTTCTGCCAGTTAAGATGATTTTTCTTTAACACAATAGCTACCTTAAAATTACTTATACATCTCATATTTTTTAGACAAAAATTTCCAGAGGCAGTGTTGTTTCAGATTTGGTTCTAAGTCAAGAAGTTATTACCATGACCTAAATTCTTTCCCTTGGTTTCCTCTGTTATCCTCCCCACATCTGCTCTATCCCCCTGCAGTTTGCAAGAAGACTTCAGAAACCCCAGGCTTCATATGTACTCACTGTCACATCCAGCGAAGAAAAGTGTTTTATGCTTTTCATCTCTTTTTATGAATGGGCAATTAAATTTCCTGCAACCTTAAAAAGACTTTCCATTTCCATTGGCTAAGTTAAGTTTCTATTTCAATGCCCTAGCCACAGGGGAAGCCAGAAAGCAAGTACTTAGGCATATATCACCTTTCCAAGGGGAAACAGGCTCTGCCAGCGAAGGACCAGGAGAGGGATAGGGTTGGGAGAGTCATAAGTCTACCACATCTCTAGATTCGTCTGATTTACCCAACATTGTTCAAAACTTGTCTACCTATCTGCACCTTTCTCTTTCTCTCTCAGACATACACACACATACATGCACCCACACCTGCACTTCTCTCCTGCAATGACCAGCTGTGTAGGGGAGATGCTGTTTATTATGATGTTCTAAGACATTTCTCTACTGTATCCAGATTGTAATTAAAATTCTTACATCTTGGCTGTATTTTTACCTACAAGGATTCATAAGCCTTTCTTGGTATCAATACAAACACACAGCTATCCCAGGTTGTAGCTCTTTAAAAAAAAAAAAAAAAAACGGAAAGAGAGCAAACAGAAGCAGTACAAATGTGCATGGGATTCATCTATCTCTAAGTTGGGTGGGAAACAATTAACCTATTCCCAGGATTGTTAAATGCCTTTGTTCAAAACTCAAATATTAATATATGTTACATATTTTGCTTCACCTTATTTATTTTCCAAGAACTACTATGTCAACTCTCTCATCTTTAGCAGTTTTTGGATGATAGGGTTATAGAACATTTTTGCATATAATTAATATAGAAACTACTCACTAAACAAACACACCTTTTAAAGAGCTAATTTTTAACATACAGATATTTAACTGACTCCAATGCAATTGACTCAAATTAATGGAAAGTGTACAGTAAAAAGGGATTTTGAAATGACTTACCAAGAACTTGTAAGAACTGTAACCTTGGTTAAATCATTTTCAAATAAAATTGAAATGACCCTCAGAAATTATTGATAGTTTTCATGAAACACTAAAGCATGACTGTATCATTTTTCTCGAGTCTACATTTTATGGATTTTATTACTAACAACTGGTATCACCTGTATACAGTAATTACACTCTAAGTTGAAATTAATATAAAGAAAAACCCAAAGATAGGAAATAAATAGAAAAATTATTATCCCTCAACTTACACACCCAAGCAGCTAAGTAAAATCATAAGTTGCAAATCTTGATGATTTATTAGTGCAAAATAATGAAAAGGCTAAACAGTTTATATAAATTTTATGGGTATATTGAAGTGGCGCTAGTGGTAAGAACCTGCCTGCCAACGTAGGAGAGATAAGAGACACAGGTTCGATCCCTGGGTCAGGAAGATCTCCTGGAGGAGGGCATGGCAACCTCTCCAGCTTCCCTGGTAGCTCAGATGGTAAAGAAAATTATTGAACTGTAAGTTTCATGTGAGGTGATGAAAGTGGAGTAAATTTTAACTTAAAACCTTCATGCAAGAAAAAAAATCATTCTGAAAAAATCATTTTCCAAACGTTTTATTTATAATGGCAAAATTCAGTGAAACTGGAAACTATAGATGTTTATGTTTGAAGAGGGAAGCAATACTAAATACACTAAAAAATAAAAGAAAAAAAAAAAAAAAAAAGAATCCACCTGCAATGTAGCAGACCTGGGTTTGACCTTGGGATGGGAAGATCCCTTGGAGAAGGGAATGGCAACCCACTCCACTATTCTTGCCTGGGAAATCCCACAGACAGAGGAGCCTGGTGGACGACAGGACATGGAGTCACAGAGCTGGACATGTCAGAGTGGCAAACACACACACTGACATGGGAAATCCTTTAAAATCATACCACGTTTTCCTTCGCAGTCTCAGTGTTAGTAAAAGAAATGTTAGGGGTTTTCCCCCCAAAATAATGCTATTTAACCTTAAAAAAATCTTTGTACCTGTGTGTGCTGAAATAAGCTTTTATGCTGCCATTGTATTGAAGTCAATTATGCCTGTTACAAGTGGCTGTATGCATTTTATTTTCCATTAGCAATGGTCAAGATATCTGAAACCTGAAGAAGAATCGCCTTGTCTGGAATTCTTTGCCAGCATTGTTTCAGTAAGGTGAAGTAGCATAATATCAGAATAAGGTACAAGAGTGGATCAATCACCTCTTTTAAAAAAAAAATCCCTTCCAGTATAGAAATAATTTATTTTTCCTACTCCCCAAGCTAATCTCCACCCAACTATCTCACTTTGAAAAGTTAGATAACTACAGGAAAGAGATATATTCATACAGATGCTAAAAAGGTAATAAAATCTCATTTTCTGACAAAATTAAAAGGATCATTATGTGACTGTACCTTCTCTTTTTTCTTAAGTTCAAAAAACGCATTAAGTTTTGAATAAGAGATTCCCTTCTGGAATGTCTATGCTGAAGACATGGTTTCCCTTAATATTCCTTGAGGACATAGAGCAACTTATTTGTCTTACTGTGTCCTGTTCATGAAATCGTAAAGATACACGGAGGTGGCTGCACACATACCTTCCCTCACAGGAATCATTAGTCAACTAGATTACCAAGACTATCATCTTGCTTTAATCAAAGAACGCCAAGTCTCACATCTTATGGAAATTGCTGATCAGAGCCATCTGAGTCTGGAAACCTCACACACTCACAGCATTTTAAATTGTATAGAATTAGGATCACAAAGTGATTGCAGCTGACACTATAATTGAGTAAATAACAAAGTAAATGGTCTGTTCCAGAAGTGAACTTGACATTACTGAACTGTTGTTGATAGAACAAAAATTTTGACTAGCTGTTGACAAAAGGGATTTGAAAGCCCTCAAGCAAACCTTTTGAGGAGATTTATTCCCACTCTGTTAACTGCAAAACAGACAAATCTGCAGCGAATTTCCATACACTGGAAAGATTATTGGCATTTAAGGAATCTAGAAGGAAGGGACTTAATACTTTATAATAGTTTAACTTATTTTCCAGGAACATCTGCCTTTCTCCATATTGGGAAGCCACAAATAAAAGTTCAAGAAAGTAATATTCAACAAAAGAGTATTTCCTCTAAATTGAATAACTGTCATTTAATTATATATAGTAAAAAAAAATCACAATTTTATAACCGTTTAGATATTTCTGATAACATTTTGGGGAAGATTTTGTTAAGTTGATGGATATTTTTAAGCATTTGGAGATGGATTTCCACTACCTTCATAGTCTCTCAAAGGTACTTAAAGAGTGAATAAAGCTATATACGCATGTGTGTCTGCTTTATGAAGTCAACTCTTCATAACCCTGTGGACTGTAACCCACCAGGGTCTTCTGTCCATGGGATTTCCCATGGCAAGAATACTAGAGTGGGTTGCTATTTCCTATGCCATGGAATCTTCCTGACCTAGGGATCAAACCCAGTATCCTGCATTGACAAATGGATTGTTGACCACTGAGCCACCTAGTAAGCCCATAGCTGCTGCTGCGGCTGCTGCTGCTAAGTCGCTTCAGTCATGTCCGACTCTGTGCAACCCCAGAGACAGCAGCCCACCAGGCTCCCCCATCCCTGTGATTCTCCAGGCAAGAACACTGGAGTGGGTTGCCATTTCCTTCTCCAGTGCATGAAAGTGAAAAGTGAAAGTGAAGTCGTTCAGTCATGTCCAACTCCTAGCAACCCCATGGACTGCAGCCTACCAGGCTCCTCCATCCATGGGATTTGCCAGGGAAGAGTACTGGAATGGGTTGCCATTGCCTTCTCCGAAGCCCATAGCTAGATAGAGCTAAGTAAACATATAAGTTCTGGGGAGGGGAGCAGTTTGGCTGGGGAGGGGGTGGGAGGAGGAGGATATAATGATGAATTTGAATGGATCCACTACTTATATGGAAAGAAAACAATACAAAACAGCACCAACTCATATACGAGAATTAAGCAAGTTTCAATGATAGTCAATGTATTATTTCACTTAATTATGCCTTTGCAATTAAGAAAATGAAAAGAAACCTGAAAACTAATCTTTACCCTTTTTCTCATTAAGTTCATCCTTTTAAACCAAGAGTAGATAACAAATGGCATTTCAAACAGATCCACAGGTAAATTCTAATCCCATCCCTTCACTTCATAGTTCAGCAAGGTAAGGTTAAAAAGAAGACAAATTAATATTTGACTTGTCTACATTAAACACATGTGTGAGGGCTGATAATTCTCTAAAAGAATGAAGCCATATGTTTTTATTAAGCAATTACTATACGCTTCCTTTGTACCAGGGGCTACACAATAGTGGGAAGAAAGAATCTGCCTGTTCTACGAAATTTATCTCATGGAAATGACGAGCTCTAATTAATTAGTTCTGTTCGTTTCCAAGGCAAACCATTCAATATCACAGTAATCCAAGTCTATGCCCCAACCAGTAATGCTAAAGAAGCTGAAGTTTAACGGTTCTATGAAGACCTACAAGACCTTTTAGAACTAATACCCAAAAAAGATGTTGTTTTCATTATAGGGGACTGGAATGCAAAAGCAGGAAGTCAAGAAACACCTGGAGTAACAGGCAAATTTGGCCCTGAATGCGGAATGAAGCAGGGCAAAGACTAATAGAGTTTTGCCAAGAAAATGCACTGGTCATAGCAAACGCCCTCTTCCAACAACACAAGAGAAGACTCTACACATGGACATCACCAGATGGTCAACACCAAAATCAGACTGATTATATTCTTTGCAGCCAAAGATGGAGAAGCTGTATACAGTCAACAAAAACAAGACCAGGAGCTGACTGTGGCTCAGACCATGAACTCCTTATTACCAAATTCAGACTCAAATTGAAGAAAGTAGGGAAAACCGCTAGACCATTCAGGTATGACCTTAATCAAATCCCTTATGATTATACAGTGGAAGTGAGAAATAGATTTAAGGGACTAGATCTGATAGGTAGAGTGCCTGATGAACTGTGGAATGAGGTTCGTTACATTGTACAAGAGTCAGGGATGAAGACCATCCCCATGGAAAAGAAATGCAAAAAAGCAAAATGGCTGTCTGGGGAGGCCTTACAAATAGCTGTGATAACAAGAGCAGTGAAAAGCAAAGGAGAAAAGGAAAGATATAAGCATCTGACTGCAGAGTTCCAAAGAATAGCAAGAAGAGATAAGAAAGCCTTCTTAAGCGATCAATGCAAAGAAATAGAGGAAAAGAACAGAATGGGAAAGACTAGAGATCTCTTCAAGAAAATTCGAGACACCAAGGGAACATTTCATGCAAAGATGGGCTCGATAAAGGACAGAAATGGTATGGACCTAACAGAAGCAGAAGATATTAAGAAGAGGTGGCAAGAATACATAGAAGAACTATACAAAAAGGATCTTCACGACCCAGATAATCACGATGGTGTGATCACTCATCTAGAGCCAGACATCCTGGAATGTGAAGTCAGGTGGGCCTTAGAAAGCATCACTACGAACAAAGCTAGTGGAGGTGATGGAATTCCAGTGGAGCTATTTCAAATCCTGAAAAATGATGCTGTGAAAGTGCTGCACTCAATATGCCAGCAAATTTGGAAGACTCAGCAGTGGCCACAGGACTGGAAAAGGTCAGTTTTCATTCCAATCCGAAAGAAGGCAATGCCAAAGAATGCTCAAACTACCACACAATTGCACTCATCTCACATGCTAGTAAAGTAATGCTCAAAATTCTCCAAGCCAGGCTTCAGCAATACGTGAACCGTGAACTTCCTGATGTTCAAGCTGGTTTTAGAAAAGGCAGAGGAACCAGAGATCAAATTGCCAACATCTGCTGGATCATCGAGAAAGCTGAAAGAGATGGGAATACCAGATCACCTGACCTGCCTCTTGAGAAATCTGTATGCAGGTCAGGAAGCAACAGTTAGAACTGGACATGGAACAACAGACTGGTTCCAAATAGGAAAAGGACTACATCAAGGCTGTATATTGTCACCCTGCTTATTTAACTTCTATGCAGAGTACATCATGAGAAAGACTGGACTGAAAGAAACACAAGCTAGAATCAAGATTGCTAGGAGAAATATTAATAACCTCAGATATGCAGATAACACCACCCTAATGGCAGAAAGTGAAGAGGAGCTAAAAAGCCTCTTGATGAAAGTGAAAGAGGAGAGTGAAAAAGTTGGCTTAAAGTTCAACATTGAGAAAGCAAAGATCACGGCATCCGGCCCCATCAACTCATGGGAAATAGATGGGGAAACAGTAGAAACAGTGTCAGACTTTATTTTGGGGGGCTCCCAAATCACTGCAGATGGTGACTGCAGCTATGAAAGTAAAAGACACTTACTCCTTGGAAGAAAAGTTATGACCAACCTAGATAGCATATTCAAAAGCAGAGACATTACTTTGCCGACTAAGGTCCGTCTAGTCAAGGCTATGGTTTTTCCTGTGGTCATGTATGGATGTGAGAGTTGGACTGTGAAGAAAGCTGAGCGTCGAAGAATTGATGCTTTTGAAGTGTGGTGTTGGAGAAGACTCTTGAGAGTCCCTTGGACTGCAAGGAGATCCAACCAGTCCATTCTGAAGGAGATCAGCCCTGGGTGTTCTTTGGCAGGAATGATGCTAAAGCTGAAACTCCAGTACTTTGGCCACCTCATGTGAAGAGCTGACTCATTGGAAAAGATCCTGATGCTGGGAGGGATTGGGGGCAGGAGGAGAAGGGGACGACAGAGGTTGAGATGGCTGGATGGCATCACTGACTCGATGGACGTGAGTCTGAGTGAACTTTGGGATTTGGTGATGGACAGGGAGGCCTGGCGTGCTGCGATTCATGGGGTCACAAAGAGTCGGACATGACTGAGCGACTGAACGGAACTGAACTAATTAATTAATCATACTAGCACATGTATTATCATAAAGTGAGATAATTGCTAGGAAGGCATGTTAATGAAACAGAAACCTATCAGGTTTGACAAAGGCATTGCCTAAGGTGAGATCTGAAGAATGTATAGGCATTAACTAGCAGAAAGAGGTTATGAGAGGGTGTTTTGATAACCTAGCACAGGAAGGAGGTATGAAAGGCCTCTGTGGGGATGAGAGCATCATCAATTTAAGGACATGAATACAGATCTATAGAAATCACCTAATCTTAAGATAGAGAGGAAATGGATATGAGAAAATGATCACAGCTTCAAAACTTTATGGGAAAATATCAAACGTTCTGTCCTATGAGTAATTGCAGTTCCAGAAGACAGGGGGAGAGAGAATGGGGCACAGAAAATATTTGAAGAAATAGTGGGCTAAACTTTCTCAAATTTGGTGAAGACACAAACTTATACAAAATTTTATGATACTCAATACGCTCATTAGACTTCAAAGAGAATGCAAAGAAAACCTCAGGTAACCATGCTGCTGCTGCTACTGCTAAGTCGCTTCAGTCATGTCCGACTCTGTGCAACCCTATAGATGGCAGCCCACCAGGCTCCTCCATCCCTGGGATTCTCCAGGCAAGAATACTGGAGTGGGTTGCCATTTCCTTCTCCCATGCAAGAAAGTGAAAAGTGAAAGTGAAAGTGAAGTCATGCCCAACTCTTAGTGACCCCATGGACTTCAGCCTACCAGGCTCCTCCGTCCATGGGTAACCATATCATAGTCAAACTGCTATAAACCAAAGATAAAAAGATCATCTTCAAAATAAACACATAATAAATATTACTCCATACAGAATAACTACTTACATAACTGTGGACTTCTCATCAGAAAGCCTATAAGTCAGAAGTTGGTAGAAAAATATCTCAAAGTTCTGAAAAAAATGTATTATTATAGTTTCTGCTCTTGAATTATTTACTTTCTTTGAGTTACTTATTTAACTTCTTAAATTTAACAGGATATCACACTGAATTTCAGTCCTCCTCTATAAGAAGCACTAAAAGTAACAAACACCAAAGTGACTGCATCACCAAATTTCTGATACAATTTTTATCATCCAGTTTAAAATATTTTCTAATTTCCATTTTTATTTTTGCTGCAATGCATGAGTTATTTAAAAGTGTACTTTTAAAATTGCCAATTAGAGGGAGAGGGTGGGATGATTTGCGAGAATGGCATTGTAACATGTATACTATCATGTAAGAATTGAATCGCCAGTCTATGTCCGATGCAGGATACAGGATGCTTGGGGCTGGTGCACGGGGATGACCCAGAGAGATGTTATGGGGAGGGAGGTGGGAGGGGGGTTCAGGATTGGGAACGCATGTACACCCGTGGTGGATTCATGTCAATGTATGGCAAAACCAATACAGTATTGTAAAGTAAAATAAAGTAAAAATAAAAATTTAAAAATAAATAAATAAATAAAATTGCCAATTCTATTTTCTTTAATAATTCACTTTTAATTCTTAGAGTCAAAGTAGAATGTATGAATTGGAGGCTTGGAAATTCATCAATGCCTGTTCTTACAGGATAATTCATATCCAATTTTCACAATGATTTGTACATTCTTGACAACAATGTGCATGCTGTAAGTGCTAGGTACAAGCTAAACATGTGCATTCATTTTGTTGCTGTTGTTCAGTCACTAAGTTGTGTCCAATTCTCTGTGACCCCGTGGTCACACGAGACCAAGGTTATTTACTGTTGGAATAAATCTGGTATTTCTTTAGTAAAGGGTAGTCAAATAAGAGAAAAATTAAAAGGGAGATATGTGATATATTACCAATTATAATAGTGTCTTTGTCTATTGTTCTATGTAATTCTCACAAATTTTCTTTACATATAATAAAGATTACACTGTTGGTAGCATACACGTTAAGCATTATGTTCATATAGCAACTCTTCTTATCTGTAATAATATTGTTACTAATAATGAAATTCTATCGTCCATAAATATACACATTCATCTGCTATTCTATGATCATCCAATATTCAATGATATCTTATAATTTTAACCTGTAACTCAGTTAATTTTGTATATCATTGTAATGAGTAGATTAGATTTACATCTTTAATATAACTTTTCCTGTTTTATGTAAAAGTTTATATGATTAGATTGAATTCTGAGTTAATTTAGTGCTCTCCTTTCTCCTTTACATACCTTTCTTTCCTCCATTTATGCTACTTTTGGAATATACCAAAATTATTTTTCATATTCTACTTTTGTCCTCATACAAACTGAACATTATTTTTATTCTTGAATGATTTGCATTTATAATGTTAATAAAGCCCAGATTGAAACAATATTTCAGTCCTCCTTTTATTCAATACATGCTTAAACTGCTTTAAATTCCAGAGGTCATCTTCCATTAAATTTATTTTTGTCCAGAACTTTGCTACCATTTTTTATTTCCCAGTATTGCATATTAACATAATTATTTTACAATAATATTCAGGACACAGTCATACGTTCTAACTTTTATGTCCACTATTTCTTCTGACATCCTGATCATTTCTTCTGAGATCACTATACTCTTAAAATACCTTCTAAAGTTTCTTTTGTGAAGGTCTGTTCATGGTAAAGTCTCTCATAGGAAAATGTCTCCTTGTATCTTCTTATTTCTTCTCAGCATTTTGAAGTCATTTGCTTTCCATTACTGCTTTTCAGAGGTAAGCTGTCGGTTTACTTGTTTTTAAAGGGCATTTGCTCTTTCTTTCTGCTTCTAAAGTTTTTCTCTTTATTTATGTTTTTCTAATATTTCCCTCCTATGTGTCTAGTTATGACTTTTTATTTGTCTTGTTTGACATTTGCAACATTCCCTGTAAGTTGTGGATTTATCTTTTTAAAGATCTTAATTTTAAGAAAACATACACTCAAAAATCTCATCTTTTTTATTTTCTATCTTCTACCTATGGAACTCTAATACAATTTTTAACCTTCTCTTTTATTCTCCATGTGTCCTAATCCCTCATTTGCTATCACTACGTCTGTCTATTACACCAAAAGAAATTACCCAAGTTTATCTTTCAGTTCATAAATTCAATATTAAACTGTGTCTGATTTGCTGTTTAACTTCTTTCCTGACACTGAGAGAATGCCATGTAAGGACTGTCATAGCCAACACACTCCAGACTGTCAGTAAACCAGCAAGAAGCTAGGAGAGAGATTCTTGCTACCAGCCCTCAAAAGGAATCCACCCTCCTAACACCTTTATTTTGGACTTCTAGCCTCTAGAGCTGTGAGACAATACATTTCTGTTGTTTTAAGCTACACAGTTTTTGCTACTTTTTTATGGTAGCCTTAAAAAACTAGTACAGATTTTGACAATATTTTTTTCATTTTTAGAAGTATCTGGTTCTTTTGAAAATCTTCCTTTTTCTGGACGAATATCTCATTTCTTTCTTATATTTTGAGCCTATATTTTTAAAGGCATATAAAACATATTCACCTTATATGCTGTACATAATAATTCTAATATCATAAATGCTTGGAGGTCTGATTCTGCTCTTGCAATTTCTGCTGACTCTTAGCTATGGGTGTTTGTTTTATAATTTGTAATTTTGGCAAATTCAAGTACAGTTGAGTTTTACCTATTGGCATGCTGGGAAGCGTGTGATTAAAGTACATCACTCCAATCTACACTCTACTAAAGCTGCACATCAGCTTCTGTCAGTGACCCTCAGGTGTTGCCAACCCTGATTCACTGTTGCTAATTTATTAGCTTAGGATCTCTAAGACCACATTACTGTTGTATATTTGAACCCCAGATCAACACACATGCAGAGGTCTATAAATTCCTCTAAGACGCCTTCTTTCCTTCCAGAGCCAAGTCTAAGTAGAGATGTTTTCTTGTTATATCCTAGTCCACCATTCACTGAGAATGAAATTCTTTGATGGTTTCAGCTTTATGAGGAGTCTTAATTTCAATTTTCTACCCATAGGTGGTCCCAGGGCCATATCTCCTGGCCCAGAGGCAGATGTGAAAGTGCAAACTCTTGCAACAATAAGAGTACATAGGAATAAACCTACCTAAAGAGGAAAAAGATACATATACAGAAAATTATTAGACATTGATAAAAGAAATCAGGAACACACAAATATATGGAGATATACCATGTTCTCGGATTGGAAGAATCAATATTGTGATTCTTATCACAATAAATATACTATCCAAAATAAATATACTATTCAAAGCAACCTACAGACTCAATGCACTCCTTATCAAATTCCTGATGGCATTTTTCACAGAATCAGAACAAAAAATTTCACAACCTGTATGGAAACACAAAAGACCCTGAATAGCCAAAGCAATCTTGAGAAAGAAAAACAGAGCTGGAGTAATCAGTCTTCTTGACTTCAGACTCTATTGCAAAGCTACAGTTATCAAGACAGTATAGTACTGGCACAAAAAGAAAAATATACATCAATGGAACAAGACTGAAATCCCAGAGATAAACCCATGCACTTGCAGGCACCTTATCTTTGACAAAAGAGGCAAGAATATACAATGGAGAAAAGGGAGCCTCTTTAATAAACAGTGCTAGAAAAACTGGACAGTGACATGTAAAAGAATGAAATTAGAACACTTTCTACCACCATACACAGAAGTAAATTCAAAAATGCATAAAGACCTAAATGTTAGGCCAGAAACTACAAACTTCTTAGAGAAAAACATAGGCAGAACACTGACATAAATCACAGCAAAATTCTCTTTGACCCACCTTCTAAAGTAAGGAAAATAAAAACAAAAATAAACAAACAGGACCTAATTAAACTTAGAGGCTTTTGCATAACAAAGGAAACTATAAACAAGATGAAAAATGAGAATGACAGAAAACTACAACTGAAGCAACTAACGAAAGATTAATCTCCAAAATATATGAGCAGCTCACAAGCCCAATAGCAGAAAAACAAACAATCCATCAACAAATGGGCAGAAGATTTAAAACCGACATTTCTCCAAAGAAGACATACAAAGGGAAAATACACGTGAAAAAATGCTCAACATCACTACTTATCAGAGAAAGGCAAATGAAAACTACAATGAGCTATCAACTCACACCAATCAGAATGACCCTCATCAAAAAGTATACAAACAATAAATGCTGGACAGGATGCAGAGCTAATGGAACCCTCTTGCACTTTTGGTGGGGATGTAAACAATACAGACACTGTGGAGAACAGTATGGAGATTTCTTAAAAAAGTAGGAATAAAACTACCATATGACCCAGCAATCCCACTACTGGGCATTGTTGTTGTTGTGTCAGCCACTCAGTTGTGTCCGACTCTTTGCAACCCCATGAACCACAAACAACCAGGCTCCTCTGTCCATGGGGTTCTCCAGGCAAGAATACTGGAGTGGGCTGCCATTTCCTTCTCCACTACTGGGCATATACCCTGAGAAAATCATAACTGAAAAAGACACATGTACCCCAATGTTCATTGCAGTACTATTTACAATAGCTAGGACACAGAAGCAATCTAGATGTCCATCAACAGATGAATGGACAAAGAAGCTGTGGTACACAGATACAATGGAATATTATTCATCCATAAAAAAGAAATGAACTGGAGTCAGTTATAGTGAGGTGGATGAATCTAGAGTCATTATACAGAGTAAAGTACATCAGAATGAGAAAAATAAATATCATATACTAATGCATATATATAGAATCTAGAAAAATGATATGGATGAACCTGTTAGCAGGGAAGAAATGGAGAACCAGAAGTAGGGGATGGACTTGTGGATTAGCAGGGGAAGGAGAGGGTGGGATGAACTGAGATAGTACCAGGAGTATATATTTGACCAGTATATATATTTGACATATATACACTATGATGTGTAAAGTAGCTAACTAGTGGGAAATGCTATATAACACAGGGTGCCCAGCCTGGTGCTCTGTGACAACCTAGATGGGTGGGATGAGGGGCTGGAAGGGTGGCTTACAAGGGAGGGGAGATATACACACGCACACACATATGTAGTTGTGACTCATTCACATTGCTCTAAGGCAGAAACCAACAGTTCAGTTCAGTCGCTCAGTCGTGTCCAACTCTTTGCGACCCCATGAATCGCAGCACGCCAGGCCTCCCTGTCCATCACCAACTCCCAGAGTTCACTCAGACTCACGTCTATCGAGTCAGTGATGCCATCCAGCCATCTCATCTTCAGTTGTCCCCTTCTCCTCCTGCCCCCAATCCCTCCCAGCATCAGAGTCTTTTCCAATGAATCAACTCTTCACATGAGATGGCCAAAGTACTGGAGTTTCAGCTTTAGCATCATTCCTTCCAAAGAACACCCAGGGCTGATCTCCTTCAGAATGGACTGGTTGGATCTTCTTGCAGTCCAAGGGACTCTCAAGAGTCTTCTCCAACACCACACTTCAAAAGCATCAATTCTTCAGTGCTCAGCTTTTTTCACAGTCCAACTCTCACATCCATACATGACTACTGGAAAAAACATAGCTTTGACTAGACGGACCTTAGTCGGCAAAGTAATGTCTCTGCTTTTGAATATGCTATCTAGGTTGGTCATAACTTTTCTTCCAAGGAGTAAGCGTCTTTTAATTTCATGGCTGCAGTCACCATCTGCAGTGATGTTGGAGCCCAAAAAAATAAAGTCTGACACTGTTTCCCCATCTATTTCCCATGAAGTGATGGGACCGGATGCCATGATCTTCGTTTTCTGAATGTTGAACTTTAAGCCAACTTTTTCACTCTCCTCTTTCACTTTCATCAAGAGGCTTTTTAGTTCCTCTTCAATTTCTGCCATAAAGGTGGTGTCATCTGCATATCTGAGGTTATTGATATTTCTCCCAGCAATCTTGATTCCAGCTTGTGTTTCTTCCAGCCCAGCGTTTCTCATCATGTACTCTGCATAGAAGTTAAATAAGCAGGGTGACAATATACAGCCTTGATGTAGTCCTTTTCCTATTTGGAACCAGTCTGTTGTTCCATGTCCAGTTCTAACTGTTGCTTCCTGACCTGCATACAGATTTCTCAAGAGACAGGTTAGGTGGTCTGGTATTCCCATCTCTTTCAGAATTTTCCAGTTTATTGTGATCCACACAGTCAAAGGCTTTGGCATAGTCAATAAAGCAGAAATAGATGTTTTCCTGGAACTCTCTTGCTTTTTTGATTATCCAGCAGATGTTGGCTTTTTGATCTCTGGTTCCTCTGCCTTTTCTAAAACCAGCTTGAACATCAGGAAGTTCACGGTTCACGTATTGCTGAAGCCTAGCTTGGAGAATTTTGAGCATTACTTTACTAGCATGTGAGATGAGTGCAATTGTGCAGTAGTTTGAGCATTCTTTGGCATTGCCTTCTTTCGGATTAGAATGAAAACTGACCTTTTCCAGTCCTGTGGCCACTGCTGAGTTTTCCAAATTTGCTGGCATATTGAGTGCAGCACTTTCACCGCATCACAGCATGGTAAATTATGCTCCAATTAAAAACTGTTTTTAAAAGTGCCAAATTCTAGCATATCTGGTTAAAATATCAAGAGTGACCTAAAAAGGGATTTGAAACCTATTCAGGTTTCACTAAGCATGCACACACACAAAAATGAGCTCCTTAAAGGAGAAAAATTCTAGACTTATTTATCTCTGTGCTCAGTCGCTCAGTCATGTCCGACTCTTTGTGACCCCACGGACTGTAGCCCATCAGTCTCCTCTGGAGACTATTCTCCATAGGGATTCTCCAGGCTATAATACTGGAGTGGGTTGCCATGCCTTCCTCACTTTTGTATCTTTGTATCCATATCATTAATTGTAATTTTTACTCCTTTGTCAATTAGACCAAACCATAAATGCCATTATAAAACTTTTACATTTATAAAACACTAGAAGTTGAATAAAAATTCTGTAAATTTATAGTTCTAGTTATATCATTATACAAGCGTTGAAAATGGCATAAGTTAATTACAGGTTTGAATATTCTGGAAGCTTCTTTGTTATAGGATGTGTTTAGTCACTCAGTTGTGTCCGACTCTTTGCTTTCCCATGGATTGTGCCTTCCAGGCTCCTCTGACCACAGGGATTCTCCAAGCAAGAATACTGGAGTGGGTTGCCATGCCCTCTTCCAGTGGATCTTCCCAGGTCTCCTGCACTGCAGGTAGATTTTTTACCATCTAAGCCACTAGGGAAGCCCAAGAATATTGGAGTGGGTGGCCTATCCTTTCTCCAGCGGAACTTCATGACCCAGAAGTCAAACCGCGGTCTCCTGCATCACCAGTTGAATACCAGGGAAGCCCTCTTTATTATAGTGTAGGGTAAAAAAGAAGAAAAAAGTCAGTAGTATCAGTTAATTCTTGGAGGTGAGGAGTTTTCCTACAAAGCACCAAACTTTTATGTAACTGTGCATTTTAAAATATTGCATTTCACAACAAGCTGGTACAATTTGGAGATGGGGAGAAGATTCCTGTAAAAATACACAGTAAAAATGGTGCCCAGTGTCACTAATCCTTTCCAGTCTATTCACATAACTGGATACCAACAATAACATCAGCAGCCTTTTCAACTGAAATAAAAAAAAGGTTTATATTTACCATTCCTTTTATGATTTCTACTTTCTTCTCCACTTTCATTTCCAGTAACTGTTAAGGTGTCTTTCAGTCCTTGGCACCATTTACTGAGTATCATCACAGCAGTAACTAAATAAGAGTTGACAGGGAAATTAATGTGTTACTTTTCATTAGAGGAAAAAATACTACTGTGAGGAAGAGCTCTTCAGAAATTTCATTTTGAGTCATGACTTTCACCATTTTATAAACTGGACCACCAGTCATGTTGATTTGACAGTATGTCAATGGCTTTCCTTTTATCACCAATAGATCTTTAGAGAAAAACTTAAAAAAAAAAATATGTGTCCATAAAGAGATGTGGTTGTCCCAGTTCTCATGTCAGCCCATGATGCGGTTCTTACTTTTTGAGGAGAAATAATAACATAAAAATAAAGTGAGTTTTCCCTTAACTTAAACTTATTCCATTTACAGAGAGGTTCATTCTCAAGTTGTCCTTTCTAGTTTTTATTGTTGTTTGTTGCTCATATGTTAAAATGTTATTTCACAAAATGTTGTATAGATAGGTGATGGTTTTTGTCTTCAGTTCAGTTCAGTTGCTTAGTCGTGTCTGACTCTTTGCGACCCCATGAAAATATCCTAATACATCAAAACAAAAAAACTGCAAATTTGTTTTTGAATCATGTTTAAAGTTTTTCTTAATTTACTGATCCACAAAATGAAAAAGCCACCAAGAACCTCTCTATATAAGCAACACATTGATGTACTGTACACAGGTCAGACATGGAAGCCATCCATGGTGGTATCAAAAGTCAGCTGCTAATGAGAGAGAGATGACCAGTTGAAAGGAATAAAAAATATTGTTGGAATAAGTAAGTTGACTAATTTAGTGAAAATATCCAATGTAAAAGTTCTGTCTGACAAGAGGAATCCCTTAAGGAAAGGATTTGTTTTTTTGTTTTTCCCTGTATGGTCCTAACCAACAGAACAGTTCCTTATGAATAGAGAACATTTCAAAACTGAAGATCAGCTTCTGATCAAAATCAGAGGCTCATTCTTGTCTTGAAAAAAAATAATTTCATAAGGCATTTTTAAGTTTCAACCTATGTATAGGGTTGCTTCTTCGTATTATAATGCAGAGAAAAATTAAGAGAAATAGAGGCACAGAAGAAAAATATAGACAGACACACAGACACACACATACACAGAGAGAGAGAGAGAGAAGAAAATGATACTTTATTGGCTTTTTTTTGCATTATCACCTCCAAACACACAATTTTTACTTGGCAATTTTACTTCTATGACATGTACTGTGCACAAGCATTTCTCTGTTTTATAAATATTAACACATTTAATATTCATTTAAAAGTCATGAGATTCTTTTTTTCACTTTATAGATGAACAGTGAAGCAGAGATATTAAGCAATTTGCCAAAAGTCACACAACCAATATGTGACAGAGGTGAAAATCAAACCCAGGCCGTTATCTGCTTTGAGAGTCCATGTTCTTAACCTCTACCGCTGCTGCCGCCAAGAATTAACAGCAAACACTCTCTATCCCAAGAATCAGAAAACCAAAACAATTACATGTAAGGGTTGTACAGAAGGACTAAGAAAAAGTATAACAAATCCTAATCATTTGATACTTTTTCCTCAGCATCCTTTCTCCATCACACATAAAATATTGTGTCTCCCATAGTTTCTTTCATGGCTTCATATGCTAGCCTACCCAAGCGAACATTGTGTGTGTGTAGTCGCTCGGTCATGTCCACCTCTTTGCGACTCCGTGGACTGTGGCTCCCCCAGTACCTCTGTCCATGGAGCTTCTCCAGGCAAGAACACTGGAGTGGGTTGCCATGCCCTCCTCTAGGGGATCTTCCTCACCCAGGAGTGGAACCAGGGTCTCCTGCATTGCAGCAGATTGTTTACCAGCTGAGCTACTAGGGAAACAAGTGAACATGGCCCAGTAAATTTCTGAGTTCAAAACCTTTCGTCTGGAGTTCTTGGTTTAGTTACAGTGTCTTGGAAATTTTCAAAATTCTTTCAAGGCCTGAATTATATTTTAAAAAATGCTTGCAATTTTTCTGTTTAAATATATAATTTATATATATATCTATCATAAATGCAAATTTTAAATTCAGTGCCATGAAAACACCAACATTCGACACTGCTGTAGAGCTTCCCTGGTGGCACAGCTGTAAAGAATCTACCCGCAATGCAAGAGACCTTGGTTCAACTCCCGGTTCGTGACGATCCCCTGGAGAAGGGATAGGCTGCCCACTCCAGTATTCTTGCCTCGAGAATCCCAATGGACAGAGGTTCCTGGCAGGCTACAGTCCAAGGGGTCTCAAAGAGTAGGACAGAACTGAGTGATCAAGCACAGCACACACTGATGTTCTAATCAAGAAACAAACTTCTCTCTTCTTATCTAGATCCATGTTTAATCCACACAGAAAATTTGCTCATTACCTACATTTGTGTAAGCATATTTTTCTTAGTAACATATGCATTTGCTTATTTTGCTTTTTTAGAGCATTTTGAAAGTTAAAGAAAACATTGTTGTTATTTGTCCTGAGTCCAGGAACCAATCAGATTTAGGACTGACAAAGTTGATTTCAACTTGCTTTGACCAAAAAATAAAAGGTCAAAATCCCACTTTTGCTATAATTACATTCTCTTTTTAAAATTACGTTCTTTAATTAAATATTTATCAGGTACTTGCTATGAGTTAGATACCACAAAGAATCCTGGGAATACTGAGATTAATGTAAGTATTACTGCTGCTCAGAGAGAAACTCTGGCATGTTCATTTAGTTCAACAGGTTGAAATCATTAGCGAACCCACAGGTCTACAAAATTTCCTATATTCTAGATAATTCACTTCAGTATCTTTGTCCTATAGTTAAAATCTAATCCTTCCATTGCCTAAAAACATCAACATATTTGTTTCTATTGCTTCCAGTTCATGAAGACAGTCGCTGGATGGCTGATTACACATGTCAATTTTTCTAATCTTGACCATGTAGGCAAGCACTACTAGAAAACTTTTCAAAGGAAGTGAAGCCTCTTATCTTATAGACCATAGACATTAATGCTGGAGATGAATAAACCCACTAAATATCCATGATTTTCAAGAAACAAAAGCTGAGAAAATATTACAATGATACCTATGGTCTTATTTGCATTTGTTACCTTCAAACATAAACTATGAGCTGGATAACTGCTCAAAGAGGAAGTATGACTTTATGTTGTTACTGAGTATAAGTTATTTTTGCTATTACATGGAAAAACGGATAGGATGGGAAAGTATCACGCATACATATCTGGTAGGAGAGTGAAATGGTACAGACATTCTGGGAAACAGTTTCAGTTCAGGAAACCAACATGCACTTCTGCAACACATCAACTGCACTCGGGCATTTATCCCAGGAAAATGAAAGCTTATGTTCACACAAAACCTATACCCGAATATTTATAGCGGCTTTCTGTGTAACAGCTTCAAACTGAAATTACATCAGATATCCTTCAACAGATTAAAGATTAAACAAATAATGGTACATCCATATCCGAGAGTACTACTCAAAAACAAAAAACAAATTATTGACACAAGAATTTGGATGTCTCTCCAGGGAGCGATACTGAATGGGAAAAAAAAAAAAGGCTATCTTCAAAAGTATGTTGTACATATGGTTTCATTTTGAAATTGCAAGTTTTTAGAAATTTAGTATAAATCAGTGATTGACAAAGGTTAGGCTTAGGAGGTCATGGAGGAGTGAATGGGTCAGCGGAGAGATGAATATGGTTATAAAAGGGTAGATTGAGGGATCCTTATGTTGTTGGAACTGTTCAGTATGTTTGTGTAGTGGATACACAAACCCAGACACAATGAACCTGTGTGGAATTTAACACACACAGACACACATGCACAGCAAATAAAACTGGGGAAATCGAAATAATATTAGTGGAGTGTATCAACAGAATTCTGGTTGTGATAAAAGTGTCATCATTAGTAAGGAATGAGTCCAGTGAATATACTATTATCTCAATAAAAATTTCATTTCAAAAAAATGGAGATTAGAGAGCTGAAGAGTCTGTATCCTTTGCTTTCTCTGTTTCTCTTTCTCTCTCACACACACAATTTTCTGCCTGGAAAGCATTATGTCTACCAGAACTAGAACTGCTTCAGTAAGCGAGATGAAAACAATATTAAAAATGGCAAATAGGAAATTAGGAGCCTTGATACCTTATGACATCAGGACTTCACCATATCATCCTTTGACTATCTACATTTAGCCCCCTTTTTTTTGAGTGAGATAAAAATTAAATTTCTGCTTATTTGAAAAAAAAAAAAAAACCACACCACAATGTGACAAGCACTAATAAGGCAGCATAGACAGGATATACCTCCCCTGGTTACCTTCTGCCTTGCTATACGGTTCTGACTCACGAAAAGCCTATTTGTTTGAGAAGTAAAATACCTTTCAACAAAACCTAAATCTGTGCACACAATATATAATATAGTAACACCCTGTTACTCCATACACACATATATAACACCCTATTACTCCATATACACATATCTAACACTGACTCAATAGACATGACTTTGAGCAAGCCCCAGGACTTGGTGATGGACAGGGAAGCCTGGCATGCTGCAGTCCATGGGATCCAAAGAGTCGAACACGACTGAGCAACTAAACTGAACTGAACACTCTATTACTCTATATACACATACCTAACACCCTATTACTCCACAGTAGGATACATGATCTTTCTCCCAGGATCTCTGTAACAAGAGGAGAATCTGTACCCTTTATCACAAACAATCTCAGCCCGTGATTAGTTCTTATAGTTTGTACTAAGCATTTTTAATCCAATGGTCCCTGCAGCAATCTTTCTAATAAAATTCTTTATAATATTTGTTGCATCATTCCTTTTCATTTCAGTATTCTCTAGTTCCCTGATACTTGGACCTCTTCTAATTTTTAATTGGAGGACAATTGCTTTACAATGTTTGGTTTCTGCCATACAACATGAATCAGCCATAGGTATACATATGTATACCTCTCGAACCTCCTTCCCACCACTCCACCCCATCCTACCCCTCTAGGCTGTCACAGAGCACCAGGCTGAGCTCTGTGTCATACAGCAAATTGCTGCTGGTTATCTGTTTTACATACAGTAATGTATATCTTTCAATGTCACTCTGTCAATTCATCCCACCCTCTCCTTCCCCTGTGTTTTGATTTTTATAATTTTAAATATATGTACTATATTGCAAAGTAATCATTTTGTTAACAAGCTCACACTCATACTTAGTCATTAAATTGTGTGTCTGACTCTTTGCAACTCTGTGGACTGTAGCCCACCAGGCTCCTCTATCAGTGAGATTTCCTGGGCAAGAATACCAGAGTAGGTATCCATTTCCTTCTCCAAGGGATCTTCCTGACCCCAGAACTGAATCCTTGTTTCCCACATTGGCAGGTGGATTATTTGCCACTGAACCATCAGGGAAGCCATGGTTAACATTAGGAGACTTTTTAAATGTCCTGGATAATAGGTAAGACAAATAATGGATTAAGGAAAAGCTGAGTCACTATCCTTCCCTTGGCCATTTGTATTCTATTCTGGAGCCATCAGTTTCTCTTCAAGCGTATCCTGAATTGTTTCACATAATTAATAAACTCTTAAGATGTCTTTACATGCTCCCTCAACATAGATGATTCTTCTGCAACTGTTGGGAAAAGGAGGAGATGACAATGACAAAAAGGAGAGGAATCATTACTTAAATACTTTGTTGTCAGAAACTGCCACACGAATCATATGTATTGCCCATTGAATCATCAGTAACTGTCATTTACTCTCCTTACTTCATAGATGTCAGGAGAACTTTTGCAGTATGAACTGATTTTTTTGATTTGTCTTTCTATGTGTATCCTGGTCCTTTCCCCAAACTAAGTTGTGAGGGTTATATACATACACTTCCCTAGGGAAAGTTGTGATGAACACACATTGTTTAAAAATGTTCAAATGTTCAAGTCTTGGATTTTAAGTTTCAAAGTTTACTTGGAGTTGCAAGATTCTGAGCTTTGGATCTTCAGAAACCGAAAGCCTGAGGACCCATCACATAATGATTATGCCATAAGAAACAGACCTGAATAAATGTTGAGGAAGTAATAAACAGCTTTCACACTTCCTGTGAGATAGCAATTCTCAGTGGGTGAAGACAAACAGAAGAAAATGTACCTGCATATCCATGAGTTCCTGAGAAGAAGTCCTGCAGTCTATGTCTCCCTAAAGTTTTAATTTAAAAAAGAGTTCTGAGAAGCTAAACCCAGATAGCTTTGGGAATTCCTGCAACCCCAAATATGCAGAATATATCATGAGAAATGCCAGGCAGGATGAATCCCAAACTGGAATCAACAATCCCAAACTGGAGAAATATCAACAACCTCAGATATGCAGATGATACAACTCTAATGACAGAAAGTGAAGAGGAACTAAAGAGCCTCTTGAAGGTGAAAGAAAAGAGTGAAAAAGCTGGCTTGAAACTTAACATTCAAAAAACCAAGATCACAGCATCCAGGGGAAGAAAATGGAAACAGTGGCAGATTTTCTTTTCTTGGGCTCTAAAATCACTGTGGAAGGTGACTGCAGCTGTGAAATTAAACGTTGCTTTCTTCTTGGAAGGAAAGCTACGACAAACTTAGACAGAATACCAAAAAGCAAAGATATTGCTTTGCCAGCAAAGATCCATACAGTCAAAGTTATGGTTTTTCCAGCAGTCATGAATGGATGTGAGAGTTGAACCGTAAAGAAGGCTGACTGGTAAAGAATTGATGCTTTCAAACTGATGCTGGAAAAGAATCATGAGAGTCCCTTGGACAGAAGGAGAAAAAACCAATCAATCCTAACCCTGAATATTCATTGAAAGAATTGAGGCTGAAGCTCTAATATTTTGGCTACCTGATGCAAAGAGTCAACTCATTGGAAAAGACCCTGATGCTGAAAAAGATTGATGGCAAAAGGAGAAAATGGTGGCAGAGGACGAGATGGTTAGATTGCATCAGTGACTGAATGGACGTGAATTTGAGCAAAGTCTGGGAGACAGTGAAGGCCACAGGAACCTGGCATGCTGCATTCCACAGGGTTGCAAAGAGTTGGACACAACTTAGCAGCTGAAAAACAACAACAAATATAACAGGTGGGTGACTTTTTTTTTTTTCTGCATCTGACATATTTTGTGAGCAAGAAAATGGAGACAGCTGAATGGCAATATCAGTGTGAGACAGTCTCACAAGCACCCACAGGAGAGTAGGTGAACTCAACCCATGATATCAAGAAAGACAACAAGATACCTGAGAGAGTCCCGTATTTGTATAAGCCTTATATTCACAAACAATGTGTACCACATTAGCAATCTACATGATAGAAGCGAACTGAATGGGGAAATGGATTGGCCAGAAAGTTCATTCAGGTTTTCCTATTAGAGATTATGGCCAACCCAATACATCTGAGCAGATACCAGTACCATCAGCAGTAACCACAGCCCAGTACTCTCCACTCTGTCTGGGACACTATGTGAACCACCCTCAGTCCTTAGAATCCCAGGCAAAGGGATACTTTTGACTTACTGAGTTCAACAAGAATTAACTAATATTTAGATTCTGCTTTTACCAGGTTTCATTTGCTTTTATTTATCTAGTTCCTTAGGTGGAAGCTGAGATTACTGATTTGTGACATTTCATCTTTTGCCACATAAACACTCACCATGATAAATTTTCCTCAAAATCTTCCTCCTTTAGGTGCGTCCTGAAAATTCTGATATGCTACACTATCATTTTCATTCTTCTGTTTGAAATATTGTCTAATTTTCTTTGGGATTTCTTCTTTCACCTATAGGTTACTTAAAAGTATGTTGTTGAATCTTCGAATACTAGGGGAATCACCAGATAACTTTCTCTTATTTGATATCATAATCCTTTCAGTTAGAAAATATCCTTTGTAAACTATATATTCTTATCACAGCTACATAAACTTTAAAACCCCACCAGACAGTGCCATAATTTTTCCTTTCAAGAGTCATACATATTTTAAAGAATATAGAAGATGAAAAGTAGTTTATTTATAGTTTCTATTTCTTTTCCTTTAGTAAAGGTCCAAATTTTCTCCTACTACCATTCCTCTTTGAGCTTTCCTGGTGGCTCAGGCAGTAAAGAATCCGCCTGCAATGCAAGAGACCAGGGTTCAATCCCAGGGTTGGGAAGATCCCCTGGAGAAGAGAATGGCAACCCACTCCAGTATTCTTGCCTGGAGAATTCTACCAACAGGGGGTGCTGGTGGGCTATAGTCCATGGGGTCACAAAGAGTTGAACACAACTGAGTCACACACACACACACACACACACACACACACACACACACACACACACACACACACACACACACACACACCATTCCTCTAGAAGAACATTCCTGAAGAACTTCCTTTGGCATTAATTTTAGAGCAGGTCCAGTGGAAAATAATTCATAGTTTTTCTTCATCAGATAATGTCTTTATATCATATTCTTTCTTGAAAGGGTATTTTTCAATGAATATACAATTCTTTCAACATTTAAAAAAAAGAAAAAAAGTACTATTTTTAGGAACCTCTTTTGTTTCTGAGGAGAACTCCGTGGTCATCTGGATTATCCTGTGTTGTTTACCTCTGGCTGCTTTCAAGATTGTTTTGTTCCAGAAGGTTCATTATGTGTTTCATAACATTTTTAAATTTTAGCTTGTTTGGGTTTTACCATGCATCTTGGTTTGTCACCAAATCTGGGAAACTTTTAGTCATTATTTTTCCAAATATTTTTCTTCTATAACAATTTCTTTCTTTACTGCTTCTATGATTTCAGTGACAAAAAGAAAAATTTAGTTTTTTTTTAATATTGTAATCTTCTTCTACCCTGTTTTACAGATATGATCATTTCTGTTAATCTTTAAACTCATTGACTCCTTCATCTGCTATCTGCATTCTATTCTTGAGCCCACCCAGTAAATTTTTATCACTTATTAAATTTTTTAGTTCAAATCTTTGCATTTTTTTCTTTTTAAAAGAACTAAAGTTACTCTTCCTCTGCTTGGAATATCTATTTTTCCATTAATCCATTAATCTATTTTCCATTAATCTAATTTTCCATCAAAAGTATTTGTATTTTCTGCATAGAGCATTGGTTATAATAGCTGAAAGCTCTTAACTTTAGCATCTGACTCAACTGAGTTGGCATGTTGATTTTTTTCCTCTTAAAACATGTCCAATTTTCATCATTTTTATATGCAGTTTTGCATATAAAATTATCTTATTTCAGGCTGTATCCTGAAATTTTTTATTATGTTGTGAGGTTCTGGATCCTACTAAAATCTTCTGGAAAGTGTTGTGAACTTACATCATGCACTAAACCCTATCAGACTCAGACCATGAGCTTCGCTTGCCTTCTCACCAGTGATTCCATTATCAGGTAAGTTTTCAAACTGTTCTGTTCCTTTGGGTCTCATCTGCATAAGGGTAGCGGGTAGCATAGGGATTACCCTGGGACTTGTACTGTAGCTTATATCACACTTCACTTCTCAAAGACTTGGTCATGGCACTTTGCATATGTGCTTCACATTCACAGCTTGACAAAGAATTAAGTTCATACGAAAATTTAGGACATCACACCAGATGTCCTCTCTGGTATTTCCCTCACTCTTATTTCCAACATCCCTTTATTTCTGATTCCTCTAGCCTGAAAATACCAGTGCCTCTCAACATTTCATCCTTCTGCACTTTGCATAAATACATGAGACTGGACCCATCTTCAGGACACATGTCTCAGGAAAATGAGAGAGAGAAAGTAGTAGTGGAATTTCACACACATTCGGACCACTGGGGCCCTTTCCACACGGTTCCTCTGGCCAACAAGAAAGGTTATCCTCTAAGAGTTTTAGGTTCCTCTCTGCCAGCACGGCCACCATATAGCAGCAGTGCAGCTCCATGACTGAGACTAGCATTCAGTTAAATCTAGGAGATAAAAGAATGGGAAAAAACAGAGAAACTCACCCCTCGTATTGTTTTGCGTCCAGTCCATTTCCATCTGCATTCTGCCTTTTATTGTTTTTCAGAGTGCTCAGGTGGTTGTGTTTTATATTCTCACTAGAGTTTTTCATAAAAGAGATCATCCATAATGATTCATAATGAAAGAGATTTGCCTTTTAGACCAGCACTGGCAACTCACATGTAGCTTTTTTTTCAGATACAAAGAATCATGAGCCCTGGCCTGACCCAGAACCTCCATTCTAACAAGATACTCCGGTAATGGGTAAGCTCACTAAAATGGGACATACCTGAGCTAGAAGACAGGAATAAGATTTACGAAGTTCTTGGATCCTAAGAAGATTCAAGTAAAGTTCCTCATTGAGAACCAAAAAAATCAATTCCAAGATACAAACACACACACACGTATTTTTGAAAAGGATAGATAAGTATCATAATTAAGTGGGAAAATAAGCTTAAAGCAAAAAAAAAAAAACAAATGATAAATCATATGGAAATATTAAAGAAAATTATGGATGACAGTTATGGTAACAACAAGGATGGGAACTACATTTAATATCTTGTAATAAAATATAATGGAAAAGACTCTGAAAAGGAAAACATGTATGTAGTTATATAGGTATATATATAGATACAGATAACATTGAATCACTTTGCTGCTTTGCTCTACACTAGAAACGCAGCATTGTAAATCAACCGTACTTCAATAAAAAATAAAACAAAATGGGCAAAGGAATAAAATCAAATAAAAATTTAAAAAAGAAGAGAGTTATGGTAGAAACACTTGATTGCTGCTACTGCTAAGTTGCTTCAGTCATGTCTGACTCTGTGCGACCCCATGAACGGCAGCCCACCAGGCTTCCCCATCCCTGGGATTTTCCCGGCAAGAACACTTGAGTGGGTTGCCATTTCTTTCTCCAATGCATAAAAGTGAAAAGTGAAAGTGAAGTCGCTCAGTCATGTCTGACTCTTCGTGACCCCATGGACTGCCGCCCACCAGACTCCTCCGTCCATGGGACTTTCCAGGCAAGAGTACTGGAGTGGGGTGCCATTGCCTTCTCTGAACACTTGATTAGGTATTTATAAAGCCATAAAATAATTATGAAGACTATTGAGGAAATCTTAATAATGATTTTAAATGAAAAAAGCACAGTTCAAAGTTATAGGCAAACTATGATTATAACCTTATATATAAAGTATGCCAGGTACCATATTTTAGAAAATAACTTAATTAGAAGAGAATAACAAATATGTCAAGGGAACTGGAAACTTAGAATGACTGCCTAGAAGGGGGAACTCTAAATGAGTCAGCTGATGGACCCCACCTTTGCCTCCCTGATAGCCATGTTCCCCTTCCCATCTCATCAGCTTACTAGTGTTCTTATGGAGATCTCACCAGTGTATATACAAACATAATTGGTTACACGTAGACTTTCTGAACTACACCAAACACTCAGGAGACATTATAGTATAAAACCTAAAATCACTTAACTTATACTGAAAAATATAACTCAAATATTCCCAATATTGGCAACAGTTTGACCCGTGCATTCTCTTTGGTCAATTTATGTAAGAACCCAAATAATCAAAAGGTGGCTTGTTAAATGTGGGTTTAAAGAGGGCCTGATAAACCCACGTGATCAAATTATGACATCTGGCTCACCTGAATGGAAACAACCATCAGGAAACACTAAGTTCTTCATCATCATAACAGCATATTATTTTATCAGCACTGCCAGTATGTGTATCTTTAACTCATTTTCTCCATGGCTGGCCAAACAGCACTTATTATCTATATTAGTGCATAAAGCTCTTGTTATCCTGAAAGCTATTCAGTTAACAATTAAAAAATTTAAAGTTGGAAGACAGTGAATACATTACATGTAAATGTCAATATCAAATTTTCATTTATTTAATATATGCTAACATATAATTATTTGTAAACTTGTGATAAGACAAAGATGTCTTCTTTAAGTGTGGGTCTACCGACTGACATTCCAAGCATGAATAATGCCCTGGACGATGCATTGTCTGTTAGTTTCAATTACTTTAAAGTAAGTTATTACTTGTAATATAGGCTGTGTAGAAACCTGTTTTCTTTTTTCCCTATTTTTTCTATTTGTACTTTTTAGCAATTAACATGTATTTTGAGCCTTTCTAAAGCACTGAATTTACATTCATGCATTCATCAGTTATGAAATATTTAAATGTCATAATTATGATAATAATTGAAACTCACATAAAAGATGTGGGAAAATGCAACCAGTAATATATACACAACTCAATTTTATGTGTACGAGATACAGGTTACTACAGCATAGACTATTTTGAATGAACAATCCACACTCTGGGAAGAGAGTTTTAATTAATTTACTGGTTAGTGAAGCTCTATTAAGAGATTTTTTATTATACTTTCAATCAAAATACCATCTAGTCTTGAAAATCCCATCTAATTAGGTCAATTGGTTAGAGCATAGTGTTATTATGACCCAACTAGACATTAGATCCTCATATGTGCCACTTATCTTTGCCCCGTGTTCCTAGATTAAACCCCTAAAGCCCTCTAGCCATCTGGCAACTGCAGTCGGGCCCACCTATAAGTGTTGTCTCTGCATCCCCTCACCCTGGCACCCCACCAAAATAAAAAAAAGATAACTTAAAAAATATTGGCCAACCTTATCTCAATGACTACTATCTTTATACATAATGATGAGACCCAAATATTCAAATAATATTTTCTGAAAACATATAACTTTAAAAGAGGAAGAACTAGCGACAAAACCACCCTTTCTCTGTCAGACAAGCTACTCCTTTGTGTCACCAAAATGAAGCTTCCAACTTCCTGAACTTATATTCTGAGTCTCCTTTGCAGCCTTCCAGTTTTCTAACAGTGCCAAACACTTGAAAAATCTGTAACCCTGAGAATAACTAGCACAAATGAACACTTGATTAAAATTAGGAAGAGTGGGACATAAGAGTCTCTTGAAAAAAACTCAGATAGAAAGAGAAAATAATCAAAATAAAGATTTTCTCTTCTCAACAGAGAGAGGAAAATGATTCCAATTCCTGTTAATATCTTAACAGAAGAAAATATACCTATTATTGTTATTTTCTATATGCTAATTCCACAAATATTAAAGTCTCATTTAAAATGTATATTATAATAAAATAATTATTTAAAAATAAAATTATAGTATGGTTAGTGCTAATAAATGATATTGCTGCATATTGTTATTTGTCACTATGCAGTCAAAAAATACTTAAACATACATTAATATAATGATGTATATAATACTCTCTTTTAATACATGCACTCCTCAATCTCCATCCTCCCTGAAAACCATAAAACAGTAAACCACTTCATATTCTATAAAAAAGATAGATGGAATATAATGAAATATTTTAATTAAAAACAAAAAAATCAAAATAGTACATAGTAATAAGTCAATATGTATATATATACACAAATATATCTAATGTGATCAATAACTATCTCAAATGAGCTGTTAGAAATTATATATTTTACTAAATTATGGACCATCTCATCAAAAACGATTAAAATGGCAACACATTAGGCATTAGCAGAATGCCATTTAAACTATTCCCAGCTGCATCTTAAACCACAATTAGTCAAACGTGCTTTTTAGAAAGTTGTTTTAACTGAGCAAATGCTTTTTGAAAAATTTAGACCAAAAAACTATGTATTATTTTCTCTCACTGTATAATTACAAATTGGGTGGCTTAAAGCTTCACAAAGTTATATTATCTCACAGTTTCTATGGTTCAAAAGTCCAGCATATTTTAATGGGTCTTGTGCTCAGGTTCTTATAAAGCTGAAATCAAGGTGGAAGACAGGTACATTCTTTGTTGGAAGCCCAACTGGGAAAAGCTTCCTTTGGTCAGAATGTATTCCTGGTGGTTGTAGGACTTAGGTCCCCATTGTTTTGCTAGCTGTTGGCAAAGCATGCTCTCAGCTCCTAACCACATGGCCCCCTCCATCTCAGCAGCAGAGAATCTCCCTTACAATGAATCCAACTCAGGTTTTGAAATTCTCTGCCTGCTATTTCTGCTATAAAAACTCTCTGCTTTTAAAAGGTTAATGTGATTAAGTCAGACCCACCTAAAAGAGCCCCCTTTCTTCAAGTTAACTGTTCCGTATAACATAACCACAGGAATCAGAGATCATATGCACACTTTCCACTCACACTCAAAGGTAAGGGAATTAAACACATGTGAGTCATTTCGGAGTCACCTTAGCATCCTGCCTATCACAGAACACAAAGATTGAAGAATCATAGTGACAGAGACAGGCACATGGATTTAAAACCAAACAAGTCTGAGGTATAAACAACTTGGAATAAGATTTAGAATACTGCCTTAAAGTATAAACTCCATGTTCTAAGCAATATTTGAAACATTACTTTGAAAAGGTCTGTGCTTGAATAAGTATTCTATTAATATAGAGAAATCTCCCATGGGTTTTAGAACAATTTCTCTGGTAAATCTTTGTAGCTGTGGATGTAGTAATAAGAGGTCAAAAATTATTTCTCCTCAACTCTAAAAACAGAAGGAAAGAAAAAACATTTTATTACAAGATGATTTCATCCATATTCCTTTTTCTTTCCAAAGTTTTTGTTTTAATTTTTATAGATTTAAATTCTTGGCACATTTTGTCAAATGTTTGTAATACATTAAACAAATTAGAAGTCAAATAGTCAAACGTATCATCAGCAGGATGAATGAAATTTTGATACATTCATTCTAAAGAACACTAACTACAGCTACATACAACAATATAGGTGAATCTCACAACAATATCCAATAAAAGTACAAGACACAGAAGAGTATTTAGAGTATCATTCTTTTGTAGAAATTTTAAAACCAGGAACAACTAAACTGCGTTGTTTAGGGATGCCTTGTTGTTGGGTTATTAAGTTGTGTCCTTTTAAGTGTCTTTAAATTTATTTTCTTACATTTCAAACAATCCTATTTTTAACACTGTATTGGAATTAATAAAGTCTGACGTTTGTACAGCATGATTCAATTACACAATCTCAAGCTATTGAATTATATTGATTTACTGCTTAACAATTTGATTTCAGTATCTGTGTAATATTTATAACTATAATACTTCAAACAAATATTGAGGCAAAAGGAACTATTCAACTTTTATTCTTTATTCATTTGATTTGTAATCAGCATAAACCAAGGAGAGATCTCAAGTCCCTACCCGTAAGACCTAAATCATAATGTCTTTGCTCAAACACTTCTGGTAGCTGGCATTCCCTATAGAAGGAAGGTCAAACTTTGCAACATGGCGGTAGAGGCTTCCCATAATTTTGCCCCCAACTATTTTTCCAACTTCATCTTCCACTGTACCCTGCACTTCAGCTATTCTTGACTGTGTACCATCTCAACTTGCCTTTGATGAAATAAAATCTTACCTCCACCAAAACAATACCGAAAGAGTACAATGGTTTTATGGATGTCATGGATTTTTATGGCAAAGAAATTATTTTTAATATTGTGTTAAGTACAGAGGCACTCCCCTGTAAGAGAGAAGGCGATATTTTAGCTGAAGTGTAAGGTCTTAACTAAAATGATTTACTGTGAGGTAATATTAGGCTTCAACAATAGTTTCTGCCTTCAGCAATAGCTCAGTCAGTAAATCATCTGCCTGCAATGCAGGAGACCCGGGTTCGATTCCTGGGTCGGGAAGATCCCCTGGAGAAGGAAATGGCAACCCCTTCCAGTATTGTTGCCTGGAGAATCCCATGGACAAAGAGGCCTGGCAGGCTATGGTCCAGGGGGTCACAAAGAGTCAGACACAACTAAGCGACCAAACACACACTCACAATATTATCCTATGGATTAAAGTAACTGTCTCCAAACTGGTATGTGCACACCCCAGGAAATGCATGAGATGACCTACTGAGATGAATAAAAACATTAAAATTTATGTTTGTATATATTTAGTAATAGTTGGTCATGGACAGGGAAGCCTGGCGTGCTGCAGTCCAGGGGGTCGCAAAGAGTCAGACACAAGTGAGCGACTGAACTGAACTGAGTAACAGTCCTATAGATTTTCATTTTTGAATATGTGCTATGTATTAAGTATTGATACAGAAGTATATGTAATTTATAAAAATACACATGTTGGGGGAATATTCAATTTGTTTTAATCACTAGAGTGCATTATTTTAAGTTCGGAAACCAAAGCAAGGACTTTGGAATCCAACTGAAATAGTTTCTTGTCCCAACACTAAAACACTAACACTTAGAAGCTGTGTGACTTTAGAAAGTTATCTTAATTTAAACCACAATTTTATCAAGTATGTAATGAAAAATGTTCATCTGATAGGATTATTGTGAATGTTAAAGGGGACATTTTGTTTAAAGTTATTATCTCAATCCTTAACCAATATATATTAATAAGTTGATAAATGCAAGGCATTTTTATTAATTGTGTTACATTCAAAACTTTCTATTGCCTAAAGAAGCAATGTACTCATTAAAGAACTCTAAATGACAAGCAAAGTCACCAGTTTCACAGCTTTAAAAAAAAAAAAAAAGCCCATCTTTTCCTGCTTCTGATGGGACTACAAATGGTATAACTGCTAAGGAAAACAGTATGAAGTTCCTCAAAAATTAAAAATAGAACTACCATGTGATCCAGCAATCCCACTTGTGGGTATACATCCAAAGGAATTGAAAGCAGAGTTTTGAAGGGATACCCTTCACAGCAGCACTATTTCTAACAGCCAAAAGTGAAAGTGAAAGTCTCTCAGTCATGTTGGCTCTTTGCCACCCCATGGACTATACAGGTCATGAAATTCTCTAGGCCAAAATAATAGAGTGGGTAGCCTTTCCCTTTTCCAGGGGATATGCCCAACCCAGCGATTGAACCCACGTCTCCCGCATTGCAGGCAGATTCTTCTCCAGCTGAGCCACAAGGGAAGCTCAAGAATACTGGAGTGGGCAGATTCTCCAGGGAATCTTCCCGACCCAGGAATTGAACCGTAATCTCCTGCATTGCAGATGGATTCTTTACCAACTGAGGTATCAGGGAAGCCCAAAGATGGAAGCAATTCAAATGCTCATGAACAAATGAACAAAAAAAAATATAGTAAATACATAAAATAGCATATTATTCAGCCATTAAAAGTAAGGAAATTCTGTGACACAATTTAACATGGATGAATTTTGAGGGTATTATGCTAAGTGAAATAATCAATCACAAAAGACAAACACTGTGTAATTCCACTTATACTGTGGGGGGAGGGAGACTTCCCCAATGGCTCGAAAGGTGAAGAATCTGCCTGCAATGCAGAAGTTCAGTTCAGTTGCTCAGTCATGTCTGACTCTTTGTGACCCCATGGACTGCAGCCCCCAGGCCTCCCTGTCCATCACCAACTCCTGGAGTTTACTTAAACTCACGCCCATTGAGTCGGCAATGCAGAAGGTTCCAGTTCAATCCCTAGGTTGGGAAGATCCCCTGGAGAAGGAATTGGCAACTCACTCCTGGGAGAACGCATGGACAGGAGTCTGGCAGGCTACAGTCCATGGGGTAGCAAAGAGTCAGACATGGCAGGGTAAGCATGCATGCAATTATATAAGGTATCAAATGTAGTCAGATTCACAGAATCAGAAAGCAGAATGGTGGTTTCCAGGGGCTGGAGGGAAGGGGAAAGAGGGAGTTCTTTATTAGTTACCGAGTTTCAGTTTTACAAGAGGAAGACATTCTAGAGATCTTTTGCACAACAAAGTACATATGCTTAATACTATTGTATCACACACTTACATATGTTTAAGATGGAAAAGAATATGTTATGTTTTTTTAATGTAAATAAATAAAATTAAAAAAACAGTCCCCAAATCTGGTTATAACTAGTTGGTGTGTGGTATTTAAAAAAGAAGATCCCATTGTGTTATGGGGCTGGAAGTGATTTTTATTTATCCCATTAATTACTGCCAAAGATGTATTACACATGATGCCCTCCTTTCCATGAAAACAAATTTTTCAAAAACAAACAAACAAACAACAAATTATCAAGCAATAGACATACCTCATGGTATGATGTAATATTATGGTCAGTCGGTTCAACTGATATTAAGTTGATAAAATCAACAGTATTCTATCAAGCACTGACCATAAGGAGAGAAGAAAGGGACAAAAAAATAATCAGATCACACAGACTTTTGGCTTGGAAAGGTGAGGAAATTGTATTGCCACCCATGAAGAAAGAAAAATTTTTAAGAAAAAAAAATTTCTTTTTTTTTTTTTTTTTTGAAGAGGTTAGCTTGGAGGACCTAGTATGGGGAATGGAGAAAAGAAAAATTTTCGAATTTGTTTAATTTTAAGTGCTTTGGAATATCTTGATGGAAAACATCTAGTGGAAAACCCAAAGCAAAGATCTGAACTCCAGCAGAAGCATATTAAGTCCTCAAAACAGACACACAACTGAAGCTATGGACGGGGGTACCACTACTCAAGAGAAAGAGAGAGTAATAAAAGGAATTCAAAGTGTATCTTAGTCAAATTATTTAATCTTAAGGATACCTAAGTAAATAAATCCATGAAATTTGGAAAAGTTTGCCGTAGAATTTTAATAGCGCTAATACAATTATCTACGATGTTCTAGTAGAAAGAGTGAAAACAAAGAAATTATACCTAACTAGGTTGCCCTTTAGGTACAAAGGAAAAGGAAAAAATATTTTTCAGTTGTATATAAACCCCAAAGAATAGAAAATAGGAGCCCTTCTTTAGGAGAAAAAATGATGATCAGGAATTACCACTAATCAACAGATGGATCAAGTCAGATAATTTAGAGGTAAAGAAAACCAGGTGAAAGAATGGGTGATATGCATTTAACCATAATAAAGGGACAATAACTGTAAGAAGCAAATTACATACTATAACATAAAGAACCTTGACAATAAAAGCAATGATATAATTTAGATAATACAACAAAATATATAACAATTAGAATAAATGTAATGCATTCTAAAGAGGGATATCAGTAACAAGGAGAGAAATGAAAAAAGATTTGTTCCTTATTTACCACTAGAGAAAGTCAATAATATGGTATAAAAGTGAAACTGTAGTTGAAAAAATAAATATAATTCAACATTGATATTTTTCTTAATCTTTTCTGTCAATTTTAGGAATAAACACTTCTATGAATAAGCCTTAATCTATTAGAAAATTTTTGAATTTCATGTATTTTTGTGACATTTTGGTAATATATTTTATTCTTAAATTAGCGTATAGTTGTCATCCCAGTTTTACAAAATCACTTCTGCTTCTCCATATACAGTATGGCTATCAACCATTATCTCTAATCTTCTGGGATACTTGTTTAGATGGATGTCTATAATGATACTTATAATTAGTTAATGGTTATATCTAGGCAAGAGACTTAGAATGAATTTTTGGCAATTTTTCCCTTTCACTTAGACTTTTGAGTAATGAGGAAGTATCACTTTTAAGAAAACAAAGTCATTTTTATTTTCTAAAAGTGGAGTAAGAAAAAAAGATGCAATATAATACATTAATGTTATATTATACTATATTATGTTATCATGTTAACATTATAAATATATGTTATATTACATTATAATATATAATCATTAATGTATATATGTATCTTGTATTTTAACTCATTACACTGTGATTTTGAGTTCATAACACATAATTAAAATTATATCATGGTATTCTTGATTTGTTAATACTTAGATTAGCTTCTATTTTTGTAGCATCTATTATGTGTCAAGCATATGCTATAATACTATATGCTTATGAAGTATGACTATTAATTCTCATCCAAAACTAAAACTAGGCAAAGTTTTGGATGCAAATCAGGAAATCCTCAAAGAGAAATTCTCAAAGAGAAGCAAAGAGAAAACTGTGTCTTTAAATAAGAAACTTCCTATTAAAAAGCAGAGACATTATTTTGTCAACAAAGGTCCGTCTAGTCAAGGCTATGGTTTTTCCAGTGGTCATGTATGCATGTGAGAGTTGGACTATAAAGAAAACTGAGTGCAGAAGAATTGATGCTTTTGAACAGTGGTGTTGGAGAAGACTCTTGAGAGTCCCTTGGACTGCAAGGAGATCCAACCAGTCCATCCTAAAGGAGATCAGTCCTGGGTGTTCATTGGAAGGACTGATGTTGAAGCTGAAACTCCAATATTTTGGCCATCTCATGCAAAGAACTGACTCATTGGAAAAGACCCTGATGCTGGGAGGGATTGGGGGCAGGAGGAGAAGGGGACAACAGAGGATGAGATGGCTGGATGGCATCACCAACTCAACGGACATAGGTTTGGGTGGACTCTGCGAGTTGGTGATGGACAGGGAGGCCTGGCCTGCTGTGGTTCATGGGGTCACAAAGAGCTGGGCACGACTGAGCGACTGAACTGAACTGAACTCGCAACTCTAGTAAATGTCAAATCCATGATTTAAATCTTGCTTTAAAATCCTTACCCTGCCCACTATACCATGTTTCCTGCCATCCATGCTGTCCATGAAGTTTACATTGCCATCCTGGGACTATGAAAAGGAGCATAAGCTAAAACACACTGGATTCACTTTAATCTTTCCTAGTGAGATAAAATATCTTGGCAAATACAGCAGCTATTAGTGAGAGGTCTTTATGATCTTGACGTGGAGATCGAAACTTTTGGAAATTCTGCTGCCACATCCCTATATTTCCTTCCTCATCTTTCCTCTATCCTATACAGAAAGTCCAGAGTTAAAATCTTGACAAGTAGAATCTCAGAATCATTCAGAAGGTTTCTAGAGGGAATACATATGTGTTGGGTCTTACCCCTCACCTTCACCATAGTCACTAGTAACACAACTAAGAAGAACTAACAGAAAAGTTAAGGACTGGTATCTTCAGAAATAAATGTGGGATAGTCCTCATATGGGCTCCCCAGGTTACTCAGTGGTAAAGAATCTGCCTGTAATACAGGGGATGTGGATTTGATTCCTGGGTCAGGAAGATTCCCTGGAGAAGGAAATGACAACCCACTCCAGTACTCTTGCCTGGAAAATCCCATGGACAGAGGAGCCTGGCAAGCTACAGTCCGTGGGGTCACAGAGTCAGACACAAATTCGTGACTGAACAACTAGTCCTCTTGTACTAAGAGGGTCTGGTTTCCTTCTAACATTCAGGGGTGTTAACTCGACAAACCCTTTGTCTCTTAATTCTCATGGCCAACTGGCCTCTAGTAAAAGGAAAGGAAAGAAAGTGAAGTCGCTCAGTTGCGTCTGACTCTTTGTGACCCCTGGACTATAGCCTACTAGGCTGCTCCATCCAAAGAATTTTCCAAGCAAGAGTACTGGAGTGGGTTGCCATTTCCTTCTCCAGAGGATCTTCCCAATCCAGGGACTGAAGCCAGGTCTCCCGCATTGCAGGCAGACGCTTTACCGTCTGAGTCACCAGGGAAGCCTGGCCTCTAGTAAAGGCACCCACTATTCCCTGAGAACCCAAAGGAGGTGCTGTGCTAGGGACTTGGACTTGCCATGGATGACTGATTCCTCCCAACAACTCTAAATGCCACTGAAGTCAGCTTATAAACCACAATGCTGAGACACATATTTGGGATCTCTTTAACCCCCACAAAGATATATGGTATAGTGTGTCTCAAAATATTTAAATGAAGGGGGAAAATGCATCAGTCATCAATAACAATTCCCACTGTGGAAGTATTAAGACATAAGCAAAATGTGGTTGTCTCAGTGACTACTGTTTTGACTTGTCTCTGTCAGAGATATAAAGTATCATTATGCATAGCTGGCATATCCCTCAGCTTTGTTTTCTAGAAATTCTACAGCAAATTACAGATCAAGGCCCAGCATATATGATGTGAGCTTTAGTCACGGACTTAGGCCAAGTGGAAATGTACACGGACTCCTTATGTATTATTTTATTCACTCTGATGTGGTATTAAAAAAAATAACCAAAACTACAATCAGAGAACTAAAAAACAGTAACTGCTTATGAACCAGTCCATGAATATTCATTCTAATCACTGTACAATAATCAATTAGTAGTATACACAGTGAGAAAATATGAAATCTGAGGTTACCGATTGAGAACTGAATAAATTATCATTTTTAAATGACATAACTAGAGATAATATATTTTCTTTTCTGGATAAAAAATTAACTTTATGTTTCCTTGTGGAATAAATAACAGGAAAAAATACTAAATAAAGGGAAAAAATACACGTAAATGCTTTAAAAAAGAAAAAAGCCTGAAATGTCTGTTCCTACAAATACAAGGAAAGAAAACCATTGTTCATATTATTTGATTTTATACTTTGAATATTCATTACCTTGTTTGGTTAAGACTGAAAGACAAATAGAAATGTGAGTTTATGGTATTTCCTAATGACTTACAGAATGCAATGGATTTTTATAAAATAAACAATAATGCATGAATAATATTATTAATGAAATGTAATGAAATTTCTGATTCTTTTCTAAGTTTACCTTTCCTAATATGAAGCAGTAAAATGTGGTTACATTTTAAAGTGTGATGTTTTAACTAATTGTTGCCAGAAAACAAAGTGTCAATCAGGATATAAAGCTTCTGAAAACAAACTAAGCTAGAACTATCAAAGATGTAAAACAGTAACCATAGTGAGGCTAATTTTAAACGGTCACAGATTAAACATTGCTTCTGAATCAATGTCAAGCATATCCTGTATATTTTTAGAACTGTTTGAAGTTACCATAATTTCATACTTCTAAATTTCTGACACCTTTAAGGAAAGAACATAGAAAAGTAACAGTGGTATTATGGAAAAGAACTGAGATTCCATGCTCAGCAAACCACATGTATGTGTGTATACGCACACACGTGCGCACACAGTCTTACTCCAGACCTAAAATGGCTGAGTCGCAGGATGTTGTTGCTTGGTGACCAAACAGTATCTGCTCAGCCACACAGTAATCTAAACAGTGACAGATATGTCCCCTCAGTTTTAGGCATGGCCAGTACAAACAGTAAAGGGCATGCTTATCTTCTCCAATATTCTACATTTTTAAGTCAGTTGTCACTTGCTTGATTTTATCATCAGTTACCTTGAGGCTTCAGGGGGAAAGTATTTGCGAAGCTATAAATAAATCTGCTCTTTTGGAAAAACAAGAGGTAGGACCAAGCTTCTTTTAGAATAAAAGATAGCCCTGTTTCAATTAAGCCTGCATGGTGTGTCTGCTCTGTTCTAGTCTGACCTCCCAGTTGCTATCAGTCTCCCTTTCTCTCATTAAACACAGGGAGTTAATTAGCCCCAGCCTGTCCTCTCCCCTTCTCTCTTTCCCTTTTCGCAGTAGTAATGATGCCTAATTACCAGCAGCAATGGGTAACTGCAACACCAGGAATGAATTGCTCTCAGTGAAGCAAAGCCAGCCATGAACCTTCAAACCTCAGAATCCTAGAATGCTTCTCAGTCTACTTGAAGATACCATTCAAATACAGTACACTCTTTCAACCTATAAATGCTTTTGGATGCAAGACAAAAAAAAAAAAAAAAAAAACTTTTCTTTCGGATGACTGCACCCCTGCTATCATAAAGAAAAACCATCACAGGTTTAAGTAAGAAATACTCTGATATGTGGGGAAACACATGATAAAAGGGATCTTTTATTTATTTTTTAAGTCAATGAAATGATGATTGGCTGTCTCTCAGAGAAGGAGGAGCCTATAATTCTATGTCAGGAGCAGCATAAAAATTTCATAAAGAGCAATAGCAAAGTTCATGAATTAAAAACCTCTTCAAAATTTCAAAACAAATGTGAATGAAAATCAGTGCTCTTAAATACTACACAGGAAACCATTATGCAAGAACATCACCTCAAGGATTACATTTTCTCCCCTAACTATATAGAATCTTTACTGAAAAGAGAAACACATGTTATTTTATTATTAATCCTGGAGTTGTTAATCTATATTAGATTTCTTAGCAGCAATTTCTTAACAACTCTGCATTAATTTTTCAATGAAAATGTGGTCCCCAAGAATGTGAATGCTGGTTTGAATTACGGGCATCCATGTTTATCTTAGTGCCTTTATGACCACTATACAATTTATGTTAGAATTTTTATTTAACGTTTTAAAAAAGAACACCTGTATATACATACAGTAGATGTAACCAAATCCATGCAGGTATAAACTCATTGGAGAAATACACAAGTGAAGCAATCTGACACATAAACAGAGGTACCTAAGTAAAATATTTTAAGAAATGAAAAACAAACTCCCAGCTAGCAATTTACAAAATAAAACACACACAATCTTATTAAGCAATATTCAGATAAATATCTTAAATCATTATTTTATTCATCAATTAGTTCAGTACCACCCAAAGAAAAATACATTCATATGTTCTGAATTCTAATTTACTTTGTCTAACTAAGTTATTTTTTAAAACCAGGTTCTTAATGTTACTTCCAATATAAATGAATCAAAGTCCCTCATTCTCTATGACAGACTTCTGGCTCATCCAGATGTAGATAAACCTAAGTTCATCCATGCCCATCTAGTGCTCATTATTAATAAAGCAATCTCACCATTGTCTTTAGCAATGCCACATGTGAAAGGCCAAGGCTGCGTTTATAGTTCGCCCTCCTAGAAACCTTTCAACAACGATGCATATTAAAAAAAAAAAACCAGCAGAACTTTTATGTGTGTTTCCGTTTCACCTTTATTCCCATGTCCATTTTCCCATATAAATTTCAAAAGAAATATACTTCCTTCAAACAACTACCCCTAATTAATCTCAAGAAACCGTAAACTGCTTTCCAAAAAGTCTTCCATATAATCCTTTGAAAAACCTTTCATGCATGTATTTCCAATTTAATATACCTCCGTTTGAGATAGATGAATAGCTTTCAAGGCATCTCCTTTCTAGCATCCTCCAGAAATACTGCACGGGAAACAGTTGCCAGTGAGAGATGGAGGAAAACGAGCAAATGCTCAAGAAACCCCAAAGCGAGGCAAAAATGTACCGAATGCCAGATAACCCTCCCCCACCCCTACTCCGGACGACTACCCACCTAGCATGATGAAGAAAGAGGTCTTATGGATCTGATCTGCAATCCTACTTGTAGCCCACAGTTCCCATCTCCTGAAAACGGAAATTGACGCTGCCGCCGCTCCCCGACCTCACAGGCTTCTGCCTGGGGAGGCTGAGATACACTGAGCTCTCAGCGCCAGCGCCTGGGCTTGCAGCTTCGCGGCCGTGAGACTAGAGCCATCCCAGAATAAGGAACAAATAACGTACACCACTTGATTGCGCCCAAACCCATCACTCTTTGTTGTTCTTCATGTAGCTGCAGCTTTATTTGTGAAAGCTGCAAGTGAGGAAGGAAGCGGTGGGGGGCGGTGGGCAGGAGGAGGCATCTCCAGGACCCTATCTACCATCTAAATCTTCAGGGCAAGATCTCAAGGAGAGATTAAGGCGATCGGACAGCCAGGTGTCTCCCAGGCGGCGGTCTAACTAACAATAAAACCCGATAGTGTCCGTTGCGGGGGGCGGGGGGGGGGGGTCGGGGGAACCCCACACATCCACGACCAGCGCCACGTTCGGGCTTTGTGCCAATAAAAAGACTCCGCAGACTATCGATCAGAATCATCTATTATCAGAACGTGCGGCTGGGGTTTCAGCGTGGCCTTTATGCGCGGTGGCGAAGGCGGGACACGCGCCGGGCGCACAGCGAAGGACGTGGGACAATGGCCCAGTCCGAGGACGCGAGATGCCGCCCGACCCGGGGATGGAAGCTCCGGAGACGAGGAGGGCTGCGCGCTCGAGAGATGCGCTGCTGCTTTAAAATACAGGACCACAAAGACTCCACGTTGGGGGAAACGCGCCTGGCTCACGCGAGTGGGGACGACTTGGGGAGGGGGGTTGAGAAGGGTGGGGGCAAACGAGCCAACGGTGGCTCACGGCTCCCCGCTTTCTCCCCCCACCCCCACCTCCCCGCCGGGCTGCTCCGGCAGACAAATAACAGAAGAAGGCGAGTCACTCACCGTGGTCTTGACCGGCACGTAGAGCACTTGCTTGGCGCCGCCGCCGCCGCCCCCGCGGACCTCGTCCGGCTGGCCCAGCTGGAAACCCTTCGATTTGACCCAGAATTTAAATTTGGCGTTGTCCGTGGAGCTCGACTCGCAGCCGTTGAGGAGCTGGACGATCCGCTCGTATTTTTTACGGGTCACCGTCTTGGTCTTGCCTGAGTCCCCGTAAGTCCGGAGGCACCAGTCCTGGAACTGGCGGTACACATCGCGCTCGCTCTCCATGTTCCGCGCGCCCGGCAGCCGGCCGGAGGCTCCCAGCGCACTTCGCACCTGTTCACCCCGGGCTCATGAAAAATGCAGACCCCCGCCACGGTGTAGGGGACGCGAGGTCCCGGGCGCCGCCAGAGCCTGCCTCGGGTCGGGGGGAAGGGGGGAGGGATGGGGCGACGGGGAGGAGGGTCCGGCTGGGCACCAGCGATCAATGCCCTGTGCTACCAACTCTGGTTTCATTCGCAATTGGCGACGGATGTCTCCGGACGCTGTTCTCTTCCTTAGTGATGGGTCTCTAATATTGTGGGAGTAGGACCATCCTCTGGCCCGGAGGAGCTGGGTTTTGAATAATTAAAATCCCATTCCTTGGTTTATTAAAAATCCCAATATTGACTTGGGGTGGTCCCTCGACGCCTCGCCCGGGGCTGCGTCCGGAGCAGGCAGGTGGAGCGCAGCGCCGCCTCCCCGCGCGCGCGCGCCCCCGAAGCTTCCCGGCCTCCGGCCCCACCACCGTCCAGGAGCGAGGGCTGCGCCTCTCTCGAAAGCAGCTGCCCGGCCGGGCGCCTGAGAGCCCGAAGGGCACCCGGGTTCCCGGGCTCTCCTTCCTCCAGGGTCCCGTTCCGCTTCGGCCTTCTCTGTGTGGGGCGTTCAGGGACTAGAAAGAGAGAAAGTTCTTACCTGTCATGTTGTTAAGCCCATCAAATCCTGCTACACAGGAAATTTCTTAAGGTATTTTTAAAGCGGCTTAAAATGTCATTTCTTCAGATGCATTTAGGCTAAATTCCAGTCCCGTAGGTAGGTTCCGGGAGTTAAGTCCCAGAATTAGCAAAGCATCCACGGAGATTTGGCCGGAGTTCTCTAGGATAGCCCGTGGTACCCTGAACAGATATCCGCTCCAGGGGGAAGTGGGTAAACGAAGGCAGGCCGCTGGCGGCGGCTCTCCCAGATAACGTTGGGGCCCCCAGACAGGACTCCTCTGGTCTCTAATGAATTGGGTACAAGGCATAGAAGTAAGTTTATGATACAGATGCTTCAAACCCTCTGCATGAAATTAGAATATAGCGAGCTGTCATTTTCCCCTGGCTTGGTTACAGTTTGCAGTTCACGCGGGAGGTTTCGGATGTCTATTTTCCCCCTGCCACGTCATGGACACCCCCTCCTCTGCTCAGAGTAGCCAAATACGAGTTCCTCCGGACGATTTCTCAAGCAAATGAGATCAGCGGTTCCTCCATTCAGGATTTCCATCCGTTTGTTACAGAGCTGGAAATAGGGGAGTTCCCATCCTCCTCGCGCTGCGATCGCGGCCGCTCCTCTTTATTCTACTCTCTGCGGAGGCCCGCGCCCGTCCCGGGAGGCGGCTCTGCCAGCAAGGCGGCCCGACCAGTGCCCGGCGCCGGGTCCGTGTCCTAGCCCACCTTCGCCCCCTCGTCGCCGTCTCCAAGACGAAAGCCCCGACTGGGAGGAACGCGGGATGTTTGTCCCCACTGCGCCGCGGCTGGTCCCGGCACTTGCAGAACGGTCAGTGGCTCCTGCTCCACCAGGCTGAGTGTGCGCGTGTGTGTGAGCCGGGGAGCGAGGGTGTGCAGGGGGTGCGCTGTGTGTGCGCGCGTCTCCGGGAAGGTCTCGCGGCGGTGGCTGCAGCCGGGACTGACAGCCCGGGCGGAGCGCGAGCAGCTCCACACACTAAACCTCTCGCCTCTCCCCTCACCCCCCACCCCTCCCACTCCCCTCTCCTCCCGCCCCCCCCCCCCCCCTTCCCCGGCCCCTTCCAAGCTCTCTGATTGGCCAGTGGGACAAAAGTTTCTGTGGAGACGGCTGGGAGCTGACGTCACGGGCAGAATTGTCCCATTTAGGGATCCCGGGGGCAGTGCGCATGTTGCAGGCTGCAGGTTAGAGGCGGGAGGAGGTAGCAGCGGGCCCGGCGGCAGCCAGGTGGCGGAAAGGAGCACTCAGCATCCAGGTGGGGGGACGACTCCAGCAGGGTTTCCATGGAGATTCCTCTGGGTCTAGCCTAAAAACAGCAAATCAGCTGACACCATTAGCTCAGGACCTAATTACTGCTTATTGGAGCAACAAATGAGGGAGAGGGCCAGCTGCAAAGGAAGAGTTTTCATCCACCCCCCGCCCCCCCCCCAACCCCGCCACTGTCTCCTCCTTTCTCCCCTCTCTGGGTGGCTCTAGAGTCCCGGGTGAATTCACATTAACTTGCAAGATGCCTGCAACAACAGCTCCCCTTCTCTAGAGGCTACCTTGACTGCTTTTATTCTTTTTATTCCCTTCTTTTGAATCGAAAAATAATGCTAACATATATCAGTGGTCCTGAGTCTTTGAATTTGTTTGCCCAATAAATATTAGTCCCGTAGAGCTCAGAGGAGCCACAGGCCAGTAGAACTCACACGTGGATTTAATATCAGGAGAGGATCACTTTCAGTTTACTGAATTGGGAACTTATCTTTAGGCTTTTCACATTGTAAAAAATATTTACAATATCTGAAGTACATAACATTTGGGATGAACAATTGAACAGAGAATATTTCCAGTCACTCTTCTAAATGGAGTATAACTTACAAAAACAATTCAAAGTTTCCCTGGTGAGATCAGAGACAAGAGAGAGATTCCAAGTGGAGAGATGTAGGTTTTCTGGTATATTGGTCATAGGTTTCCTAGGAGATTCTGGAAGTATAGCTGGTCATACAGTGGTCATTCATTCAAGATTAAGCTGGTTCTATAGAGTTTACTTTCACTTATGGATATAGCTTAATTCACAATTTTATAATTCTTTTCGTAGCTCTTTTATTTGAAAAGACATCCCAACTCCTCTAAGCCTCATTCAAGTACTTTCAGAACCAGAAAGACTTCCTTCTTTGACTTACTCAAGTCACCTGCCTCTAAACTCTGGGTAGTGTCTTTCAAACTTTTTTTTAACCTTGTCTCATAGTAAAACATGCACTTTAATTTAGAATAGAATGTATGTATACATCTCTCCTCCAAAAATTTTATGAAGTATTTTTTATTACATGTAAGATACACTATTTGCCATTTTTCTATTTTTTAAATTTGGTAAAAAAAAATTTTCCTAACTCAATAAATTTATTTTATGATCCAGCAAAGGATGACTGGCACCTATAGTTTGGAAGTGTTTTAGATCATAAGAACTTGCACTCCTCTTGTACTATATGAATAGAGGAGCCTGGTGGGCTACAGACCCTGGGGTTGCAGAAGAGTGGGATGTGGCTCAGCAAGTAACAGTCTTGATTGAAGACTCTAGAGAGTTCAGATGTTCTTTTTTTCCAAGTAACTCCAGAACAATGAACATGTGTGTGTGTTCAGTTGCTCAGTTGTGTCTGACTCTTTGTGACCCCATGGACTGTAGCTGTCCAGGCTCCTCTGTCCATGGGATATCCCAGGCAAGAATGTTGGAGCGGGTTGCCATTTCCTCCTCCAGGAGATTTTCCTAATCCAGGGATCGAATCTGTGTCTCCTGCGTCTCCTGCATTGGTAGGCAGATTCTTTACTACTGAATTGGGGGCACTACTGGTAAAAACCCACCCACCAAAGCAGAAGACATAAGAGACAGGAGTTAGATCCCTGGGTTGGGACGATCCCCTGCAGGAGGGCATGGCAACCCACTCCAGTATTCTTGCCTGGAGAATATTATGGACAGAGGAGCCTGGAGGGTAACAGTCCATATGGTTGCAAAGAGTAAAATACGACTGAAGTGACTTAGCTTCAGTGACCTGAGAAACCTCACATGCAGTCACCTGAGAAGCCCCAGTGCACACAGTAAGTGCTTAATAAATATATGCTGAGCTAGTTAATAAAATAAGGAAAATGAGAGGAAGAGAAGGAAGGAAGAAGTTGGCAGGCATAATCCTTGGCCATTCCCGTTACCTTTTGCTGGAGGTTGTTTGGATCAAGTTGGGCCCCAGTTAAGGAAATCGCAGGGCCTGACCACATACACATGTTCATTCTATTTATCATTATACTTGACACTCCAACGTATGGAAATTACAAATTTGAGACTTAGAATATAAACAAATATGTCTAACCCCTAGTTACATTAACTAGATTTGGTATATAAGCAAAATGAAAAAAACTTACACAATTGAAAGATATCATATAAGACATTCTTTTTAGAAGGAAGAGGTAAACAAGCGAGTATTCACATTAGACTAAAGGAATTGAGAGTCCTTGGACTTTGAGGGCCACATTTCTCCAAGCTCTGTGGATTCTCTGGTCTCCAGTGTGCTCTGTTCTGTATCTGTACTCATTATTAACTAGCAGGCTCAGTCAACATCTTTTACATATCTTTTCTACCCAAGAGCATAAACACTTGAAAAATCTAAAATCTGCTTCAGTAACTCACTCTGGATACATTTCTCTCCTCTACTTTTAACGTCTCCAGAAGTTCTTTCCAGTTCCTTCAGCTAAATTATTCATTGAACAGGCTGCTTGAAGTTTAATTGGCATTCCCCCCAAGACACTTTCTTCAGAATTGCTTCTGTGCAGAACATCTCTCTCCAAAAAGTGACTCTTCACCCCCCATATCTGAACACCAATTCCTCAGCCCGTGACCTAGGGTTCTCCATGCTATTTATAGGGAGAGGAAGTCAGAAAGTGTTATATCAGAAAATTATATTGTAATGAAGGATAATGCAAATTTTGAAACAGAAATCAACATTATGAAAGTAAAATTTCTTTCAACATCAGGGTCAGTTTGTGTATGATGTTTAAAAAAATTCTGGAAAATCTTGCATTTTATTATCCATCACAAATAGTCATGCAGGACTACTTATTCATCAGCAAAATGTTATAGTACAAACAGGTAATCTATAATCATAAAATAAGGATTCAAAGACTAAACAATCCTTCCTTCATCCATCTATATAATTATACTTTCATTCAATAAACATTTACTGGTGCTAATCTCTCTGGCTTCCCTGGTGGTTCAGATGGTAAAGAATCCACCTACAAGGTGGAAGACCTGGTTTGATCCCTGAGTTGGGAAGATCCCCTAGAGAAGGGAATGGCTACCCACTCCAGTATTCTGGCCTGGAGAGTTCCACTGACAGAGGAGCCTGGCAGGCTATAGTCCACGGGCTTGCAAAGAGTTGGACAAGACTGAATGACTTTCACAATCTCTCTGGTAGGCTCTAAGGTTAAGGTAGTCCACAAAACTGATGTATACGTATGGCCCTCATCAAATGGAACTTAAAATTGCCTAAGGAAAACAGATAATGAGCAAATAAATAAATAATTAGCACTTGAGTGCTAATAAGTGAGTGCTAGAAGAGGTGGAGGGTGGGGGATGGAACCATGATAGAAAACAATGGAACAGTGGCGGGAACTGGAGACTCAGGGAAGATCTCTCCGAGTAGGTAACATTTATCATGACACCTGAAGGAGGCAAAGAAGTCAATCACATCAACACCTAAGAAGGGGAACAATAGACAGCACAAAGGCAAGAGTTCTTGGCATGTTTAAGGATTAGAAAGAAGATCAATGTGAGACTTTCCTGGTAGTCCAGTGGATAAGAATCTAACCGCTAATACAGGGGACAAGAGTTCAGTCCCTGGTCAAGGAACTAAGATCCCACATGCTGTAGGGCAACTAAACTGGTGCACCACAACTAGAGAAGTCCATGCTGGCATGCCACAAGACATAGTGCAGCCGAAAAAAAGAAAAAGACCAGTGTAACGGAAACTTGTTGAGCTTGAAGTAGAGAAGTAGGCTATGACATCTCATTGTCTTCTGCTGCCATATCCTGTAGGGCACTGTTCACCATGATAAGGAGTTTGCGATTCATTATTGGCCCGATGGGAAATCAATCAAGTACATTTAAAGCAGAATTAAATGTCATAAGATGCACTTTTAGAAGTTTCACTAGCCACTTTGAAAGGATTAGGAGGAGGCATGCACGGAAGCAAGACTAATTAAGAAGCTTACAGTAGTTGTAGTAGTTTAGGTGAAGTATTCAGGGGATGGATGAGAAAGGTAATGGTCACAGTAGACGGAAGTGATGATTAAAGGTATGTTTTAAACATAGCAGAAGGCTTGCTGATGGATTGCATGTGGCCAGTGAGGGAAAAGATTGAGTCGAGGATGACCAGATGGCTTCTGGCTTTAGTAGTATGGCTAGTGAGGCCACTGACTTAGAGAGGGGCATTTGAGGGAGGAACAGATTGGGAGTTGGAGGCTGAGGTAGGAGCAGAAGTAGGTTGGGGTGGAGAGGCAGGAAGAAAAATTTAATTTCAGAAAAGTTAAATTTGAAATATGGAAAGAGTGGTTCATGTAGGAATTTGAATATAGAAGCTTGAACGACAGAGAAAAGTCTGGGCTGAAGATATACATACAGAAAATTTAAAGCCATGGGAATGAATGGCATCACCTCTATCCACATTCCTCTGTCCCCACGCCCCCAGCCCCAAAAGGGAAAGGCTGTATGTTTTGATGCTGATTTTGTATTCACTGATACCCTAGGACGGAAATGGAATGGGGTGTGCTGAACAGCACAAGTTAGCTCCTTTTGATACAACAGTGACTATGGGAAAGTCTGAGAAAAATAGCCAAGCCATTTGAATCAATCCTTGGCTGGACCTAAATTCCTAGTAAGTCCCAAAATTTACCTGGCCTTAAAATAATTTGTATTTTAAAAAGGAAAGACACATACTGTAGGACATCACTTATATGCACAATCTAAAAAATACAACAAACTCATGAATAAAACAAAAAAGAAGTAGACTCACAGATACAAACTGGTGGTTGCCAGTGGGAACAGAAAGAGGAGGAGCAATATAGGAAAAGGGGCAAAAAGCATTATTGTGGGATTATATGAAATCATGTGTGTGAAACTTCTGAAAGCTGTAAAGCACTAAAGAATTTGAAGAATATTTCATTCAATAAAAATTGAATTAAATTGTTTAAAAAGTAAAGAATAAATAACATTTGACTTCAAAATAAATAAAAATTTAAAAGAAAGACTGAAAATTTTGGTTTGACCTATTCTAGTTTAGATCAGAATCTGGAGGGATGCTGAAACAGGAATCTACACCTTGAATATGACCTATGAGAAAATCAGCCATTGAAGAGATGGAATAGAGCCTTTCTCTACTGAGTTGAGTTAGTAAGAGAATCCGAGCCCTTTAGCTGGACCAGAGAGTATGATAGAGGGTCCCTTGGTACTTTGAAACCCAGAAGTTCTAAACATCATTATGCATTCAGATGTTTAATCATCTATTAATAACTCTCCCAAGGAAAAGGAACTTGTAAAGGAAGCAAGTAGCCAACTCAAACTGATCAGCAATTTGATCATCATACATCATGGTAACTTTTCAAAATGAAACAGTAAACTAAGTGAAAGCAGGGATGTATTTCCCTTGTGCCAATAGGGAAGTTTGAGACTACATAAAAAGTGTCACAAAGCTGATTTTATTAGTTGACTTCCATATTGACTCTTCTTCCAAATAATTTGAGAAGCACTATCTTCAGGATTCTGTAGCTATACTTTGGCTCAGAGAAGAAATGTTTTTGAAAGAGTTTAAATATTGTCTTGATCTTTAGGGCTGTCATTAGTAACACACACCAAAAAAAAAAATTTTTTTTTAACAAATTTTGTAAGCTATGGTATCAGTATCCTTATTCCATTTTCTAATCAGAAGAAAAAAGATTAGAAATTAAATGTTTGTTGCTTGGCTCCGAATTGATTGATATTTATATTTGCTTGGTGTGATCACCATTAAATATGATACACTGGTCAGAAGTTAATTTCCATGTATACTTAATTTGTGAAAACTAAGAACAAATTAGATTTGACAAATCTAGTTGCTTTGCTGAATTTCTGTTTGGTTCCTACCTTTATCATCTCTGTATGAACAAATCCATGGCACAGCCAGTTCCTGCATTTTAACAGTCACATATGGATTCATTCAACATTCATCCACCTGACATTTTCATCTAGCTGTCAGAACTATGATAAAGTCCAACGCTAACAGTCTGGTGTTCATGTCCCTTGTAACAGAGAAGAAAATACATTTTTTCTGGCCCCAAATATTGCTTTATTTCCAGTAGCCATATGGCTTATCTTTTCTTCCAAAATATATGTCTTAAAACAGTCATCTACATATCTTCAACTCAGTGGACAGCACAATTATAGAATTTCTATTTATTTTTAGAACAGTTTTTTTGTCATGGAAAATAACAATTCTTCAGAGAAGAGGGGGCAATGCACATCTTCCTAACTCCCATTACACTTTTCCCTATTTCCAGTTTTCATCCTAATTTCTGTTGAATGAACCAGTTAAAATCTCACCACCATTATGTAATGCTTAAATCTTATTTATAATACATTACTAATCATTATAAGATATTTGTTTGACTTGCAAGTTAAAAGTGACAAGAATGGATATATAATTCTTGGCTGAAATCACAGACTCTAGAAATAGACTTTGCAGGAAAGACATCTGAGTTCAAATATCAGAATCTACAAGTTATCTGTAACAATGTTGAAATATTGTCCTTTGTGGGGTGGAGAGAAGTTGAAGAGAAAACTACCCCTAGTTTTTCTGAGACTATTCTAACATGTATTGAAAAGTAAGGCAGCAATAAGTTATAGACTTCTCTTCTTGCTTCTAAAATGAACGTCTTCAAAGTCTTTAGAAAATTCTTTAATTAAACTTCTTGATCAAAAGCAGAATAACCATTTAGCTCCAAAAATTTAAGTTCTTTTTTACTTTATATTGAGTTTTGAAAATGAGTGTTAACATTTAAGTCATGAAGTATTCATCTTATATGCAAAAATACATCTTAGACAATTTTAAACTCTCTCAGTTCAGTTCAGTTGCTCAGTCATGTCAGACTCTTTGTGACCCCAAGAATCGCAGCACGCCAGGCCTCCTTGTCCATCACCAACTCCCAGATTTCACTCAGACTCACATCCATCGAGTCAGTGATGCCATCCAGCCATCTCATCCTCTGTCGTCCCCTTCTCCTCCTGCCCCCAATCCCTCCCAGCATCAGAGTCTTTTCCAATGAGTCAACTCTTCACGTGAGGTGGCCAAAGGACTGGAGTTTCAGCTTTAGCATCATTCCTTCCAAAGAAATCCCAGGGCTGATCTCCTTCCGAATGGACTAGTTGGATCTCCTTGCAGTCCAAGCGACTCTCAAGAGTCTTCTCCAATACCACCGTTCAAAAGCATCAATTCTTCAGTGCTCAGCCTTCTTCACAGTCCAACTCTCACATCCATAAATGACCACAGGAAAAACCATAGCCTTGACTAGATGGACTTTAGTCGGCAAAGTAATGTCTCTGCTTTTGAATATGCTATCTAGGTTAGTCATAACTTTTCTTCCAAGGAGTAAGCGTCTTTAATTTCATGGCTGCAATCACCATCTGCAGTGATTTTGGAGCCCCCAAAACTAAAGTCTGACACTGTTTCCACTGTTTCCCCATCTGTTTCCCATGAAGTGATGGGACTGGATGCCATGATCTTCGTTTTCTGAATGTTGAGCTTTAAGACTTTTTCGCTGTCCACTTTCACTTTCATCAAGAAGCTTTTGAGTTCCTCTTCACTTTCTGCCATAAAGGTGGTGTCATCTGCATATCTGAGGTTATTGACATTTCTCCCGGCAATCTTGATTCCAGCTTGTGTTTCTTCCAGCCCAGCATTTCTCATGATGTACTCTGTATATAAGTTAAATAAACTGATAGCTTAAAAAAGCAGAACACCAGTACAGAGTGAAACACTTTCATTTATCTTAATGAACTGTAAATTTTAGATTGAGGTAATCTTCAAGGTAGAGTTTCGTATGTGTGTGCATAAGATACAACTGCCTAACCCAACATCCGCTGGATCGTGGAAAAAGCAAGAGAGTTCCAGGAAAACATCTATTTCTGCTTTCTTGACTATGCCAAAGCTTTTGACTGTGGATCACAAGAAACTGTGGAAAATTCTGAAAGAGATGGGAATACCAGACCACCTGACCTGCCTCTTGAGAAACCTGTATGCAGGTCAGGAAGCAACAGTTAGAACTGGACATGGAACAACAGACTGGTTCCAAATAGGAAAAGGAGTACGTCAAGGCTGTATATTGTCCCCCTGCTTATTTAACTTCTATGCAGAGTACATCATGAGGAACGCTGGACTGGAAGAAACACAAGCTGGAATCAAGACTGCCGGGAGAAATATCAATAACCTCAGATATGCAGATGACACCACCCTTATGGCAGAAAGTGAAGAGGAACTAAAAAGCCTCTTGATGAAAGTGAAAGAAGAGAGTGAAAAAGTTGGCTTAAAGCTAAACATTCTGAAAACGAAGATCATGGCATCCGGTCCTATCACTTCATGGGAAATAGATGGGGAAACAGTAGAAACAGTGTCAGACTTTATTTTTTGGGCTCCAGAATCACTGCAGATGGTGATTGCAGCCATGAAATTAAAAGACGCTTACTCCTTGGAAGAAAAGTTATGACTAACCTAGATAGCATATTCAAAAGCAGAGAAGTTACTTTGCCAAAAAAGGTCCATCTAGTCAAGGCTATGGTTTTTCCAGTGGTCATGTATGGATGTGAGAGTTGGACTGTAAAGAAGGCTGAGTGCCGAAGAATTGATGCTTTTGAACGGTGGTGTTGGAGAAGACTCTTGAGAGTCCCTTGGACTGCAAGGAGATCCAACCAGTCCATTCTGAAGGAGATCAGCCCTGGGATTTCTTTGGAAGGAATGATGCTAAAGCTGAAACTCCAGTACTTTGGCCACCTTATGCGAAGAGTTGACTCATTGGAAAAGACTTTGATGCTGGGAGGGATTGGGGACAGGAGGAGAAGGGGATGACCGAGGATGAGATGGCTGGATGGCATCACTGACTCGATGGACGTGAGTCTGGGTGAACTCTGGGAGTTGGTGATGGACAGGGAGGCCTGGCGTGCTGCAATTCATGGGGTCGCAAAGAGTCGGATACGACTGAGTGACTGAACTGAACTGAACTGAACATATTATAGAGCATAATTTATTAAGAACAACCTCACTAAGAATAATGATGCTTGAGCCAATCAAAACTTGAAGTCATTTTGGCCATTAATTTCTAATTGGATGTGATGATTGACAAAAACCCACACATAGAGGGAAGTGGAGCAGCCTCTTGAGGGTCAGGGGTATAGAATGGTTTACTAAGACAGCTATGTTTCTGAGTATACTTATACACAGATGTCTTCTTGTAGAAAAACAAATATACCTAAATTTTGAAACAGCAGTAGTCCTTGAAATCTCAAGATTTCTTTGATTCAAATAAAATCATCTGAGCATATCATTTTGAGGGAGTATTAAATTGACTAATCTTAAGTAAAATGAAGTGATTTCATGCCTCATACTTTAAAAACTTGTTTCAGAATATTTATAGACTATTATTTTCTGAAACAGAGGAAAAACTGTCATTTTAAAGTATCAATCAGTTAATTAAGAAAAATATAGATATGATATTGGCTCACATTGTTACTAGTCCTCATCAAGGTAAAGATATAGTATTGATGTATACATTTTATGAATAAAATTAATGTGGATTTCTGCTTCTAGTGCTGTGGCTGTCTAGAAAGTAAGAGCCCTTTTTCAAGAAAACTCAAGGACACCTAACGAGCAGCTCTGATTGCATGACTCGGTTCACAGGGTGTACTTGCTCTCCCCTCCCACAAAAATGTCCATTGAAAACTGATCAGTGAGCAGACCACACACCCAAGGGGCTCGATGATCTTATGAGCAATATTGATATCAACGTCATGGTAGAAAGACTGAACATTAGATCCGGATCATAGTGCCAGAGCTGTTTCTAAAAGCCCTGGGTGAAGCCAGACACACTAGAAGGGTGACAAAATAGTTTGGAAGTTGGCCTGGCCTCCCAGCTCATAGTAAAAGTGAATATAAATTTTCTGTAGAGGAAAACATCCACCACTTAATAAGGTTTGTCTTAGATTAAAAGCAACCAAATATGAGCATACAACTTGAAATGTTCAAAAACAAGAAAATACCTATCATCTGTAAAAGCCAGCATAAGGAACAAGAACAAAAGTAAATTCCCAAAGATTGTATTCAAAAACAGACAAAACTAATCTATGGTAGAAGTCAAGTTAGTGGTTTGATTGTAGTGACTGGTAGAGGACACTAAGAGGGTTTCTTAAATGGTAGTAAGATATTTTTTCCTAAACTGTGCTGATTATACAGGTGGTTCACTTTGGGAGAAAACATTGTATTATACACAATATACTATTATTATTACACTTTTCCCCATGAATGTTAATCTTCAATTAAGAAGCTGACTTTAAAAAAGCAATAAATATGCAAACTGTGAAGACCAATCACTAACAACGTTCTTAAAGTATAATTGATATGCTAGGAGAGGAAGTAAAATGAAATCATAGAAAACACTTAATTAAAACCACAGAAGACAGAGAAATAAACAACAACAGATGTGACAAATAAAGATACATGATAGATATTTATTCAATCATATCAGTGTTAATCACTTTAAATGTGAGTGGTCTAAATATGCCAGTTAAAATACAAAGAAGTCAGAGTGGATAACAAAATAAGATCCAACTGTATGTTGTCTACAAGCAACTGAGTTTATACAGACATAGAAAACAAATTTATGTTTACCAGGGAGGATAGCGGGGGACAGGGGAAGATAAATTAGGAATTTGGGAAGAACATATACACATTACTATATATAAAATAGATAACGACAACCTCCTGTATAAAACAGGGACGTATATCTGATATCTTATAATAACCTGTAATGGAAAAGAACCTGAAAAAATATATACACAACACGTATATATAGTTAGTTCAGTCGCTCAGTCGTGTCTGACTCTTTGTGACCGTATGAATCATAGCACGCCTGGCCTCCCTGTCCATCACCAACTCCCGGAGTTCACTCAGACTCACGTCTATCAAGTCCGTGATGCCATCCAGCCATCTCATCCTCGGTCGTCCCCTTCTCCTCCTGCCCCCAATCCCTCCCAGCATCAGAGTCTTTTTCAATGAGTCAACTCTTCGCATAAGGTGGCCAAACTACTGGAGCTTCAGCTTTAGCATCATTCCTTCCAAAGAAATCCCAGGTCTGATCTCCTTCAGAATGGACTGGTTGATCTCCGTGTATATATAGATATATCTATATATATACATATATAAAGTGAATCACTTAATATTAGTATTCTGTACACTTGAAACCAACACATATAAACATAAGTGTAAACTAACTATATCTCAATTTTTAAAATGGTTATAAAAAAAGATTGAGCTTAAATATAATTCATGTAGATGAAAAGTAAAGGAATGGAGAAATATATACCATCTTAACATAATTGGGGGGAAAAAGCTGATATATACTAAATTCAAACAGCAGACTTTGGAATGATAACAATCATCAGGGATAAAGAGATGCATATATTATGATAAAGTGATAAATTCTCTGATTACATACAACAATGCTTAATATGCATGCACCTAGTATCAAAATATGTCATACAAAAAACTGATAAGATTGAAAGGATAAATAAATCCACTGCTACAGCTAAGACTTCAATATCTCACTGCTAGTATTCAGATAAAGTGGGCATAAAATCAGTGAAGATATAGACGACCTAAACAGCATTATAAATCACCTTGATCTAAGTGACATACACATGTCAAACAGCACATTCTTCTCAAATTCACATGGATCAGTAATCAAAGTACACCACATTCTGGGTCAAACAATAAAATTTACAAATTTATAAGAAGAGAAATTATCAAAGCCTATCTTCAGACCATACGGAGTTAAATTAGAAATCAACAACAGAAATATAGCCAGAAAAATCCCCAAATGTTGGTGATTAAATGAAATACTTATTCATAACACATGAGTTAAAGAAAAAACATTTGGGAGAAAAATATCATACATTTTTAGCTAAATAAAAATGCATCTTATCAGAATTTATGGGATGCAGCAAAATAATGCACAGAATGAAACTATAACATTAAATACATATTTCAGAAAATAAAAATAGAAACGGAGTAGTTTATCTTCACCTTAGAAAACGAAAAAGGAAGAGTCAGTTAAGCCAAACAATAGGAGGAAAGGCCACAGTAGAGTAGAAACTAATGACATTTTAAAAAAGAACAGAAAAATCAACACAATCAAAATCTGCTTTTTTAGAAAATGTAATAAAAACAATATACTTGTAGCAGACTTACCAAGAAAAATAGAAAGAAGACACAAACTATGTAATTCAAAAATGAAAGAGAAGCATTCCTAGTATCATATGGACATTAAAACAATTATAAGGAAATGCTATGAACAACCCTAGGTCCATACATTTGATAACGCACACAAGGAAAATGGAGACTCTAAACAGACATATATCTATTAGAGCAATTGAATCAATATTTAATAACCTTCCAAAAAAGAAAGCATGAGGCCTCGATGGTTTTACTGGTAAATTCTACTGAATTCTATCATTTAAAGAGAAGTAATCCCAACTCTACAGTCTCTTCTAAAAACTAGAAGCAGAGCAAATAGTTCCAAACTTGTTCTATGAGGCCATCACTACCTTAATACCAAAACTAGATAAAGACATCTCAGGGAAGAAAAACTGTGGACCAGTATATCTCATGAACCTGGTTGTAAATATTATGAATACAATGCTATATGTTACAAGTCAGACACAACGATCTATTAAAAAGTAACTATACACCCGGACCAAGTGGGATTTATTCTAGACATAGAATGTTGGTTCAACATTTGAAGTCAATCATAGTTATCCACATCAGGAGGTCAAAGAAACAGAGTACCGTTGATTCTATCAACTTAATATCTCTTGAACTGACTGAACATATTCTTACGACACCATATCAATTGGCACAGAAAAACATTTGACAAAAATCCAACACCCATTCATTATAAAAACTCTCAGCTAACTTGGCCTAAAGGGAACTTTCTCAGCTTGATAAAGAACATCTATAGCCTTCCTAAAGCTAACATCACACTTAATGGTGAGAATTCTAAGTTGTAGAATTAGGCAAGAATGTCTTATCTTAGCACTCCTATTCAATAAAGTACTATGAGTCTTCCCTAATGCAATAAGAATTTTCAAAAAGGAAAAGGATATGAGCTATACAAGTTGGGAAGTAAAAAATAAAGCTTTTTTTTCACAGATGGCCTGGTTGTCTTTGTAGAAAACCATAAATAATCTATACATCAAAACTCCTGGAGCAAATGACCAATTACAGCAAAATTGCACGATATAAGGTCAATATACAAAGCCAATTGTGGCTATAAAGCAGCAATGAACAGTTCTAATTTGAAATTTTTAAATGCCACTTATAATAGTACCAAAAACCTGTGAGATACTGAGGTAAACATCTAATATGTATACATATATATGTATGTATACATACATAGGATAAATATGCAGAAAAAGATAAAATTCTGAGTTATTTTGTAGAAGTGAATGAATTGATTTTAAAATATATATAGAAAGGCAAAAGAAAAAGAACAAAGATGTAGGAAACACAAGACTTAATTTCAATACTTAATATAAAGCCACAGTAATCAAGACCCTGGTATTGGCAAGAGAATAGAATACATAGATCAACAGAACATAATAGACCCACCAGAAATGCACCCAAGCAAATAGACTGACAATAGAGCAAAGACCATTTAATGGAGAAAAGATTTCTTTTCAACAAATGGTGCTGGAATAATTGGACATTCATATGTGAGAAAAAAATAACCTAGAAACAGAGTTAATACATCACAGAAAAATTAACACAAAAATATCATAGAACTTTATGTAATATCTAAAACTATAAAACTTTTAGGAAAAATACAGAAAATCTATCTTTTTTCAGTGGAGTAGTGAGTTTTCAGAAACAAGACCAAAAGCACAGATCAAGAAAAAAAAATAATTTGGACTGTACTAGAAATTAAAACTTCTGTGAAAAACACTGCTAAGAGAATGGGAAGATAAGCCACGGTTTGAAGAAAATATTTGCAAAACATATATCTGATGAAGGACTTGTATTCAAAGTATACAAAGAATTCTTAAAGCAATAAGAAAACAATCTGATTTTCAAAATGGACCAAAAATCTAAACATGTATCTCACCCAAGAAGGCAAACCTGTGGCAAATACATGTATGAAAAGATGCTCAGCATAACTTTTCATTAGTGCATCTTAAATGGGAACAGTAAGATTTCACTACATACTTATTAGAATGACTACATTGAAAAAAAAAATCTAACACCACCAAATGCCAGCAAGGAACTCTCATTCATTACTGGTGGGTTTTCAAAATGATTCAATACTTTTAAAGACAGTTTGGCACTTTCTTAAAGAGCAAAACATAGATTTGCCATAAAATCCAACAATTGCAATTTTAAGTTTCTACCCAACAAATTTTATAATCTGTGCCCACACAAAACACTATTTGTGAATGTCTAAGTCAGCTTTATCACCCCTAAACAGGAGGCAACCAAGAAGACTTCAATAGATATTGGATTAACAGACCATAGTACATCTGTGTAATGAAAACCTGTTGAGAAATAAAATAGATGAATTATCATTTTATAAATGAACATTCACAGAATGGAATATTGCTCAGAAATAAAGAGAAATAAATAAAAAGACAGAAAAATACTAAATATATTCCCACATTGCTTAGAGAAAGTCAGTCTGGAAAGATTGTACACTGTCTCTTCCTGATTATACGATATTCTAGAACAGGCAAAACTATGGAGACAGTAATACAATCAGTGGCTTCCTGGTGTTTGGAGTGGGGATGGTTTGAATAAACAAGCTGGGTTTAGAAAAGGCAGAACCACCAGAGATCAAATTGCCAACATTCATTGGAAAATAGAGAAAGCAAGGGAACGACAAACATCTATTTCTGCTTATTGACCATGCTAAATAAAGCTTTTGACTGTATGGATCACAAAAAACTGTGGAAAATTCTTAAAGATATGGGACTACAAGACCACCTTACTGTCTCCTGAGAAACCTATATGCAAGTCAAGAAGCAACAGTTAGAACCAGACATAGAACAACTGACTGGTTCAAAATTCGGAAAGGAGTATGACAAGGCTGTATATTGTCACCCTGCTAAGTTAACTTCTAGGCAGAATACATCATGTGAAATGCCAGGCTGGATGAATCACAAGATGGAATCAAGATTGCCAGGAGAAATATCAATAACCTCAGATATACAGATGATACCACTCTAAAGGCAGAAAGTGAAGAGGAACTAAAGAGCTCCTTGATGAGGGTGAAAGAGGAGAGTGAAGAAGCTGGTTGAAACTCAGCATTCAAAAAACTAAGATTATGGCATTCAGTGCCTTCATGGCAAATAGAAGGCGAACAACTGGAAGCAGTGACAGATTTTATTTTCTTGGCCTCCAAAATCACTGTGGATGGTGACTGCCCCCATGAAATTTAAAAATGCTTTCTCCTTGAAAGGAAAGCTATGACAAACCTAGACAGCATATTAGAAAGCAGAAGCAATCACTTTGCCAACAAAGGTCCCTATAGTCAAAGCTATGGTTTTTCCAGGAGTCATGCATGGATGTGAGAGGTAGACACTAAAGAAGGATGAGTGCTGAAGAACTGATGCTTTCAAACTGTGGTACTGGAGAAGACTCTTGGGAGTCCCTGGACTGCAAGGAGATCAAACCAGTCAATCCTAAGTGCAATCAACCCTGAATACTCACTGGAAGTACTGATGTTGAAGCTGAAGCTCCAGTACTTTGGCCACCTGATGCGAGTAACTGACTCATTGGAAAAGACCCTGGTGATGGAAAGATCCAGGGCAAAGGGAAAAGGGGACTACAGAGGAGAAGATGGTTAGATAGTATTGCCGATTCAATGGACATGAGTTTGAGCAAACTCCAGGAAATAGTGAAGGACAGGGAAGCCTGGCATGCTGCAGTCCCTAAGGTTGCAAACAGTCAGACACAACTGAGCAACTGAAAACAACAATATTTAACCATATACACTAGAAATAATGGCTATGTAATGATACATTAATCGTACAATTTTAAATTATTATCTAGACCAGTTTACTGAAGTGTGATCCTGGGAATAGTAGTGTCAGCCTCACCTGGAAAATTATTAGAAATATAAATCCTTAAACTCCACTCAGACCTACTGGCTCAGAAACTCAAGAGGGTAGAGCCTAAGACTCATTTTAACAAGCCCTCAAGTTTGGGAAGATCCCCTGGAGAAGGAAAACGGCAACCCACTCCAGTACTCTTGCCTGGAGAATCCCATGGAGAGAGGAGCATGATAGGCTACAGTCCATGGGGTCGCAAAGAGTCGGACATGACTGAGCAACGTCACGTCACTTCACTTCAAGATATTTCTGGTGCTATCTCAGATGTGAAAAATCACTGATCAACACTACACTGTGATTGCAACTGTAAATGGAGTATAGTTATAATTTTCTAATTAAATTGTCTGTTTAGTTTTATACCTGTTGTAAAAAAAAGTTACTCAATTAGTCACTGTTAATGTGATTCGATTACTTTAGAGATTATCTCAAACAGTTGCAAAACGAGTTCCTAAAATCATACAAGGTTTGAATGTATGAAAATAGATGGCAAATTTACAAATTTTAGTTCTTATTGTGGTTGGAAGAAAAGGTTCCACTTTTTTAAATTAAAATATTTTAATATTAAGCTTTTCATGATGAAATAATTTCATACTTGCAAAACAGTAAAAGGAATCTCAATATACCCTTCATCCAGCTACTCCAACAGTAAACACTTAACAATGATCATATCTGGGAAATTGAAAACATTTTTAAATAATCAGGAAACCTTACTCAGATTTCACCAGTTGTCCCATTAGAGCCTTTTATAAATCCAAGCTCTAACTAAGATTATACATTGCATTTAGTTGCCATGTCTTAATCTCCTCTGACTTTGGACTGTTGTTTGTTTCTTTGTTTTTCAAGACCTTGAAACTTTTGAAGCATGTGCTATGCTAAATCATTTCAGTAGTGTCTGACTCTTTGAGACCCTATGGACCATACCCTGCTGGCTCCTCTGTCCATTGGATTCTCCAGACAAGAAAACTGGAGTGGGTTGCCATGCCCTCCTCCAGGGCATTGCAAACCATGGATCAAATTCACGTCTCTTACATCTCCTGAATTTGGCAGATGGGTTCTTTACCACTGACGCCACCAGGGCAGTTCTTGAAGCATGTAGGTCAGTCAGTTGTTTTGTATATATCCTTCAATTTATGTTTGTCTCATATTTTCTTGTGTATAAATCCAAGCTATTCATTTCTGATAAGAATACTATTAAAAATAATACTATGCCCTTCTCAGTGCTTTGTATCAATATGTTGTTACTGGTGCTGTTGTCTTCGATCAGTTGGTTAAGCTGATGCTTACCAGGTTTATTCATGTAAAGTTACTATTTTTACCTTTATCATTATTATATTAATATATTAATATAATTAATAAGTATTGTATGAGGAAAATACTTTGAAAATATTATGAAATAAAATACTTATGAAAAATACTTTGTTTCTCATACTTTTCCCATTAATTTTAAGACCCACTGATGATTCTTGCCTGGAACAATTATTACTGTGATAGTCACCAAATGGTGTTTTTAAAAAAATTCCATCATTTTTCTTTATTAACTGGAGTTCTACTATAATGAAGGGCTATCCCTTACCTCCTTTCCTTTTTGTATTCAATAATACATTCATGCCAGTATAAGCTCATAAAATTTGCTCTATGGAGTATACTCCATCACCATTTCATTCATTGCTCAAATTGACCAGATGCAGCACTAGGAACTACAAGCTGGCTCCAGTATCCTTTCAACGTGTGATTATCTTTTGGGCACTTGCATACACTGCTGGTGCTGCTAAGTCGCTTCAGTCGTGTCCGAATCTGTGCGACCCCATAGACAGCAGCCGACTAGGCTCCCCCGTCCCTGGGATTCTCCAGGCAAGAACACTGGAGTGGGTTGCCATCTCCTTCTCCAATGTATGAAAGTGAAAAGCGAAAGGGAAGTGGCTCAGTCGTGTCCGACTCTCAGCAACCCCATGGACTGCAGCCCACCAGGCTCCTCCGTCCATGGGATTTTCCAGGCAAGAGCACTACATACATATTATTCCAGGCTCATTTTATACTTTCCCTATCCCAACCTGGAATCAGTATTTGTCCAAAGAGCATGAGTTCATTAAAGAATGATATTTAGAAACTAAAATCTGGGTATGAGTTGTGTTCATTGCTACTAAGTTATCTTTGCTTCCAGGTATTCGCAAAGGAGAGAGTATACACACTTAAATGCATCTAGTCTATTTCTCTATCAGTCTATTTAATAAATATCAAATCATACTTCATAGTGATTCCCCTACTTCCAACCTAACACTACATGGTTTGTTTTAACCATACCCTCTTCCTAATTTGCAACTACTTTCTGTGTGGAAAAAAAAAAGGAATTTGACTTTCATTATTCATCATATACTTATTTCTCAGTCCCAGAATACACAGAAAATAATTTCAGAATTACTAACATAGACCTCTGTGGAAAATAAATTACAGTCTAGAGTATTTGTGTTCAGTACATTTTAGAAGAACATACTGTAAAGGCCTTAATGTTTACACCTAGGCAGTTACATATTTTCAAAACTTTGTATCTCTGTTTAAGACAGTTGAATATCTTCAGCTCAATAAGAATCAATCCAGTTATAAAATTTTCCTTTTTTCATAAACAGCAAATTCCTACTGTTTAGCACAGGGAGCTATATTCAACATCCTGGGATAAACCATAATAGAAAAGAATATAAAATTAATATATATATATGTATATATGTAAAACTGCATTACTTTGCTTAACAGCAAAATTAATAGTTATAAATCAATTATATTTCAAAAAATAAAATTTCCACCTTTAGCACCTGTTTAACTATAAATACATATCCTACACTTCTCATATTATTAAATATTTTTAAAGTTTTTTGTATTTTATCCCTCATTTTTATTTAGAAAAAAAGAACAAATTATAATAGCATATAAGCCCCACCAGAACAGTGATTTTATTTTTTGGTTTTTTATTTTCTTTTTCTACTGTAAAAGAAAAAGAATTCCTGGAAAAGAATCTGATGTCTACTAGCAACTCAACAAAAATTGGTTGACCAGAATTTTCAAACAATTATACAATCTGTTGTATAACAACAGCGGTTCTGCCATAAGTAAGCTGTTGGTGAACAAGCAATCACCACTAGGTGACAGTATAAAGCATTCATACCTTAACTAACGCACTGAAGTTCAAAACAGGCCCATGAAAATAAAGTGAGAGGTGGCCCTATGGAATACACATAGCCTGACTTTGGAAAATCTAGTGGTACTTGTTATAAGAAAGCATTAACCCAAACATACAAGCCTACTCAGTGCTCATCTGTGACAACAGGATGAACGTTTTAGGAATAGTATTGCTATTAGAAAAAACAAATGGTTTGGGCCTTAGAGAGCTTTATCTTTAGTACTGGTGGACAGAAGATGTGTAACAGAAAAAGCAGAGAATAACATGGAAGCTGCTCAAGCCACAGGGACAGTATTTAGATATGCATTAACCAAGGATAACTCAAGGGTTCTAATGTTGAATGGAAGGGTAAGTCATAGCCAAGTTGAACAGTAAAGTAATATGGAAGGAATATTGGTACTATTTTTTTCTGTTTCTAAGAAACGAGGATACTGAAATGAGTGCTTATCTAATGTCCCACAGCTATTCTGATTCTAGAATTGCTGATTTGTGATACTACTTCAACCATCTCTTGCTCCTAAATTCTTAATAAAAATAAATATTGAATTTGAAATGCTGCCCTAAAATTTCCCAAATAATGGACTCTTTTTAAAACTCCTGAGAAAATCAGACCAGCAGCTAGTTTTGTAGGGGCTCAGCTGGTAAACTATCTGCTGGTAACGTAGGAGACCCAGGTTCAGTTCCCTGGGTTGGGAAGATTCCACTAGAAAAGGGCATGGCAAACCACTCTGGTATTCTTGCCTGAAGAATTACATGGACGGAGGAGTCTGGCAGGCCACAGTCCATAAGGTCACAAAGAGTTGGACACGACTGAGCGAATAACACTTTCATTTTCAAAATTAATTTTTAAGTTATTTTTGCTTAAGAACTTTGTTTTATATTATTTAAATTATAATATATGGATTTCATTCTTAGCTCTTAATAGGAGTTCTTACAGCTGGTCACTCTTTTAATGAGAAATTATAAACATGAGGGTGAAACTAGGATATTCTTTCACCTCAAAGTGCCTCTTTTTTAGTGGAAATGCAGAATCTATTTGGATAAACTGTGTTTGACCTAGAACTTAAGTTTCCAGATATTCCTAGAGAGATGGTTTCAATGCTATAGGCAATGCCTTTTCTTTGAAAATTTCAAATGCATCTGCTGAATTATAAAGAAAAGAAAGTTAATAAAACATAAAATATATTTCTAAGATTTACTATGGTCCATTAGTTTCTCCTAGACTATAATTGATTGCCTTAAGGAAGTTAATTACTTACAAATTAAATATTACTTTAATTAAACATCTCTGAGAGTCAAAGATCAATTGGCAGGTAAGAGTTAAAGTAGAAAATAATAATAAATTGATCATTATTTTAGGTCTTTTATTTTAAAATCAGTTTGTTTTTCTAAACTTGTTTTTTAATATCAGTAAGGTTATTTGTGTCAGAAAAGATCATTTGTGTATATGGAAGTTTAAAGAATATTTGAATATAAAATAACTAATCAGAACATATTACATATAGTATAGGGAACTCTACTCAATACTCTGTAATCACCTACATGGGAAAATAATCTACAAAACAGTGAAAGTGGTTCACTTTGCTATGTTCCTGAAATCAACACAATACTGTAAATCAACTATACTCCAACAAAAAAAAATTTTTTTAAGAAGTAAAGACAAAATAGCTTAAATTAAAAAAACAAACAAGCAAACAGACAAAATAAGGGCCAATTCAAAACTCTGGTCCTGTCTGGTTAGGTATCACTCTATGTTCACAGCTATCTGTGTATGAAATTATCAAATTCTCTGCTAAAGGTGTGAAGTTCAAATATTCTCTTTTTTTATATGAATTTGATTTATTGGACCAATTAAGGACACTTTACTGTATAGTTTTATTACTTTTGTGCAGTGAGCTCTCAAAGAGAAGATAAGGATGCCTTAGTTTTACTGAGAGTAGTTCTGGCTTGGGGGCTTCCCTGGCGGCTGAGTTGGTAAAGAATCTGCCTGCGATGCAGGAGATCGCCTGCAGCACAGGAGAAAGCTGGGTTCAATCCCTGGGTCTGGAACATCCTCTGGAGAAGGAAATGGCAACCTGCTCCAGTATTCTTGCCTGGAAAATCCCATGGACAGAGGAGCCTGGGAGGCTACAGTCCATGAGGTCACAAGAGTCGGACACAATTTAGGGACTAAACCACAATTACTGTCCTGCCTTAGGTCCTAATTTTGTTTGCTTGTTGTGTTTTTTGTTTTTCTTTTTTAAAAGAAATTTATTGGAGTATAGTATATTTATAGTGTTGTGTTAATTTCAGGTGTATAGCAAAGTGAATTAGTTATGCATATACATATATCCACTTTTAAATTTGGTTTTGGAGTCAGGGTGATGCTGGCCTCATAGAATGAGTTTGGAAGTGTTACTTCCTCTGCAGTTTTTTGGAATAGGGTAACTTTCTGGCTAAACATAATAATATTATGTAATTTGACTATCTTTAAATAATATTTATAAAGAATAATGCATATACTAATGAAATGTGATAAATGGAAACATACAGTTATGTTAAGGTTAAGATAAGTTAATTGTAAATACATGCTTTGATATGCATCATGTAATCTATAACATAGTTATAACATTCTAATAAACTAAAACATAAATTATATAAGCATTAACAATGCTTTGTGAAAAGATCAGTTCACACACTGCATTTTGAAAATTTACTTTCTGAAGGGTGTGGCAAATTACTGAAAATAACCAAATGAATTATTAAGGTACATCATTTACCAATAACAAATTAAAATTAGATATATACCTATTATGTGATACAGGTCTATCTTGAAGTACACATTCAGAAAAACCATCCAAAGTAACTGAACAACTAAAAAGTATAGATTTTTAAAAAACATTACCAAATCTTTACCTCGCTATACCCACGGTTTATTTCCCAGTTCAGTTAGTCATTCAGTCGTGTCAGACTCTTTGCAACCCCATGGACTGTAGTATGCCAGGCTTCCCTATCTATCACCAACTCCTGGAGCTTGTTCAAACTCATGTCCATCCATCAAGTCAGTGATGCCCTTCTCCTCCCGCCTTAAACTTTCCCAGTATCAGGGTCTTCAATGAGTTAGTTCTTCACATTAGGTGGCCAAAGTACTGGAGCTCCACCTTCATCTTCAGTCCTTCCAATGAACATTCAGGACTGATTTCATTTAAGATTGAATGGTTCAGTCTCCTTGCAATCCAAGGGAATTCAAGAGTCTTTTCCAACACCACAGTTCAAAAGCATCAATTCTTCGGCACTCAGCTTTCTTTATAGTCCAAATCTGACATCAATACCTGACTACTGGAAAAACCGTAGCTTTGATTAGATGGGCATCTGTTGGCAAAGTAATGTCTATGCTTTTTAATATGTTGTCTAGGTTGGTCAGAGCTTTTCTTCCAAAGAGCAAGCATCTTTTAATTTCATAGCTGCAGTCACCATCTGCAGTGATTTGGGAGCTCCCCAAAATAAAGTCAGCCACTGTTTCCAACTGTTTCCCCACTTATTTGCCATGAAGTGATGGGACTGGATGCCATGATCTTCAGTTTCTGAATGTTGAGTTTTAAGCCAACTTTTTCACTCTCCTCTTTCACTTTCATCAAGAAGTTCTTTAGTTCTTCTTCACTTTCTCCCATAAGAGTGGTGTCATCTACATATCTGAGGTTATTGGTATTTCTCCTGGCAATCTTTATTTCAGCTTGTGCTTCATCCAGCCTGGCATTTTGCATGATATACTCTGTATTTAAGTTAAATAAGCAGGTGACAATATATAGCCTTGATGTACTCCTTTCCCAATTTGGAACCAGTCTGTTGTTCCATGTCCAGTTCTAACTGTTGCTTCTTGGCCTGCATACAGATTTCTCAGGAGACAGGACAGGTGACCTGGTATTCCCACCTCTTGAAGAATTTTCCAGTTTGTTGTGGTCCACACAGTCAAAGGCTTTGGTGTAGTCAATAAAGCAGATGTAGATATTTTTCTGTAACTCTCTTGCTTTTTCTATGATACAATGGATGTTGACAATTTGATCTCTGGTTCCTCTGCCTTTTCTAAATCCAGCTTGAACATATGGAAGTTCACAGTTCATGCAGTGTTGAAGCCTGGCTTGGAGAATTTTGAGCATTACTTTGCTAGCATGTGAGATGAATGCAATTGTGCGGTACTTTGAACTTTCTTTGGAATTGCCTTTCTTTGGGATTGGAATGAAAACTGCCCTTTTCCAGTCCTGTGGCCACTGCTAAGTTTTCCAAATTTGCTGGCATATTGAGTGCATCATCTTCTAGGATTTGAAACAGCTCAACTGGAATTCCATTACTTCCACTAGCTTTGTTCATAGGGATGCTTCCTAAGGCCTACTTGACTTCACATTCCAAGATATCTGGCTCTAGGTGAGTGATCACACCATTGTGGTTATCTGAGTCATGAAGATCTTTTTTTGTATAGTTGTTCTGTGTATTCTTGTCACAATTTTTTCTAAAATATATTTTTAGCCCTTTTTTTGAATTTTGATTCAAAATTCATGCTTGGATTTCCCTGGTGGTACCATGGATAAGAATCTGCCTGACAGTGCATGCATCCAGATCCCTGGATTGACTTATCTCATATGCCAAAACTACTGGGCCTGCATGCTCTAGGCCCCACAAGCCACAATTACTGAACCCACATGCACTAGAGCCAGCAAGTCTCGACTACTGTGCTTGCATGCTCCAACTACTGAAGCCTGTGCACCTAGATCCTATGCTCAGCCACAAGAGAAGCCACTGCAATGAGAAGCCCTGTGCACCACAACTACAGAGTAGTTCAACTCCCCCAAACCCCCTCGCCCCCCACCCTGGCTCACTTCAACTAGATAAAGCCCTTGCACAGCAAAGAAGACCCAGCATAACCAAAAAGAAAAAAGTTCATGCTTCCTACCTTTTTTTCCCCTAAATCATCTGACATTTTGCAGAGACTTAGCTAGCATAAACAAGGTTCTACATTTTGAGATCCACCTTTCCCTCATGGTGTCATTTTTCTTGTTTTTCTAATTCTCTGTATTTCTTACAATCAGAAAGTTAAATGTCAAGCCTTGACTTGATTCCGGTGTAGCACTCTGGGCAAAAATACCTTGTATGTCCTGTGCTATATCATCAAGAAGCACAAATGCCATATGGCCCACTGTTAATGCGACTACTTTACATCATATGGTCAAAATGTTGACTCCCAGACCTCTCCACTGTCAAGGATTTCGATTTCCTATTGAAATTGGCAAGTGGTGTTTTAGTGTGACACTTTGATCTCAACAACATTTCCCCTAATGATTTTAGTCTCCAGTGATGATCTTATACTGAACTATTTTACTTAAGGTTATAAAAAATGTCATTTTGAATTCTCTAATTTCATCTTTTTTAATTAGCGTTTTTAAACATCTGTATAAAAATGAAAGCACTTTATCTCATGACCACAGGCTGAACTTCACTCCCTCCAAGAGTTATGCTAAATGCCTAACTTTGCCTTTAATTACAAACTTCAAGGATAAGTTAATAATCTCATTGGTAGTATATCTCTCACTTTCTGACACTACAGAGTTTTTATACTAAGTGGTTACAGTCAATTATAGTCATTATTCTTTTTGATGCTTAAACTGTTCCAAAACTAGTTCCTGGGTCCTTGTGACATGTCTCCCTTCTTTGAGAGCTTGTTTTCTGGCACTAGAGGATGTAGCAGGCTCACTGTGTACTTTCCCTAAGCCAGGCCTAAAAGAGCAGTCATTTCTCCAAAACAGTATTTAGAAACCACAACCTGGTCACAGGTGTGCTCATCAGATATTTTTAAAATAATGTTTAAATGCATGGCTGAGCTGGCACAGACATATGAGCTTTTGGAGACATCTAGAGAGGTGAGAACATGATGTTGACATAAAGCTTTGGCTCTAATGAGCCACAGGCATGGAGAACAAGCAATATTACTGGTAGGGAGCACTCGAAAGGAAGGTTGAATTAGAAACCCCACATAGAATTTGGGATGCTAAAAGGCAATGCACTCTGTGTTGAAAGGGGGAAAAAAAATATTACAGTAGAGCATGGTAGGATATTTGCCTAATTTGACCATTAATCTATATAGAGTTGAAAATAAAAAGAAAATTTCTCCCAGAAACTTCCCAAATATAAGTGAATCCTTATCTGAGATTGGGAATGAAATTACCTAATGCTAGCTATCTGGTCTACAAAATCCATAAGTCACATATTAAGTGATTCTTGGTCATTAGGGTCTAGATTCACCTGCAGAACCAGAAACAAATCTTCTCTGAAGGGGAGACTTTTAAACTTCATCCTCACAAAATTCCCACAAAGAGAAAATAACTACCATCAAAGAGAGGCAGAATTAGTAGGGAAAAAAATGTTTAAACCTGCAGAATAATATACCAAGGACGGCAAATGTTGATATTATCAGGCAAGGAATAGAAAACAAGTAGGTTTAAAGAAAAAAATGACAGGAATATGACTACAGAACAGTAGATCTTCAAAGTTGACTGGGTATAGTTTCAAAAATTTCAAAATAAAACTTTTGAAAATGAAAACTACTATCTGCAAAATGAGAAACTCAATGCTGCTAAGGCACTTCAGTCATGTCCGACTCTGTGCGACCCCATAGATGGCAGCCCAAAAGGCTCCCCCCTCCCTGGGATTCTTCAGGCAAGAACACTGGAGTGGGTTGCCATTTCCTTCTCCAATGCATGAAAGTGAAAAGTGAAAGTGAAGTCGCTCAGTCATGTCCGACCCTCAGCAACCCCATGGACTGCAGCCTTCCAGGCTCCTCCATCCATAGGGGAAACTCAATAGATGGGCTAAAAACAAATTAGCTCCCATTGGCTAACTTGAAGAGAGAATTCATGAAGGAAAATATTGAATTTAACTCATTACCCAGAAGGCAGCACAAAGTTATGAGTTATAAAGAAATGAAAATATGAAAGAAAAATAGATATTGAATATAAAGTGAAAAGGTTATTCAATGTTTATTCAGAGTTCCTGAGAAACAGGGAGAACAGGAGAAAGGCAATAGCCAAAGAGATAATGGCTAAGAATTTTTGAGAACTGATAAAGACACCCATTCTGAGGCTAAGAAGGTCAGAGGAACTCCAACAGAATTACTAAAAAGAAGACGCCGCCTAGACACAACATAGTAGCTACAGTGAAACTGCAGATTATTAAAGATAGACTTAAAAGCAGTCAAAGAAAATGCTTTCTATGAAGGAAAAACAAAACAAGTTCTCAAGAGCAAATCTAGAAGCCAGAAGACAGCTGAAAGGAGATTCAGAGAAGGAAAATAGATAGCAGACAGAATTTCATCTCTATCCAAAGCTATCATTTAGGAATGGATGTGATATACAGATGCTTGGCAAACAAAAATTTAAAAAAAAGTGAAGATGAAATAAACCTTAGTTTCAGGCAAAAGCAAGACAAAAGAAAATACCAAGAGAACAATGTGAATCAGTCAGTTGTGTCCTACTCTTTGTGATCACACGGACTGCAGCACACCAGGCTTCCCTGTCCATCACCAACACCCGGAGTTGTTCAAACACATGTCCATCAAGTCGGTGATGTCATCCAACCATCTCATCCTCTGTCATCCCCTTCTCCTCCTGCCTTCAACCTTTCCCAGCATCAGGGGCTTTTCCAATGAGTCATTTCTTCACATCAGGTGGCCAAAGTATTGGAGTTTCAGCTTCAGCATCAGTCCTTCCAATGAATATTCAGGACTGATTTCCTTTAGAATGGACTAGTTTGATCTCCTTGCAGTCCAGGGGACTCTCAATAGTCTTCTCCAAAACCACAGTTCAAAAGCATCAATTCTTCAGCACCCAGCTTTCATTATAGTTGAACTCTCACATCCATACATGACTACTGGAAAAGCCATAGCTTTGACTAGATGGGCCTTTGTCAGCAAAGTAATGTCTCTGCTTTTTAATATGCTGTCTAGGTTGGTCATAACTTTTCTTCATTTCCAAGGCAAACCATTCAATATCACAGAAATCCAAGTCTATGCCCCAACCAGTAATGCTGAAGAAGCTGAATTTGAATGGTTCTATGAAGACATACAAGACCTTCTAGAACTAACACCCGAGAAAGATGTCCTTTTCATCACAGGGGACTGGAATGCAAAAGTAGGAAGTCAAGAGATACCGGGAGTAAAAGGCAAGTTTGGCCTTGGAGAACAAAATGAGACAGGGCAAAGGCTAACAGAGTTTTGCCAAGAGAATACACTGGTCATAGCAAACACTCTCTTCCAACAACACAAGAGAAGACTCTACACATGGACATCACCAGATGGTCAATACCAAAATCAGATTGATTATATTCTTTCCAGCCAATGATGTAGAAGCTCTATACAGTCAGCAATGATAAGACCAGGAGCTAACTGCGGCTCAGATAATGAACTCCTTACTGAAAAATTTAGACAAATTGAAGAAAGTAGGGAAAACCACTAGACCATTCAGGTATGATCTAAATCAAATCCATTATAATTATACAGTGGAAGTGACAGATAGATTCAAAGGATTAGATCTGATAGAGTGCCTGAAGAACTATGGATGGAGGTTCGTGACATTGTACAGGAGGCAGGGATCAAGACCATCCCCCAAAAAGAGGAATGCGAAAAGGCAAAATGGTTGTCAGAGGAGGCCTTACAAATAGCTGAGAAGAGAAGCAAAAGGCAAAGGAGAGTTCCATTTGATTGCAGAGTTCCAAAGAATAGCAAGAAGAAATAAGAAAGCCTTCCTCAGTGATCAATGCAAAGAAATAGAGGAAAACAATAGAATGGGAAAGACTAGAGATCTCTTCAAGAAAATTAGAAATTCCAAGGGAATATTTTATGCAAAGATGGGCACAATAAAGGACAGAAATGGTATGGACCTAACAGAAGCAGAAGATATTAAGAAGAGGTGGCAAGAATACACAGAAGAACTATACAAAAAAGATCTTCATGACCCAGATAACCATGATGGTGTGTATGACCACTCACCTAGAACCAGACATCCTGGAATGGGAAGTTAAGTGGGTCTTAGGAAACATCATTATGAACAAAGGTAGAGGAGGTGATGGAATTCCAATTGAGCTATTTCAAATCCTAAATGATGATGCTGTTAAAGTGATACACTCAATATGCCAGCAAATTTGGAAAACTCAGCTGTGGCCACAGGACTGGAAAAGGTCAGTTTTCATTCCAATCCCAAAGAAAGGCAGTGCCAAAGAATGTTCAAACTATCACACAATTGCACTCATCTCACACGCTAGTAAAGTAATGCTTAAAATTCTCCAAGCCAGGCTTCAACAGTATGTAAACCATGAACTTCCAGATGTTCAAGCTGGATTTAGAAAAGGCAGAGGAACCAGAGATCAAATTGCCAACATCCATTGGATCACAGAAAAAGCAAGAGAGTTCCAGAAACACATCGACTTCTGCTTTATTGACTATGCCAAAGCCTTTGACTGTGTGGATCACAACAAACTGGAAAATTCTTAAAGAGATGAGAATACCAGACCACCTGACTGGCCTCCTGAGAAATCTGTATGCAGGTCAAGAAGCAACAGTTAGAACCAGATATAGAACAGACTGGTTTCAAATTGGGAAAGGAGTACATCAAGGCTATATATTGTCACCTGCTTATTTAACTTATATACAGAGTACATCATGCGAAATGCCAGGCTGGATGAAGCACAAGCTGGAATCAAGATTGCTGGGAGAAATATCAATAACTTAAGATATGCAGATGACACCACCCTATGGCAGAAAGCGAAGAACTAAAGAGCCTCTTGATGAAAGTGAAAGAGGAGAGTGAAAAAGCTGGCTTAAAAACATTCAAACAATGAAGATCATGGCATCTGATCCTATCACTTCATGGCAAATAGATGAAGAAGCAATGGAAAATGAGAGACTTTATTTTCTGGGGCTCCAAAATCACTGTAGATGGTGATGGCAGCCATGAAATGAAAAAAAAAAAAAACAAAAAAACAAAAACAACCCAATGTGAATATATTTCAGGAATAAGTGGTTTCTAGACGGGGGACAACAACTAACTTTGATCATTCACTGAGCTTTTAGAAATATGCTATTAAATAACTCTTCAGTCAATGATTAAATCCTGAAAGAAATAGAAGAATACTTTGGGACAATGATAATATCACTACATGTCAAAAATATGGGATATAGTAAAGATTTATTCAGAAGAACATTTATGGACTTAATATTCTTATACTGATAAGATGAAAAGCTGGAAATTAATAACATTCCAATTGAATATGCTAGAAAAATAACAGAATAAATTAGAATAAAGGTCAAGATAGAAGAAAAAAATGGAAATAAGAAAGCTCTGAAATTAATACAAAATAAGAACAATATTATTTTATGTGGATAATATATATTAGAAAAGACCGATAATCTGATTATCACCCGGTATTATTAATTAGGCAGAACAGTAATCAGAAATTTGAAATATATAACAAATTTGTTACTATAACAAATATATTTCAATATACTCAGTTCCCAGTGTTATCCTGTATGTTTTATTTTATGCATTTAAAAATATTAATTCATAAAGGTTTTCATAAACATTATCAGACTACCAAAGGGATTCATGGTACAAAAGAGTTATAAATTATTGGTGTAATTTAAATATTGAGTTAAAGAATTTTAGGGCCATTATCTTCTTCTCTATCTGGAAGGCTAAGATACTTGAGCATTTTTTATTGTTGCTCTAAGACTTGCTGGAGAGATGGAAAGCAGGACAAAGTAAGAGAAACAAATGGGCAAATGAATGAGTAGACAATTAGATATCCATATCTATAAAATCTTGGTATATTGTATTGAAATACATTGACTGTATATATTAGATTATTTTGGATTTATTTACTTAATATCTCTAAATTTTCCATTGAAATATCTCAGATATTTTCACTATTGCTTTCTCTTAGCAGTATATTGTCCTGTTTAAGGCAATAAACTTACTGAATATGGCCACTGATAGAACAGAATTTTCCAATATCTATATGTACTTTCCTTCTGATTAATGAAAATCTATTATATACTCATCAGCACTTCCAGTGAAAGATGTCAGATTTATGCAAACAACTCTGTCCACTTTCTCTTCAGATATATATATGTATATATGTGTGTGTGTGTGTGTGTGTGTATATATATATATGGCTTCCCCGGTGGCTCAGTTTGTAAAGAATTGACCTGCAATGCAAGAGACCTGGGTTCAATTCTCCATTTGGGAAGATCCCCTGGAGAAGAGCATGGCAACCCACTGCAGTTTTCTTTCCTGGAAAATCCCCATGGACAGAAGAGCCTGGTGGGCTACAGTCCATGAGGTCGCAAAGAGTTGGATATGACTGAGCGACTAAACATATATATACATACACACACACACACATATATACATAGTCAACGCTGTGGCTTTTCCCTTGTAGTCATGTGTGGATGTGAGAGTGGACCATAAAGAAGGCTGAGCACCAAAGAATTGATGCTTTCTAACTGTGGTGCTGGAGAAGACTCTTTAGAGTCCCTTAGACAGCAAGGAGATCAAACCAGTTGATCCTAAAGGAAATCAACCCTGAATATTCATTGGAAGGACTGGTGCTGAAGCTCCAATACTTTGGCCACCTGATGTGAAGAGCTGACTCACTGGAAAAGACCCTGATGCTGGGAAAGATTGAGGGTGGGAGGAGAAGGGGATGACAGAGGATGAGATAGTTGGATGGCATCACTGACTCAATGGACACTAGTTTAAGCAAACTCAGGGAGACAGTGAAGGACAGGGAAGCCTGGTATGCTGCAGTTCATGGGGTCACAGAGTTGGACATGATTTGGCAACGGAACAATGAATATACACACACAATTATATGTATATATATGTTTTTAATGAAAATCACAATAATTAAATATAAAAAAGTGAGCCATCAATATGGAAGAAAGCTTGAGGGAATCCTAGCTAATTAAAGAATCAGACTGAAGGGTAAAACAGGATGGAGAAACCTTAGACCTAAACACTAAATGAAAGTTCTGTCCCCAAGATAACCAAGGACTAGCTCCAAATTCCAACAAGGACAAAAAGCTGGAATGGACCACTTAATTAAAATGCTTTAGAAATAATGTTTTAATTAACTAAGCCAACTCAGAGCAAAATAACTTTCTAGAAGAGGGAGCTGATCTGCCTAGGGAACCATTCCTATAGGAGCCCAAGAGAGGCTAGGTAATGGATTTAGATAGACACAGCAGATGCTGAGGAAAGAAAGAGGAGGAGCATCTCTAAAACATATATGCACTAAAGAGTTTTAATCTGGGCTTTCCTGGTGGCTCAGATGGAAAAGAATCTGCCTGCAATGCAGAAGACCCAGGTTCGATCCCTAGGTTGGGAAGATCCCCTGGATAAGGGAATGGCTACACACTTCAGTATTCTTGCCTGGAGAATTTCATGGACAGAGAAGCCTCGTGGACTACAGTCCATGGGGCTGGGTCACAAGAAGTCGGACAGGACTGAGCGACTAACACTCTCACTTTCAAAGTCCTCTTAGCCTAATTATGCAAGTCCCCAGTCACCTAGAAGGGTTCATGCTTAGTAACTTACAAAGCAGTAGTAATTGACATCTTCTCTATGTAAATGGATCATTAATCTTTCTAATTCTTTATTCAATAAATACAGATTTTTATCTAAGGATCACCACACATTGGAGGAAGACCAAAAATGGTAAAAATCACAATGAATAAAACAAAAAATTAAACCTATAAGAAACAGAAATAATTTCAGAACTAAAAGGAAAGTTAAAAATATTCCACTTGTTTATTCAGAGAAGTTTAAGAGGATAGTGCATCCAGAAAACAAGGATAGACTGTTATTTCTCTAAAAGGGGAACTACCAGAGAATAAATTTGTGGATTTAAAAAATATGTGATTATGGAATGTTAGTCAATGAACTGAATAAAGGAATAATCCAGTTAAGACCAAGGTTAGTATTGGAAATATTACGTTTAAGAAATTTCTCATACTGTAGAATATAATTATGTTATATATAAATATATTTTAGTTATATATAATACACATATGTAATTTTTTTCTTTACAACACTGAGGTTCAATTCCAGAATGCCAGGCATTCTTAGGAGTCAGTGATTAGCGAAGGGAAGAAAATAAAGAAATAATGCAAATATTTTTAACTTAAAGACCTATCAGATATTGAGCTGGGTAGCAGAATCAAGCACATATCAATACATTTCAGTAAAATTTCAGGGCTTCAAGGATTCCGAGGAAATCAAGAAAACTTTCACAGAAGAGATAATAAAAAAAGATATGTACAACAAATGACATCAAACTGATTTCACCAAAATTAGAGGCTCACAGACAGTGGGAAATGCTATCAAATTTGAGTGGAAAAACTATTTGAAATAATAATTCTACATGTAGTAAATCTATCAATCTAACAAGAAAATAGGTGCATTTTTAAGATAAAAGGACTGAGACGGTTTATAGATCATCACTACTTACTATGAATGCTTGGAAAACTGCAAAATAAATAAAAACAAATGCAAGGGAAAGAAAGCCATGAGAGAAGAAGGCATCAGCCTGAATATGAGCCAGAAGAATGGTCCTTAACCCTATGCTAACATTAGAATCAGTTCTGGAGCTTTCAAAAGTACTGCTTTTTCAAAGAGAAGGTCATCTGGAATGTTTGTGATGTTCTACGTTTTCGATTAACTGTACACAGATGTGTCCACTTTATAATATTTAGTCACAAAAAGGAGAAGGAAATGGCAACTCACTCCAGTATTCTTGCCTGGAAAATCCCATGGACGGAGGAGCCTGGTAGGCTGCGGTCCATGGGGTTGCTAAGAGTTGGACACGACTGAACGACTTCATTTTCACTTTTCTCTTTCATCCACTGGAGAAGGAAATGGTAACCCACTCCAGTGTTCTTGCCTGGAGAATCCCAGGGACGGGGGAGCCTGGTGGGCTGCCATCTATGGGGTCGCACAGAGTCGGGCATGACTGAAGCGACTTAGCAGTCACAAAAAATACACATACCTAATTTCTCCCCCAAAGTATTGGAGCTGACACTGAAGCTCCGATATTTTGGCCAACTGATCCAAAGAGCTGACTCATTAGAAGAGACCCCGATGCTGGGAAAGATTAAAGGCAGAAGGAGAAGGGGACAACAGAGGGGGAGATGGTTGGATGGCATTACCGACTCAATGGACAGGAGTTTGAGCAAGCTCTGGGAGATGGTGAAGGATAGGGAAGCCTGGCGTGCTGCAGTCCATGGGATAGCAAGGAGTCAGACATGAGTGAGCGACTGAACAACAAATTTCTCCCCCAGCCTTATTAAGTCACAAAATCTAGGGGCTGGGTACAAGTGTGGACATATTTTAAAGAGCCTCAGGTCATTATAATTTGCATCCTAAATTGAAACACTGCCTCCAAAAGAAGGTGAAGTGCAAACAGATTAGTATTTTTGAACCCCTGGTGCAGAGGTTAAGTTAATCATGCTCCTTAATTCACACCACATTAAATACTCCCTGTTTGATTCATTTATTAATTTATGTATTCCTTTATTGTCTTCCCATAATCCCATTTTCCATTCTTCCCAACCATCCTATTGTTTTTAATGCATACCCTTTAGGTTGTATTTTTATGAACTATTGTGTATGCCTGTAATTTTCATTTGTTTAAAAGGCATTGTGTTTGATAATTACTAATTATAAAATTATAATATCTTGTTATTTTAGGCAGTGTTTGTCTTATGAACTATCAATATAATGGCTAACATCAAAATGAATTTCAAAACAAAAACTATTTTAGAATATGTAGTTTTAGAGAATAGAACTGGACAAGGGAATAGAGATCTTTCATTTTACTAGGCACTAATTGCCATCTATGGGGTCTCACAGAGTCGGACACTACTGAAGCGACTTAGCCCCAGCAGAATTTTCAAGATAACTATTTCTCTGAATGATTAACTCCTTTTATTTTGGAAGGCATGTATACCACTGAAATTTCATTCTTCTTCTTCTGAATTTTTAGTTTGTATATTATAGGACTTTTTATTAGTGCCATGCTTTGGACTAATTCTCACGTTTGTACTTAGCATAGCACAGCATACTTTCATGGAATGGTTGTAGGCTCCTGTACTAAATGTGAAAATGTTTTTACAAGCGATAGTTTTCTCTGATGCATTGCTTTGCTGAAAAAATTCAGCTTTCAGCCAACAAATTTGTGATCTCTTGAAAACAGCTTATTAAAAACGTGGCTCTCTTTGGACAAGTATCATAATTTGACCTGAAATAACAGCACATATAACTTGTGTATACATACACCAGTAAAAACACACAAGAATGTATTTAAATAAATTGTATCTAAAATATATCTAAACAGTAAAGAATATGTGAAAACAGGCAAAAAGAATAAAAGATGTAGAAAGACAAACTCTTCAAATATCTATAAAAGTATGACCTCTCATGAACCTATGTATAACGGTAAGATAAATTCTTCCATCCTTCAGATACCAAAATATTAAGAAGAGCATCTAGCTGCCATTGGCAGAGACAGCTGCTACTTAGCCAGGGAAGCCTTAGGAACTGCCTAGGAGGATCAGCACCAAGCTGAAACCCCAACAAAAGGAAAAAGCAATTTTATATATCATTCTGTTTGTGAGGTTCTTCTCAAAAAACCTATGAAACCAAAAACTTAGAATGTCAGGACCATGCTGTGATATGATATGGAAGGCTAAATAAAAGAAAAATTTTATAATATACAACAAAAACAGACATAAGCATATACATATCTCTCTGAAAACATGGAAGTTTTCATTAATGGAAATTGGTATCTTAATTTTGATGGTTTCCCTGGTTGCTCAATGGTAAAGAATCCACCTGCAATGCAGGAGATGTGGGTCCCCTTGCTGGGTTGGGAAGATACCCTGGGGAAGGAAATAGCAACCCACTCCAGTATTCTTGCCTGGGAATTCCCATGGACAGAGGAGCCTGGAGAGCTACAAGGGGTCACAAGAGAGTTGGACATGACTTAGTGACTAAAGAACAAGATCTTAATTTTACCCATTTATTACTGTTTATTAATGGTCCTCACTGGTGAAGAAATAAAGACGGTGTGCATCTTTGAAACCTGCAGTACTGTTTCACTGGAAAGGTAAGTTAGCTGAATGTGTAGTCACAGCATAGTTAAAAGCACACAAATATACATGCATAGACACAGAAGTCATGGTCCACGTAAAAGAGTATTGGGGCAAAATTGAATCTGATGACCCTATTACCAACCTATATATCCTCTTACAGAGAAAAAAGAACGAAGTCTTACACTAATTCTAAAAGATATGTGCACCTCAATGTTCATGGAAACATTATTTACAACTGCAGAGAAATGGAAGCAACCTAAGCATCTAACAACAGATGACTGCATAAATAAGGTGTGGTATAAATATATACTACTCAGCCATCAGAAATGAATTTTTACATTTACAGCAACATAGATAGATTTGGAGGGTATTATGCTAAGTGAAATAAGTCAGACAGAGAAAGACAAATCCTGTATGATATCGCTTATATGTAGACTCTAAAAAAAAAATACAATAAGACAGTGAATAGAACAAAAGAGACTCACAGATACAGATAACAAACTAGTGGTTACTAGTGGGGAGAGGGAAGAGGGGTAAACAACACAGGAGTAGCAGAGTAACAGGTGCAAACTATTAGGTGTAAAATAAACTACAAGGATATATTTGACAATAGAGGGAATATAGCCAATATTTTATAATAAGTATAATTGGAATATAACCTTTAAAATTGTGAATTACTGCACTGTACACCTATTCATAATTTATGTTGTACAGCAGCTATACTTCAATTTAAAAAAGAGCCAAGATATGTAAACAATCTAAGTGTTCACCAACTGATTAACAGATATAAAAATATCATGTGTGTGTGTATATATATATCTTTATTATGGCTGAACAATGGTATATTATTCAGCCATAACAAAGAAGAAAAAATGAAATACATATATATAGATAGATTTCCCTATACTACATTATTTCATTTGATCCTAGTAACTCTGAAAGATAAACAGAAGCAATGTTGAGTATTTCCATGTTAAAAGTAAAGGAACCAAGAGTGAAATAAATCTAATGACTCGCGCAGGGTCCCACAGCTAGGGTCAGTATAAGACACGGAGCCAGACCATCAGGGTCAATATGACTCTGCTTGTAGGTTTTCTCTTATGACTTCAAGCAACCACAGGAGTAACTGTTTTATGTACATTTACAAAGTAGTTGCTAGTTCTCTGCTATCTTAGTAATATCACCTTGAGTATGATACCCACACTGCAAAATAATTGCCCCCAAAGATATCCCTGTCATAATCCTTAGAATTTGTGAATATGTTAAGGTTACAGGGCAAACGGAAATTAAGGTTGCTATGCAGCTGACCTTAAAGTTTCAGAGATCATCCAAATTCAGTGAATGAACCTGGTGAAATCATAAGAATACTTAAAAGTGAAAGAGGAAGGCAGAAAAAGACAATCAGAGGGCAGATGTAGCTGTGGGAAAATAGATCCAATGTCATTGGCTCTGAAGAAGTTGGAAGGAAACCACCAACCAAGGGACATGCACAACCTCTAGAAGCTGGACAAGGCAAAGAAACAGATTCTCCCCTAAAACCTCCAGAAATGGACCTAGCCCTACCAACACCTTGATTTTAACCAGTTAGACTCATGTTGGACTTTATCTATAGAACTATAAGATAAATTTGTGCTGATTATGCTGCAAAGTTGGTGTTAATTTGTTATAATGATCAAATACACAGACCTTATTACTTTCCAATGGCAAATGTTTACTTCTTGTTCAAATATCTGAGGTCAGCAAGTCAGCTGTGGCTCTGATAGGTTCTGTTCAGTTCTTCTCTGTTAGTTTTCTCATTTTGGAACCCATTTCAAAGACAACTACTCTCTGGGTCTTGTTCTTTTAAAGTAAAGGGTGGGCATAAAAGAAACAAAACCAACACTAAATGAGCATATTTGAAGATGTGCTCTGATGTGGAGTTCAGTTGGCCCTTGTATGGTGGACCCAGAATCCATGGATAGAGGTGGCCAACTGTATTAATACTACCCATTTTATACAAAGAACTTGAGCATCCTTGGATTTTGATATCTGAGGGAGTCCTGGAACCAAGTCCTAGTGGATACAAAGGGACAACTGAATATCACACCTGCTCACATTCCATCGGCCAAAACAAATCACATGGCCAAACCAAAAGCAATAGAATGAGAAAGATATGGCTTACTCAGCAGAAATGAAAGGAAAATGTAATTGGTGAATATATAATGTGTCACAGACATAAAGAACAATGTACCTAGGGTATGAGATTTAAGCTGAATTATCCCATTTACCTTTTCCTAAGCTAAAGAAGGGGCTTCTCAGGTGGCTCGGTGGGTAAAGAATCCACTCCAGTGTTCTTACCTGGAGAATCCCGTGGACAGAGGAGCCTGGTGGGCTACAGTCCATAGAGCGGCAAAGAGTCAGACACAACTGAAGCGACTGAGAGAACTCACGCTCATGCACACATGCACACAAAGCTAAAGAAGGTTAAAATAATGTGTTCTGGTGACTTTTTTTTTTTTCAATTTTTTTTCTCTTTATTAACTCTTGTTTGGAATGATCTTGGAGGCACTGACTGTCAAAGATGATGAGCAGCTAGAAATTGCCCTCCACACTAAATTTTGGTAACTTAGCCAACTTTAAATAGGTCTTGCCAGAAAAAGGTTTTAATAACAAATGGCAAAGGATCAATAGCAGATTAAAAAAAAAAAAAAAAAACTTCAGGTAATATTCTCCTGAGCCTTAAAAATTAAAAAGAAAGGTTGGTGACAGAGATATCCTTAATAAGAAAAACACTGAGAACAAAAGCCACATGTACTTTAAATGTTTTAAAGAAAGGACACACTTTATCATCAAATATGTATGGAAGAAAATGAGACATAAGCTGTTTAGAATTTACTTTGGGTACAATTATACAATTCCATGGTTTTATGTTTGCCATCAATTGGTCTCCCAACATCCCACTTTCTATCACAATCACCAGAGGCAACAGAGCCTCCAAAGGGTTAAAAGAGGGGGACTATCAGCCCGCAGCCATGCACTCAGTTCACCGGACCAACCTCCCTGCCTCTGTGTTTACAGGATTTTATTTGCATAGAAGAACTGCAGGAGCTCTGGATGGTAGGGGCTCAGCTGCTGGCAGAGTTTAGGGTTCCTTTGACCCTCCTCATTCTGGAAACTGTAGTCCTTGCTTTGTCTCAGATACAGAGAACAGGCTCAAAAAATTGTTTTGCAAGCCTTGGCCACCTGGGGATTCCTGTCCTGTAAGTGGGGCAGGAGGGAGGCCCGAGTCAGATTCACCTGATGGGTGAAGAACCTCCTCCATTTCTGTCCAGCAAGGGTAAACAGTTGTCCAAATAAGACAAAGGTCAAGTATCTCAGGCTGTCATTCTTGTCCTCAAGCAAAGCCCTGGTCTGGAGGGTGATGTCTATGAAGAAGGCGCTCAGGCCTTTCCCGTGCATCTTGCCCAGGATGATGCTGTCAGGATCTTCAAGCTCTGGTGGATGACTTCAGAACTCACCGGGGTCATACAGACCATGCACCAGCAGGTCTAGAACAATCTTCTTATACTTTCTTGCCTTGTCCGGAGCCTCACAGGTCATGATTCCCAGGCCTCTCATCACCATATAAGACTTTTTAACACTGCGGTCCCAGGCTGTCTTTGCCAAGATGAAAAACACATTCTTCAGAGGTTCCTGCTTCTGGAGCCTCAGATTCCAAGAGACCTTGGAAAAGAAAGACATCATTGATGTCCTTTTCTTCTTGGGCTGGGTGGCGGGGCTGGAAAGGGGCTGGCCCCGTATTCTTCTCCTTGTTTGGTCCATGGAATTGTGGTCACATGGAGATGTGGCGGGTGTGGTCAGAGCACAGGTGGCGCGCAGAGCTGCTGTTCTCCGGGTAGCAGCCAGATGGGATGACTCGGCTCAATTTTCTCAGCTGTGAATTCCTGAGCAGGGTGATGAGGCTTCTTCCTTGGAACTCATCCCAATGAAAAAAGTGATCACTTCCAGGAACATCGCTGTCCTTTAAACAAGCTCGGGGCTGGCCGTCAGTTGCATTTTGCCATTGAAAATGAGACATAGAGCAGATTGGCGTTTTATCACGAGTGGGAAATACATAAGTAAAGTCGTTCAGTAGTGTCCGACTCTTTGTGACCCCACGGACTGTAGCCCACAAGGCTCCTCTGTCCACAGGATTCTCCAGGCAAGAGTACTGGAGTGGGTTGCCATTTCCTTCTCCAGAGGATCTTCCCAACCCAGGGATCGAACCCAGGTTTCCTGCATTGTAGGCAGACGCTCTACTGTCTGAGCCACCAGAGAAGTCCCTAATAAGACCTTTTTCGGCTATCTGCCCCTGAGAGTTGCTAGAGATTCGTTACAGGCCGTGTTGTTTTACTAACTGAAAATTCTCATGTTAGTATCCTGTTTCTCCAAGGGCCCAGGGAAAGAGCCTCTGGTGACTATTTTTAATGATTCCTCAGAGACAAAGTGTGACTGTTTTTAACAGAAAAATAGTACAAAAAGATTACTAGCTACACATGCTTTTATAATTCTGGCTTCCGGATTAACGTGAACCTACATGTAAATATGGTTCTGCACTTAAACTTCCTCTCCCTCTACATAATTTTCACTCAACACATATTCCTCTGCCAGGTACTGTTGTAAACACAGGATAGAGTATCTTGCTGCAGAGAAGAATGTAACAAATGAGGGTAGGGCGAGGGGGAACGTATGAGCTTGATCCAAGGCAATGAGTGTTGCAAGCGTTAGTCACTCACAGTTGTTTCTGACTCTTTGCGGCCCTAAGGACTGTAGCCTGCCAGGCTCCTCTGTCCATGTAATCTCCCATGCAAGAACACTGGAGTTGGTTGTCATAGTGAATTTAATGTGGTTTTATCTTTGATACCGGCTTCATGGCTTCCCTGGTGGCTCAGACAGTAAAGCGTCTGCCTGCAATGTGGGAGACCTGGGTTCGATCCCTGGGTGGGGAAGATCCCCTGGAGAAGGAAATGGCAACCCACTCCAGTATTCTTGCCTGGAGAATTCCATAGACTGAGGAGACTGGTGGGCTACAGTTCATGGGGTCGCAAAGAGCCGGACACGACTGAGCGACTTCACTTTCACTTTCACGGTTTGTAGATTCCTTTTCATGGCCGTGCCTCTCTCCCTACACTAACTTGTAACATCAGGAACTCATGCCGTCTGTCTGTCCAGGCCCATGACACTGCCGTACCCCACCCAGTCGTCTCTCAACATCTTATGCGCTCTAAAATCTCATTACTATTTTGTGCTACCAAACTAATCTGCCCTCTGCCCTCTGTGATAGTAGGACTTCCTGAAAACTTGTGAATAATTTTTAGTTGGTCTTTCCTCCAGTCTCCTCTTCACCACACTACATGTTCATCAGGACCCACTACTGGCAACATGGACCCCTAATGGGTCAGATCTATCTAGATAAAAGTGAAAACATGCTTTCTGGAAAGGATACACTTTCACCAACAAGTCCACCCATAGACATTGATTAAGCTTGCATTCTATTTGAAGTCCCATGAAATGAGCAGGGGATTCAAAGTCAAAGAAATGCAGCTCCTGGCTCTAGGAAGCTCACAGTCTTAGAGGGGAGACACCTACTAAACAAGCATGATCAGTACTGCATGCCAGTGCAGGGCTGGCTTGCCCTCTAAGGCCTATCCATGTTCTCTTGGCCAGCACAGTGGTCAAGACCTGCAGCATATAGTTCTCTGGATGCTGTGTCCGCTGGCTTTATGCTAGATTCAACCAAAGGAAGGTGCTGACTCATGACTGGAGGGCATGAAAAAGGGATGAAAAATTAATGACTGAAAACAGAGGCATGGAGAAGTTAATAGCTTGCTAGGAGAACACAGTAGGTTATAAGGAGCAAGTGAAAGCTTGAACCAATCAATAAAGAGAACTCTTTCCACTTCTCCTATGTTTAACACAGTCATCTAATACCACCAATTGCCACTTTGCAGAGATGTGAGGACATGGAACAGGGACAGACTGACAGGTAAATTCTAAAGAGATGTCCAGACCTAGAGAAGATCTTAGAACATGGTGAAAGGAGGACAGAAGTTGCCAGTGTGAGATTTTCTGTGTGGTGTATTAGTCAAAGAATGAGATAGAGGAAGGGAATTTGGGTAGAGGCAAAAATGGAAAAGATGGGGTAAGTTGGAAGGAAGTGGCAAATTCAAAGTTCTTAGGGTTTATCCAGGGTAGAGGCAAGGAAGACTTGAGGAGGGGAAAGCGCAAAAGAGGAGTGGTGCACAAATACTCCCAAGGTCCTCCTAAGAGCTGGGAGACGCTATCAGCTTCACGCCCCAGGTAGAGCCCCTGGGAGCTCTTCCTGTCATGCCCTTATGCTCACTGCCAACTCAGCTGTGGGACTCAGTTGCAGCTCAGACACTTTTCTATGAGTTTACATGTATTAACAGCCCTCCATTGCAAATGATGAACCTACAAAATAGAGCAAAGGCATTATGTGGGGTAACATAGAAACTAAAAAAACAACTAAGACTTTGTCTTTTTAGAGTTTAGGCATTAGTTGAAGAAGAACTATGAAATAAACATGGGCAGAATAATAATTGCTTGTCTGTTTTTCAAATACTGGCATTGTTGTAGTACCCTTGTCTCTGCTCATAGCCTTGCTTTTAATTTTCCCAGAGTATTTATTCTCCTCTCCACCTTTCTTCTTGATCAGATGTTAGAAATGGATATATCTATAGAAAAAAGGTAGTATCTAAACAAATGAGATCAAGTTAAACTTAAAAGCTTTGCACAGCAAAGAAAATCTTTGAAAAATGAAGACACATCACTGAATGTGAGAAAAATATTTGCAACTGATATGACTGAAAAGGCACTAATATCCAAAATACATAAATGCCACATATAACTCAATAATAGCAACAAAAAAATCAATTAAAAATGGACAAGGATCCAAATAGATATTTCTCCAAAGAAAATATATAGATGGTAAACAAGCACATGAAAAGATGCCTGACATGACTAATCATTAGGGAAATGCAAAGCAAAACCACAGTGAGGTATCACCTCACACCAGTCAAAATGGCTATCACCAAAAAGATGGCAAATAACAAATGTTGGTGTGGATGTGGAGAAAAGGGAACCTTAGTACACTGTTAATGGGAACGTAAGTTGGTGCAGCCACTGTGGAAAATAGTATGGAGGTTTCTCAAAAAACTAAAAACAGAGCTACCATATGATCCAGCAGCTCCACTCCTGGGTATATATCTGAAGAAGATGAAAACACTAGTTCAAAAAGAAACATGCAGCCAATGTTCTCAGAAGCACCATTTACAATAGCCAAGGCATGGAAGCAAGCTAAGTGTCCATCAACAGATGACTGGCTTAAGCAGACGTGGTACATATATACAGTGGAATATTACCTGGACATAAAACATCATGGAATTCTGCCACTTGCAATAAATGTGGGTGGATCTAGTGAGTACTATGTTTAGGGAAATAAGTCAGATGGAGCAAGACAGAGAATCTATATTATCACTTATATGTGGAATCTAAAAAATAAATGTATTTAACAAAACAGAAACTGACTCACAAATACAGAGAACAAATTTGTGGTTACCAGTGAAGAGAGGATATGGGGAAGGGCAAAATAGGGGTACAGGATTAAGAGATACAAACTGTTATGTATAAAACAGGTAAGCAACAAGGAGATATTGTACGGCACAAGGGAACATAGCCACTATTTTGAACTTTAAATGGAGTACAGCCTATTAAAATAGTGACTCACTAGGTTGGACACCTGAATTAACATTGTAAATCAACTATACTTTAAAAAAAAGAAAATAGAGAGTATCTGGATCAAGATAGTTCTGACTGAGTAACATATAATTAAACATGAAAGAAAGGAAAATTGTACATACTTACGTGCAATATCAAATACAACCATGCAAATGAATAGACCCATATTTATGTGAGAATCATGCTATCAAACTGAGAAGAACACAACAGACACACTACAAATTTCTGCATATATATAGTTCTATAAATATACAAGTAAAATGTATCAAAATATGCAGCTCTGGCTGTGCAAAATACCTTCTTTGAGGAAGGAGATTTGAGTTGCACAAAACAAGCTTAGGTGTCATGATGAACCTGCTGGCTGGCCATCAGGCACAGCAGCCAAACACTAAGAGTCCAGTTTCCTCCTTCTCCCCTAGATTCCCTAGGGACTACAAGGAAGGCATAAGAGTGGCTTGATACAGAGGGCTATGCACCAGCACTGCTTTTGCTGGCTGTTACATCAGTAGCTGTAACAAGCAGTGGGCTTCCCAGGTGGCACAGCAGTAAAGAATCCGCCGGCCAATAAAAGAGATGCAAGTGACGTGGGTTCGATCACTGGGTTGGGAAGATTCTCCTTGAGGAGGAAATGGCAACCCACTCCAGTATTCTTGCCTGGAGAATCCCATGGATAGAGCAGCCTGGCTGGTGACAGTCCATGAGATCATAAAGAGGGGGAAATGACTGACTATGGATCAAGCAGTTAAGAAAAACAATTCCAGAAAAATCTTGAATCATCCAGGGCTTTTCAGTACCTTCTATGTGCCAGATAATGTGCTGGGCACTGGGGATATGAATGCAAAGCAAGTTAGGTACTGTCCTGGCTTTAAAGGCCAATGAAGAAACTGAAGTTTAGAGAAATTATAGTTTGGAACTTGCCAGAAATCGCACAGCTTGTCAAAGTGGAGGCAAGATTCACACCAGTGTCTGACCTTTAAAACTCATTCCCTCAACCGCTATCCTAGACTGATTTCATTCCCTTTTTCACTCTGAAATTTTCTCTCTTGTAAATTTCAGGGCAACAATTTACATGGAGCAGATCATCCAGCGTCTAACGACTATTTCTTTAAATATGAACTGGAGAGACCCTGGAATTGTACACAGTCGCAATTTCATTGTAACTGATGAACAGTGTGGGGCTGGGTCTGCCAAGCCCTGGCTTGACTGGATGAGTCAGCCCGAGGCTGTCCCACAAAAGCCAGCAATTCTGCAGTGACTTTCCCCATATGGATGGCCCCCCTTAGTCAGCTCTGAGAATGCAGAGGGAGGTCTGGCTTGGCGTTGCAGCAGCAGACTGGGTGGACAAAGGCCTGGGATGGACACAGATGCCCCAGCAATTGTACTGAGCCTATTTCCTGTCATTTCAACCCAGTGTCATGTATTATTCAACTCAGAGTGTATTTTGGAGATTCAATTTGCAGGGTATATGACACACATAGTAAATTGGTGTGTATTATCTCAGTTCATTTGCTGGAGGACAGGTGTTCACATCACAAGAACCAACAGCCCCATCGACAGTAATTGGTGCCTTGGCTGCCAGTCTGAGCCTAGAGGGCAGGGATTAAAAGTGCATGAGAATGAACTAACAATAATTTCCACATGTGGCCCAGTGTGTTTTACTGGAGGCTCCAAAGAACATTTTAGGCATTCATTCATCCACACTACCATGCTGCCTGGGCTTGCCATTACTCTCCTGCCAAAGCCAGAAAAACAAAAGCAAAGAAGGGCAGACTCAAGTTCACAGAGGAAAACAACGGCAGGATGGGGATTACACACTCTGGAGGCGTAAATCCTTGTTCTCTCTCCTTGGAATCTCACTGCTTCCATTTTCCTCTCATTTGTTATTCAGTGTCTTAGCCAGTGTATTAGTAGGAACCCAGACGGGTGAATTCAACTGTGTTCAGGTTAATTGATTTCAAAACGTTTACAAGCCTGCACACTGCACTAAATCACACTCAACACAAATGAAAACAAACAACAACAACAACAACTATATATATATAGTTCTCATAATAGCTACCATATGTTTCAAATGTGTGTAGCATACAAACAATAATTACAAGTCATTGAATACACTTTCAGTAACAGGCAGGTTGTGTGGCTAAGTATTTCGGTGTGAGTGGAGTCAGTCTGGATAGAAGGTAAAGATTTGTGTGAAGCCAAGAAATTCCAGAGCCTAGGTGTTACCTTAACTACATATCTCATGTCATTTCAGAACATTTTGCATGCTAAATTCACTTAAAAATATGAAATTAGAAAACCTTGTCCTTGTGGGTTTTACTAATAATGAGCAGGGAGAAAAATGGAACTTTTGCCCTGGAGCTCTGGTGAAAAGACATAATTAAAAATACTGCACTGGAAAAAAAAAATGATTTTTACTTCCCAGGTGGCATTTGGTTTCTGCATACTCACAAATAGCCATCTATAACAAAACCAACACACTCAATTAAGCTCCTTCCACTTAAAACAAATGCAGTTTTCTTTATCACCAGTTGAGAGGTTCCAAAGGAAAAATTGAATAAACGGAAAAACAGATTGACTGCCATCTTCTCTTTCCAAGGGTAAGATGTGCAAACATGAAATAATTTCAGTTTTCTAACCTCTGGGAAATTAAATTTGACCAATAACATGATGAAGATATACAAAATTACTACCCACAGTCATACAGGCCGTACATGGTACAATTTCAGTGCATCTCAACAAACCCAAGACTCAAAATGGAAACCCTGGATTTGAGCAAGTAGTGCTTATTTTGAGAAAATAAAATGCCTTTTATATTAAATCCAATTTATCTAGATAACTGGTCCAGCATAAGTAGAGTATAAAATTATCTAAAAACCTTTCCTAGGGAGCCAGCAGTTGTTAGCTTTTGTTTGACACAGATAGCAATTTATAATTTACCATCTCTCCCATCATAACATTTTCAATATAGTTCTCATTTTAGTCCAAAATGAAAGTAGAAAGAAAAGAAAAGGAGTCCTCAAACTAGGGCCACAGGGTAGAAAGACAGTGCAAAAAGAGAAGGTCATGGGTCACAACTGGTCATCAGAAAAATCTAGGAAGGTATGATTCTTAAGCACCATGGTTTTCCAATTTGCTACAAGTTCTTGGATTTCATACCATGGAGAGGCGTGACCACCCTATTTAATGAGCTTCCTCCAAAGTCAGGTTCTATAGTGGTGTAGAATGAAGCTCTATTTGCAGAGTAATTCCCATCTGTAGGCCTGGGGCCAGATTGCTAAGGGGAACAGAAAAGGAGTCAAGCCAGAACTCAATGTCTCTCTAGCTTCATGCTCTGTTCTAGTAACTGCTTTATTCTGGAGACATATAGGTCCCATGTTGGCCCCCACCTACTGAACTTTTCGATGTCTCAGACCATCCCTTGAAATTCAGCATGCCTACCTTTCTCTTTGCCTTGCCCCAGTCCCCTGCCAGGACCTGCCTGGTTCCTGGATCACAGCCTCTCTTTTGTCACCATGATCTCTGGCTCCATCCAGCCTACTGACACCTGCATTTGTCATCAGAGAAGCCGATTCCCCAGCACAAGAAACAGGAGCAATCGGGAATATCAAAGCAAGTAGCTGAAAGAATCTGTTTATAGTTACCGTATTATCATTGATGTTAATTTCTAACCTTTCTTCCATTTTGTCTTTGCCTTCATCCCACTTTTTGGCACCTGGAACAAAGGTGATTGTTGAATCTGTTTGTTGAATCCCTTTCCCGGCTGCATGTGTCTTTTTGTTGGCCCCCTTCTCTTCTACTCATGAACACATTTATCTTCTACTCATTAAGTCAGCTGGCATGAGTTTGCAAGCATATGTTCACTGGAAGAAATTTAAATGATTGTGACCTTAAATGCAAGAGAAAAAAAAAACCACCCTATTCATTAAAAAAAAAATTTAATATAGTTAGTGTGCTAAATGACTAATAGGTTATCTGAACACCAGATATGTCTTTAAGCACTTTAAAACTAAGACATTTCAAATGGATTTTGATGGTTTCTATTTCCATTAAGAACAGAAGATTGCCTGGTTACATGCTTGTCATATCTAGAACAATGCCAGTACATAAAATACTCTAGATAAATACATGCTGAATGAATAAATTTGGTAAATAAAATGTATTTGGATGGCAGATTTCTTCTCCTCTCATTATTTTTTTCCTCTTGCATTCACCACCATATGAGCCAGAGTTTTCCTTACAAAGATGATGATTACCAAATGAATAAATTGATAAATGATATGACCTAAAATATATCCAAACAATTGTAAGCATAAAAATTGTAGTGGGAAACAGAGCCTGGTATGAACAGTAGTTATATCTGTGTTCCGTGATTACATATCTTTTTCTTCAATTTTGCTAAAATTAATATGGATAACTAATTTATATTGAACTGAACTGAATTTATATTATAAAAGTCACTGTACTCTTAATAAAAATAATTTAACAAGCAGCAAATTTAAATATAAATTTTATTTTCATCCCAAGCCCTACTCTCCAAAGATGAATGTCATTAATACTTTGGTATGAATTCACATGGACAAAAAATATATAAACATAAAATGGCTCTGTCATACTATATACACTACAGTGTAACTTGCTTTTTCATTCAATGATATGGTATGTGTATATGCATATTTTTTAAACTTCCTGGCTGTAATAAATGTACCATTTCAATTGTACCATTGAAATGTAGCATTTCAATTCAAACTTGTTCAATTATTTTCTTACATGACATGCCTATTAACATACCTGTAATTCAAGACCATGACTTTACCCCCCAGCTTTACTGAGATGAGGGCTTCCCTGGAAGCTCAGCAGGTAAAGAATCTGCCTGCAATGTGGGAGACCTGGATTCAATCCCTAGCTTGGGAAATCCCCTGAAGGAGGGCATGGCTACCCACTCTAGTATTCTGGCTTGGAGAATTCCATGGAGTATTTCATGGGGTTGCAAAGATTCAGACACACAACTGAGCAACTTCCACTTTCTTTCACTTTACTGAGATATAACTACTATATAACACTGTGTAAGTTTAAAGGGTATACTTATATACTGCAAAACAATTACCGCTGTAGCAACAGCTAATACTTCCATCATGCAACCATGTCAGTTACCTTATGTCTGTGTGGAAACAGTTCAGTTTTTCTCTGTTGATAATGTTACTACTGGTTGCTTTTCTCCTAAGAATATGCGATAATGTATGATCAAAACCATGCAAGAACCAGACCTTCACTTTCACGTAAAACTTACAGTCCAGAAGTTTCTAGATGGTATTAACCTGACATGGTTATGTTTGTTTTGCTTTTACTCAAATGTTTCTTGAATATTTGAGTATTCATTTTTGGAAAGGTGGTGTTGCAAATCAGTTTCCTTAGTTATATGTATTTACTTTCAAGAGAACATAAAACCTATTCTTATTATTTTTACTTTACTCCCTCCCAAAAGGCTACTATAATAATAAAAATATAAATGATACAGGCATGGAGAAGGAGAATGGAACTGAGAGAGGAAAGAGGAAAATTAATATAAATTTGGAAAGAGGACTCAGACCGGGTAAACAATAGAAATCAGAGGATCTTATATATGAAAATGTTAGACAATGCCTAGTGGCTCAGATGAGAAAGGATCTGCCCACAATGCAGGATACCCAGGTCCCATTCCTGGGTCAGGAAGATCCCCTGGAGAAGGGAATGGGGACCCACTCCTGTATTCTCGCCTGGAGAATTTCATGGACAGAGGAGCCTGGTGGGCTATAGTCCTTGGGGCCACAAACTGTCAGATACAACTGAGCAACTAACCCCGTTGACCTAGATGAAATCTATCAGCACTGACATTGATGAAGAAATCAGGAGAGGGGTCTTCTTCAAGGACAGAAAGATAATGAATTTTCTTTAGAAACACTGAGTATGAAGCAACAAGTTTCCAAATAGTTGTGTCCAGGAGCAGCTGGAAGCTATCAGATGGAGACTTGAGCACTCTGAAGGCAACAGGTAGGATGTTGAGACTACACAGAGCCCTCAAAGGCAAATGAGAGGGCTAAAAACTGCCTGGCAACTGATGACAGATGGAAGATGAGATGAGCACTCAGCAAGTCAGAAATTGTTAACAGAGGTTCAGACAAACATGTTGATAAGAAGACAAAAGTAAGAGAAACCCAACCCCCAGAGATGGCAGTGCAGAGCTAGCGTTTCACTTTTCAGAATTCAGAGTTACCCTCTAGACAACAAAATAAGACTGTGTGTACTAGAGTTTAGGATATGAACCATCAGAATCCAAGGCTTTATTCTCCTCAGTCAAACACAGTGAAATTCATTATACCAAGTTTGTCTCTAAGCATAATTTTAAGTACCTACTTGACAGTGATGAGCTCTAAAAGATGGTCATTTATGATCCTCTTTCAAAGTTAAAAATCATTAGCCTCAAAAGTCATTTTATGCTTGTTTTATATTTGTACTTAGCTTTTGCCTCAGAAGACCAGAAAGTGAGAGCAAGAATATTTGAAATCTTCACTCATACTCATTTATTTTCCTTCAGTATTATTTAATGACAGTTTTAATTATGAATTCCTTTTATTTCTGAGATTACTTCTTGGTTTTCAGTGGTATTTGTAGCATCTCCGAATTTAGAACCATCTGTAAGTTTAATTAACACACAGAGCACTTCTTTGATTAACACAGATGTTAAACATGACAAGCCATAAAACCCATATCTTTAGCCATCATACCTTATCTTGACATTGCCATTTATTATTAACTGTGTTTCTTATCCATCAACCAGAGTTCAGTCCTTGAAATGGTACTTGAATCTTATCCAATCTGAATAAATTTAGTAAACATATTTAATAAGACAAGATCCTGAATATTACTCATATCATGGTTTAGCATATGTTTGTTATTTTCCCTTTTAATAGAATCAGAATAACTATTGCATTTTATAAATATGATGTGCCCTTTAACACAGGGCCATTTGTAATTTTTAAATATAATTGCCAAGGTTAATCATTAGATCTGGTTACAGATATTGCTTTACTGGGTTTCTTTGCTTCATACTGTTGTTTCACCTACTGAAGAAAAAGCTGTGTATTTACAGACTCTTATTAATTCACTTATTTATCAAGATGCATTAAATATCTACCACATTGAGACCATGCCTTCTTTTTGTTTATAAGTACTTGATTTAAAAATATTACAAAAGTTCAAATCACATCAAATCTTCTATGAACATTTGCTTAAATATATGAGGAATTATAAAAGGCATACCATTTTCTTTAGAGAGATTTCTTCCTCATTTTTGTTACCACTCTGAACATTTTAAATTGCATGATGAATTAGTTTTATTTCTTAATAGCAGTAATTCTATTTATTATCAAATAGCTGTAAACATAACTTTAAGTAATTTTTCCAACTTCAAGTTTTAAAAATGAAGCATATTCTATCTCAAAACATATGAAGTACTCAGATTATTCTATGCCAAGAGCTAATGTGTATAACATGAAAACTGGAAGCAGGTTTATCAATATTACTGAGATATGCCAAAACTGAAATGTGAGGGTGTGAGGATGGAAATGCTCCATGTAAAAGTAAAAAACAAATACTATGAAAGATAACAGATAGTTCATGGAATAACAATTACAGTAATAGTAACAACTTTCTGAACTTTTAATATGTTCCATGCATTTTGCTAAACACTTCACATAAACTATCTCATTTAATCTACTCATATTAATTTATAATTGAGGAAACTCGGTGTCTGAGACAATAAATAATCTATCTAAAATCACCCAGTTAATAATTAGAAGCTGGGGTTCATGCTAGGTATATTTCACTCCAAATTGTAGGTTTATACCTACTCTGCAATAACACTTTCATTATGATGAAAATGATGCTTATAATCTATGGAAAATTAGTAAGAAAAGGAGTCTATAATAAATTTATATGCCTAAAATTATGTAACTAAGATGGTTCAATTTACAGTTGAGTAGAAAATGCAGCCTCTATTTTTCATGGCCTTTGTCTGAAATTCTCCATATATGTCCCTAATACTCTAAGGATTCTTCAGTTCAGTTCAGTTGCTGAGTCGTGTCTGATTCTTTGCGACCCCATGAATCGCAGCACGCCAGGCCTCCCTGTCCATCACCATCTCCCGGACTTCACTCAGACTCACGTCCATCGAGTCCGTGATGCCATCCAGCCATCTCATCCTCTGTCGTCCCCTTCTCCTCCTGCCCCCAATCCCTCCCAGCATCACAGTCTTTTCCAATGAGTCAACTCTTCGCATGAGGTGGCCAAAGTACTGGAGTTTCAGCTTTAGCATCAGTCCTTCCAAAGAACACCCAGGACTGATATCCTTCAGAATGGACTGGTTGGATCTCCTTGCAGTCCAAGGGACTCTCAAGAGTCTTCTCCAACACCACAGTTCAAAAGCATCAATTCTTCGGCACTCAGCCTTCTTCACAGGCCAACTCTCACATCCATACATGACCACTGGAAAAACCATAGCCTTGACTAGACGGACCTTTCTTGGCAAAGTAATGTCTCTGCTTTTGAATATACTATCTAGGTTGGTCATAACTTTCTTTCCAAGGAGTAAGCGTCTTTTAATTTCATGGCTGCAGTCACCATCTGCAGTGATTTTGGAGCCCAAAAAATAAAGTCTGACACTGTTTCTACTGTTTCCCCATCTATTTCCCATGAAGTGATGGGACCAGATGCCATGATCTTCGTTTTCTGAATGTTGAGCTTTAAGCCAACTTTTTCACTCTCCATGTATTGAAAAGACCAGTTCGATTCACCTTTACTTCCTCTCTGGAAATGGAACTCAGATGTAACCCTTCGGTGAAGCAGCAGAGGGAGAGGGGCTCCTAAGTCCACACCAGGATCTAGTTAGCCCAGAATGTGCTCCCAGGACCCCGCTTTCTCTCCCACAAAAGAAAGAGTCTTGTACCATAACCAAAAGACAGACACATGTAGAAGCCTGGGTAATCCTGCTTCTACCCTGTTGGAGTTAGAGAAAGAAATGGCAACCCACTCCAGAATTCTTGCTTGTGAAGTCCCATGGACAGAGTAGCCTGGCCGGCTATAGTCCATGGAATTGCAGAGTTGGACCCAGACTTAGTGACTCAACAACAACCACCACCTGTTGGAATGTTGTGACTCTTATTTTGCCTCAGATACAAGGACTGAGAGCTTCCCAGGTGACGAAGAAGTAAAGAATCCACCTGCCAATGCAAGAGATGCGAGAGTCATACGTTTGATCCCTGGGTTGGGAAGATCCCCTGGAGAAGGAAATGGCAACCCACTCCAGTATTCTTGCCTGGAGAATCCCATGGATAGAGAAGCCGAGCAGGCTACAGTCCATGGGGTTGCAGAGTCAGACACGACTCAGTGACCAAGCACACAAGCACAAGGGCTGAGAAAAAGCCTCCATGCTCTTGTAGCCTCCACTGTTATTGATGCATTCTGTCCAGACCAAGTGTTTCTTTGAAGTGGGATCAAGGATGATTCTCATCTCTATATGATGTTCATTCAGGCACGCAGTCCTCTGTGTGACATCAGCTATGACACCTAGTACTGCAGATTCAGAGTCACCTACATAGATCTTCCCCAGGGCAGAAGCCCATTACTCAGTAAGGATCCCCTTGTAGAACAAGTCACAGAATCAGCTCTACCCTTTGATTTCCTTATCAGTGCTACAAACAAAGAAGCCACTGGGAGAGGACTGATTCCTAATAAGCAAGTGAAAGAATTCTTGCAGAACGAGAGTAGCACGTTGAAATTTATAATGTCATAGCAGTCCTTGGGGTTGCAAAGAGTTAGACACGACTGAGTGACTGAACGACAAGAGAAACAATACCAGCTGTGGATCCACTGAAATCAAAGTTTTGGGAAATCAAGGTTCAAATTCAAATTAAAAAATTATATATGTATTTCAAATGGCCCCCCAAAAAAGAAACTAAAGCTCCAAAAGGATAAGAATATCTAAAATGAAATTCTGACATGAAGGACTAGTTCCAATGGAAAAAAAATATGATTAAGGGAACCAGAGAAAATGCACTAGAAACATTAAGATGAATTCATATATTAAAGAGAGAGGACCATAACATGTAAAATGTCATAAAAATTCTAAAGTAAAATCAAATATTTTTAAGAGCCTGTAAGAAGTGTTTCAAAAATGTTAAAGCCCAAGATGGCATGAGATCTGGGGCAAATGGGGCAAGAAAAATATTCATGGCTTAAAAAAACCTTGAGCTATAACTTACATATGGTAAGATTAAGTACATGTTACTAGTCAAGAAAAAAAAGGTAGAAGTAAATTTCGGTGCTTCAAGCTACTCTCTGAAAGGGATACATGGCACTTGTGTTCATATTTCATTGGCCAAAGCAAGTCTCATGGTCTAGCTTAACATAAGTTGGGTGGAGAGAAATATTCCTACCATGGAGAGGAACAGAGAATGCTTTAACAAAAAATGCAACCTCTTCTGCAGCCTCTGAGCACACTGTTCATGCACCTCTTTGTGGCTGTGGATGAGTATTCAAGGCTGCTGCAAAGAGTCTATTCAGACTGTGTTCAAGGCGGTGCCAGACCTGCACTTTGTGTTCCTCATTGTGGTGTCCTACATGAGCCTCAGCTCAACTCTCATAACCATATTCAGACAAGTGGGATATGTCCTAAGCCTGACGTATGATGAGGACTTTGCCACACATGTGTGTCACAGTCACAGCCACTACCCTCAGCTGTACATCTGCAGAGCTAGAGGTCAAGTCCTGAGCCTTTGGAGTGGGATCATCGACTCCAGGACCCTAGACTACCAGAGAAGCAACCCTAGGGAGTGTCAACTAGTAAGAACTGATGCAAACAAAACCACGTGAATAAAGAGCTAGTATCATCCAACCACCAGTAGCACCCTGTGCAGAACGCCTCATCTAAACAACAAACAAAACAAAAATACAAACCCAATCATCAGCAGGAAGGATTACCACCTCACCCAGCCTTGTCCATCAGAGGAAAAACAAACAAACAAAAACTAGGCACAAATCTCACCCTCTACAAAGCTTACACAAACCACTGGACCAACATTAGGAGGTCAGAAGCCAAAAGGAAGAAAGAATTCAACCTTCCTCAAGGAAAGAATTCAACTTTCCTTGAAGCCTGGGAAAAGGAAACCTGTATGACAATAAGTTAAAAAACACAATGAAAAGGCAGAGAAATACTACATGAATGAAGGAACTAGAAACACAGAAGTCCAAATAAATGAAGAGGAAATAGGCAAACTACCTGGAAAAGAATTCAGAATAATGATAGCAAAGATAATCAAAAGCCTTGAAAACAAAATGGAGAAAATACAAAAATCAATTAACAAAAGGGACAGGGGAGCCTGGTAGACTGCCATCTCTGGGGTCGCACAGAGTTGGACACAACTGAAGTGACTTAGCAGCAGCAGAAGAAGAAGAATTAAAGAATAAACAAACATAGACAAACAACATAATCACTGAAATTAAAAATACTCTAGAAGGAATCAATAGCAGATATCTGAAGCAGAAGAACAAAAGAGTAAACTGGAAGATAATATGGAGGAAATAACTTCTGAAGAACAGAATAAAGTAAAAACAATGAAAAGAACTGAGGACAGTCTCAGAGACCTCTGGGACAATATCAAACGCACCAACAGTCAAATTATAGGGGTCCCAGAAGAAGAAGAAAAGAAGAAAGGGCATGAGAAAATTTTTGAAGAGATTATGGTTGAGAATTTCCCCAACATGGAAAAGGAAATAGTCAATCATGTCCAACAGGTGCAAAGAGTCCCATACAGGATAAACCCAAGGAAAAACAGGCCAAGACACATACTAATCAAACAAAAAATGACTAAACACAAAGAAAAATTATTAAAAGCCACAAGGGACAAGTAACATACACAGGAAACCCCATATGCTTAACAGCTGATCATTCAACAGAAACCCTGGGCCAGAAAGTAATGGAAGAATATATTATAGTACTGAAAGGGAAAAATCTACAATGAAGATTACTGTATCCAGCAAGGATCTCATTCAAAATTGATGAAGATATAAAAAGCTTTTCAGAGAAGCAAAAGGTAAGAGAATTCAGTACCACCAAACAAGCTTTACAAAAAATGTTTAAGGGACTTATATAGTCAAGAAATACAAGAGAAGAAAAAAGATCTACAAAATCAATGCCAAACAGTTAAGAAAATAGCAATAGGAACATATATATCAATATTACTTTAAATGTAAATGGATTAAATGCTCCAACCAAAAGACACAAACTGGCTGAATGGATACAAAAACAAGACCCATATATATGCTGTCTACAAGAAACTCACTTCAGACCTAAAGACACATATAGACTGAAAGTGAGAGGATGGAAAAATATATTCCATGAAAACGGAAAGCAAAAGAAAGCTGGAGTGGCAATCATCATATCACACAAAGTAGACCTTAAAATAAAGAATATTACAAGAAATAAGGAAGGACACTACATAATGATCAAGGGATCAATCCAAGAAGGCGACATATCAATTGTAAATATCTATGCATCCAACATAGGACAGAGGTTCGTGACATTGTACAGGAGACAGGGATCAAGACCATCCCCAAGAAAAAGAAATGCAAAAAAGCAAAAAGCTCTCTGAGGAGGCCTTACAAATAGTTGTGAAAAGAAGGAAAACAAAAAGCAAAGGAAAAAAGGAAAGATATACCCATCTGAATGCAGAGTTCCAAAGAATAGCAAGGAGAGATAAGACTTCCTCAGTGATCAGTGCAAAGAAATAGAGGAAAACAACAGAATGGGACAGACTAGAGATCTCTTCAAGAAAATTACCGATATCAAGGGAATATTTCATGCAAAGATGGACACAAAAAAGGACAGAAATGGTATGAACCTAACAGAAGCAGAAGATATTAAGAAGAGGTGGCAAGAATACACAGAAAAACTGTACAAAAAAAGATCTTCATAACCAGATAAACACGATGGTGTGATCACTCACCTAGAACCAGACATCCTGGAATGTGAAGTCAAGTGGGCCTTAGGAAGCATCACTACGAACAAAGCTAGTGAAGGTGATGGAATTCCAGTTGAGCTATTACAAATCCTGAAAGATGATGCTGTTAAAGTGCTGCACTCAATAGGCCAGCACATTTGGAAAACTCAGCAGTGGCCACAGGACTGGAAAAGGGCAGCTTTCATTCCAATCCCAAAGAAAGGCAATGCCAAAGAATGCTCAAACTACCGCACAATTGCACTCATCTCACACGCTAGCAAAGTATGCTCAACATTCTCCAAGCCAGGCTTCAGCAATGCGTGAATCATGAACTTCCAGATGTTCAAGCTGGTTTTAGAAAAGGCAGAGGAACCAGAGATCAAATTGCCAACATCTGCTGGATCATCAAAAAAGCAAGAGAGTTCCAGGAAAACATCTATTTCTGCTTTCTTGACTATGCCAAAGCCTTTGACTGTGTGGATCATGATAAACTGTGGAAAATTCTGAAAGAGATGGGAATACCAGACCACCTGACCTGCCTCTTGAGAAACCTATATGCAGATCAGGAAGCAACAGTTAGAACTGGACATGGACTAACAGACTGGTTCCAAATAGGAAAAGGAGTACGTCAAGGCTGTATATTGTCACCACAACCTGGAATCACAATTGACGGGAAAATATCAATAACCTCAGATATGCAGGTGACACCCCCCTTATGGCAGAAAGTGAAGAAGAACTAAAAAGCCTCTTGATGAAAGTGAAAGAGGAGAGTGAAAAAGTTGGCTTAGAGCTCAACATTCAGGAAACTAAGATCATGGCATCCAGTCCCACCACTTCATGGCAAATAGATGGAGAAACAGTGGAAACAGTGGCTGACTTTGTCTTTTGGGCTCCAAAATCACTGCAGATGGCGACTGCAGCTAAGAAATGAAAGGATGCTTATTCCTTGGAGGAAAGTTATGACCAACCTAGACAGCATATTAAAAAGTAGAGACATTACTTTGCCCACAAAAGTCCATCTCGTTAAGGCTATGGTTTTTCCAGTAGTCATGTATGGACATGAGCATTTGAATGTAAAGAAAGCTGAGTGCTGAAGAATTGATGCTTTTGAACTGTGATGTTGGAGAAGACTCTTGAGAGTCCCTTGGACTGCAAGGAGATCCAACCAGTCCATCCTAAAGGAAATCAGTCCTGAGTGTTCATTGGAAGGACTTGTTAGCTAGGCAGAATAGGGAAGAGGAGTCCAAAATGGAGGTGGCTAAAAGACAAGGAAGGGAAAAGCCCGTGAAAATAGAACAAAGGAAGCTCCAAGGACTGGAGTGAGGACCTCAGGTAAAACAAACAACATTCCTGGCTGGCCCAATTTACATAGGACAGGCCCAGGAAGAGAAAAACATATAAAAAGAGGAGCCAAAGCTAGCGCTCGCTCTCTCCCACATGCTGGGGAGCTCTTCTCTCACGTCTTTGGATCAACGTGCCCTCACGCCTCAAAGATGGATTTTCCTGCTATCTTCTAAATAAAATAGAGCTGTAACACTGAGCTGTAACACTGATTTGTCTAAGAGCTATAACACAGTCCTTTCGAGACCTGACAGCTATAACACAGTCTATCCAAGACCTGAGAGCTGTGACACGCCAAGGGGGCTTTAATGTCCATCATTCCAAACTTTTGTTGTGACGAGACAAAATACGAGGACCATACACTCAAGTGACAGACTGATGTTGAAGCTGAAACTCCAGTACTTTGGCCACCTGATGCGAAGAGCTGACTCATTTGAAAAGACACTGATGCTGGAAAAGATTGAAGGTAGGAGAAGAAGGGGACAACAGAGCATGAGGTGGTTGGATGGCATCACCGACTCAATGCAGATGAGTTTGAGTAAACTCTGGGAGTTGGTGATAAACAGGCAGGCCTGGCGTGCTGCAGTCCATGGGGTTGCAAAGAGTTGGACACGAATGAGCGACTGAACTGAACTTTTAGTTGAGAAATGTGAAAGGATCATGTGTTTCAAAAGGCTGATCCATGATAATGCATAATTCAAGTCATTCAATTGCAATGAATCAGATTAATACCTAAATGGTTTACTTATTAATTATAAGTATTAAATAGTTTATTATAGATTAATAAATACATGGTTTCCTTTGTTGAAGATCAAATGGGAACTCTGCACAACTAGTCCATGTTGTCTTGCAGTCTATTTTGTGTGATTCCTTATATCAAATATAGTGAAGAAGGAATTCATAGGGCCCGGACTCCATCTTAGGCCTGTTCATGCTGATCATGCTCAGCCACCTTTCCGGTGGACTCTGAACTCTGTGTTTAGTGCCTACAAAAACAACAGCAGAAAGATAAGACCCCCTCCAGACAGGGGAACCTTGAAGATCGTATCTAGGTTACTCATCGCCTAAGAGAAAACATACACTAATCACCCCTTTCTCCAGACAGGCCATAAATTTTTCTTTATCTATCGGAGTGTAGCCTCGGGTTTATTGATTATTGGCTAATTGTTTGACTGTTTGAGCACATGAGCACATAGCACATGAACGATGGGGTTATTGGGATTGTATTTTCCTTGGTTTATGTAAGTCTCAAGGAATTTGGAGTGGTGGATTCAGACATGTACACATGGGGTATAAAAGTGTTATGCCCAAGGTCCAAATCCCCAGAACTGAGAGAACAAGACATCTACGGCAATGCAAACGCAAAAAGGGAATTTATTGCTAGCTCAAGCCAGGGCCCTGGCCACATCCGACACAGTGGAATAGAGCCAGAGCCCCGAGCCCTGGCTTACAGTAGTGTTTATAGGTTTACGACAAAGACAGGGAATTGCCAAGGTTGGATTGGTTACAAGGGTCTCTTTGCATCTACTAATTGGCTAGATTTTTGCGCGCACGGGCTTTCTTAGGAGATTTCTATCCTCGTCCCGATTGGCACAGACCAGGCTATGGGGAGCATGCTGACAGGCTGAGTCCTCCCATCAGCGGGGGTAATTTTGATCCCGCCTGGGCAGTGTCTCAGCTGTTTCCGGGATGCTTGCTCCAGCCTATTTTAGTCATGGCCTCTATCAGGCCTCAACAAAAGATTTTCACAAATGCTGGTAGGGGTCCTTGGCTAAGAGGAGACTCTGCCTTGGGCCCACCGCTGTAATAAACTGCACTTCACTATCTGCATTGTCCTTCTGAGTGAGTTTGTTTCCCAGAACGCGTGGCTACAACAATAGCAAAATTTAAATATCCTATCAGTAATTGATGCTCTATAGGAATCTGCTTCCTGAAGTCAGCCTATGTCAGTGCATCTCAATCTTGGCTACATGTTGGACTCACCTGAGGAACTTATCTATGTCATGGCCCTGAACAATTACATCAAGGCTCCTGGTGGCAGGACACAGGTAGGTTTGAAAACTCAAAGTAATCTAACACATAGCTGAGGTTGGGAATCACCACCCCACATCCAAATGCTACTCACTTCTTCCTTTTTTTGAGATTATGCTCCCTAGGCTGGATCAACTGCGTCTCACTATTTCTTAGGTTTCTGCCATGCATCTGCAAATTACCCCTGAAAAGGAAGGACAAATAAACCAGAACTAGAGTGAACAAGATCCTGGTTTGCAGGGACTGAGAGCTTCCCAGGAGGTGGGATTTCTGGTATTAAAACCCTATCCAGAACAGTTCCCTCTGCCCTTTCTCTGGATGAGCAGTTTACTTGAGTCCACTCCCTGGGGTCTGGGATCAAGAAATTAAGTGACAAACTGTAAACAGAACTGAACAATGCTATGTCCCTTTATGAGTTCACAGTCTATAAAACCGTACAGCAAGGGTGATGACACCTGTGACAATTTTAGAACAGAATTTACCCATCATCAGGGGTTTTAGTTTGCTGAAGCCTAAAATATTTACACATATAATAGCAGTCAGCTTTTCTTTTTCTTCTCATGCCCTCAGGCACTTGATTCACTGGCCCCTGCTAGGCTAGAATTTAGCAAGCTTGGCCAAAACAGGCCAATTTCATCAGTATTGAAATAAACTATTATATTTAAATGGTTAGACTGTTTGGGGTGGGTCTGGGAGAAAGATGAAAAATTGTTGTGTAATTTCATGACTGTTTTTTTTTTTAACCAATTACACCAAGGTTCTAATGTTTAGTCTCACACAACTCAGCAACATTTGCATATAAAATCCTTTGCTTTCCCAATTTGCATGGAGTGCAGAGAGAGGTGTTTGCTGGCAGCCGGGGGACGTTTTGGATCATAGTGTGGGACAGTTTCTATGTAACACCTGGTTACAGCTCTACTAACATCTGCACTTTACCCTATTGAGGTTATCTTTTCTCTGAACAATGGAAAATGGGCCACAGACAGCTGTTGGGTTGCCTTAAGCATGACAGTGACTACTGAGGTGCTTTGAGACAATCATAAAGAACAGAATTTAGCTTGCCTCCTCTCTAAATGTTTCCTATTGTAGTGTAAGGATCCATCTGCATACCTAGTGTTTCCTCAATCTTACTCTTTACTGTGGCACAGTGATGCCCTGGGGCATCACAGAGGTAAGCATAGGGATGTCATTTGAACTTGAGTCCCACTTCGTTCAATTGCCACTATCTCTCTATTTCCTCTACTCTATGGGAATCCATTCCTTTCCTTCATCTTGACTTCTTTTTCTTTATTTCTTCCATTCCTTGTATCCTCTCTATTTGCACACCAGAAACTCGGCTTTAAAATGAACCCTGTTTCCTTCCAGTCGGCGAATCTTATGTTAGACACAAATCCTGGGAGCATTTTCACACTCTTCAGCATGTTTTCCCAGGAGCTGCTCCTTCCTGCCAGTGTCTGTTTTTCTGGTTTAGGCTTTCAAGTTCCATGAAGATCGGCTTCTGGAATCGTGAGGCATTTTATGTTTTTTTTTGTATTTTTAAGTCATCAGGAATCATGTTCTTTGCAGACAAATAAGTGCTTATCTGAGTCAAGGAAAAAGTTCTATATTTTTGGAAAAGATTCCAAAATTAAGTAATCACCCTCAAATAAAACCTGTGATGGATGTAGTAAGTATAATTTGTAGATTAGACTTTCTTTTATTCCATATATATTCATACTGCTATGTGTCAAGTACTGGGTTGGGTGTGGGCAACATAAACCTGAACAGGCTATGGTTCAAGTTCTCTGTGAAACCTCAAGTTTATGTGGGAGATAGACCTAAGAACAATTCATATGTGATGTTCTTTTAAAGTTTCTATTTATTCATTTATGAAATTCATTTTAAAAGCTTTGCTTATATTTCTAAAATATCTTTTCTAACATTAAAAGTATGAGACTTCAAAAATACTCTATCAAAATTGACACTGTATCTTTCATATATGGACACTAGAGAATTAATTTTGAGGATTATTTGGTGTTTAAATATAAGGTATTTGAAATTAATATTCATAAAATGAAATAAATGGGCATTTGAGATCACTGAGAACTTTGTAATCTTCTGATAATGTTACCATGTGGTAGGAAATATATCACCATTTTAATGAAAAATTTGTTTATTTTTAATAATAGTTTTAAACTGCTTATAAAAATCTGATTATGTCTAAAAGTATAAGTCATGGAAAATAAGATAATACCAGAGTGAATATGAAACTTTAAATGTTACTCACAAAATAGTGTGTATGCATGTGCTTGTGTGTTTATGTCTATGAGAGATGACAAAAAAAACTTCTCAAATATATGACAAAGTTAAACTTAACAATGAAGTAAAAACAAGAACTATAAATCTTGAGTCTAAATCACTTTATCATTCTCTTATATTAATAGATTAAGAGTCAGCAGATAACTTGGAAAGAGTATAGCTTTTGATGTCTCATTATAAACATGTTAAAATGTTCTCATAAATAGCCTTTGATATCATATTCTAAAACTGACGTTGCTGAGTCTTCCTCAACTTTTCTATTAGATGACATCTTTTTAAAAAGTTTTTTCAAGTGTAGTTGATTTACCACATTATGTCAATTTCTGCTGTACAGCAGTGACTTAGTTATACACATACATTTTTTCATATTCTTTTCCATTATGGTTTATCACGTGCTATTAAATATAGCTGCCTGTGCTATACAGGAAGACCTTGTTGTTTGTCCATCCTATATGTAAAAGTTTGAAGTGAAGTGAAAGTCGCTCAGTTGTGTCCGACTCTGCAACCTCATGGATTGTACAGTCCATGGAATACTCCACACCAGAACACTGGAATGGGTAGGTAGCCTTTCCCTTCTTCAGGGGATCTTCCCAAGCCAGGGATCTAACCCAGGTCTCCCACACTGCAGATGGATTCTTTACCAGCTGAGCTACAAGGGAAGTCCAAGAATATTGGAGTGGGCAGCCTATCCCTTCTCCAGCGGATCTTCTCAACCCTGAAATGGAACCGGGGTCTCCTGCATTGCAGGCAGATTCTTTACCAGCTGAGCTATCAGGGAAGCCAATATAATAATAGTAGTTTATATTTGCTAATCCCAAGACTCCCAATATTTCCCTCCTCCACTCCTCTTCTCCTTGGAAGTTTTTTCTCTGTATCTGAGTGAGATTTTGTTTCGGAGATGTGTTCATTTGTGTCATACTTTAGATTCCACATATAAGTGATATCATATGGTATTTATAGATGACGTATCTTGAAGTCCTCTGATACTGGAGTCATCTGTGACTCTGCTGGCTTAACACATGAGATAGGATCTTTCCATGCACTTCTCTTTTGAAACTGTCTCTTTGGGGCTCCTTTGAGAATAGTTTCTTTTAATTGTGTACTTTAAATCAGATCTCACGTTATTCCATTTGACTTACGTTCTTGTAGAATTTTTGCAGCACTCATTTTATCAGCCATTTATAACACACTCTGGTATTCATCACTTGAAAGATACTATTGAAGGGGAGCTTAATTGCCTGAGATTGATTCCACCACACACATCATTACACAGGCTATAGATATGTGTACACGGCTAAAGGAGAAATGGGGGTATGCTCTTCTCTGACACAGTATTTAAATAACACTATTAACTGATTAATCAGCACAGGAGCTACGTGGAACGTATGGTTTTGGTTTTCTGAATTCTGATTGATATTGGAAATCAAGCAGTAGCTCTTTTGAATTGCTACTCACTGATTTAGAACAGATGCAAATCCATCTAGAATGAAATAAAATCTTCCTGAATAATCAATTCAGTACAATTATTTCTAAAGAATCAGGCTGTGTCTCTAAAACCTAAGAAATCATATTGCAGCATGGGTAAGCTGGTTATTTAAATTAGGATGCCACACCATCTATATGATTATCAAACTGTACATAAATATATTCCAAAATATTCTGAATAGACTATAAGTAATTTTTCCTTTTCAAATGAATACACAGTTTCCAGTTACTTCTAGGGATGGAAAAGAAAGGGAAAACAAAAGAATTTCATCTCACATATATCTTCATAAATGATTCTACTTTATACATAGATATAAGAGCCCAGCATCTAGGGAAATTTCAAGGGGAAATAGTAAAGTCTTCCTGGGAGGGAAAAAAATCTAGGACAGAGGAGAAAAATAGAGCACACAGGGCAAAGCAAAACCCAGAGAAGTAATAAAAAATACAGAGCATCGCCAGAGCAGGAGTGTCTGAACACATAGCAAATACATAAGCATGAAAACACACATCCACCCCCATGTTCCAGAAAAGGGACACAAACAGAAAAAAAATGATTATTCAGGAAGATTTTGCTCCATTTATTTCATTCTAGACGGATTATGGCAGTGGGGTTGGTCGTAGCTGTTGGGGCTCTAGCTTCCTCTATCAGTGTTAAGTCTTCTGTAGATATTGCAGTTGGACACCATCTTGGACTAGGTTTAAAGAGCAAATGGGTCTGTTGTGAAGTCATACATGCAGTAAGCTCTCCGGTGACGATGTTTCTGGAAGCTTGGGCAATAAGCACAGCTGCAAGTACTGATAGATCAGTTCTAGTGACAGTGTCCAAGCTCTGGGACCTGCGCAGAGCCGCCATTCCTGCCACGTGAGCTGCTGCATTTGTCAAAGCACTAGGATGACTGAGGACAAGCACTGACCGATAACCACTGGACCAGTCATCTCGTCACCCTGGTGGGTGGGTGCCTTCTCCACCACGAATGCTCCGTTGTGGACATCACCAGATGGTGCAATAACTTGCCCTTTGTATCAGAGGAATGGCAATATACTCCAGACCATCAGAGACCCAACATTTCCACTGATCCTCCAGGTCTCTGAATCTCCACTGGTGTTATTCTCATTTTCTGGCCTATGTGTGTCTTATCAGGGAATATACAGTACTTGCCACTTTCTGATCATCAAACCAAATTAGTGTATTGTTACCAATATAATGGACCAACATGACATTCCTCAGGATATTGGATTGATCAGGGTTTATGAGGACTGCACTGTGGCCAAAAACAAGGGCATTAATGAAGCTTAGACTAGGAAGGTTTTTGGTCTTCTTACCTAATACAATTTTTCTGGTTCTTCTGTGTTAATAACTGGGGAAAAATACACCAATGTGATAGTCACATACGTAATTCCTGAGACTGTTCTAGTAAGAGTTCCTATCCAGCACAACAGCTGCAATTAGGACTATCATTTGCTAAAGTTTATGTCAAACCCAATCACGAACCACAACCCATAGGAGTTCCATGGAGGCTTTACAATTAAACGAGGCTTCCCAGATGGCTCAGTGGTAAAGAATTCACAGGCTAATGCAAGAAACACAGGTTCAATCCCTGGGTCAGGAAGATCCCCTGGAAAAGGAAATAGCAACCTACTCCAGTATTCTTGCATGGGAAATCCCATGGACAGAGAAGCCTGGTGAGAAACAGTTCATGGGGTGTCAAAACAAGTCAGATACAACTTAGCAACTAACACAAAAGCAATAATCTAAATGCTGCTGCTGCTGCTGCTGCTAAGTCGCTTCAGTCATGTCCAACTCTGTGTGACCCCATAGACGGCAGCCCACCAGGCTCCTCTGTCCCTGGGATTCTCCAGGCAAGAACACTGGAGTGGGTTGCCATTTCCTTCTCCAATGCATGCAAGTGAAAAGTAAAAGTGAAGTTGCTCAGTTATGTCCGACTCTTATTGACCCCATGGACTGCAGCCCACCAGGCTCCTCCGTCCATGGGATTTTCCAGGCAAGAGCACTGGAGTGGGGTGCCATTGTCTTTTCCATACAACTAAATGGAAAGAAGACAAAAATGGTAACCACCACTCTATCCTTTAAGTCTTTCGTGTTGGCTCTAATCCCTTTGATTCCTCCCAGGGTGTAATTTACCATCTTGGCTGGGCTGGCAGTTGAGGGAAGCAGTGAGACAGCTTCTGGGGCTTCCACTTGGCCTTTCCTACAATAACAGCTATTACTCCACAGATTAGGGAACCAATATAAGAGTACCACCTTGCCTGCCTCCTGAGAAACCTGTATGCAGGTCAAGAAGCAACAGTTAGAAGAAGACATGGAACAACAGACTGGTTCAAAATTGGGAAAGGAGTACATCAAGGCTGTATATTGTCACCCTGCTTATTTAACTTATATACAGAGTGCACCATGAGAAATGCTGGGCTGGATGAAGCACAAGTTGGAATCAAAATTGCTGGGAGAAATATCAATAATCTCAGATATGCAGATGACATCACCCTTATGGCAGAAAGTGAAGAAGAACTAGAGTCTCTTGATGAAGGTGAAAGAGGAGAGTGAAAAGGCTGGCTTAAAACTCAACATTCAAAAAACTAAGATCATGGCATCCAGTCCCATCATTTTATGAAATAAATGGGGAAACAATAGAAAGAGTGACAGATTTTAATTTCTTGGGCTCCAAAATCACTGCAGATGGTGAATGCAGCCATGAAATTAAAAGACCCTTGCTCCTTGAAAGAAAAACTATAACAAACCTAGAAGCATATTAAAAAGCAGAGATATTACTTTGCCAACAAAGGTCCATATAGTCAAAGCTATGGTTTTTCCAGTGGTCGTGAATGGATGTGAGAGTTGGATTATAAAGAAGGCTGAGCACCAAAGAATTTATGCTTTTGAACTACAGTGTTGGAGAAGACTTTTGAGAGTCCCTTGGACAGCAGGAGATCAAACCAGTCAATCCTAAAGGAAATCAACCCTGAAAATTCACTGGAAGGTCTGGCGCTGAAGCTGAAGCTCCAATCCTTTGGCCACCTGGTGTGAAGAACCAACTCATTAGAAAACATTCTGACGCTGGGAAAGATTGAGGGTAAGAGGAGACGGGGATGACAGAGCATGAGATGGTCGGATGGCATCACTGACTCAATGGACATGAGTTTGAGCAGGCTCTGGGAGATGGCGAAAGACAGGGAATCCTGGCGTACTTCAGTCCATGGGGTCACAAAGAGTTGGACAAAATTAAGCAACTGAACAACAATAACAACCAGCTGCTAAGTATATCCATACTAATCAGGCAGTAGCAAAATGAGTCAACACCCACAGAATGGATCCATAAACCCAACAAACTCAATAATGGAGAGACTTGGACCAGGATCTTCCCTGGCTGTCCAGTGGCTAACACACTGAGCTCCCAATGCAGGGGTCCCAGGCTTGGTCCCTGGTCGGGGAACTATATCCCACATGCTGCAACCTATAAGATTCCACGTGCCGCAGCTAAGATCCAGTGCAGTCAAATAGACAGACTTGGGCCAGGACTTTATCTCCTGATCTCTAATCACTGTAACCACTCTAAAAACTGTTAGGTTTCTAAATCTCAGATAACATCTGGTCCTAAAAACTCTCAAAATGTCAAAATATTTCCTTGGAAGGTGCCTTTGGAGGGAGACTATGGGAATGAGACTGTATACGTTCTTCCTCAAGGGGACCCTGCTTCTACCTCAATCAACAAGTCTGGGTCTGAGAACTGGCTTAGATCTGTAAAGTGGTGGCGTCATGCCCGAACTTACCAAAATGTTCATAGGGAGTGGATTGGGCTGAGTGCAAAGGAAGAGGAAGCATTGGCTTCTGTAATAGCTGAGGTACTTCGACAGTTCAAGAACAATGATAAATGTAAGGACTGTGGAGTTAACTGGCTTGTATAAGTGCTTTGACAATAGAAAATGGCAAGCTCAAGTCAAACAACTAAGGGGCCAGGGGCCACTGTTTGTCACTCAATCGTGCCAAACTCTTTCCAGACTCTCTGGACTGTAGCTAGCCAGGCTCCTCTGTCCATGGAATTCTCCAGGCAAGAATACTGGAGTGGGTTCCCATTCCCTTCTCCAGGGGATCTTCCTGACACAGGGATCGAACCTGGGTATCCCAAATTGCAAGCAGATTCTTTACCATCTGAGCCACCAGGGAAGTGGAGACACATTTTAAAAAGCCATAAATGGGAACTTTCTTATGATACTATTGGTAGCATGCTTATTTGGAGCTAAAGTTTCTAGCTAGTCTTTCATTAGTCCATAAGCTTATAGTAAGTTGAGATTTCATGCATAAAAATACTAGAGAAGAAATCATTGATCAGCTCATAGCCCTTCTTACCATGTGTTCCCGATAAACATTGGTGGTTTTACACAAATAGCTCTCTCTGCCAGACTGCATGTTCCATGTCATGTGTGTGATGGGAACTGCATGTCTTCAGTTTATTCTGGCATATCACTGGGTAATGGCTCAGATGAGCTCAGAGAATAGAGAACAGATGAACCATTTGGGGGAAAGTTATGGTTTCATATCTCTAAGCAAGGTTTAAGTAAATAGGTTTGGAGGTTGGATGAACCTATTATGGGAGCACCTGTTGGATCAGGTTTACCTGACTGCTATTTGTGTGGCATACTGTATAAACCCACAGGGTGGTTGGACTCATTCCCAGGGTGAAAATGCTGCCTCCTGGTTTCAGATGATATGGTGCCCGGAAGCATGAGCAGAAAACAATAATAGAGACTTGAGTGTTTTCTGTTAGTGTTTAGACAGGTGTCTTATCTATTAAAAATCAATCACGCTCATTGGTCACTAGAGGGAATGTAAGTTTTGTTTCAGAGGAATAGGAAAACTTTTTGTTTTAGGAAACAGAGAGAACAGAACAGGAACCAGGAGACCTATTCCCACACCCATTCTGCCACCTCTTGGCTGAAGTCTTCTCACCTTGTGGGCCCTCAGTTTCCACAGCCGTGATTGAATGAAATGATATACAAAGTTCCTTCTGTCTCCAACAGTCAGAAACACCAAGAATCCCATCTCATCATCTATCTTTAGGCTTCATTCATCCACCAGCAATGTAATTCTATAGCGTAACCAGTGTGACTCAGGGCCCCCAAAGCTTCCTCCCAAAGGGAAGGAAGCAGTGGCACTGATCAGGTATTTGAAGAAAATCTGAGGCCTCTCTCCCATTTGAAAACCTCTTTCTGGCTTGCAGCCACCTGAAAAGTTTTGGGTTTTTTTTTAAAGAATTTTTTATATGGACCATTTTAAAAGTCTTAATTGAATCTGTTACAATATTCCTTCTGTTTTATGTTCTGTGTTTTTTTGGTTGTTTTTGTTTTTCTGGCTGTGAGGCACACAGGATCTTAACTCCCAGATCAGAGATTGAACCCATATCCCCCGTACTGGAAGGTGAAGTCTTAACTGCAGGACCACCAAAGAAGTCCTCCAAACATAGTCTTAAACCCATTTTCCTGAATTTGTATTTCCTTCCCTTGTTCCTGGTTCATGATTCACCTCTACCCATAAATCAGCATCCAGTTAAGGAATATTTCATCCAGCCTAGATTTTCATGAATTGTCCACAATTTTGCTGATGGTCAGACATTTTCAGTGATTAATTTTCTGCCCCCTGCCTTTGGGCCAGCTTCCTCACTGTGGAAGCCACCCCAGCTTGCTTGTCCTTTGAATACCTTTTTCTGAAGTTTAACTGGCTCTGCTCTTCATGTTTGCTTACATAGAAGTTCCCTGGCCCATCCATCAGAGACCTTCCAACCTCCCTTCTTTCCCGCGCCTCCTCCCTACACTCAGGAGTATTCTAATGTCTTACTGATTGGAGTCCTTTGTCCTCAAGCATGGAGCGTCAAGGATATTCCTGGGCTGCACATGGAGTTTATCTTCAATATCCATGTATTTCAGGCTTCCCAGGTGGCTCAGTGGTATAGAATCTGCCTGCTAATGCAGGAGATGTGGGTTCAATCCCTGGATTGGGAAGATCCCCAGGAGAAGGAAATGGCAACACAGTCCAGTATTCTAGCCCAGGAAATCCCATGGACAGAGCAGCCTGGTGGGCTATAGTCCATGCAGTCACAGAGTCAGACATGACTGAGCGACTGAGCAGGCAAGTGCGCACCAATGTATTTTAGACTGTGCTAGGTGCTCTCAGAACCCAAAGGCACCAAGATACTCAGTCTCTCCCTTTTATCCCAAAATACTAATTTTCACGAAGTACAGACTAAATGCTCCTTGACTCTAAGCTACTTTAACATGATCAGTTGCCGAATGAAGTGAAGGTGGGACATTTCTGGTACTCCTCCTTACTGGTGGGTTCTCAGAGTTACTGATTACGTAGCTAAGAGATGCACTTCTCGCCCTGAAAGCTGGATTGGGCCATGGCAGCTGCCACTGCAGCCTGGGCCACAATTGTTCTGGGGCTTCCAGAAGGCCTGTCAAAGCTGTACAAAAAGACTGCTTTCTGAGAACCAGAGACCCTTTTACAAATGAGCCATCCAAAGCCTGATGATGTCTGACTTCAGATTTACATTTAACATTTAGCATTTTAAAAAAAATCAACAGTACAAGAAGGAAGGAAGGTGCTTTCTTTTTAACAAAACATCGCATTTATGTACCCAGATGAAAATTCACTCTTGATTCTAAATTAATACATAGGCTGTATTCTAGGTCTGGAATGTTGCTCTTATCAAACCAGTACCTGAAACACAATATTTTGGTTTACGCTGAAAGCAAAAGGCCTAAAATCAGTTTCAGAAATAGATATAAAAGCTCTGTTTTCACAGAAGCTCACTGGAATAGAAATCATCAACCAGAGAGAAAGACAACAGATTCTTACAGCTCTGTGTGTGTAACGAACATCGTAATTATCCATGCCCCAGGGACTTAACCCCTTCGGGAAAAGGCCCAGCTTCCAGCCTCCTTATCAAACTAAAATCCTTTGAAATAAATGTATCATGTCTTCTGGCTCTGTTTAAAACTATTTGTAGATAGATACTGTTTGTTGTTGTTTTTTTACTGCCTTCATTGTGTTTCCAGTGTTCACAAGGACAGTTAAAATCCAGTCTGTAATAAGGCATCTGTTGTAAACAAGTTCAGACAAAGGAAGCAATGTTTCCGGCAAGGAGGGGGCACGCAGAGATGTAGATCCTGTGTTACAGAAAGCACGGATGCTCACAGGATACGGTCCTTTCCCCTCCAAACCACTCCTTCACATACCTTGGGGGTCTTGGTGGCTAAATTTCTCAGCTGTGTAAGTTGTTTTTGGGAAACATTAGACATCAAAAATATTGTTCATCTCCAAAACATGCCTTGCTTTTTTACTCATGGGTTCAGCCACATCCACTCACAGATTTCCTAGTATCTATCCATCCTGGACTAAGAACAAATAGGCATCTGACTCCATCAACAGAAATACGTTCTGCAAGCTTCCCTTCTGCAGAGCACATACACACAGGTGCACAGATCGGCACACACAATACACATGTGAACACCGTGCACAGACCTGCACACCTTTACATACACACAAGAACAAGCACACAAATTATGTGCATAGGTATGTACACACCTACCTACACTCAAACTTGCACAAGTATAAACAGACACACATGTGCATGCATGCTAATTCATATATGTTCCTGTGTGTGCGCTGCTGCACGCACACACATGTGCATGTGTGTGCGCACACACATTCCCTGGCTGGTCAGAAGAGAAGGGCTCTGGCTTCCCAGCCCTGCTTCAGGCCTCTGGGTTTCTGAGCTGTATGATCATTTCCATCTTGAAAGATAATAATCTTCAGCACACTCTTAGTGCCTCAGGGAAAGTTCATTCCTACCAGCTGCCTCCACACCCCCTTCATGGTTCAGGCCCACAGTCAAATCTTTCTATTTCAAAGAGAAATCATTACTAGCCCCAAACTGGGCAGCCTCTCTCTGTAGCCAGGACTGAGGACTGACTGGCTTTGTACATCATTCCCTGAGATATAGGAAGGTGACCCAGAGCCCCCAGCCTTCCTCTGCAGGAGCCAAACAGCTGCTGGAACCTCCTCCTTTGCCTGGTCCCCCACTGCCCTCAGGGAAGGGATACTCTTACTCATCTTTGCATCTGCAGTGCCTAGCACAGTGCCTGTCAGAGAACAGAAACCAGCAAAGATCTGCTGAAAAATGAAAATCCAGGAGCTGATTCTCTCCCCAGTTTCTCAAATCTGGGTAACCATACTCCCAGGCTTCCCAGGTGGTGTTAATGGTAGGGAATCCACCTGCCCATCCAGGCAAGAGACAAGGGTTCAGTCCCTGGGTGGGGAAGATCCCCTGGAGAAGGAAATGGCAACCCACTCCAGTATTCTCACCTGAGAATTCCATGGACAGAGAAACCTGGTGGGCTACAGTCCATGGGGCCACTAGGAGTCAGACGCAATTGAGCACAGCACATACTTCCAGGAGTATGTCTCTGTGCACCAGCAGGAGCCTAAGTCACAGGCAAAACAGAGTCCATCATCCTAGAAAGTCCACTTTCTATCAAGTCACATTTAAAGGATTATTTTTCTCTGAAAGCTAGCGCTGGATAAAGAGAATCTAATACATGTCACATTTGTAGTTATGATAAAGATCTCGGGCTCTGAAGACCATTTTAAATTCTGTACTTACCGCTGATTAGTCACATGATCTCTAGTAAGTTTTAAAAATGTCTCCAAACACTTGCTTTCTCAGTTGTAAAAATCAAGGTTCAGTTCAGTTGCTCAGTCGTGTCTGACTCTTTGCGACTCCATGAATCACAGCATACCAGGCCTCCCTGTCCATCACCAACTCCCAGAGTTCACCCAGACTCACGTCCATCGAGTCTGTGATGCCATCCAGCCATCTCATCCTCTGTCGTCCCCTTCTCCTCCTGCCCCAATCCCTCCCAGAAGCAGAGTCTTTTCCAATGAGTCAACTCTTTGCATGAGGTGGCCAAAGTACTGGAGTTTCAGCTTTAGCATCATTCCTTCCAAAGAAATCCCAGGGCTGATCTCCTTCAGAATGGACTGGTTGGATCTCCTTGCAGTCCAAGGGACTCTCAAGAGTCTTCTCCAACACCACAGTTCAAAAGCATCAATTCTTCAGCACTCAGCCTTCTTCACAGTCCAACTCTCACATCCATACATGACCACAGGAAAAATCATAGCCTTGACTAGACGGACCTTAGTCGGCAAAGTAATGTCTCTGCTTTTGAATACACTATCTAGGTTGGTCATAACTTTTCTTCCAAGGAGTAAGCGTCTTTTAATTTCATGGCTGCAGTCACCATCTGCAGTGATTTTGGAGCCCAAAAAAATAAAGTCTGACACTGTTTCTACTGTTTCCCCATCTATTTCCCATGAAGTGATGGGACCAGAAAAAAATCAAGGTAATAATAACTTATTTCACAGACATTTTGAAATTCAAATAAGAGGCTGGATTGTCATGGAACTTACCAGTGATACTGCAGGCTGCCACCCTGGTGCTAAACACAACAGCAGCGTAGTGATATCGACAGCAGCCATAGCAATGTTTGCCTCAGCAGGGGAAATGGTAACAGGCACAGAAATAAACAGCAGAAGGAGGGAGGAAGGAAGTGATTGAATAAACAAAGCAAGACAAATTAATCTCAGTGTAAGCATGCCAGCCTTTCAGGTCAGTCACCACCAGTGGGAATCACTTTATCCCATCACCTTGTTGTACCAACAAGGAAACTGAGGTTTAGAGAACTTAACAAAGCGACTCACCCAACTTCATCAAACTGACTGACAGTGTCAAGCCTACAGTCCATCCCAATTTCAGATGTAGAGCTTCTTAGCAGCAGTATAATATCTCATCTCTGAATAGAATCATTCTGATGTGGTGGCAAAAAGATATCCACTTGCTCTTGAAGTGGCTTACTAACAGGCACACAGCAAAATGAACCTGGCCTAGGGAGTCCTGAAATCAAATTATACTTCTGCCCTTTCATAGATTTCTGGCTGTGACCAAGTTATTTAATCTCTCTGAAAATTGTTATCCACATGTGGCATGGAGAGGATAATATCTACCTTGATGAGTGAATTAGAGAAAATGATTCTGCGTGCCAGGCAGCACATAGCAGTCATCACTAAATGACAGCTTTTACATATTTATCCATTTTCTTGATCCTGCTACTAATTCTTAATCCCTACAACTACACTTATGAATCCATCAGGAAAAATAATTATCATGCTCATAATGTTTTCTGAACATGTCCAAAACCAAGGTGATAAAACAGATTAAAAATTCAGGGACTCTGTGGCTTCATCCCAACAGTCACTGGAATGTCAGTGACCGTAAGAATGACATCTGACCCTACTGTGCCTAAATTTCATCACCACTACTGACTATGTAGTATGTGTTGGAGTGGGAAGTTGTAACATAAATCTGAAAATCTAAACAGCAATGAACTTTCTTAAGAACACTAGTGAATAATAACTAAAAAGCAGACTTGGTTGTTGTTCAGACTCTCAGTCATGTCCAGCTCTGTGACCCCATGGACTGCAGCACACTAGGCTTCCCTGTCCATCACCAACTTCTAGAGCTTGCTCAAACTCAAGTCCATTGAGCTGATGATGCCATCCAGCCATCTTATCCTCTGTTGCCCCCTTCTCCTGCTCTCAAAAGCAGACTAATAAGTACTTGAAATAGTTGGAGCAAAATACATTCGCTTTTGACATGGTTTTATTTTTCCTTCTTTTAAAGTATCTCTTTGATGCTCTAAAGAGCATGATCTTTCATACTTAGGTCCTGAACTAGAAATCAAAAGACCTATAATATATCTGTGGCTAAAAAAAAAAAAAAAGAATTCTGGAAAAACCATACAAATCATTTTGGTGCACTTTGGCTAGCTCATCTCTCACCACTACCAAAAAGACAAAGAAAAACGTAGGTCATATTATCTCCTAATAATGGACTTTAATTAAATAAAAATTTTAGTAAAATTAAAGACTTACTAATTTTACTAATTTTCCCTCACCCTGGTGAAAGCCCTACCAAGCAGCAGCACTGCTGAGTGGAGGAGGCAGGAGGCTGGCCCAGGAGTCAGAAGATGTGGGCCAGAGATGGAAGGGCCACCCTCTGTGTGACTCGTTTCTGGCCCCACCTCTTATGGTCTCCCATAGACTGGCCTTCATCTTCAACAACTTTTCCAGCTCTCTTATATCCTCTGACTCAGCCCAGGAGGCATGCATGCCCAATCATTTCAGTCGTGTCTGACTCTTTGCGACCCCATGGACTGTAGCCCTCCAGTCTCCTCTGTCCATGGGATTCTCCAGGCCAGAATACTGGAGTGGGTTTCCATGCTAGCCTCCAGGGGATCTTCCTGACCCAGGGATCGAACCTGGGTCTCCTGCATTGGCAGGCAGATTCTTTACCACCCATAACTCTCCATAATTCCTCCTAAGACAGAGTACACAGGAGACAGCCAATCGCCCTGCTAGGTACTGGTTTCAGAACAGCTTAAGTTATGAGAAAACTATTTTGAGACAACCCCCGGTGTATACATCCCTTCTCCCAGATATGCTATCAAACACTAACCTAAGGGCTGCTGGGAAAATACTTTGCAGATATAATGAAGAATCCATATCATTCAATCTCAAGAAGGGAAATTATCTGGCTGGGTGTGACCTAATCAATCACATGAACCCTTTAAAAGTGAGAAGATTTTTTTCCTTTTGCCTGGTTTTACAGGGAGAAGCCAGAAAGTCATTTTCTCCATGGCCTGGAAGAAGAAAACCCCAGGTTGTGAACTGCCCATGGAAGCCACGTGCAAGGAGTTGTGAGCGGCCCCTAGCAGCTATGAGTGGTCCCTGGCTGACTGATAGCCAGAAAACATGAACCTCAGTCCTACAACCACAAGGAAATGAGTTCTGCCAACAACCACTGAATCCAAATGCAGATTTTTCCTTCAGAGCCTCCAGAAGAAAAATCAGTCCTGCTGGCGTATCAATTTCAACTTTGTAATACTCTGAGCATAGAACCCAGTCCCGCCATGCCCAGACTTCTGGCATACAAAACTGAATCAATAAGTGGGTGTCTTCAAGCCACTCAGCTCATGGAAATTTGTTACACTGCAGTCAAAATCTAATAACTTTCACAACTAGAGAAAATAACAGATAACAGCCTTTTCTTGTATCAAAAATTACTTTTCAAGAAAACAACCATGCTATGAACTGCCTACTAAGAGGGCCACAGGATAGGGAACCGCAGGTGGCCTCAAGCCCACAGTCTGCAAAAAGCCAAGACCTCTGTCCTCCTACTGCAAGGAATGAATTCTGCCAACAACACACATGAGCTTGGAGGCAGATTCATCCCCAGTTGAGCCTCCACTATGATAAAGAACCCACCTGCTAGTGCAGGAGATATGAGATGAGGGCTCAATCCCGGGTCAGGAAGATCCCCTGTAAGAGGGCATGCCAACCCACTCCAGTATTCTTGCCTGAAGAATCCCATAGACAGAGGAACCTGGAGTGCTACAGTCCATGGGGTCGCAAAGAGTCGGACATGACTGAAGCCACTTAGCATACATACACAACGTAGGTTGGCAGACACCTTGACAACAGTCTTGTGAGCCAAGGACCTGAGCACAGGCTCCAGTGAAGATGTGCCTGGATTCCTGATGTGCGGAAACTTTGAGATAATTGATGGTTTTCTTATACACGACAAGAATCAGAAAACACAGTCACAGGAAATGTATTGTTTTTAGCCTGTGAGTTTGTGGTAATTTGTTTTGCAGCAATAGTAAATGAATACACTGAAACTGAATGATTCCAAGACACTGGCATCCTGTTTCACTCTGAATTAAATTTTTTTTTAAAGTCTCAGACTAAAAAGATAAAAAAGACTTCTGGAATAATCAGCTTATAATTTCCTTTTCATACAGCTCAACTGAAATGTTCTCTGCCTCTTGTGCATTATCTAGCAGAAATCACAAGGCCAGCCTTGCTCCAGGTGTGAACTAGAGCTTCCTCTATCTTAAGGGGACTTTTCTCTCAAGAGGAAACACAGGCTCCCCACAGGCAAAAGACACTGCTATCCCACTCTCGGACTATATGCTTTCTGCAGATTTGGAGTCTAAATTGGAATCACTGCATTCTAGGACTCCCTCCATCAGACTGTTTTTCTTTATTGTACATCTTATTTAAGGTTGGTCAGAACAAGTGAGCAAGCTATTGGTCAGGAAGCTGGAGTGTGCTAGAAATTCCCCAGTGATTCTTTTGGGAGAGGAGGACAGGGGCTGTGAATGGGCAAAGAGAGAGTTGTGAGGTGAGAAAAGTGTTAGTGAAAATGTTATTTGCTCAGTTGTGTCTGACTTTTGGCAACTCCATGGACTGTAACCTGCCAGGCTCCTCTGTCCACAGAATTCTCCAGGCAAGAATATTGGAGTAGGTTGCCATTTCCTCCCCTCCAGGAGATCTTTGCGACCCAGGGATCGAATCCAGGTCTCCTGCGTTGCAGATGAATTATTTACCTTCTGAGGCACCAGAGGTGAGAAAGGATTCATATTATCTTCAAGCCAGCCTCTGATTGTTCAGAATCAGGCAGTTTGTGCCAGGTCTCCACCTTTGGGTCCTGGGGGTTGCAGCTGCAAGAACCAAAGTCAAGGGCACCTGCCGGCCTCTGAAACAGGAGAACGATACAGAGGGATGTAAAGAAAACACTAAAGAGAATATTGTTTTCCCCTAAGATCAGGAGTGGATGCTTTTAGTAGTTTTAAACTTCATGTTTTGTCAACCCCTTTCCTAAAAAGGAAATGCTAATGATTTCACTAAAGGCACAACCAGAGCTCCACCATGTGGTGGAGCCTTTATGGACCAACAAGGGCTGGCAGCAGGTTTGCAGCCAGAGTACTGCAAGAGAAGAAAACTTTTAAGAATGGGCTGACACGTTATGACAAAAACCAGAAAAGTTAGTGCTAAAGATCGTGCTTGGGTATCTTCCAAAGCTTGGTAACAGGATTTTTTTTTAAGATCTTATTCCAAAAGGGGCTTTGTATTTAACACTACAAACTTAGCATTGATATGATTTGTAAAGTGAAGTTCTTTAATTGACTTGATTATTTTCAAAAACAAAATGACTAGCCCTAGCATTCATCACGGAGAAGGCAATGGCACCCCACTCCAGTACTCTTGTCTGGCAAATCCCATGGACGGAGGAGCCTGGTAGGCTGCAGTCTATGGGGTCACGAAGAGTTGAACACGACTGAGCGACTTCGCTTTCGCTTTTCACTTTCATGCTTTGGGGAAGGAAATGGCAACCCACTCCAGTGTTCTTGCCTGGAGAATCCCAGGGATGGGGGAGCCTGGTGGGCTACCGTCTATGGGGTCACACAGAGCTGGACACGACTGAAGTGACTTAGCAGCAGCAGCACTCATCATAGTACAGAATATACTATGCTTTGGTTCAGGAGTACATAGTACATTTGCTCTGGCTCAGGAATCATCACATTTATGCAAATTCCTCATGAAAAGTGAAAGTGTTAGTTACTCAGCTGTGTCTGACTCTTCGTGACCACATGGACTGTAGCCCACCAGGCTCCTCTGTCCATGGAATTCTCCAGGCATGAATACTGGAGTGGTTAACCATTCTCTTCTTCAGGGGGATTTTCCTGACCCAGGAATTGAACCCAGGTATCCTGCATTGCAGGTGGGTTTTTTACCATCCAAGCCATCAGGGAAGCCCATGTCTATCAGCTAACACCTTGAGCATTTTTGGTGGTAGTGGTACAGGTGGACGTGGGGCTTGTTTGGTTGTGGGGCTGTGGTTGTTTTTGAGCAGATAGGAAAAAGGTCACCCCATTCCTCAATGGGAAGGATTACTTCCAATTATTTTGTGTTCTCCATCACTCTGCTCTGGGTTTAATTTCTGGAAAAGAATGCTTGATTAGCTTTGCTTAATATTCTCATCAGCTTTCATGCAGGGACCTTATAGTCTGATCCACACTATATGCAAAGGAGCAGTAGCCAAAAGGAAAACTAGGCTAAAAGTAGCAAGGGGACAGGCAAAAAAAAAAAAAAACCTAGCAAATGACAAATACATTTCATGCTGTTTCAAGAACCAGTCCACCATTGGACACTGAGGTGGACCAAAAGCATGGCGTGTGTGCCATGATGTTTGGTGTCTACCTACTGACCTGATCAGCGACACAGAGATCACTACAATCTGTTGGAAATCTGGTTCACAGGCCTTCTGCCAGTGTGGGCTCCTCAGTTATGACTTCACTGTGAGGTCACCTGCCACTGGAATATAAGCCTCCCAGAGAGGACCTAGCGTCCTATGGTCACTTCAGACCTGGAGACCCTCGATGCTTTGTTTCTGATGCTACATGTTAACTTAGATCTTTATTTGCCCCTACTATGATGAGAAACACCAGGAAAATATCTGTTGAGAGGACCCTCTGACACTTGCAGGAATTTTTTTTTTCCTTTTGCAGGGAGATTCAGTTTAGTTCAGTTCAGTCGCTCAGTCGTGTCCGACTCTTTGCGACCCCATGAATCGAAGCACACCAGGCCTCCTTGTCCACCACCAACTCCTGGAGTTCACTGAGACTCACGTCCATCGAGTCAGTGATGCCATCCAGCCATCTCATCCTCTGTTGCCCCCTTCTCCTCCTGCCCCCAATCCCTCCCAGCATCAGAGTCTTTTCCAATGAGTCAACACTTGGCATGAGGTGGCCAAAGTACTGGAGTTTCAGCTTCAGCATCATTCCTTCCAAAGAAATCCCAGGGCTGATCTCCTTCAGAATGGACTGGTTGGATCTCCTGGCAGTCCAAGGGACTCTCAAGAGTCTTCTCCAACACCACAGTTCAAAAGCATCAATTCTTCAGCACTCAGCTTCCATCAATAATACTATCACCGCTACTTTTGTGTAAAGTGATTAATGTCTGTCTCTTCTGAGAACAAACTTGCCTGTGATGAAAGAGACTCATGGTCTGAGGGTCTCTTAGGAAAAATTTTTCTTTGCTATTTATACCGTGTTTGAATGTTCTTTGCCAAGAAACCTTCCCTTTTTTGAGGACTGTGACTGTTTACTCTTTAGATATTGTGTAGTCTCTGTATAGATTAGGGAGAACCCTTGGGATCAGTGTCCCAAGTGAAGGAAGAGCAGGTGGTTTTGTTATAAACCATCACTGTGGTCCCTAAATTTACTGCCTAGATGTAATTATACACGGAGTCAGACCATTCCTGCCTCCCACCTCTGCTTCCCCAGCAATGAACAAGTTGTACCAGAATTCATTCACAGCCTCCAGGCCTCCCTGATGGTTTGACCTCTACAGCAGTTTCTTGGAATTTCACAATCCCTATTTCAGTGCAGTCAAGGACTCAGTACGTTCTGGCCTCAGAAAGATGGCCTGACTTGCTCTCAGACAGCACAAGACCTCCAGGCTTCAGACTCAGGCCAGGGCTTTCTCCACAGACCACTTCTCCATAGCCCTGATCACTTCTATTACTGATGTCTTTATGCCATTAATTTTATGTTACAAAATTGTAGAAATAAGGATTATTAAAATCATGGAAATAAAAATTATTAAAACTAAAATACATAAAATAATTATTAACTTTACAGGCTAAATTATTAAAATCAATAATATTTAAATTATTAAGTTTAAATATTTAAATATAATTTTTTTAAAGGGATGGTTAGATATATGCATGAATAGTATCAATTAGCTTTAAAATCCCTTTATACACTCTCGCTTTTAGATTCAGCCAATTTCTGGGCAGAAAACCATTCCATGATTCTCTTCATATTACAGATTATGAATAGTTGATTTCAGAGGGACTCCTTTTCTTGGAGAATTGCTTTCTTAACTCTCTTTAAGACAAACTGTCATGTTATAAAACCTACTGAGCTACAGGGCAATTTTTCATTTCTGTAGCTGACTCTTTTTAGCATTTCATCTAAATACTGTTCTCTCCAGTAGCTTTTTTAAAACTTTCTATAGAAAGGTCATTAAGAGTGTAATTTTCTCCAAAATGTCCCATTATTTCCAGGCGAACAGCAAAAACAAGTTGTTGGTGGAAGACAGAATAGGCTGAGGAGATGCACCATTGATACATGAGTGTACTGCCTTTGTCAGGCTCTTGGTAATTGCTGCGTAGGAAAAGCAGTGCACAACTGAAGAAAAAAGGATTATAATGTGTCCAATAATCCAGCCACAGCTAATGATTAAAAGTGTTCAATAGAAGAATTTGTATTCACCTTGTGCATTTTCTTCAAATAGACTGCACTGCTGACTTTTGAAGGTGAACAAGTTGATTTATAGCAGTTTTACAAGACAGAAGCTCATTTTGTGACTCCCCACAGGGTAAAATCCAACCCTTTAAATTGACATATGAGGCATTTTGCAACACAGCCTTAGCCACTCTTATTGAGCTCATTTTCAGCACTTTCTGCTCTGGCTATCTGCATGTTCTTATCACCCAAGGATACACAGGATCTCTTGCTTTAATCTTTTATCACGTTGTACCCTGTACCGGAAATACTTTCAACTTACTCATCCCTCATCCCCTAGATCATTGGTCTGTAAACTATGGCTCATGGAACAAATCTGATCTGTTGTTCTGCCTCTTTTCGTAGAACAAAGTTTTATTCAAATACAGCCCCACTCCAGTACTCTTGCCTGGAAAATTCCATGGACAGAGAAGCCTTGTAGGCTACAGTCCATGGGGTCGCAAAGAGTCAGACATGACTGAGCAACTTCACTTATGATTATGTTCACACTACAACTGCCAAACTGAGTAGTTAGAACAGAGACAGTATGGTCACAAAGCCTAAAATATTTACTATCATATCCTTCACAAAAAGACTTGTTGACTGCGACATACATCAATGCCACTTTTCCTGTGAAGTAATCACTCCATCTTAGTCTATTATGAATGACAGATCATTTCTGTAATCACAAAACATTCATGTCCAGACACTAAAAGGCAACGCTTAATACCACTGTTTGCAAATTTGCTGATGTATCTGTCCTTCCCAAAGCAACAAATGAGGCTTCCCCCATGGGAAGTTCAGTGGTAAAGATGGCTCAGCAATAAAGAATCCACCTGCCAGTGCAGGAGATGCTGGTTTGATCCCTGGGTTAGGAAGATCCCCTGAAGGAGGAAAAGGCAACCCACTCCAGTATTCCTGGCTGGAGAATCCCAGAGAGGAGCCCGATGGGCTACATACTGTGGGACAGCAAAGAGTCAGACACGGGTGAGCACAAGTGCATGCAAATACCAACTGAGTTCTTATTGTACAAGGCATTATGTTCAGAAAGCAACCCAAGTGAGGTGATTTAGATGCATTCTGAGAATGGCACCATCATAAGAATACATGCGAAGCCCTACAAGCATAGTAACCTAGCCAGACCCTATGGGGTCTTCCTGGCATAGACCCCTCCCCCACATCCTGGAGCACCTCTCTGATGTACCCACCTAATAGTATCTGATGCACATTTCCTGAGCTTCTTAGATGCTGAAAAACCACCACATGGAAGAAATTAGTTACTTGATGATCATGAGCAAGCAGCCTCCCCCACCACCTCTGGTGCCTGAGGATTGATAATTGCCCTGTTACCTCAACATCAACCCATCAGAGAATTGTGCACAAGCTGATCACATACTCTGGGATACCCCTTCCTCACCTGGTCTTTAAAAATGCTTTGCTATACTTGGTCCTGCAATCAACCTTTCTCTGCTCCAAACTCGAAGTTTCACTTTGTTTGGCCTCACAGGTGTCAGGTACATAAACTTGCGCTTGGTGATACACATAATGTTTTACAAAGGAAAGCTAGCAACACAGATTCAGATACAACCAGTAGACCGACACACAAAACTCTTACTTAGATCATCAGGCCAAATTTAGACAAGAAAGCATCAACCCTTGCCATTGGCACAGAGGTAAAGAATCCGATTGCCTGCCAGTGCAGGAAATGGAGGTTTGATCCCTGGTTTGGGAAGATCCCCTGAAGGAGGAAATGACAACCCACTCCAGTATTCTTGCCTGAAAAATTCCGTGGACAGAGGAGCCTGATAGGTTACATTCCATGGGGTCCCGAAGATTCAGATATGACTGAGCCACTGAGTACACACCTACGTCTGCCACTGGATGGGGGTGGAGGTGAAAGTGTGTGTGGGGGTGGGTCCTCTTCCTTTTCAGGGATCAGTAACAAGAGCCTAGACAACGCTGGGTTGGTAGAAAGGAGCTAGAAACAGAGCCGGTAGGGTTACAATGGGCAAACCGGAGCCTAACAGCAGACTCGAGATCTAGTTGAAAACATTGAATCTAGAGCTAGATCTTGGCACCAAGTATTGGGCTGTTAGCAGGAGAGCCATAGGTCAGGAGCTTAGTGGACACAGAAGCAGGACAGGGGACAGGAGTGAAGAAAGATGGACCCAAGTTTGGGGGCTCCTAGAGTTCCCTTTGGGCTTCCCTGGTGGCTCAGAGGTTAAAGCGTCTGCCTGGAATGTGGGAAACCTGGGTTTGATCCCTGGGTTGGGAAGATCCCCTGGAAAAGGAAATGGCAACCCACTCCAGTACTCTTGCCTGGAGAGTTCCCTTTTATTGGATGTGGAAGAGGTGGAGGGTGTGTGCGTCAGCAGGGGCTAAAACCAGAGTCATAGAGAACATCAAAACAATCATTCTTACTAATAACCTTTTCATGTTGAAAAATTGGTAATATATAAACTTAGGCCACTTCTTAGGAAATGGTCTTTAAAAACCAGTAAAAATAAAATGCTTCCACAAGGTAACTTCTGATATTTTTGGACCAGATACAGACAAGAAGTCTCTGTCAGGAGGCCCTTTACGACCCATATATTTATAGCCTCAAGCACTGGAAGACATATAACTCGTCCAATAATGTACAGAAGGATTTACAGTCAGGCCTCTCTCAAAAAGAAAATGCCTCACAGACACAAATCATTACTGTTTTTATTTTGCAGGTACAGATAGAGATTATATTCCCCTGCCAGTCAAGTACAAAGGACACTGAAACTCAGAATCAAAGACTGGTGCTTACTAGTTACTTTTTGTATTGACAAGGAGTTCCATTCAAATAGAACAACAATCATGCCAAAATTGTAACGCTGTGATATTCAACTGTAATTCTTGGAGTTAAAAGGGGTGTGGGAGATGACTAAGCAGCCTACAAAGTGAGAAAAGCATTCCAGATCTTATATACTGTAAAGAGGATGCGGGATGTATCTGTTTTTAAGAAGTGTCGGCTGCATTAAACCCAGACTGGTTTACAGGGTGCGGAGGACTTGCCTGAGTGGGGTCACTTTTAGACGGAAACACCGACTTTATACACTGGAAAACTTTTCTATCACCCCTTTGCAGTCGCTGTCTCAGAAACAACCACCTCCACTTCTAAACTGAATGAATTAATCTTTAAAATAATAATTCGGAGGCAGAAAACTTAAAAGGACATCTTCCTTTTAAGACAGATTTCCAAGCCCAGCAAATTACCAGACTCCGCTGAGTTATCAAAGACAGAAAGGAAACCAATATTTGGACTCAACCCTCAGAGAACAGATAAACTTGGGGGTTTGGCTAACCATTTTGCAAATCAGACCCCCCCCCCGCCGCCGCCCACCACCACCAGGTGATTCTAAAGACCAGCCAGATGTGAAAATGAAAGTCATTCAGTCATGTTCTACTGTTTGTGACCCCACAGACTATACAGTCCATGGAATTCTTTAGGTCAGAATATTGGAGTGGGTAGCCGTTCTCTTCTCCAGGGGATCTTCCCAACTCAGGGGTCGAACCCAGGTCTTCCACATTGTGGGCGAATTCTTTACCAGCTGAGCCACAAGGGCCCATCTCACTCTCTCTTCATCATGAAAGGCCACGTCTAAACCACCCACAGTGATCAAGCCTTTTTCAAACAAGGACATTCCCTAGTTTTTCAGTATAAAATTGATTTATACTTTAAATTTCAATTTAAATAGTTACATTTAGATTAAGATTTCACTTCACAAAGTAATTCATTAGCAAAATTACATACATGCTCTGTTATTTTTACTGTGATGTATTTTGAAAAGCATAAATATAGCAAAGCATTAAAGAACTCACTGTCCCAAAACAGAATTAGCCTTAGGTCTTAATACTGTAGTTTGAGAAATAAAACTTTGAAGAAATACTATTTCCTCTATTTCTCTCACCAGTTCCATTCTACACACCATCTCTCCTTCCCGCCAACAAGATCAACACTACCAGATTTGCTATATAAAGTCTACAATTTTATACTTTCACCCCACAACTATATCCATTAACTATATACACAGACTGATGGTTTTAAAAATGATATCATGCTGTATTGAACACTCAGAAACTTGCTTTTTCCTTTCAACATTTTCAAGATCTATCCATGTTTTTATATATATATATACATACACACACAATGGATTCATTCATTTAAAATACTGTATGAGTATCTTGACATATAAACATGCAACAAAACATACTATTCATGCCCTGATAGATACTTGAACTTTAAAAAAATTGTTTCTTTCACAGAAAAATGTTGCTGGAGCATCCTTGTATTTTCCTCTTAATGCACATTTAAGAATTTCTCTAGTTAAGTTTAACTGCAAACGTATTAATGTCAAATGACTCTACAAAGAACTGATTAAAACTAATCAGCAGTGGATGTTAATGTCCAGTTTCCCATATTTTTGCCAACACTGACATTATCAGCTTTTTACAGATCATGTGACTCTGATATCTCGGTGTCATTTTAATGGGTATCTCTGCTATTACTTGTGACATTGAGCATACTTTTTATATGCATACTGTGCATTCAATATCCTTAAACACATTTATCTTCTGAGCAAGACATTCCCTTAGAGAAACATCTTGACTTGACATTTCTTGGCTCCACTTCCCATTTTTACTATCCATTCACCCAATTGTTTGCATGTATTATCAACAATAATGGGTCCATTCAGGGCAGGGAGGTATCATGATGAGCAGATTCAGTAAACAACCCCATGAAAACACCCAGTCACCTTCAAATAGTCAACAAATATTTATTGAGCTCAATGACAGCACAGCATCATGGTCAAATGTGACATCTTAGTTGCTGAAGTACACGGTTTCAGATCCTAACCCCATGATTTCACAGCTGGGTCACCAAGGAAAATAACCTCTCTAAGCCACAGTTGCCACATATATGAAATGGACGTCCTAATCATACCCAACTGTTCAAAGTTATCTTAGATAATACACATGAAGTGTTTAGCATAGTGTTCAGCACGTAACTTTCTGATGTTTATTATTATCATTGTGAAAATATTATTGATGGGAGGATAGTGGTGGTGAATGCCACATGCTGCATTCCTCAGAAAGTCTGGATGGCGATGAGTTTGCAGAGAGTTTATGACAAAGTGCTCTTGGAATTAGTACATGGAATAGAAGGAAAGAGAGGACTGGCCAGACAAATGGGACCAATATTCATTCATTATTTGCTCACAACTTAGGAATGTCAACAAAAGTATTGCCCATGAACCATACTAGTTAAATGAAGGAGAGTTAAGTGGAAAGAGGATAAAGTGGAAAAGACAGCCTCTGGAATAACTCGAAACATTTTACATACGTTAAATGATGTTATCCTCACAAAATCTATCAACAAATCTTGGATTAAGAAATGACAAAAATGAAAGAATTTAAAGAATTAGCCCACAGTCCCACAGCGAGCAAGAGGTTTATCTGGAATTTGAACCCAGGCAACATAGCTTCAAAAATCACGTTCTTAACCACCATCCACCCGAGACTGCCAGGAGAAGGTCATCACCGGTCTCAGGCTTTATGGGTTTATCCTTGTCACCCCATTATTGCACTCTACCTGACATTTTGCTCGGTGTTCTACTTGCATTACTTAATTTAATCTCATCCATTACAGTAACGCTGGAGGGTTGTGTTTTATCCCCATCTGAAGCTGAAGAAGCTAGGGGATGTCAAGTTCCTTTCTCAGACTCACACAATAGGAGAGCCAGGATTGTTCTCGATGCTTGTTTGGCTCTGAAATTCAGCATTATTTCCCATTATAAAGTGATTTTACGTTTGATGAAGGACTTTCTTTTCCAGCAAACTGATAATTATCAAACCGCTTATGTCATGTCTTCCCTCAGACAATATCAACTTGTTAACTTCCTTATTGTTTACCTTGTCCTATATTGGCATCCTTTGATTATTCTCCATGTTCATTGCCTCATTTAATTACTGAAGAATTGAGCATGGAGAGATTTTGACAGTTTTGAGTACCTAGTGGGAAAGGTGCCAAGTGTTTCCTACATTGTGAATTCTCATTTAGCATTTCAAGGCCATAATTACCTTTTCAAGAACAGAATCGCTGTACTGACTCATGTTTAATATGCTTTCTGAAGTGACCAATAGACCGCTTTCTATGGTGCTTAGTTCAGACTTCCTACATATTCTATTTGTATAATTTGCCTTAAAAGTATCCTGAGAATTTTTACCTATCAAGTTTGTGCAGCTGTTAGCTACTCCTAGTTATCCTAGTTTTAACTTACAACATTTTGCTGATACATGATGAATAGAAATTTTTGAATCTTTCATTATGAGATTTATCCAAGTAATTTTTTTTTAATAGATCAAGTATAAAATAAGAGTTCCCCAGCACAGTCTGAGGGTTTGGTCAGAATTCACATTCTTCCATTGGCTTGAAATGTGGGACCCTGGTCATAAAATCAGAAAGATACAGTCATATGGGTACTTTGACCTTTGTATTTATTAGCCATCATTTAGAATAAAAGGGTTTCCCAGGTGGTGCCATGGTAAAGAATCTGCCTGGCAATGGAGAAGATGCGAGAGACACAGGTTTGATCCCTGGGCTAGGAATATCCCCTGGAGTAGGAAATGGCATCCTGCTCCAGTATTCTCACCTGGAAAATTCCATGGACGGAGGAGCCTGGCAGGCCACAGTCCATGGGGTCACAAAGAGTTGGACAGGACTGAGCAAGCCCACGCACACAGACGATTTAGAATAAAATAGCTCCAGGTGAAAAAAATTATTTATGTATTCTATCTGTGACAATAAAAGGTCTAGTGAGCTTTTTTATGATTATTCAGGGCATAAGAACTTTATGGTCAAGGTAGATTTCTGAGAAAGTATACAGATAGATGTATGTACCGCTATATGAAAAAATAAAATCTTCATTAGCTTGATTAGAAGGGTGTGGGTGCCTAGGACTCTGAACAAAGGGTCTTAGGTGACCCAAGAACTACCTGGCATTTTTCCCTCCCAGTCTGGGGTGTGTCCATGGCTTGTGACATTTTGAAGTATCTCCTGCTGGGAGTCCCATCTGCCATCCAGTTCACCTTTAAATCCAAATACTACCACGTCAGAAGCCTAGCTCAGTGCACTGGGAACAGAGATGCTGAGAAAATTGGTGAAGGCCCTGAGCCTTGTCTCTGAAAAGAGAGAAAGAATAGCACACAGAAATGCCAGATTCGCCGTGTTCAATGACCCTAAGCTAATAAGCTTTGTTTTTTTCCTGGATATATATATATTTTAATGTGGACCTTTTTTAACGTCTTTTTTGATGGCATCATTGACTCAATGGACATGAGTTTGAACAAGCTCTGGGAGATAGTGAAGGACAGGGAAGGCTGGCTTGCTGCAGTCCATGGGGTCGCAAAGAGTCAGACACGACTGAGCGACAACATTGAATGTGTTACAATATTGTTTTATGTTTTGGTTTTTTGGGGGCCAGGAGGCATGTGGGATCTTAGCTGTCCATCCAGGAATCAAATGGGCATCTTCTGCATTGACAGGCAGATTCTTTACCATGTGCCACCAGGGAATTCCCTAAAAAAGCTGCTTTTATTCTGCAGGGCAGTGATGTTCCACTGACCTCTGGGCTTTAGAGAGAGAAACTAGGAGAGAGAAAGAGAGTGAGAGCACGAAGGAGAAAAAAGTAAATAAATAAGTTTCTGACCTTTCATCCTAAGGTTTCCCCACAGCAGTGCTGCCTTCCTCACTTCTCGCCCACAGTCTTCACTTCGTGAGTAAAGAAAGCGTCCAGGAAAGTACGAGGAGGCTGAGTCTCCTTCCACAGTCAGAGAGCAGTTAACTCCAGGCTTCTCATCCTTACTGCACCCTCAAAATGCCGGCCCCTGAGGTCAGCCCCGTCGTTCTACCTGATTCTTCCTCCCAGCTGGCTCATGCTTGATCTAAGCAACGCCTCATATCCCATTAAGTTGTTTTACAAAGTACAGCTGACAACCCCAATCTGTGAGAATTCGATTCCATCGGTTTGGGCAAATGCCCAAACCTGGATGATTGTTTTTAAAAGCCCTGGAGTGATTCTAACATAGTCAGGTGAGAATATTTACTCTGTCTCTCGGCCTCCTAGTCTTTTCTGTAACATGGGTTCCCCCTCCAACCACTGCTTTCCTGCAACCACATTTATGTGCAGACTGTTTCTCAAAAATCTAAATGCCTCAGGGCAAGGGGTGTTGCTACCTAGGACTCTGTCGTTAACAGAAATTAACAAGAGGCCAGATGAGGCATTCAGGCAATGCCTTACTGGGACTCTGCCGCACCACATGGAAGAGAAAACAAGTAACAGGCGCCCTTGTTCTGGGGCTGGTTCCTTAAGTGGGGTGAGGGGAGGGGCAGATTGGGACTTCCCAGGTGGTTCAGTGGTAAAGAACTTGCCTACCGAGGCTGTATATTGTCACCCTGCTTATTTAACTTCTATGCAGAGTACATCATGAGAAACACTGGACTGGAAGAAACACAAGCTGGAATCAAGATTGCCGGGAGAAATATCAATAACCTCAGATATGCAGATGACACCACCCTTATGGCAGAAAGTGAAGAGGAACTAAAAAGCCTCTTGATGAAAGTGAAAGAGGAGAGTGAAAAAGTTGGCTTAAAGCTCAACATTCAGAAAACGAAGATCATGGCATCCAGTCCCATCACTTCATGGGAAATAGATGGGGAAACAGTGGAAACAGTGTCAGACTTTATTTTTTGGGGCTCCAAAATCACTGCAGATGGTGACTGCAGCCATGAAATTAAAAGACACTTACTTCTTGGAAGAAAAGTTATGACCAACCTAGATAGCACATTGAAAAGCAGAGACATTACTTTGCCGACTAAGGTCCGTCTAAGTCAAGGCTATGGTTTTTCTTGTGGTCATGTATGGATGTGAGAGTTGGACTGTGAAGAAGGCTGAGTGCCAAAGAATTGATGCTTTTGAAGTGTGGTGTTGGAGAAGACTCTTGAGAGTCCCTTGGACTGCAAGGAGATCCAACCAGTCCATTCTGAAGGAGATCAGCCCTGGGATTTCTTTGGAAGGAATGATGCTAAAGCTGAAACTCCAGTACTTTGGTCACCTCATGTGAAGAGCTGACACTTTGGGAAAGACTTTGATGCTGGGAGGGATTGGGGGCAGGAGGAGAAGGGGTGACAGAGGATGAGATGGCTGGATGGCATCACTGACTCGATGGATGTGAATCTGAGTGAACTCTGGGAGTTGGTGATGGACAGGGAGGCCTGGCATACTGCGATTCATGGGGTCGCAAAGAGTCGGACACGACTGAGTGACTGAAATGAACTGAACGGAACTGAACCAGTGCAGGAGATGTGAGTTTGATCCCTGGATCAGGAAGATTCCCCTGGAGAAGGAAATGACAACCCACTCCAGTATTTTGGCCTGAGAAATCCCATGGACAGAGAAGCCTGGTGGGCTACAGTCCATGAGGCTGCAAAATAGCTGGACATGACAGCAACTAAAAAAACAACAAAGAGGCAGATTGGAGGGTTGGGCTGGAGGGGAGGCTCAGGTGGTCTGCCCACCCCCTTGGGGGTGCTGCCTACAAGGATCAGGCACAGTACCTTGGTTTTGCTCAACGGTGGCCATTGATCTGTAGCATTTTTGTATCTTACTGTTTTTAATTTCCCCCCAAGTGTGCAGTTATTCTCATCTCTTATAGCTACTTTGTAATCTGATGCTGGAGCAGACTCTCCAGATGCAAGTATGGAAGTTCCCAGGTTCAGGTCCCAGCCTCTCTCAGTGTCACTCTTGTTGCTACAAAATACTGAATGAACCTCCTGCAGTGACTCTTCTTCCACAGAGTTCTGAGTTGCCTAGCTACTACACCCTTTACCCTTCCCCAGTGATATTAGTTTTCCACCTCCTGCTCATTTTCCAAGCCATCTTGTCTAATCATTTTGGGGACATCCATGAATATGCAAATCACCCATCTGTCACCTTGGCTTCCTGGTTGTTTGACCTTCCAGTATTAATTAATTCCAGTTATCCCATTCTCCCCTTCTTTTCAGCATAATGACATGGACTTTGCCATTAGTCACAGCTGTTCCACCTTTGAAAACCGTGTGCCCCAGTATTCAGCCTGCTCAGCATAATCTGTCTTTCCAGCTCTCACTTCCCATACCTCCAGTCTCCACCTAGTGTTTGATCCAGTCTCTGAACTGCTCTGATTTCTCTTGTATCTCACTCACTTCCTTCCATATATTCAGCCTAGTCCACTTAGCACATTATGTTAATCATGTCCTCATCATCCCTCTCTGCCTTTTCCCCTTATTTGGATGCACTTGCCCTGCAAACACCCAACAACTCATCAAGCCAACTGTCTGACAACTCCGCTCTCACCTTCTGTGATATATACATTCACAGCATCTGATTTGGCTTTGGAGTCACAAAGGGAATCAATACCATCCTAATTATTTGCCAATAGTATGTTGCATGAGCCGCAAAAAGTAAATATACTATAATATATCTTACATTTAATGTAAACTGTTACTTAAGCTTCACACCAAACTCAAGAGGTAGCTGTAGCTATCATTCCCATTTTACAGATGAGAAAAATGAAGGTTAGAGAGGTGAATACCTTACTTAAGGTCATGCAAGTGTTAAGTGGTGAAGCCTATATTTAAACCATACAGAACTTCACTGTATGCTACATAATTATTGTCAAAGGAGTCCAAATAATGAGGTTGATATTTAGTTTCTTTAGTCAACTAGTTGTTTAAAATTATGTCATTGACTGTTATATTGCACAATTACTCATAAGGTAGTCAACATTTTGTTTAAATGAAGTCTACCATGTTAGAGTTTATACACATTCTCTTTTAGACTTGTATCTTTCCTTATCTTGTTGATGTCTGTGTGTAGAATATATCCTGTCTAGCTGACTCATTAGAGAAGAACCTGATGCTGGGAAAGATTGAAGGCAGGAGGAGAAAAGGACAACAGAGGATGAGATGGCTGGATGTCATCACCGACTCGATGGACAAAGGTTTGAGCAAGCTCTGGGAGATGGTGAAGGACAGGGAAGCCTGGTGTGCTGTAGTCCATGGAGCTGCAAAGAGTAGGACATGACTGAGTTACTGAACAATATCAACAACCTGAAGATTACTCACTTAAGTGATTAAGCATACTTGCTTCCTTGAGACCTAGGTAATATGTTGTAGGCTCAAGAGGCATTAGCCTCTCATGCTGGAACCAAACAGGAAAAAAAAAAGGTACAATTAAGGAATTGAAAATGGCCCTCATATTTCAGAAACTAATTCGGTGGGTTTCTACTTTGGTTTCTCCCAAGAGAATAGGAAAGGATGACTCCCCTACTTTGGGCTCCATCCATTTCTCAACAAGCTGCCCTACTATCTCCGCCTCCTCCTACTCTTACATTTACAGTCACTCTGTTCTGCACCTTCTGAAGAGCAAATGTGCCAGTGATCACTCCTCACAATAATCCTAGGTGAGAACCTAGGAAACGATCAAAGACAAGCTATTGACAAAAAGCAATTTGGCCCTTGTGCCTTGAGTGTAAAAGCAATTAGTCAACAAAAGAAGGCACAGGTGGAAAGAATCTGGATTCTGGGACTCATCCTGCACATATGTGACTTGGGAACACACTTATTTTATTAATAGCTCCCTGAACTTTAGTAGTCTCTCCTTTTCAGCATGGGAATAGAATATTTTGCTTGTAGGACTTAGGTCAGACTTTTTCCTTGAAATACCTTTAAGAGATATGATAAGATATAAATAACAGAATATCATTCATATTTAATGACATCAACAACAGCTCTAGTAACATTTCCACCTGCAAACAAAAAAGAAAAAAGAAGTCTTTTTTCCCTTATATCCTAAGTACCACCTCACCCAAATTGATATATCTTATGAATTTTCTAAAAACTGAATGGGATTCAGATTTGCCAGCTCACTCTCACAATATCCATTGAATTCTCCCTGCTTTCACCTTATTTTGAAATATTTTCCAAGACAAAGATAGATGGTGGTAACTACTTTGGAGGTTCGGTAATTGGTAAGAAAAAATATCAGAGGACATCAAACTATATATGCAACCTTCAAATGAAGTGTTCTTAATAGTTAAGAAGGCTTGACTGTGCAGACTTACCCCATAGATTCTCCATGTTATCAGAGCCAGCAACATATGGGCAGTGGACGATTTCTGCCTACACTTCACAAGCAGCTTCCCGCATAAATCCCCAAAGTTAATCGTGACAAAAAGCAGTCTTGTCTGTTCCCCTGAACAGCCTGAAGCAATTTGTTCAGCAACCACACTGCTAAGGTAGCGATAAAGGAAAGGAGCACTGGGGGCAACTAAAAAGGATCAAAAATGTGGAAGAATGTGTGCAGAATTAAAGCAACCATAGGAAGGCGTGCCTGCTCATAGATCATTTTATCTCCTTACTCTGGAAATAGATGGCCAATTACAAAGGAGAACTAAGAATCGCCATTTTAGAAAAAAACACATCTTGATTCATTCCACTGTGTTGAGTAATTTCTGACTCCAAATGTACACTTAAAGAAATGGTGAAAAAAGTTGTTTAAAAAAAGCAGAACACACAAGCATCATCTTCAGGAGGGCAAGCTGCATTGAAATTAAAAAGGAGGCGAAAGGTCAGGGGTCAGGAATTCCAGACATACTCCTTATTCTCATTATTTGGCAGCAACCAACTTCCCCTTAATAATCAGGGACATTTACAACACAGTAATCCCCTTCTTTGGGTCAATGTCATTAGATGCTTAAAGTGGTCAGATAATAGCCTTATTTTCCAATTCAATGAAATTATCTCCTTCCACTCCCTTTATGATTGGAGACTCTAGCAAGCAGAGCCCAAAGTTCAATCTCATGACTTCTGGATCCATGAATCTTGGCTATGGAAGAAACAACAGTACCAAATATTGGATTTAGGGCATATTTTACTGATTTGGGGCATATGCTACATCCTGGAGGACACTGCCCCACCCCCACAAATTATTACACCCAAGCTGATGCCCTAACTGAATCTTTCAAAGGCCATTCCACCAATCTGCCAAATCAGTTGTTTCAGGGCAACAGTGAACTTGATAATATTAGTGAAGTCTATAAGCTTGAGCCTATTGCTGTGAAGGGATTGCCCTGGTCATGAGCAATGCTGTGGGAATGTCATGTGGATGGAGAAGGCATTCTGTAAGCCCATAGATGAGAGTTTGGGCAGAAACATTCCCAGCAGGGAAGGCAAATTGAAAAGCAGTTGAGACTCAGCAATGGATCTGGCCAGGTTGGCCCAGGAGAGTGAAAGATCATGTTGCTGAGTTCATGTGTAACCTCCCTTCCTGTTACCATTGCCTCTTTTTCCTGAGCTCAATTAATCAATGACTGAAATGGCTAGGGAAGGAGGCTCACTGACATTCAAAAAACACACTATCCTATCTATTCAGTTACTAAAACCCTCTTCTGCTGGGGTCACCCTTTGGGGAATATTCACATGAGATACAAATATTCCATGCTGGGTGACCATTCAGATACGTCTATCTACTTCTTTTCCCGACAGCCCTGTCATCAATTTTCCAATCATATTCTTTCCACATCCCTGATTATCCTGCCAACCCTTTAGCCCAATCCAGAAATAGATATATACCCACAGCTATGATCAGCCCTACTTTTAGGAAAAACAAACAATATGAATCTTTGTCTTTTATCACCATCTTTTAGGGGCATGTTGTAACCACTAAATTTTGTGTATTTTGCAGAACTAATTGTAAAACCTAGCCCACTCTCTTTCTTCCACAGACAACTGTCACAGAAAACTCCCTATGAGACTATAGGTGGACAAGGTTGGGAGAAAGATGGCAATGTGGTTGAATAAAGGCCATGGAGATTTGGACCACTTCCTCATGCAACTTGTGCCCTCAGGAACTATTTTGAGACTAATCTGGTAGACACCCTTCCATCTGATAGTGGAGTGCTACTGCCTGTGCCCAGATTTACAGCTTGGCAGGTCTAACACCACCAGGCTGTGAAGGGCAGCATAGGTTACATGGTAATTTGGAGGCCGGTCATCAAGTGTATTTCTGATAAAGGTTGGTAGCAAACTAAATGGTGTTTCTCAACAGGAGAGAGGACATTTCTGACATAGAAACTGGGAAAGCTTTGCTCCAACCTTGTAATAATCTTCTCTGTGATTCACCTATGGGATCCTGGCAAAGACTGCTCGTAACTGCCCATCTATCATTAACATTTCAGGTTGTATTCAACCTGCTGGTGGGCTTGTTGAACTAGAAGATTTCCTTCTAAGATTCATTCACAAGGCTCTTGACTGAACATTTCAGTTCTTTGCCAGTTGGGCCTCTCCACAGAGCTGCTTGAATGTCTACCCTCAGAGCAAATAAAATGAGAGAGCAAGCAAGGATTAAAGACTGATGCACTTTATAACCTAGTCACACACCATCACTTCCGCTAAGCTGTACTCAGAAGCAAGGCACTAATTTCTCCTCTCACTCAAGAGGAAGTGAGTTGGGCTTCACATTTTGGAGGGAGAGGTTAAAACATCTATCAACTTATTCTTTTTTTAAATACCACCATACCTTATTTACATTGTTGAAAAATAAAAATCATCAGCCTTATACAAAAATCCTTCAACATATTCCTCATAATTTGCTTAGACAAAATTCCTAGAAATTAACTATGGGATCTAAGCACACATATTGCCAAACAATCCAAAACGAGTCTTACCACGTTGGGTTTGTCCCCAAGCAATGATATGTATGCTTATTTCCATTGACATGTCAGTCAATGTCAACTTAGTATTAAAAATATACATATTTGTTTATGCTTTCAGTATTATTGGTGGTTATAGTTTTTATGAGGATTAACATTTTATATTTTTTCTTTTATGAATTACCTGTTGATAAGTGTTGCCAATTTGTCTACAAGGATGTTTTATATATTGATTTGGAAAAACTAATCATATAGAATATTATTAATCCTTTACCTGTCATTTTTATAAGTATTAATAGTTTGTCAATTCATTATTAATTTTGTGTTTTTCTTCAAGTACAAAAGTTGTAAATTTTGAGTTGTCAAATAAATCTATTATTTCTTTGTAATTTCTTGCACAGATGCTCTGTTGCTCTAAGTCATAAATCTCAGCAAATGTTTTCATGAAATCTTCATTTCAGTACTACCAACTCCTTTGTTGTATATAGTAAATATTTGTTCTTTAAAAATTCAGGGCTGATTACATTATTTGCAGGGCCCTGTGCAAAATGAAAAACTAGAATCCTTGTTAAGAAAAAAAAGGATAAATGTTAAAGGTCCTAAAATATATCTTTCTTATTTCTTGATGTTTTTCTTAAATTGTCATAGTGCTTTTTATTTGCTATTTATTGTTATAGAAATGAAAGAAAAATGAAAGCTGTAAAGTATTAACATGAATTTTATCATTTGTCTTTATGTTGTTCAATAGCAGTTTTAAATGCAAATATAAGAGCATTTAACTTGCACAATAAGTCACTGAAATTCCAATATGCATATTTATAGCTCATACAAACTTAAGTATTTTCTTCTTACCAAATGCTGAAGATGATATACAAAACTAACTCTACTGTTCTTTAAAAAAACTTTTTTTGATGTGGATTATTTTAAGTCATTATTGAATTTGTCACAATATTGTTTCTGTTTTCTGTTTTAGTTTTTTGGCCCCAAAGAAGGTTGGATCTTAACTACCCAACCAGGGATTGAACCTATACTCCCTGCATTGGAAGGAGGAGTTTTTAACCACTGGATCACCAGGGAAGTCTGAACTCCACTGTTCTTATTTTGCATCTTTACATTCTAACATTCTCTACCTTCAGAAAAGACCAGCAAGGAAAAGAACAATGAATTCTCCAATGTTGCCCATTCCCTCTGTGTTATCATTTCTTTTATTTTTCTCTTGGCTAATACAAAGGATAGCATGAGTAAGAAAGGATATGATAGAGCTCCTTGGTTGTTTGGTTTTAGAATTCCATTGCCTTCTTTCTATTTGAAGTTCCTATTCCAAAGGAAAGCATGACCTCTCTGGCACCCTAGTGCCTCTTGCTTACTCTATGGAATGTGCTTAACCTTCACTTCCTTTCAGTCTTGTTAAAACTCTGCATGCAGTGGTCCCACCAAAATTCTGTGTTTATAACGCATCTTGAAGGTTGTGATGAAGTGCCAAAGCAAGGTAGATAAACGTATCTCCTGTGCTCATAGGCATGAGTCACTGTCCAGCTACACTTCACTTACAAATCATAAATTCAAATAAAAAATGATTAAGAATTTAAACACAGAAACAATAAGAGCATGAAATCAAGTATGAGGCCCTTCTGAGCATGGGGTCCTATATGAACACATAGGTATCATGAAGCTAGCTCTATAAGAACTAGCATCAACTTTAGTGAAGGTTTTCCACCAAAAATAAACCACATGGAGTATACAGGCAAATGGTAGTCATAATTACTAAAAATCTATTACTAAAATAAAATTAAAAATTGATAAAAGTTTAATGTTCATACACAATAAACAGAAAAAGAGGCATACATAGACTGGCCAAAATCATTAATCAAATGGTTTTAGAATACATCACCCAACAAAAGCAGAATATATATTCATCCTTCTCAAGCTCATATGGAACATTCACCAAAATAGACCCTTGGTTGATTCACAGTCCTTGCCTGTAGGTGGCTTTTTTAAAAAAATGCATCAACAGAGTCCCCACACAGGGAACTCAGACACTTGCTCATCACCAGGCACACCAGGCCCCAGTGGGACCTTTGTAACCCTGGACAAACTGTGGCCAGTTGGGCAGCTTACTGCCCTCACAGGTCTGGGTCTGGCCACACAATCCCATGGCTGGGTCTCCAGACAGGCTCAGTTAACAATGCCTTCCTCAAAGGAGTCATGGGTAGGTGGGTGGAAACCCCCACCCTACTTGGAAGCCTCTTGTGGTCAGCCCACTTTCTGCTCCTGTGATCCAGAGAGAGGGGCACCCTGAATCATCTAGGGATCTGGGAATTAATCAGCTGGGGTTTGAGGCTTCCTCCATATGCTGGAGAACCCCACATGACTTTGGAATAGCAGAAGGCATGTCCTCCCAAGTGTCCATTCCAGCAGCAATATGGCAAAGGGAGTCAGTCTTCCCATTCTGCCCTCACCAAGCCCCAGAGCCAAGCATGAACAAAAATGGTGGGAAACCAGAGCCAAGAGTCAGGTAGGGGTGACTTCCGGAGGCCTCTGGGTTTGATATTCCAATATGCATAAACATGGTAACACTTGCATAGTTGCTTTGAGGCCCTAGGCGGTGGGGGGAGCAACAGGACTATTGTTCAGTCGCTAAGTTGTGTCTGACTCTTTGCAACCCCAGCACGCCAGGCTTCCCTGTCCTTCACCATCTCCCAGAGCTTACTCAAATTCATGTCCATCTATTTGGTGATGCCATCCAACCATCTCATCCTCTGTCATCCCCATCTCCTCCTGCCTTCGATCTTTCCCAGCACCACGGTCTTTTCCAATGAGTCAGTTCTTTGCATCAGGTGGCCAAAGTATTGGAGTTTCAGCTTCAACATCAGTCCTTCCAATGAGTATTCAGGGTTGATTTGCTTTAGGATTCATTTATTTATGTGGCTGTGCCTGATATTAGTTGTAGAATGTGGGATCTTCAGTCCAGTAAGTGGGATCTAGCTCCCTGACCAGGGATCAAACCTAGGCCCCCTGCATTGAGAGCATAGAGTCTTAGCCACTGGGCCACCAAGGAAGTCCTGTCACAGGTTGTACTCCACAATCCCAAAAGGCTGATGGGCCAGATGAGGAGGTTTCCTAGAGGCAGGGTAGCAGCTATGACCGCTGCCTGTCTCTGTTACTGTTGCCAGTGGTAGATGTTTATGCAGGCCACACAGCAGCACTTCCAGGGTGGGGCATGGTCTCTGATTGGCCATGATAGGCAGGGAATGGGGCTGTATACAAAGATCCTGCTGTGTGTTTCTGGGCCGATGAGGTTGGCCATCATTGTAGACAAATTTAAAAGAAAACAAATCATACAAAGTATACTTTCAGGCCACAGTGGAATTAAACTAGGAATCAATAACAGAAGGATAGCTAGAAAATCCAAAAATATTTTGATATTAAATACCACTTCAAAATAACACGTGAGTCAAAAAAGAAGTCTCAAGAAAAAATGTTTAAATATTTTGAATACATGAAAATTAAAATACAACCTATTAAGATTTGTGGGATTCAATAAAAGCATTGCTTCAAGGGAAATTATAGCACTGGATGCACATGTTACTATGGAAAAAAGAAATAAAATCAGTAGCTTAACTTAGCCTTAGGAAAGTAGAAAAAGAAGAGCAAATTAAACCCAAGTTAAGCATAAGAAAGAGCAGAATAAATATTCAGTCACAAATAAATAAAATCAAAACCAGAAAATCAATTGAGAAAAAGCAGTGAAACCCAAAGCTGTTTCTTTGGCTAGATCAATACAATTGACAAACTAACTTTCTAGTGATGCTAATCAAGAGAAAAAAAATTTTTAAAGGGAGCAAACACAAGTTACTAATACCAGAAATGAAAAATGAACTATCACTACTGCTCATATAGACATTAAAAGAAAGATAAAAGAATATTATAAACAAGGACTTCGCTGGTGGCCCAGTGTTAAGAATCTGCCTTGCAATGTAGGGGATGTGGGTTAGATCCCTGGTCAGAGAACTAAGATCCCATATGCTGTGGGGCAACTTAACCTGTGCACCACAACTCCTGAGCCCAGACTGCAACAAAAGATCCTGCATGATGCCACAAAGATTTTGATGCAGCCAAATGAATAAATAAATAAAATATGATAAGCAATTCCATGTCCATAAAGTTGATAACTTAGGTAAAATATACCAACTCCTTGAAAGACACACTCTACCGAAACTCATACAAGGAGAAATAGATCATCTGAAAAGACCTATATAGATTAAAGGAAGTGAATCAATAAGTAATAAACTTTCAAAACAGCAAATGCTAGGCCCAGATGGTTTCACTCCTGAATTCTATCAAACAGTCAAGGAAGAAATGAGAGCAATACTTTACAATTTCTTCCAGAAAATAGAAGAGGAAACACTTCCAAGCTCATTCTACGAGGCCACCATCTGCCTAATGCCAAAAACCAGCCAAAGACATTACAAGAAAGGAGAACTCTCTCATAGACATAATATTAGCAAATCGAGTTCAACAATATATAAAAAGATTTATACACTATAATCAAGTGGAATTTATTCTAAGTATGAAAGTCTTGTTAAGCATTCAGAAAAATCAATTATTAATGTAATCAACAGACTAAAGAAATATTTTAATTATATCAATAGACTTTTTAAAGCACTTGGAAAAATCCAACGGCCTTTCATAATAAAAACTCTGAGCAAAGTAGTAGAGAGAAACTTCCTCAACTTGATAAAGAATATCTACCAAAACCTGTAGCTAAAGTCAGACTTTAATGCTTTCTAAGTCAGGAAGAAGGCAAGGCTGCCCCCTCTCACCACTGTCATCCAACATGAAGTGAGATTCCAATATGGAGGAGAAGGAAATAAAGCTTTGTTCAGGGGCGACATGACGGTCTTTGTAGAAAATTCCCAAGAATCAACAACAACAGGCTCTGGAATAATATTATAACAAGGTGGCAAGACGGAAGATTAATATATAATCATTTATCAATTGCTTATATATATATCACAATGAACAAATGTAATTTGAATTTTAAAATACAACACCATTTGTGGTTAGGGTTAGCGTTAGGGCTGTTTAGTCACTAAGTCATGTCCAACTCTTTGTGACCCCGTGGATTATAGCACACTAGGCTCCTCTGCCCTCCACTATCTCCTGGAGTTTGGTTAAATTCATGTCCATTGAATTGATGTTGCCATCTAACCATGTAATAATACCATTTACATTAGCACAAACAATGAAACACTTAGGTGCAAGTCTAACATAGTATGTACAAGTTCTTTATAATGAAAACTATAAAACACTGATGAAGGAAATTAAATATCTAAGTAAATGTAGAGGCATTTCATGTCCATCGAAAGGAAGATTCAGTATTGTTACGACGTCTGTTCTCTCCAACTTGATCTCGAGATTCAGTGCAATCCCACTCAAAATCCCAGCAAGTTATTTTATGCATGTCAAATGATTCTAAATCTTTTATGGAAAGGCAAAAGACACCGAATGGCCAGCACAGTTCTAAGGTGGGACAAAGTACAAGAGCTTATGACTTCAAGAGTTACTACAGTAATCAAGAGAGTGTGGTATAACCAAAAGAATAGACAAATATATCAGTGGAAAAACTTAGAGAGCCCAGAAATAGGTTCACAAAAATATAGTCAACTGATGGTCAATGAAAAAGCAAAGGCAGTTCAATGGAGAGAGGAAACTGGCACTAGAATAACTAGACATCCCCACTCAAAATAGTTAATCTAGGCACAGATCTTCTACCTTTCACAAAAATTAACTCAATATGTATTATAAGCATAAATGTAAAATGAAAACCGGCAACACTCCTAGAAGATAATACAGGAAAAAATTTAGATGACCTTAGGGATGAAGGTGATTTTTTTTTAAACACAATATCAAAGATACAACCATGAAAGAAATAATGATTTGAACATCATTAAAATATAAAACTTTCACTTTGTGAAAGACACTGTTAGAAAATTTTTAAGAAAGCAAATCATAGACGAAGAGAAAATATTTGTAAAACACATAGCTGATAAAAGAACTATGTTCAAAATATATAAAGAACTTTTAAAACTCAAAAATAAGAAAACAAACAACCCAATTAAAAAATGGCAAAGGTCTGAACACACTTCAACATAGAGGTTAAATGGATGGCAAATAAGCATATGAAAAGATGCCCCACATGGTATGTAATCAGGAAAAAGGAAAATTAAAACACCTTATTGAATGCTGTTCTACACAGGTACTAGAAAAGTTAAAACCCCAAACATGAACCCCAAATGCTGATGAGAATGTAGAGCAACAGAACCCTCATTCATTCCTAGTGGGAATGCAAAATGGTGCAGGAGGACAATCTGGCAGTTTTTTACAAACCTAGACAGCATATTCAAAAGCAGAGACATTACTTTGCCAACAAAGGTCCATCTAGTCAAGGCTATGGTTTTTCCAGTAGTCATGTATGGATGTGAGAGTTGGACTATAAAGAAAGCTGAGCACCGAAGAATTGATGCTTTTGAACTGTGGTGTTGGAGAAGACTCTTGAGAGTCCCTTGGACTGCAAGGAGATCCAACCAGTCCATTCTAAAGGAGAACAGTCCTGGGCATTCTTTGTAAGGCCTGATGCTGAAGCTCCAATACTTTGGCCACCTCATGCGAAGAGCTGACTCATTGGAAAAGACTCTGATGCTGGGAGGGATTGAGGGCAGGAGGAGAAGGGGACGACAGAGGATGAGATGGCTGGATGGCATCACCAACTCAATGGACGTGAGTTTGAGTGAACTCTGGGAGTTGGTAATGGACAGGCAGGCCTGGCGTGCTGTGATTCATGGGGTCGCAAAGAGTCGGACACGACTGAGGGACTGAACTGAGAACTGAAACATAGGCTTACCATTCGATCCAGTTGAATGCTCCTAGGTATTTACTCAAATGAGCTGAAAGCTTATGTCCCTTTGTCCAAAATTCTGAACAAAAATATTTACAACAGTTTTCTTCATAACTGAAAATAGTAGAAGCAAGCAATATAATTCAATAGGTGAGCAGATCAACTATTGTATGTCATGCGTGTGTGCTAAGTCACTTCAGTCGTCTCCGACTCTTTGTGGCCCATTGAACTGTAGCCCACCAGGCTCCTCTGTTCATGGGATTCTCTAGACAAGAATACCGGACTTGGTTGCCATGCCCTCCTCCAGGGGATCTTCCCAACACAGGGATCGAACCCATGTCTCTTGTGTCTCCTGCATTGGCAGGTGGGTTCTTTACCAATAGTGTCACCCAGGAAGCCCACTGTATGTCATACAACAGAACATTATTCAGTGATAAAAAGCCAGAAGAAGATGTGGAGGGATCTTAAATAAATAATGCTAAATGAAGTAAAAGTCAATCCAGAAAGGTTAGTACTGTATGATTCTAAATATGTGATATCCTGAGTGAGTGAGTGAAAGTCACTCAGTCATGTCTGACTCTTTGCGACCCCATGGACTGTCCATGGAATTCTCTAGGCCAGAATTCTGGAGTGGGTAGCCTTTCCCTTCTCCAGGGGATCTTCCCAACCCAGGGATTGAAGCCAGGTGTCCCTAATTGCAGGCAGATTCTTTACCAGCTGAGCCACAAGGGAAGCCCTAGAAAAGGCAAAACTATGTAGACAAATAAGAATATCAATGGTTGCCAGAGATTTTGAGGAAGCAGGGAAGTGACAGATGAATAAGTGAAGCACAGGAGATTTTTAGGTCAGGGAAACTATTCTATATAATATGGTATGATAAAAATGTGGTATTACACGTTTATCAAAAGCTATCTAAGTATACAGCACAAAGAGTGAATCTTAATGTAAACTATGGACCTTAGTTGGTAATAATCTATCAATATTTATTCATCAATTATACCAAATGTATACCACATTAATGCAACATTTTAATAACAGGGGAAACCTGGGGTGGTGGGGGACTCCCTGTATTTTCTGTGCAATTTTTGCACAGAGCCAAAAACTGCTGTAACAGAATAAAGCCCATTAATTTAAAAAATCTGTTTTAAAATCCTTAGTATGTATTCAGAATCCATAGGATTACTAGAAGCATTCTATCCTTAACTATTGAAAGTTATCATTTAACCATTATATGTCTGAGAAGTGGAGTGTGCATTCAGAGATCATATTGTTCAGGCTTCTTTCTCAATAAACCTCTTCCCCAAGATTCAGATTATAAAATATAGAGAAAACATAACAAGTCAATTAAAAATCCCAAATTACAAAAATGTAACACATAATCCAAGGTAAATAGACCAGCATCATCACAGATAGCAAAATGCACATAAATTAGAAATATATCTGGTTAGGTATGCCATGTTTGTTTGTATGGGGAAAGAAAACATAAATCCTTCAGCTCAGGGCTAGCTGCTGAAAAAGAGGAATATTTGGGAATTTTGGTGCTAATCTCTTTAACTTATTTCCATTACTCTGAAAGCAGTTCATTGATGTACATAAGCAAATACTTGTTGAGGGCAGCAGGCTGATCCTGGAATAAGAACTCAAAGCGAATCACTCAGGAGTCTTCCATTCTAGTGAGTAAGGGACAATTCTACATAGCATTTCCAGTTGATTAAAAACACACACACACATAAGCGAATCTTGCACTGAACATACTCACATGGGATTCCTATCTGGTGTCTGTTCAAGGAGGCATGAGAAGAATCTAGGAAATCTGCCACTGCCTACAATATGGTATCAGATGAATACTCTTCACCATCAGATTTCCAAGAGACAACGCAATTGAAAACATGCAGCATAACAAAATGTGTCTCATGTCACAATTAAGGGAGTTCACTGTGTCTTCTACTCTCCAAAAGAAAGCAAGCAGAAACAGGAAATATTAAAACTTTATACCTTATTTCACACTTGCTTTGTAAATCACATACTGATTTCTGATTACAGGGACTCAAACCTCATGTGGGTGATTCGCATATCACACATAATTTATTATATGTTCCAGAATCAATTTAACATGCAGGGATGATGCAAGGGGTGATATCTATACTATTTTCACTAGCTCATCATACTTCCTCTTATCTGCTAGTATCAGTTCAGTTGCTCAGTTGTGTCCAACTCTTTGTGATGCCAGGTACTGCAGCACGCCAGGCTTCCCTGTCCATCACCAGCTCAGACTCATGTCCATCAAGTTGGTGATGCCATCCAACCATCTCGTCTTCTGTCATCCCCTTCTCCTCCTGCCTTCAATCTTTCCCAGCATCAAGGTCTTTTTCAAGGAGTCAGTCAGTCTTTCCCATCAGGTGGCCAAAGTATTGGAGCTTCAGCTTCAGTGTCAGTCCTTCCAATGAACATTCAGGACTGATTTCCATTAGGATTGACTGGTTTGATCTCCTTGCTGTCCAAGGGACTCTCGAGAGTCTTCTCCAACACCACAGTTCAAAAGCATCAATTCTTCAGCACTCAGCTTTCTTTATAGTCCAACTCTCACATCCATACATGACTACTAGAAAAACCATAACTTTGACTACTGGAAACAACATAGCTTTGACTAGCATATCTGCTAGTATATGTGTACACAGTCTGTGGATTAAAATGTTCTTTAGCCCAGGAACATTTGAGAATAAATATGAACCTCAACTCTACCTGTATTCAATTTTAAGATTAACAGGTTGAATTTATGATAAAATGCTTGGAACATTGACTTCCCTGGTGGCTCAGATGGTAAAGTGTCTGCCTACAATGCGGGAGACCTGGGTTTGAACCCTGGGTTGGGAAGATCCTCTGGAGAAGGAAATGGCAACCCACTCCAGTACTCTTGCCTGGAAAATCCCAAGGACAGAGGAGCTTGGTTAAGCTACAGTGTGTGGGGTCGCAAAGAGTTGGGCATGACTGAATGACTTCGCCTTACCTTACCTTACCTTTGACTACTAGAAACAACATAGCTTTGACCAGCATATCTGTTAGTATACATGTACACAGTCTGTGGATTAAAATGTTCTTTATCCCAGGAACATTTGAGAAAAAACATGAACCTCAACTCTACCTGTATTTAATTTTAAGATTAACAGGTTGAATTTATGATAAAATGCCTGGAACATTAATTATAGTATTTCCCTGTTATTACTTATAATACTTATCCTCACTTGGCATTCATTTAATATTAACTATTCCCACTTACAGAGAAAGCAAAACTCAGAATTTAGGTCAGCTGATTCTACTTCAGCCAAGTCCTAATTCAAACAAATTTCACTCCAGTGATAATATTTGTTTGCAGGACAACAAGCACCTAAAATTATATTCTATCTTCTGTGGAGATATACAGACAGGGCAGCCTCTATTCTATTTTCATTTTCCTTAGGGCAATTGACAATATTCAGTAAACAAAATATCTGCCAGGGGGCAGCATAATGTAATACTTTCATTCCCAAGAGATTCCAGAGGATTTTTTTACAAAAGCTACAAGCATATTATGATAATTAACTCAAAATTAAAGCCTTGTGATAACCATGTTACACTACGCTTAGAAGTAAAGATTTGTCTGAGTTTCTTATTAAATCGTATTAAGGACTTAAGTAAACTAAAACTCTGTTTCCAGATATAAAAATCAAAGTGAAATCCTAGTAGGGTGGTGTTGCTTAAATTATCTGCCATCTAATTCTGTCCTTTATAACTTCCCTAAGTTTCCTTGTTTTCTTGAACCATTTGTGGACAGTCACATTGCCTTTTACAAGCAAAATAAGATATTTTTAAAATTTAAGAATATGTGACTATGTTTTCAAAATTTGTGACTCATGTTGAAACAATGGGAGATGCCATTTTGTTGCCTATGACAAAATAAATGCTTCCGTAATAAGCTGTAGCAAAGTTGTTTTTGTTGTTCAGTCCCGAAGTCGTGTCTGACTCTTTGTGACCCCATGAAATGCAGCATGCTAGGCTTCCCTGTCCTTCACTATCTCCCGGAGTTTGCTCAAATTCATGTCCATTGAGTCAATGACCAAAGTATTGGAGCTTCAGCATCAGTCCTTCCAATGAATATTCAGGGTTGATTTCTTTTAGGATTGACAGCAAATTACTTCTAAGAATGATGTAAATTAAGTAAAAATGTAATACAGAACTGCATTGTGGCAGGACTGTTTCAGGGAAAGAGAAAAAGGAGCCATATTGAATCCTTCTGAAACGTTATTGTAAGTTCAAATAATATTTCTTCACAATCATTGGCAGGGTACTTTTAAGTCTGACCTTGTGTACTGTTTTTTGTAAGTAAGGAATTTTAAAAGTACCTGGGCTAACCCTTCAGGGAAATCTAGTTGTTAAAGCTAATGCCCCAAATTTTATAAAGTAGGTCTTTAAACTTACCTCTTTTTAAGTCACTACTTTTTCTGTTTCAAAGCCCTATTTATTCTGTTTATGATGTTTTACTCTAAGTAATGCTCTTCAATAAAATGATTTCTAGGGATTTTTGATTAAAGATACTCCACCAAAATACAGTAATCCTTAGAAGCTATAAAACCAGAGACAAGAAGAATAGGAAAATAACCAAAGCAGAATTCTAGAATCTGGAAAGCAGATGGATATGGGGTAACTGTCTAAAACACTTGAGAAAGATGAATTCCAAGCTTTAATGGTAGCAGCTGCATGATAACATGAAATAACTAAAGAACTTCTGCAGGGTTCACAAATTGATGGCAGTGAGCGTCATAGTGTGGGTAAACAGCAGAGGATCATTCAAATGCCATTTGGAGGAGCAGTTAGACCCTCAGGTGTCCACCCTTACTCTGCATATCTAGGCAACTACTTCTGTTCCATCTCAACAGAACTTTGGAGATTTATTCTTCGGAGAAGAAAGAAACAGAGTCTGTAGGCACATAACAAAGCACTTTCCAAAATGTGAAAAGAAAGTGAAAGTGGTTTGTAATGTATAAACAGATTAAGAAATAATCTTAATCTCCTTAATCTTAGAGGAACATTTCACAAGTTCCATGATCCAAATAACAAAAGTTCCAGAGAGAACAGAACAAAAAACTGGTCCGAAAACTTCTTTTCCTTTTTTTTAGGAGGAGGGGTGGGGGCTGGTGGGTAACTTCCCTGTTAGCTACCTACAAGTGGGACTCTCTCTGGCAACTACCTACAGGTGGGCTTAGACCTGCTTAAGACCCCACAGGTGGGTCCTAATGCCAAATTAGATAAACAAGGGACCCTCCCTGGACAACTGCCAACTATTTATTAGTGGGCTGAGACCTGCTCAGGAACACATGTCATTGTTCAGTTGCTCAGTTGTGTCCAACTCTTTTCAACCCCGTGGACTGCAGCACATCAAGCTCCCCCGCCCTCCATTATCTCTCAGAGTTTGCTCAAGCTCATGTCCATTGAGTGGGTGATGCTACCTAACCATCTCATCCTCTGTCACCCCCTCTCTTTTGCCTTCAATTTTTCCCAGCATCAGGGTCTTTTCCAATGAGTTGGCTCACACATGAGGTACCCTATCTGCTCAATTATCTAAATGAGGGCCCTAACCTGCCCAGATATCTACAAGTGGGACCCTTCCAGTCAACTACAGACATCTGGTACCCTAAGTGCCTGGATATGTACATGAGACCTACCCTGCTAAACTGCCTACAAGTAGGACCCTACCTGCCTAACCATTCACATATGGCACCTGACTTGCCCAACTACTGACAAGTGGGACCCTCCCTGCCCACCTATATTCATGTGGACCCCCAACCAGCTCAACTTCATCTGTGGGACCCTCCCTGCCCAACTATCTAATTGAGGGCCCCTCCTTGCCCAACTACTGACAAGTGGAACCCTCTATGCCAACTACCTACTTGGACCTGCCCAAGAACTCACATGAAGCACCCTGACTGTACAATTACCTAAATGAGGGGCCTGCCTTGCTTCACTGCGTACTATGGGACTCTAGCCTCTCTACCACCCACAGGTGGGACCTGACCTGTTTATCTGGAAGGAGTATTTTCAAAGAAATAGGAAAATTTTCCAGGACTGAAAGAACTGAATTTCTAGTTGAAAGGGGGCTGTTAAGGGTTGAATTACATCCTAACCCTCAAAACCTAATAATGTGACCTTATTTGGAAATAATGTCTTTGCAGATATCAAAAATATAAGATGAAAGTGGGCCATAATCCATTATGGTGTCCTTACAAAAAGAGAAAATCTGGACATAGATATAGAGGTACACAGGGAGAAGGCCACTTGAAGATGAAGGCAGAAATTGGGGTCAATCATCTGCAAGCCAAGAATGCCAAAGGGAAGTGAAAGTCTCTTAGTCATGGCCAACTCCTGATGACCTCATGTCCATGTGACCGTATACAGCCCATGGAGTTCTCTAGGCCAGCATACTGGAATGGGTCGTTGTTCCCTTCTCCAGGCGATCTTCCCAACCCAGGGATTGAACCCAGGTCTCCCACATTGCAGGTGGATTCTTTACAAGGTGAACCACCAGGGAAGCCCAAGAATACTGGAGTGGGTAGCCTATCCTTTCTCTGGGCAATCCTTCCGACCTAGGAATCTAACTGGGATCTCCTGCATTGCAGGCAGATTCTTCACCAGCTGAACTACCAAGGAAGTCCTAAGAATGCCAAAAGTTGCAATAAACCTCCAGAAGCCAGGAGACAATTATGGAGCAGACGCTCCTTCACAACCTTCAGAAGCAATCAACCTCACCATCTTAATCTCAGACTTCCTGTCTCCAGAACTGTGAAATACCCAATTTCTGTGGTCAAACCCTCCCCTCTGTAGTACTCTGTTCTGGCAGAACTACGAAACTAATTGCCAACATTCACTGAATCATAGAAAAAGCAAAGGAATTAGAGAAAAACATCTGCGTCATTGACTACTCTAAAGTCTGACTGTGTGGATTACAACAAACTGTGGAAAATTCTTCAAGAGATGCAAATACCAGACCACCTTACCTGCCTCCTGAGAAATCTATATACAGGTCAATAAGCAACAGTTAGAACTGGGCATGGAAGAAGGGACTGCTTCCATGCTGGGAAAGGAGTATGTCAAGGCTGTATATTATCACCCAGTTTATTTAACTTATATGCAGAGTACATCATGTGAAATGCTGGGATGGTTGAAGCACAAGCTGAAATCAAGATTGCAGAAAGAAATATGAATAATCTCAGATATGCAGAAGACACCACCCCAATGCCAGAAAGAGAAGAGGAACTAAAGAGCCTCTTGATAAAAGTGAAAGAGGAGAGTGAAAAAGCTGGCTTAAAAGTCAACATTAAAAAAACTAAGATCATGGAACCCAGTCCCTTCACTTCAAATAGATGGGGAAAAATGGAAACAGTGACAGACTTTATTTTCTTGGGCTCCAAAGTCACTGCAGACAGTGACTGCACCAATGAAATTAAAAGACTCTTGCTCCTTGGAATGGAGAAGGCAATGGCAACCCACTCCAGCACTCTTGCCTGGAAAATACCATGGGCAGAGGAGCCTAGTAGGTTGCCATCCATGGGGTCGCTAAGAGTTGGACACGACTGAATGACTTCACTTTCACTTTTCACTTTCATGCATTGGAGGAGGAAATGGCAACCCACTCCAGTGTTCTTGCCTGGAGAATCCCCAGGATGGCAGAGCCTGGTGGTCTGCCATCTATGGGGTCACACAGAGTCGGACACAACTGAAGCGACTTAGCAGCAGCAGCAGCTCCTTGGAAGAAAAGCTATGATAAACCTAGACAGTGTATTTTACTCAGCCATTAAAAAGAATACATTTGAATCAGTTCTAATGAGGTGGATGAAACTGGAGCTGATTATACAGAGTGAAGTAAGCCAGAAAGAAAAACACCAATACAGTATGCTGCTGCTACTGCTAAGTCACTTCAGTCATGTCCGACTCGGTGCAACCCCATAGATGGCAGCCCACCAGGCTCCCCCATCCCTGGGATTCTCCAGGCAAGAACACTGGAGTGGGTTGCCATTTCCTTCTCCAATGCATGAAAGTGAAAAGTGAAAGTGAAGTCAGTCAGTGGTTTCCTACTTTTAGCGACCCCATGGACTGTAGCCCACCAGGCTCCTCTGCCCATGGGATTTTCCAGGCAAGAGTACTGGAGTGGGTTGCCATTGCCTTCTCCACCAATACAGTATATATACTAACACATATATGTGGAATTTAGAAAGATGGTAATGATAACCCTGTATGCAAGACAGCAAAAGAGACACAGATGTATAGAACAGACTTTTGGACTCTGTGGGAGAGGGAGAGGGTGGGATGATTTGGGAGAATGGCATTGAAACATGTATACTATCATGTAAGAAATGAATCACCAGTCTAGGTTCAATACAGGATACAGGATGCTTGGGGCTGGTGCACTGGAATGACCCAGAGAGATGATATGGGGAGGGTGGTGGGAGGGGGGTTCAGGATTGGGAACTCATGTACACCCGTGGTGGATTCATGTCAATGTATGGCAAAACCAATACAGTATTGCAAAGTAAAAATAAATAACAACAACAACAACAAAAAGCAGTGATATCACTTTGCCAACAAAGGTCCATATAGTCAAACCTATGGTTTTTCCAGTAGTTATGTATGGATGTGAGAGTTGGACCAGAAAGAAGGTTGAGCACCAAAGAATTGATGCTTCCCACCTATGGTGCTGGAGAAGACTTGAGAGTCCCTTGGACTGCAAGGAGATCAAACCAGTCAATCCTAAAGGAAATTAACCCTGAATATTCATTCGAAGGAATGATTCTGAAGCTGAAGCTCCAATACTTTGGCCAACTGATGTAAAATGCTGACTTACTGGGAAAGATCCTGATGCTGGGAAAAATTGAAGGCAGGAGGAGAAGGGGATGACAGCGGATGAGATGGTTGGATGGCATCACTGACTCAATGGACATGAGTTTGAGCAAACTCTAGGAGATAGTGAAGGACAGGGAAGCCTGGAGTGTGCTACTGCCCATGGGTTTGCAAAGAGTTGGATATGACTGAGAGACTGAGCAACAGTTGCTTGTTATTGTTGACTGAGCGACAACAAGCAGCAAAGGAAACTAATAAGAGGCCCACTGAGTATCCAGTGATAAAGAAAAATGGATCTACAGCAAAGCACATGACTGTGGAATTGAGGGAACTCGAGTGGGGACAGAGAGAAGAAATTAAAAGCTTTTGGGGAAAGAGATTAAAAGCATCTACCCTAGAATAAAGACATGTGAAATTTCAAATATTTCATTTCTCCAGTATCTATAGATGACAAGTGCCACAAAAAATATGGCGTAAACAAAGAAAAGGAAGACATGGGATGTATAATAAGAAACAGAACCCAGAATAAGAAACAAATAAGAGGGTGTTCCCACAATGGTTGCAAGAGGATTTTTCAGGATGATTACCTGGTAGTAGAGAGAGCAATCAGATCAGTTTTTCAGACTCTTTGCAACCCTGTGGACTATAGCCCACCAGAATCCTCTGTCCATGGGATTTTCCAGGCAAGAATACTGAAATGAGTAGTCATTCCCTTCTCCAGGGGATCTTCCCAACCCAGGGATCAAACCCAGGTCTCCTGCATTGCAGGCAGATTCTTCATTATCTGAGCCACCTGGGAACACCTTAAAGAAAGAAACAGTGAAGTCGCACAATCGTGTCCGACTCTTTGCAACCCCATGGACTGTAGCCTATCAGGTTCCTCCATCCGTGGGATTTCCCAGGCAAGAATACTGGAGTGGGTTGCCGTTTTCTTCTCCAGATCTTCCCAACTTAGGGATTGAACCTGGGTCTCCCACATTGTAGGCAGACTCTTTACTGTCTGAGCCACCAGGGAAGTCCATAGAGCATGTAAGATGATACTAAACAAGGAAAGAGAGAGAAAAAAATTTATATTTTGTTTGAGAAATTTGCATAATTATGACAAGGGCTAGTGGATGAATAAATAACCATTCATGGACAAAGAAAACTCCAAAGAAATAAAAAATTGTGCAAAAAAGGAAAGGAAATTGTTCTCACTTATGGTTGAAAATAGGATTTTATAGCCATAAAAAGTGAATATTAATTTAAATAAAAATTATAACTCAACTAGAGATGATAAGGGAGAATTTTGATGTGGGGTGGGAGGTAAAGGAGAAAGAGTACTAAATATTCACTGATAGTAAAAAAAATTAGTAGATAAAGCCTAATATTAAAAAATAGAAGTATAAACATAATACTGGTAGGTTTGAAATAATTACCCCAAATGAATGGAAAAGGGATTGCCTTTGGGGAGCCAGAATAGGAGACTAGGGATATTGCTGTTTCTCATCACAAGCCTTGCAGAACCATTCTACCATTTAAATATTATGCACATATAACTGTGAAGGAACCAACAATTATTGAGAATTGCTACTGAGTAATTCTATATTTGAAGTGTAAAGATAAGTCTATGGACATATACTCTGGGCCATTGCTTCTCAAAGTAAGATGTTCCCAGGAATCAGCTGGTGCCTTCTTTAAAATGCCAGTCTGGAGTAGGACCAATACTGTGCACCTACCAGGAACTCTCAAATACCAATCTTCTGGGCCATGGACCACATTTTGAGAAGCAAGGCTCTAGACAGTATTTTCAACTCAAGCACCATGTTTCAGCTACATGAACAGCTTTAAAAAAAAAAAAAGTACAGATAGTTAGGAACTTAAATTCCTTTAATGACTTCCATATTGCTTTTAACCTAGAGTTTAAGCCTCAGAATGACACACAAGGCTCATTCATACACAATTCTTATTCTGTTTGCTGCCAGTGCCCTATTTCTACCAACAATTCCAATGACTGACCTTATGCAAGGAGCCCAGAGCACCTGCTCTATAACTGAGCCATCAGTTCAGTTCAGTTGCTCAGTCATGTCTGACTCTGCGACCCCATGTATTGCAGCATGCCAGGCCTCCCTGTCTATCACCAACTCCCGGAGTATACCCAAACTCATGTCCATCGAGTCGGTGATGCCATCCAGCCATCTCATCCTCTGTCTTCTCCTTCTCCTCCTGCCCCTAATACTTCCCAGCATCAGGGCCTTTTCCAATGAGTCAGCTCTTCGCATGAGGTGGCCAAAGTATTGGAGCTTCAGCTTCAGCATCAGTCCTTCCAATGAACACCCAGGACTGATCTCCTTTAGGATGGACTGGTTGGATCTTGCAGTCCAAGTGACTCTCAAGAATCTTCTCCAACAGCACAGCTCAAAAGCATCAATTCTTCAGCGCTCAGCTTTCTATATAGTCCAATTCTCACATCCGTACATGACCACTGGAAAAACCATAGCCTTGTCTAGACAGATCTAGATGGCCTCTGGGTATTGGCACCTAGGTTTTTTATTTCTCTACAATAGGCTACAATCTGTTAGCTCAAAAGCCAGCCAGTGCTAAACTTATATTTTATTTATATTTATTTATTTTAAACAATCTTTTTTAAAATTCCCAAACAAACATATTTTTAGTAATTTAGAGCCTACTTTGCATACCCTCCAACCCTCACTTCACATCATGTTGACAATAAATAAGATAAACTCTGAGCCACAGAGATCTCTTCTTCAACCCACAGCTTCTTAAAGCGGCTGACACATGACTCTCCTCTTCACTCTCTGTACTTGTTGTTCAGTAACTCAGTCTTGGCAAACTCTTTGCAACCCCATGGACTGCAGCAGGCCAGGCTTCCCTGTCTTTCACCATCTCCCAGAGCTTGCTCAAACTCATGTCCATCGGGTCAGTGATGCCATCCAGCCATCTCATCCTCTGTCATCCCCTTCTCCTCCTGCCTTCAATCTTTCCCAACATTACAGTCTTTTCTAATGAGTTAGCTATTCGCATCAGGTAGCCAAACTACTGGAGCTTAAGCTTCAGAATCATTCCCTCCAATGAGTATTCAGGGTTGATTCCCTTTAGGATGGACTGGTTGGATCTCCTTGCAGTCCATGGGACTCTCCAGTCTTCTCCAGCACCATAGCTGGGATGCATCAATTCTTCAGCACTCAGCTTTCTTATGGTCCAACTCTCACATCCATACACGACTACTGGAAAAACCATAGCTTTGACTATGTGGACTTTTGTCAGCAATGTAATGTCTCTGCTTTTTAATATGTTATCTAGTTTGGTCACAGTTTTTCTTCCAAGGAGCCATATTTTAATTTCATGGCTGCAGTCATCATCTGCAGTAACTTTGGAGTCCAAGAAAATAAAGTCTCTCATTGTTTCTGTTGTTTCCCCACCTATTTGCCATGAAGTGATTGGACCACATGCCATGATCTTTGTTTTTTGAATGTTGAATTTTAAGCCAGCTTTTTCGCTCTCCTCTTTCACCTTCATCAAGAGGTTCTTTAGTTTCTCATCGATTTCTACCATAAAATTGGTGTCAGCTGCATATCGGAAGTTATTGGTATTTCTCCTGGAAATCTTGATTCCAGCTTGTTGTGCTTCATCCAGCCTGGCGTTTCACATGATGTACTCTGCATATAAATTAAATAAGCAAGGTGACAATATACAGCCTTATCATACTCCTTTCCTGATTTTAAACAAGCCCGTTTCTCCATGTCCAGCTCTAGCTGTTGCCTCTTGACCTGTATACAGATTTCTCAGGAGGCAGTTCAGGTGGTCTGGTATTCCCATCTCTTAAATAATTTTCCTCAGTTTGCTGTGATCCACACAGTCAAAGACTTTAGCATAGTCAATGAAGCAGATGTTTTTTCTGGAATTCTCTTGCTTTTTCTATGATCCAATGGATGTTGGCAATTTGATAGCTGGTTCCTCTGCCTTTTCTAAATCCAGTTTGAACATCTGGAAGTTCTCAGTTCATGTACTGTTGAAACCTAGCTTGGAGAATTTTGAGCATTACTTTACTAGCATGTGAAATGAATGCAATTGTGTGGTAGTTTGAACATTCTTTGGCATTGCCTTTCTTTGGGATTGGAACGAAAACTGACTTTTTCCAGTCCTGTGGCCACTGTTGAGTTTTCCAAATTTGCTGGCATATTGAGTGCAGACTTTAACAGCATCATTGTTTAGGATGTGAAATAGCTCAACTGGAATTCTATCACCTCCACTAGCTTTGTTCGTAGTGATGCTTCCTAAGGCCTATTTGTGTTTACACTCCAAGATGTCTGGCTCTAGGTGAGTGATCATACCATTGTGATTATCTGGGTCATTAAGATCTTTTCTGTACAGTTCTTCTGTGTATTCTTGCCACCTCATTTTAATGTCTTCTGCTTCTTTTAGGTCCATACTGTTTCTGTCCTTTATTGTGTCCATCTTTGGACACAATATTCCCTTGGATACCAATATTCCGATATACCAATATTCCAATATACCAATATTCCCTTGGTATCTCTAATTTTCTTAAAGAGATATCTAGTCTTTCCCATTCTATTGTTTTCCTCTTTTTTTTTTTTTTGCATTGTTCATTTAGGGAGGCTTTCTTATCTCTCCTTGCTATTCTTTGGAACTATGTGTTCAGATGAGTATATCTTTCTTTTTCTCCTTTGCTTTTAGCTTCTCTTCTTTTCTCAGCTATTGGTAAGGCCTCCTCAGACAATCATTTTGCCTTTTTGCATGTTTTTTCCTTGGGGATGGTTTTGATCACTGCCTCCTGTACAAAGTTAGGAACTTCTGTCAATAGTTCTTCAGGCACTCAGTCTAGTGGATTTAATCCCTTGAATCTGTTTGTCACTTCCACTCTATAATCATTAAGAGATTTGATTTAGGTCAGACCTAAATGGCCTAGTGATGAGTCACCTTTGGGCAAGCTCCTACTGGGAGAGACTTTTCTTCTATGTCAACCAGCCAGTGTCATTCATAAAGCTTGTATGTGCTACTGCAACCTCATGGTCAAACCTTTTCCCTTGATTAGCCCCCAAATCTCTCACCTTCACTACAAGGCTTTAAACACGCTAAGTCCACTGTCCTCTACCTGACTAATTCTTCTTTATTCTTTAAGACTCACTTTAGGCTCCAGGTCCTCCAGGAAGTCTCCTGGGACCTACACCATGGAGAATGAAGCAGTGTTCTGCCTAGTAATTGCTCTGCATGTAACATGATCAGCAATCAGAAGCTTCTAGGTTAGGTTTAACTCCACTGACCTCTAAAATACCATAGAGAAACGTCCCTTTTCCTATATGTGATTGGACTCTGGTGTTTCATACAGTCAACAATAGACTAGAGCAACAACTATGTGCCAAGTATAGTCTCAGGATTGGGTTTTCAATGGTAAAAAAGAAAAAAAAATAAAGAAGTTGATGGTGTTTCTGCTCTTAAGGAGTTTAAAGTCAACTGTAGGAGGCAGGTATTAAGTTATCACATGAATAACTCTAACCACAATTGGAATAAATATTCTGGAGAAACGTATTCAGAAGAGATTATGGACCATAATTGAGGTCAGCAGTACAGAGGACAACATGGACAAGAATTTTAAATTCATCCTCTCTTGAAGTTAAGACCCCTCAAACTGCTCCCCTCTTTCTAGACTATGCCTTTGGGTGTCCAATCTAAAATCATTCTGCTTATAAACTCTATTGAACTCAGGCTGACTTTCAAAGAAAAGTCTTGGCACTAGCGTAGGTGCTCAACATGGAGATAGAGTTGCCAAAATAGGCACAAAACCCTGATGAAGATGGTAAATATTTTGTTGCCTTCGTTTCAAAAATGTTTCCGATAAGAATTATCATACATCATAGATCATTTTGAAAATACAAATAAGTAAAGAAAATAAGATCATCATCAATGTGTGAGCATGGTTGACAGTTTTCTGCACAGGCATATCTCATTTTATTGTGCCTTTTAAAAAAAACAGGTATTATATTTTATACAGATTGAAAGTTTGTGGTAACTCAAGTGTCAGGCAGATCTTGTTGTTGTTGTTCTCAGTCCTGTCCAACTCTTTGCAACCCATGGACTGTAGCCTGCCAGGCTCCTTCTGTCCGTGAGAATTTCCAGGCAAGAATACTGTAGTGGGTTGCCATTTCCTTCTCCAGGGGATCTTCTCCACCCAGGAATTAAACCCATGTCTCCTGCACTGCAGGTGGATTCTTTACCCGCTGAACCATTGGGGAAGCCCCCAGGCAAGTCTATAGGCACCAATATTCTAATGGCAATTACTCATTTTGTATCTCTGCATCACATTTTGGTAATCCTTGCAATATTTCAAAGTTTTAAAAAATTATTTTCATAATTGTTATGGTGATCACTGATCTTTGATGTTACTGTTGTATTTGTTCTTGGTTGCCACAAGCCAAGCCCATGTAAGACAGGGAACTTCATGACAAATGTGTGTGTTCTGACTGCTCCACCAACTGGCCATTCACCACCCATCTTTTTCTTACTCCTCATGGCACCTCACTCCAGCTCTCTTGCCTGGAGAATCCCATGGACAGAGGAGCATGGTAGGCTACAGTCCATGGGGTCGCTAAGAGTCAGACACAACTGAGCAACTTCACTTTCACTTTTCACTTTCATGCATTGGAGAAGGAAATGGCAACCCACTCCAGTATTCTTGCCTGGAGAATCCCAGGGACAGAGGAGCCTGGTGGGTGCCGTCTGTGGGGTCACACAGAGTCGGACACGACTGACGCAAGTTAGCAGCAGCAGGCCTCCCTATTCCCTGAGACACAACAGTACAGAAATTAGGTCAATGAATAACACTGCAATGACCTCTAAGTATTCAAAGGAAAGGAAGAGTTAACCAATGTGGCAGACTTCATTGTCTTATTCTAAAGAAATTACCAAAGCCACTCAACCTTCAGCAATTACCACCTGATCAGTCAGCAGCCATCAACCCAGAAGCAAGTCTTTCCTTCAGCAAAAAGATTATGACTCTTGAATACTCAGATGATAGTTAGCATTTTTTAGCAATGAATAATTTTTAAATTATTTTTTAGACATAATGCTATTTCACACTTAATAGACTGTAGCATAGCATAAGCATTAACTTTTATATGCACTGGGAAACCAAAAAATTTATGTGACTTGCTTTATTGATATTTTTGCTTCACTGTGGTGGTCTGGAATCAAACTCACAATATCTCCGAGGTTTACCTGTATTTCTTCTCCTTTATTTCTATGCCCCTGTAACAGGAGAGGTATATTAGCTGTTGATCCGCTCAGATCTATTCTAGACAGAATCTTGCTGAACATCTCAGTCCCCTACAGGTTTCTAGAACCATCAGTTAGTGGACTGTCTGCAGGTACCAGTTGGATGGGAGCAGATGCCCTGGGGTACTAAGCCAGTAACTCCCGAATTAGCAAGGAGAAAACTGCTTGGCCTTGAGTCAGTGTCTACTCATTTTCCACATACAATGCCTTTGGAAATACGGAGCCAATAGACCTGCTTGGTACTTGCAAAGGAAGGCTCTATTTTTCTCCCAAGGATTGAGGTCTTTTAGTTCCTTCCTCCCATCTGCTTCTTCTCTCAGGCTGCTTCTTCCTTTTCTCAGCTCTAAGTCTTTCAGGGAATAGAACAACCTGCTCCCCAAGCAAGCCTGTGAATATTTTTATGCAACACATCAGTAACTCGCAACTTCTGTCTCTGAGATTTATAGTCTTTAGAGCTGTTTCTGATGTGGCTGATCCATGCCTATCATGTGAAACTGAAACCCACCAGGACCCTGCGAGGCCTCCCCAGGGACAGAGCCCCCAACCCCCGACACACACACACACACACACACACACACACACACACACACACACTTTTCCTGTTTGTAGAAAAGCTGTAGCCTCCTGGGCCTTCCCTGAGTCCTAAACAGCACATTTAGTTCAGAGAAGTTAGAAAATGCAGAAACAAAGGAAAGCGGTTACACAAGACAAAATAATAAGAGTTTAGTCATGAAACAAAGTCAAGGACCTTTAGTTTCTTCTCAAGGGCTATATTCATTGGAAGAACTGATGCTGAAGCTAAAGTTTTGATACTTTGGCCACCTGATTCAAATGGCTTCAGGATGTCTTCCTGCTGTTTTTTCAAAGTCAATGTAAATACTTGTAAAGTGAATAAAAGAGGAAAAGAGAGAAGATTCCCATGACTAAATCTTGTCTTTCCTCTGGTGATATTTGTCTTTAACATTTCTACTTACTTAATACAATGTATTTTGTACATTTCTCCTCTATCCAAATACCCCATCAGAAGCATGAGGTCTTCACCCATTAACTCAAGCCATATCGTACTCAGGATCCAGACTAAAGACAGTCTTTCTCTCTGGAAAGATTGAACTGATAGGCTCTACCTGAGACTCAGAGATATGGCTGGGGTGAGGTATGGCACCATGAAGGGATAGTAGGATTAATTGATCCCTCTCTCCATCACTCTAGCTCACTGATCACTGGCAATGGGCTTGTAGCCCACAGACAAAGGTTGGAGGATTCCTCTCTGGGCAAATTGACTGACTTAGGATCCTGATCTTTGAAGAAAGCATTTAATGTGAGAGAGAACAAAACAAACAAATAAAGGAATTTGAATGAAACAGGAACAACCAGGCAGCAAAAGTAATGTTTACAATGTAATAAATTTAACATTGTAAGAGAACAAAAAAGTAATACAGTTGTTTGAAGAATCTTTGAAAAACAGTTTTTAAAAACTCAGACATTAAACAGAAGAGCAGAAAGAAAAAATTCAAATCTTTGGAAGATAAGTATGAGAAAAATCAATCAGAAAATAAGAGGACTATAAAACAAACAGAAAATAGGAAACAAGAGAAGAAAAAGAGAGGGTCAATCTAGAGTTTATCAACTAAATGATAAATATTCCCTCAAGTAATAAAGAATAAAACATTTTTCAAAAGGGAATACAGGTAAGAGGAAATTATCAACAATTATAATAACAGCAAGAATGAGACTAGACTAAAAATTTTCTAGAAATTCAAGATCTCAAAGATGAGCTCTCCCAAATGATAGGATAAACCAAGGAAGAAGGAAGTGTGCAATCCCAGGAATAGAGAATTCAAGGAAAGAGGGAGAAGGAACTTCCAGTGATAATATTCAAGGGAGGTTCCACAACAGCTGGGGAGCAGACTCAGAACTATCAGAACAGACTAGAATAGAGAGAGATGCCAAGATAGGATCCATGTGCTTGAAAATATTGAAAGAAAAATTTTCATTTCTTTCAGAGAGTTTTACAGTAAAATAAGTGACAGTGGATTTTACCAAACCCAATGAACTAAAGAGCCTATTGATAAAAGTGAAAGAGGAGAGTGAAAAAGTTGGCTTAAAACTCAACATTCAGAAAACTAAGATCATAGCATCTGGTCCCATCACTTCATGGCAAATAGATTGGGAAACAATAGAAATAGTGAGAGACTTTATTTTTGGGGACTCCAAAATCACTGCAGATGGTGATTGCAGCCATGAAATTAAAAGACACTTGCTTTTTGGAAGAAAAGCTGTGACCAACCTAGACAAATTATTAAAAAGCAGAGACATTACTTTGCCAACAAAGGTCCGTCTAGTCAAAGTTATAGTTTTTCCAGTAGTCATGTATGGATGTGAGAGTTGGACTATAAAGAAAGCTGAGCCCCAAAGAACTGAAACTTTTGAACTGTGGTGTTGGAGAAGACTCTTGAGAGTCCCTTGGACTGCAAGGAGATCCAACCAGTCCATCCTAAAGGAAATCAGTCCTGAATGTTCATTTGAAGGACTTATGCTGAAGCTGAAACTCCGATACTTTGGCCACCTGATGTGAAGAACTGACTTATTGGAAAAGACCCTGATGCTGGGACATATTGAAGGCAGGAGAAGGGGACAACAGAGGATGAGATGGATGGCATCACCGACTCAATGGACATGAGTTTGAGCAAGCTCCGGGAGTCGATGATGGACAGGGAGGCCTGGTGTGCTGCAGTCCGTGGGGTTGCAGTCGGACACAGCTGAGTGACTGAACTGAACTGAAGGTATTATAGATTCTAAAATGCACCATCCATAAGCAGCACTGTTCCAATAGCAAGACACAGAAGCAACCTAAACGTTCATCAACAAATGAATGGATAAAGAAGATATGGTACATATACACAATGGACTACTGCTGCTAAGTCGCGTCAGTCGTGTCCGACTCTGTGCGACACCATGGACTGCAGCCTCCCAGGATCCCCGGTCCCTGGGATTCTCCAGGCAAGAGTACTGGAGTGGGGTGCTACTACTCAGCCATAAAAAGAATGAAATAATGCCATGTGCAGCAACACGGATGGCCCTAGAGATTATCATACTAAGTGAAGTAAGTCAAAAACAAAGACAAATACCATATGATATCATTTATACGTGTAATTTATAACGTGAATACAGACGAATACAGATACAGATGAACTTATCTGTGAAACAGAAACAGAGTCACAAACATAGAGAACATACTTATCCTTGCCAAAGGGGAGGGGAAGGGATGGATTGGTAGTTTGGTCTTAGCAGATACTATTATATATAGAACAGATAAACAACAAAGGCCTAATATTTAGCATAGGAACTATATTCAATATCCTGTGATAAACTGTAATGGGAAAGAATATGAAAAAGAATGCATATTTATATATTTATATGAAAATGAATTACTTTGCTGTATAGCAGAAATTAACACAACATTGTAAATCAACTATACTTCAATAAAACACATTTTAAAATAAAACCTACCATCCATTATTTTATATACTACCAAGAAAAGACTGATAACCAATTAAATATAACTCTCTTTTCTTCTGTATTTATTGAACTTTAGACTTAATAATATATAAACATGGATTTCTATTACATTATATATAAACAGGAAATACCAGCTGATCAAAGTCTTTGTAAACTTTCATTTTGGAGTTTTAATTTCAGATATATTATATTGTAAAACAAAACTGAGCATGTCTTAGTTCCATAAACTATAGTAGAAACAAAATTACAAAGCAAATGTAAAAACAATGAAAAATAATATTTTTCAGTTCAGTTCAGTTGCTCAGTCGTGTCGGACTCTTTGCGACCCCATGAATCGCAGCACACCAGGCATCCCTGTGCATCGCCAACTCCCAGAGATTACTCAGACTCAGGGTAAGAGATCTAATAATAGAATATGATGCAGTTCACCTGGAGTAATATTTATATAGTGATTGTTATTTAGAATGACATCAAGACAAGAGAAGTATATAAAGTAAAATTAGATGTTATTTAAATATCTGTAGATGTTGTGACCTTACCAAAAGTGGAAACTATTAAAAGAATCCAGAATATTATCAACCAGAATAATCCAGAATAATCAGAATAATGTGATTATTCACTAGAATAGTCACATGATGAAACACCCTGATTTTAGTGGCCTGGATGGAGAGATTCAGAGTCAAATTAAATAAAAATTAATCAGTTACTAGAATCCCAGGCACATGGACCAAGATCGATTTTTTTAAAAATTTACCTTTAAAAAGAAATAATTTTAGGTTTTAGCTTAGGCCAGTACTGTCAACCAATATAGGAATTCCACTTTGCTCAGAAAAAAAGGTAATTTTTTGTGTAAGTGTCTTTAACTCTGGGAAATTTAGGTTATATTATAATATACTAAATTTAGCCCAAGACAGACACATTAACATCTCTGTTTTAATTTGAATTTTAAGAATTTGGCATTCCAACCAATTAATTAATCCAACAGATTAGTCCTAATATTCTAGAGTATCTGATTTTGTCTTGAGGTTTTCAGTTGGAAAGTATAATAGAATTTTAGAAAGTATATCAACCATGTTAGAATGTTTAGGATAAGTGGAGGGTCACAATATTTATAAGTTTACTTAGCTAGGTTTCTTCAGATTGTTTAAATTATTGGTTTGGTTTCCTACTCAGCAAAATGAAACACTTGAAAACACTAAATAGAAAGTAAAGTTTAAATCTGTTTACAAGATTTAAATGAGCTAAATTTGTAGACGTGACAAACATTAGTAAAAGGCCCTCTTATAAATAACTATTAATGCTAATTGGTTGGGCTTCCCTGGTAGCTCAGTTGCAATGCAGGAGACCTGCATTTGATTCCTGGGTTGGGAAGATCCCCTGGAGGAGAGCATGGCAACCCACTGCGGTACTTGCTAGTTTATTCCGATTGTTTAAATTATTGGTTTTGTTTCCTAGTCAGCAAAATGAAACACTTGAAAATACTAAATACAAAGTAAGTTTAAAGCTGTTTATAGGATTTAAATGAGCTAAATTTGTCAATGTGACAAACATTAGTAAAATCCTTTCTTATAAATAATTAGTAATAATAATGATTAGAGATAGAATAATAAAGTTTGTAAATTGAATCCAAAAGCTTAAATATTTAAAATTTATACCATTAAGAAACCCCAAATTAAAAAGATGTATTGTTTGAAATGTATATAGATTTCTATTATGAACATACACAAAATGCCCACCCACAATCTTAAAATGTAAACAGTGTAATACTGACCTTTTGCAGAATAACTGTATTTGGAAAATGGAAAAAAGCAAAGTTGCGTGTTGGTGGGGAGTACAGTAGTTGGAGGGCTAACTGTTTCTCTCTCAGAGCAGTAGTCAATAAAACATATCTGAAGTTGAAAAATAAAGAAATAACAATATGAATGTATTATTTAGAAATACAGAAGAAACAGATCAAAGAGTTAAAAGTGGCTGCCTCTAGAACGCCTGAATAAGGAATAGGGAAGAGACAAGCAGGCGAGCTACTGTTATTCATAAGCTTGTTTAAAAAACTGTTTTGAATATGTATGACCTTGATAAAAAGAAATTTAAATTTTATAAAGAAACACTAAGAAACTCCCTCAGTTTTGAATTCTAAGTACATTGGAATTTCAATTTATTTTGATCACCAGAACCAAAACTTTCAACTTTTTTGAGGTCTTCATTCACTTTTCCAATATCCTCACCCAAACTTAGGTCTCTCTTGCCTCCTTCTGGGTGATTCTAACCATACTACCAAAAATAAGCTCATGCAGACATTTATCATCGTGGGGTCAAATTCAGGGAAGTACTTTGCCAGTAAAGAGTTAGATGCTGGATGCATGGGGAGGTAGATATTTCCACTCATAGGGTCCACAGTGTACAGTGTACAGCATGTGTCTGCTGAAGTCTTAGCACAATCACAGCTACCCTCTCCCAGCTAAAGTCGGGTTTGGACAAATTGACAGAAAAGTTGATTTCACATTTGTGCTCAAATCAATATCCCCTTGGAGATAAACATGCTTAAAGCTTCTGCTTGGGCTATTTAATTTCTTTCTCAGAGCCTATTCACCTGTTAATTCCAATAAAACGTTTTGATTTTTAAAAAATAAAATCAGAACTATCCATATCCCCATAAGTGCTTTCTTTCCCCAACATAGTTACTAAAATATTCATTACATAGTCTTTTTTATTCCCATTCTTTACAAACTTTTTATACCCAGACCAAAGAGATTTCATTCATTGCAGCGAACTTTAAATGTCAATGTTAATATAATAAGCAGAATGATGATGTCTTTATTCTCATTTATACCTTTGTCTAGGTTTTTTTTCTGTTCTCTACTTACCTGGCAAACTGGGGCTTGATTTTCAGGACTCAGCATAAGTATAACCTTTCTTGCTCCCACCAGGTAGAATTGGCCACCACTCCCCATATGTTTCTTCTGCCATCCTCATACTACCCTCTGGTTCATCCTAGAACCAGAGTATCTGGGGAGCTTTACAGAATCTGGGCTCCTGGAAGGTGAAAGTGAAAGTGTTCATCACTCAGTCGTGTCCAACTCTTTGCAACCCCATGGACTTTAGTCTGCCGGTCTCCTCTGACCATGGAATTCTCCAGGCAAGACTACTGGAATGGGTTGCCATTTCCTCCTCCAGGGGTCTTCCTGACCCAGGGACTGAACCCCGCTTTCATGCATTGAAAGTGGATTCCTGATCATCTGAGCCACCTGGGGAGCCCACCCTGGAAGGTAGAGACCATGTCTTGTCCATCTCCATATCCCCAGCACACAGCACAGTGTCTGGTACACAGTAGGCATTCAATAGTTATTTATTGAATAAGAGAATGATGTACAATAAATTAGGAGCTGGATACCAAGGATCCAATGCTAGTTTTTCTCCAGCTTTCTAAGGTTCAGCTTTAATTTTTATAAAGTGGAACTAATGATGGACAGGGAGACCTGGTGTGCTGCAATTCATGGGGTCTCAAAGAGTCAGACATGACTGAGAACCTGAACTGAACTGAACTGAATGATATCAGTCATTTTATATTTACCGAATTGTTGTTTCAGTCACTAATTCGTGTCCGGTTCTTCACGACCCCGTGGACTGTAGCCCACCAGGTTCCTCTGTCCAGGAGATTTCCCAAGCAAGAATACCAGAGTGAGTTACCATTTCCTTCTTCAGGGGATCTTCCCCACCCAGGGATCAAGCCCACCTCCCGCCTCCTGCATTGGCAGGTGGATCCTTTACCATCGAGCCACCAGGGACTGAGTGGGTGTGAGTAAGGAGAGAATGACTATGAAACAGCTTGTAAATTACACAAAATACCATTCCTCACTTCAGCCATTCATGCACAAAGTACATATTGAACACTCATTTCTGCTCCCTATTGTTCTAGATACTAGTATACAGCAGGGAGCAAAACATAAAATATCCCCATCCTGAGGAACTTAACTTGGAAGTGGGGGGGGGGGGGAGGGGACAAGCAGACAGTAATCAAATCAGTAAACGATACAGTCTGTTAAATAGTGATAATTACCATAAAGGTAAATAAAGTAGAAAAGGGGAATAGGAAGTCTGGTATGCAATTGGACACGAAGTTGTGGAAAAAATCCTCAAATGGAAAGTGATGTTTGAGCAAAGATTGGAAGGATGATGCTTCAGGAGAAGAGGAAATAACTGAAGTTATTGGGAAAACAGGAAGACTCCCTGGAGGGCTCAGCTTGAATTTTCACGATCTAGTGGAAGACTTGGAGAAGGCAATGGCACCGCACTCCAGTGCTCTCGCCTGGAAAATCCCATGAAGGGAGGAGCCTGGTAGGCTGCAGTCCATGCTAAGGGTCGGACACGACTGAGCGACTTCCCTTTCACTTTTCACTTTCATCCACTGGAGAAGGAAATGGCAACCTACTCCAGTGTTCTTGCCTGGAGAATCCCAGGGACGGGGGAGCCTGGTGGGCTGCCATCTATGGGGTCGCACAGAGTCGGACACGACTGAAGTGACTTAGCAGCAGCAGTGGAAGAGTAAGATACTTTACTGGGGTAGCAGGAGGGAAGGAAGAGAGTTACAAGCACAGACACATGTAGGTGGACAGAGGTGGTCATGTGACCTTGAGGGAGTTTTCCTTCAGCAAAATAAGAACCAACACATCAGTCAAATTGAGGAAAAGTGAGGCAATGTTCAATGTTCAAACAGAGAGGAGAAATAGGAATGTGAGTGAAGGGATGGCAGACTATAGTATAATTGCCAGAAATAGGCACTTGCAGTCAGGAATTCCCACTTACAGTCAGGAATCATAGAATCAACATATTACCAGTTGTCATGGATGTGTTTCTGGTCAGCATTGGTCAGTGCTTCAGGTGAAGGCACAGTGGAGGCAAAATATTGGATTTAGGTGGACTTTGATTTAGCTAAGGGAGTAGGATACAGTGAGATGCATGGGATTTGAGGGGAGTGCAAGGAACAGTGAATTGTAGTGTGATCAACACTACTTCATCCTGTATCCATGTAAAAATTATGTTTTGGGAAATGTAACAAATATAAAGTTTCAGAAATAAAATATTGTCACACCTGTCAGAAAGGCTATCATAAAAAAGACCACAAATAACAGATGTTGGAAAGGATATGGAGAAAATGGAATACTTGTACACTGTTGGTGGGAATGCATTGATAAACTGGTGCTGCCACTATGGAAAACAATATCAAGGTTCTTTAAAAAACTAAGATAGGACTGCAATATGATCCAAAAATTTCAATTCTGAGCATATATCTGAATAAAAAGGAAAACACAAACAAGAAAAGATACATACAACCAAATGTTCATAGCAGCATTATATACAACAGTCAAGATATGGAAGTAACATAAATGTCCATCAACCAATGAATGAATAAAGAAGACACAGTGTACAATGGAATATTACTCAGCCATAAAAAGAATGACATCCTGCCATTTGCCACAATGGGCATGGACCTAGAGAGCATTATACTAAGTAAAATAATTCAAAGAAAGACAAATACTCTATGTTAACACTTATATGTGGAGTCTAAAAGTAAAACAAACAAACATATATAGCAAAATAGTGTTATGGGGCAGGGAAGAGAGAGGAGGGGAGAAGCAAAATAGAGGTATGGGATTAAAAAGGGATATAAACCACTATGTACAAAATAGATAAGCAACCAAGAAATAATATACAATTTGGAAAAATATGGTCATTCTTTGGTAATAACTTTAAAGAGAGTATGGTCTATAAAAAACATTGAATCACTATGTTGTACACTTAAAATTAACATAATATTACAAATCAACTTCAATGAAAAATAAATAATAATCACACTCCTTGTATGATCTGCATTAGAAAGAGTTAACCAATGAAGAGGGGAGGAAGAAAAGAGGAGCACATTCTAGCAAAGGGGATTTCTAGAATATAACATCTCCTTCAATGATTAAGGTGTCATTTTCTCCTCAACTTTTCACCAGTAAAAATATCCAATAGACCAAGTTATGCAAAGCAGTAAGTTTCATAAAAAGCCTGACACACTGTCTTCTTTTTGAGGAATGTGAGGATGCATTTTTTGGTTTTGTTCTTAGAAGCAATACTGTATGGTAAAAGCCTAGAGTTGAAGCCAGACGAAGTAGATTCAAATCCCAAATTATCACACATTAGCTACTTATTAGTTGACCTTGGAGAGGTCAATCAGCCTCTCAATGCCTTCATTTCTTCATTTGAAAAATGGAAATAGAAACAGAAGTCACTCACCATACAGATTAAATCAGTTAAAGTATATAGGTATCTTCCATGGTAAAGAATTCACCTGTCACTGCAGGAGACCTAAGAGGCACGGGTTTGATCCCTGAGTTAGGAAGATCCCCTGGAAGAGAGTATGGAAACCCACTCTGGTATTCTTGCCTGGAGAATTCCGTGGACAGAGGAGCCTGACAGGCTACAGTCTATAGTGTCACAAAGAGTTGGACACGACTGAAGCGAGTTAGCACACAGCACACAAGCACTCATATGAAGGCACTTAGAAAAGGGCTAGGCATGTGAGACAGAAAGTAAGTTGAACAGGAATATTAACTATTATCAAGAAGAGTTGGCTTTCTGTTATGAATATATTCTGTTTTTTTCACTACGCATGTTATGAATTATGTTACAGATCAAATGCACACAGCATATAAATCTATGTTTGTATTTAATGACAGAGACCTTAGGACTGGTATTCTTTGATCTTCTGGTATGGCATGGATGTACACTATATGTTGATCAGCACTGAGACATTTTTCTTGTATTACAGTTGAATATACCTGTTGTCATGGAAATGTTTACCAAATGGAACATCGTACTGAGCAAATCATTCAATAGGAGGTAAACTGGGGTTCATCATGCTGTAGTAAGATGAGAAAGGCATAGAGAAAAACTAGGTTCACATCAAAAGGAAGATTTTGTAGAACACACAAGAACTTAACATCATTATTTCATAGGAGAATTAGGTATAAGCAGCAAACAGTTCTATTTAAGCAATAACTATGCTTAAAGGCAGGCTTCTCAGGTAACTCAGTGGTAAATAATCCACCTGCCAAAGCAGGATACCCAGTTGATCCCTAGTTCAGGAAGATCCCTTGAAAAAGAAATAGCAACCCACTCCAGTATTTCTACTCCATCTGGACCATTCTACATCCCTATCAATTATTTCTTTATTGTATCATTCTCAGTTATGATTTATGGTCTTTGGCTATGTTCTTTGGCTAGTTTTATGTACTTTTAAAAATCACCTTTTAGTAGGCAAAATCACAATCCCTGGAATCTGTGAATATGTTATGCTACATGGCAAGGGGAGATAGAGGTTGTAGATGGATTTAAGGTTGCTAACCTGCCTCTTGAGAAATCTGTATGCAGGTCAGGAAGCAGCAGTTAGAACTGGACATGGAACAACAGACTGGTTCCAAATAGGAAAAGGAGTACGTCAAGGCTGTATATTGTCACCCTGCTTATTTAACTTCTATGCAGAGTACATCATGAGAAACGCTGGACTGGAAGAAGCACTGGAGAAATATCAATAACCTCAGATATGCAGATGACACCACCCTTATGGCAGAAAGTGAAGAGGAACTAAAAAGCCTCTTGATGAAAGTGAAAGAGAGTGAAAAAGTTGGCTTAAAGCTCAACATTCAGAAAACGAAGATCATGGCATCTGGTCCCATCACTTCATGGGAAATAGATGGGGAAACAGTGGAAACAGTGGCTGACTTTATGTTTTGGGGCTCCAAAATCACTGCAGATGGTGATTGCAGCCATGAAATTAAAAGACACTTACTCCTTGGAAGAAAAGTTATAACCAACCTAGATAGTATATTCAAAAGCAGAGACATTACTTTGCCGACTAACGTCCGTCTAGTCAAGGCTATGGTTTTTCCTATGGTCATGTATGGATGTGAGAGTTGGACTGTGAAGAAGGCTGAGTGCCGAAGAATTGATGCTTTTGAACTGTGGTGTTGGAGAAGACTCTTGAGAGTCCCTTGGACTGCAAGGAGATTCAGCCAGTCCATTCTGAAGGAGATCAGCCCTGGGATTTCTTTGGAAGGAATGATGCTAAAGCTGAAGCTCCAGTACTTTGGTCACCTCATGCAAAGAGTTGACTCATTGGAAAAGACTCTGATGCTGGGAGGGATTGAGGGCAGGAGGAGAAGGGGACGACCGAGGATGAGATGGCTGGATGGCATCACGGACTCGATGGACATGAGTCTGAGTGAACTCCGGGAGATGGTGATGGACAGGGAGGCCTGGCGTGCTGCGATTCATGGGGTCGCAAAGAGTCGGACATGACTGAGCGACTGAACTGAACTGAACTGAACTGAATCAGCTGACCATGAGCTAGGGACTTTATTTTGGATTATCTAGGTCAGCCCAGTGTAATCAGAAGGGTCTCCAAGAATGAAAGACAGTGGGAACAGTATAAGAATCATACTGATTTAATGTGGAAACTCAATCCATCTTTGCTGACTTGGGAGGTGGAGGATAGAGGCCATGAGTTCAAGGAATGCTGACAGCCTCAAGAAACTAGGAAAAAAAAAAAAAGGATCTTCCTCTCCAGGCTCCAGAAGGAATACAACCTTGCTGACACCCTAATTTAAGACCGATGAAACCCATACCGGATTTCTGCCTGTAGGATTTTAAGACAATAAAATAAAATTGTATTTTTTTAAGCCACTAAGTTTTTGGTATTTATTACAATAGTCATGGGAAACTAATATAATATTAAAACATTTGGGGAACTTGATGATTTTGAAATAAAAATATAAACAAATATTCACTGAAAATGGTCAAAAAATATGCTAACAGCATATGTCTAAATTCAAGTTTAATCAGAATCAGTCAGTTCAGTTCAGTCACTCAGTTGTGTCCGACTCTTTGCAACCCCATGGACTGCAGCACACCAGGCCTCCCTGTCCATCATCAACTCCCAGAATTTACTCAAACTCATGTCCATTGAGTTGGTGATGCCATCCAACCATCTCATCCTCTGTTGTCCCCTTCTCCTGCCTTCAATCTTTCCCAGCATCAGGGTCTTTTCCAGTGAGTCAGTTATTCACATCAGGTGGCCAAAGTATTGGAGTTTCAGCTTCAGCATCAATCCTTCCAATGAATATTCAGGACTGATTTCCTTTAGGAAATCAGAATAGGAAATTCAAAAATTACTTCAGAACTGAAGTTTCAACTCATCATTTATTCACTTATATTTAAAATGGATAACAAATAAGGACCTACTATATATCACAGGGAACTCTGCTCAATGTTATGTGGCAGCCCGGATGGGAGGGGATTTGGAGCAGAATGGATTCACGTATATGTGTGGCTGAGTCCTTTTGCTGTCCACCTGAAACTCACAACATTGTTAACACTTCATTGATATGTTGCTGCTCAGCCCTCAAGTCAGGAGAAGGCAATGGCACCCCACTCCAGTACTCTTGCCTGGAAAATCCCATGGACGGAGGAGCCTGGTGGGCTGCAGTCCATGGGGTCGCTAAGGGTCAGACATGACTGAGTGACTTCACTTTCACTTTTCACTTTTATGCATTGGAGAAGGAAATGGCAACCCACTCCAGTGTTCTTGCCTGGAGAATCCCAGGGATGGGGGAGCCTGGTGGTCTGCCGTCTATGGGGTCGCACAGAGTCAGAGACAACTGAAGCGACTTAGCAGCAGAAGCAGTCCCTAAGTTATTCAACTCGTTGTGACCCCCATAGCCTGCAGCATGCCCAGCTCTTCTGTCCTCTACTATCTCTTGAAGCTTGCTCAAATTCATGTCCATCAAGTCAGTGATGCTATCTAACCATCTCATCCTCTGTCCCCTCCTTCCCCTCTTGCCTTCAATCTTTTCCAGCATCAGGGTCTTTTCCAATGAATCCACTCTTTGCATCAGATGGACAAAATATTGAAGCTTCAGCATCAGTCCTTCCATTGAATATTCAGGGTTGATTTCCTTTAGGATTTACTAGTTTGATCTCCTTGCAGTCCAAGGGACTCTCAACAGTCTTTTCCAGCACCACAATTTGAAAGCATCAATTCTCTGATGCTCAGCCTACTTTATGGTCCAGCTTTCACATCTGTACATGACTACTGGAAAAACCATAGCTTTGACTATATGGATCTTTGTCAGCAACGTAATGTCTCTGCTTTTTAACATGCTGTCTAGGTTTGTAAGAACTTTCCTTCCAATGAGAAAGTGTTTTTTAATTTCATGGGTGCAGTATAATCAGTTATACTCAATAAAATACACAATACACAATAAAAAGTTTAATAAAAAAATCTTGCCAGTAACTTGAAAAAAAAGAGGGTTGATTATCCTAGAGATTTTATTGCCCCATCCATCCATTCACATTTCCATGTTCCATTATTCAAACTAGCAACAATCTCTAACTATGAACACTGAAAAGCATATTTTTCTTTCATTGCTTTAGCAAATTTTTCTGTATGGAAGTGCCTGGAAAACTTATTGCTGCTTCCTCTGCTATTAACACACACTTGCTCAAAGCCTTTAACACATTCTGCCATCTGTATGATTTCCTGTTCATTGTTTCAAGAAAGAGAAGGAAAAGAATAATTGTGACATTAATAGGGAAAAGATAAAGAAAGGAGATTTGACCTCCACACCGACACACTTTCAAAGCTGTTCTTCATGGAAGGTGAAAGGGAGGCATAGACGTTGGCTTGGAGCCCGTGTTCTGGTCGGGTTCTAGAATGTGGGTGGCATTAGCTCTGGTGAGCCAAATCTATTCTCTAGGAAACAGAGATCCTCAGATTTGAGAAGCCCTGAGCTGGCATATTTCACTGACTTTAAATTCAACCCAAAAATGCAGTAAGAAAAATGTTAAAGGACATCTCTGTGGAAAATCCCAGAACAAAACTCATGGGATAGAAAAGTATGGGCTGAGTCTCTGATAAGACAGATACTAATTCTTATCAGAATCATCCTGGATTTCTTCCCCATTCTTCTGGATTTCTCAAAAACTTTCAGGCATTAGGGATGAGAAACTAGGTTTGCCACCCAGTTTGGGTCTGCTTAATGTTTGCCAGGTTGAAGACAGATTTGGGAGACATTTTTCTGTAATCTTCAAGAAAGAAAAAAAAGCCACAATAAGGCATTGTTCTTTGCACACCCTCACATGCACAGATTAATGGGATCACATGCCTACATCTACACAGCAACCAGGCCAAAAATAAAATTGGGCAAATTGAAAAATATCAGGATTTCAGATAACAGTAATAAAGTGAACATTTGCATGTAAATCTTTCATGAGCCATTATGTTGAAATAAACACATAACCATTTATGAGTTTGTTCACCTGTGTACTGGTACATAGCGATGGGGCACTGTTTCATGTAGCCTCTGCAATGAATTCCAGGGATACACAGTCACAGGTACATGGTCCTAGACTTTGTGAGTCTAACCAGGGGACAGTTAGAGAAATTTTACATTAGACAAGTGAGTTTGATTACAGAAATGTGCCCAGATAGTCATTATGGAAGCAGAGAAGCACAAGCTTATGTCACAAGGAAAGCTAGATGTTTGTTACTCTTTTTGCTGTCCAGTGTCTGTATTAGTTTGAGTTCCTTTAGATGCTGACCTTTCGGAAATGATTCAAGGGCAAGGTGATTATATAGGAAGTAAAGGAAACATGACTAGGGGAGGGGAGCTGGATCAGAAAAAGGAAGGCAGTCAACAAATGCTATGTTATCAAGTCAACTCCTACAGTGAGACATGAGAGCGTAATCCCACTTGGAAATTCTAGGAAATGGTATCAAATACATCTCTCCAACTCAATGGACATGAGCTTAAGCAAACTCTGGGAGACAGTAAAAGACAGGGAAGACTGGCGTGCTGCAGTTCATGGGGCTGCAAAGAGTCAGACATGACTTAGCAACTGAATGCTAACACCACTTCTCATTGTCACCTCCTATGCACAGAGGGAAGACAGAGGGAGCTCCTATCAGTCACTGGCTGAGATTTCTTCACCTGAGACACCCAATTGCCCTCAGCACTGCCAGCCAGCCCTGTGAAATGAGCAGAACCTTTTTTACTGGCTTTGCAAATGGCTTCAAACAAAGATAAAGGCAGGGCTTCCCTGGTGGCTCAGTGGTAAAGAACTCACCTGCCAATGCAGGAGATATAGATTCAGCCCCTGGGTCAGGACGATCCCCTGGAGAAGGAAATGGCAACCCACTCCAGTGTTCTTGCCTGGGAAATCCCATGAACAGAGGAGCCTGGTGGGCTTCAGTCTGTGAGGTTATAAAAAGTCAGACACAACTTAGTCCCTAAACAACAATAACAAAGACAGTGGCAACTGGATGTCACGGTCAGTCAGAGCACAGTGAAAAGGTAAGGTTCAGGGGATATGAGTGATGAGTGAGATGCCTACATTTTTTTCCTACAGCATCTGAACTACTTCCTAGGTGTGGACAATCCCCAACTTCATGCTAGGAAACATAGAGTAGCCAGTACTATATAGAAACAGAATGTGAAATCCTCACTTCCCTTGCAGCTAGGGCACAGGGTATGAACCAGGCTCCACCAATCAGACACACTTGAATGATTTAAGTAGGAAGCTCAGTAAAACTCTCTCATTCAATCAGAGGTAATGGTACAGATTAATCCAAATCAAATTTCACATCAAGCAGATGGTTTTCCCAAGTGTCTTCTTTCTCCTACCTTTTCTGCTGAACATACACACACAAGGCTAGCTATGAAATTTGTAGCAGGCAGTGCAAGGTGAAAATATAGCTTTATGTTCAAAAAGTAGAGAAAAGTGCTCTTAAAGGTACATATAAAACAGTTTTCCTGTCTTCTGTCCTCTTTTTCTCCTTCTCTCGACTTGCATGCTGTTTTGTCTTTGCTATTTAATGTCATTCTAAATACCATCAAATTAAATATTAAATTTTAACATAAATTTTACCATTCATATTTATACTCTGTTATGCTAGTTTTAAGTACAAATGGCACAGTATTTACCTTGTATGTAACATCACCAAAATGATAAACTTTGCATTCTGTGGCTCATCCCCAGAGGGTAACTTGAGCTGGCCCAGGGGACAAATCCATGCCAGAATCAGGGAAGTTGTTGGGAGGAAGAGAGGCTCCCTCCAATCACAGAGCCTTGAAATGAAGACCCTCAGAGGCACCCAGGGGTCCTGTCTTACCACATGAGGTATTTGCACTCTGCCCAGCCTCAGGACTGCCAGGATCCCCTTGCATCACCCTTAATCCACACACTGCAGCCCAGCGAGGGGTATGGCCTGGGACAGGCTAGCCTGTCATTTTCCCTTCCCACAGGCCTGTCACCACAAGCCACACATATGGATGAAACCCAAGGATTTTCTTAAATTCAAACATACTTGATTTACAATGTGTTATTAGTTTCATTTGTACAGCACAGCAATTTCAGTTCAGTTCAGTTGCTCAGTCGTGTCCGACTCTTTGTAATCCCATGAATCGCAGCACACCAGGCTTCCCTGTCCATCACCAACTCCCGGAATTTATGTGCATTGAGTCAGTGATGCCATCCAGCCATCTCATCCTCTGTCATCCCCTTCTCCTCCTGCTCCCAATCCCTCCCAGCATCAGGGTCTTTTCCAATGAGTCAACTCTTTGCATGAGATGGCCAAAGTACTGGAGTTTCAGCTTTAGCATCATTCCTTCCAATGAACAACCAGGACTGATCTCCTTTAGGATGGACTGGTTGGATCTCCTTGCAGTCCAAGGGACTCTCAAGAGTCTTCTCCAACACCACAGTTCAAAAGCATCAATTCTTTGGTGCTCAGCTTTCTTCACAGTCCAACTCTCACATCCATACATGACCCCTGGAAAAACCATAGCCTTGAGTAGACGGACCTTTGTTGGCAAAGTAATGTCTCTGCTTTTTAATATGCTATCTAGGTTGGTCATAACTTTCCTTCCAAGGAGTAAGCGTCTTTTAATATGATGGCAATTTAGTACATATATATATATTGTTTTCGAGATTGTTTTTCCTTATAGGTTATTACAAAATATTGAGCATAGTTCAATAGTAGTTCATGACTATGCTCTATACTAGGTCCTTTTTGTTCATCCATTTTACATACAGTTGTTGCTGTTGTTCAATCATTAAGTCATGTCCTACTCTGCGATCCCATGGACTGCAGCACGCCAGGCTTCCCTGTCCTTCACCATCTCTTGGAATTTGTTCAAACGCATGTCCATTTAGTCAGTGATGCCATCCAACCATCTCATCTTCTGTTGCCCCCTTCTCTTCCTGCTCTCAATCTTTCCGAGTAGTGATCCACAAACACAGAAAACAGGAGGGACAAATTAGGAGGATGGGATTAACATATATATTAACATATATAACCCAGTGACCTTTAAACCGCAGGCTGAGAGCACTAAGTACCTGGGTCCCAGGTGGACTATATGCTGGTCTCTGCTGACAGATGGCCTCTGGCCGGCCATCTACCCCACACCACATGATGCTGCCAGCCTGGATGTGCCAGCTGTCACCATTCCCAGCCCCAAGGTGTGGCAGGATGAACATCTCCACCCCTGACCCTTCCTTTGCTCGTGTTCAGGCTCCTTCCAGGGGCAGGGGCACAACCCTTGTGGGGTGGTGGGGTGGCACCAGGGAGGCAGAGGCTAAATGGGCCTGAAGCACCAAGGGGTTGGGGTGCAAGTGGCAGAGAACCTCTCCTGGGGGAGGGAGGTGTGAGGAGATGAGGCCCTATGTTCTTTCACTGTCTGATCAGACGTCATTCATAAAACATAAGTTAAAAGAGTTGTTAAGAAAATCAAGACAGCAATGGGAGAGCATTAAATCCCAAGTGTGCTGCCCTTCTGAGCGTGGGCCTCTGTATTAGTGTGCTGGACACACACCCTGGGTCTTTGCATACACATGACTCACTTGACCATAGGCAAGCTTCTTATTATTTATTTTTTTATTTTAGATCTAGCTGCATGGCATGTGCCCCAACCAGGGGTCAAACCCATGCCCCCTGCAATGGAAGCACAGAGTCTTAACCACTGGACCACCAGGGAAGTCCCTAGGCAAGTTTCTTGAAAGAATAACTCATACTCCCTATCTACCCTTCTCCTCTTCCATTTATATCTCAAACCATTGCATTAGGTTTCCACCTCCAAAATCAGAAATGGATCAGGCATTGCAGGACCAAAAGCTTATACAGTTTTGAGGCCAACTTTAAGAAACCAGATTACAAAATATGACTGTTAGTTTAGGAATACGAAAGGGAATTTGCATTTGAGTGGACCTGACGCTGAAACTCCCTTCCCTCACAGTAAATCCTCCTTTGCCCACAATTTCTCTCTAACCGCTCCCCCTATTTTCCCTCCAACTGTCAAATCTAATGGATAAGTCTGAGTCTTACTTGACTTCTCCCCTGTAACTGATATGGATATCATTGACCATCTGTGCTTTGAAATCCTCCAGGTTGGTTTCTAAAACATCAATCTTCTGGTTAATACATTCGTCATCTTTCATTGGCTTTTCTCTTTTCAATTTCTTTCACCTGTGGTACCTGGATAACTTTAGATATAAATGTTTATTTTTAAAGGAAAGACATTGCTTAAAACCATGATGATATATATGGAAGCACATTGTAACTTGAAAAGCACTATATAAATATGAAATGCTTATTCTTACTAGGTGATTGATTCTATAATTTGTTTAGCAAAGACTTATCTTGATTTTCCAAATGATCTTTTTATATCCTAAAAGAAATACACATTCAAGGGATTCATGCAAGCTGTAGAAATGACTTTATGATTTATACAGTATTTTTAGGTGTTTCTCATATTTTATATTCTCCATTCCAAAATAAATAACACTGAAAAATTAAGGGAATGACATTTATTGTGTGTATCTCTCTGTTTCTCCCATTATAGGAGTGAAATTTTTATTTTTATGGAAATTAGTTGCATGAAACTCAAGCAAAAGTACCTAAATGTGGCAGATATATTTCCCTAACCAGAAATTAATCTGTCCAAAAGAAAAAACAACCGAAACACAAGATTTCTTTTTCCTTATCTGAGTTTGTCTTTTATGTAACACAAAATAACAACTTCACCTGGCTAGAAAATATTTTTCTGCTGAATTTTTTGAGTAGTTTTGTCTCTGCATTAATAAAAATCAACCTATCTGAAGGCAGACAGAACATAAATTGTTATCATCTTATTTCAAAGTTAATGACAATTTCAAAAACTATCTCCATCACAAAAAATCCATTTAGGTTTATGAAAGGTTTCACACAAGACCAAAAAAAAAAAGCTTCATGACTAAGATGCTAATTACCAAGATGAAAATGACAGTTTCCTATTTATCATGGTGATTTATTTTTTCTCTAAATAGTGGACTAGGCATTCATGATCTTTATATTTGTAAATCCATTATGAAAATTGAGAAAGCAATTTTTTGTGGCCAACATTCTTTTTAAATGAACATTAAGCCTCTCAAAAATGGAAAAGCAAGTTTTTCATGGCAAAATATTCTTTTTAAAATTACCATTAAGTACTGGCACTAAAACAGAAATACAGATCAATGGAACAAGACAGAAAGTCCGGAGATAAACCCACCCACCAACTAATCTATGACAAAGGAGGTAAGAATATACATTGAAGAAGAGATAGTCTCTTCAACAAGTGATGCTGTGAAAATGGGACAGCTTAATGTAAAAGAATGAAATTAGAATATTCCTTAACACCATACACCAAAATAAAGTCAAAGTAGGTTAAAGACCTAGGCCAGATACTATAAAACTCTAAGAGGAAAACATAGGCAGAACACCCTCTGACATAAATCACAGCAATGTCTCTTTTGATTCACCTCCTAGAGTAAATAAAAGAAAAAGAAACAAATGGGACCTGATCAAACTTTAAAACTTTTACACAGCAAAAGAAGCTGTAAACAACACAAAAAGGCAACCTATAGAATTGAAGAAAATACTTGCAAATTAATCAACAGACAAGGGGTTAATTTCTAAAACATACAAACAGCTCAAGCAGCTCAATATCAAAAAAAAAAAAAACCCAATAGGAAAAAACAGGTGGAAGATTTAAATAGACATTTTTCCAAAGAAATCATACAGATGGCCCAAGAGCACATGAAAAAATGGTCAACATCACTAATTATTAGAAAAATGCAAATCAAAATACAAATCAAAACACAAAAATACATTGAGGTATCACCTCACATCAGTCAGTATGGCCATCATCAGAAAATCTATGAACACTAAATGCTGGAGGGGGTCTGGAGAAAAGGGAATCCTCCTACACTGCTGGTAGGAATGCAAATAGGTGCAACAATTATGGAGAACAGTATGGAAGTTCCTTAAGAAACTAAAAACAGAACTACCATATGATCCAGCAATTCCACTCCTGGGCATATTTCTGGAGAAAACCATAATTTGAAAAGACACACACACCCCAATGTTCACTAAAGCACTATTTATAATAGCCAAGACATGGAAGTAATCCAAATTCCCATAGGAGTGGATAAAGAAGATACAGTACAGATATACAATAGAATATTACTCAGCCATAAAAAGAATAATGCCATTTGCAGCAACATGACTGGACCTAGAGACTGTGATACCGAATGAAGTTAGACAAAGACAAACATTGTATTGCATCACTTTTATGGGAAATGCAAAAGCAATGGTACAAATGAACTTATTTATGAAACAAAATAGAGTCACAGATGCAGAAAACAAACTTATGGTTACCAGCAAGGAAAAGGAGGGGAGGAGGGGTAAATTGGGAGATGGGGATTGACATGTACACACTATTACATATCAAAGAGATAACTAGTAAGAGCCTACTGTATAGCACAGGGAACTCTATTCAAAACTGTGTAATGACTATATTGGGGAAAGCATCTGAAAAAGAGTAGATGTGTATATAACTGACTCACATTACTGTACACCTGAAACTAACACAACATTGTAAATCAACTCTACTCCAATACATTTTTTTAAAATTACCAATAATCCTAAAATCACTGCAGCTGGTGACTGCAGCCATGAAATTAAAAGACGCTTACTCCTTGGAAGAAAAGTTATGACCAACCTAGATAGTATATTCAAAAGCAGAGACATTACTTTGCCGACTAAGGTCCGTCTAGTCAAGGCTATGGTTTTTCCTGCGGTCATGTATGGATGTGAGAGTTGGACTGTGAAGAAAGCTGAGCGCTGAAGAATTGATGCTTTTGAACTGTGGTGTTGGAGAAGACTCTTGGGAGTCCCTTGGACTGCAAGGAGATCCAACCAGTCCATTCTGAAGGAGATCAACCCTGAGATTTCTTTGGAAGGTATGATGCTAAAGCTGAAGCTCCAGTACTTTGGCCACCTCATGCGAAGAGTTGACTCATTGGAAAAGACTGTGATGCTGGGAGGGATTGGGGGCAGGAGGAGAAGGGGACGACCGAGGATGAGATGGCTGGATGGCATCACGGACTGGATGGACTTGAGTCTGAGTGAACTCCAGGAGATGGTGATGAACAGGGAGGCCTGGCATGCTGCGATTCATGGGGTCGCAAAGAGTCGGACATGACTGAGTGACTGAACTGAACTGAAACTGAACTGAACTACTACTGTCTTTTATTACAGATTATGTTCAGAGTTTGGTTTGGTTTTTACGTTAGGGAGAAAAATCTATGGGCTTCCCTAATAGTAAGTTTTTCAGAGATGCCTGTCTTCAACGCCTGTCCTGTTCATCTCTTACCCATAAAATAATGAATTATGTTTCCTTAATATTCATAGGAGGGTGGTCACTTTCTTAATAAACTCAATGAGTTTAGGAACTCTATTATAGAAAAATAACAAAGAAAAATTAATAGCACTGATATTTCTCTTAATATTTCAATTTATATTTCTGGATTTCTTTAACAAGACTTTGGGTTATGGAATGATACCAACCATGTTGCACTGGATTCTGAAAATGTCAGACTTTTCAAGTGTTATTAACTAGTGAAGGACTTCCCTGGGGTTCAGTGGCTAAGACTCCATGCTCTCAATGCAGTGGGTCTGGGTTTGATCCCTGGTCAGGGAACTTGCTGCAACTAAAACTTCATATGCTGCAAGTAAAGGTCCCACATGCTGTAACAAAGATTGAAGATCCTGTGTGCCACAGCTAATACCTGGTGCAGCCAAATTGAACCCAGATCTCCTGCTTAGCAGGCATATTCTTAACAACCGAGCCACAAGGGAAGGCCAAGAATACTGGAGCGGGTAGCCTATCCCTTAGCCAGCAGATCTTCCCAACCCAGGAATCAAACCAGGGTCTCCTGCACTGCAGGAAAATTCTTTACCAACTGAGCTATCAGGGAAGCCCCAAAATGAAAGTGAAAGTTGCTTAGTCCTGTCCGTCTCTTTGTGACCTGATATACTATACAGTCCATGGAGTTCTCCAGGCCAAAATACTAGAGTGGGTAGCTTTTTCCCTTCTCCAGTGGATCTTCCCAACCCAGGAATCGAACCATGATCTCCTGCATTGCAGGCAGATTCTTTATCCAACTGAGCTATCAGGAAAGCCCCACAGCCAAATAGATAAATCAATAAAAGTAAATATTAAAAAAATAAAAAGCACAAGTGTAGCTCCAGCACCTGCTGATGGGCATGGACATCTTAGCAAAGCTACAAAAACCTTACTTCCCCAAAGGCTGGAATAATCTATGGGATTTGACTAGAATAAGTATGCACATTTAGTGGTCCCTCAACTGTAAACCTGTCAGTAAAATTGAAGTCATATCTGTATCTGACATTAACAGTCAGAGTGCGAGAGGACTGGATGCCTAGTTTTCCTGAGTTGCAGAATAATACCTGGCTTCCAAACAAATATTTCAACCTTTTCAATAAAGAACAAGAGCTGACCTTGTCATAAATGCCCTATACTAGAGAGAAGACTGAAAAAGTATCAGGGAAATTTTGTACAATATTTAACTATTATCTTCTAGAAAAAAAGTAACATTTTAATTTTCCCAATCCATCAATTATTCAACAAATAATAATTGAGCCCCTATCATGTATAAGGTCAATTGTCCATGCTTGAGTTCTCAGTTATATCCAACTCTTTTTGCAACCCTATGGACTATAGCCCTCCAGGCCCCACTGTCCTTGGGATTTTTCCAGGAAAGAATACTAGAGTGGGTTGCTGTGACCTCCTCCATGGGATCTTCCTGACTCAGGGATCAAACCAGCATCTCTTGTGTCTCCTGCATTAGCAGGCGGTTTCTTTACCACTAATGCCACCTGGCAAGCCCCATAAACCTTCACCTTCACACCAACTTGCTACTGACCTATCTTTTATAAGGAGATTCCAGTCTACCATGTTAGATATTTGTCACAGAGGAGAAAGGATTTTAAAAGACCCAATTATTGTCCTCAAAAACTCATAAATTAGGGAGAGGAAGACAATTTGTAAGTTAATTCTCTAGGTGAGGCAACATCAGCCTAATACATTCAATACAAATTAAGGTCCCAGTGACCTCAGTGCCCACCTTCTCAGCCAAAAACCATTTTTTTTTTGTTGTTGTTTCACTTTCTGGTCACATCACAGACATGTGAGAATCGAACCCATGTCCCCTGCAGTGGAAGCACAGAGTCTTAACCACTGGACAGCTAGGGAAGTCCCAATCTATTTTATTTTTGAAAATTCCATTTCTTCCACTAAAATTTTGGGGAAAAAAGTGAAAAACTATAAATAAGGAAAAGGTTTGAGTGGCACATTAGACACATGTTGTGAAGAAGAAAAAAAATCAGATGTTTTATTTATAAATAATTTCATTGGGTTGGTGCTCATTTACTCATGGCCCTCTGCTTGTTGGTATAATAACAGCTATCTACTTTGAGAATATATATTTTTACAAAATTTTTTGACAATCTGCCTGACAGGCTGCAAAATTCCATACATAATGGCATATATTATATTACAAATTATATGTTGAGAAATATCTCGATGAAAAAGTTACATGAAAGTCTCTGCACCTTTATCTTCCTTATCAATTTCATTTAAAATACTCAATACATCACAAGAGAAATGACTTTTCTAACTTGATAATATGAAAATTTAACTCTAGGCCAAAGAGGTTAGATGTACTTTATTATTTCTATTACCTAAAAAAGTTTCAAAAGCTGATGTATTTTTGATGAACTATAAAATGCAAGAAAAGTTAAGGCAGAAAGAGACACATCTTGTTTAATTTTGCACAATTGAAGAGAACTTCTGCTTTTAACTTCCATAGCATTTTTCCATTTAAAAGGAATGTATTTTAATGTACATTCTAGTCAACTTTACTTTAGATACCACTCACCCAGGCACTAATTTTAACTCTCATTTGGATTATTTTCTATCCTCATCCCAACGCTTCTCTCACGGTACATACTGAAATTTTTCTGCTCATGAGATGATTATCTACAAAATGGGACTTAAGTCTTCAGCTGTCCTTTTCCCTGATGACCCCATAAAACAAAAATGTTAAGTGGTTTTATATGCCAAGGAGCCAGAAATTTGAAAATAGATAAAACATAACCTATTACTCTCAGTGAGTGGTGGAAACACACAAATAGCTGTGTTAAAGCATGAAAAGAACTATACAGTAGAAGTATCTACAAGATATTTAAAGAATATGAAAGATGTAATCAACCTGTCCTCATTTTGGGGTGTAAGGATTAGGGAACACCTCACACAAGATGCTGAGGAAGCTTAGCTTCTCCTTGAGCTCCACTTGGGTTAAAGTTTTCCTGTCTAATCAATAGGGCCATGTTAGGCAAAGAAAACCTGTGCCTGAAATCTCATGGTATTTTCAGTGCTCTTACAGCGGCTTAGTGCAAGGGTAGGCAAATTATAGTTCACAGGCCAAATCTGCCATGTGTTTTCATACAGCCTGTAAGCTAAGAATGTGTTTTAAAATTTTAAATGCTGGGGGAAAAAATCAAAAGAATAATAAGAGCAGATGAAAATTACATGAAATTAACATTTCAGTGTCCATAAATAAAGTTTTATGGGAATACATCCACGCCAGTTCCTTTCTGTACTGTCAGTGGCTGCTTTTGTGCTACAATGGCAGTGCTGAATAGTTGGGACAAAGCCCTTTTGTCCACAGAGCCTAAAATATTTACTATCTGGTTCTTTAGAGAAAGTGTGTCGTGTCTTCCTTCATGAGACTTCAGAAAGTCTGGAGGAAGTAGTGAGACGCAAGAGAAGCAAGAGAAATAATGAGGGTTTTGATAGCATGGATGTGGACAATAGGTGATAAATAGCTAGTGAAAGAGGAAAGTTTTAAAGAGTATAGCAATAATGTTGGATTTCCCCTTGGGTAGTTTGAAGAACAAAACTAGAATCAAAGGGAACGGTTAGATGGCCAGTGCTATAAAGGTGAAGGTCTGGGCTAGAACAATTATAGTAGAATCAAAAGGGAATGTTTGGTTATCTAATATCAGCTATCACCTGACATGGGCTTCCCTGGTGGGTCAGACAGTAAAGAATCTGCCTGCAATGTGGGAGACCTGGGCTTAATCCCTGGGTTGGGAAGATCCCCTGGAGGAGGGCATGGCAACCTACTCCAGTATTCTTGCCTGGAGAATCCCCATGGATAGAGGAGCCTGGTGGGCTACAGTCCGTAGGGTTGTAAAGAGTCAGAAATGACGGAATGACTGCACAGCATAGCACATCCCCTGACATAATTAATTATTTTTCATATGCTGGTGGTAACATTGAAGAACCAAAGTTACCGAGGGTCAACCATGTAAAGAAAGTTCAGGTTTAAAGATGAAGCAACCCACTGAAGAACACTGATTTTTGTCTACAGCTTATAAAAACATGATTTAAATAAAGACCCAAGGCAATGCAGAAAAACACCTTCTCCTTTTTCCAGGTTTATTATCTTCATCAATGAAATAAAATATCCACCCACTCTGGAGTAATATTTATCTAAATAATATTGGATTATGTGTAAATGTATGTCAGGTATCAGCCACACCTATATCAATGAATGAAGGTTCATGATGATCTCAATATAAAGGGTGAAAGGAAGAGGAGACCTTAGCTTCTGATTTGCTTTCAGGATGATTTATGGTGCCATTAACCAAGACAAGGACTAAACCTTTCCCCTTTTTTTATCTCTTAGGAAAACTATATATATATATATATATATATATATATATATATATATATATATATACACACATATACATATATATTCATGTATTAATATATATAGTTTTATATATATAAATACACGTAAGTCCCAGATTCTATCCCAAAGATGCTTACTCATATTGATGTGTTCAAATGAGGAAGTACAGAATGCAAACAAGAAACAAAACAACGAAATCATTCATGTGAAACATCAAGATGGAGATGGGAAACCATGGCACTTATTTGTCAGGGTTGGGAAGGGTGACTAGGGAATGCTTCAGGTGACTGAAATAGCATGTGCAAAAACCCAAGGGATTCTGAAATACAAAAGATAGTCCATATATTGGGGGCTCACAGTTTAAGGTGGTGAATAGGAAAATAAGAATGGAAAGTTACTTGGGATCACAATGTACACAGACTTATCAAGCCAAAGGGTTTAAAAGTTTCTCCTGAGAGCAATTGGAGTTGTTGAAAATGGAGAAGGTTTTAAGTCATAAGCAACTTAAACAGAATTGAATTTGCAAAATAGCACTCTGATTTTGGTTTAAGGCATACTGAGTAAAAGCAAGGCTTAAAACAGGATCGTTTTGGATTATATTTGGACTATTTAACACATGGATGAGAACTTAGATCTGGCCTGAACTGAGGTAGGGGCAAAGAGGGATGGACAAGAGTGGGAATATTTGAGATTGCTAAGGGTAGTGATCGGTTGACTGATGATACAGTGAGAGAGGCAAGCAGTCTGGGCACATCAGTATAAGGAGGGTCCTCACTGAAATGAGAAACTTAGAGGCTTAGAGGTAAAGATGAGTTTCCTTTTGGACAGGTCAAGCTCATACACAGGTCTGAACTGAAAAGCTCTCTAGTGTAGCGAGGGAGATTTGGGTTTCATTGGCAACCCACTCCAGTGTTCTTGCCTGGAGAATCCCAGGGATGGCGGAGCCTGGTGGGTCCCCATCTATGGGGTCGCACAGAGTCGGACATGACTGAAGCGACTTAGCAGCAGCAGCAGCAGTGCACGAAGGATGAGAGTGCAGGATGGGCCTAAATGTGATGACCCAGGAGGAGTTTACAAGTAAGGAGACAAAGAGTAGGGTCAGGACCCTGGAAAGTACCTACTTTTAAGGAATGGGCCTGGGGAAGGAGACTTCAGGCTTAAGCAAACTTCTAGAATTCTCAGTCACCGTGTTTCTCTTGTCAGCATAGTGAAATGTGCCCTCCTCCTGTTTAGAGAGGGGCATAGGGTCCCAGCGAGCTCTTCTATGGCTCACCTCTGGAGATGGGAAGATTGTCCTGTCTCATCTTTGCGGCTGCCCTCAGCTTGCTCTACTGATGACCCTAACTACTCTCAGAACTTTTGTTTTCTCTGCACGAAGTATGGGTGGTCACTGAGTTGTAAACTAGCACTTAATGGTCTTTCCTACTGATTCAGTTCATATCTCATATCTTATTACTATTTCCCTGGGTTCAATTAAGGGAAACCCCAAGAGGCAGAGTGGCTTTTAATTCTCAGCTATCTTCAACTATCTTCTGCACCCTGCACTGGCCCAGTGGAATTAAAAAATATATGTATTTATTATTTATTCATCAGCAACAGGTCTTTGTTGCAGCATGCAGGATCTTCCACCTTCATTTTGGTGTGTGGAATCTTTTACTTACGGCATGTGGGATCTAGTTCCCTGACCAAGGACTGAACCTGGACCCTTGCATTGAGAGCACAATCTTAGCCACTGGACCGCCAGGGAAGTCTCCAGTGAAATTTGTTGCTCTCTATTATGTCCCACAGGAATGAAAGACTTGAGGAAGTGCTTCATCTCGCCATCCTTACCACCTCTATTCTGCTAGAATGAGGTCAGGTTGCAATATTGCCTTTCACCAGAATTCCCATCTCCAAATCTACCTAGAATGGCTATTGACCCTCTTTCTACAAGCTTCCCCCTCTAAGAGGCCAGAGGATAGCCTCAGAGCTCTTACACTGATCTAAAATGTTCTCTCTATCCTTAGCAGCATTCTTCATATCTCACCCCAATTCAGAATATGCTCCCTGAATAGTGGAAAACTACATTTTGTTGTTACACATTATTCTCTTTTCTGAGATTTTAGATATGGAACGCAATGCCCTGATTCAGCCAGACTTTATACTTGACATGCAAAGAAAAGTCCTTAACATTCCAAAGCACTTTTTCTTCTCAAGTGCTTTCCTCTTTCCATTCAGAGTCGCTTTTAAGATATTGCCTGCTATGGCCTTATCAAAAAAATAGATAATGAAAGTCAAAAACACTGGTTCTTCATTCTTCTTGGATTCTTTTCCTCTCTTTCTTGGGTAATAATTCTAAAGTCTTTTTTAAAAGACTACATATATTTACATTAATTCAAAATGTCCAGACCAAAATATGTTAGAATCCATTTTAGAGTCTATAAAATTTTAAGATTCCAGTGGGTAAAGAATTTGCCTGCAATGCAGGAGACTCAGGAGAAGTGGGTTCAGTTCCTGGGTTGGAAAGAGTCCTTGGAGGAAGGCATGACAACTTAATTCAATGTTCCTGCCTGGAGAATCCAATGGACTGAGAAGTCTGGTAGGCTTTGAGTCGATAGAGTCACATAGAGTTGGATACACTGAAGCAACTGACCATGCAGGCATGCACAAGCATATGAACAAATATTACTTACCTAGAACAGAGATTGAGTCATTTACTGAGACAGGTTCATTTTTACACACTTAAGTAATCACATACTTAAGGCTCAAGACCATCCCCAAGGAAAAGAAATGCAAAAAGGCAAAATGGTAGTCTGGGGAGGCCTTACCAACTGTTGTGAAAAGAAGAGAAGTAAAAGGCAAAGCAGAAAAGGAAAGATATACCCATTTGAATGCAGAGTTCCAAAGAATAGCAAGGAGAGACAAGAAAGCCTTTCTCTATGATCAATGCAAAGAAATAAAGGAAAACATTAGAAGGGGAAAAACTAGAGATCTCTTCAAGGAAATTAGAGTACCAAGGGAACATTTCACACAAAGATGGACATACTAAAGGACAGAAATGGTATGGACCTAACAGAAGCAGACGGAGAAGGCAGTGGCACCCCATTCCAGTACTCTTGCCTGGAAAATCCCATGGATGGAGGAGCCTGGTAGGCTGCAGTCCATGGGGTCGCTGAGGGTCAGACACTACTGAGCGACTTCACTTTCACTTTTCACTTTCATACATTGGAGAAGGAAATGGCAACCCACTCCAGTGTTCTTGCCTGGAGAATCCCAGGGATGGGGGAGCCTGGTGGGCTGCCGTCTATGGGGTCGCACAGAGTCAGACACAACTGAAGTGACTTAGCAGCAGCAACAGAAGCAGAAGATATTAAGAAAAGGTAGCAAGAATACACAGAAGAACTATACAAAAAAGATCTTCACCACCCAGATAATCATGATGGTGTGATCACTCACCTAGAGCCAGACATCCTGGAATACGAAGTCAAGTGGACCTTGAGTAGCATCACTACAAAGATAGAGGAGGTGATGGAATTCCAGTTGAGCTATCAGTTCAGTTCAGTTGCTCAGTCATGTCCAACTCTTTGCAACCCCATGAATTGCAGCATGCCAGGCCTCCCTGTCCATCACCAACTCCTGGAGTTTACTCAAACTCATGTCCATTGAGTCAGAGCTATTTCAAATCCTAAAAGATGTTGCTGTGAAAGTGCTGCACCCAATATGCCAGAAAATTTGGAAAACTCAGCAGTGGCCACAGGACTGGAAAAGGTCAGTTTTCATTTCAATCCCAAAGAAACGCAATGGCAAAGAATGCTCAAACTACCACACAGTTGCACCCATCTCACACACTAGTAAAGTAATGCTCAAAATTCTCCAAGTCAGGCTTCAACAGTACATGAACTGAGAACTTCTGGATGTTCAAGCTGGATTTAGAAAAGGCAGAGGAATCAGATATCAAATTGACAACATAAATTGGATCATAGAAAAAGCAAGAGAATTCCAGAAAAAAACATCTACTTCTGCTTCATTGACTATGCTAAAGCCTTTGACTGTATGGATCACAGCAAACTGAGGAAAATTATAGAAGCAACAGTTAGAACTGGACATGAAGCAACGGACTTGTTTAAAATTGAGAAAGGAGTATGCCAAGGCTGTATATTGTGACCTTGCTTATTTAACTTATATGTAGAGTATATCATGTGAAATGCTAGGCTGGATGAAGAACAAGCTGGAATCAAGATTTCCAGGAGAAATACCAATAACTTCCAATATGCAGCTGACATCACTCTAATGGTAGAAATCAAAGAGGAACTAAACAGCCTCTTGATGAAGGTGAAAGAAAAGAGTGAAAAAGCTGGCTTAAAGCTCAACATTCAGAAAACTAAGATCATGGCATCTTGTCCCATCACTCATGGCAAATAGATGCAGAAACAATGGAAACAGTGACAGACTTGATTTTGGGGGGCTCCAAATTCACTGCAGATGGTGACTGCAGCCAGGAAATTAAAATATGTTTGCTCTTTGAAAGAAAAGCTATGACCAATCTAGACAACATATTAAAGAGCAGAGACATTACTTGCCAACAAAGGTCTGTCTAGTCAAAGCTATGGTTTTTCCAGTGGTCATGTATGGATGTGAGAGTTGGACTGTGGAGAAAGCTGAGCACCAAAAAACTGATGCTTTTGAACTGTGGTGTTGGAGAAGACTCTTGAGAGTCCCTTGGACTGCAAGGAGATCCAGAAATCCATCCTAAAGGAAATCAGTCCTGAATATTCATTGGAAGGACTGATGGTGAAGCTGAAATTTCAATACTTTGACCACCTGATGCAAAGAGCTGACTTATTGGAAAAGACCTTAATGCTAGGAAAGATTGAAGGCAGGAGGAGAAGGGGATGACAGAGAATGAGTTGGTTGGATGGCATCACCGACTCAATGGACATGAGTTTGAGTAAACGCCAGGAGTTGGTGATGGACAGAGAGGCCTGGCGAGCTGCAATCCATGGGGTCACAGAGTCGGGCACGACTGAGTGACTGAACTGAACGGATATTCATGGCAACAAATAATTATGATGTTAGACTTTCAATAAGAACTTTTGTACAGTGATAGAAAATGAAAAGGATATAAAGAAGATAGTAAAACAAATGTCTTTCTTATATAATGACAGAAAGTGAAGAGGAGCTAAAAAACCTCTTGATGAGAGTGAAAGAGGAGAGTGAAAAAGTTGGCTTAAAGCTCAACATTCAGAAAATGAAGATCATGGCATCCGGTCCCATCACTTCATGGGAAATAGATAGGGAAACAGTAGAAACAGTGTCAGACTTTATGTTTTTGGGCTCCAAAATCACTGCAGATGGTGACTGCAGCCATGAAATTAAAAGACGCTTACTCCTTGGAAGAAAAGTTATGACCAACCTAGATAGTATATTCAGAAGCAGAGACATTACTTTGCCGACTAAGGTCCGTCTAGTCAAGGCTATGGTTTTTTTTCTGTGGTCATGTATGGATGTGAGAGTTGGACTGTGAAAAAGGCTGAGCGCCGAAGAATTGATGCTTCTGAACTGTGGAGTTAGAGAAGACTCTTGAGAGTCCCTTGGACTGCAAGGAGATCCAACCAGTCCATTCTGAAGGAGATCAGCCCTGAGATTTCTTTGGAAGGAATGATGCTAAAGCTGAAACTCCAGTACTTTGGCCACCTCATGCAAAGAGTTGACTCATTGGAAAAGACTCTGATGCTGGGAGAGATTGGGGGCAGGAGGAGAAGGGGACGACCCAGGATGAGACGGCTGGATGGCATCACGGACTGGATGGACATGAGTCTGAGTAAACTCCAGGAGATGGTGATGGACAGGGAGGCCTGGCGTGCTGCGATTCATGGGGTCACAAAGAGTCAGACATGACTGAGCAACTGAAATGAACTGAACTGATATAATGACACCATGAATGATACGGTATTATAGAGTAAATTTTATCACAGTAGTTTGTTCAGTTTTGTCAGAAATCATGAAATTAAATAAATATTTCCAATACCTTATTTTGTGCTTTATGAACAAATCCTGCTTTTTTCTGTCTACCTATTTAAAAAATAAAGTAGGACAGTAATACTTTTCTTTACAATAATTTAATTCTAAAAAGTTAGGAAAGCCCATTTTAACATTAATTTTAAGAACATAATATATGGAGTTTTTATTATTTCAGAATCTGATTTTTAATGTTAAAAAGGCTTCGGGGAAAAGAAATCACAAAGGCAGAAACACACATTAGATGATGTTTCAAAATATTAACCCTCTATACACTTTTACACAGAAAATATCTCATTCTTCTCATCCCTCAACCTGGTGAATTTTTCTTAATTTTAACCATTAAAAAAAAATTGACATGTAATCAATTTACAATTCGTGGTAATTTCAGGTATATGGCAAAGTGACTCAGTTTCATATGTATATATATATATATGTATAGTTATTTTTAAAATTCTTTTCCATTATAGGTTATTATAAGATATTGAACATAATTCCAGGTGCTATAAGTAGGTCCTTGTTATTTATTTTATACATAGTATTGTGTATATCAATTCTTCAGCACTCTGCAAAGAATCGATGCCTTCGGACTGTGATGATGGAGAAGACTCCTGAGAGTCCCCTGGACAGCAAAGAGATCAAACTGGTCAATCTTAAGGGAAATAAAACCTGAATACTCACTGGAAGGACTGATGCTAAAGCTGAAACTCCAGTATTTTGGTCATCTGATGTGAACAGCTAACTCACTGGAAAAGTCCCTGAAACTGGGAAAGAGTGAAGGCAGAAGAAGAGGGCATCAGAGGATGAGCTGGCTGGCTGGTGTCACCGATGCAATGGACATGGACTTGGGCAAACTTCGGGAAATGGTAAGGGTTGGAGAGGGCTGGCGTGCCTCAGTCCATGGGTTCGCAAAGAGTTGGACATGATTGGGAGACTGAACAACAAAGTGTTGTTGTCATATATATAATCATAAGTGCTGTTGTTATATATTAATCCCCACTGAACCACTTGTTTGCAGTTCTAGAGTGCAACCTCCTTGAAAGTAGGGGGCATCTTTTTTATTACTCCTGGATCAGATGGTAAAGAATCTGCCTGCAGTGTGGGAAGACCTGGGTTCGATACCTGGGTTCGATACCTGGGTTGGGAAGATTCCAAGGAGGGCATGGCAACCCACTCCAATATTCTTGCCTGGAGAATCCCTATGGGCAGAGGAGCCTGGTGGGCTGCAGTCCAAGTGGTTGCAAAGATTCAGACACAACTGAGAGACAAAGCACAGCATGTCAATAATTAACATGTTATCTAGAACAGTATGAATGCAATAAATAGTTGCTAAATAAGTATACGAATGAAGGCTGGTACCTCTTTGCAGATAAAGAGACTGATGGTAAAGACGTATACCTACAAACATGTCTGCTATAAATCCAAAAGTAAAATAACAAACATACAAAAATCTCTATAATTTTACAAAAGGATTTTGTCACTAGATTGAAAGCAAAAATTAATTTTTCTTTAAACATTCAGCTAAAGCTATACTCAAAATCAGAAAATAACTTACTGATTATAAATTGATAGTTTATTTAGACTAACATGAAATTTATTCAAAGTTATTATGGTAATATGGTCTTAAAACATTTCTCCAGAAATGTAGGTTTAAATTCTAGCTGTTTGACTTGAATAATTTATTAGATTTCTCTGAACCTAGATTTTTCTTTCCCCTGCTTTCTTTCTTTAACTTTCTCCTCTCCTGAAAAAAACTGTAAAAATTAAATTTAGCCCTTCAAAAATAAAATTTAAAAATTTTAAGTCCTTAAAAACAGAAAAGAAAAGAAAATTAAATGTGTATCCTGTTTGTGGCATAATCACATGGAAACTGCTCACAGTAATTTCATTGCCTATTGAGATATAATTTAAGGATAAAACATGTTTTAAAAAAAGAAGCCAGGATATTAAACTCTCTCCATTAATCATACTGCTGGCAGTAGTGTTGGTAGTTGGCAGGCTATATTGTTACCCTGGAACAGTTATATATGGATTGTGGAATAAACTAATTGAGTAATTATGTGACATTCTAGTTATATTCATGACATGGTTGTGAACCAGAATTCTTAATTCTTGTTGGGAGAGAGGAACAAAAGAGCTGCATATAGAAGACATTAGGCAAAAATAAAATAAAAATTAAAAAATAAAAAACACTGTAGTCCTGATATTGAATTAAATGTATCAATAGAATTCATGATTACATATACATACTTGTTCATGTTAATATCTATCTACACTTGTATATTGGAGAAGGCAATGGCATCCCACTCCAGTACTCTTGCCTGGAAAATCCCATGGATGGAGGAGCCTGGTAGGCTGCAGTCCATGGCGTCGCTAAGAGTTGGACACGACTGAGCAACTTCACTTTCACTTTTCACTTTCATGCATTGCAGAAGGAAATGGCAACCCACTCCAGTGTTATTGCCTGGAGAATCCCAGGGACAGGGGAGCCTGGTGGGCTGCCATCTATAGGGTCGCACAGAGTCGGACACGACTGAAGCAACATAGCAGCAGCAACACACTTGTATATATAGTTTTGTGTGTGTGTATGTATTTCTTCACTTTATTACTTAAAACAGTTGAAAACAGTGATGAACCCAAAAGCAACGAGCACCTTTAGCACCCAGATTATGGTCTCCAAGTACATCTCTCACTAAAAGAAAACACATCCTTAGAGATATGCTAATTCTAGCTTTGCAGTAGGCAAAATATAAATATGAATCATCTTGCTGCGTCAGTTAACAAGGAAGCTATTAACAGATACTAAAGTTATGTCGACAGAACTTAGGGTTCAGCTTAACGAAGTGCAAACTGGCTAAATATGGGCTATGTTTGGCTTTAAAAATAATAGTTACTGTGAATGGAGAAATCAAGTATGTTTAAATTCATGAGTTCATAAAGGGGTTAAAACAAAAACAAAACCCTAACCAGTCACCTTTGGAGAATGATAAAAAATCAATTCAATATCTTGAACATTGAAAGGTAAAGGGAACACACCAAGCATTTATTCTGTGCATGCTATGGAACTATCTGTTCAGTTCAGTTCAGTCGCTCAGTCGTGTCCGACTCTTTGCGACCCCATGAATTGAAGCATGCCAGGCCTCCCTGTCCATCACCAACTCCTGGAGTTCACTCAGACACATCCATTGAGTCAGTGATGCCATCCAGCCTTCTCATCCTCTGTCGTCCCCTTCTCCTCCTGCCCCCAATCCCTCCCAGCATCACAGTCTTTTCCAATGAGTCAACTCTTCTCATGAGGTGGCCAAAGTACTGGAGTTTCAGCTTTAGCATCATTCCTTCCAAAGAAATCCCAGGGTTGATCTCCTTCAGAATGGACTGGTTGGATCTCCTTGCAGTCCAAGGGACTCTCAAGAATCTCCTCCAACACCACAGTTCAAAAGCATCAATTCTTCAGCGCTCAGCTTTCTTCACAGTCCAACTCTCACATCCATACATGACTACTGGAAAAACCATACAGCTGGGCAAAACCAAATAAAAGAGGGCAAGAATAAATTTGCATAAAAGTATTCCAAGTAAAAAAGATCAGAAAAAATTATAGTTTAATATTTCTGGAGTGTCACCATTTTCTAAGCCCCCAGTTAGACTTCAGCAGTAAGTATTAATGATTACTAACATCACCAAAAGAGAAACAGCCAGATATTAGTAATTCCTAATGGGAGAATTCACTGTCTTGACAAGGCAATTCAACAAGAATCTGATCAAACCTCTAGAGCTACCTTTAATTTATAGGAAATTCACAATACAGAGCAATATGTTAAAACAATTCTACAAGGACATAATCTACACAATCCAGACTACAGGAAAGTCTAGAGAGAAATGTCAATCAATCCCCAAAATATAATCTATTTAAATCCTGATTCAAATAACTGGAAAAAGAAAAATATATAAGCTATCATGATGGCTATGAATAATTAAATAGTGGTTTAGGACAAAGACTTAAGTTTCTATTTTCCTCATGCTACAAAATATACACCCACCAAAGGAAAATGTAATTTTGGACAGAGTAGTAATTAGCATGGTCAGTATAAACCACATCCCTAAAAAAATATAGTTTTTCTCTTACACTGCCTGTGGAATCATTTTATTAGTTATGATAATTTATGTTTTTAATCTTTTCAGTTAATATACCCAGAGGCAATGAAACTGAAGCAGCTAAGAAGGCAGAAATGAGTATAATATTATGCATAAATCCAAAAGCATTAAAAAGCAACTCTATTCTTTGGTCTCTGAAATCAAGTAGGTCAAAATGCTTAATGTTTCCCTGGTGGCTCAGATGGTAAAGAATCTGCCTGCAATGCAGGAGACACAAGTTCGAGTTCTGGGTTGGGAAGATCCGCTGGAGGAGGGCATGGCAACCCACTCCAGTATTCTTGCCTGAGAAATCCCATGGACAGAGGAGCCTGGCGGGCTGCAGTCCATGGGGTCACAAAGAGTAGGACAAGACTAAGTCTAACATACAATAGAAGTAATGGTCTATTTTCTTACATGTCTAGGAAATCATCTTCCTGAATATGGTACTCTCACAAATCTTACGGCTTCAAATTGGGAGAAGTTTCAATTTCCCAATAACTTATTTAATAAAAAATAAATAGTTCACACGATGTGTGACTTACTCCTTTTTTCTTGGTCTGTAGTGAGAAATACCATTAGATGTCTCCCCTGCTTTAAGGCTCAGACGCCTCTAGCTTCACCAGACAATGCTAGCAGAAGCTTCCAGGTTTCCAATTCTGAGCCTCTGGATATCTTCAGTTCAGTTCAGTCGCTCAGTCATGTCCGACTCTTTGCGACCCCATGAATCGCAGCATGCCAGGCCTCCCTGTCCATCACCAACTCCCGAAGTTCACTCAGATTCACAGTAAAGGTAATTCTTTTTGATTCTGAGTTATCAAGCCAATTTACACTTCTCTACTTTAAAGCTGTCCTTTGTTACTAGAAGGAAAAATAGCCATTATTTTCCTACCAGAACACTGTTTTGATGCAGGAAGTAAGTATATACATCAAAAAGATACTAAGCTCCTTTTTTATTTTGTTCTGTAAGAAATAACAGTTCATAGCCATACTCATGCACAATCTTCACCTGACTTGAAATCATCCTTAATTTTGTTTGTGCCACTCAAATACTTTCATGCTGAGAGCATGGCAAATTATAATCTTTATTGGAAAATTAAGTAATTTAAGCATTTCTCCTAATGTCAGACTAGCTAACTCTTCTGAAGTCCACTGCAATAATAACTCATTTAAACAAGTAAACCACTTTTTTTTCACATTTCAAAGGATTCATTTAAAATAATTTTCTTTTTCTAGGACTCAAGGACAATGCTATTTGCGGTCCCCTTTTAGACAGCAGAATTAAAATTCTTCAGTGTGACCATTTTCCCCCTTACAAAATGTATGAAGAGCTAAAATTTCTCTTAATGAAATATAACCCATCTTTTAAACTCATTATTATTTACTAAGACTTCACCATTTCAGTGAATTTTTAATTATTTTTGAAGCTATTAATAAAAATGAATGAAGAGATTTAACAGGGATGACTAATCAAATATTTAAAGCCCACATAACTTCTAAGTAGAAAAATCATAATTCATTAAAATCAGGACAGGGTTTGGCACATACTACAGGTTCAAACAATATATTTTGAATGAATACATGAATAAATATTGTGGCCATTATTGCACTGTATATAATGAGTTTTATACATAGTATGTTTAGCCATCCATACTGTGAACTCCAGGAGGGCAAGAAAAATGCTTGATTGCTAAAACAACATCTGGGATGCAGCAGATAATAAATATTGAAGGAACAAAAATGAGCAAGTCTCACTGAAGAAAAAAATTATCCACTCATGTTCCTTAGACATAATCTTATAGTCAATGCTACCTTTGACATTATAATTAACTTTGATATCATGACACGACTGAGCAACTGAACTGAACTGAACTTGATATGATGAGATGCAATGATTATTTTGTACATTCAATATTTTAATCAAAGATTCACTGTGGCTGTTATATTACCTTTAGATGTTTTAAAATTTAGTCCTAATCTTCAATACTATTAGAGAGACAAGGAAAATGATATAATTATACACAGAATAGCTTGTGGATGTTCCAGGTGGATGTAGTTGTGTATTTATTTCAGATTTCATAAATGCTGCCCAAATGTACAGATTTTCTAAGACTTTCAGTATTGGAGATACCCACAGCAGGGATCAATGCAGAAAAGCCCATTCAGGTGAGCTTCTGTTTCAGGTGTGGTAGCAGGCAATTGATGCTTTGAGCTGAATGAATAATATGGTGAAACAGTGAATTAGTGATGAGGCAAGCAAGAAGCACAGAGTTAAGACAGAGTTTGAAAAGGTAGTAGTCCATGTGCCCAAGAGGCAAGGATGGGAGTTATGTTACAGGAATGCAGGTATAAAACATATGTAGGGAGCTACTTTAGTGTAGCTTGTTAAGACAAGTTGGGGTGATGACATTAAAGAAGCAGACAATTTGTGGATTCTAACATTCAAAAAATGTTGACAAAATGTCAAGCGCTGGGAACATAAGGTCAATAAAGAGAGGTCCGAACAATCAACTGGCTTATGATCTAGCAACCAAATCTTGAAACTTGTAAATAAGTTAACTACCACAGTCTACTATGGATGCTATAATAGATTTCTAAATAGACCAGAGGATAGGACACAAGGTAGGGAATGTGAATTATTCCTAGATTGGGGGGAAATTGAAAGGGAAGACTTCCTACTTCAAACCCAGTGGAATAAACAAATAAGTGAACAATTAAGATACGGTGTATTGATAGTAAGTGCTGTCACAGAAGTATCCCAGAATGAGTAACAATAACATGGTTACTAAGCCAGCTTCTGATGTTAGGCTATAAATCAGAACATATAGATGTGACTAACAAAAATATGGATATTTTGTAGTCCAAAATTAATTTTGAAAATTATAAAAAATGTATGCCATAGACTCATATCCTTGAGCTTCATCCCAGGTCTAAATGTCACCCCATTCCTGAGCCCTGATCTGAGATAGGGAAACATGGGGATGGATTGAGTCAGGGATTGAATGACCAATACAGATGAGGTAAAATGCTTTGGCTTCTGGGGTTTTTGTTATCATAGAAAGGTACTTGGTCTTTGTCCCTGGTTCCTGGCACAGTCTCTAAAACACTTAGAATTTCCAGAGTAATAAGGGTGGTAAAAGTATCTTTTTGCCTAATGAGGTGACTCTTGGCAGGCCCTAAGGTAGCCTTTGGCTAATCACCAAAAGACCAAGCCTTGATCTTGAAGGAGTTAAAACTTTCAGGCCCCAACATCTAGGGAGGTGACAGGGACTGAATATTGACTTAATTGCCAGTGGGCAATAATTTAAGCAATCATACCTATGTAACGAAACCTACTATATATACAATATAAAAAATCCTACATAATGGTGTTCAGAGAGCTACAGAGTTGGCAAACACACCTAGGTGTTGAGAGGATGGCACACCCCAAATCCACAGAGACAGAAGTCTGGTGCTCAGGACACATTCAGAACTTGTCTGAGATGTCTCTTTATCTGGTTTTTCACTTGTATTTTCTACAATAAACCAGGAAATGTGAGTAAAGTGCCTTCCTAAGTTCTGTGAACCATTTTAGCAATTTATTGAAATGGAGGGAATCCCCAGTTGACAGCTGCTCAGTCAGAAGGATGTAAGCCCAAGGTTTAAAACCGGTATCTGAATTGGGGGCAGTCTGTGGAACTGAGCCCTTAAACTCGTGGGACCTGATAGTAACTCCAGGTAGTGTCTTCCTGATCAAACTGAATTGAATTCTAGGACACCCAGTTGGTGTACAGAGAATGAGAAAATTGGTTGCTGGTGTTGGAAAAGTTGGAATGTCAAATGTCTAAGATAATCAAAATGTCAGGCACCAGAAAGATTTTTGGTAGGCATGACCTGAGTCCTGAAGGCTGACTCAGATTTTGGCCAATTGAGAAGGTTAAGGAAATGGAAGAAAGCCATCACGGGCAGAAGGACCGGATAGGTAATGATGCAGGAATTCGAGAGAATGTGACTTGTCCTGATCTGGATGGCTGGCACATGGGAAGCCAGGCCAGGAACCCAGAAAAGGGGAAATTGAAAGACAATCAGAGCTGGAGTGGACAGGGCTCTGTGTTGTTTTCTCAGTTAAATAAAATATCATCTTGAACATTCCTGGAGGATTGTAAGGAAGCAAGTTGAATGACTATACAGATATTAATGCAAGACTAAAATTCCATTTCTTTGTCAGGCCCTTATTTATTATACACATTTATTGTGGCTCCCTAGCTACAACGGTCATCACAGGTTTCTAAGAATTTTGGAAATACTCAGCTGCCAGCTGAGATCCCTGAAAGATTCCACATTGCCTTTAGGAAAAACCTGCATCCTTCAATTTATCAGTACGAGATCCTCACTAGAGTTTCTCCCCTGTAGCAGATGCTGTGTGTTCTCTACATGGAACTTGGTTCACAAGAAAAAGGATGTATTAGTCCTCTTCTGGGGGCTTTGGCTCAGGGAAAACAAGGGGCTTCCTGGGTGGATCAGTGGTAAAGAATCTGCTTGACAATGCCAGAGATGTGGGTTCAATCCCTGGGTTTGGAAGATCTCCTGGAGAAGGAAATGGCAATTCACTGCAGTATTCTTGCCTGGGAAAGCCTATGGAGAGAGGAGCCTGGTGGAAACAATCCATAGGGTCTTAAAGAGTCGGACATGACTGAGAGACTGACCGCACAAGGAAAACAAATCCATAGCAGACCCTCACTTGGTTTAGTGATTTTGATCATGCACTTGAATACATGTAGCTTTCACAGTTGAAATTGAAGAGCACATATATACTCAGTCTGTGGTTTATCAGATATGAGATGGAAGGCCAGCTGAGATCTTGAATTTCCCAATCCTTAACTGTCCCAACAGCTTCTGTTAAGACTATGCTGCTGGGTTACTAAGAATGATGAGTCATTCAGAGAAAATACTCACGCTACAGGTAGTTCTCAAAGTCTAGTACAGAGATCTTGGGAGTCCTTGAAAGGACTCAGTGGGTCCTCAAGGTCAAAACTGTTTTCTACTAGCACTAAATCGTAGTTTGTCTTTTACCATGTTATCTGCACTGGTGATACAGAGCAACTGTTGGTAAAGCTACTATTGCCTCAGAACTAATCAAGGCAGGGGCAGCAAAGCAGACGATTCATCACTATAGTCTTCACTTGCAATGAAAACGGAAAAGGCTGCATTCCTGTAAGAATGCCCTTGATTGTGAAGTCAAAAATATTAAAATATGATTACACTCAATCATGAGTACATGGCTTTTTAATATTCTAGATGACTCAATGAGAGGCACCCATAAAGAACTCTTGCTACATCCCAAAGTATGATAAAGAAATGGAGCAGGACCCTATGGTCCTTGCCCCTCATGTCCTGTGCCTGCCTTTGGTCTGTGGAAAACTTTAGCCAAAGAGTAAGTTTAATCAGAGACGTGAGAACATGCAGAAACAAAGGAAACAGTCAAAGGAGACCGAATAATAATAGTTTAATCATTAAACAAGGTCAATGACCTTTAGTTCCTCCTCAAGGCCTGTAGAGGCTTCCCTAGTGGCTCAGTGGTAAAGAACTCACCTGCCAATGTAGGAGATGTGGGTTAAATCCCTGGGTCGGGAAGATCCCCTGGAGAAGGAAATTGCAACCCACTCTAGTATTCTTGTCTGGAAAATCTCTTGGACAGAGGAGCTCGGTGGGCTGTAGTCCATGGGTTTGCAGAAAAGTCAGACATGACTTAGCAACTGAAATAACAAGAATAACAACAGCAAAGGCTATAGATAATATTTTGAGCCGTATCCTGTAAGCTGTCTTAGAGATACTGAAACCCCCACCAAGTGGAAGAAGTTAATGACACGATGACCAGACGGTAGCCATGACATAAACTGCCACATTTCTGAGAACTGGCCTCAAGAAATGGTAACAGATCAACTCTGGAATGGAAGATTAACTGTACCTAAAACAACCAAGATGATGCTGGTGAGACCACCAATGATCAATTTCAAGATGACTGTCAGAGCTGACTATGTGGTTTCTGCATGTAGCCCCCTCCCTCAACCTATAAAAACTCTTGCCCTCTCACTGTCAAGGGAGGTGGGAAGACTTGGCCTTTGGACCGCCATGCACACCACCCCCCAGCTGCACGCATCCAAAATAAAGCAAACTTTCCTTTCCACCAATCTGGCCTCTTTATTGGCTTTTGACCAGTGAGCAACTGGAACCCCATTTTCAGTAATAATACTAGTTGCAAGGAGATGCCCTTCGAGTATCTGGAGTTGAGCTGACCTAGGAGACAGAGGGAACCGAGCTGTCATGTGTTAGAATAGCGCATCAAAACAACAAGCCAAAAATGAGAGTTAACCACTTACCAAGAGACGGTGTAAGCAAGAGCCTAAACCAGGAGGAAACACCAACTTCCCCAAGGTTCTGCTTTTCCTGTGGAAAGGCTCACCAGAGTCAAGTGGACCAGCACAGACATTTGGGTTCATCTCACTGGTGAGGGAGCCCTGAACAAAAGGTTCCAGCCATTTTATGGACCCCCGAGGTCAGGAAGGAGGGCTCAGGGTGAAGCTGTGAGTGGAAAAGTACTGGTACTGAGCCAGAGCAGGGCGGGTAGTGTCTCCAAGGGTTTCCCCTCCTCCCCCATAAGTACAGGCACCTGAGGAAGACCTCTGCCCAAGGCCTCAGAGAAAAGAGACCTAGGAATGAAGGCACCTGGGCTAGAAAAGGAAATATTGTTCAAAAAGTATGAGAGACAGGGGGACATGCATTCTCGACACAGCTCTGCTCAGGGTCCAGTGACTGCCTGTTGACTAAAGGGTGGTGTGGGCAGGGCAGCAGCCCCCATGATGCCTGCCAGGCAAAGCCTTTACAACGGCCTCTGGTTAGGCCTGAGAAACATCACACATGAGTTTTTCATCAGGAGCCTGACTCATGAAGGATGTCACAGGGAAAAGTAATTGAGTTGCAAGCTGAACAGGCTCCTTTGTCACGAGGCACCATTTTTACCTGAAAAAAAGAACTGACAAACTGTGGTTATTGAAACTGAGGTATCTGGCAGACATTTCTCAAAAATGAACAGAGTGAGCCTGTCACTTCAAGGAAAACAACTGAGATTATTTGTTGCCAAAGACAGAATGTAAGCTGCCAAAGAAAAATTGGAAATCTGAAACACTGGCATTCACCAAGGTGGGCTTGGCCACTTCATGATAACTGCAGACTTTTGGGAATGAGTTCAGTGGTGATGCTAATGATTGTAGGTATTATGGCTTGAAGGGCATCTCTCAAAAAAGGTAGGTTGAAGTCCTTACCTCCAGGACCTCAGAATGTGGCTTTGTTTGGAAATAGTATCTTTACAGAAATGTTAATAATCAAGTTTAAATGAGGCCATTTAGTCCAATAAGACTGGTGTCTTTATAAAAAGGAGGACTTTAGACACAGAGACTGACATACATGGAGGGAAGATAACATGAAAATATGCAGAGAGGACATCTGGAAAATGTATAACTGGAATGATAGGAATGATGAAAGATTGCCAGCAAACCACCAGAGGTAGAAAGGCAAGGCAAGATTCCTCTATATGTTTCAGAGGAATTTCTGACTTCTAGCCTCCAGACTTATCAGATAATATATTTCTGTGTTTAATTCACTCAGTTTGTGATATTTTGTTATGGTACCTTGGGAAAATAACGCAGCAATTTGTACTCCAAATGTTGACACAATATGAAATGTGTCATATGTAAAATAAAATATGCCAACATTTGGAATATTGGTATCCTAAGGAAAAAGGTGGCTTAAAGCTCAACACTCAGAAAACTAAGATCATGGAATCTGGTCCCATCACTTCATGGGAAATAGATGGAGAACCAGTGGAAACAGTGTCAGACTTTATTTTGGGGGGCTCCAAAATCACTGCAGATGGTGACTGCAGCAATGAAGTTAAAAGACGCTTACTGCTTGGAAGAAAAGTTATGACCAACCTAGACAGCATATTCAAAAGCAGAGACATTACTTTGCCAACAAAGGTCCATCTAGTCAAGGCTATGGTTTTTCCAGTGGTCATGTATGAATGTGAGAGTTGGACTGTGAAGAAAGCTGAGTGCCGAAGAATTGATGCTTTTGAACTGTGGTGCTGGAGAAGACTCTTGAGGGTCCCTTGGACTGCAAGGAGATCCAACCAGTCCATTCTGAAGGAGATCAGCCCTGGGATTTCTTTGGAAGGAATGATGCTATAGCTGAAACTCCAGTACTTTGGCCACCTCATGAGAAGAGTTGACTCATTGGAAAAGACTCTGATGCTGGGAGGGATTGGGGGCAGGAGGAGAAGGGGACGACCGAGGATGAGATGGCTGGATGGCATCACTGACTCGATGGATGTGAGTCTGAGTAAACTCCAGGAGTTGGTGATGGACAGGGAGGCCTGGCGTGCTGCAATTCATGGGGTCGCAAAAATTCGGACACGACTGAGCGACTGAACTGAACTGAACTGAACTGAAGTTGAATTAGTATTTTCCAAATATCGTGTGTAAAGTTAAGAAATCATTCATGGGTACGAGATCAATTCGAGGTTTTAATGTGGCAGAGTACCTTAATATGGTTTGATATATCACAACCAAGCTTCAAAAACTACCATTTGTTAACTTTTGGTATTGTATCAAAAAAGAATATTGACAATTATCTTTAAAAGCTATTAAAATATTTCTCCCTTTTTGAACTACATGTCTAAGTGAGGTCACATTTTCTTCATATACTTCAAATAAAACTACATATTGCAACAGATAGTTTGTAAAATCAGATATAAGAAGTGTCTTATATTGAGCCAAACATTAAAGATATTTGTAAAAGTGTATAATAACATCTCTTTCTCACTATTTTATTTTGAAAAATATATAGTTTCAGGTAAAAATATGCTAGTTGTGTTAATGTAATAACTTGGGGGTTTTTGATGTATAAATACCTTTAAGTTTCTTCAGTTTTGATTTCTAATATAAAAAACACTGATACCTTAAACATAAATAACAGCTTGGGGAGTTCTCAGTAATTTTTAAGAGTGTAAAGGTGTGTGTTCATGTGTGCTAAGTCTCTTCAGTTGTGTATGACTGTGTGACTCTATGCACTGTAGCATGGCAGGCTCCTCTGTCCATGGCAAGAACACTGGAGTGGGTTGTCATGCCCTTCTCCAGAGGATCTTCTCGACCCAGGGATTGAACTCGCTTCTCTTATATCTCCTGTATTTTGGCAGGAAGATTCTTTACGACTAGTGCCACCTGGCGGAGAGGGCAATGGCACCCCACTCCAGTACTCTTGCCTGGAAAATCCCATGGATGGAGGAGCCTGGTGGGCTGCAGTCCATGGGGTCACTAAGAGTCGGGCATGACTGAGCGACTTCACTTTCACTTTTCACTTTCATGCAGTGGAGAAGGAAATGGCAACCCACTCCAGTGTTCTTGCCTGGAGAATCCCAGGGACGGGGGAGCCTGGTGGGCTGCCATCTATGGGGTCGCACAGAGTTGAACATGACTGAAGTGACTTAGCAGCAGCAGTGCCACCTGGGAAGCCCATGTAAAAGGGTATCAAGATCAAAGATCAGGCTGTAGAAACTGCTTTTCAGCAAATATCTCATTGTTATGATTCTCGGAAGTTTGAGTACCCAGACTCTGTCTAACGTCCCAACCCTGTATAGGCCAGTTGTAAGCCTATGGATTCCCCTCCTTCCTCTTTCTTGGATCAGTTGTGTTTCCAGATTCTTCTGCTCAATGAGTGTAGATGGACATACAGGCCCATTTACTGCATGTGCCATGTGTGGGAGACTCATCTTCAGACAGAGAGCCAAACCCAGATGGAAAGAGCACTGCTCTTTCCCATGAAGCTTCCAACACCAGCATATAGCGGGTGCCCAGGGACTTTCAGAGCTTTTTCTGACCACAGAGGAAGGGAAGGACTCTAGGGGCCCTTCCCTCACCACCACGAACAGTGAATGAGATAGAAGTTCCCAGGACCCATCCCAAGAGATTCTAAAGGTTTGACTTAAACTCCCAAATCGGTATTTTCAACAGCCAGGTCAAAAGATTCTGAAACTGGTGGTCCCTGGACCACATGTAAAAAACAGTGCCAAAGTGTGTATTCCCAGCTGTGATCAAGTATGAGGGAAAGGTACTGGGGAGCTCAGTGCTAAAGCCAAGGTAATTATCGAGAGTAACAGATCTATTACATCCAGAAAGAATACTTGCCTCACGATTTTACAGAGACCAAGAGAGACAAGTGCAAGATGCCAGCAGGTCATAACAATTGATCTAGTGAACTCTGAGGGGAGGAAAAGATAGATTTGTCAGTCTGGGGTCCAAGCTGGGAGAGTGGGCCCTTGACACAGACTCACCTGGAAAATAAAACTGATGCAAAATGAATGTCAATTACCCAGTTCCTGAAGGCCTGTCCGTCTTTTCGTCTATTTTTTTGAACAATCATTTGCTCTGTTACACTTCCATCAAATGCCCATGACAGTAATATCAGAGTGCCTTTTAGACTCTTGAGAAATACAGAATTTATTGACCTGTTCGGTGAAATACAATCCTTGTTTCTCTTCCCAAAGGCACTGAATGACAGTGCAATTTTCCAACTGAAGTTGGAAAATCACTAACACCATAGTGGAGCCCCTCGTGTGACTGATTTCTAGAAAACGTTGGGACTATCAATATCACGTGTGTATGTGTGTGTGTGTGCACGCGCGCATGCTCAGTCATGTCTGACTCTTCTGCGATAGCCTGGACTGTAGCCCGCCAGGCTCCTCTGTCTGTGGGGTTTCCCAGGCAAGAATACTGGAGAGGGTTACCATCTCCTACTTCAGAAGATCTTGCTGACCCAGGGATCAAACCTGCCTCTCTTTTGTCTTCTGCATTGGAAAACAGATTATTTACCAATTGTGCCACCTAGAAAGCCCCATCATCACCTGAAGTATGTCTAAATATCAACAATGACCTTCTCAAAAATAAGCAAATTAGCATTTTGCTTTGTAAATCAGCCTTTTGGGTTAGCTTACTGTCCTACTCTTTCAGAGTCCAGTGGAAAATCCTTTCTGCTTCTAGGATCTACCCTCCACCTCTAGCCTCTATTCAACTCTGAGAATCAGATTTATCTTTCTAAATTAAAGTTGAGGGCTTCCCTGCTGGTTCAAAGGTAAAGAATCTGCCTGCCAATGCAGGAGACAAGAGTTTAATCCTTGGTCCAGGAAGATCCCTCATTCCACGGAGTAACAAAGCCCGTGTGCCACAACTACTGAAGCTATGCCCTAGAGCCTGGGAGCCACAACCACTGAAGCCCGTGAGCTCTAGAAGCCCATATTCTGCAGCAAGAGAAGCCACCTCAAGGAGAAGTCTGCACACCACAACTAGAGAGTGGCCCCTACTTGCCGTAACTAGAGAAAGGCCTGCACAGCAATGAAGACCCATCACAGCCAAAACTAAATAAATAAAATTATTTTAAAAACTTAAAGTCGATTTCAAGGTTCTTTACACTGTGCGTTGCTACCACCCTGCTTTTCTTTATTGAGCACCTTCTATGTGCTGGGCATTCTGTCACTTGCTTTCTACCTACTGTGGCTTCTCCTTACCACAAAACCATCATCTTTGCTTTAAAGATACGAGTTCAAAGAGCATAAGCACATCTCTGCAGATAAAGAAGTTATTATCCACCTAAGCTAGAACTTTTACCCAGTTAGAGGCTCTGGCCCCTACGCCCGTATTCTAGCCCCTCCTCCAGCCTGAGGATGCTTGGATAAATTGATAGCAATGGGTTTTAAATCATAATGGCTTTTTGGACTCTGTGGGAGAGGGAGAGGGTGGGATGATTTGAGAGAATGGCATTGAAACGTATAATATTATGTAAGAAGCAAATCACCAGTCTAGGTTCGATACAGGATACAGTATGCTTGGGGCTGGTGCACGGGGATGACTCAGAGAGATGATATGGGGAGGGTGGTGGGAGGGGGGTTCAGGATTGGGAACTCATGTACACCCATGGCGGATTCATGTCAATGTATGGCAAAACCAATACAGTATTGTAAAGTAAAATAAAGTAAAATTTTAAAAAAAAATGATAATGGCTGAGGTCACTGCCCTTGGCTGGTCACCTCTGAAACCCACAGCTGGTCATGTCTATTTCCTACAGTAAAACGATGGGATTCTACTGGCAAATACACTGAATAGCAGATCTAGCTAATCTGGCTTCTCTGAAGTCCTATTAAACCTCTGAGTGGAGTCAGAACTCTTCAAGTGGTGCCAAAGATAGCTCTGTGTCAAACCATTGAATCACATAGCACAATAAAAATATGACTAATACTTTTTGGTCTCTGTCACATACTCTGCCAAACAACAAAAAATAGAAATGTTCCTCAAAATGTCACTTTAGGAAGGGTTCAGAAATAGTTCCCACAGTGTATGTGTAAACATTACTTCAGATTCTGGGGACTGCTGCTCACACCAAGAGGAACCTGAAAATCTTGCTGTTTTCAAAGCTTTAAGATTCGGTCACCTAACATGCTGTGCCTTTTGAGAAAAAAATCCAAACACCAAGCTTGAGGAATTTAAATGATTAGAACAAAAAAAGCATTTTTTAATGTGTTTTCTACTGTTGAATTGGATTTTTAGAAATAAATTGAAAATTCTGTCACCTGTCTAATGCACTTGCTTCCTTTTTTTTTTTTTGAAGACGGTCTATAGTAAAAACAAATAACAACAAAATAAAACATGGATGTCCTTAGTAAGTGGACTCCTAGAATTATTCAAAATCACTGAAGTTGTCCCATATTAACATTCTTCAAGCCAGAGCACTCAAGAGTAATGAGTCTCTTTATATCTATTACCTAATCAATAAGAAATAAAACTTCCAGCACTAACAAATTGCCATCTCAGCAAAAAGAGATTTATTTGGCTTGGATTGTATTTCCTCATTAGTAAAGTAAATGCAAGAAAGTCTGATTTATCTGGATTTTTCCCCCCACTGAACAAAAAGTAATTTGGTGAACCTAGAGTTTTATTTTTCATTGTATTGTATTTTTTAATTAAAACTGGCCAGTGGAACCTCTCTAGTCCCAAATCATGTATGTATTAAATCTCAAGGAATCCTAACGCAAGTAGAGAGAATTTCATTTTTAGCAAACTGCAAGGCATTAAAATCAATAAATGGGCTGATGATGCAATTAATATGCTAGAGGCCTTTAATGGAAAAAAGGAAGATTTAGTATTAACAACCATTACTTCTCTCATTTAAAGAAATTTCTCAGCTTGTATTTTACTAAATAAACTATGTAATCGGGACCATTGAACAGTAGTTGTGTTTTCATTATAGTTAATGTTAATTAGTCTGTTTATTTTGGGTATGATTATCATTAATTTAGAGATTTGGATGCTGCTCTCTTCACAGCTTCTGTATATAACTCATAACCAAGAATACACCCACTGGCACAGCAAGGCACTCCAGGAAGACTTCTAATTCACAAGATCATTCAGCAGCTTATATGTGTTTACACGTGTGCTACATCAGTTCAGTCCTATCCAGCTCTTTGCTACCCTATAGACCATAGCCCACTAGTCTCCTCTGTCCATGGGATTTTCCAGACAAGAATTACTGGAGTTGGTTGCTATGCCCTCCTCCAGGGGATCTTTCTGACCCAGGGATAGAACCTGAGTCTCCTTCATTGGCAGGTGGGTTCTTTACCACTAGCACCACCTGAGAAGCCCCAGTAGCTAATATAGGATAAGTTTATTCAGGAAATTGCCAGAGATCAGATTCTCCTGTAGTCACCTCCATCGACTCCTATATGACTATTCCCTAAAGATGGCAAGAATAGAGGCATTTAAAATATTTTCCATTTATTTTGCATTCAAAATATACTCAGTTGTTTCAATACTTATACATCAAAATATAATAGGTTTAAAGCAACTGTGAGACCCTGCAAGCTGGTGGGGAATCCTGAGACCACTTCAACTAGAACCCTGGTGTGAAGGAGATCACAGACTTGTGGAGGCAAAAAGTTTTCTACCCAAATGCCCTGAGGTCCTAGTAATTCCTCTATATCCTTTGGGGTAGAGCCAGACCTGGGTCTACCACCTACATGGAAAAATCATAGTCACGGGAACTTGGGCAAATCACCTGCCTCTCAATCTCTCAAATTTCTAATCTATAAAATAATTAATGTGCTACACATTATTTTGACAACGGAATGACATGATGTACATTAAAAATTCTAGTGTAGTGCCTTGCAAATAATAGGTGTTAAAGAACAAACCTACTTTCCCCCCTCCTTCATATAAGGTTTACCTCACTCCAAAGTTCAAATATGAATTCAGTGTAGAATACATGTTCAGGTCAGCTCCTTCATCCTCAAAGGAGTCCCATGAACTTAGATGGGGACAAAAATATATTGCATTTTCACTAGTTAATTTCAGTTGGAGAACCCAAATTTAACATTTCCTTCAATGATACTGTAGGCAAAAAGCCACGGTGGCATTTGCAGTACCTATGACTTTATCACCAATATAAATCACACACATTTTTATTATATAATCCTGTTGCTAAGATCTTAAAATATTACTTTTGTTTATCATCAGTTTGAAGTTAACCAGGTTATTGGACTCAATGTTAGGTCTTTTTATTTAATGTGTTCATCTAGAAGTACATACAGAACCACAACACAAAATTGAAGACATCTCTTGGTAACTGTTTTTCAATATTATTGATTCACTTTATAATCCTTTATACTTTATTTTATGCATTTAAAAGCATTCTTCTCATGAGGAGGTGGTCGAAGATGGCAATATAGGAAGATCCTGAACTCATCTCCTCCCATGGACACACAGAATTTACTACATATGGAACACACAGAATGATTCCCTCTGATAAACACCTGAAAACTAATTGAAAAACCACTTCACATACAGTGAGAAAGGGCTATATCAGCATGGGTATGAAAGGCTGAGACATGGTCTTGCCCACAGTCAGGAGGGATCTCACAAATCCAGAGCTTCTCCCTGAGGAGTGAGGGTTTGTAGCCCACTCCAACTTTTAAGAATAGGACCTGACAGACAAGGCTGCAAAACACCTGGCTTTTAAAATCATAGAGGCTTCCACTAGACCCAAGGGTGGTACTGGAGAGCGTTCTGGAAGGGCTTGAATGCAGACTTTCTTGCTCCAGGTCACAGCAGTTTGAAAAGTTCCCAGACTATAGAGAAAGGAGACTGATTTGCTAATTGTAAAGTGTCTCCTGGAGGGACAGAGGAACTGGTGGGGGCCATCTTTGTGCTTTCCCTCTGCCATGCTCCACATGCTAGTATTTCTTGGAGTGGAGCTTTTATATATGTCTGATAGCCTGTTTTTGTTTTTGTTTTTGTTTTTTAATTTCAGGTGTTTTTGCAGCAGCATCCCAGGGGATACCCCTTGAGTGCCTGGCTCTGGAGGCCAGGGGAACCAGTGTTCCTGGATCCCATAGGAATGTAACAATTGGAGACAGTTCTCAGCTGACTACCATCCCCAGGGCACTTCACAGAGAACAGACTGAAGTACACCCCCAGTCTTGCTGAAACTGAGCAGAACCCTATGGGGCCCTCTCAAGCACAAAGGCCCCTCCATGTCTCCTGCCTCTTGTCTGTAGAAAAGCTGGATTCTCCCAGGCCTCCCTGTGTCACAAAAGAGCAGGCTCAAGGAGTGAATGATTTAGGACAGCAGAGTCGTAGAATCCTTGGTGCTTTCCCAAAGGACATAGATAACAGTGTCTGATGCACACTCCTGAGTTGTTTTATAGCTATTATAACTGCAACAGAAGGGAAAAGCTAACTGCATGATGAGCAGACCATAGCCATGACAGGAGCTGTTCCAGCTTGAATAGTACTGAATCCATTGCTACCACAATTCCAAGAACTGGCCTCAAGAGCATGGAATTAACACCATTACTCATAATAATCTGTATCTGTGGGCATCAAGATCACTGTGACTTGTTCTACCCATATAAGTAAATAGGCAACAACCATCAGCAAGATCTGCTGCGAACTCACACGGACATCTCCCACTCAGAATAGGGAGCCCGGTGTTGACATGAAGCAGTTATAAAATATAGACCTTTGCCACACCTGGAGTGCCAAAATCTGTTATGAAACTCAGTTTGGGCTGCTTGTCTCTAGAGTACTGGCTTTCAAGCAGTGAGAAGTCAAATCTGAGTTTGGTGGCATTTCTCAGGAAACCTATCTGCCTCTTCAGGAAGTGTGGCCTGGGGGCGGCACCCTGGTCTGGGGCATGTCTAGAGGCCTACATAGGTGCTTTCAGGGAATGGAGGCCCATGGATGCCAGCTTTGTGTTTTCCTCTGTCTCACTCCAGCTTGCCAGGATCTCCCACAAAGCAGCTTACACCTTTGTCTGACACCCCAATTCTTGCAGTTGCTACAAGGGGACAATTCTACATCACCTAGCTCAGAAGGCTGGTGGGGCTTCTGCCCATGGGTCCAACAAGACTACAGCCAATGGAGAAAAAGTTCTTAAATAGCTGTCACCCCAGGGCCCGGCGAGAGGCAACAGATTCAGGAGGTCAGTCTCCCCTATGAAAGGGGCCTATTAGGTTAGCATGATAGTATAGCCTGATGTAGGCTTCAAATTGAATACTTATCCAAGGGTTGACTGCAAACCTTTCCAGGGACCTTGGAAAGTGAGTGCTATTTTCAAGCTCTCCCTTTATTGCCCCCAGAGAGTCAGTATTTGAGGAGGGAGATCTCACATGTGTCTGATGCCCCATTTTTTGGGGTCTGGTGCCACAGTTTTTGTGACTGTTCCACAGGGGATTCTATGGGGCAGGAGGATTACATTCTTGGATCCCATAGGACTGTAACAATAAGAGAGACAGTCTTAGCAGCCTACCACTCCCAGGGCACTGTACAGAGGGAAGATTGAAACACACCCTGTTTTTCTGTGAAAGATGCCTGTTTTATTGTCCTGAAGTTTCAGCCTGAGGGCAAGGCTTCAAGATTGCTTCACATCTTAGAGTCTACAGAGATGCTTTCAGGGAATGTAGTTCAGGGGATGCCATCTTTGCAATCTCCCTCTGTTTATCTATAGCTTGCCACTACTTTTCAGAAGACATGCATTCACATGGAGCCTTGATTTTTGCAAGTGCCCCATAGGGAATACCTCCAGATCACCTATTCTGGAGGTCAGCAGGATTTACAAATGCTGTCTCACAAGATTGCATGTATTTGCATACTTTAAAAGCTGCTGCCTGAGGGTCTGGCTTCCAGTCAGCCTGAAATTAGGTGCTGATGAGATTCTTCCCCTCAAAACACCGACAGGTCCTGGCATACCCTCAACAACTAGAGCTATTAAAAATAAAATCAGGCTAATAAGTAAATATTCTTGGATAATCATAAATTTTGAGTGACAACCAAGAGCTCGGACAAGGTTGAATGACAAGGTTCATTCGCTCCTACCTGAGGCCACTCCTTTAAGACTGAGAGAAGCAGTGTGACTAATGCATGGCAATAAACTCAGAAAATCAAGCAAAATGAGGAAGCAGAGCAATACATTTCAACCAAAAGAACAAGACGAAACTCAGGGAAAAAAGGAGGTAAGTACCTGATAAAGAGTTTAAAATAATGGTTGCTCCTAAATTGGCTCCTAAATTGGGAGAAGAATAAACACAGTGAGAATTTCAACTAAATGATAGAAATATAAGGCAGTATGAAAAAGAAAATGATGACTACAATAACAATACTGAAAAATACTCTAGAAGGGTTCAACAACAGACTTGATGAAGCAGAGGAAAGATTCAGAGAAATCAAAGACAGGGCAATGGAACTCAAACAGAGCAACAAAAAGAAAAGAAAGTTTTAAGTGAAGACAGCTTAAGGACTTACAGGGAACATCAAGCAGACCAATATTCTGGGGTTCTAGAAGGACAAGAGAGAGAGAGAGACAAGGGCAGAAAATTTATATGAAGACATAATGGCTCAAAACTTCTCTAACCTATGGAAAGAGACATTCAGATCTACAAAGCTCAGTTCAGTTCAGTCACTCAGTCGTGTCCAACTCTTTGCAACCCCATGAATCGCAGCACACCAGGCCTCCCTGTTCATCACCAACTCCCGGAGTTCACTCGGACTCACGTCCATCGAGTCAGTGATGCCATCCAGCCGTCTCATCCTCTGGCGTCCCCTTCTCCTCCTGCCCCCAATCCCTCCCAGCATCAGAGTCTTTTCCAATGAGTCAACTCTTCGCACGAGGTGGCCAAAGGGAGTTCTAAATAAAATGAACCCAAACAGATTTACATCAAGATATGTTAAAATTAAAATGTAAAAAGTCAAAGAGAGAATCTTAAAAGAAGCAAAAGAAAAACAACTTGTTTTGTACAAGGGAACCACCATAAGATTACCAGCAGATTTTTCAGTGAAAATTTAACAAGAAATGTTAAAGGGTCTTTTTCAAGCTGAAAGAAAAAAAGGTTGCTAATTGATAATAAGAAAATATATGAAAATATAACTGTCACTAGTAAATGTATATACATAGTAACATAGTGGGTTTATCATGTAAGAAGCTGGTATGAACTTAAAAGAAAAATAGTAAAAATAACTATAACTACAAAGATTAATTAGTTAAGGGATACACAAAATTAAAAAGTTATAAAAATGTGAAATAAAAAATATAAAACAAGGCAAAGGGAATGAAAATATAGAGTTTCACAATGTATTTAAACTTGTTATTATCAACATAAAATAGACTGTTATAAATATAGGTTGCTATTACAGGCTTCATGGCAACCACAAAGCAAAAGATCTATAGTAGATACACAAAAGATAAAGGGAAAGGAATCTAAATATCACACTAAAAAAGTCATCAAATCACAAAGAAGAAAGCAAGAGAAGAAGAAAGAAACAGAGAAACTACAAAACAGCCAGAAAATAAAGAACAAAATGGCAGTAAGTACAAATCTATCAATATTTACTTCAAAAAAAAAAAAAAAGGACAAAATTCTCCAATCAAAAGACACAGAGTGGCTGAATGAATAAAAACAAAACCCATCTACATGCTGTCTATAAGAGGCTCACTTCAGATACAAGGATACACACAGACTGAAAGCAAAGGAGTGGAAAGAGATGTTCCATGCAAATGGAAACCAAAAGAAAGCTGGATAGCTATACCTATCAGAAAAAATAGATTTTCAAACAAAAGCTGTAATAAAAGACAAAGAATGATACTAAATAATGATAAAAGTGTCAATCCAATAAGAGGACATAACATTTATGAAAAATCATACATTCAACATGGGTGCACACACACACACACACACACACACACATATATATATAGCAAATATCAAAAGACCTAAAGGGAGAGATAGACAGCAACACAGTAATTTCAAGGGACTTTAATATCCTACATACATTAATGGATAGATATCCAGGCAGAAAATCAATGTGAAACATCAGCCTTACATGACACATTAGATCAGACTGACTTAATAGCAGAACATTCCATCCAAAAGTAGCAGAGTACACATTCTTCTCAAGTATGCATGGAACATTCTCCAGCATAGATCATATATTAGGCCACAAAATAAGTCTTAATAAATTTTAAAAGATTGAAATCATACCAAGCATCTTTTCCAACCACCATGGTATGAAACTAGAAGAAAACTGGAAAAATCACAAATGTATTGGCTCAGAGGATAAAGCATCTGCCTGCCATGCAGGAGACCAGGTTTCGATCCCTGGGTTGGGAAGATCCCCTGGAGAAGGAAATGGCAACGTACTCCAGTATTCTTGCCTGGAGAATCCCATGGACAGAGGAGCCTGGCCCGCTACAGTCCACGGGGTCGCAAAGAGTCAGACACGACTGAGCGAGTTCATTTCTTCATAAATGTATAGAGATTAAACAACATGCTACTAAACAATCAGTGGATCAATAAAGAAATAAAAAAATGCCTGAGACAAAAATGGAAACACAGTACACCAAAATTTATGGGATGCATCAAAAATAGTTCTAACAGGGAAGTTCATAGCAACACAAGCCTACTACCTCAAGAAAAAAGAAAAATTGGCAATATACAATCTAACCTTACTCCTTAAGGAATTAGAAAAAGAAGAACAAACAAAACCCAAAGTTAGTAGAAAAAATAAGAACAAAAATTAGAGTGAAAATAAGTGAAGTAGAGAAGGCAAGCGCAGCCCACTCCAGTACTCTTGCCTGGAAAATCCCATGGACGGAGGAGCCTGGTGGGCTATAGTACACAGGGTTGCAAAGAGTTGGACACGACTGAGCGACTTCACTTTTCACTTTCATGCATTGGAGAAGGAAACGGCAACCCACTCCAGTGTTCTTGCCTGGAGAATCCCAGGGACGGCGGAGCTTGGTGGGCTGCCATCTATGGGGGTCGCACAGAGTCGGACACGACTGAAGCGACTTAGCAGCAGCAGCAGCAGAGACTAAAAAACAATAGAGTAGGTAAATAAAACTTAAAGCTGGTTGTTCAAAAAGATAAACAAAACTGAGAAACCTTTATCTAGATTTATCAATAAAAAAGAGTCAAATAAATAAAATCAGAAATGAAAGAGGAGATATTACAATTGATACCACAGAATACAAAGGATCATAAGAGACTGCGATAAATAACTGTTTGCATACAAATTGGATAACTTATCAGTAATGGATAAATTCCTAAACTATATACAATCTTCCAGGACTGAACCAAAAACAAATAGAAGAATTACTAATAAAGAGATTTAATTAGCAATCAAAAACCACCAGAAAAAATAAAAGCTCAGGGCGAGATGACTTCACTAGTGAAGTCAAACATTTAAAAGAATTAATACCAATCTTTCTCAAGCTCTTCCAAAATATTAAACAGGAAGGAATGCTTCCAAACTCATTTTACAAGACTAGGATTACCCTGATGACAAAACCAGATAAGGACACTACAAAAAATTAAATTATACGCCAATATCCATGATGAACATATATACAACATCCTCAACAAAATATGAGCAAATGAAATTCAATAATATATTAAAAAGCTATACACCATGATCCAATGGGATTTACTCCAAGGATGCACTGATGGTTCAACATCAGCAAATCAATCAGTGTGATACAGCACACTTACAAACTGAAGGACAAATATATAATCATCCACAAAAAGTATTTGTCAAACTCAACATCCATTTAAGATAAAACACTCAACAAAGTGAATGAAACTAGACCATTTCATACACAAAATTAACTCAGAGTGGATTAAATACCTGAATGTAAGTCCTAAAACCTTAAAAATCCCAGAAGAAAACATAGGTGGTAAGAATCTTACATCAATATTGGCAATGAATTTTTGGATCTGACTCGAAAAATAAGTGAAACAAAAGCAAAATTAAGTAAATGGGACTACACCAAACTAAATGATTCTGCATAGCAAAGGAAACATCAACAAAATGAAAAGACAGGGAGAAATAAACGGGAGAAAATATTTGCAAATCATATATTAAGTTTAATATCCAAAATATATGAAGAACTTATACAACTCAAAAAAATAATAATAACTTTTTTGAAAAAAACTGCAATTAAAAAATGGGCAGAGGGCCTGAATATACATTTTTCCAAAGAAGGCATACAGATGGCTAACAGGCACATGAAAAGATCCTCGACATCACTAACCATCAAGGTGATGCAAAACCACAATGAGATATTACCTTATACTGGTTATAATGGCTATTAACAAAAAACTAGAAATAACAAATGTTGATAAGGATGTGGAGAAAAGGGAAGCCTTGTGCACTGTTTGTTGGTGGGAATGTAAATTGGTACAGCCACTATGGAAAAACAGTAAGAATGTCCCTCAAAAAATTAAAAATAGAACCACCATATAATCCAGTAAATTTTACTTCTGGATATTTATCTGAAAAAAAAAGAAAAGAAAACACTAATTTGAAGAGATATACGCACCCCTATTTTTATTGTAGTACTAGTAACAGTAGCCAAGATACGGAAACAAGGTAAGTGCCCATGGATGGATGGATGGATAAAGAAGACACAAACACACACAATGGAATAGTAATCAGCCATTAAAAAATGGAATCTTGCCATTTGCAATAACATGGATGAACTTTGACAATGTTATGCCAAGTAAAATATGTTAGACAAAGAAGGACAAATACTTTGTGTAATTTCATTTATATGTGGAATCTTTCAAACTTAAAGCAAAACAAACAAATAAAAGCACAAACCAAATCCATAGATATAAAGAACAAATTGGTAGTCATTAGGGGGTTGGGGTTGAGCGAAATGGGTGAAGGAGGTCAAAAGGTACACATTTCCAGTTATAATATAAATAAGCAATAGGGATGTAATGGACAGTATGCTGACTATAGTTTATAATACTGTACTGCATATTTGAAAGCTGCTAAGAGGTTAGATCATAACATTTCTCCTCAAAATATTAAAATTAAAAAAAAAAAACATTATTCTGAGAGGAGACCCTCTAGTTATACCAAATTTCACTAAAAGGTCCATGGTGGAAAATAGTTAAGAGTTGTCCTGGCACAGAGGGAGACAGTATCTAGACTCTGCTAAGAACTCTGTGGTGGTAGAGACCAAAACAGAGAAGCCACAAAGAAGTAACTGAGAAACAACCCCTTAAGACGGGAACAGACATGTCAAGTGATTATAAAATCTCCAGACAGATCTGAAAGACAAGACCAGGAGGACAGAGCCTAAAACACTGTTACCATTCTTAGGTGGGTTTTAGGTGGTGCCCCTTGTCAGCAACAACTGCATTCTTCCAGGGCTGAAGCCAAAAAAATTAGAATCTTTGTGACTGTCCCCTTTCTCTCCACACCCCACTGGCAATCAATTATCAAGTCCCAGGTGTCCTACGTTCAAAATATATCTAGATTCTGCTCATCTCACCAAATTCCATGGATCCATGCCACTATCATCTCTCACTCAGATAATTAAATAGATTCTTAACAGCTCTTGCTATTTCAGGCAAAGACTGAAACATTCATTAAGTTTTAGAAGCACATGGCCCAGGCACAGGACTAAGAATACCTCTTGCAAAAGCCTGGAGGAGTCCTCCTATAATACATCCCTTAGGTTCAGAGGAGAAGTGGAAAGAAAAGCATTCTAAACATGATGCATTAAAAAAAAAATACACCTGAAAATAACCTTCTGTTTGGGGCTGCCAGTATTGCAAATTTTTTTAACTGCAATAAATCACCACATCGCAAATGCCACTCGAGATGTGAGAGGACAACATGCACAGGTCAATGTTCATCCCCTGGATGTGATGAGTCTCTCATAAAGGGAGAGGTCTCCCAGGTGTGGGTTTGCCAGACACCATCTCCAAACATTTGCCCAAGACTGGCTGGGATCCTGGAGAAGCGAGAAATCAAGTTCCCCCTGTCTTCTCTTCTTCCTTCAGATTCTGCTGTTCTCTCTGCTGCTGCTAAGTCGCTTCAGTCGTGTCCGACTCTGTGCGACCCCATGGATGGCAGCCCACCAGGCTCCATCCCTGGGATTCTCCAGGCAAGAACACTGGAGTGGGGTGCCATTTCCTTCTCCAATGCATGAAAGTGAAAAGTGAAAATGAAGTTGCTCAGTCATGTCCGACTCTTAGCGACCCCATGGACTGCAGCCTACCAGGCTCCTCCGTCCATGGGAGTTTCCAGGCAAGAGTATTGGAGTGGGGTGCCGTTGCCTTTGCTTTGCCAATATTAAAAGAAAGGTTCTGGCAAAATAGATTTGCCTGGGACTACTTCATTAGGCACTGGCAATGTGTGTTTCATTTTTAAACATCCTAAGTGAGAGTCAGTGGTGTGGGCCTGGAAAGTCCTTAACAACAAAGCACATCAGAGTCCAGAAGAAGCTGCACCCATTTCAGGGAACTTCGGCCAAAGGGGCAGCAGCTGAACAGTTCTGGACATAATTTGGGATGGGAATAGAGGAGGGAGTGAGGTTTCAGTCTTGAATACAGAGTGGACCTGGAACCTTTTAAAACAGCACACTCTAGGCATATTTCTGAATCTTCTGATATAAAATATTCACCCAACAGCCTTCCTGGAGAACTCCAAAAAGATGTGATGTTCCAGATGTAGGCTCAGGAGGGGCTTTCTTGGTGGTCCAGTGGTTAAAGATCTGCCTTACTATGCAGGGGACACGTGTCTGATCCCTGGTTGGGGAACTAAGATGCCACATACTTCGGAGCAACTACTGAGCCCAAGTGCCAGAACTAGAGAGAAGCCTGCTCTGCAGCAGAGAGCCCTCTCACTGCAACTAAGCCCTGATGCAGCCAAATAAAAATTTAGAAAACTAAATATTAAAAAAGAAGAAAGAGCCTCAGGAAGGTGGGAGTTAGACTTTGCAAAGGGATACTGATCAGCTTTCCAAGGGAGAACAGACACACCTCTGGGCAACCGGGGGCTTAATGATTAAGTCCAATGGGTTAAGAAACCAAAAAGCTAAGTGATGTTAGTGGGAAATATTCTGGTTTTGTAAGGAAGGATTGGCTTCCCAGGTGGCTCAGTGGTAAAGAATCTGCCCACAATGCAGGAGACACTGGTTCAATCCCTAGGTCATGAAGATACTCTGGAAAAGGAAATGGCAACCCACTCCAGTATTCTTGCCTGGGAAATTCCATAGACAGAGGTGTGTGGTGGGCTACAGTCCCTGGGGTCACAAAGAGTAGGACATGACTTAGTGACTGAATGGCAACAAGGAAGAATTATTGCTAAACGCTGCTCATTTCTTGCCTCATTCCCTAGCCTTTCCCACAAAATTGAAATAAATGACCTGACAGTGAAAGTGAGAGAGAACTGGATATTCAACCCCATTTCCTTTCTTCCCTTCCACTTGGAAGCACAGAATAGAATCTTCCTATACACCATAAATTTTATCAGAGCAGTGCTGTCAGTGACAAGGTGTCTAAGAAAGGCTAGAAGGCATGCTTTTGCTTAATCAGTAATTATAGGGCTATTTGATTGCCTCCTGCTAGACTTTGTGTGTTTTTTTTTTTTTTTTTGGTTCAAAACCTGGTTAGAAAAAGATCGCTGCTATATACTGGACCTCCTCAAACACTACGCATTAGCTGTTTGATAAATAATCTCTTTAAACAATCCAAGAAAGAAATAAGGGTCCTAAGGAAAGTTGATCTAGGTAAAGAGCTGTGATGGCTGAGAGAGAAATAGAAGCTCTTGGTTGCTTGGTGGTCAGATATTTCATTGAGGGAGTAAAACATGAGGTGGTCATTAAAGACAGGAAGAATCAACACATGACATATTGGAAAAAAACAAAAGCTCATAAGCGGTAGGATCCAAGCACTTGAACAAAAGCCTGAAGGCATGAGAATATGGGGCACACATTGTAAAAATGAAGAGAAAACAGTTAAGTTTGACTAAGACACAGCAGTGTCTTGAAAACCAGCTCAACCTAAGGACATCAAATTTTTCTCAGTGAGAAAGAAGCAACCACCAAGGACACATCAACGGTCCCAAATGTGGTTAGAATTTATTTTGGGGTATCTGTGAAATGTCAAAGGAAACCCTTATGAGAGTGTATTGGGCATACATAGAAAGTTGGAATAATGAAAATAATAACATGGCTCCTATTTAAATACATTGAAATAAATAAAACTCCCTGTTGTTTTAACATGAAAGTATATTAGTCCCTCAGCTGTGTCCATCTCTGCAACCCCATGGTCTGTAGCCCACCAGGCTCCTCTGTCCTTGGAATTCTCCAGGCAAGAATGCTAGAGTGGGCTGCCAGCCCCTCCTCCTTGGGCTCTTCCTGACCGAGGGACCAAACCTGCCTGCCTTGCAGGTGGATTCTTTACCATCTGAGCCAAATAGTATCTTCAGTTTACATACAATCAAATATTAAGCAGGCATTAAGATGATGCTCTGAAAAGTACTTAATGACAGAAGAAAATAGTAAAGATGTATTAAATATTAAAAGGAGGATTCAAAATATTAGAGTTGAATCTCAATTTTTGAAAGGAAAAGAGAAAAAGAAAACAAAATACCAGCGTATGTGTATATAAATGTGAAAAATGAATATGACAAAATATAAAATGAATTATTTATGTGGTTAAAATTATGATATATTTATTTTATTGTGCTCAAATTCGCCACAAATTTGTAACACTGCAACAGTCTTTGTAATACCCTTCACAGCACAAAGTACTACTAGTTTAAGAACCATTTATAAATCTGATTTTTGACACTAAATTGATTTCATTCTTACTACTGTATATTTCTAGCAATTCCTATAGAAATATACTCATGATAGTAGTAGAAACATAATGGATTACATATATTTATATAATGTTTTATAATTTACATAAAATTTCAGATGGCATACTGTGCGTTCCGGGCCACTGTGTATATTTGGTTCCATGTTAAGAACAACTACATGCTTGAAGAAATTTTATTCCAGAGAAAATTTTGTCTTTTCTATAAAGACCTCCTCTTACATAACTGAAATCTGGACTTTCTTAGATGCAATGGTCCATTCTTTAACAGGGTATATCAGTGTTAGTTAAGAATCTTGTTGAAGTCAAACTATGTCTATTATCCTAGAATGTCACTTTAAGAAATATAGAGGGAAGAGCAAAGCTTTGGAGATAGAGACACGGAGATTAAATATGAATCTAGGGGGCTTCCCTGGTGGCTCAGTAGTAAAGAATCCACCTTCCGATGCAGGAGACACAGGTTCAGTCCCTGATCTCAGAGGACCCCACGGGCTTCGGAACAGCTAAGACCTTGTGCCACAATATTGAGCTGTTGAACTTACGAGAGTTTCCTTATGTGTGAAGAGTAGTTTTTTCTCTTACAACTTTGAAGATTTTCTGTGTATCTTTGACCTTTAACACTTTGACTTCACTATGATAATGTCCAACCCAAATGATGACTTTCTGTAATCCTTATTCAAGATGCAGGGTATGCCAACCTCACCCTTCTACCTTGTGTGAAATCCTGCCTTCCATAATAGGGCCTCTCCCCTGTGAAGAAAACACAAACCACAAGCTGTAGCATAACATGAATCATATCAAGCAGTTGATTTCACACTGTTATTTTCATGCTGTGATGTGTGATCTCATTTGGTTTTGCTTTACCTCAGTTAATGTTAGTAGTTCTCATTCTTGAATTTTTTTTCTATAATGTCTATCCAGACTCTACTGGATAGGATAGACACTACTGGATAGGAGAAGGCAATGGCACCCCACTCCAGTACTCTTGCCTGGAAAATCCCATGGACGGAGGAGCCTGGTAGGCTGCAGTCCATGAGGTCGCTAAGAGTCGGACACGACTGAGCGACTTCACTTTCTCTTTCACTTTCATGCATTGGAGAAGGAAATGGCAACCCACTCCAGTGTTCTTGCCTGGAGAATCCCAGAGACAGAGGAGCCTAGTGGGCTGCCGTCTATGGGGTCGCACAGAGTCAGACACAACTGAAGCGACTTAGCAGCAGACACTATTACTGAAATAACTTCTCTTTTTCTTTGTTTTTAATTTATTGAAGGGTAGTTGCTTTACAGAATTTTGTTGTTTTCTGTCAAACCTCAACATGAATCAGCCATAGGTATACATGTATCCCCTCCCCTTTGAACCTCCCTCCCATCTCCCACCCCATTCCACCTCTCTAGATGGATACAGAGCCCCTGTTTGAGTTTCCTGAGCCACACAGCAAATTCCCATTGGCTACTTATTTTACACATGGTAGTGTAAGTTTCCATGTTACTCTTTCCATACATCTCACCCTCTCTTCCCCTTTCCCCATGTCCGTAAGTCTATTCTCTATGTCTGTTTCCCCATTGCTGCCCTGTAAATAAATTCTTCAGTATCATTTTTCTAGATTCCATATCTATGCATTAGAGTATGATATTTATCTTTCTCTTTGTGACTCACTTTGCTCTGTATAATAGGTTCTAGGTTCATCCACCTCAGCAGAACTGACTCAAATGTGTTCCTTTTTATGGCTAAGTAATATTCCATTGTATATCACAGTTTGTGTATGTATATCACAGTTTCTTTACCCATTCATCTGTCAATGGACATCTAGGTTGCTTCCATGTTCTAGCTACTGTAAATAATGCTGCAATGAACAGCGGGATACATGTGTCTTTTTCAATTTTGGTTTCCTCAGGGTATATGCCTAGGAGTGGGATTGCTGGGTCATTTGATGGTTTTATTCCTAGTTTTTTTAAGGAATCTCCATACCATCTTCCATAGTGGCTATATCAGTTTACATTCCCACCAACAGTGCAAGGGTGTTCCCTTTTCTCCACACCATCTCCAGCATTTACTGTTTGTAGAATTTTTGATGATGGCCATACTGACAGGTGTGTGGTGATATATCGTTGTAGTTTTGATTTGCATTTCTCTAATAAGGAGTGATATTGAGTATCTTTTCATGTGTTCGTTAGCCATCTGTATGTCTTCTTTGGAGAAATGTCTGTTCAGGTCTTTTCCCCACTTTTTGATTGTTGTTTTGTTTTTTTTTTTGTCATTGTTGTTGTTTGTTTGTTTTTCTGGCATTGAGTTGTATGAGCTGTTTGCATATTTTGGAAATTTATCCTTTGTCAGTTGTTTCATTTGCTATTACTTTCTCCCATTCTGAGGGCTGTCTTTTCACCTTGCTTATAGTTTCCTTTGCTGTGCAAAAGTTTTAAAGTTAAACCAGGTCCCACTTGTTTAGTTTTGTTTTTATTTCCATTACTCTAAGAGGTGGGTCATAGAGGATCTTGCTTTGATTTATGTCATCGAGTGTTCTGCCTATGTTTTACTCTGAGAATTTTATAGTTTCTGGTCTTACATTTAGATCTTTAATCCATTTTGTGTTTATCTTTGTGTATGTTGTTAGGAAGTGTTCTAATTTCATTCTTTTACATGGAGCTGTCCAGTTTTCTCAGCACCATTTATTAAAGAGGCTGTCTTTGCTCCATTGTATATTTTTGGTTCCTTTGCCAAAAATAAGGTACCTATAGGTGCATGGGTTTATTTCTGGGCTTTCTATCTTGTTCCATTTGTCTATATTTCTGTTTTTGTGCCAGTACCATACTGTCTTGATGACTATAGCTTTGTAGTATAATCTGAAGTCATGAAGGTTGATTCCTCCGGCTCCATTCTTCTTTCTCAAGACTGCTTTGGTTATTTGGGGTCTTTTGTGTTTCCATATGAATTGTGCAATTTTTTGTTCTAGTTGTGTGAAAAATGTCACTGGTAATTTGATAGGGATTGTATTGAATCAGTAGATTGCATTTGGTAGTATAGTCATTTAACCAGTGTTGATTCCTCCTACCCAGGAACATGGAATATCTCTCCATCTGTTTATGTCATTTTTTATTTCATCAGAGTCATAATTTTCTGTGTACAGTTCTTTTGTCTCCTTGGGTAAGTTTAGTCCTAGATATTTAATTCTTTGTGTGGCAATGGTGAATGGGATTAATTTCTTAATTTCTCTTTCTGATTTTTCATTGTTAGTATATAGAAATGCAAGTTATTTCTGTGTTTGACTTTGTATCCTGCGACTTTGCTAAATTCACTGATTAGCTCCAGTAATTTTCTGATACTATCCTTAGGATTTTCTATGTACAGTATCACGTCATTTGCAAACAGTGAGAGCTTAACTTCTTCTTTTCCGATCTGGGTTCTTTTATTTCTTTTTCTTCTCTGATTGCTGTAGCTAGGACTTCCAGAACTATGTTGAATAATAGTGGTGAAAGTGGACACCCTTGTCTTGTTCCTGATCTTAGGGGGAATGCTTTCAGTTCTTCAACATTGAGAATAATGTTTGTTATAGGATTATTATTCATGGCCTTGACTATGGTAAGGTATACTCCTTCTATGCCCATTTTTCAGAGTTTTATTTATAAATGGGTGCTGAATTTTGTCAAAGGCTTTTTCTGCATCTATTGATATTATCATATGGTTTTTTCTTTCAATTTGTTAATATGGTGTATCACATTGATTGATTTGCAAATATTGAAGAATCCTTGCTTTCCTGGAATAAACCCAACTTGATCATTGTGTATGAACTTTTTGATGTGTTGCAAATTCTGTTTGCTAACATTTTGTTTATGATTTTTGCATCTATGTTCATCAGTGATACTGGCCTGTAGTTTTCCTTCTTTGTGTTGTCTTTGTTTGGGTTTTGTATCAGGGTGATGGTGGCCTCGTAGAATGAGTTAGGAAGTGCTTCTTCCTCTGCAATTTTTTGAAAGAGTTTTAGAGGGATTGGCATTAGCACCTCTCTAAATGTTTGACAGAATTCGCCTGTGAAGTCATCTGGCCCTGGGCTTTTCTTCTTTGGGAGATTTTTGATCACAGCTTCAATTTCAGTGCTTGTAATTGGGTTGTTCATAATTTGTATTTCTTACTGGTTCAGTCTTGGAAGATCGAATTTTTCTAAGAATCTGTCTATTTCCTCCAGGTTATTCATTTAATTGCCCTATAGTTGTCATAATATTCTCATAATCTTTTGTATTTCTGCACTGTCTGCTGTAACCTCTCCTTTTCCATTTCTACTTGTGTTGATTTGATTCTTCTCTCTTTTTATCCCAATGAGTCTGGCTAAAGGCTTGTCAATTTTGTTTATCTTCTCAAAGAATCAGATTTTATTTTTATTAATCTTTACTATTGTTCCTTTCATTTCTTTTCCACTTATTTCTGCTTGGATCTTTGTGATTTCTTTCCTTCTACTAATTTTGGGGTATTTTTGTTCTTCTTTTTCCAGTTGTTTTAGGTATAAAGTTAGGTTATCCATTTAATGGTCTTGTTTCTTGGGGTAGGACTGTATTGCTATAAAATTTTCCCTAATAACTGCTTTTGCTACATCCCATAGGTTTTGAGTTGTCGTGTTTTCATTATCATTTGTTTCTAGAAATATTTGATTTCCCTTTTGATTTCTTCAGTAACCTGTCAGTTATTTAGAAACATGTTGTTTAATCTCTATGTATTTGTGTTTCTTACAGTTTTTTTTCTTGTCATTGATATTGAATCTCATAGTATTGTGGTCAAGAAGATGCTTGATACGATTTCCATTTTCTTAAATTTACTGAGGCTTGATTTGAGACCCAAGATGTGGTCTATCCTGGGGAATGTTCCATGTGCACTTAAGAAGAAGGTGTATTCTTCTGCATTTGGATGAAATGTCCTGAAGATATCAGTGAGACGCATCTCATCTAATGTATCATTTAAGACATGTGTTTCCTTATTACTTTTCTGTTTTTATGACCTATCTATTGGCGTAAGTGGGGTGTTAAAGTCTCCTACTATTATTGTGTTACAGTCAATTTCTCCTTTTATGTCTGCTAGTGTTTGTCTTATGTATTGAGGGGCTCCTATGTTGGGTGCACAGATATTTACAATTGGTATGTCTCCCTCTTGGATTGATCCCTTGATCACTATGTCATGCCCTTCCTTAACTCTTATAATATTCTTTATTTTAAGGTCTATTTTGTCTGATATGAGGATTGCTACTCCAGCTTTCTTTTGCTTTCCGTTTGCATGGAATATATTTTTCATCCTCTCACTTTCAGTCTATATGTGTCTTTAGGTCTGAACTGGGTTTCTAGTAGACAGCATATATATGGGTCTTGTTTTCATATCTATTCAGCCAGTCTGTGTCTTTTGGTTGAAGCATTTAATCTGTTTAGATTTAAAGCAGTTATGATATATATGTTCCTATTGCCAATTTCTTAATTGTTTGGAGTTGATTCTGTAGATCTTTTACTTCTCTTCTATTTCTTGACTATTTAAGTCTGTTTAACATTTGTTGTAAAGCTGGTTTGGTGGTACTGAATTCTCTTACCTTTGGCTTATCTGAAAAGCTTCTTATTTCTCTGTCAATTTTTAATGAGATCTTTGCTGGGTACAGTAATCTTGATTGTAGATTTTCCCCTTTCAGTACTTTAAATATATCCTGCCACTCCCTTCTGGCCTGCAGAGTTTCTGCTGAAAGATCAGGTCTTAAGTGTAGGGGTTTCCCTTGTATGCCACTTGTTGCTTTTCCTTTGCTGCTTTTAATATTCTTTCTTTGTGTTTCATCTTTTTAGTTTGATTAATATGTATCTTGGTGTGTTTCTCCTTGGGTTTATCCTGTATGGGACTCTTTGCACCTGTTGGACTTGATTGACTATTTCCTTTTCCATGTTGGGGAAATTTTCAACTATAATCTCTTCAAAACTCTTCTCATGCCCTTTCTTTTTCTCTTCTTCTGGGACCCCTATACTTCAAATGTTGGTGCGTTTGCTATTGTCCCAGAGGTCTCTGAGTCTATCTTCAGTTCTTTTCATTCTTTTTACTTTATTCTGCTCTTCAGAAGGTATTTCCATCATTTTATCTTCCAGCTCACTTATTTCTTCTGTTTCAGATATTCTGCTATTGGTTCCTTTTTAATTTCAGTAATTGTGTTGTTTGTCTCTGTAGGTTTATTCTTTAATTCTTCTAGGTCTTTGTTAATTGATTTTTACATTTTCTCCATTTTGTTTTCAAGGTTTTTGGTCATCTTTACTATCATTATTCTGAATTCTTTTTCAGGTAGTTTGCCTCCTTCCTCTTCATTTATTTGGAGTTCTGTGTTTCTAGCTTGTTCCTTCACTTGTGTAGTATTCCTCTGCCTTTTCATTTTTTTAAAACTTATTCTGTTTGAGATCTCCTTTTCTCAGGCTTTAATGTTGAATTCTTTCTTCCTTTTGGCTTCTGCCCTCCTAAGGTTGGTCCAGTAGTTTGTATAAGATTCTTATAGGGTGAGATTTATGCTGGGTTTTGGTTGTTTTTCCCCCACTCTGCTGGGAAAGGCTGAGTGAGGTGGTAATCATTTCTGCTGACGATTGGGTTTGTATTTTTGTTTTGTTTGTTGTTTAGATGAGTCGTCTTGCACAGGGTGCTAGTGGTGGTTGGGTGATGCTAGGTCTTGTACTCAAGTCATTTCCTTTGTGTGAGTTCTCAGTATTTGATGCTCCCTAGGGTTAGTTCTCTGGTAGTCTAGGGTCTTAGAGTCAGTGCTCCCACTCCAAAGGCTCAGGGCTTGATCTCTTGTCAGGAACAAAGATTCCACAAGTGGTTTGCTATGACATTAAGTGAGATTAAAACAAATATCCAATAATGAGAAACCAAAGATGAACCCCAGACAAATGGCAGTTACAAAATCAGACAAATAATAATTAAAATAATGACATATACACATATACACCCATGAGCAAAGTCAAAACAAATATAAAGTAGAATAGATTGACCCAGTGAACAAAGGGAATCAAAAATTATATTTACCAATTAAGAACAAAACTAACTAAAGCACAAACTGGAAAACAAAACTAAAGCAAGGTGCCAATTGGGGGAATAAAATAATGAAAACAAAACTAACAAATATGTTGAGAGGAAAGGAAATAAAAGAAAAAAAGAATAGCTATGCAAAGTTAAATAGAGGTAGATAAACAAGGTTTTTATACATTAAAGATTAACCACAAGGGAAAAAGAACAGTAGGAAAAGCAAACAAAGAAATAAATGTAGAAGAAATAATAATAGGTTAAAAAATTAAAAATTAAAATTAAAAAAGAGAAAAAAAGATAAACTCCTCAGAACTCCAAAAGCCAAACATAGAGGCAGAGGTTTATAACAACGGTAAAAAATGTGACTGAGAAAAAAGAAAACCTCAAAAGCTTACTTAGATTTCATAGTGCCAATAAAATCAACAACTACAACAGAGGGGGAAGAAAAGAAAAAAAAACAATCCAAAAGAATCTACAGAACAAGTCAAAACATAAGACTAATAAATGTTTTTCTTGAGTCACTGCTATCAGAGTCCTTTCCCCACTGGGAGTCACAGTCCACCTCACCTCTCTACGATGCCCTCCAATACTATGCTGATCTCTGGACCTGCTGTGGGGGCAGCTCAGATTCTAATTTGGTCCTACTCCTGTGTTTTATTGCCTTCAATGTTCACCGCTATCAGAACTAGTGTATTTCCTTTTGTGAGTTTGCCCCTGTGAGGTGTGGAGGTGGTGCAGCTGCTTGGGTTGCAGGGGTTCTGGCAGCACCGGGTACTCAGGGGAGTTGGTGGCTACAGCAGCAGGAAATATAGTGCTCTAGAAGGGTATGGCAACCGGTATTGGCCAATACACTTCGGTATTCTTGCCTGGAGAACCCCCTTCCCTGACAGAGACGTCTACCAGGCCACAGTCTATAGGGTCACAAAGAGTAGGACACTACCAAAGCGCCCCTGAATGCATAGATGTGAGACATTTTTTGCCAGTGGCAGCTCTGCACCTGTGAGAGTTGAGTGTGAAGGTGGCACAGCTGCTTGGCTTGTGGGGTCCCTGGTGGCACCAAGTGTGCAGGGACACAGACTGCCTCCGCCGCAGGAGTTATGGCCCTATCAGAGTCTTTCTTCGAGCCTCTTGTAGCTGGTGATCTAAAGGCCTCTTTGGCCAGTCTTTCCCTGTAGCTTTAACCGTTCAGGCGCTTAGAGGGCGCCCTTGCCTGAGGTCCTTCTCTGTTGTTCAGCGCATCAGGCACATAAAGGGGCCCCCCCTGGCTGGGGTCCTACTCTGTAGGTCAGCGCATCAGGCACTTAAAGGGGCACCCTGGGTGGGGTCCTGCTCTGTAATTCAGTGCGTCAGGCCTTTGATGGGCCAGCCTCTCTATTGTCCGGCTGCGGATGCTGACATGTGGTGAGAGAGAGGCTATGATGATGGCTCCGCCTGCTACGTGTGACTCAGCAGTATCGCCTTGCTTCCATTGCTGCCTGGCTTTCCTCCACAGTCACCCCACCACCACAAGCTCCTCCCTCACATCCCCTCCTCTATCTCTCCTCAGTAAACAGCAGCCCTTGCTCTGGGATTTCTCCAGCTTCCAGCCACTGCACCTTCCAGGAGACCTGTGTCCCTGTCCGGATATGTATGGCCTCAGCAAGGACTGTCTGATTCTCATTCCATTTAGACTGCCACAGATCAACTATTTCACTCTCACCCTTAAATGTTTCTCCTCTGACTCAGACAATCACCCTGATGTGGGGATTGGACCCCCTGCTTCAGTTCCCCCACCAGCCAAGGGCAGGTCCAGGCCTACTAACACTCCTGTATTTCCCCCTAGTTCCTTAATCCTACTGAGTTTTGAGTGGTTCTATATATTCTTTTCCTCTGGTCAGATATGCCTGTCCACTCCTAGCTGGCATTCTGCATGCACTTTTGTGTCTGAAGGTGTATTCCTGATGTATCCATGGAGAGAAATGTACTCCATGTCCACCTACTCCTCTGCCATATTCTGTTTCTCTCTTTCTTTTATCAAGACTAATTGCTATGCCTCCCTCAGTGATGTCTGCCTACCTCCGAGGGTTTAGAGTCATTCCCAATCACTTCTGGTCTTCAAAACTCAGCTTCTCTGTATAAAAACAGTGTGCCTTTGCAATCTCTTAGCCTCTCTAAAGACACATTTATTCATCTGCAAAGTGGGATTATATTGGTAAGTACAAGGATTATTGTGAAGATTAAATGAGGTAATGTTTAGACCAATGCCTTGCACACATAAGTATCAGTGAGTGTAAACCCTTAGCAGATCAGGCTTGGATACTGAGATGGACAAGAACATGATACATCGTTCACATGGGGAGGCTTATTTTCCATAAAGTTAAATGATTTAATCACAAAAGCACACATGCTTAAAACATACCAGTTTCTACACACAATTATATATGATGAGAAAAAAGTAAAGCTAAAAATCATTGACCCTGATGCTAGGAGAGATAGAAGGCAGGAGGAGAAGGGGACAACCGAGGATGAGATGGTTGGATGGCATCACTGACTCAATGGACATGAGTTTGAGCAAGCTCCATGAGATGGTGAAGGACAGGGAAGACTGGCATGCTGCAGTCCATGGGGTCACAAAGAGTCAGACATGGCTGAGTGATTGAACAACAACAATCAATGACTTAAATTGTCATGAAGGTAGACTGAATTGATTTTAGACTTATTACATAAAATGTTGCTGTTTTTTAATCTTCATTCACCTTGAAATATCTCGCTTTTATACACAAGTCTGTCCTCCATCTGTTACCAGTCTCTTCTCAACTGGTGTTAATTAAACAATCTTATCTGTTCTCACCATATATCAGAAGAAATTCTGATCTCTTCAAGAAAAGTTTTATCTAGCCTTCCCGGGCCTGAACCCTACCATGGCCTCTTCATTGCCAGCTCCCTGTTGTAATGATACAATTTATTTGTTAGATCAACTTGGCACATGAATCACTCATACGTGTGCCTAAGAAATGCACATACATGATGTGGGTAATCACTTCAAATAAATGTTTGGTTAGTGGTTCTCTTCATAGTCTTGAAGTTCTAACTCTTATTAATACAATATAATCAACAGCATACATCTCTCCTGATTGGAAACCCGTTAGGACTAATAAAGAGTGACTTTGTTCATTATTCTTAAGTATACTAAGATCTTATTGCCTCTCTCTAGCAATAAAAGGAAGACATACAATGTTTTCAAATTCCTTGAAAAAAGTCTCTGTCTAGAAATTATGCTTCCTTGTTTGTTGAAGCTGTTATGAAAGAATAGTGAAGAATATGACCAAGAGTCTAAGAAGTCTCAATAAATTTCATCCTTTAACTTTCCTTCCAAATTCTGAACCAATTATGTAAGAAAAAACATGGAAAGGCAGGTGGGAAAATAAAAGTGTTTCTTTTAGTGTTGATAGAACTGATACAGAGAATGTGATTAATGTCTGTGAACAAGACAGATAGAAGACCAGTCTGAGGGGTCTTACCTAGTGGTCCAATGGTTAAAAATCCACCTTACAACGTGGGTTCGATCCCTGGTATGGGAAGTAAGATCCCACATGTCTTGGGGCAAGTAAGCCCATGCCACAACTATTGAGCCAGCGAGCCACAGAGAAGCCCCGATGCCGTAACAAAAGATCTCACATGACACAATGAAGATCCAGCGTGCAGCAACTAAGACCCAACACAGCCAAATAAATACAAAAAGACCCACTTAGGCCTCCAAATACTAAATCTGAGTATTGGATCAGTTGGTGGTGTAACCTTGCAAAACTGAAAGCTTCCTCATAAAGGGACCAACTCGGGAAAACTCAGTGAGCAATGGACCAGAAATAAGGCTGGGCCTAGAAAATGGAATTGGACCTGATTCTCACCTACTTCCTAAAACTAACCCAGATACCTGCAAGAGAGAGACCCATGTCCAGATCGGCTGAATTGACCCTGACAATCGACACAGTGACTGATTCCCGACCTAGGTTTCTAGGACATGGCCACTAATATTCCTCACAATCAGAGGAGTCAAGAGCAAACATTTTCAAAGTGTTTACCATGTGCCGGATGCTTTTCTAGGCATCTTTCATATATTACTACAGTTAATCCACAGGTGAAAAAAACCCAAGGCAATAGGTATTAATATTATCCCCATTTTATAGGTGAGGAAACAGGTACAGAATGGATAAGGGCTTGCACTAGGTTACACAGCTAATAAGTATGGGGCTTGGATCAAACCATAAGATTGGCGTTTAAGTTCTTAATCATCATCCGCGACCACCTCTCCAGAAAGAGACTGATAGACATAGACAGCTAGCTAATAGATGCTGGATAAAAAGATACAAATATCTTGAGAGCATCAAATCACAGTACATATTTTTTTGTCATTTAAATGATTGTAGATAAATCATGGCATTGACAAGAATTCTGAAATAATTTTGTAAAATACATAGATACAGATGATCAAAATAATCGAGAAGGGGTTGCTTACTACTTGATTGTGGCGGGAGTGGATCTTCCCAGGAAAAGGCACTCATATATTTTTTTTTTCCTTCACTTCCTGACTTAAGAGAGTATTTCTCACTTTTACATTGCATGCGTGTGTGCTCAGTCATGTCTGACTCTTTGCGATCCCATGGACTGTAGCCCGCCAGGCTCCTCTGTCCATGGGATTTCCCAGGCAAGAAAACTGGAGTGGGTTGCCATTTCCTTTTCCAGGGGATCTTCCTGAGCCAGGGACTGAACCCACATCTCTAGAGTCTCCTGCATTGGCAGGAGGTATCTTTACCACTAGTGCCCCCCAAGAATTTCTGGTTACTTATGTATAAATTTTATACATAAAATTTATACGCGGCAAGAGGACAGCGTAACCTTATTTACACAGTACTTGTTATTCTTTTTTTTTCCTCTCTCTCTCTCTGTCTAAAATGTTTGATACAATCAACAGAAAAATGTGTGTGCTTAGTCAGGAAGAAATTTCTTGAATACTCAGTGTTACAACTGTTAAAAAAAAAAAGGTACATTTTTAGTTAAACCCTTTGACTTCATTCAATGAGATTTTTATTCCACTCATCAGTAATCTTCAAAAAAAAGTTACACTTACTTTCCCAGTTTCCATAGTTTTAAGGAGATTCAGTTCAGTTCAGTTCAGTTCAGTCGCCCAGTCGTGTCCGACTCTTTGCGACCCCATGAATCGCAGCACACCAGGCCTCCTTGTCCATCACCAACTCCCAGAGTTCACTCAAACTCATGTCCATCAAGTCGGTGATGCCATCCAGCCATCTCATCCTATGTCGTCCCCTTCTCCTCCTGCCCTCAATCCCTCCCAGGATCAGGGTCTTTTCCAATGAGTCAACTCTTTGCATGAGGTGGCCAAAGTATTGGAGTTTCAGCTTTAGCATCAGTCCCTCCAATGAACACCCAGGACTGATCTCCTTTAGGATGGACTGGTTGGATCTCCTTGCAGTCCAAGGGACTCTCAAGAGTCTTCTCCAACACCACAGTTCAAAAGCATCAATTCCTCGGCGCTCAGCTTTCTTCACAGTCCAATTAGGCTAGTTTATATCTCTTCCTTTTAAATGAATCTTGCAGAATGCCATCATAAATGCTCTGAGAAGTTGGTATACTTTTAGGCCATTTATTAGAAACTAATAATAAACCTAGTTGTTAGATATTTTGAAAGTTACTATAGTTAATTACTCTCACTTGTGTCTTTAGAGTTTCTGAATTTTGTATTATAATAAGAATTGATTAACTTAATTTCCTCATAAAAGCTCCCACAGGCAGTATATGTCTTTTATAAAAAATAAATATAACACAGAAGGAATAATTTATCATCTCTGTTTAGGAAAATATGAACATGAAAAGTGCTTTCCCTCTAGTGTAGGAGAATCTTTCACAAGAATATCTGTTAATAGAAAGCAGATCATATTTTTAATTAGATCACAGCCATATCCGTAGTTCAGGTTTTCCCCACATACTAACAACTCAACTTAGATCTTTCTGGATGAAAGCAGAAATAGTACACTTCTGACTAAATAAAATTAGCCTTGAAAATTGGTTATGTCTTCTCGGTCACTAAATACAGAAGTTAGTACTAACCTATCTGCTTTAGAGTCAAAAAGGAAATAAAACTTCTGGATCCACATGAGCTTCAGATAAATGAAGATGGATACAAGATGGCAAGTTGCTTTGGCCACTTGTAAAAAAGGTGTATCTACCCAAGCCGTAAACAAATAGAAATTCATTACTAGATAGCTTGAAAAAGACAAATTACCTAGAATTTATGGGAGAGTAATTTCTTTCCTTGAAGTCATGATAATGAATCTCCATTATCTAACATTTTTAGTTTACTCTCAGTCCTCAGAAATTGGAACAATGATTATAGGCTCCAGTGAAAAATAGTTCCCATCTTCTTTCTTTGATTCTCTTACATACTAGGAAATGGGATTCTCTTTCCATTTACCTTTGCTGACTATAGGATTTCAGAGATGAATGTGCCACTGTTAACATTATTTCTAAAAGTTATTCCCTAATGTATTAAGTTCTGGAGGAAGAAATTAAAAAGATAAGCAATTCTCAACTTAGAAGCACATTTTTCCCCAAAACATTGTCCTTTGATTTTGCTTTACTTAAAATTTTAAATGTATTTTCTCATAGAACAAATATTACAAAGTTACCTACGTTCCAATGTAAAAGCTTACTCCATCAGTTAGCCAAGCAATAACTATGTAGATATATAGTATCAACAATATAGTTGAGTTCATCACCTTGTATTACATTCTGTTTTTATCCTATTAGCATAGCTCAGGACTTCTTTGAAATAAAAACCCATATGAAACTTTCACATCTGTAAAAGAGTAGATACATTTGTAGTATCATTGTTGGCATTGTTTGTAATACACAAAACTTGGAATGTCCACTGATAAGTGAAAGGAACTATATATATATAGATATATCTCCATACTTGATATAGGTGAATGGAAATACACATAGTTATAAATTAGAATATTTAGAGAATGAAATACTATACAAACGTTAAATTAAATGGAGTAAATCTATACGTACCAACATCAATAAACCTTAAGCTTCATCTTTGAGAGAAAAAACATAGGTTGCCTAATAACACATATAAATTACATTCAGCATGTAATTTAGATAATATTTGGAACCACTTGAAATGGTATCTATTGCTGACAAATGTGTGTGCATATGTAAAAGTATGCAAATATATGCGTATATAGTAAAAGTAGACAGGCACAATGTAAGGACACACAGCCACTTGGGAATGGGGTCAACTCTACAAAAGAGAAGGCTGTGTTATAAATCTAGCTGCAGGGTTCTCTCTTTATTAAGTCTCACCCTCACAGGCAGGCCATGAGGTCGAAACTATTTTCCTAATAATTCTAAAATGTTAGCCTCTTCATTGTTTTGACATTCGCACAGATGGCACAAAAACAATAGTGAGTAAAACTGTGTATACCTTAGCGTGATTCAAGGCAGCGGCCCAAAACTGTGTCCCCTGTAATCACAGATCTGCCTGCACAGTCCATGTGCCAAATTCACTCCAAAATGCCCTTGAAGAAGAAGATAAAATGAATTTTATTGCGTCTCAAATCTTGAGTAGATGTATGCTCATATTATGTGTGACAAAATGGGAAGTTCCTCGAAAGCAATTCTGCATTCGAGTATGATGGTGTCTTGAGGAAAATCACTAGTGTGATTATTTGAATTACAAGTTAAACTAGCTGAATTTTTTAATGGCGTACTATGTTTAAGAGTTGGACACAACTGAGGAGACGTAGCACGGGATGTTTACCTGTAAGAATTATTAGCAGATTCAGTACACTCCGTCAGTTCAGTTGCTCAGTCATGTCCGACTGTTTGTGACCCCATGGATGGCAGCACTCCACGCTTCCCTGTCCATCACCAACTCTTGGAGCTTGCTCAAACTCATGTCCATTGAGTTGGTGATGCCATCCAACCATCTCATACTCTGTCGTCTCCTTCTCCTCCTGCCTTCAATCTTTCCCAGCATCAGGGTCTTTTCCAGTGAGTCAGTTCTTAGCATCAGGCAGCCAAAATGTTCAGCTTCATCATCAGTCCTTCCAGTGAATATTCAGGACTGATTTTTTTTAGGATTGACTGGTTGGATCTTTCTTACTGTCCAAGGGACTCTCAAGAGTCTTCTCCAATACCACAGTTGAAAAGCATCAATTCTTTGGCACTCAGCTTTCTTTATAGTCCAGCTCTCACATCCATACATGACTACTGGAAAAACCATAGCTTTGACTGGATGGACCTTTGTTGGCAAAGCAATGTCTCTGCTTTTTGATATGCTGTCTAGTTTGGTCATAGCTTTTCTTCCCAGGAGAAAGTGTCTTTTAATTTCATGGCTGCAGTCACTATCTGCAGTGATTTTGGAGCCCCCCAAAATAAAGTCTCTCACTATTTCCATTGTTTCCCCATCCATTTGCCATAAGTGATGGGACTGGATGCCATGATCTTCGTTTTTTGAATGTTCAGTTTTAAGCCAGCTTTTTCACTCTCCTCTTTCACTTCCATCAAGAGGCTCTTTAGTTCCTCTTCAGTCTCTGCCATCATCTGCATATCTGAGATTATTGATATTTCTCCTGGCAATCTTGATTCCAGCTTGTTATCCATCCAGCCCAGCATTTCACATGGTATACTCTGCATATAAATTAAATAAGCAGGGTGGCCATATATAGCCTTAACATACTCCTTTCCCAATTTGGAACCAGTCTCTTGTTCCGTGTCTAGTTCTAACTGTTGCTTTTTGACCTGCAAGAACTATTGCTTCACAGTACACTCAGACAAGAATATTTAAGAGACATTTTTTGAACACAAAGATGAGCCTCTCATTTTCAGAAAAGAAACAGAGCATATTTGTTACCCATGACAAAATTTTACTTTCAAGAGGAAATTCAAATTCTGGAAACATATCTGTCACCATAAGCTTTTCAGCTTCTCAATACTTAAATGTTCTAAGATACATAATGATATAACAAATATGAGTTATAAAATAGTACAACAAAATAGGTCAAAACTCCGAAGACCAGCGCATGATGTTACAAAATCTTGCATGGGCAAAACAGTCATATGAAGTGTGAAACTAACTGATGGATTTTAACATATGATAAATTAAGGAAACTTCCTTAACATTATAACACAATGCAACTAACTCGTAAGGTACTACCAATGACCAATTTTTAGTGTGATATCAAAGAAGAATATTACTATTTCTGAAATGCTATTAAAACACCGCTTTCTTTTCCAAACATTTACAATATATTAAAAACAAAACAGTAGCTAGCAAAAGACTGAATGTAGATAGGAGAATCTACCTGCATTCTATTAAGTCAACACTAAAGCCATTTGCCACATGTAAAATAATGCTGCCCTTCTAATTTTTTTCTTGTTTTGTAAACTACCAAAATTAAAAGTTTACAGACTATAGATACTAAAATGATCTTTTAGATAAAAAGAGGTGGGAAAAAAGAAGAAACTGTCCATGATCCCAGCACCCATGCATAATCACAACTGTTCAATATACCCGATTTCAGACAGGAGGCATAATCTACTCATGTCATTTGTCCATTTTCTTTCTTTCTTATCAATGTATATAAATTCTTCCTAAATAGAAGATAGTGTCCTCCGTTCTGTCACACTTACCATGAGCAGTTTCCCTCATACCAGTGTATTTCAATCGCCTTAAAGTACCCAATGACTAACATACATGGTAGCTGAATTTCAGTATTTAGCTCTAAAACAATAGTGTGCCACAATTCTGAAGTTTGGAGCAAGGTCAGCTTAAGAATGACATAGTTTCAACCTGTTTTATTTATGTCTAAGCTAATTCAATTTTATCTATATTGCATTATTCCCACTCAGATTCCAGTGTACTTTTCTGACTGGAAGAAAAAAGAATGGACTCAGTAGCCTTGGCGATAATTGAACATAACCTTGACTATGGTCCAAGTGGTGTCTCCTTGGAAATATCATCTGTCAGGGAGTTTATGGCAGAAATATAGTTGAGAATTGCTGCTTTGCTGCTGCTGCTGCTGCTTTAACTAATGTTAACTGACTAGTGAAAGGTCTGCATGATACATGAAAGTGAAGTCGCTCAGTCGTGTCCGACTCTTTGCGACCCCGTGGACTTGTAGCCCACCAAGCTCCTCTGTCCATGGGATTCTCCAGGCAAGAATACTGGAGTGGGTTGCCATTTCCTTCTCCAACATGATACATGGCGAACCTTTATTATACTTCATGGTTATTGGTTGAATAACTGCCTGTCTTCTCTGTTGGATTATAAGTTCTATGAGAACAAGCTTGACCTGTCTTGCTCATCTTTGTAACTGTTGAATTCATGGATGAATGAATAGTGAGAATAAGACAATCATGTGGTGACTGGTGGCACACTATGTGCTGCCTTAAGAGTCAAAACAGTAGAAACTGATATTTTTGTTTGCCTATAAGTGACTTTGGTCATGCAGTTTTGCCATGAACTATTTGAATGAATCGAATGTTACAGAAACAATCTTCCAAACCCTTGAAAATAATTTTATTGACTTCTTAATTTATTCTATTTGTGTCTTTCCTCCTTATTGAGAATATACATTGGGTAGAAAATTTTTTTAAAATCTCCTGAGAAAACTTGATCTACATCGTGGATTGCTTTCTGCCTTGTAACATAAATAAGTGTTCATTTTGTCAAATTAGCAGCAAAAGACCCATTATAAATAAAGACCCTGGGTAGATGTAGGACAGTTATACAGCTTTACTTACCTAGCTCCACTGGAATGTATTCACCAGGTATCCTGACCACTGTCTGAACTTGTTTACAAACATGTTATCTGCTTCTTTGGTTTTCTTTATAAAATAGCAATTGCCTTTCCCCTTCTCTTCCCCTTTCTTACATTAATTATCCCAATACATGCAATAAAGATGGAGGTACAGGATATAAGCCCATCCCTCTCAGATGAGCCACACTGTGGAACAGTCACCATGGTTACCATGATTGGATCCCCTAAGCTGCACCAGGATTGCAGTTTCATCCATTCTCCCTAAGCTGCTAAGTTTCAAATTTGTCAAACTCAGAAGACACTGTTTAGAAAACCAGGCTGCCATTTTATTAACTTGAGTGACAATACACATCAATATTTTTGGCTATGAACCACAGCATAACTTTCCCTATAAATCAGACTTTTAGGAAGTTAACTAGAAAAATCTTTCTGGTGAGCATAAAAGAATAGATTATCAAAAGGACCTTCCATTTAGCACATGGAACTCTGCTCAATGTTAGGTGGTCGCCTGGAGAGTAGGGGATTCTAGGGGAGAATGTCCCTTTGGTATCCACCTGAAACTATCACAACTGTTATTCTGCTATACTCCAATAAAAAATAAAAGGTTTTGCACCCATATGCATTCTTCCATTTCCTTCTTTTTAGTAGATATGAAAAAGGCAACCACATATAATAAAGCATAAATCATGCACATTTTTAGTAGATTACAGCATCCTGTGCCTAAAGGGCTATTACTGGCATTTCAGCTATGGTTCTTTTTGTATTTTGTATATGCATATAAATAGTTAATAAATGTTACCTGTAATCTTTGTAATTTTGTATATCAACACCCATCACAGACCTAAGATAACTGTCTATTATACTCTTGATACAAACCAGAAATTTCCAAGGTAGAGGTCAGGATCAAATAATCTACTTAATAGGTTATTTTTCTTACTAAAGTACGTTTATTAAGCAATGCATTGCCATGTATATTTTGAAAGTGCATACAGTGTTTTACTTCTAAATTTCATTAATATTTTTATTTGCTGGTTATGTCCAGTCATGTTTTAAAATTCAGTTTCAGTGATGGAATTATGTTTCTAAATCATTTGAACAATGTCTGTTAAAATTTGACACTCAGTTCTATAATGACAATGACTAAAATCATTCGCAATTCGTCTTCTTCTAGGATTGTGATTTCTATACTAAGTAAGCTATGAATGAAAATCATATTTCGCACTCTTCACATCACATGTAAAAAATATAATAATAACAAGATTATCTAAATTAATTCAGGATGCATCATAAAACCAAGTCTAAAACATTGATGATGCTTTTGAATTGTGGGGCTGGAGAAGACTCTTGAGAGTCCCTTGGACTGCAAGGAGATCAAACCAGTCAATCCTAAAGGAAATCAACCCTAAATATTCAGTGGAAGGACTGAAACTCAAACTAAAGCTCCAGTACTTCCGCCACCTGATGTAAAGAGCCAACCCATTGGAAAAGACTGACCCCAATGCTGGGAAAGATTGAGGGCAAGAGGACAAGGGGGGCAACAGAGGATGAGATGGTTAGATGACAGCACTGACTCAATGGATATGAATTTGAGCAAACTCCAGGAGATAGAGAAGGACAGGGAAGCCTGGCATGCTGCAGTTCATAGGGCCACAGAGTCAGCCACGATTTAGCGACTGAACAACAAAACACTGACTTAGCATTCATTCATTCAAATGCCTTCACTTACTTTAAAGCCGATTCTGATAATCACCTAGTTAATTCTATTACACAGAATTTCTCAGACTATATCTGAATACTTCCAATCCTAGGATATTTTATTGCAACCAATGTTAAACAGTTACAAATAAATTGATTGCTTCCCTGGCAACCATTCCTTCTATTCCCACCAACAATATTCTGATTTTCCTTACAGAGTTCACTCCTCCCAAGTCCTTAACCATGTGACTGAGATGGAACTCACCCACTTGTCCAGCTTTTGAATTGAGTCCTCTAATTGGTTCAACAGTGGAAATGTTTCTCATTGTGGATCAATAGTGGGGAAAAAAAATGTTTCATGGCACATGTACAAGCTATGATAATTGATCACAAGACTTAAATGTGCAAGGCTTGCCTTAGACATCTCGTGACCAGAAGGGGAGCCACTATGGAGAGCCTAAGGATAAAGCTGATAGGAGTGGAGGCAGAACAGAGAGGCAAAGAGAAGCCAGATCTTGGTGACATTGTTTAAGCAGCTGGCTGGATCAGTCATGACCCTGAGCTGGCTGTACTACTGGACTTTGAAGATAAAATCAGTGAATAATTCTTTTGTTAATCTGTTTGTTTTAGCTGTTTGAGTTTTATTTTCCACTGCATGTAACTAAAACATTTCCAACTGACTTAGAGACTAACATAAAAATTGACTTCAGAATTATATGGAGTTATAGTATTAATATATATATGCATTTAAGAAGTAACATAGCAGATAAATTCATTTCTGCATTTAAAAAGCATTTGAGTATTTTTTTCCAGGCAATCCAGAGATGAGGATTCAGAGGTAAACAAAATATGCATAGTCCCTCTCCTAGGAATGTACTGCTCCACTGTAGCAGGCAAGAAAGACATTAAAAATGAGTACATTAACTTATTTGATTTAATTTTGCAAAGGCTTTGAGGAAGAGGAATAGAATCTCATGGAGGCTCATCACAAGGGGTTAGAACTACTCTGGGATATATAAATTCCCAGTGAAGTGTTAATCGCTCAGTGGCATCCAACTCCTTGTGGCCCCATGAAACAGCAGCCTAGGGCTTCACAGGTGGTAAAGAGGTGAAGTGAAAGTGCAAGTCATTTAGTCATATCCAACTCTTTGCAATCCCATGGAGTGCAGACCACCAGGCTCCTCTGTTCCTGGGGATTCTCCAGGCAAGAATAATGGAGTGGGTTGCCATGCTCTCCTCCAGGGGATCTTCCCAACCCAGGGACTGAACCTAGGTCTCCTGCATTGCAAGTGAACTTTTTACCAGCTGAGCCACCAGGGAAGCCCAAGAATACTGGAGTGGGTAGCCTATCCCTTCCCCAGAGGATCTTCCTTACCCAGGAATCAAACCAGGGTCTCCTACATTGCAGGTGGATTCTTTACAAGCTGAGCTACTGGGGAAGCCCACCCATCTGACAATGTAGGAAAGCAAGGTATTGCATTCCCGTATTCTTGCCTGGAGAATCCCACGGACTGAGGAGCCTGGTAGGCTAAAGTCCATGGGGTTGTAAAGAGTCGGAGATGACTGAAGTGACTTAGCAAGCGGCACAGACTGTATGTAGCCTGCCAGGCTGCTCTGTCCATGGGATTCTCCAGGCAAGAATACTGGAGTGGATAGCCATTCCCTCTTCCAAGGGATCTTCCCGATCCAACCCAAGCCTCCTGCATTGAAGGCAGATTCTTTCCCATCTGAGCCACAAGGGAAGCCCCATAAATTCCCTAGGGCTTCCATAGAATATAACTACAAACTGGGGGGGCTTGAAACAATAGGAGTCTACTCTTTGACATCCTGGAGGCTAAAAATCTGAAATCAAGGTCTTGGTGGGGTCCTCTGGGAAAGAATCTCTACCTTTTCTTGGCTGCTGGTTGTTGCCGGCAATCTTTGGTATTCTTTGGCTTGAGGCTCCCTCCAGTTTCTTTCTTTGTCTGTTGTCATAGAGGCTTCTTTGTGTCTCCAAATCCCTCTCTTTTTAATGGATTAGGACTTCAAAAGATCTTTTTGGAGGACATAATTCAACTCACAACAGAAGTCCTAAGAAAAATTTCTCTGAGATCACCTCGAGCTGACATCTAAGGATACGGAGGGAACAAGAGGGGCATGAATTCCTGGGATATGTGGCCTTTGTTGATGGCCCATTATTTCTGCTGTGGCACACCATTGCCCTGTGTTTCTTTCTGGTCATCCATCTGCAATCTCTGTTGACACTTTATAGGAGAGAAATCGTGGAAGGGAAACTCTTTAATAATGATGGTGACTAATCTCTTAGTCAGTCACTTACTCATGTGATAAATGAATTCTGCTTGTGCAGGTTTTTAAATTTTTAATAGTCATTGAAAAAATTTTTTTTCTGAAACTTGGGCCTTCCCTGATGGCTCATTTGGTAAAGAATCCACCTGCCAATGCAGGAGACCCAGGTTCGATCCTTGGGTTCGGAAGATACCCTGGAGAAGGAAATGGCAACCTGCTCCAGTATTCTTGCCTGGTGAATCCCATGGACAGAGGAGCCTAGCAGGCTACAGTCCATGGGGTCACAAGAGTCAGACACGACTTACCGGTAGAGCACCACGGTAGAGCTCACCATGTTCACCGTTGTAGAACAATCAGGAATTTCTCTCTTTCTCTCCCTCTCTGTCTCTCTCATGTGCAAACACACACACACAACTATTTAATGTTTTTATCTGGAAGAATTAAGCATGCAATCTATTTTCTACCTTTAATTTTTACTGCTGTTAAACTATTAGTACATACATTTTGTTAATTGCAGCAACCATTTTGAAATTTTCTCAAACTGAATGTTCTCAAAACAAAATTTAGACACTCTGGTATCAGCATTTCTGAAGGAACCCTGGGTCTACTCAGCTTAAATCAGTGAGTTCCCTCACTGACTAACAAGAGCCTTTATTCAGAACATAAACAGCCTTGTCCCACATAGCCTCCCCTCCTTCTCACTCACCCACTAGCGGCTGAATTCATTGCCTCTTCTTCCACAGATGACTTGTATATGAGCTTTATTCAACATTGATACTTACTGACCTTGAGAAAAAATAAACTAAAAAATTAAGTTGGGGGCAAACTATAATTTGAGTTGTATGTGTTATTTTATAATCAGGAAAGAAAAAAAAGATTTTTAACATTTTGATGGTGCTGAGACTTCGTGACAGCCAGGGCCCTGCAGTCTCTGATGGGAGCTGCAGTCCCTGACTCAGGCCATGGCTGGCCCTGCCCTCTCAGCCTTGATGCCTTTGTACCTAGCGTTCTTCATCTGCGATCTTCCTCCGGTGCCTCTATTATATGAACACATCTCACCATGAATGTAAAACGGTTTATTTGGTTGTGAAACAACATGTTTAAAAGATTACATATAAATAGATATAATGTATATTAATTATATATAATTATATATTAAACAAATGTTTAAAATATTACATGCATATAACATATATAATTATAAATATATGTATATAAAATAGAACCTCACCATCATTTATTGAATCAGGTATTTTACTACACTCACTTTCCAGTCTTATTTTCAAAACAACCTTATGAATAAAGTATTATCACCTTTGCTCTTGAATGGAGAAAGGAGAGACCCATGGTCACATAACAAATAGAGATGCTCAAGTAGAGAACAAAAACTTACATTTGTCTAACCTTAAAATTTGTGTTCTTTTTCTATGAATGCCACTCTTATTCTTTCTCCAAGTCTGTTATACAGAGATAATAACACTCTTTTTTTTAATATGTCTCACCTTCTCTTTTAACCTGAAATCTAATAGTGCATTGGGCACTACTCTTAATTTCGTAGAAAAAGTCATAGGACCAGGTCTTCTATATCACCACTAACGAGCACATTTTAAAAACACTTACTATGTGCACAGCACTGGACAAAATGCTATCATTGAAATATGGAAAAATGAACTCTGCCAGGAAGGGATTTACCATCTATAAGGAAAGACAATTTATTGAAGATTATTACCTAAGAATTCTTAATTGATACTTCTAAGGTAAGGTCTAAACTCATTATCAGGACCACAAGACCTAGTTTCACCTCAACTTTTTGGCTTAAGGTTTTGGCAGGGATGATCCTCTCCAAATTAGAATATATAGCCATCCTGAAATTCAGCAATATCACTGCCTCTTCTGGCAATCATTTGACCAGGTTTCCTATCATCTTTGAATAATCTATGACTTCCACCTTGATAGTTCTTAGAACACAGAATATGCCCAACCATTTATAGATGTGCAAAAACAGTCATGCCTTTGTTGTCTGATGGTTCATACACTGGGGTGTTTACTTGGTTAGTCTTTTAATGAAATCACTTATTGAGGATTAGATTTTCTGTTTTCCCTGGGGTCTCGGTGATAAAGAAGACACCTGCCAGTGCAGGAGATGCAGGTTTGATCTCTAAGTTGGGAAGATACCCTGGATAAAATAATGGCAACCCACTCCAGTATCCTTGCCTGGGAAATTCCAAGGACAGAAGAGCCTGGTGGGCTACAGTCCATGGGGTCTCTAAAGAGCTGGATATGACTTAGCAACTAGACAACACAGATTTTCTGTAAGTAAGTACACTGCCTCTGCGATTGTGTCTACATCAGGGAAAAGTTCACAATGTCCTTTCATATCATGGCCAGTCCCAGTAAACAAAAATAGTTTTGAATGTTTTTATGAAGAATTGGTTTTGAAAAGAACTCTATGTAATCCAAGAGAAAATATATCATTAAAAAATCTAGGCACTGATCATATAACATTGAACAAAATCATTTTTTATTCCTTCCTTCTAATTTAATCTCCCATGCAATGTTCTTTCATAAATGCTTTTTAAAAATTCACAGATCTACAGACTATACTCTCATAATTGTTAATAGGTTAGTTAATGTACAGGACACTTAATACAATGTAATACCAAATTTGGAATTTTTTGGTGATACCAACAGCTGACAGTTACTGTTTAACACTCTTTCTCTTTTCTGGATGCTGGCCTTGCATTTTTTTAAAAATAAAGAACAGTGCTTTGTCTGGGCATGAGGCAACCAACTTTGAGTTACAATATTCAGTATTGCTAAATCTTAAATGATGGTCCACTGGAGAAGGGAATGGCAAGCCACTTCAGTATTCTTGCCTTGAAAACCCCATGAACAGTATGAAAATCAAAATGATAGGATACCAAAAGAGGAACTCCCCAGGTCATTAGGTGCCCAATATGCTACTGGAGATCAGTGGAGAAATAACTCCAGAAGGAATAAAGGGATGGAGCCAAAGCAAAAACAATACCCAGTTGTGGATGTGACTGGTGATAGAAGCAAGATCCGATGCTGTAAAGAGCAATATTGCATAGGAACCTGGAATGTCAGGTCCATGAATCAAGGCAAATTGGAAGTGGTCAAACAAGAGATGGCAATGGGGAACATTGACATTCTAGGAATAAGCGAACTAAAATGGACTGGAATGGGTGAATTTAACTCAGATGACCATTATATCTACTACTATGGGCAGGAATCCCTCAGAAGAAATGGAGTAGCCATCAGGGTCAACAAAAGAGTCCGACATGCAGTACTTGGATGCAATCTCAAAAAGGACAGAATGATCTCTGTTCGTCTCCAAGGCAAACAATTCAATATCACAGTTATCCAAGTCCATGCCCCAACCAGTAATGCTGAAGAAACTGAAGTTGAACGGTTTTATGAAGACCTACAAGACCTTTTAGAACTAACACCCAAAAAAGATGTCCTTTTCATTATAGGGGACTGGAATGCAAAAGTAGGAAGTCAAGAAACACCTGGAGTAACAGGCAAATTTGGCCTTGGAATGCAGAATGAAGCAGGGCAAAGGCTAATAGAGTTTTGCCAAGAGAATGCACTGGTCATAGCAAACACGCTCTTCCAACAATACAAGAGAAGACACTACACATGGACATCACCAGATAGTCAACACTGAAATCAGATTGGTTATATTCTTTGCAGCTAAAGATGGAGAAGCTCTATACAGTCAACAAAAACAAGACCAGGAGCTGACTGTGGCTCAGATCATGAACCCCTAATTGACAAATTCAGACTGAAATTGAAGACAGTAGGGAAAACCACTAGACCATTCAGGTATGACCTAAATCAAATCCCTTATGATTGTACAGTGGAAGTGAAGAATAGATTTAAGGGACTAGATCTGATAGACAGAGTGCCTGATGAACTATGGAATGAGGTTTGTGACATTGTACAGAAGACAGGGATCAAGACCATCCCCATGGAAAAGAAATGCAAAAAAGCAAAATGGCTGTCTGAGGAGGCCTTGCAAATAGCTGTGAAAAGAGGAGAAGCAAAAAGCAAAGGAGAAAAGGAAAGATATATTCATTTGAATGCAGTGTTCCAAAGAATAGCAAGAAGAGATAAGAAAGCCTTCCTCAGCAATCAATGCAAAGAAACAGAGGAAAACAACAGAATAGGAGAGACTAGAGATCTCTTCAAGAAAATTAGAGATACCAGGGGAATATTTCCTGCAAAGATGGGCTCAATAAAGCATGGAAATGGTATGGACCTAAGAGAAGCAGAAGATATTAAGAAGAGGTGGCAAGAATACATGGAAGAACCGTACAAAAAAGAGCTTCATGACCCAGATAATCACGATGGTGTGATCACTCACCTAGAGTCAGACATCCTGGAATGTAAAGTCAAATGGGCCTTAGAAAGCATCACTAAGAACAAAGCTAGTTGAGGTGATGGAATTCCAGTTGAGCTATTTCAAATCCTGAAAGATGATGCTGTGAAAGTGCTGCACTCAATATGCCAGCAAGTTTGGAAAACTCAGCAGTGGCCACAGGACTGGAAAAGGTCAGTTTTCACTCCAATCCCAAAGAAAGGCAATGCCAAAGAATGCTCAAACTACCACACAGTTGCACTCATCTCACACGCTAGTAAAGTAATGCTCAAAGGTCTCCAAGCCAGGCTTCAGCAATACGTGAACTTCCAGATGTTCAAGCTGGTTTTAGAAAAGGCAGAGGAACCAGAGATCAAATTGCCAACGTCCACTTGAGAGAGTAATTTACTAGGTAGCTTGATAAGAAGTCTAGGGGTCCCCAAGGAGAGATGGGTCTGGAATTCTCACAGAGGAAGAAAGGACAAACTTTTTTTTCCTCTTCATTCCTTAGGATTATATATCCTGCCTGAGGATCTGGATTAAGCTTGGTTAATCATCTTTCTTGACCTGCCTCTTGAGAAACCTATATGCAGGTCAGGAAGCAACAGGTAGAACTGGACATGGAACAACAGACTAGTTCCAAATAGGAAAAGGAGTATGTCAAGGCTGTATATTGTCACCCTGCTTATTTAACTTCTATGCCGAGTACATCATGAGAAACACTGGGCTGGAAGAAGCACAAGCTGGAATCAAGATTGCTGGGAGAAATATCAATAACCTCAGATATACAGATGACAGCACCCTTATGGCAGAATGTGAAGAGGAACTAAAGATCCTCTTGATGAAAGTGAAAGTGGGAAGTGAAAAAGTTGGCTTAAAGCTCAACATTCAGAAAATGAGGATCATGGCATCTGGTCCCATCACTTCATGGGAAATAGATGGGGAACCAGTGGAAACAGTGTCAGACTTTATTTTGGGGGGCTCCAAAATCACTGTAGATGGTGACTGCAGCCATGAAATTAAGAGACACTTACTCCTTGGAAGAAAAGCTATGACCAACCTAGATAGCATATTCAAAAGCAGAGACGTTACTTTGCCAACAAAGGTCCATCTAGTCAAGGCTATGGTTTTTCCAGTGGTCATGCATGGATGTGATAGTAGGACCATGAAGAAAGCTGAGCACCGAAGAATTGATGCTTTTGAACTGTGGTGTCGGAGAAGACTCTTGAGGGTCCCTTGGACTGCAAGGAGGTCCAACCAGTCCATTCTGAAGGAGATCAGCCCTGGGATTTCTTTGGAAGGAATGATGCTAAAGCTGAAACTCCAGTACTTTGGCCACCTCATGCAAAGAGTTGACTCATTGGAAAAGACTCTGATGCTGGGAAGGATTAGGGGCAGGAGGAAAAGGGAACAACAGAGGATGAGATGTCTTGATGGCATCATCGATTTGATGGAGGTGAATTTGAGTGAACTCCCAGAGATGGTGATGAACAGGGAGGCCTGGCATGCTGTGATTCATGGGGTCACAAAGAGTCTGACAGGACTGAGTGGCTGAACTGAACTGAATCATGTTATCTTGAAATGTAAATTATGGGAGTAGGTCTAATCTTTACAAGGATTATATAATAATAATGTATCCTGCCTGAAGACAGTATCTGGACTAAAGCTTCTAGCTAATCCTGTTATCTTAAAATGTAAATTATGGGAGTAGGTCTGGTGAGGTCTTTACAACCTCCAGACATTCTTTGGATTCATTGGAGAGTATATAACTCCATAGCTAACAGGAGCAAGCAACTACTCATTCTATCCCCTTCTGATGTCTATGTCAGAAGCTTTCTCTATCTCCTTTATATTTTAATAAAATGTTATTACACAAAAGCTCTGAGAGATCAAGTCTTGTCTCTTGCCCCGGATTGAATTCTTCTCCTCTGGAGGCCAGGAATCCCAGCATCTTTGCATGGTTCAGCAACAACCTTTCATGCTGGATCATCAAAAAAGCCAGAGAGTTCCAGAAAAACATCTATTTCTGCTTTGTTGACTATGCCAGAGCTTTTCACTGTGTGGATCACAATAAACTGTGGAAAACTCTGAAAGAGATGGGAATACCAGACCACCTGACCTGCCTCTTGAGAAACCTATATGCAGGTCAGGAAGCAACAGTTAGAACAGGACAAGGAACAACAGACTGATTGCAAATAGGAAAAAGAGCATGCCAAGGTTGTATATTGTCACCCTGTTTATTTAACTTATATGCAGAGTACATCATGAGAAACACTGGACTGGAAGAAACACAAGCTGGAATCAAGATTGCCAGGAGAAATATCAATAACCTCAGATATGCAAATGACACCACCCTTATGGCAGAAAGTGAAGAGGAACTAAAAAGCCTCTTGATGAAAGTGAAAGAGGAGAGTGAAAAAGTTGGCTTAAAGCTCAACATTCAGAAAACGAAGATCATGGCATCTGGTCCCATCACTTCATGGGAATAGATAAGGAACCAGTGGAAACAGTGTCAGATTTTATTTTTTGGGGCTCCAAAATCACTGCAGATGGTGACTGCAGCCATGAAATTAAAAGACGCTTACTCCTTGGAAGAAAAGTTATGACCAACCTAGATACCATATTGAAAAGCAGAGACATTACTTTGCCAACAAAGGTCCATCTAGTCAAGGCTATGGTTTTTCCAGTGGTCATGTATGGATGTGAGAGTTGGACTGTGAAGAAAGCTGAGTGCCAAAGAATTGATGCTTTTGAACTGTGGTGTTGGAGAAGACTCTTGAAGGTCCCTTGGACTGCAAGGAGGTCCAACCAGTCCATCCTAAAGGAGATCAGTCCTGGGTGTTCATTGAAAGGACTGATGCTAAAGCTAAAATTCCAATACTTTGGCCACCTCATGAAAAGAGTTGACTCACTGGAAAAGACCCTGATGCTGGGAGGGATTGGGGGCAGGAGGAGAAGAGCACGACAGAGGATGAAATGGCTGGATGGCATCACCGACTCGATGGACATGAGTTTGAGTAGACTCTCAGAGTTGGTGATGGACAAGGAGGCCTGGCCTGCTGTGATTCATGGGGTTGCAAAGAGCCAGACACAACTGAGCAACTGAACTGAACTGAACTGAATTTTTGCTATTTTTTAAAAAATGTCTTTTTCTGCATATCTGGTTTAATTTGCAATTTGATTATGATATATCTTTGATTACGGTATGGTTCTCTCATTTATTTTCTGAAGATATCCTGGTCTCTCTGCACATCTTTATCTTCTGTGGTGCACTGGCACAGCAACCTCTGCCTCCGTGAACATCTGTTTCCTAAACCCAGTAAGTGCACTGAACTTGGTCTGGATTTCTCCTGTTAAAATGCAGCATGGAAACTGTATCGAGGCAGTAAGTCAGGGGCAATTATAAGGATAACTTCTTTTGCTTCCTTTATTTCAAGAATTGCAGTATCTTGTTCTTTCTTTTCCAGTGTCTGAAAATCCTTGTTGTAATAGCCTGTTCATTTTTGTTGTTGTTGTTGTTTCTGGTAGGAGAATTCCCATGCCATTAATTCTTTTGAGGTTTGAAATAGAAATCTTCCTTACTGAAAATACATTCAACAATACAGACATACACAGAAATGAAAAGAAGAAACGTTCTTCCTTATTTCTTTGTGTCCAGTGGCAATTTTAGTAATTATTTTTTGAAATCTTGTTCCTATGAAAAATAATTATACATGTTTTTGTTTCACAAAGATGGGAATTACAAAAGATTTTCTTTTAAAATAGTTTGTTTTTTCTTACTAATGAACACAGATAAAATTTTTATTCTATCAAATTGTATTCTATGTCTTTTCCTCAATTTACTTAATAAACATTTTGCTTCTATTTTTGCTCTATTAAAAAATTGTTAGTCAGCTCAGTTCAGTCGCTCAGTCGTGTCTGACTCTTTGCGACCCCATAGATTGCAGCATGCCAGTCTTCCCTATCTATCACCAACTTCCGGAGCTTGCTCAAACTCATGTCCATCAAGTCAGTGATGCCATCCAACCATCTCATCCTCTATTCTTGCCTTTTATGTACTTGTCACAATACATGAATTCTAAGAAAACATCTCAGAATTGCTGCATCAGAGTATGTGACTTTAAAAATTTAATAAGCATTGCAACCTTCAAACTGCCCCCACCCAATGCAGTTATGTTTATCTGAATGGCAGAAGAGAGTTACAAGGTTTTAAAGCAGTTGCTCACTGCTCTTCACGTGCTCTGTTGAACAAAAAATCAATTTAAATGCTGTAGTCTAGACATTAATTCCCTATAGTCACATAGCCATCACTTATGTTTCAATAATATAACATGGTTTGCATATATGTAAGATCACTGATTTCAAGACGGCCCACTTCAAAATGTCACTCCACATGTACTATCCGAAAGAGAAAGAAAGAAATTCAAGCATGTGATAAAGGTGAAATTGATTCATAGTCTTGAAAACTTTGTTTCTTTAACAGCATGTCGCTGCTTTATATTTAGGTACACATTTCTTAATATATTCCTTTACTTTTGTAGAGTGAGTTCTTTTACCAGAACAGTGTACCTTAATACATTCCTTTCATTTTAATATTAATAGTACGTTGTGCTATTAAAAAATAGCTTCACTTTTTATTTTATTTTAGATCACTACATATAAATCTGATCTCTCACCCTACATGTTTAACTAATTCTTTCATTAGGTCAGCTGGAGCTTAAAGCTTGAAGACTGAGCTGAACTAAAACCATGCATGCTAAATCAGTTCTTACTAGTGTCCTGGTAGTATGTACAGAGAAAGAAAGAGAAAGAGAGGAAATATGAGTATGCCAACTTGTCCTGGCTTTTCAATGTCTAGAAGAAAGATCAAAGAAGATAAAATATAGCACCAGTATTTTATCAAAGCTACAATGAATTATCTCATTTGTCAGCTGGAATACCTATACTTCATACTCAAGAGGAAAAAAGGGGAGTATCCACAGAAAACCACCACCACAATGATCTCTTCTGACACAAAAAATTGACTGTGAAGTAATTAACAAAAAAATGGATTTAACTAATATCTACTTAGATATTAGACTTCAATTCTGCATGTCAAAGATTTTTAAAATATCTCCAAAATTTAAAACAAGAATTTATTTTGTGCATCTGAGACATTCATTCATACAAGAAACATTTGTTGAGCATCTGTGATGATCCAGATATTATTGTAAGTACCAATAGGATACAGCAGTGAACAAAACATATATAAATCCCAGTTCTCATTAAACTTTCATTCAAAAAGAGGGAGACAGACATACACACACAAAATTAACAAAGATACTTCATGGTATTTGTGGTAGACAGAATCCTAAACTATCCCAACGCTTGCCCTTGTGTGATCAGCTCACCTTGAGATGGGGTTGAACCTATGAATATGATGGAAATCACTCTTGTGATTGTTATCGTATATGGCAAAAGAGATTTTATAGACGTAATTTAGATCCCAGATCGGTTCAACTTATGACAGGGAGATGGGCCTGACTTAATCATATGAATTCCTCAAAATCTGCATCTTGAGGGCAGAAAGAGGAAAGTCAAAGATTCAAAGTAAAGCTGGATTCAACACAGTAAGAATCCTCTGATTCTGCTGATGAAGGGGGCCAGATGGCAAGGACCTGAGAGTATCATTTAAGAGAACAGAGCAGCCGCTGGCTGACAGCCAGCAAGAAAACAGGGACTCGTTTATACAACTGTAGTGAACTGAATTCTACCAACAACCTGAATGAGCTCCCAGCAGATTTTCCCCAGAGACTCCTGACAAAAGCTCAGCCCTGCTGATACCTTGATTTCTGCCCAGAAAGCAGAGCATCAACCACACCATGGGGAAGCTGGGTTAGAAGTTCTGCTAGTAAATTAGTATTGCTTTACGTTGCTAAATTGTGGTGTATTGTTATGCAACAATAAAAGACTCACACAGGGAAACTGAGTTCACAGTGGTGATGCGGGAAGACCCTGAACTCATCTTGTCCCATAGACTTCACAAATGTACTACTGCTTATGGAATAACGTTCCTCTGAAAAACATCTGAAGGCTCGATGAACAGGCCTCCACAACAAAAGATCAAAGAGATGCATCAATAGGGGTAGGAGAGGGAGAGACATGGTCTTGCCTAGGACCCCACTCCAGGAACAGCAATCCACAATCAGGAGGGATTCCAAACAAATGCAACTTTCCTTCAAGGAGTTAAGGGATTGAGTTCCACATTGGCACCCCGACTCTTGGGTTCAGCACCACAAAGATGAGCTCCCAAAGCATCTGGTTTTAAAAATCAAGGGGAATAAGTCCAGGAGAACCACAGAACTGTAGGGAATAGAGAATCCACTTATAATGAACCGGTGCACAGACGCTCTTGCCCTGAGACCTAGAGCATAAGTCACAGCTTGAAAAACACCCAGATCATAAGTGATCTTAACGCAGCCTCTGGACAAACAACAAACTAAAGTCTAGGACCAGGTAGCTTCACTGTGAGTTATTCCAAATATTTTAAAAAGACATAACACCTATCCTTCTCAACCCCTTCTAAAAAATTACAGACAAGAAAGTGTTTCCAAACATATTTTACAAGATTAGCATTATCCATACACCAAAACCAGACAAAGACAACACACACATGATTAGCCCAATTTCCTGTTGAAAATAGATGCAAAAATCCTCAAGAAAATATTAGCAAACTAAATTCTATATTACATTAAAAGCATCATACACTATGATCAATTGAGATTTATTCCAGGGATGCAAGAACAGTTCAAAATCCACAAATCAACGAACATGTTACATCACCTGAATAAAACAGAAGATAATCATATAATCACCCTGATAGGTGTAGAAATGGCAGTTGATAAAATTCAACATCTATTTATGATAAAAAAAAAAATCACAATAAAATGAGTATAGAGGGAATGTATCTCAGCATAATAAAGGCCACATATGGCAAGGCCTGGAGAAGGTGATGGCACCCTACTCCAGAACTCTTGCCTGGAAAATCCTATGGATGGAGGAGCCTGGTAGGCTGAAGTCCATGGGATCACTAAGAGTCAGACATGACTGAGCGACATCACTTTCACTTTTCACTTTCATGCATTGGAGAAGAAAATGGCAACCCACTCCAGTGTTCTTGCCTGGAGAATCCCGGGGACAGGGGAGCCTGGTGGGCTGCCGTCTATGGAGTCACAGAGAATCAGACATGACTGAAGCGACTTAGTAGCATGGCAAGACCACAGCTAACATTATACTCAAAAATGAAAAGTTGAAAAGATTTCGTCTAAAATCAGGAACAAAACAAGAAGGCTCACGTTTGCCACTTGTATTCAACATAGCATTGAAAGTCCTTGCCACAGCAATTAAACAAGAAAAAGAAATAAAGCCATCCACATTGGATAGGAAGGAGTAAAACCTATCACTATTTGTCGACAATATGGTATATATAGAAAACCCTATGCTGCTGCTGCTGCTAAGTCACTTCAGTCGTGTCCGACTCTGTGCGACCCCAGAGATGGCAACCCACCAGGCTCCCCCGTCCCTGGGATTCTCCAGGCAAGAACACTGGAGTGGGTTGCCATTTCCTTCTCCAATGCATGAAAGTGAAAAGTGAGAGTGAAGTCGCTCAGTCGTGGCTGACCCTTAGCGACCCCATGGACTGCAGCCCACCAGGCTCCTTCGTCCATGGGATTTTCCAGGCAAGAGTAGTGGAGTGGGTTGCCATTGCCTTCTCCAGAAAACCCTATAGACTCCACTAAAAAAAAGCTGTTAGTACTAGTGAAGGAATTCAGTAAAGTCACAGTATAGAAAATCAATATACAGAAAGCTGTGATGTGTTTATACACTAATAATGAACTATAAGAAAAATTAAGAAAACAATCTTATTTACAAATGAATTAAAAAATAAAGTACCTAAGAATAAATTTAACAATGTGAAAGAATTGTACACTGAAAATTAAAAGAAACTGATGAAAGAAATTATGGAAAACACAAATAAAGTGGTGAAAGTGAAAGTCACTCAGTCGTGTCCGACTCTTTGCGAATTCTCCAGGTCAGAATACTGGAGTGGGTAGCTGTTCCCTTCTCCAGGGGATCTTCCCATCCCAGGGATCGAACCCAGGTCTCCTGCATTAAGGGTGGATTCTTTACCAGCTGAGCCACCAAGGGAGTCCAAGAATACTGGTAGGCTATCTTTTCTCCAGGGTATCTTCCTGACTCAGGAATCAAACCAGGGTCTCCTGCATTACAGGAGGATTCTTTACAGCTTAACTACCAGGGAAGCACAAATTAGTGGAAAGGTATTCCATGATAATGGATTGGAGGAATTACTATTCAAATATCCATACCCAAAGCAATCCATGGATTTGATGCACTCTCTATCAAAATGCCAATGGCACGTTTCACAAAACTGGTACATATAATTCTAAACTTTGAATGCAACAATAAAAGAACCTAAGTAGGCAAAACAGTCTTGAGAAAGAAGAACAAAGTGGAACGTATCACACTTTCTGTTTTGAAACCCCACTACGAATCTATATTAATCAAAATAGTACAGTACTGGTACAAACACACACACACAGATCGATGGAATAGAATCGAGAGCCCAAAGGTACAATTTAATTAATTTACAGCCAAGAAATAAAGAGCATCCAAAGCAAATATATTCTCTTCAATAAATGGCATTGGGAAAGCTGAACAGCCATATGCAGGATAAAACTGGACCACAATCTTACACCATACACAAAAATCTGCTCAAAATGAATTAAAAACTTGAGTGTAAGACATGAAACCAAAAAATTCCTAGAAGAAACATAGGTGGTAACCTCACTGACATTTGTCTTAGTGATGGTTATGCACCTCTGACTCCAAAGGTAAAAGAAACAAAAAAACAAAAGTAAGCAAATGGGACTACATCAAATGTAAAAGCTTCTGCACATGTAAGGAAGCCATCAACAAAACAGAATGGCTATATACTGAACGGGAAAGATACCTGCAAATCTTATGTCAGATAAGTGGTTAACAGTCAAAAGATATAAAGAACTCAAACAACTCACCAACAAAAAGCAAACATTCCAATTTTTAAAATGGGTAGAAAATCTGACTAGACATTTTTCCTTACAAGACATACAGATGACCAACAGGCACATGAAAAGATGTTCACCATTCCTAATCACTAGGGAAACACAAATCATAACCATCACCTCATACCTATTAGGATGGTTATTATCAAAAAGAAATAACAAGTGTTGGAGAGATGCGGAGAAAACAGAACCCTTGTATACTGTTGCGACTGCACGTTGGTGCAGCCTCTGTGAAAAACACTATGGAGATCCCTCAAAGAATTAAGAATAGAACTACCATATGACCCAGCTATTCCACTCCTGGCTATTTATCTGAAGAATACAAAAACATTAAGTTGAAAAGATATACGAATCCCTATGTTCATTGCAGCATTATTCACAGTAGCCAAGATATGAAAACCACCTATCGATGGACAAATGGATAAGGAATATGTGGTGTGTATACACACCTACATACACACAATGGAATACTACGCAGTGGTAAAAAAGAATGAAATTCTGGCATCTGCAACACCATTGATGAACCTTGAGAATATTATGCTAAGTGAAATAACACAAAAAGAAAAAGACAAATACATAAGTTTCACTTATACATGAAATCTAAAAGAAAATAAAAAAGAAAAACTAAATCAAAAATAAACTCATAGATACAGAGAATAGATAAGTGGTTACCAGAGAGGAAGTGGACTGGAGGGTGCATAGACATACTGAAGGAGGTCAGTTGTGTGGTGATAGACGATAACCAGAGTATTTCGGGGGTGGTCACTTCATAGTGTTTATGGATATTGAATTATAATTTAATATACCTGAGATGTATAATAAATACCAAAAAAAAAAAAAAAAAAAGGAAAAAGAAGACTAACACACAGTATTTTAGGAGCTTATCAATATATGTAAGAAATAGAGGAAAGAGGAAAGATATGGGTGGAAATGAATTGGCCAAATCTGAATGAAATAGAATAAGGTGAAGACCCAGCCTTGTGGATATCCAGAGGGAGAAGTTGGCAGCAGTGAGAACCGCCACAAAGGCCCTAAAGTTAAAATTTGCCTGAGGTGTTACTAACCAATTATCATAATCTGTGGATTGTTTAAATGAAGTATAACGCATACATACTGCCTGCCTAAAAGATTTCATAGTTTACAAAAAAACAGTAAATCCCTCCCTCCCTCTCTCCCTGACTTCTTTCCTTCCCTCCTTAACTTTCCTTCCTTCATTTCTTTCCTCTAAACTTTATTTCCTCACTTTCAATAAGAATTTAGTATATGCCTACGTTGTCCCTGGAAGTGTGATAGATAAGCGGAAATAGAACACTGAATAAGACAGACACCATGATGCCCTTAGGGAGTGTTCTATCTGTTGACAGTAAAGGGGCAATCAAGAGCAGCATCCTGTGTTGTAGCCGGAGAAAAACTATGGCACAAAAGAACAAAGAAGGGATGGCTAACCCAGATTTCCTTTCTCTAAGCAAGTGGTATCCAAGCTGGGAACTCAAAGAAGGGTGTGTTCCAGAAAGCAGCCAGGTTCAGTTCAGTTCAGTTCAGTCGCTCAGTTGTGTCCGACTTTGTGACCCCATGGACTGCAGCACATAAGGCCTCCCTGTCCATCACCAACTCCCAGAGCTTACTCAAACTCATGTCCATTGAGTTGGTGATGCCATCCAACCATCTCATCCTCTGTTGTACCCTTGTCCTCCTGCCTTCAATCTTTCACAGCATCAGGGGCTTTTCCAGTGAGTCAGTTCTTTGCGTCAGGTGGCAAAAGTACTGGAGTTTCAGCATAACATCAGTCCTTCCAATGAATATTCAGGACTGATCTCCTTTAGGATGGACTGGTTGGATCTCCTTGCAGTCCAAGGGACTCTCAAGAGTCTTCTCCAATACCACAGTTCAAAAGCATCAATTCTTTGGTACTCAGCTTTCTTTATAGTCCAACTCTCACATCCATACATGACTACTGGAAAAACCATAGCTTTGACTAGACTGAATTTAGCTGGCAAAGTAATGTCTCTACTTTTTAATATGCTGTCTATGTTGATCATAATTTTTCTTCCAAGGAGCAAGCATCTTTTAATTTCATGGCTTCACTCACCATCTGTAGTGATTTTGGAGCCCAAAAAAATAGTCTGTCACTGTTTTCACCGTTTCCCCATCTATTTGCCATGAAGTGATGGGACCAGATGCCATGATCTTAGATTTCTGAATGTTGAGTTTTAAGGCACTGTTTCATCTGTTTCTTGGCAGAGAGGAACCTACTAGGTTCAAAGTTGCTGAAAAGGAATAGAATAGGCTCCCAAGAGGAACTAGGAAGAGTTCAGAGTGTCTGGAGCATGAAAAGCACAGGATGAGATGGGAAGAAGTAGGGAAATACTCAAAATAAAACCTGGGAAAGTGGGCTGGGACCAGAATATACAGGTCCTTTGAACCATGTGAATGAGCTTGGATTTTTCCCGAAAAGTAAAATAAAGTCACTGAGACATTTAAATGGAGGCTTTTACCTTTTAGAAAGATTATTCTGATTGTCACATGGAGAACAGATGCTTGTGAGTGAAGACTGGAGAGAGGGAATCCAGTTTGGGGGGGGGGGGGGGGCGTTCCCACTAACCAAGGGAGAGGTGGGGAGTGCTTTGGCAGGGGCAGTGCAAATAGAAAAGGATGGATTCTGGACAAAGTTGGAGGGAAATTGGTAAGAATCTGCTGTGCGGGGATTGTAGAAGATTCCAAATCTGTCAGATTTCTGATCTGGTCTACTCTGTGGATGTTATTGACTTCCCTGATAGCTAAGCTGGTAAAGGATCCACCTGCAGTGCAGGAGACTGCAGTTCAATTCTTGGATCGGGAAGATCTGCTGGAGAAGGGATAGGCTACCCACTTCAGTGTTCTTGGGCTTTTCTTATGGCTCAGTTGGTAAAAAATCCGCCTGCAATGTGGGAGACCTGGTTTCGATCCCTGTGTTGGGAAGATACCCTGGAGAAGAGGGCGGCTGGCTATCCACTCCAGTATTCTGGCCTCAAGAATTTCATGAACTGATGGATCATAGATTAACTTAACTTTGTCTGATAAATTTTAATTAGCTGTCTAATCAAGTACACTATCAATAAGAACTGTGGGAGTTGAGAAAACAGGAATTTGGACGGGGCAATGTCAGAGATTCTACGATGAATTAAGGTCACAAAGAGTCAGACAAGACTGTGAAACTGAAGTGATCTGATGTTAGAGAAGGCTTCTAGAAAGATGGAGCTTGACTGGGACTTCAGGATGGCATTTGATTGTAAGAGATGTGTGCTAAATTGCTTCAGTTCTGTCCGACTCTTTGCAACCCATCGACTATAGCTCACCAGGCTCCTCTGTCTATGGAGTTCTCCAACAAGAATACTGGAGGGGGTTGCCGTGCCCTCCTCCAGGGTACCTTCTCAACCCAGGGATTGGGTTTTTGGCATTTCCTGCATTAGCAGGTGGATTCTTTACCTTTAAGCCACCTGGTAAGAGGTGTGAGAGGAAGCTACTTCTCCTGAGTGGGACAGTCCAAGCAATGGCAGAATAAGAAATGTGACTGGTAAGAGGCCAGTATGGATAAGTCTGAGGGTATGAAAGGTGCCTGTGGCAGTAAGATCATTTTTCTACAGAGTATCAGATTACAGAAAAACTTCAATGGTAGGCTTTGGAGCACTGGACATGATCTAACTAAAAAGCATGCTTGGTTACTGAATAAAAAGAAACAAAACAAGAGCTAAGCGTTTTGAAGGTTAGTCTAGTTTCAGTCAACTGGATACTTTGAGCACAGAAAGGGATATCTGAATGCAGCAAAGAGCAAATAAAAATGTTTCAAAACTCCAAGGACAAAGTGATGATGTCATATATCAAGGCACATCGCCTTGCCAACTAACTAGGAAGGAAGAACGGATAAATGCAATGAGATCTCTGAGCTAGGACTACATATTTGGAAGGCCTACACACTGAGGGGGCTTCCCTCATAGCTCAGTTGGTAAAGACTGTGCCTGCAATGCAGGAGACCCCAGTTCAATTACTGGGCTGAGAAGACCCACTGGAGAAGGGATAGGCTACCCACTCCAGTATTCTGGCCTAGAGAATTCCATGGACTACATAGCCCATGGGGTGGCAGAGTCAGACACGACTGAGCAACTTTCACTTTACACACTGAGCAGATAAACCTAGAAGCATATTGGGATTCAGCTCAGTTCAGTTCAGTTCAGTCGCTCAGTCGTGTCCAACTCTTTGCGACCCCATGAATTGCAGCACGCCAGGCCTCCCTGTCCATCACCATCTCCCGGAGTTCACTCAGACTCACATCCATCGAGTCCGTGATGCCATCCAGCCATCTCATCCTCTGTCATCCCCTTCTCCTCCTGCCCCCAATCCCTCCCAGCATCAGAGTCTTTTCCAATGAGTCAACTCTTCACATGAGGTGGCCAAAGTACTGGAGCTTCAGCTTTAGCATCATTCCTTCCAAAGAAATCCCAGGGCTGATCTCCTTCAGAATGGACTGGTTGGATCTCCTTGCAGTCCAAGGGACTCTCAAGAGTCTTCTCTGACACCACAGTTCAAAAGCATCAATTCTTCAGCACTCAGCCTTCTTCACAGTCCGACTCTCACATTCATACATGACCGCAGGAAAAATTAGTTCTTGGTAAAGCAAACAGAAGTCCCATGAAGCAGCATCAAGGCATTCCCAGAGGGACAGACTGAGGTTTACAAATAGTTAGTGAGAAATCCAGGTGCACATAATATTTAGAGACTTGAGGATGTAAATAAGCAGCATTGAAGGTTCATATCAAGGAAATCTACAGACAGCTGCCAAAGTTCCAATTAACAAGCGACGATTTAGCAGAAAGACACAGCCTTTAGAAGAGATACTGCTAGGACTTCCCCGGTGGTTCAGTGGGTAAGATTCTATGCTCCCAATGCAAGAAGCCCAGGTTCCATTCCTGGTCAGGGATTTAGATCCTCTGTGTGTGTGTGTGTGTGTGTGTGTGTGTGTGTGTGGGACTTAGATCCCGTGTGTGTGTGTGTGCTTAATCGCTCAGTCATGCTGACTCTTTGCTACCCCATGGACTGTAGCCCACCAGGATCCTCTGTCCATGGGATTTTCCAGGCAAGAGTACTAGAGTGAGTTGCCACTTCCTCTTCCAGGGAATCTCCTGACCCACAGACCCAGAGAACCTGCATCTCCTGCACTGGCGGGTGGATTCTTTACTACTGTGCCACCCAGGAAGCCTAGATCCCGCAAGCCACAACTAAAGATCAAGTGCCACAACTAAGACCTGGTACATCCAGATAAGTAAATAAATATTTGTTAAGAGTGATACTATCAGAGAGACTGGATCACTAGGCAGATAATTAACATAGGGACATAAGGACAGATAGCAAAACCAAGATCCGCACTGTAACGAGGGATAATGTGAAAATCAGGTTAAGGGAAGACAAAAAGTTCAGTTCAGATTTGGGGCACAGGAAAGAGAAAATAGTACAGCATAGACCCTTTGGTGGCTGAATTTCTTCGTACTCACTCTAGTTAAAGTGAAAATGGAGACCTCAATGGCTTAGAGCCAAGGTCATACCTACTAGCTAAGTGTCAATAATTGTTAAGAAAGAGGTAAAAAACAATGTTTGGAATCAGGGCCTGATAATAAGAGCTCAGAAATAAATAGTTTTACTACTTTAATAGTAAACATCTAGTGTATGCCAAGCACAGTGCTACTGTGAGAGCCCTTATTATTTTTAGTACTCATTATCAGCCTTGTAAGGAATTAAGGAATTATCAGCACTCCCAGATGGTACTAGTGGTAAAAAACCTGCCTGCCAATGCAGGAGATGCAAGAGATGTGGGTTTGATCCCTGGGTTGGGATGATCCCCTGGAGGAGAAAATAGTAACCCATTCCAGTATCCTTGCCTGGAAAACCCCAGAGGAACCTGCTGGGTGACAGTCCACTGGGTCACAACGAAAGACTAATTCATTAATAAATTCACCCAAATATTAAAGGGCAGAGCCAGAATTTGAACCAAGGATTCTGTCCTCAAGATTCAGTCTCATTCCAGCAGTTGATACAATGTGGCTTTGGTGTGAAATATGTTACATACTCTCTGTGTAATCTCTCAGTATGCTTGCAACTGCAGATCCAAGGAGTCTGCCCAAAGGAGACATGACCAATTAAATATGGGAGAAGATGCAAGGGCAGGGAGGGAAGAATCATAGATGATGGAATAGTTTGGGGGCTGGTAGTTAACAAGATTAGAGAGGCAGAAATGAGAAACCTTGAGAGAAACTGATTTTTGTGGTAGGTTGTATAGATTGCTGATGAAAGAAGGAAGTGGTTTTGAGTATAACTAATTTGAGTGAAAATATTTTAGGGGCATTTGTAAATAACTAACAACATTTAAAAGGAAACATATTTGTAAGCATATTTTAACTGGATTCTATTTAGTAACACAGCAACTGTAGTTATTCTTTATGATTTAAACTATGTGAAAACTGCTATAGGTATGTTTTTATATGTGTGGTGTCTTTAGGTGATATACCTTAGGGATATACAGTTGAATTATGCATATAACAGATTATATAATGAGTATAAGAAAGCATTTAAAATTGCAATATATGAACCGTGAACTTCCAGATGTTCAAGCTGGTTTTAGAAAAGGCAGAGGAACCAGAGATCAAATTGCCAACATCCACTGAATCATAGAAAAAGCAAGAAAGTTCCAGAAAATCATCTATTTCTGCTTTATTGACTATGCCAAAGCCTTTGACTGTGTGGACCACAATAAACTATGGAAAATTCTGAAAGAGATGGGAATACCAGACCATCTGACTAGTCTCTTGAGAAACCTGTATGCAGGTCAGGAAGCAACTGTTGGAACTGGACATGGAACAACAGACTGGTTCCAAATAGGAAAAGCACTATGTCGAGGCTGTATATTGTCACCCTGCTTATTTAACTTCTGTGCAGAGTACATCATGAGAAACGCTGGGCTGGAAGAAGCACAAGCTGGAATCAAGATTGCCAGGAAAAATATCAATCACCTCAGATATGCAGATAACACCACCCTTATGGCAGAAAGTGAAGAAGAACTAAAGAGCCTCTTGATGAAAGGGAAAGAGGAGAGTGAAAAAGTTGGCTTAAAGCTCAACATTCAGAAAACAAAGATCATGGCATGTGGTCCCATCACTTCATGGGAAACAGATGGGGAAACAGTGGAAACAGTGTCAGACTTTATTTTGGGGGGCTCCAAAATCACTGCAGATGGTGATTGCAGCCATGAAATTAAAAGACATTTACTCCTTGGAAGAAAAGTTATGACCAACCTAGATAGCATATTGAAAAGCAAAGACATTACTTTGCTAACAAAGGTCCATCTAGTCAAGGCTATGGTTTTTCCAGTGGTCAGGTATGGATGTGAGAGTTAGATGGAGTGAAAAGCTGAGCACCAAAGAACTGATCCTTTGAACTATGGTGTTGGAGAAGACTCTTGAGAGTCCCTTGGACTGCAAGAAGATCCAACCAGTCCATCCTAAAGGAGATCAGTCCTGGCTGTTCATTGGAAGGACTGATGCTGAAGCTGAAACTCTAATACTTTGGCCACCTCATGCGAAGAGTTGACTCATTGGAAAAGACCCTAATGCTGGGAAGGATTAGGGGCAGAAGGAAAAGGGGACAACAGAGGATGAGATGGCTGGATGGTATCACCAACTCGATGGACATAGTTTGGGTAGACTCTGGGAGTTGATGATGGACAGGGACGCCTGGCGTGCTGCGATTCATAGGGTCGCAAAGAGTCGGACATGATTGAGAGGCTGAACAGAACTGAACTGACGGAATATTTTCACTTCAACCCCAAACTGAGTCTGTCTTACCTCTTTCTTCTACTTGCAACCCATACACACATATATATGTGGTATATACTCTGATATATACAATTTGACTGTATATTCCTGATTTTATACATGTATATATCCTGCTGCTGCTGCTAAGTCACCTCAGTCGTGTCCGACTCTGTGTGACCCCATAGACGGAAGCCCGCCAGGCTCCCCCGTCCCCGGGATTCTCCAGGCAAGAACACTGGAGTGGGTTGCCATTTCCTTCTCCAGTGCATGAAAGTGAAAAGTGACACCTCAGTCGTGTCCGATTCTTAGCAACCCCATGGACTGCAGCCTACCAGGCTCCTCAATCATTAATCTATATGAATGTCTATATATATGTATATACACTGCATAAAAAATGTTATTGTTGTTTAGTCACTAAGTTATGTAACTCTATGCACTGAAGTCCACCAGATTCCTCTGTCCATGGGATTTTCCAGGCAAGAATACTGAAGTGGATTGCTATTCCCTTCTCCAGGGGATCTTCCCCACCCAGGGATGGAACATGCATCTCCTGCATTGCAGGAGGATTCTTTACCACTGAGCCACATGGGAAGCCTGCATAAATTAAAATACAGTTCTTTAAAATATACTTGTAAAAAAGTATAAGTCTATGTAAAAATTCACTAGATTTTGATATTTTAAAATTTCAAGGATATGTGCAGAATTAAGGACATACATATTCAGGTTCAATGCAAATATAGGAAAGATGTGCTAAGACTCCTATCAGAGAAATTCTTGATTAGAAAAGTACAGTCTTGTTAGATATATCAGTGATGTGCCCTCTGCACACAGGAAGAGGCCCTTTTTAGGGTTTTGTTCTGTAAAAGGTATGGTTCACTACTCTACGTATTAAGATAACATGTCAGATAGTCAGTCTCTTTTTATTATAAAAAGCATATATTTTTATGAACATACAGGAATTAAGGAGTAAAGGCCCATCCTGAGAAATCTACTGGATAGTACACTTCAGATAGATAGTCAAGAGAAATTACGAGATGTCAACACAAGGATTGGTGATTCAAATTTTGAATCCTGTAAATATTTTGCATAATTAGGACATTAAATTAATGTTAAACAAAGACACCAAAAAACAAATGCAAAATGAAACAACTGAACCTAAATGAAAACACAGTTTGTGGCATAATTACACAGAGAGGCACAATTCTAACTGACTTAAAGCATAATAATTTGTCTTTGCTATAACCTAGGACAAAAAGAATTGCAAAAATAATAACAATTCCACCATTTTAAGCAATCATATTGCTGGTGGTAAGGCTGCTATTTGTATTCTGAAATTGTTATATATGTATTTTTGGACTAAAAAACAAAATTACATAATGCTCTAATTCTTATTCCCAGGGAACTAGAGGCCTACATTTTGTGCAGGAGAAAAGTGATTCAAATGTACATCCGAATATGAATTGGAAGTATAAACAAGAACTCATGATGTATTTTAGGTGCTTTTTCTGAATTCTGCCCATGGAAAGGCCAAGAAACAATGAGCAAACCAATGGCAACAAATAATCCTAATGTGCAGATTTTAATTTTCAGAAATCATTTTGCAACTAAAAAAGGAGGAAAAATAGCAGAGGTCCCTGAAAATGGGGTTGATTCCATATCCGGCACCAGATATGTACAGGATGAGTTTGAAATATGAAATAGTAAGAAAGCCATCAAAAACTACTAGAGTCACGTCAGTAAGACTTATAGCCAACTTGAAGAAGCTCCCAATGGCCGCAAATGGGATAATTTGACTCTCAATAAGGATATTAACTGAAACATATCAATAATTTAAATTCATGAATTCATAATGATATTAAAATAAACTAATTGGTCACCATTGTAGGATCTAGTAAATCAATTCAATATTTTTAAAATAGTGAAGAAATCAAAAGAATTGAACCTTTCTCCTGCCATCCCAATACTGCAGTGCTGGATAACCAAAATAGTAGATGAGGGAAATTTTTACCTTTGGATTTTTTTTTAACAGAAGCATTCTAGACAATAAATGAAGAAATAATAGAATAGTATTAACACTTTGCAACTGCAAATGGATTTAGGCTTTGAGAATCAGTGGCTACCAATACATGTAAGAGAGGGAACTAGAGATTAGATATTTCTTTTTGTTGTTTTTAATAATAACTGGAAGTTTGTACCTTTTTGAATACCTTAACCTGTGGGTGAGGATAAATGTGTCTTGATGGTAAAGTACACTACCATTTGTGAAATAAAACACAACTAATCTGAATCTGATAAAACCCTTACCATTTGCCAACTGCTAATTTATAGGAAATACAGAGTGTAGAGACTTACGTTATTCAACACTAAGAGGATGCAAACAGCAAATTTCACAAGGTGGGAAATTCTTCAAACAACTGACTCTGTGTCCTCAACAACCAAACTGCAAGAAAAAATAGAGAATGAGGAACTGATGGACTGAAAGAAAATTAAAAGACACAATAAATCAATTGAAATGTGCAGACTATCAAACTATTAAAAATGCAACATAAGCCAATTGGAAATTCGGACACTATACATTTGATGATACTAAGGGATCGCTTCAGTTCAGTTCAGTTCAGTCGCTCAGTTGTGTCCAACTCTTTGCGACCCCATGAATCACAGCACGCCAGGCCTCCCTGTCCATCACCAACTCCCGGAGTCCACCCAAACCCATGTCCATCGAGTCGGTGATGCCATCAAGATATCTCATCCTCTGTCTTCCCCTTCTCCTCCTGCCCTCAATCCCTCCCAACATCAGAATCTTTTCCAATGAGTCAACTCTTCGCATGAGGTGGCCAAAGTACTGGAGTTTCAACTTCAGCATCATTCCTTCCAAAGAAATCCCAGGGCTGATCTCCTTCAGAATGGACTGGTTGGATCTCCTTGCAGTCCAAGGGACTCTCAAGAGTCTTCTCCAACACCACAGTTCAAAACATCAATTCTTCGGCGCTCAGCCTTCTTCACAGTCCAACTCTCACATCCATACATGACCACTGGAAAAACCATAGCCTTGACTAGATGGACCTTTGTTGGCAAAATAACGTCTCTGCTTTTCAATATGCTATCTAGGTTGGTCATAACTTTTCTTCCAAGGAGTAAGCGTCTTTTACTTTCATGGCTGCAGTCACCATCTGCAGTGATTTTGGAGCCCCCCAAAATAAAGTCTGACACTGTTTCCACAATTTCCCCATCTATTTCCCATGAAGTGATGGGACCAGATGCCATGATCTTCGTTTTCTGAATGTTGAGCTTTAAGCCAACTTTTTCACTCACCGCTTTCACTTTCATCAAGAGGCTTTTTAGAGAAACCTATACGCAGTTCAGGAAGCAACAGTTAGAACTGGACATGGAATAACAGACTGGTTCCAAATAGGAAAAGGAGTATGTCAAGGCTGTATATTGTCACCCTGCTTATTTAACTTCTATGCAGAGTACATCATGAGAAACGCTGGGCTGGAAGAAGCGCAAGCTGGAATCAAGATTGCCGGGAGAAATATCAATAACCTCAGATATGCAGATGACACCACCCTTATGGCAGAAAGTGAAGAGGAGCTAAAAAGCCTCTTGAAAGTGAAAGGGATCACTAATATTTTTAAATTTATAACAATGGTAGGTTATGTGGTCAGATATTTTTTTGGATGAATAGAAACTCCAAAGTTTCGTCAAAATAACATGGGAAGAGTGGATGGAGGTATAGATGAAATAATATTGGCTATGTGCTGATAATAACTGAAACTGAGTTATGGGTATATGTGGGTTCATTTTGTTATTCTATCTACTTTTGTATATGTTGAGATTTTCTGAAGTTTTATATATATATATGTTATTTGGGGCAAGAGTTTAGCCTGCACAATTGGCAAAATTATTAAACATTGGCTTGAACTGAAGATTGTACTCTCGATAGAAAGAATCAGAGCTATGAAATATGCCAATGCTGATTGGCATTGAAGTGCTCTATGTGGAATAAAATAAAGAGATTAGGTGGAATCTGATTTTCTAAAGAAGAGAGTTTGGACCCAAATCAGAAAAGACATTTTTCTAGTTATGCTTAGATTAGAATGTCATTAGTACTCTAATTAGAAGTTGTGCCTGGCAGTGTCCTGGCATGAAACAGATGAAATACTCCAAATCACTTAGCCCAGATTTTAATAAAAGGACTACTTGCAAAAGGGTCAGTAGAGTGACAGGGATCTATAAAGAGATGGAAACACCCAGGGGGTAGAAGAGCAGGATGCTGTGGCAAGCCCTGGGCCTCAATATGCTAGGGGAGAAAACTCTAGCATCTGAGTTTTCTGAGAGCTGGGGCTCTGCAAGCGGTCTGTTCCAACAGATGCTGTAGCTAGAAGCCAGTGGTCAAAAGGAGCCCACATGATGCAGTCTTACAGGTTCCTCTCCCAAGACGGGACATAGAGGGATAGACGAGGGAGTGAGATGGGGAGGAGTTGACAGCAACCAGTGCAGAATGGCTGGTTGTATTATATGTGTGCACACACTGACTACATGTTTCATATATTATATACGTGTCTTGTATATTACATACAGATATTATATATATATATATACATAATATATTGTTGTTTAGTCTCTAAGTCTTTTTGACTCGTTGAGACCATGGAATTTAGCCCACCAAGCTCCTCTGCCCATGGGATTCTCCAGGCAAGAATACTGGAATGGGTTGCCATTTCCTCCTCCAGGGGATCTACCCAACCCAGGGATGGAACCCAAGTCTCCTGTATTGCAGGTGAATTCTTCACCACTGAGCCACCTGGGGAACTCTATATGTAATATATAGAAGCACATATAAACTCCTTGGGGTGTGTGTGTGGAAGGAGTGTGTCTGTGTAGAGAGAGAGAGAGAAAAAGACATAGATTCCGAATATGGATTGATTTCACTTTAAAATCTAAACTTTTAGTTTTAAGATATTAAAAATAATTCACAGAAAAGAAAATACGAATGTTGGATAAGCTATAAAAAGATGCTCAACATTAAGAGAAATCTGGGGAATGCAAATTAAAATGACAAGATACTATTTTTTACCTATCAAATTGGCAAGTAATTAAACATTTAAAAATATCAAGTATTGGTGAAAGGAATGGTGTGGGGAACTCACACACATGACTAGGGAGAAGGCAAATTTGTTTAATTCCTTGTAGCCCAGCTGGTAAAGAATCTGCCTACAATGCAGGAGACCTCCGTTTGATTCCTTGGTCAGGAAGATCCGCTGGAAAAGGGATCGGTTACCCACACCAGTGTTCTTGGGCTTCCCTTGTGGCTCAGCTGGTAAAAAATCCACCTGTAATGTCGGAGACCTGGGTTTGACCGCTGGGTTGGGAAGATCCCCTGGGGAAGGGAGAAGCTACTCACTCCAGTATTCTGGTCTGGAGAATTCCATGGACTATATAGTCCATGGGGTAGAAGAGTCGGACACGACTGAGCGACTTTCACTTTCACTTTTCAGTTTGGTGGTGTCTGCTATAGAGACAGTATGGCAATAAGGTGAAGAGCTTAGACATACTGTGGGTTCAGATTTCTGCTCTGTGAATTAATCTCCATATAATCCACTGAGCTGCTTAATCTCTCATACTTCTTATTAAAAATACTTAACCTCCCTATGCCTGTTTCTCTACCTGGAAAAGAGGGAAATAGCAGCATTTAGCTCCACACTCCAAAGAGTGTTGGGCACATAAACACTCAACAAACATGAAAAATGCCCGTATACCATGAATCTGCCATTTTACTCCTCCACCATTGGCATAAACAAGCTGACATATGGATATTTATTTCACCATTATGTGTACTGTTTGTTATAGCAAATAAATGGAAAAGAATATTTGTGCTCACTTCTAGCTATGAAAAATTCCTAACACATAGTGTTGAGTGAATGAAATATCAATGAAAAATACATGTTTTTCATGGTGCCCTATTTTTGAGCTCGACTGTAGTTGCTAACAATTATATTTGTGTTTACATCTACATAAAAGTTTTAGAAAAACTTTTAGGGAATATATCTGACAACCATGGCTTTTTCCACAAAGGGACTAGGATTAGGGATGAGGAAAGACAGTCAAAGAAGCTTTATATCTATCTGCTGTGTTTGAATTCGTCCCAGGAAAATTTATTCATGAGGCACTTGTGTGATTAAAAATTAATGCAGTGTTGAAAAATAATTCAGGTCCAACCGATTCCAAAACTGATATGTGTAGTCACTATGCATCAGGGTACGCTTTTAGTTTACCAGAAAAGCCTTCCCTCTGTGGTTACTTCTTTATTCATAAAAATCATAGCCAGGTTTAAAATTGTTTTCACTTGCTGCTTTGCTGGAATTTTTATGTTAAACATTTATTGCACATTAAATGTGAGTCATATCAAGATGCATAAATGGTAGACATGATCTATGTCAGTACTGATGGTCTATAATATATCTATCTGTTGGTTTCAAACATTATTTCCTCCTTGTAAAAAGAAAAGACTGAGAATAACAAACACTAACAGTTCATAGTTATCAAACATTTTCACCTAGATAATAGGGGCTTTAGAAATGCAACTTAATAATCTTCCCCTGCATGCATGCTAAGTTGCTTCAGTCATGTTTGACTCTGTGTGACCCTGTGGACAGTAGCCCGGAAGGCTCCTCTGTCCAGGGGTTTTCCAGGCAAGAATACTGGAGTGGATTGCCATGCCCTCCGCCAGGGAATCTTCCCCACCCAGGGATCGAACCTGGGTCTCTGGCATCTCCTGTGTGGCAGGTAGATTCTTTACCTCTGAGCCACCAGGGAAGCCCCAATTTTCCCCTAAAGAGATGTAAATAAGATTTAAAATGTGACATATGGAATTTAAAATATGAGATGGAGATAGAATAATTTTGACTAGTTCAAAGTTCCAAGTGAGTGATTATCCAAACTTTCAGATGAAATCTGAAAAAAATATAAAAAGGAAGATAGAAAGCAGATGAAATTTGGTGAAGAAAATACAAAATTGTAGTTAGGTGTTTGAATTTGTTTATCAAGTTTCTGAGTAATATGATTACTAAAAATGAAAGCACATGTTATAAAGTAGGTAATTGTTAAGGGCTTCCTAGGTGGCTCAGTGGTAAAGAATCCACCTGCCAATGCAGGAGACTCAAATTCGATCCCTGAGTCAGGAAGATCCCCTGGAGAAGGAAATGGCAACACCCTCGAGTATTCTTGCCTGGAGAATCCTATGGACAAAGGAGCACAGTGGTCCAAAGGGTTTTAAAGTCAAACAAGACTAAAGTGACTCAGCACAGCACAGCACAGGTAGTTGTTAATTTGTAGTTTAACAATAATATTTTATGTTGTAGAAAAGAGGAAAATGGTTCAATTGTAGGTTTATCATCTTTTTCCCTTTGGGATCTCCAAACGGAAAAGACTATGTTTTGTAAACAACTACAAGCCTAAGGTTCATCTGGGAAAATCTTCTCAAATAGGAATACAAAGAAATTGCCTCATACACAGTTAAAGAAGTCAAGCAACAAACTATTAAATCAGATATCATCACAAGTTTCCACCAGATCAGTTCATCCCTTGGATGCTGATGTCCTCCTTAGTTATATATTATTAATATAACCATTTGAAAACTATAAATCATATTACTTATTATTCATTGAACTTGACATCACTTTCATTTTATTATTAAAATGTTTGGTTATTTTTACACAATATAATAATACTATTATAGTGTACAATTAACAATGATATAGAGTAAGGCTTCAAGGTCTCTGTAATTTCTATGTTTTTTCATTCATCATAGTTCTTATATATTTGTCAACAATAATACCATAAAAATCACAGCTCTCCTTAGATTATCCCTCCTCCCCCAGATGATTTTTCTCCACAAAAAAGTACTAGTGATAAACTAAATCACTGTTAAACTATTTTTTAATAGCTTCAAATTCAATTTACTAATTAAATATATTATTATAATATATTTAAAAAGAAATGTTTACATCTTAACATATTTAAATATGCTATTTAATATATTTTAAACATGTAATTAGTGAATTTTAGCAGTTCAGAATCTCCATAATCTGTAAAACAACTGATTTCATTAGGGATCAAATATATTAAAAATGTATTTTTGACAGTTTGTATATTTGTCAAATATATATTTGACTTAGCTTAACATGTATTTAATCTGAAAGACACTGAAAAAATTTGAGTGGCTGACGTAAACAAATATCAAAGTAATCAAATCCACTTTGCTCTAAACCTTCAAAGACAGATAAAGTTGACTATGGGATACTTTTCTTGAGAAAGTCAAGGAGTGCCATTCTAGACTGACTGAGCGTGTTACTTTCTTCTAACTCTACCACTGGAATCCAGCATTTTCTCATTGCTTCATTCACCACGAGGACCCCACATTCTACAGGTAATGTTGATAACAGGAGAAAATTTAGGGAAGTCAGAAAGCCTTCCCTGGGAACCTAATTGTGACTTTGAAATATTTCTGGAAGGATTTTGTTTTCATTCAACCCATTCTCATTTTCTGTTTCCCTCTTTCCTTTCTAAGCCCCAGATATCATTTAGTATCACCAGATATTAGCAACAGGTAATACTGAAAATCCATTAAAAATTATTCAGAACACACTGTTTTATTTTGTTTTTCAAATTTCAAATAGATTAGTATTTTCTTTTTAAATATTAAGATAACAAAAGAGAAAACAAAAAGAAAAGTAAAAACACACATTTAATATTATTGTATAGAGATATATATGACTGATATTTTGGTGTAGATCTTTCCAGAGTGTCTTATATATTTATGAATATACAGATATTTACTTTTTTCAGCAAACACAGAAGTACTTTTTGTGTGTAACTTATTCACTTAACATATTTCATTGTCATTTACATGTAAATACACATTGATTTTCAAGTACATTTCAACGGTATTGTAATACTGCACTATATATATAATGTGTCATATGTAACATGCTGCACTTCCCAGGTGGTGCTAGCGGTAAAGAACCCTGCTGCCAATGCAGGAGACATAAGAGACTTACGTTCGATCCCTGGGTTGAGAAGATCCCTGGAGGAGGGCATGGCAACCCACCCCAGTATTCTTGCTGGGAGAATCCTGCAGACAGAGGAGCATGGTGAACCACAATCCACAGGGTTGCAAAGAGTTGGACATGACTGAAGCTACTTAGCATACATGTAACATGTTGCATAATATATAATACACGATATGTAATATACATATACACATGAAATTTATATATATACACACACATAAATTTTAAATTTTAAATGTTTCTCAATCTTAATTTAGGTATCAGAGAGCTGGTTAAGTTTTAAATAAGATTCTCCTTTTACTCAGATCTATAAACAGGCCGTCACAGAATTAGGTAGCCTCTGTTAGTAGCTACCTTTTGCTTCTGTTAGAGCTGGACAACAAAATTTACTTAGAATCTGTCCCTTCCAAAGTACACTCATCATTGGGAAAATTTAGTGTTTCCCCTCTTTGCTCTTTCATTCAGCTGATATGTATTGATCCCTTAAAATACAATGGTGTTGACATCTCATGTTGAAAATTGGTTGGTATTACATTTTATAGGCTATGGTTTTTCCAGTGGTCATGTATGGATGTGAGAGTTGGACTATAAAGAAAGCTGAGTGCCAAAGAATTGATGCTTTTGAACTGTGGTGTTGGAGAAGACTCTTGAAGGTCCCTTGGACTGCAAGGAGGTCCAACCAGTCCATCCTAAAGGAGATCAGTCCTAGGTGTACATTGGAAGGACTGATGCTGAGGTTGAAACTCCAATACTTTGGCCACCTGATGTGAAGCGCTGACTCATTTGAAAAGACTCTGATGTCTGGGAAAGATTGAGGGCAGGAGGAGAAGGGGACGACAGAGGATGAGATGGTTGGATGGCATCACCAACTCAATGGACATGGATTTGGGTGGACTCCAGGAGCTGGTGATGGACAGGGAAGCCTGGCGTGCTGTGGTTCATGGGGTCGCAAACAGTCGGACACGACTGAGCGACTGAACTGAACTGAACTGAACTGAACTTGGAATCCCCGGGTAAACCTAGAAGCCATATAATTGACTGTGATTTAGAGACAGGGTGAAAAAGCACATCAATAATGACCAGTAGGCTAAACCAGGGTGAAAAAAGTCAACCAGCTAGAAAACAGAAACCAATGAAGAGGAGGGTGAACAAAACACACTTGTGTAGTCCACCACTTCTTCACCCAACCAACTCCTTGGGTGTTTGGTAAGTGGCAGGAACTCTGCTGATCCTAGCGAAAGACAAATGTATGGTGACAAGTACAATGACAGAGGGAAACTCAAGAGTATCTACTATGAAAGCTCTTAGAAAAGGTGCTGTACCATAATGGAGGTAGGAAGCGGTGGTCAGAGAAGGAGCGTTCCCAAAACAAGAGATACTAGGCATCTGGATTGTTAATTAACCAAGGAGGCCAGTAAACCGAGGTAACTGTAAACTAAAAGGAAATCGAAACCTAAGGACAACCAGCCACAAACAGCCAACTAGGCTTTAAGCTGTAGCCAGTCAATAATTTCCTGACTCTGCTTCCCTCCTGTCTCTGTAAAAGTCTCTCCCTGAGCTTCTGCCAGGGGAGCACGCCTAACTACTTCTGGTTTGGTGCTATACCCCCTGCCCCAAACCCCATCAGATTTTGCTCAGATAAACTTAAAATCTTTACTATGCCTTGATTTATCCTTTAACAAGAGTTACAAACTATAGGATTTCTTATTGATGCTTCAGACCCATAGGTTTTGAACTCCAAAGCAGTCAGTAGAGAAATGATCCAGCAACAGAATAAAGAAGTCCTATTAAAATGTAGATGCATGCTTGTTAATAATATACGGTGTCTGAGAGGTTTGTCAAAAGATGTAAGTGTCAGGAATGGGGAGGTTTTAGGCTCCGGTTCTGCCATTCGCCTTAGTTGAGTGGCTCCTCAGTTGTATCTACTTTACAGAATTATCATGAGAAAAGAAATTAAAAATCACCATGCATGTGCCAGCATTTCATAAATTGTTAAGGTTACCAGTGTAAAGTCTGCTACAGTAAACCTCACAGGAGCAGCTTGAATGCTGACACGATGGAAGCAGTGGCATATTAGAACTACATTTAATACTATGTATTTTGATTTTATGAACTAATAAGATATGAGATGTGCCTATCTATTAATCTAATATTTTATAGTCCTTAACATTAATTAAAAATACTCTGCCTGCTTATGTTCCTGTGCTCTCCTCAGAGACTCTCTCTTAGGTATGTTAATATAGGCCTAATCTTATTTCCAATTTAGTCCATTTCTAGTTAAAAATAAATAGGGTAAATAACATAGATTAGATAGCCATGCTGCTGCTGCTGCTAACTCTCTGCAGTCGTGTCCAACTCTGTGCAACCCCATAGACGGCAGCCCACCAAGTTCCCCTGTCCCCGGGATTCTCCAGGCAAGAACACTGGAGTGGGTTGTCATTTCCTACTCCAATGCATACATGCAGGCTAAGTTGCTTCAGCCATGTCTGACTCTGTGCGACCCTATGGACAGCAGCCCACCAGGCCCCTCTGTCCACAGGATTCTCTAGGCAAGAACACTGGAGTGGAGTGAAAATTGAATAGCCATCAGTTCAGTTCAGTTCAGTCGCTCAGTCGTGTCCGACTCTTTGCGACCCCATGAATCACAGCACGCCAGGCCTCCCTGTCCATCACCAACTCCCGGAGTTCACTCAGACTCACGTCCATCGAGTCCATGATGCCATCCAGCCATCTCATCCTCGGTCGTCCCCTTCTCCTCCTGCCCCCAATCCCTCCCAGCATCAGAGTCTTTTCCAATGAGTCAACTCTTCGCATGAGGTGGCCAAAGTACTGGAGCTTCAGCTTTAGCATCATTCCTTCCAAAGAAATCCCAGGGCTGATCTCCTTCAGAATGGACTGGTTGGATCTCCTTGCAGTCCAAGGGACTCTCAAGAGTCTTCTCCAACACCACAGTTCAAAAGCATCAATTCTTCAGCGCTCAGCCTTCTTCACAGTCCAACTCTCACATCCATACATGACCACAGGAAAAACCATAGCCATAAATATATATAATATTTTATGTTTGAGGTATAAACATTCAGTTCCTAAACAGTCAAAATTCTGATTACCATCTGTATGATCGGGCTGCCCAAGGTGGCTGTTCTCTTGTTCTCTGTATATTACTTGCTGGACCCATTCCTGCTTTACCTATACCCTACCCACACAATAGACCATTCCTCTTAACCACAGAGCCTAATCAGTAAACTAGGCTAAAGCCTTTGATGGCGTAGATCACAACAAACTGTGGAAAATTCTTAAAGAGATGGGAATACCAGACCACCTTACCTGCCTCCTAAGAAGTCTGTATGCAGGTCAAGAAGGAATAGTTAGAACCAAAAATGGAACAATGGACTGGTTCCAAATTGGGAAAGGAATATGTCAAGGCTGTATATTGTCACCATGCTTATTTAACTTATATGCATGATACATCATGCAAAATGCCAGGCTGGATGAAGCACAAGCTGGAATCAAGATTGCTGGGAGAATTATCAATAACCTCAGATATGCAGATGACACCACCTTTATGGCAGAAAGTGAAGAGGAACTAAAGAGCCTCTTGATAAAAGTGAAAGAGGAGAATGAAAAGGCTGGCTTAAAACTCAACATTCAGAAAACTCAGATCATGGCATCTAGTCCCATCACTTATGGCAAATGGATGGGGAAACAATGGAAACAGTGAGAGACTTTCTTTTCTTGGGCTCTAAAATCACTGCAGATGGTGACTGCAGCCAAGAAATTAAAAGATGCTTGCTCCTTGGAAGAAAAGCTATGACCTAACTAGACAGCATATTAAAAAGCAGACATTACTGTGCCAACAAAGGTCCATATAGTCAAAGCTATGGTTTTTCCAGTAGTCATGTATGGATGTGAGTTGGATAATAAAGAAAGCCGAGCACCAAAGAATTAATGCTTTTGAAGAGCTTGCGAAAAGATGGCGGAGGAATAGGACGGGAAGACCACTTTCTCCCTCACAAATTCCTCAAAAGAACATTTCAACTCCGAGCAAACTCCACAAAACAACTTCGGTAGGCTGGCAGAGGTCATCAGGCATCCAGAAAAGCAGACCATTGTCTTCAAAAACAGGTAGGAAAAAATATAAAAGACGAAAAAGGAGACAAAGGAGGTGGGGAGGGAGCTCCGTCCCGGGAAGGGAAGCCCGTCCCGGGAAGGGAATTTTAAGAAGAGAGGTTTCCAAACACCAGGAAACACTCTCCCTGCCGAGTCAGTGGCGAATCTTGGAAACACAGAGGGCAACATAACAGGAGGAAAAATAAAGAAATAATTAAGACCAAGAGATGACAAGCCCACCAGTAACTCCCCCAGCGGAAAAGCAGCACAGACGCCTGCATCCGCCACTGGGAAGTGGGGGCAGGGCAGGGACGCGCGGGAGGCGCGGGCTGCAGTGCTTTGTAAGAATCGGGCAGGAACGCCCCACGCGCAACCAGAACGATCTAACTTGCGCTAGCAAACCAGACTGTGGGATAGCTACCGCACGAAAAGCTCGAACATAAGACAGCACCAGGACCCCGCACAGAACAAAGGACGGAACGGAAAAAGCCGGCTGCAGACCATCTCCCGCCGGGGACAGGCAGCCAGAGCCGTAAGGACTGGAAAGGGGCAATTGCAGACCCGGAGAGACTTTACTTACCTAACTGCAAGCAGGCCTCTTTGCTAAGACTTCTGGGGGTGCTGGACACTCACAATCTGCCTCACGGGGGACGCCAGCGGTCCACCCAGAAAGCTGAGCAGCAGCGGCAGAAAAGGTGACACGCCGCGGCGATCGCGCTCGCCAAACTCCTGAGCTACTCGGACCTGGGAAGGGCACAAAACGCAGTCCCAGCCGAATCTGTGCCTCTGAGGGCGGCCTGAGCGGCTTGGACCGGGGAAGTGCACGCAGCCTAGGGCCGGCCCCAGACGGTTCCTGGCGGAGCATCGTAGAGCCGGAGCGGTTTGTACGCCGCAAGAAGGGACAAGTCAGGCGGGGCTGAGACACTGTGCACACGACAGTGCTATTTGTTTGCAGCATCCCCCCTCCCCACAGCGCGACTGAACTAGTGAGCCTAAAAAACCAGCAAACAGAAGAAGTTAAACAGAGGGAACCACCTTGGAAGTGATCCCACACGGCCCAAAACATCAGAGAACGGCCAGATATATTTTTAATAATTTTAAAATCATTCCTTTTTTTTTTTTTTTCCTTTTTTTTCTTCTTTTTTTTTTCTAACTATTTTTTTAATTGTTAAGTCTTCTATTTATCCTCTAATTTTTATTTCTATAACCTACTATTAATATTTTTTTTTAAAAAAGACTTTTTTTTTTTTTTTTTAAGGCAAACACCATATATAGCCTTTGGATGGTTGTTGGTGATTTTTTGTGTTTTTTTGGTTTGTTTTGTTTTTTTGTTTGTTTGTTTTTTAAATAATTCTTGTGTGTTTTTTTTCTTTCTTCCTTTTTCCTTCTGCTTCTTTTCTTTAATATTGTATTTTTTAAAATCCAACCTCTACTCTAGATTTTTAATCTTTGCTCTTAGGTTTCTGTTGTCAATTTTGTACATCTAAAAACCCAAACTTCACTACCCAAATTTACCTGAGAGCGAGATTACTGGCTTGACCACTCTCTCCTCCTTTGGACTCTCCTTTTTCTCCACCAGGTGGCCTCTGCCTCTTTTCTCCCCCATCTCTTCTCTATCCAACTCTGTGAATCTCTGTGTGTTCCAGCCAGTGGAGAACACCTAAGGAACTGGTTACAGGCAGGATTTGTCTCTCTCCTTCTCATTCCTCTCTCTTATCCCCCTGGTCACCTCTGTCTACTTCCTCCCTCTCCTCTTCCCCGTATAACTCCGTAAATACCTCTGAGCGGTCCAGACTATAGAACACACATAAGGAAGTGACTACTGGCTAGCTTGCTCTCTCCTCTTTTGATCTCACCACATCTAATTCCAGTTACCTCTAACTACCCCCTCCATCTTCTCTTCTCCTTGTAACTCAGTGAACTTCTCTGAGTGTCCCTCAATGTGGAGAAACTTTTCATCTTTAACCTAGATGTTTTATCATCGGTGCTGTATAGTTGGAGAAGTCTAGAGGCTACTGTAAAAATAAAACTGAAAACCAGAAGCAGGAGGCTTATGTCCAAAGCCTGAAAACATTAGAGAACTCTTGAATTCAGGGAACATTAAGCAATAGGAGCTCATCAAATGCCTTCATACCTACACTGAAACCAAGCTCCACCCAAGGGCCAACAAGTTCCAAAACAAGACATACCACTCAAATTCTCCAGCAACACAGGAACACTCCCCTGAGCTTCAATATACAGGCAGCTCAAAATTATTCCAAAACCCTTGATGTCTCATAACCCATTACTGGTCACTCCACTGCACTCCAGAGAGAAGAAACCCAGCTCCACCCACCAGAACTCCAACACAGCCTCCCTAACCAGGAAACCTTGACAAGCCACTGATAGAACCCCACCCACAGTGAGGAAGCTCCATAATAAAGAAAACTCCACAAACTACCAGAATACAAAAAGGCCACCCCAAACCCAGCAATATAACCAAGATGAAGAGACAGAGGAATACTCAGCAGGTAAAGGAACAGGAGAGTTGCCCACCAAACCAAACAAAAGAGGAAGAAGTAGGGAATCTACCTGAGAAGGAATTCCGAATATTGATAGTGAAAATGATCCAAAATCTTGAAATCAAAATAGAATCACAGATAAATAGTCTAGAGACAAGGATTGAGAAGATGCAAGAAAGGTTTAACAAGGACCTAGATGAAATAAAAAAGAGTCAAAATATAATGAATAATGCAATAAATGAGATCAGAAACACTCTGGAGGCAACAAATAGTAGAATAACGGAGGCAGAAGATAGGATTAGTGAAATAGAAGATAGAATGGTAGAAATAAATCAATCAGAGAGGAAACAAGAAAAACGAATTAAAAGAAACGAGGACAATCTCAGAGACCTCCAGGACAATATGAAACGCTCCAACATTCGAATTATAGGAATCCCAGAAGAAGAAGACAGAAAGAAAGACCATGAGAAAATCCTTGAGGAGATAATAGTTGAAAACTTCCCTAAAATGGGGAAGGAAATAATCACCCAAGTCCAAGAAACACAGAGAGTTCCAAATAGGATAAACCCAAGGCGAAACACCCCAAGACACATATTAATCAAATTAACAAAGATCAAACACAAAGAACAAATATTAAAAGCAGCAAGGGAAAAACAACAAATAACACACAAGGGGATTCCCATAAGGATAACAGCTGATCTTTCAATAGAAACTCTTCAGGCCAGGAGGGAATGGCAAGACATACTTAAAGTGATGAAAGACAATAACCTACATCCCAGATTACTGTACCCAGCAAGGATCTCATTCAAATACGAAGGAGAAATCAAAAGCTTTACAGAGAAGCAAAAGCTGAGAGAATTCAGCACCACCAAACCAGCTCTCCAACAAATTCTAAAGGATATTCTCTAGACAGGAAACACGAAAAGGGTGTATAAACCCGAACCCAAAACAATAAAGTAAATGATAACGGGATCATACTTATCAATAATTACCTTAAACGTAAATGGGTTGAACGCCCCAACCAAAAGGCAAAGACTGGCCGAATGGATACAAAAACAAGACCCCTCTATATGCTGCTTACAAGAGACCCACTTCAAAACAAGGGACACATACAGACTGAAAGTGAAGGGCTGGAAAAAGATATACCACGCAAATAGAGACCAAAAGAAAGCAGGAGTGGCAATACTCATATCCGATAAAATAGACTTTAAAACAAAGGCTGTGAAAAGAGACAAAGAAGGCCACTACATAATGATCAAAGGATCAATCCAAGAAGAAGATATAACAATTATAAATATATACGCACCCAACATAGGAGCACCGCAATATGTAAGACAAATGCTAACAAGTATGAAAGGGGAAATCAACAATAACACAATAATAGTGGGAGACTTTAATACCCCACTCACACCTATGGACAGATCAAGTAAACAGAAAATTAACAAAGAAACGCAAACTTTAAATGATACATTAGATCAATTAGACCTAATTGATATCTATAGGACATTTCACCCCAAAACAATGAATTTCACCTTTTTCTCAAGTGCTCATGGAACCTTCTCCAGGATAGATCACATCCTGGGCCATAAATCTAAACTTGATAAATTCAAAAAAATCGAAATCATTCCAAGCATCTTTTCTGACCATAATGCATTAAGATTAGATCTCAATTACAGGAGAAAAACTACTAAAAATTCCAACATATGGAGGTTGAACAACACACTTCTGAATAACCAACAAATCACAGAAGAAATCAAAAAAGAAATCAAAATATGCATAGAAACTAATGAAAATGAAAACACAACAACCCAAAACCTGTGGGACACTATAAAAGCAGTGCTAAGAGGAAAGTTCATAGCAATACAGGCATACCTCAAGAAACAAGAAAAAAGTCAAATAAATAACCTAACTCTACAACTAAAGCAACTAGAAAAGGAAGAATTGGAGAACCCCAGAGTTAGTAGAAGGAAAGAAATCTTAAAAATTAGGGCAGAAATAAATGCAAAAGAAACAAAAGAGACCATAGCAAAAATCAACAAAGCCAAAAGCTGGTTCTTTGAAAGGATAAATAAAATTGACAAACCATTAGCCAGACTCATCAAGAAGCAAAGAGAGAAAAATCAAATCAATAAAATTAGAAATGAAAATGGAGAGATCACAACAGACAACACAGAAATACAAAGGATCATAAGAGACTACTATCAGCAGTTGTATACCAATAAAATGGACAACATGGAAGAAATGGACAAATTCTTAGAAAAGTACAATTTTCCAAAACTGAACCAGGAAGAAATAGAAAATCTTAACAGACCCATCACAAGCACGGAAATTGAAACTGTAATCAGAAATCTTCCAGGAAACAAAAGCCCAGGTCCAGACGGCTTCACAGCTGAATTCTACCAAAAATTTCGAGAAGAGCTAACACCTATCCTACTCAAACTCTTCCAGAAAATTGCAGAGGAAGGTAAACTTCCAAACTCATTCTATGAGGCCACCATCACTCTAATACCAAAACCTGACAAAGATGTCACAAAAAAAGAAAACTACAGGCCAATATCACTGATGAACATAGATGCAAAAATCCTCAACAAAATTCTAGCAATCAGAATCCAACAACACATTAAAAAGATCATACACCATGACCAAGTGGGCTTTATCCCAGGGATGCAAGGATTCTTCAATATCCGCAAATCAATCAATGTAATTCACCACATTAACAAACTGAAAAATAAAAACCATATGATTATCTCAATAGATGCAGAGAAGGCCTTTGACAAAATTCAACATCCATTTATGATAAAAACTCTCCAGAAAGCAGGAATAGAAGGAACATACCTCAACATAATAAAAGCTATATATGACAAACCCACAGCAAACATTATCCTCAATGGTGAAAAATTGAAAGCATTTCCCCTAAAGTCAGGAACAAGACAAGGGTGTCCACTTTCACCGCTACTATTCAACATAGTTCTGGAAGTTTTGGCCACAGCAATCAGAGCAGAAAAAGAAATAAAAGGAATCCAAATTGGAAAAGAAGAAGTAAAACTCTCACTGTTTGCAGATGACATGATCCTCTACATAGAAAACCCTAAAGACTCCACCAGAAAATTACTAGAGCTCATCAATGAATATAGTAAAGTTGCAGGATATAAAATCAACACACAGAAATCCCTTGCATTCCTATACACCAATAATGAGAAAGTAGAAAAAGCAATTAAGGAAACAATTCCATTCACCATTGCAACGAAAAGAATAAAATACTTAGGAATATATCTACCCAAAGAAACTAAAGACCTATATACAGAAAACTATAAAACACTGATGAAAGAAATCAAAGAGGACACTAATAGATGGAGAAATATACCATGTTCATGGATCGGAAGAATCAATATAGTGAAAATGAGTATACTACCCAAAGCAATTTACAAATTCAATGCAATCCCTATCAAGCTACCAGCCATATTTTTCACAGAACTAGAACAAATAATTTCAAGATTTGTATGGAAATACAAAAAACCTCGAATTGCCAAAGCAATCTTGAGAAAGAAGAAGGGAACTGGAGGAATCAACTTGCCTGACTTCAGGCTCTACTACAAAGCCACAGTCATCAAGACAGTATGGTACTGGCACAAAGACAGACATATAGATCAATGGAACAAAATAGAAAGCCCAGAGATAAATCCACACACATATGGACACCTTATCTTTGACAAAGGAGGCAAGAATATACAATGGAGTAAAGACAATCTCTTTAACAAGTGGTGCTGGGAAAACTGGTCAACCACTTGTAAAAGAATGAAACTAGATCACTTTCTAACACCACACACAAAAATAAACTCAAAATGGATTAAAGATCTAAATGTAAGACCAGAAACTATAAAACTCCTAGAGGAGAACATAGGCAAAACACTCTCCGACATAAATCACAGCAGGATCCTCTATGATCCACCCCCCAGAATTCAGGAAATAAAAGCAAAAATAAACAAATGGGATCGAATTAAAATTAAAAGCTTCTGCACAACAAAGGAAAATATCAGCAAGGTGAAAAGACAGCCTTCTGAATGGGAGAAAATAATAGCAAATGAAGCAACTGACAAACAACTAATCTCAAAAATATACAAGCAACTTATGCAGCTCAATTCCAGAAAAATAAATGACCCAATCAAAAAATGGGCCAAAGAACTAAATAGACACATCTCCAAAGAAGACATACGGATGGCTAACAAACACATGAAAAGATGCTCAACATCACTCATTATCAGAGAAATGCAAATCAAAACCACAATGAGGTACCACTTCACACCAGTCAGAATGGCTGCGATCCAAAAATCTGCAAGCAATTAATGCTGGAGAGGGTGTGGAGAAAAGGGAACCCTCCTACACTGTTGGTGGGAATGCAAACTAGTACAGCCACTATGGAGAACAGTGTGGAGATTCCTTAAAAAATTGCAAATAGAACTCCCTTATGACCCAGCAATCCCACTGCTGGGCATACACACCGAGGAAACCAGAATTGAAAGAGACACATGTACCCCAATGTTCATCGCAGCACTGTTTATAATAGCCAGGACATGGAAACAACCTAGATGTCCATCAGCAGATGAATGGATAAGAAAGCTGTGGTACATATACACAATGGAGTATTACTCAGCCGTTAAAAAGAATTCATTTGAATCAGTTCTGATGAGATGGACGAAACTGGAGCCGATTATACAGAGTGAAGTAAGCCAGAAAGAAAAACACCAATACAGTATACTAACACATATATATGGAATTTAGAAAGATGGCAATGACGACCCTGTATGCAAGACAGGAAAAAGACGCAGCTGTCTATAACGGACTTTTGGACTCAGAGGGAGAGGGAGAGGGTGGGATGATATGGGAGAATGGCATTCTATCATGTATACTATCATGTAAGAATTGAATCGCTAGTCTATGTCTGACGCAGGATACAGCATGCTTGGGGCTGGTGCATGGGGATGACCCACAGAGATGTTATGGGGAGGGAGGTGGGAGGGGGGTTCATGTTTGGGAACACATGTAAGAATTAAAGATTTTAAAATTAAAAAAAATTAAAAAAAAAATGCATGTAAAAGAATTAATGCTTTTGAACTGTGGTGTTGGAGAAGACTCTTGAGAGTCCCTTGGACAGCAAGCAGATCCAACCAGTCCATCCTAAAGGAAATCACTCCTGAATATTCACTGGAAGGACTGATGCTGAAGCTGAAACTCCAATACTTTGGCCACCTGATGTGAAGAACTGACTCACTGAAAAAGAACCTGATGCTGGGAAAGAATGAAGGCAGGCAGACAAGGGGAGGACAGAGGATGAGATAGTTGGATGGCAACATCAACTCAACAGAAATGAGTTTGAGCAAGCTCCATGAGTTGGTGATGGACAGGGAAGCCTGGTGTGCTGCAGTACATGGGGATGCAAAGAGTAGGACATGATTAAGCGACTGAACTGAACTGAATCAGTAATTGCCTTCAGACTTGCTCCCTGCCAGCTAGTGATTGTTCTAATCTTTAGATCAGTAATCTCCACTAGGATAATTTGTCAAAGCTTATCAAATGAAGAAAAGCTATTACAAACCTAGACAGTGTATTGAAAAGCAGAGACCCCAATTTGCTGACAAAAGTCCCTATAGGCAAGGCTATGGTTTTTCCAGTTGTCATGTATGGATGTGTGAGTTTGACCATAAAGAAGATGAGCATTGAAGAATTGATGCCTTTGAACTGTGGTGTTGGAGCAGACTCTTGAGAGTCCCTTGGACTGCAAGGAGATCCAACCAGTCAATCCTAGAAGAAATCAACCCTGAATATTCATTGGAAGGACCGATGGTGAAGCTGAAACTCCAACACTTTAGCCACCTGATGCAAAGAATTGACATTAGAAGAGACCCTGAAGCTGGGAAAGATTGAAGGCAGGAAGCGAAGAGGGTTACAGAGGATGAGATGAGTCGGATGGCATCACCATTCAATGGACATGAGTTTGAGCAAACTCTGGGAGATGGTGAAGGATAGGGAAGCCTGGGGTGCTGCAGTCCATGGGGCTGCAAACAGTCAGACACGAATGAGCGACTGAAAAAACAGCAAAATCAAAGGAAACAGCAATCAAAAACAAACAGCAAAATCAAAGGAACAGTTAGGGGTGTGCGCCTCTGCTGGTTTCCCTGGTACCTGGTGTGCCAACCTGATGTCAGTTCTCCCTGTCGCTGTCAATTCTCCCTCTACCTACCCCTTAGGAAGGCTACTGCCTTGTCCTGCCTGTCCTGCTGTCTGCATCCACGGTGGGGTGTCAGTCGCTCCAGGACATTCTTGCTTCAGATGTATAAGATCCCCTGATCAATAAACTACTGATGTCTCAATATCTGATTCTGAGCTCTTTCTTTAGTCTTGAGGCTGGGCAGTTACAGGGCTTGCGGGCCTATGGAGGGCAGCCCAGCACCATCGGTTTCAAGAGAAGAAACTCAGAAAGTGAGTTTCTGTCAAATGCGTATACATAGATTCCCCATGGGAGACTCAGGGAAATGGAGGCTAAGTCTCTGTTGAGTATTGTTGAGCTGTTGGGCTCTCTTCCTGTCTAGCCCTGACTACGGGACCAAAAGTTCTGCCCTGAATGTTGCATGCTGGGAATACTGGAGTACAGTTGCCTTTCCTCTTCTTGTGAAGTGGACATTCCATGCCAGGACAGCAAAGTTGAGAGGTCCCCAGGTGGCTAGTCCCCTGCCACTGAACACTAAGCTTCTTGAGTTACTATGTCAGTCGGTGAGAAGGTTACATGCATTATTCCTACCCCCAGCTCCAGAGCCCTGGCTTAAAGTCTGCCTGGGGGAGAAACAGGCTGTAAGGCAGCTCTCAAAATCTTCCCAAAGAAACTGACTTTATTTGCAACAGAGAATGAAGAGGTTCAAGCCTAAAGTGGAGGTTGTGATGAAAGGATTTAGGGAGACTATTCAAGATATAGGCTAAACTGTACCAAGACCAGCTAGTTTTTAGGAGAAAATAGCAAATAGGATACCTGGGAGGAGATCTTCTGTGGTCAGAACAAAAATCAAACCCTATCCTCAGAAATTATTGGGTTGATCACAAAGTTCCTTTGGGTTTTTCTATTACATCTTATGGAAAAACCCAAACAAACTTCTTGCCAACCTGTTACTGAGTCCAAGCTCGCTCTGCTCGCCGCTCAATAGGTCAACAAATCTGGGAAGAGGTGTTGAGACAAGGAAGACGACTTTGTTCGGAAAGGCAGCTGACTGAGAAGATGGTAGGCTAACACCTCAAAATAACCATCTTTTAGGGGCGTGGATGCCAGTTTCTTTTACGGATCAAAGATGGGGAGAGGTGATGAAACAGAATAAAAAGACCATTTAATTATTGAAAATATCTCCTAGAATGGCAAGCCTCTAACATCACACTAACTAACATCGCATCATGTTAGTTTCACTTCCTTACAGCCCTTCACAGGTGCGCAGGGTCAGGCTATCTTCCTGTGAGCTAAAAAAGGCCACCTAGCCCCAGGGTCAGATGGAGGGGGCTGGCAGGGCTCCCTGAGGCAGACCACTGTGTATGCTTATAATAACAAAAGTGACAAAATAAGAGCTAAAGTCACAGAAGCAGATTCAGTATGGATTCAAAATTAACCCTCACAGTTACAAACTCAGTATTTCTTCAAAGGAGCCAGAATTTGATTGGGTATCATTTCTTCTTAAATGTTCAGTAGAGTTCACAAGTGACACCATTTGAGCCAGGTACTTTCTTTTGCCAGAAAGTAATTATTAATTCAATTTCTTGAATAGATATAGGTTTATTCAAATTATCAAATTTTTCTTACGTGAGTTTTAATAGCTTGTGTCTTCCAAGGAATTAGTCCATTTCTTCCAAGTTATTAAATTTGTGGGCAGATGTATCTGGGCTAGAACCCTCACAAGTGCATCTCAACAAGATCTTTCTTGGCTCCTCAATATGAGAACCTGGAGGGGTTCCTGGAAGCAATACATCTAAAAGTGTGGGGGTCTCCCTCAAAATGCAACCCCTAAGAATTTCTCACTCTCACATAAGTCTACATTTGACCTGTAAACAATTCATCAAATTTACCGTTTACCATTTAAATGCTCCTGCTAGTTTATAGCTCCAGCGGCTTCTGTTGCTATTAAGCACATCTTTGACTCTTTATATTCACCTGTGGATCAGATTTCAGGGTGACTATTTGCCCCACAACCTCAGCTCTCTGATGGGACCCAAGAAAAGTCATTACTTTTCAATTTGTTTGAAAATCAGGGTTGTTTGTTTGTTTGTTTGGGGTTTTTGTTTACCTTGTTTGTTTTAATATAAGAAGATGTGGTGGTAACTTTACATGATGGGTCTGAAACAAAGTGGTCAGTTTATTCTTTTATATTGCTGAGTAGAATCCCACTGTATAAATTTACTAGTTTGTTTATTCATTCCCCTACTCATAAATTTGGGGAATGTTCTGAATTTTTGTCCATTATGAATAAAGCTGCTGGGAACATTGTTTTAACTAGCTTTTGGTAACCATTGTTGTTGTTGTTCAGTGGCCCGGTTGTATCCGATTCTTTATGACCCCATAGACTGCAGCACTCCAGGCCTCCCTGTCCCTCACCATCTCCCAAAATTTGCCAAAGTTCATGTCCATTGCACTGGTGATGCCATCCAGCCTTCTCATCCTCTGATGCCCTCTTCTCCTTCTGCCCTCAATCTTTCCCAGCATCAGGGACTTTTCCAATGAGCTAGCTCATGACAACATGTGACCAAAACACTGGAGTTTGAGCTTCAGCATCAGTCTTTCCAATTAATATTCAGGATTGATTTCCCTTTAAGATTAACTGGTCTACTCTCTCGCAGTCCAAGGGGATCTTGGGAGTCTTCTCCAGCACCACCGTTCAGACATCAATTCTTTGGTGCTCTGCCTTCTTCACAGACCAGCTCTCCTAACCGTATGTGACCACTGGAAGACCATAGCCTTGACTATATGAACCTGCGTCAGCAGAGAAATGTCCCTGCTTTTCAACACACTGTCCAGGTTTGCCATAGCTTTCCTGCCAAGAAGCAATTGTCTTCTGATGTCATGGCTGCAGTCGGTATCTGCAGTGATTTCAGAGCCCAAGAAGAGGAAATCTGTCACTATTTCCACCTTTTCCCTTTCTATTTGCCATGAAGCAATGGGGCCAGATGTCATAATCTTAGTTTTTTGTTTTTTTTTTTAATATTTAGTTTTAAGCCGGCTCTTTCACTCTCCTCCTTCACCCTCATCAAGACTTTAGTTCCTCTTTGCTTTCTGCCATTAGAGTGGTATCATTCACATATCTGAGATTGTTGATGTTTCTTCCTCCCATCTATCTTAATTCCAGCTTGTAGCTCACCCAGCCTAGCATTTCTCTTGATGCACTCAGCATATAGGTTAAATAAACAGGGTGACAACAGACAGCCCTGCTGTACTCCCTTCTCAATCCTGAACCAGTCAGTTGTTCCATACACGGTTCTAACTGTTGCTTCTTGACCCACATACAGGTTTCTCAGGAGACAGGTAAGATGGTCAGATATTCCCATCTCTTTAAGAGCTTCCCACAGTCTGTTATGATCCCACAGTCAAAGGCTTTAGCATAGTCAATGAAACAGAAGTAAAAGTTTCTTTTTTTTGATCCCTTTCTCTATGATCCAGCAAATGCTGGAAATTTGATGTCTGGTTCCTCTGCCTTTTCTAAACCCAGCTTGGACATCTGGAAGTTCTTGGTTCACATAATGCTGAAGCTAGCATGATAACCGTGCTGCTGCTGCTGCGTCACTTCAGTCATGTCCGACTCTGTGCGACCCCATAGACGGCAGCCCACCAGGCTCCCCCATCCCTGGGATTCTCCAGGCAAGAACACTGGAGTGGGTTGCCATTTCCTTCTCCAATGCATGAAAGGGAAAAGTGAAAGTGAAGTCACTCAGTCATGTCCAACTCTTAGCGACCCCATGGACTGCAGCCCACCAGGCTTCTCTGCCCATGGGATTTTACAGGCAAGAGTACTGGAGTGGGGTGCCATTGCCTTCTCTGGTGGTGACCATAGTAATCACTAATTATATAATTCTCTGTGTGTGTTAGTCGCTCAGTCGTGTCCGACTCTTTGCTACCCCACAGACTGTAGCCCGCCAGCCTTCTCTGTCCATGGAATTCTTCAGGCAAGAAGACTGGAGTGGATTGCCACTCCTGCATTGAGACCAGGGTTCGATCCCTGGGTTGGGCAGTTCCTCTGGAGAAGGGAATAAATATATATAATTCTAGATCCAAACTAAATGACAATCATAGCAATGCACCTATACAGCAAGTAAATCACCCATAGCATAACTGACTTTGTAACTCTCTCAGCAGTAGCTGACTGGACATTCTCTGCAAAATCAGATCTGAGTAGCCTCTAACTTACTGTTGGTAGACTTCAGCCTGAGGACCACCACTTCTCATAACACAAGCCATGAATTCAAGTGGGCATAAAAGTATCTTTTCCTAAAGCTACATTCCTGGTGAGATACCATTTCACTTGGCGATAGCATATGCAAGCTCAGTCATTTGCAAGTAAACTCATCCAGTCAATAATGATTTCATATTCTTACTCCTTGCCTGTCCCCAATTTCCCTTCCTGATTCTAAGCTCTGGTGTGGACATCATGCCAGTATGTAGGTGAGGAGGTGACATCTTGTTCTGCCTTGTGCTGTCACTTGCTGAGGTAGTTTGCCTAAGATGCCTTTGGACTGGTGTGCTTTCTTTTTTGAAAATGTACACACTGTTTTATTATACTTTGCAACTAAAAAATATTACTGCCATAAACCATACTAGGCTATTATCAAATAGGTGCAATTATTTTGTATTTAAAATTCAAATCACAGTACGTTGGTAGTCTGTAAAATCATATCCCTGCTCAGTTTAGGTTACAGCAAATCATCAGAAATACCTGCAGCTGACTCACTTTAAGGTAGTGGCACACACCTAACAAAATATTGTATGACCAGTGAAATCATCCAGAAGAGATTATTTCAACATGTTTTTATTCTCAATCTTAATAATGTTAACTTGTATGTGGCAGAGTCCATTTGTCCTCAGTATAGAGAACAATTCTTACTATCATCCCCTACTAAGGACTATTCTCTAGTGGCTCAGACTGTAAAGAATATATCTGCAATGCAGGAGATGTTAGTTTGATCCCTGGTTCAGGAAGATCCCCTGAAGAATGCAATGGCCACCCAAATCCAGGATTCTTGCCTGGAGAATCCCATGGACAGAGGAGCCTGTAGGGTTACAGTCCATACAGTGGCAAAGAGTTGGACAGAACTGAAAAACTTATTTTTTCACTAAATTTTAGTTGATTTGCTTTTTATAATCAGCCAATTTCTGCCCTCACCCCCACAATGTATACACCCTTATAAAGATTGAGAAATTTTGTAAAGCTACTAAAAGTTGAGCTATTAAATTTTTAGCAGACTCATACTGATATTAGCAAGGCATAAAGTGTGAGCACCTATTTTTGGGGACCAGCAAAATCTTAGGTTCAATGAAAAGTCAGTTTAGAACTTGTCTTTAGCTGGTCCATAGAACACGTAGGACACTGGCCTTAATCTGAACTTCCTTGAGATAGTTTATGATGGTTAAATTTAGTAGATTGTTGGTCTTTATAGAATTATGTATTAAAAACTTAGGCATTATGGTAGGTATGAAACAAACCACATGATTTCCAAAATAAACAATCTAGGCAATGATTACTATAGTGTTCATTAGATATTAATACGGACCTATATTTTTGTGGTTCTTAGTGTTTTAAAATGGTGGAATAGGTGAGAGGTTGATCTCCATTAACTCTAATGCCTATTACCAGTCAAAAATTCTGTAGTCTTCACTTAAATTTATCTCCCTGGGTACAGGAGAGCATGAAATGCCTACAAAGCCAGGTAAATGGCAAAAGACATAATGGCTGGAAAGTATATGGCACATTTGGGTAACAGAAAGTCAAGCAATTTGACAATAATAGAGGGTTTATGTTGGAATTAGTATAAAGTAAAACTTGAACGGTAGATTGGAGCCCAGATTACAAGGAGCCTGGAAAACCGGACTAAAGAATTTGTATTTTATTTTATAGATAATGGAGAGCTATTATGGGGATTCAGGTGACAGTGAGCCTAATAATGGCTTTAAAAGGAATGATCTGGTGTTAACACTCATGGATGGATTAGAGGGGAGTGAGGCTAAAAGAAGAAAAATCAATAGAGGGGATGTTTTCTAAAATAGGTGTGAGCTAATGATAGCTTGAGCAAGGGTGATGTCAGGAAGATTCTCAGAGTAACAAAAGCATTTGGAAGAAAGAATCAGTGAAACTGGCTGATATGATATATAGAGGTAATGAGAAGAAAGAGTCAAAGACAATTCCAATTTAATGTTAGGAGATTTATATTTCCACTTAGTTCAACATTTAGAGGAAGGAGAAAATGAGTTCAGTTTCAGAGACTTTTCATTTGAAGCATAAGCAGATATATGAGAGGAAATGAGTGATGTGCTGTGGAAACTGCAGAACTAGATGAGAGTAGAGGGGTGAATTCATTTTCATTCTAAATAAAACTTCAATGAAAATATAAGCAGATAAAATATTAAAGTTTCAACTTGAACGTCACAGTTGAAAACTGAAGATATCTGGTATTTCCTATTATTTCTCATGTTTTAAATTTATATTCAAACATATTGGTTAGATTCTGAATTTAATCACATCTCTGTATTTAATTATGTATATACTTTCCTAGAATATTATAAGCAATGTCTTCTGATTTGGCAGAGATTAGTTTAGTAAGCTGAATGTTTATGATCAAAGGAAAATTTTTACCATTTAAGTGATTGTTCCCATTTAATACTACCACTAAAACATGAAGTGTCAGTCTTCCTGGCAAAAGAGTTCTCTGGAATACACTATGTTGATATAATAGCAAAGTAATGCAGTGGTTCAATGCAGTGAAAAAACAATTCTAACTATTTTATAAACTTATTGGTTAAAATCACAATCAAAGCACTATTTAATAATTTTTTGCAGGTAAAATAACACTATGATCTGCTTTGAAATCAACATATGTTATTTTCTTTGCATGTTAAAGAGGCTCAAAACTTGTAAGTAATTAATCTAGCCTCAGTCTCCTCATCTGTGAAGTCAGAGGTTGGAATGATAACTAAGCATACAGAAGACAATACGAGCTTATGATTGGGCATGTCAGGTATACTAAACAACATGTCAGAAATAACAATTGCCAAGAAAATCTAAAATCGTGGGATGTTGTGAATGACATTGTCTGGGATTTATTTTACACTAAGCCTTTTTATCCAAGAAGCTTAAAGAATTCTGATTGTAGTAAACATAATCTTAAAAAGGAGGGAATAGAAGAAAATATTCTAAGCCCCATTTCAGCTGACACAGCAACTCAGCAGTGTAATCTAACCAGTCAAAGTCGTAGCCTCAGATAGGTGTTCTCTGGGATCTTGTTAGAAATGCAGAAGCTCAGACTCTACTCTAAACCTTCTGCATTAGAGTCTTCATTTTAACAGGATTTATAGGTGATTCCTACACATATTAAAGTTTGAGAAGCACTGATACACAGGTTTGTGTATCTACATCCAGTAGGCAAGGACATTTTTATCGTCCACCTACGGAGATCCCACATCTGTCTTGTCTCCATTTAATCACATATCATGATGTCACCTGTCCTAGTTGTTGTCTGCAGTTAATCACATTTCATGACGTCACCTACCCTAATGTCATATGCTTGGCAGAAGAAGATATGTGACCCTGAAGAGACTCTTCCTGAAGGAAACAGCTCGAATTAGACTTCATATAAGAGGAAAGTGAAAGTGAAAGTCACTCAGTCGTGTCCAACTCTTTGTGACCCCATGGACTATACAGTTCACGGAATTCTCCAGGCCATAATACTGGAGTGGGTAGCCTTTGTCTTCTCCAGGGGATCTTTCCAACCCAGGGATCAAACCCAGGACTCCTGCACTGCAGGTGGATTCTTACCAACTGAGCCACAAGGGAAACCCAAGAATACTGGAGTGGGTAGCCTATCCCTTCTCCAGTGGATCTTCCCAACCTAGGAATCGAACCAGGGTCTCCTGCATTGCAGGCAGATTTTTTACCAACTGAGCTATCAGGGAAGTCATCATATAAGAGGGGTATGCCCCATTCATGGGGCCCTCCTCCACCCTAGTCAAGGAGTGCTTGAGAAATTCATTTTAAAATCTCAACCAAGTTTCTTCATTTACCAGGGTACAAGCAAAGTGAAACTGGAGAGCTAGATGAAAGATAATATGTTCTTCCTCATTTTGCAGTAAATGTGTGTTCCACTCTGTATAAAATTTTGCTGTAGAAACTGCTTTGTCATACACAAAGGATATTTCTTGCCTCGGCTTCACTAAGCTTTTTTCAAATATAGAGTTGCAAAGCAGTGCTTGGAAACAAGTAAACTGAACTGACTGAAAAGAACACTTTGATTTGGTAAGAGAAAGAGAATGGGGAGGCAAAAAGGAAGAAACTGTTTGTTGAGCATCAACTCTGTGCTACGTATTGATACTACAAAAGATGTTTTATATAAAGAACCAGGGTCTCTAAAACGTCAAGCTTGAGACCTATTCTCTAACGAATACAAATATGGTGTTAGTGTTATCTGTCACAGCTATAAAAACTATAAACACAGAGCTTTTCAGTCATTTAATGACTCATAAAACTCTATGTGTTAAATGCTTGGCTTCATTATAAACTATTAACACTTCCTGGCCTTTCGCATTTTCCCAGTTAGACACTATTAAGGAAATATCTGATAAAAGTAGGGATCAGATGATCTTATAATTACAATATGCAGTAGGGCCTATCTTAGGTCTTAAACACACATGGAGATCTTATCTGGATTCCTATGGTGATGCCATTTATCTGTTTGTGGCCCCATAAAGTATCCTGACTATAACTGAAACCATTTTGCAGTCTAAGTTTTATCATCATGGAAGACATCATTCCTTCATTCAATGCATACCTATGGATAGCTCTGATTGGTCATACAATTCTAACAGCACAGTGTGAAAATAAGTAAGTAAAGAGCCATAAATTAAATAATTTTAAATTGTGAAAAGTTCTATGAAAGGAAAAAAAACATGAGACCATGATAGAAACAGGACAAGAAAGATCCAACCAGAACAACCAAACTCTAGAAAGCAATTACATAGACTCTGAACAAAATATAAATACAGACAGTCCTCACATTGCATAATACCTGTTACCAAAACCCCCACATATCAGAACCATGTTCTTGCTTTACAGGGCTCTGGAGTAGCAGTTCCTATTAAAAAGGAGAGCCTGGTTACAAAATTCACAGATTTCAGTTACCACGTACCCTGCCTGCAAGGTTTACCTACACAACAAAACAGGCATCTGAAGGCACTGTAGGAGGGGAAGGCAGGTGGATATTGCAGCTGACACTCATAAACAGGTATAATGCAGAAGCTTTTACCTTTTCTACAATTCTTTGCTTAAACGAATGCTTCAGGAGGCACCAAGTACTGAGTGGGTAAAATTCCTCCAGAACATCTGCAGCCTTTCTGACCCAGAGAAACAAGGATGGGCTTCAAGGAAACTACAGCTCCTGGAAAGTGAGGAACTACTGCCCAGAAAGTGAAAGTGAAGTAGCTCAGTCATGTCTGACTCAAAACTTTGCCACTCCATAGACTGTAGCCTACCAGGCTCCTCTGTCCATGGGATTTTCCAGGCAAGAGTATTGGAGCGGATTGCCATTTCCTACTCCCCAGAAAAGAGGGAGCCAAAACCACTTCTGTACACATACTGTGTTCATCTATCTGGAGAACCTGAAATCATGCATGTGTGAAGCAGATCATGGAAGTCAGTTAAAGAGGAAAAGCTGAACTGACATTTCAGCTGCTGCAAAAGGAGCAGTTTTAGTTCAACCAAGCTTACTGCTACCAGAGCAAATGGAAAACAAACAAAAATAAACTCTTTGGCAGGATTTAAAAGAAACTATGTCTTCACAAACTCACATTCATGGTGGCCAGATAAACTCCAAAATTACTTAGAATATAGAGATCAAGGAATATTTTGACTTATTCTCAAGAGAAAAGACAAGAAACCCAACCCCTAAATGATCCAGGCCTTGGGGTGAGTGGGCAAGAGTCTTTAAGCAGCTATTCCAACTATACTCAATGACATAAGGAAGTTATCCTCACAGTGAATAAACGAAAGGAAATTTCAGCAGAGAAGTAAAAAGTGTCAAAAAGAACTAAAATTAAGTTCTAAACGTTAAAAAAAAATACAATATATGAAATAAAAACTCACAAGACAGTTTCAAGAGCAGAATGGGGATGACAAGGGGAAGAGAAAGTAAACTTAAAGGTATTTGAAAAGTGCTCCAATCTGAAGAATGGGTTGAAAGAATGACAGAATCTCAGGGTCCTGTGGGACAATAAGGTTTAACATGCATGGGAGGGGATTTGGGGAAGAATGCATACCTGTGTATGTATGGCTGAGTCCCTCTGCTGTCCTCCTAAAACTATCACAACGCTTAATTGGCTATACTTCAATGTGAAGTAAAAAGTTAAAAAATGCACAGGTAATTTAGGAGTGGAGTAAGAGAACAGGACAGAAATAATATTTGAATACATAATCTAGTTGACTAGTTCCAAAATTTGGTAAGACATATACATTCACAGTTTCCAGATTCTCAGAAAACCCCAAGCAGGAAAGATATGAAAGAAAACACTCATTGGTACATCATAGTCAAAATGATGAAAACCAAAGATTCAGAGAAAATCTTGAAGGCAACTGGAAACTTTGAGATAATAGATCTGTAGTGATGTTTTAAGCCACTAAATTTGGGGGTATTTGTGGTGTGGCAACTGATAATTAACATAACAGTTACAGTAAGAGGCATCAACATCCCTCTCCCAATGATGGATAGAACTAGTAGAAAATGAGGATATAAAAAGATAAAAACATTATCAAGCAATTTGTCCTAAATGTAATTTATTAAACACACTAGTCAAGAAAGGAATAAAATTATTTTCAAGTGAACATGGATTTTTTATTAGGAAAGATCATAGTCTGGACCATAAGATAAACCTCACAAAATTTCACAGGATTGAAATCATTCAAAGGACATTTTCTGTCCATAATGGAATTAAATGAGGAATCAGAACAATGTCTGGCACCCCTCATATGCAGGAACATTAAAATCGCACTTCTAAATCAAAAAGTACATCACTGGGAAAATTAGAAATAACTTTTAACTGAATATAAATGAAATACAGTATAACTGTGAGATGCAGGTAAAGCAATGCTTAAAAAGAAAATTATCACATTAAATTCTAACATTAGGAAAGAAGGGTCTCAAGTTAATATGAGTTCCTGCCATAGAATCTAGAAGAAAGAGTAAATTAAACCTCAAATAAACAAAAAGAAGAAATAAACAGGGAAAACAATAAGAAAACAAAATGACCCCAAAGGAGACAATAGATAAAACTAAAAGCTGATTTTTTGAATGGATAAATAAATTGATAGCCTCTATAAGACTTATGAAGAATTTTCCAAAAAGAAATGAAAATATTCATTAAAAAAATAAAACTGATCAGGAATATTTATTCAAGAGATGAAAACATAGACCCTTAAGGTGCTTATATAAAAAATTTTAAGCATGTTCATTCATAAGTTTTAAACACTGTAAACAACCCAAATGTCTATCAACAGAGAAGTAGATAAACACATTGTGATATATTTATGCAATGGACTAAATTCAGCAATAAAAAGGAACTAACTGTTGTAGATCACAATAAAATGTGGAACATTCTGAAAGAGATGGGAATACCAGACCATCTGATCTGCCTATTGAGAAACCTGTGTGCAGGTCAAGAAGCAAGAGTTAGAACTGGACATAGAACAGACTGGTTCCAAATAGGAAAAAGAATACGTCAAGGCTGTATATTGTCACCCTGGTTATTTAACTTATATGCACAGTACATCATGAGAAATGCTGGGCTGGAGAAACACAAGCTGGAATCAAGATTGCTGGGAGAAATATCAATAACCTCAGATATGCAGATGACACCACCCTTATGGCAGAAAGTGAAGAACTAAAGAGCCTCTTGATGAAAGTGAAAGAGGAGAGTGAAAAAGCTGGCTTAAAGCTCAACATTTAGAAAACGAAGATCATGGCATCTGGTCCCATCACTTCATGTCAGATAGATGGGGAAACAGTGGAAACAGTGTCAGACTTTATTTTTCTGGGCTCCAAAATCACTGCAGATGGTGATTGCAGCCATGAAGTTAAAAGACGCTTACTCCTTGGAAGGAAAGTTATGACCAACCTAGAAAGCATATTAAAAAGCAGAGACATTACTTTGTCAACAAAGGTCCATCTAGTCAAGGCTGTGGTTTTTCCAGTGGTCACGTATGGATGTGAGAGTTGGACTATAAAGAAAGCTGAGCACCGAAGAATTGATGCTTGTGAACTGTGGTGTTGGAGAAGACTCCTGAGAGTCACTTGGACTGCAAGGAGATCCAACCAGTCCATCCTAAAGGAGACCAAGCCTAGGTGTTCATTGGAAGGACTAATTCTGAAGCTGAAACTCCAATATTTGACCACCTGATGTGAAGAGCTGACTCATTTAAAAAGACTCTGATGCTGGGAAAGACTGAGGGCAGGAGGAGAAGGGGACAACAGAGGATGAGATGGTTGGATGGCATCACTGACTCAATGGACATGGGTTTGGGTGGACTCTGGGAGTTGGTGATGGATAGGGAGGCCTGGCGTGCTGCAGTTCATGGCGTTGCAAAGAGTCAGACACGGCTAAGCGACTGAACTGAACTGAACTGAACTGAACTGTTGATACAGGCTTCCCTGGTGCCTCAGCAGTAAAGACTCCACCTACCAATCTAGGAAACGTGGGTTCAATCCCCAGGTCAGAAAGATCCCCTGGAGGAGGAAATGGCAACCCATTCTAGTATTCTTGCCTGGGAAATCCCATGTACAGAGGAGCCCAGCAGGCTACATACAGTTCAAAGGTTTGAAAAAGAGTCAAAGCTGACTTAGAGACTAAACAAAAAGTCTTGATACACACAGTGATATTGGTTGTAGTGAATCTCACAGACATAACACTGGGCTAAAAGACAGACACAAAAATATACATACTATATGAATCCATTTATATGAAGTTCCAGAAGAGATAAATCTAAAATATTGACATAGATATCGAAACAGTGATTATCTCTGGGTAGAGGAGGTAAGCAAAGATTTGCCAGAAAGGAACACAAGCGAGTTTTCTTGGTGCACTGTACAGGTGGGTTACAAGAATATATACATTTATTGAGATCATCAGACTGTTTATACTATCAATGAAAGAAAGACAGAAAGGGAGAGGAGGCAGGATATGGAGGAGAAAGAGAAAGAGAGAGAATCAGTTCAGTTCAGTCTCTCAGTTGTATCCGCCTCTTTGTGACCCCATGGACTGCAGCCCACCAGGCTTCCCTGTCCATCACCAACTCCTGGAGCTTGCTCAAACTCAGGTCCATCAAGTCAGTGAAGCCATCCCACTGTCTCATCCTCTGTCATCCCCTTCTCCTCCTTCCTTCAGTCTTTCCCAGCATCAGGGTCTTTTCCAATGAGTCAGTTCTTCGCATCAGGTGGCCAAAGTATGGAATGGAAACAATGAGAGAGAAAATATGAAGGGACAAAACCAAGAAAAGAATATCAGCTTCCCAGCATTTTAATCTGGACCAGGTCAAAAGCAGAGAGGAGATAAAAAACAAGACCAACTTGAAAACTCAGAAACAAACATTAAGGTAACAGGGAACAGTCACTGAGGATGGACAGGAGCCTCCAGGGATGGCCAGTCTTTAAGTTATTTACTCTGCTTCTAAACACTTGGATTTGTAACTGTGTGTGTGTGTGTGAGAGAGAGGGAGATGTCTACTTTGTAAATAAGCCACATGGCTTTAAGTACGTATGTGTGCAATAAGAAGCATGTTGTGTCCCCTAAATGCAGACAGTATTATGGTATTCTGCCTTACCTGCCCCATTGTGTAATTCTAAATTAAAATTGTATTAACTAGAAACTGAATTATCCATGAATGAATATATGCAATATCTAGGATGTGCTTCAAAATAACATGGGCAGGGAGATGAATAGTGGTCATGGGTTAACAATTGCTACAGCTGGATAATAGGGATCATTATTGAAAGAAAGTTAAGAGAACTTAAGTAACCATACAATAGGTATGCTAAGGCCAGGGAAGTTTTTATTTGTTTTTCGTGAATAACTACTTTGAAGCTTAAAAAAAAAGATATTTATTAACTGTTTTAGTGCCCCTGTTATTTAAGTTAAAAGCCCACACATAGCGCATCTACTGGGTGATCCTGTTCTGATTAGACTGCGGATGGCTGCCAGTGATTATCTTATCACAGGAAGGTTTCACAGGTTAAAGGTGCTCCAGGGGCAGTGCAAATAAAAGCTAACAGAGGGGGTCAAATCCTTTGTTGCTGCCTAGTAAGACGCATTCCAGATAACAGGAGAAAGGACTAGAAAACTTTTCATGTCAGATGAGGCAGAGACACCAGTGGAGCAGGTCCTGGTATATGTAGTTTTTCCATTCAGGTCATGAAGAAAACTATAACTGAGAAATAAAATATAATTTTAGAAATAAAAACTAAGGTAGCAAATTTGAATTTTGTAAAAGCATTACTGATTATAGACTGTGGCTTTTTGCCATGATTTATTGTTAAACAAATGTGTTTAATATATATTAGACAACTTATAAATATTTTCAGTTGTTGAAATATTTGTTCATTTTCTTTGAGCAAACATAAGCCATTCTGTACTCATGTTGAGCATATAATTGGAAAAATAAATCAGCTTAAATTTTGAGATTATCAAAAATTTACCACATTGACAAAAACTACCAGAGAAAGAAAATCCTTTATATTTAAATACCTCCACTTTTGCTCTTTTTTAATTTCTTAAAGTAAGAAATAAAGTCATATTGTCCCCAATGAATTAGTTCAGTTCAGTTCAGTCGCTCAGTCATGTCCAACTCTATGCGACCCCATGAATCACAGCACGCCAGGCCTCCCTGTCCATCACCAACTCCCGGAGTTCACTCAGACTCACGTCCATCGAGTCCATGATGCCATCCAGCCATCTCATTCTCTGTCATCCCCTTCTCCTCCTGCCCCCAATCCCTCCCAGCATCAGAGAATTTTCCAATGAGTCAACTCTTCGCATGAGGTAGCCAAAGTACTGGAGTTTCAGCTTCAGCATCATTCCCTCCAAAGAAATCCCAGGGCTGATCTCCTTCCGAATGGACTGGTTGGATCTCCTTGCAGTCCAAGGGACTCTCAAGAGTCTTCTCCAACACCACAGTTCAAAAGCATCAATTCTTCAGCACTCAGCCTTCTTCACAGTCCAACTCTCACATCCATACATGACCACAGGAAAAACCACAGCCTTGACTAGATGGACCTTAGTCGGCAAAGTAAAGTCTCTGCTTTTGAATATGCTGTCTAGGTTGGTCATAACTTTTCTTCCAAGGAGTAAGCGTCTTTTACTTTCATGGCTGCAGTCACCATCTGCAGTGATTTTGGAGCCCAAAAAAATAAAGTCTGACACTGTTTCCACTGTTTCCCCATCTATTTCCCATGAAGTGATGGGACCGGATGCCATGATCTTCATTTTCTGAATGTTGAGCTTTAAGCCAACTTTTTCACTGTCTTCTTTTACTTTCATCAAGAGGCTTTTTAGTTCCTCTTCACTTTCTGCCATAAGAGTGGTGTCATCTGCATATCTGAGGTTATTGATATTTCAGACATAAATTTATGAGATCATAGATAGTATTACTCCTTGCAGCTAAACAATAAACCAATTTTTACTTCTTATTTATTTATAGATATAGAAGGAAGATTTCTGTTATCAAACTTCATCATTATTATAAAAAAAATTATGCTGTGCTAGGAATATGTATCTAAAGACTTGGAAATGCACACCGATTTAAAATAAATAGAGAGAAGACATCACTCTTTTATATTTGGGGCAAAGTGAAAGTCATTCAGTTGTGTCTGACTCTTTGTGACCCCATAGACTATAGAGTCCATGGAATTCTCCAAGCCAGAATACTGGAGTGGACAGCCTTTCCCTTCTCCAGGGGATCTTCCCAACCCAGGGATTGAACCCAGGTCTCCCTTATTGTAGGCAGATTCTTTACAAGCTGACCCACAGGGGAAGCCCAAGAATACTGGAGAAGGTAGCTTATCCCTTCTCCAGCAGATCTTCCTGACACAGGAATTGAACCGGGGTCTCCTGCATTGCAGGCGGATTCTTTACCAACTTAGCTATCAGGGAAGCCCATATCAGGGGCAACATCATGTCAAAATTGGGTTTCCCAGGTGGTGCTAGTGGTTAAAAAAAAATCTCTCCTGCCAATGCAGGAGGTAAAAGACATGGGTTCGAGCTCTTGGTTGAGATCTCCTGGAGGAGGGCATGGCAACCCACTCTAGTATTCTTGCCTGGAGAATCCCATGGACAATAGTAACGAACCTATTTTCAGTTAATCAGCAAAGCAATCAGCAAGTGTTTACTGATTAACTACAAGATACTGTGAATTTGTATGGAAATACAAAAAACCTCGAGTAGCCAAAGCAATCTTGAGAAAGAGGAATGGAACTGGAGGAATCAACCTGCCTGACTTCAGACTATACTACAAAGCTACAGTCATCAAGACAGTATGGTACTGACACAAAGACAGAAATATAGATCAATGGAACAAAATAGAAAGCCTAGAGATAAATCCACACACCTTTGGACACCTTATCTTTGACAAAGGAGGCAAAAACATACGATTAAGAAAAGACAATCTTTAACAAGTGGCACTGGGAAAACTGGTCAACCACCTGTAAAAGAATGAAACTAGAACACTTTCTAACACCATACACAAAAATAAACTCAAAACGGATTAAAGATCTAAATGTAAGACCAGAAACTACAAAACTCCTAGAGGAAAACTTAGGCAAAACACTCTCTGACATAAATCACAGCAAGATCCTCTATGACCCACCTCCCAGAGTAATGGAAATAAGAGCAAAAATAAACAAATGGCACCTAATTAAGCTTAAAAGCTTTTGCACAATAAAGGAAACTCTAAGCAAGGTGAAAAGATAGCCTTCAGAATGGTAGAAAATAATAGCAAATGAAGCAACTGAAAAAGAATTAATCTCAATCATGATTGGGAACTCATGTACACTTGTGGTGGATTCATGTCAATGTATGGCAAAACCAATACAGTATTGTAAAGTAAAATAAAGTAAAAATAAAAATTAAAACAAAAAGAATTAATCTCAAAATATAAAAACAGCTCATGCAGCTTAACACCAGAAAAATAAAAGACCCAATCAAAAAATGGGCCAAAGAACTAAACAGACATTTCTCCGAAGAAGACATACACATGGCTAACAAATACATGAAAAGATGCTCAACATCTCTCGTTATCAGAGAAATGCAAATCAAAACCACAGTGGGGTACCATCTCACACCAGTCAGAATGGCTGCTATCAAAAAGTCTACAAACAATAAATGCTGGAGAGGATGTGGAGAAAAGGGAATTTTCTTACACTATTGATGGGTATGCAAACTAGTACAGTCACCATGGAGAACAGTGTGGAGATTCCTTAAAAAACTGAAAACCGATCTGCCATATGAGCCAGCGATCCCACTGCTGGGCATACGCACTGAGGAAACCATAATTTAAAGAGACAAGTGTACCCCAATGTTCATCGCAACACTGTTTACAAAAGCTCGGACATGGAAGTAACCTAGATGTCCATCAGCAGACGAATGAATAAGAAAGCTGTGGTACATATACACAATGGAATATTACTCAGCTATTCAAAATAATGCATGTGAATCAGTTCTAATGAGGTGGATGAAACTGGAGCCTATTATACAGAGTGAAGTAAGTCAGAAAGAAAAACACCAATACAGTATATTAATGAATATATATGGAATCTAGAAAGATGGTAATGATGACCCTATATGCGAGACAGCAAAAGAGACACAGATATAAAGAACAGACTTTTGGACTCCGTGGGAGAAGGTGAGGGTGGGATGATTTGAGAGAATAACATTGAAACATGTATATTACCTTATGTGAAATAGATTGCCAGTCCAGGTTCGATGCATGAAACAGGGCACTCAAAGTTGGTGCACTGGGACAACCCAGAGGGATGGGATGGGGAGGGAGGTGGGAGGGGTGTTCAGGATGGGAGACACATGTACACCTGTGGCTGATTCATGTCAACGTATGGCAAAAACCACCATGATATTGTACAGTAATTAGCCTCCAATTAAAATAAATAAATAAATAAAATTTTAAAGATACTGTGAAATGTACAAGAGATGTATAAGGAGTTCACAACTCTGATGAAGGAGCAGACAATCCTGGTAATACACATGATGTCTAATACAACATACTGTGTGAATAGGTTTCAAGACAGGGTTTCCACAAGTTGTCTTGGAAGGAAGATGGACAACACTTGGTTGCAGAAGCTACTTTGACGATGGTAAGGATAGGACAGGAAGCATTTGAAATAGAATATTTATACACTGCACATAATCCTTAAAGTATTCACTCCATTTCTACTATAAAATAAGTAAATTGTTTCTTCTTTGAAATCATAAACAGAAGATCTTAAAATATCTTCAATTTCCTTTCATGTAAACTGCAAAATACTTTTTAAATACTGAGACTCTCTTCCTCTAAACAGAAAAGGCACAGAGACCAGTGGAATTACAATTATTTCACACTGTTAAATTTAAGAAATATCATTACAAACAGAAATGTACTTATCTGATACTGATCACAAGATATAAATAAATATACTCACATGGGTATTACTCCTTCATCCAAAATTTGGGGGAAGCGTGTTTTAGGAGAAACAAAAGAGAAAGACTGAGGTACCCCAAGAGCAAAAGCAAGCCACACAGGGTATATGATTCAGCTTGATCATATAAAACATACCAAAACATGCTCTGCCAGAGGTATTTACAAGCCTAAAAGAATTATTTCCATATGCTACACTGTGCCAGATGTAACATTTTTTCTTTTCCTTACCATCATCCTCATCTTATACCTATCACTATTCTCGAGGGACCTCCCATATGAAATAAACATGCTGTATTCTCCAGGGAGGGGAAAAAAAGGAAGTTTTCATCATGGCCCCTGTCCTTGAGAATGTTTTGTGAGTTATGTGCAAACAAAAAAATATAACAACTTCAAAATCAGGAAACTTTCCTGTGAGTTGAGTGAGAAGCACAGACAATGCTAACCCTAGATTAGGAGCTGGCTATGACATAAGGGTTTTGGGTTTGATAAAATACTACAAAATCTCTGCTAGTCCTGTTCCTTTCTGACCAGCTGATTAACTGTAACATAGAAATTAAAAACAATATGTAAATGAAAAGCACTGACATTCTGCAGAAAGTTCCAGCTGATCTGGGGATGCAGGTGAGGAACAACACAGAGGAAAGGACAGGGGAAATGTACATGATATTTGTGGCACAAATAAAAGATAAGCATCTTAATAAACAAAGAAAATTTGCATATTAGTAATCATATTATCACCTCATAGGAATACTCTTTGAACTATCTCAAAATGCACCTCCTAAAATGTAAAATACCATTATTCCCAATAATAATATTTAATCATGGATCTACTCACAGATTTGTTATACATTTTGAATATTATGATTTGATTAGTTTCATCTCTCCTCCCACCCACCTTTTTTTCATTTAATTTTTTATTATAAAATACAAGGCTTCACAGCCTCAAATAAATTATATGGTATTTACTGTAGGGATTAGCTTTTAAATTAAAACATGTTCTTGTTAACATGGTCCTGAGATTTGGGCTGTCTATTCAATACATAAAGATCCATTTCAGTGGGAAATAATTAAATTAGGCAAATGATTTCACATAAATAAAAGTGTTTTGACTAAGCTTTCCACTTTGTAGCAGATTTCCTTGGTGCCATTAAAAACATTAGGTTTATTTAGAAATCATCAAGGAAAAATTTGACATTTCCCTGAGACAAAGTGTATAGCTATAACCCATTTTCAATAAATAGCATTTTTCCTTAATTATTTGGATTGGTCATCTACATTGATTTAAATTGACATTGCTGCTTTATTCAATATTATTCTGGATGACATGTAGATTATTCTGGACCATGGGTATCAAGATGTATTCTTGGACAAAACAAAAACATTCATTCAGCCCCATAGCAATTAAAAACAAGGTCAAAACAATTTTAGCAGTAAAGTGAGTAGATTATAAGCACCTTCTGAAAAGTTGTAGTCTCTAGCTGGCTTTTTGCACTGTTTCCACTGTAACAGTACACTTAAATTCTATCTAAAACATTTGAGGTCTGTTTATGTTCCACTGAGAAAACAAATTCTCCCAGGAGTAAAGGGTGCACTGATGTGAGGTCACTGAGAGATGTAAACCACCATAATATGTTTTTAATGAATTGCCATTATAAGGTGGCATCACAGCTATTTAAAGTGGCAGCGGGTTTGTTTATTTGAACCCCAGGAAACAAAATACAATTGACCGCTTAAACCTGTTCGTTCTCCCCTTCAATCCATCTGAGGAGAACGTGGAGACTGCAAACAGCACTTGTCCTGAGGATGCTAGTCAGACAGGAAGATCAACAGAGACACTGACGGAGGCTCCACCACCGCTCGGTCCAAGGGGGCAGGGAGCACAAGTGCGTGAGAGCAAGGATTACCTTCACTTTCCTGGACTTGTAACAGGTGACAGGAGCGTGACTCAAGGCAGAATCTCTCAGGCAAACAGACACTGTAAGTTCCTGCTAAGTCACTTCAGTCACATCCGACTCGTTGTGACCCCAGGGACTGTAGCCCGCCAGGCTCCTCTGTCTGTGGGGTTCGCCAGGCAAGAATACTGCAACGGGTTGCCATGCCCTCCTCCAGGGGATCTTCCCCACCCAGCGATCGAACCTGATTCTCTCATGTCTCCTGCGTTGGTAGGCAGGCTCTTTACCAAGAGGGCCACCTGGGAAGTCCAAACAGGTACTAACTTTACTTAAATATGTATCTCAGAGTGATGCATGAAGAGGCTGATTGAACACCCTTGGTGTTCATGAACATCAACACATCCTGACACCCCTCACTTTACATGATTGCTTAGCTCATTATTTACACCTTTCAGTGGAGATCAGAAGCCCACGTTCTCTGAGACTGATAGTACTATCTTAGAACATCAGAGAACAGCAAAGGGTTCTGAATATCCTGGGGAGCCAGAGAGAAGGCAGAACTTCTACTGGAAGGGTGGACATTGGGGAAAAAAAAGACAGGTACGAAATTGAGCCACTTCATAACTCTGCCCAGGGCCCACTCTGGTCTCCAAATGTGGTAGCTGTCACACCAAAATAATCATCTCACCATGAATCCCCCAAGCCACATCTCCATTGATCGATCATCACAACCTGTTGTTGGATCGCTAATCATTCTTGAAAGCTAATCAGTGTATCAGAGGAGCTGTATTGATGTAAATTCTGTGTTGCTCAAGCTCCCATATCATCCTCCTCTGAAACAGTAGTCTATAGCCAGGAGATATAGTATTTTTAACTGATAAAATAGTGACGTCTTTACTTCTTCAACACTTTTGAATCTATTTTCTTTTTTATTTTTGTCATTCAAATCTTTTAAATACTCCAGAAGGATTAACTCCTTATTGCCCCCAAACTATGACCAACTCACAGATGAGAGTAATCATTCCGATTTGGCCTATAACCCATATATACTCCATATATCACTATGTTAATAAAACACAAATACACACATAGTTTCACTGTAACATAGTCAACATTCTGATTTGAACTATGGCCATCCTCATTTTCACTGTAACCTATTTTAAATCTCAAGAAATTAGAAGAGCAAAATAGTAAATATACCTTGATAAAGGTAGCCTAAATTAGGTGTGCATGTGGGCACGCGTGCTAAGTAGCTTCAGTCATGTCCAGCTCTTTGCGACCCTGTGGATTACAGCCTGCCAGGCTCTTCTGTCCATGGGATTCTCCAGGCAAGAATACTGGAGTGAGTTACTGTGCCCTCTTCCAGACAATCTTCCTGATCTAGTGATCGAACCAGTGTCTCAAGTCTCCTGCATTGGCAGGAGGATTCTTTACCACTAGTGCCACCTGGGAAGCCCAAGTTTGCATAGTCCTACTAAAAATACTTTTTTTCTCTAAGTGAAAATATTCCGACAAAACGGCTAGTGATTGTTGAGCCACTGGAGTTGTAACGTATTTCTGAAACACACTTCATAATCATCCAGCCTAAATATATCTCTGATTAAAACAAATCCTTCCAAGAGTATGCAGACCAAAAGGAAAGTGCTTCTGATATACTGTTGCTCAATGCAGGCCTCCACTGCTTGTGTAGAAATCTCCTAGAAATACGGCAAAGCCATTAGATTCTCATACATGCTAAGGCTTCTAGTTTAACTCCAACAGCCTGTGCAAAATCCTGAATTATAAGTCACCATTGCGATCTATGCCCAGGAATCCATCCAGTTGAACTGTGCCGAGCAGCATCTTTATGGATGACTGATCACAAAATATAAATGATATTTCTAAAACAGAGTGACAATGTTCAGCACTTCATTCAATGTGTGAAAAACTAAGAAATATTATTACATTCTTTTAAAATTAAACCCACAGAGGAGTCCACCGCTAATTATAATTCAGTTCAGTTCAGTCGCTCAGTCATGTCCGATTATTTGCGACCCCATGAATCACAGCATGCCAGGCCTCCCTGTCCATCACCAACTCCCGGAGTCCACTCAAACTCATGTCCATCTAGTTGGTGATGCCATCCAGCCATCTCGTCCTCTGTCGTCCTCTTCTCTTTCTGCCCCTAATCCCTCCCAGCATCAAAGTCTTTTCCAATGAGTCAACTCTTCGCATGAGGTGGCCAAAATATTGGAGTTTCAGCTTCAGCAACAGTCCCTCCAATGAACACCCAGGACTGATCTCATTTAGGATGGACTGGTTGGATATCCTTCCAGTCCAAGGGACTCTCAAGAGTCTTCTCCAACACCACAGTTCAAAAGCATCAGTTCTTCAGCACTCAACTTTCTTCACAGTCCAACTCTCACATCCATACATGACCACTGGAAAAACCATAGCCTTGACTAGATGGACCTTTGTTGGCAAAGTAGCATCTTTGTTATTCAATATGCTATCTAGGTTGGTCATAACTTTTCTTCCAAGGAGTAAGCATCTTTTAGTTTCATGGCTGCAATCACCATCTGCAGTGATTTTGGAGCCCCCCAAAATAAAGTCTGACACTGTTTCCACTCTTTCCCATCTATCTGCCATGAAGTGATGAGACCAGATGCCATGATCTTAGTTTTCTGAATGTTGAGCTTTAAGCCAACTTTTTCTACTCTCCTCTTTCCCTTTCATCAAGAGGCTCTTTAGTTCTTCTTCACTTTCTGCCATAAGGGTGGTGTCATCTGCATATCTGAGGTGACTGATATTTCTCCCGGCAATCTTGATTCCAGCTTGTGCTTCTTCCAGTCCAGCATTTCTCTTGATGTACTCTGCATAGAAGTTAAATAAGCAGGGTGACAATATACAGCCTTGACGTACTCCTTTTCCTATTTGGAACCAGTCTGTTGTTCCATGTCCAGTTCTAATTGTTGCTTCCTGACCTGCATATAGGTTTCTCAAGAGGCAGGTCAGGTGGTCTGGTATTCCCATCTCTTTCAGAATTTTCCAGTTTATTGTGATCCACACAGTCAAAGGCTTTGGCATAGTCAATAAAGCAGAAATAGATGTTTTTCTGGAACTCTCTTGCTTTTCCCATGATCCAGCAGATGTTGGCAATTTGATCTCTGGTTCCTCTGCCTTTTCTAAAACCAGCTTGAACATTTGGAAGTTCATGGTTCAGGTACTACTGAAGCCTGGCTTGGAGAATTTTGAGCATTACTTTACTAGCGTGTGCGATGAGTGCAATTGTGCGGTAGTCTGAGCATTCTTTGGCATTGCCTTTCTTTGGGATTGGAATGAAAACTGACCTTTTCCAGTCCTGTTGCCACTGCTGGGTTTTCCCAATTTGCTGGCATATTGAGTGCAGCACTTTCACAGCATCATCTTTCAGGATTTGAAATAGCTCAACTGGAATTTCATCACCTCCACTAGCTTTGTTCATAGTGATGCTTTCTAAGGCCCACTTGACTTTACATTCCAGGATGTCTGGCTCTAGGTGATTTTAGGCTAAATAAAGACTTATGAAAAGCACTTAATAAAGACTTATGAAAAAAATCTTAAGTGCTTTAAAATGATAAGCTACTATATTACTATTATTTTCCTTTAAATATGATGCAAGCTTAACTCTGTTGCCCACTTTAATATAACTTTGGGGACAATTCCCGGGAGAAGGAAATGGCAACCCACTCCCGTACTCTTGCCTGGAAAATCCCATGGACGGAGAAGCCTGGCAGGCTACAGTCTGTGGGGTCACAAACAGTCGGACACAACTGAGTGACTTCACTTTCACTTTCCCATATACTTCTCTGAATTTTGGTGTTGATTTCCTCTTAAAAATTTTAACTATATCATGGTTATTTGATCCCACTATCATTTTTATTATTCTGTTATATTGATAGGTCAGTTGATTTATTTCTTCTAGTGGTCCTGTACAGAATTACTAAAATTGAGATTATTCAGGGTAGCCTCTGCAGGACTGACACCTGGTTTCTTTACCATTAAATTCCAATAAGCTAACCAAAAAGTAATATTTGAGAGCAATACAAAGTCTATGATTTCTTAAACTTATTTTCCATGCCGCAAAATTTAGAAACTTTTAGCTTTCACTTGAAAGTTGATCCTCTTTATCTCCTTTTATGTTTTTACTCTTCTTCTCTCCCTCTTCTTGTAATTTCTTAATTTTCTTTTATTCTTCCCTTCCCCTGCCCCAACCTCTTTTATCTGGTTCTCTTCTGCCTTCTCTTGCTTTATTCTCTCTCTCACCACATTTCTTCTCTTTTTGAATTATTAGAAGACTGGTTAGATGCTGAATTTTACTGTAGACACCTATACAAAGGCTATTAAAGAGTGCTCTTTTGTGAGAACTATTAAAATAGTTTAAAAATTGTGGTGTTTATGTGAGTACATTGCATGTGCAGGTGAACGGCAAAATAATGTATTTCCTCGGCCACTGAGATTCTGTGCGTGTCAAAGACAGATTAAGACTGGGAACACAAAGACAGAAAATAATTTTAACATGGAACAGATAACAGGTATAAAGAAAAAGAGTGTATCTTGTACTTTTTGTAATAATTTATAACACCAAAAATAATAAAGGGTTTCACCTGCAAATCACCCAGCAAAAACATATGTGTGTGTGTGTATGCTTATATTTTAAACCTTTACTGAATTTGTTACAATATTGCTCTGTTTTATGTTTTGGTTTTTTGGCTGGTGGCACATGGGACTTACCTCCCTGACCAGGGACTGAACCTGCGCCCCCTGCATTGGAAGGCAAAATCTTAACCACCAGGAAATTTCCTGTGTGTATGTATATCTTGTCTCAACAACTAGATATAAACTAATGGAGGACAGGTTCCATGTGTTAAAGTCCTTTGTATCCTTCAAAACATAGCACAGTTCTTCATATACACCAGGCACTTAAAAGGGGATTGAGTGGAATTTAGAAATCATTGTGAAATTGGTGACTACCCTCAAAACATTGACTAAACTTGCGTGATATTGCTATTTAAGCAGTTTAAACCACTCAAATGAATATGACTACACACACAGACACACAGGCCTAAAACATTCCCCAGTTAAATGAAAACATGAAACTGGAGATTTACGCAAGTACACAAGAGAACATTCTATGGAAACCCATACATAGAGAATAATTAATTAATTAATTTGCAATCTTTGGTAGCAGGTCACTTCAGTTCAGTTCAGTCGCCCAGTCGTGTCCGACTCTTTGTGACCCCGTGAATCGCTTACAAATAATCAAAAATATCTTCATTATGTTTCAGTGCCTTAAGTTTCCAGGAATGATTATAGTGAATTAGCAAACTGGGAGTAGCTGTGCACTTATTTATAGTGACATACCAGCCTAGGTGAACTTGGATAAGTCATGCTCTCTGTCCTGTGCTTCTGTGTTTCCGAAGTGACAGTACTAGCTGCCCTCTCTCCCACCTTCTCTGCAAAGATGTTCTGCAAATAAATGAGGTAATGTTTGTGAGATGTTTTTGCAGCTTGGGAAAGAAACCCACTGCACACATCTCAGATATTATTTCTATTCCATATTCAAACCTGGTGTATTATTGCCTCTGTTTTAAATGGAAATTGGACTGTTTGAGTCCTGGGTTCTGACCAAAATCTGGGTCAACATAAAAGGACGATTATTTTTAATTTTAATTCTGAGGCTCTGTTCAGCTCCCTTGCACGTGTGAGGGCCAACTGTAGGAAATAAACAAAGCACATAAATCAGGCTTTCAAAGAGAAAAATCATTCTCCCGAAGGCTTTTTTTTTTTCTTTCCTTTTTTTTTTTCAATGAAGAGCGTGAACACTGTATTTCCCCGGCAGAATATTTCGGTCCAAGAAGGAGGATAGTGCAGGCAGTGGGAGCGTGTGTGCGTGTGTGCGCGCGTGTGTATGTGTGTGTGTGTGTGTGTGTGTGTGTGTGTGTGTGCTGTGCGTGCGCGCCCGCGGAGAGAGGGGCGGGGGAGGCGGATGAGGAGGATGAGATCATAGTTTCAGGATCCTCAGGAAACCCTGGTACTGGCAGTAGCCAGGCTCTGCTGTGCCCACATGACCCACAACTCTGGCAGCGGACTCGACACTTCCAACATTATTAAATAATAAGAAAGCGGCTCCTACTCCATGCCCAAACCACCCGACAGACCGGTGGACACCTTCGAAGAGTTTGGCGAGTCGGTGACTGGGGCGTCCGTCCATTCCAAGGTGTGTGTGTGTGTGTGTGTGTGTGTGTGTGTGTGCGTGTGTGTATGCAAGGCGTCTTCTCCCTTGACAGCTGGGGAGTGGGGGAGGGCGCGGGGGTGGAGGGTGTCCAAGGGGTGGGCGCGGGGCCCGGCTGCCGCGCGCTGCCCCCCGGCCGCCCAGGGGGCCCGCCGAGCCAGCCGCCAGGCGGGAGATGCCCGGTGACGCGCAGCTCCAGCGGCGCAGGGACCGCAGCCGCCCCCGGCGCCGGGGCGCGGGCCCGGGAGGCTCGGCCGCCGCCGGAGCAAGGGCAGGCGCCGCGCACCCGGCAAAGTCGAGTGGAAGGCGGGCGGCGAGCGCGGCGACAGGCAGGGAATCGCCCCAACGCCCACTCGCGGGGTTCCCACCTGTGCGGCCGCGCCGGCCGCCGGCGGCGCCAAGCATGTGCCGGGCGCTGCAGCCGGGACTGCGGCGCGGCGCCTCCCCGGGCGGGCGGCGGGCGGTGCCTCGGGCCCGCGGGACGGCGGGAGCGGCTGCGGCAGGAGGGCCGGCCCGGGGGCGCGGGGCCGCGCAGGTACATTTCGGCCGCCCGCCCGCCGAGGCCGGGCCGCGCGCCGCGGGTTGAGTTGTTTCTGTGGTCCCCGCTGCCCTCTCGGTGGTCCCCGCGGGCTGAGCAGCTGGGAGGTGGCTTGCTCCCCTCCGTTAAGGATGACACTCACGTGGGGAGCAGGCTGGGGGGCTACTACTGAGCTGGAAATCCGCGCCGGGGTCCTCTTCAGCCGGCGGCGTCGGCGCGTGTTGCAATGCACTGCGGTGCCCGGGCGGCGGGTCGGGTGGGTGTGGGCGCCGGGCGCGGGGAGTGGGGCGCGGCGCGGCTGGGTGGGCACGGAGCAGGTCGAGGAGAGAGGAGTGTCTTCGGCTTTGGGAGCCTGGAGTTTTCCTTTGGGCCGAGGGTGGACGCAAGGTTCGTTCTGGTACCAGAATGGGAGGTGGCGAGGTGTCTGTCCAAAGACCAACGCCAAGAATAGATGAGGGATGCGGGGCTGGGCTCAGTGGTACCAAGGCTGGGACTTGGAAGTAAAACTTTCCTCTTTGGTGAGCTTGAGGTTTGCCTTTGAGAAGGTAAGTGTAGGACCTGAGTGGAGGTGGAGTGGGGAGTCTTGGCTGTACTCTGGCGGTGAAATTCAACGCCATTAGGTTCACTGTTGCTCTGTTAAAAGGGTCTTTTGAGTTATGGTTCTGTTCGAGTTTGCTGTTATCTGTTATGATCACTTGGGGTTTAATGAGTGGTGTTTCCTTTTGAACATATCAGTAACCTATATTGTTGAAGTATGCATAATTATTCATTTCTTTTACAAAAAAAGACTTATTTTGCTTATTCCAAGGGTAGAAACTTTATGGAAAAAACAGTTGTATGAACTTTAGCTTTATTCACTCAATTCTAACACTACCATAAGGAGTGGGTAATATGAGGAAATCCAGACACAGCGGTGAAGTAATTTACCCAAGGTCGCAGGGCTTTAAATGTTAAAGACCAGTTGAGCCTTCGGTGAACTCTAAACCAACACATATATTTTTTTCATAAAAATAGGACTTCATTGTACTGTCTTTTTTCTTATATATTTGATATATTGACCGCATTTCTACCAAGATGAACCTCATAACTATGTTCTACGTGTTGGGGACAATTAACATTTTCCTAAATTTTAATGGCAATTATGGCAACTATCCTTTGAGCCTTTTCCTTTTGCCAAAACTGACCGTTTCCTACAACAGTTATGCTTTAAAGTAGTATTTATCAGCTAAATTAAGATTTTCAGCAGGTAAGATTTATCAGCAAAAGTCAATTATTATAAAGCAGGCACCTGAACCTATGTATTTGTTTGCACTTAATTTTAAACTTCCTAAGGTATTAGTCTGTTACTTTGCTCAAAGCAGGGCCATCATTTCCTTCCGAACCCCATCTTGCAGAATTTTTGAGCAAGTTTAATCATCTTTAATTCAATCACTCTGACAAGAGCTTAGGCAGTTTTAAAAGAAGAATTATGCAATTCTCTTTCAACTTTCAGTGATTAGAAGCAGGCTATATTGCGAGGGTGTTCGTGTATGTCATGCCTTTTCACCAGTTGTATGTGCTTTAGACAAAGTTGTATAGCAGTGAAGACTGAAATCACATTTTTTCATTAGTACTAAGCTGAAATACTGTAAACGTCTCCACTTGTTCTAAATGAATCATGATGTGAAGAAAGGTCTCAGTGGGGTAAAGCCCAACTGCACGTATTTAGAGAATTATGTCTCATCTGAGTTTATCATGGAGCTCTTAATATTTGTTTTATTAGACAGATATCTCTCTTAGGTCTTCATCTGTTATTTTTTCAAGTAAATTTAATTGCTGTTTCACAAAATGAGTTTCAAAATTATTCTGACATTCATAGATTTCCTAAAGTCTGGTTTTCCTTTTCATTAAATTCAGTATACATATATCAAATCCATACTAATTCAACATTACGTGTGAAAAAAGAGTAGACTCTAACTAAACGATAGGGAGACATGATCTTTGGATGTGAAAAGAATTATCTTCAGTAGTTAAACTCTTCCACATCCCAAGGTATTGTCCATCTCTATTTGGGGGTGCTAGAGAGTACTGCAGTCAGGAAAGTTGCATTCCATCAGGCACACACTTTTTTGATATTGAAATTGAACTTTCCATGTCTGTTTATATAAAGTGTTGATGGTTATCAAGGCATAAATCCTATGGAATGTCCATATATCCTTTCTTAACTGACTCATCTGTTCCAGTTTTCCAGTTTCTGTTACTTATTTTAGAAAAAGCATTCTCTCACTACTTTTATCTCACCTGGGAGATTTGACATGACTTTTTCCTTTCAAGTCCCCTGCCTCTAGTTTCGGGAGAACTGTGTTGTCTCTGCCTCTTGAGAGGCTCTTTGCTGCAGGGTCTGGGTGGAGAACTGAGGTTGCATGGTGAGTGGAAAAAATGAGTGCGCCCTGCCAGCCCAGGGGCCAGACTTCAATCCAATTGTCATACACATAAACGGAGTTCCGAAAGAAGGAATGCAGTAAGAAAGTGTAATAAAGGATTCCGGACAAGACAGGGAGGTTTGGAACAAGATGCATTAGAAGTCCCCTGTTTACAGAGACATAATGTATGAGGAGGGGTTTACTAAGATTTATTTTTTAAATTAATTTTTATTTGGTATATAGTTGCTTTACGATGTCGTGTTAGTTTCTACTGTATAGCAGAGTGATTTAGATGTACATAATACATATGTGTGCTCATGCTCAGCCGTGACCAACTCTTCGTGACCCCTTGGACTGTAGTCCGCCAGGCTCCTCTGTCCGTCGAATTTTCCAGGCAAGAACACTGGAGTGAATTGCCATTTCCTTGTCCAACAGATACACGTATCCACTCCCTTTTGGACTTTCTTCTCATCCAGGTCACCACAGTGCATTACGTCGAGTTCCCTGTGCTATCCCGTGTGTTCTTACATGCTTTCCTCAGTGTTTTCTGAATTAGAGACCTGTGTCTCCCTCTAGTTACCTCTACACATTTCTGGTCACCGTTAGATACATTATTTCCCCTCATCATACACCTTTGGTCATAGAGAAGATCACAAAAATCCTTTTCACAGTACTTTTTACAGCCTGTAGAGAGCATGTGCTACCCTTCCCTGGTTATTACTCTATTTTCAAAGAGATATTTAAATTTAATGAAGGATAACCATTGTCTTTCTTTGCCTTAACATCAACTTTTAATTGTAAAGAAATAGTTGTGTGTGTGTGTGTGTATGTGTTTGCTTGTTGTTAAAGTGGCAGGATGTCTCAAAATAGAAATGTAATTGATTTATCACACATCTGTAAGATTCCCAGAAGTGTCTGTAGGAAGAAAAGAGGCACCAGAGTAAGAGAGGTGAGCTTAAGTGTTGAGTGTGCTGAGCAAATGTGTATTAATAACGTAAAGCAAACATAATAATAACTAAACTCATTGACTACTGTGTGCCGGACATCTTCTGTGGCTCTATATAGAGTAACTCAGGTATTCTTCACAGTAGCCAAATGAGGGCTGCCTGTATTACCATTACCCCCATTTTACAGAGGAGGAAACTGAGGCATTGAGGAGGACGGTAATCATGGCCATTGTCACACAGGTAGAAATTCTGAATCTAATATTGATTCTTTAGTTCATGCTGTTAACTGGTAACATGTAATATCTGGTTCATATTTTTATTAATGCATTAAGTCCCCATCATTGTTAAAAATCATAACAGCTCCTCAACTGATCGTTTGGTTATTTTCCTGCAATTCAAACAAGTGGAAAAACTTATAACTTCCCTTATGTCAGTGCTTTTTGCTCCATATTTTACATGCAAATTATCTAAAGCAAGGACAGGTATTGATATATAAATACCTAAAGCCTGGCAACTGCTGGATTATGGGGAATTTCTCATTATATATTATATATTTTTGCATTCAAAAATAGTAACTTCAGCACCATTTGAAACTATTGAAATTTCTAATATCACAGATATATACTTTGGCATTTCAAATAATTAGGTAAATATCTTTAACAGTAGCAAGTTCTATGACCGTTAGTAAACTTAAGAATTTAAAGTCATCTGTTTCATCTACCCCCAGTGTTGTTGTTCAGAGTACTGTGTACTGCAAAAGGGATATAAAATATAAAAACACCTGTTGAATTACCTTGGTAAAATTTAAAAGTCCATGTTAATCTTTACATTGGGAACGTATGACATGACTCATAGTTATTTTAACTATGAGTTACTTAAAATATTAGTTATTTTAAAATAAACTTAGTTATTTTAAGTATTATCCAAATAATAAAAACACATGGCACATGTGATTAGTAAGGCAGAGCACTGATGGGTTAGGTGTGCTGATGCATGTAAAGGTTTATGCACAGTGTTTGAAGGTATCAATCAGTGTTATTGCTCCCTGAAAGTACTGGGTCATATGTAGCTGATACGGGCTTCCCAGGTGGCGCTAGTGGTAAAGAACCCACCTGCCAATGCAGGAGACGTAAGAGAGATGAGTTCAATCCCTGGGTTGGGAAAATTGCCTGGAGGAGGGGATGGTAACCCACTCCAGTATTCTGGTCTGGAGCAGCCCATGGACAGAGGAGCCTAGCAGACTACAGTTCATAGTGTTACAGAGTCAGACAGGACTGAAGCAAATTAGCATGCACACATAGGCATTTGATATGATTAACGTTACTGTTAACGATGACTCACAAGTAATACTGAGTGCATATATACAAACACTCAACTATCTTCTTTGAAGTTTTTGGAAACATTCTAGGCAATGTGTACATTTTCTGTAACTCATGGAGAATGTGATACATTATTTCTCTATATGCTCCCCACCATACAAAGCATCACAGAGTAATTAATAAAATGTTATTCCAATTTATATCATAAGGAAAGAGACTCAAAGCTTGATTGTGTGTGTGTGTATGTACTATCAGAGTGGAAGTTACCATCATATACAACAATGAATAATTCTTTAATTGTAGTTTACAGTTTGATGCCATAGTGCACTATCCTATTGCAAAGAGTTTTGTGTGTTTAATGTAAACACAAAATATGTTACTCAGTTACAATAGTTTAGGTTATTCAGTCATAGCAAACAGCTAAAATCTTGGGTGCTGAAATGAGCATAGATTTATTTCTTGCTAATGCTTTCTGCCCTGTTGGCCAATAAAACACAAAATATGTTACTCAGTTGTAATAGTTTAGGTTATTCAGTGATAGCAAACAACTAAAATCTTGGGTACTGAAATGAACATAGAGTTATTTCTTGCTAACGCTTTGTGCCCTGTTGGCTATTTTACATCTTCCTCACATGGTAACCCAGGCTCATAAAACCCCTGTCATCTACAGCATCCCCATCACTGATTCATCAAACACATGGAAACATGGTGGGTCACTCACAAATTCTTAAAAGGCTTCTATCAGAAGGAGCACCTGCTGCTGCTACTCATATTTTATTGGCCAGAGCAAGTCCTATGACCACTCCTAACTTGAAAGAGAAGTGCCGTTTTATCAGATAACTCAGATGGAAGTAAACTGCACTATTAGTGAACAGACCTAATTGTTCCCGGATGGATTTATCCAGTTCACGTCAATAGTTTTTATCACATAAAGATGACTTATGATTTTATATAACAATTGTGTTTTAGAATTTCAACCTAGAAAGGCAATTCCTGCATTAAACCGCCAGCAAAGGAAGTAGAGTCTAAACTTATAAAATTGATGATATCCCTCTTTGTCAGCGGGGGTTGGATTTAGTCGAGGAATGTCAATAAAACTCTGATTTGAATAAATGTAGGAGATAGCCTTTCTGACAACAAGCACAAGTCAAGAACGGTGCCAAGATCTGCAGTGTAGCTGTGTTTTCCGAACAGATTTGATAGTATCAACATGATACAGAAAACTGAACAACCACGTGTGTGTCTTTTTGTCACCTGCACCAACATGAACAGAAGTGTTCAGTGTGTTACCGTATATTGTTATAAAAAGTAATACAGGTAAACATATCAATCATACTGTATGATTACTTTACATTGACAAACATAACCTGAAAAGACAGACTATATCTAATCCATGTGTTTAATGCTATAAATTTCCTGGAAGCACTGCTATTGTTGAGTCCCATATATTTTGGTATGTTGTGTTTTCATTTTAATTTAGCTCAAATACTAGTTTCAAAATTTCTCCTGAGATTTCCTCTTTGATCTGTGGGGTTATTTGAAGGGTGGCATTTACTTTCCAAATGTTTGGAGATTTCTCTGTCATCTTTCTCTGTTTTGGTTAGAGAACCTTATTTCTTGTGTTATCTTTCTCCATTTTAGTCAGAGAACACACCATGTATGATTTCAGACTTTTAGAATTAGTTTAGGTTTATGTTATGGCCCAGAATGTTGTCTGCCTTGGTTTATGTCCCATGGGCACTTGAAAAGTGTGTGTATTTCACTGTTTTTTGATAGAGTGTTATATAAATGCTCGTTAGATCCTGTTGGTTGATGGTGCTGATAAATTCTCGTATGTCTTTACTAATTTAATGTCTAGTTGTTTTATTCATTGTTGAAATAATTTGTGAAATTTCCAATTATAATTTTTATTTCTCTTTTTGCATCTATCAGTTTGACTATACTTTGCAGCTCTCTTGTTTGGTATATATAAATTTAGGATTGCTAGGTCTTGGTATATTGATTATTTTATCATAACATGATACTCCTCTTTATATGTGATAATTTTATTTGCTTAAAGTCTACTGAATCTGATATTAATATAGACATTCCTTTTTTTAATTTGATTGATGTTTACTTGATTTTTTTTTAACTTCCTGCTTTCAACCTGCCTGTATCATTATATTGGATCTGAATTCTTTGTTCATACATTACCAGTGGGTTACATATTTTAATTGATTTTGCAAATCTCTATTTTTTCATTTGTATATTTACAGATTTACATTTTATTAAGACTGTATGTCTGCCATTTTAATTTTTGGATTTTTTCCTCTCCGTGTTTGTTTTAGTTTCTCTGGGTTTTTTCCTTCCTATCAGTTACGAGCATATATAGAATTCCATTTCTATTTATCTGTAATGTTTTTAAGTGTATCTATTCATATAGACTTTTAATGAGTACTCTGAGTATTATATCATGATACATATAATTTATCACTGCCTACCACTGTTGTCATTTTTTCAATTACAGTGAAGCATAGAAACTTTACCTTTTTTTATATATCTTTATCCTCTTCCATTAATAGTAAAATTCTCTAAACTATTTCCTCTACATACATCTGAAACTGTTACAACGTTTGTTTCAACTGTCAAACACAGGTCAGAGAGCTCAAGAGGAGCAAGAAAAATTCATGGTTTCTGCTGATATTTTCACTTACCATGTTCTTTCTTCTTGATATTCCAACATTCTTCTTTTATTGCTTTCTTTTTGTTTCTAAACCTCCCCCTAGCCTTTCTTTTAGAGCCGATAGGCCTCCTCTTGACAATATGTCTTTGTTCTCCTTCATCTAAGAATGTTTTGTTCCCCTTCATTCCTGAAGGATATTTTAACTGGATACAGGATTCTGGGTTGACAGTTCTGTTTTTTAAGCACTCAAAATATTGTGCCACTTCCTTGTGGTCTCTGAGTTTGCTAATGAGAAATCTTATTTTGTTCTAATTGGTTTTCTCCAATAGGTAAAGTGTGATTTATCTCTTGTTCTTTTCAAGATTTTTGTTCATTTGTTCTTAGTTTTCATACATTTGACTATGTGGAATCTTGGTGTGTACTTTTGAGGTTTTCTGTTTGGTGTTCAGATTCATGAGTCTAAAGACTTACGGCTTTTGTCACCGTCTAAGAAATTCTCATCCGTTATTTCTTTGGGTACTTTTTGATCCCTGTCCATTTTCTTTTCTTCTCCCACGCCTCTGAGACTTGAATATGCGGTCTTTTGTTATAGAGACACAATGTGTTAGTTACCTATGGCTGCTGTAACAAATTACCAAAAACATGGTGCTTTACAACACATTTATTCTCTTATGGAGGGGGAGACTGGAAGTCGGAAGTCAGCTTCAGTGGGCTCAAGTCAAGATGTCGGGAGGACTCGTTCCTTCTGGCGACTCCTGAGGACAGTACCTCTCTTTCACATTTTCTAGCTTCTGGATCCACCAGTATTCTGTGACTCACAGTCCCTTTTTCGTGTCACTCCAATTTCTTGCTTCTCTAATCACATCTTCCACTTCATTCTCTATGGTCAACTCTCTTTTTGCCTCCCTCTTTTAAGGATACTGTGATTACATTCAGGTTCCACCTGGATAGTCCATGATAGTCTCCTTATCTCAAGATCTTTAATTTCCATCATATCTACAAAATCCCTTTTGCTATGTAAGGTTACATTCACAGCTTCCAGGGATTAAGGCCAACCTGAATATCTCTGGGATCCTACCATACATGGGTTTCTGAGGCTTTGTTGTTGGTTTTGGTTTGTTTTCTCTATTGTTTAGATGGGGTAATTCCAGTTGTTCTGCCATACAGCTAACAGATTCTTTCCTCTGTCACTTTCATTATGTTATTGAGCACACCCATTAAATTTTATATTTGGTTATTGATATTTTCTTCAGTTCTAAAAGGTCCATTTAGTTCTTACTTGTATGTTCCCTATTTTAGCTGACACTTTCTACTTTTTCATTTGTTCAAAATTTCTCACTTAAGTATTTGTTTAAAAAATATTTTAAAAGCTTTGCTGCTTTAAAAACTTTGTCAGATAATTCTAACATTTCTCTCATCTAATTATGGGCATCTATCATTGTCTTTTTATATTCAGTTTATGTAATTGATTGATGTCCTTGATTCTTGGTTTGATGAATGATTTTCAACTGAAATCTGGCCATTTTCTTATTAAGTTAAAAGACTTTGGATCTTATTTAAACCTCCTGTTTAAATAAGATCTTATTTAAACCTTTTGTTTAAATAAGATCTTATTTAAACCTTCTGTTTTAGCTAGCTCCCAGTAACACCACCCCAGTGGGTGAAATGAGAATAGTGCCACCTCATCACTGCCAGTGGGTACAGAAGTGAAGGCTTCTTACCCAGTCTCCCTTGTCATGTGATATGTAATATGGAGGGGGCTCCATCTTACTGTGGGGAAGAGAATGAATTCAGGCTCCTCACTAGGTCTTCACTGGTACCTCCCTTTCTGTTTCCCATGTGGCCTCCCCTGGCAACATTAGGACAGGGAGGTGGTCACTGCTGGGCCACAGTGATAGTCCCTCCTCTCCAGTAGCCCCCCATTGATACCACCCAGTGGGGAGGAGGAGGGGAGACTTGGTACTGCCAGGTTGGGGAGGAAGTTCAGGCTCCCCGTATGGTCTCCATTGATAACCTAGTGGAGGTGAGTGATGGGAGTCTCCTTACCACCCACTTGATAGGAATGAAAGTCCCAACTCCCTACTTGGTCTTTCGTGACATCACCTTGATGGAGGTAAGGGGAGTTGGGGTATGCTGTTTCAGCCCAGTGAGGGTGACAGTCTAGGCTCCCTATTTGGTCTTTGTTGGTATGGATGTGGTGGGGCCACATTTTTTTTTTTTCTGTCTCATATAGCTGGAAGAGAGCAATTAATCATTATAAAAGTTTATTTTTTTTGTTTGTTTTGCTTTGTTGCTCCTCTCTTGGTCCTTTGGCTGAAAGAGCATGCTTTTGGTGGCCTGCCATTTTTCATCTGTGCCTTTTGGCATATCTGGGTTTCTGGTTTTTTATTTCCTTATCTGGTAATATATGAAGCAATGCAAAAATCCAGGGAACTCACCACCATTCATTCCTTGGGCCCTGAGTTTCCCTACCTGGGTTTGCCTTCTCTCTAACTTTCAGTCTTTGTAAGTTTATTTTATGTGCCGTGTCCAGGGTTTAGGGTTGTACCTGGTGAAAGGAAGAGGGAAAAGTACTTTTGCTTCATCTTCACAGATGTCTACTCCACATTTTTTATGCAAGAGTAAATTGAAAAATATCCCTCAACAATTGATTCTCAGAGGATGAAGCTCAGGGGATTACTACTGATCTGTTTCTGAATAATAACCACTTTACAGATCAGCAGGATGAGAGAGTACTTGGACAGGGATGCAAATAGGATTACAGAACATTCCATCATTGCTGAGGTTCAGGGATCACGTGGAGGTCCTCTTACTCTTCCAAACCACAGCTTTCTCCTCTCCTGGGAAACCATGACTGCAGGGTGTAGCAAGGTTGGAAACTTTCCCCAATCTCATAGGCTGTCTTTTCTGGCAGGATTCTGGAACTATACCGTCCGAGCCCTTCCTAAATTCTCACAAAGTGTTCTTCATTCCCAGGAACATTATCCATCTGAAATGCAGTTTTCAACCAGAAAGCATGTGGTAAAATGTGGCTTAGCTAGAAAGAAAACAGAGAACCCAAAAATCCACATTTAAACTCTTAAGAAGCACCTCCCAGCGAGCACTCATGTTAATTTCATTTCATATAAAGTTATACATTAAAAATAAATGTATGGATTTTGTCAAGTTGTTTGATCACTACTCAGAGGATTAAGTTCAAGAGATGGGGCTATGAGTTTTCTGCTTGAAACCAATATTCTGAGGAAGAATAGTTGGTGGGGAGGTGATTACAAAGAACTGTCTAGGGAAGTTCTCCCTAGAGACAAATCGAGTTAATGACATTGTATTTAACCCTGAAGGTCTCACAGTAGTAGCGCAGTGGTTCTCAAACAGCGGTCCTCTGGCAGCATCTGTACAACCTGGGAACTCTGAATGCAGATTTCTCAGCGGTCTCTTGTGACAAGCCCTCCAGGTGCTTTCTGACGCCTCTACACCTGGAGACCGAGAACCAGAGCAGCCTCTCCAAGCACTGAAGGAAACATTAAATGTGTGCTTTTCATGATTCTTTTTCTTTGTTTGGCTGCGCTGGGTCGTCATTGCTGTCCTCAGGCTTTCTTTAGTTGTGGGGAGTGGTTACCCTTCTTTGCAGTGCACGGGTTTCTCATTGTGGTGGTTTTTCTTGTTGCCAGCATGGGCTCTAGGCCCGCAGGTTTCAGTAGTTGTGGTATACAGACTTACACTACTCTGCAGCCTGTGAATCCTCCTGGACCAGGGATCAAACCCATGTCCCCTGCATTGGCAGATGGATTCTTAACCACTGGACCACCAGGGAAATCCCTTTTTCATGATTCTTGACTCATCCGTTTAGGTTTTTAGAAAATCTATTTAGCATATTTAACATTCAGCGTGTTTTAAGTATACATATTTTTTTCAAGGAAAAATCATAAAGAAATTAAACACTTATCACCCCAAAGGGTCTCTTTCGTTGAAGATATCTCAGTGATTTGCACAATTGTTTTGTATCCTTCACCCAAACAGTCATGACTGCTGCATGTCTCATTCCGTGATGGAAACCAAAAAATGCAGCCACGCCTACACTTCCCTGCCTTGGTTCTGTGTAGCTGCTGAGTCTCACGTTAATGGGTTTTTCTGGCTGTCTTCATGACGTTTTCTGGGGCCGACACCAGGCATGAGGATATTTGGAGGCGAGGGTGGGGGCGTCTCTGCATCCCTTGAAGAAGATTCATTTTGGGAGATCTTGTCACACAGTATTGTTAGAGACAGACACATATGCAGATGTCTGGATTCATCATTGTCATTACCACATCAGCTCCACTATGGGGGATTCACTGTCTATTGCAGGCTGGCATTTTTCTCTGGGGTCATATGAGATTAAAGGGAATCTTAGCTCCAAGGTTGTCCTTAGGAAAGAGAAGCTACATTCCTGAATAAAGAGTTTATATTTGGGGTGCAGTTACAAACCCCAGGATGGAGTAAGACAAAATCAATTAAGAAGTAAACGGTAAAAGATGAAAAAATATTTTCTGATGGTAATAAAATACAGATAGATTCCCCAGTGGCTCAGATAGCAAAGAATCTGCCTGCCATGCAGGAGACCTAGGTTTGGTCCCTGAGTCGGGAAGATTCCCTGGAGAAGGAAATGGCAACAACCCACTCCAGTAGTCTTGCCTGGGGAATCCCCATAGACAGAGGGATTACAGGCGGACCATGGAGTTGCAAAGAGTTGGATACGACTGAGCGACTAACACACCATGGCATATAGTCCTAAATACAGTTCAGTTTCATTTTATATCAGTTCATGTTTTTAATTAGCAATTCACTAAACATTGAGAACATAATAGATTTGAGTTTACTTAGACCCATGACTTTGGATGACTAATATTTTAGATTTTTGATCATCACATTTTACTACATGTAATTTTTAAATATATTTTTTGGTGTCTATAAATCATAAATTTCAGTTCCACATACCTTTTACTCCCCACACCTTTTTAAAGGTGGCTTTTTTCTCTTTTTATAAATAAATCAGGGGGATGGGTCAAGAACAGTTTATCTGCTTTTGATTTAAAATGACCCATTCTGGGTACTTCCCTGGTGATCTTCCAGTTAAGATTCTGTGCTTCCACCGCCAGGTGTATGGGTTCTCTCCCTGGTCAGGGAGCTAAGATTCTGCATGCTGCGTGGCCCTGCCAAAAAAAAAGAAAAAAATTAATGGCACACATTCTGGGTCCAGAAAAATACTATTCTCTTACCCTTTCAACATCCCCCACTGCCAGTTGTACTGTGTTTTTCATTCCTTCTGTTCCCTTTGTGCCTTCAAGCTGATTATATTTTTCATTTACTCATCCTGCTTGGGTGTTTAAATGGTGGTGCCTCAACATTGTTTTGGGGAGAAGACTTTTCCAAACCTTCATTATACAGTGTTTGTTAAATAAGACCATTTGGGCAGGTTGGAGGAGCCACTCCTTAGGAAACATATTTTGAAATGTTGGAGCAGATGTGTTCTCTCACACACACACCCTTTATAAATAAAGGCCCCTGGCCCTGGTGGTACTCGTCAGATGTGTTCTTTCTCAGAGGGATCACTTGGTTGGCATTTTTAAATGTGGTGGTTTAATCATCACCAAAATGCTTAGGTAAGGCTTAAATATGAAGACAAATAGTTCCTCCACAATAAATGGGGGCGAGGAGAGGGGGATTCAAGAAGGGAAGTGTCTTATGCGGGCAGTCATCCAGATTTTCCCACACAGTGTTAGTTTCTATTTATACACACAAAATGTGTCAGGTGATTTTTTTTCCATATGCAGATAAATTCTGACTCTTCCTTTTAACCTAAACACTGCCCAAGTAATGTTTACCATGAGATTGCATTCAAAATAATATTTCTGCTAATGCTGCTAAACAGCTTTTAGGAAGTGATATATGAGTCAGGTTGACGTTGAATCTTTGATCAAACTATGAATCAGATTTTCAAAACCGGAAAGCATTTCAAAGCATCTGACTGCTCTTTTTTGTTTTCCTCAGTGTCAGTGTGGTCTGTTTATGTATTTTTTCATTTTCTTTTCTTGCTCTTCTTTTCCTTTTTTTTCTCCCCTTTATTGGCTTAAGAATTCTTTTTCCTGTTATGACTTATTTTTCTAGGAGCATGTGACATAACAGCTATAAATTAAATGTTCTCATTTTGTAAATACCTCTAATATTTTAGACATGAGATTGAGAGTTGGTTCATATTTTTACAGTTTGCATTCTTGAATTGACAAAAAAGATAAACATCAGTCTGCTCTGGAGTGGTTACAAAGGTGAAATAATCCCATTTTACCCAGCCACCACCATCTAAGGGGAAAAAATATAGCCCTGTGATTTCACTTGGTTGAGCATGTGGAATATGTTTTGGTTCTGATTTTAGGGTTAAGTTGGTGCTTAAGGGAGGGGAGAAGGTGACGTATCAGTGCTTCATTTCTTTCTTAGTCTTCATCCTTTTGTCTGCTTGTGAGCAGAGCCTAATCTGTGTCAGTTACCTTTGTTTTCTCCTACCAGTTTGTCTCCTGTCTCCATCATTTTGTTTGCTTATTTTGTTTTGCTTTTCTCTTCTCTTCCCCCACTCCATACCCCAGCTCCCATCTAGCTGAGCTGAAAGACCAGCAGGGAGACTCATCAGTTATGAAACTAGAAACCTGTGAGCCCCTGGCTTGTGCTTCTCCAAGTTCTCACCAACCTCATGGCAAGACCGTGATTTTTGGTTTTCCTTCCTCCCTGGTTCATCAGCCATTCCACATTATTCCCTTGGATTCCGTATTTTAGAATATTCTGTGTTAGAACTCACCTTTGTCATAATTAGTATTCACCATACACTGCAGGGGCTTCCCTGGTGACCCAGTGGTAAAGAACTCACTTTCAATGCAGGAGGTGATCCCCTGGAGAAGGAAATGGCAACCCGTTAGAGTATTCTTGTCTGGAAAGTCTCATGGACAGAAGAGCCTGGTGGACCACAGTCCATGGGGTCGCAAAGAGTCTGACATGACTTAGTGACTAAACAACAACATGTCTTCTATATGTCTTTCTAGCTCAGTGGAGCTATGAAATGAGCCATTCATTTTTAAATCAGTCTCAGAATATGTTTCAAGGACCACCTGTATCAGAATCATCTGAGATGTTTATTAAAGCTATGAGTGAAAGTGAAAGTGTTAATAACTCAGTCAAGTTTGAATCTTTGCAACCCCATGGACTGTAGCCTGCCAGGCTCCTCTGTCCATGGAACTCTCCAAGCAAGAATAATGGAGTGGGTTGCCATTAACTTCTCCAGGGTATCTTTCCAACCCAGGGATCAAACCCAGCTCTCCTGCATTGCAAGCAGATGATTTACCACTGAGCCACCAGAGAAGCCCCTGATCCCTATCTTACATCTCCTGAAAAAGAATCTCTCTTTCTGATTTTAGGATTTTGAGGCTGACACTAATTATAGGAATTAGTCCAGATCTGTGCTTACAGCCCAAAGTACCTTTTTATTTTTTTTTAATTTAATTTTTATTGGAGTATAGTTGCTTTACAATGTTGTGTTAGTTTCTGCTGTACAGCAAAGTGCATCAGCTTTACATACACATATATTCCCCCTTTGTTGGATCTCCTCCCCATCAGTCACCACAGAGCACTAATTAGGGTTCCCTGAGCTGTACAGTAGGTTCTCATCAGTTATCTATTTTACACATAGTATCAATAGTGTATATATGTCAATCCCAACCTCCCAGTTCATCTCCTTCTTTCCCCTTTGGTCTTCCTCTGTGTTTCTGTTTTGTAAATAAGATCATTTGGTAGCTCAGTGGTAAAGAATGCAAGAGACACGGGTTTGATTCCTGAGTATGGAAGATCCCGTGGAGAAGGAAACGACAACCCATTCTAGTACTCTTGCCTGGGAAATCCCATGGACAGAGGAGCCTGGTGGGTGAAAGTCCATGGGGCTGCAGAAGAGTCAGACATGACTTAGTAACTAAATAAGCCCAACAACATACTATTTTTCTAGATTCCACATATATGCATTAATATACGGTATTTCTTTTTCTGACTTCTCTCACTCTGTATAACAGTCTCTAGGTCCATCCACATCTCTCCAAAAAATCAGAATGCATGGATCCTTCTCCAGGTTGTAATTTAAACAACCTGGTATGATTGTAACATGCAGCCTCTGTTATCAACCAGCAAACGAGCTATAGAAGTTGGAGGGAAAGACAGAGGTTGGTGCTGACACAGAAGCATTACTTCAGTGTATTCATCACAGACCAGAGATTGACCCTCATTTATAAATTCAGAAACCAGATCTTTTTCTCAAGGGCATAGTCATATTAAGTAAGCTTATGGAGACTGAGCTATAAATAAGGATGCCATTTTTAGAGTTATCATTGTGACTAGGATCAGAATGACCAGGGCATTCTTGCCCTATAGGCAATACTCCCTGCATGGGAAGAAAAATTGTCAGAAGTTTGCTCCTGGAATCTAGAGACAGAGAAAGGGAAATGAGTTGAATTAAAGGAGTGAAAACACTGGAGAATGATGAGGTGTCAGGAACTCTCCTAAACGTTTAACATGTATGATTTCATTCACACCCTCTCAGCAGTCCTTTGTGATGGTGTTATTGGCTCTGCTTTCTCTATGAGAAAGGGTAGGAAAAGAGGGGCTACATAACTTGCTGAAGAGTTGAGCTGAAATACTCGCTGTGTGTGACTAAGTTATTAGTGAACTAAGAATGAAGCTACCAGATAACTTTAGAGTTGCTGGGCCTCGCCATCTGTGTTAAGAAATCAAGTGGGGACAGAATAGCTTCTAGTTGGTGGAGAAGGGAATGTATCAAAGCACTGCCTGTCTGGGTAGGATGCTTTCGAGTCATGAGCAATTAGGATGAGCAGTCCCTTTCCCACCATCGTACCTTGTAGTTTGTTTATCTGATCTCTCTGTACTTGTAATTAAGTGAAAGATCCATATAAGCAGATTCTACTGTTAATTTTTTTTTTTCCTAAGGACACATCGCAGTCATGTACAAATAACTAATCATACAGCTTAATAAGGGACTTTCCTGGTGGCTCAATGGTAAAGAATCCACCTACAGTGCAAGAGCCTCAGGAAATGTAGGTTCAATCCCTGGGTCAGGAAGACCCCCTGGAGGAGGGCATGGAAAACCACTCCAGAATTCTTGCCTGGAGAATTCCATGGACACAGAAGCCTGGCAGGTTACAGTCCATAGGGTTGCAAAAAGTAGGACACAACTGAAGCGACTTAGCACACAACACACATCTTAATAAACAGTAATAACTATTAGTTGCTCAGTCTTGTCCAACTCTTTGCAGCCCCATGGACTGTAGCTTGCCAGGCTCCTCTGACCATGGGATTTTCCAGGCAAGAATACTGGCCATTCCCTTCGCCAGGTGATCTTCCTGACCCAGGGATTGAACCTGGGTCTCCCACATTACAGACAGATTCTTTGCCGCCTGAGCCACCAGGGAAACCCAATAGACAGTAATAAGACATATTTAAATATAGTGGGCAAGTTTGCACAAGTCAGGCTCATGGATGTCCCCAAATCCTGAGTTAATTTTGTCTCAGAAAATAGAGTGAAATTGACTAAAAACTTCGACTTGCTCCAATGCAAGCACGTTTCCTATTATTTGGGGGAGAATTTCACGGAGCTCATAGTTTCCTGTGTCTCTCTTCTGAGTTTCTGCATCTGCTGAATTCCAGATCACCACTCAGGGTTTTGCTTTCTCAGTATGTGCCAGCTTTCCCACGAGGTCCCCCTGCCGTCAACCTTCCTTGAGCCTTTACCAGCAAGTATCGCCTGTCCATCATACCTTGTGGTATCACCTGAAGTATCCTGAAGTATCACCAGTCCAGACTGTGTGTTTGGCAGATTTTGCTATAGGATTTGAATAACAGCGTTGAGTTATAGCACAGAAATATGAGATACTTGCTAGTATTACAACTTCCTCGATCATTTCTGAAAATAGTTATACTTTGTGTTTTTACCTTAGGCTTCCGCAGCTCATTTCTTACTAGGTGAGAAATGGAGTTATTTCTAAATGTATAGATTCATCTCAAAGTGGCAGGTACACACTAATAAATCATATTTCTGTCTTCTGTTTCTGCAAATCCTAATTCTGTTTTCCCCAGTTTATCCACTAGGAACTGTCCTATCACATTCTTTTATTGTTATTCAGTCATGTCCGACTCTTTGTGATCCCATGGACTGCAGTGTGTCGGGCTTTCCTGTCACATTCTTAGCACCTGTTGAAATGTAACCCTTACTCTCTTGGGCAGAAAAAGCAAATGCCTGCTAAAGGCCGACCCCCTAAACCTCTCAGCATGTACATCTTCCACTGGTGAATCCAACAGACAGAGGGTATAACTGCACTACATGGTCTGGGGCTGTTACTTTAAGACCATTTGAAGTCAGAGGTGGCAGTCATAACTCTACACTGGTGATGGTTCCACATTCACTGAAAAGTGCTTATGAGAAGCACATAATTTAAGAGTAGGAAACCCTAGGGCTCTCAAAATGGAAAAATATTGTATATCCTTGAAGAGACATCTTTCAAGAACAAAACAACTCTTTTAACTTCTTTTAGCTTAAACAACTCTTTCCAATATTAGAGATAACTAGCAACAATGCTTTAATAGACAGGTTTTGTACCTTGAAGGTTATAGTTTTCCCATTTTTGCTCATTTAGTGGAAAAAGGGTAGAAATTTTCTACTGTCAAGAGAAGTAATGACATTATGGGATATAAACTAGGAAGTCAAGATAGGAAAATGATACTTTTTTTCCCATAAGATGTGGTCACTGCTATAATCAGGATGACTATAGTGAATGAGGTTCACTTGCCAGATATGACAATCCACAGAAAACTATAAGTTGCGTAAGATTGGTGATAAAAGTAACAGCCACTTTTTTAGATTATCATGCATTTACACAGACAGCTTTTGCAGCTCAATTTTTCAGAAGTCTTCACCTCATATCTTTTAAAGCTGCCAGGGAGTATATTATTGTGAACTCGTTCTATTATACTAATCACTGTATCCATGACCCCAGAAAACACTGATCAAGATGGATGCAAACCCAGAAGATAAGTGCAAAGTTTAGCCACAAATATATACTAACAGTAAAATTGACACTTGGAAAATTAAAACATTTATATGGTCAAAGCATGTGTCATCTTCACCTAGTGACAGAGTAAGAAGAACATATGGCAGACCTCAGAGCAAAAATAGTATTTTACTGCTAACATCATTTTCTCTAGCAATACCTAAAATGTTACCTGAGCTCTGCCAGATGCTGAACTGACAACTGAGTGATTTGCTCTAAGTTCTCATTAGAGAGCCATCAGTCTCTTGCAAAGTGATGTTTCCACTGCTTCTGTAACTCAAAGTGGGACTAGAGGAAGATGAAGTTGTCCATTCACCTGTGTCTGTGGGAAGGCTGGACCACTTGGATTAGGTGGAGAAGTATCACTCCCTTGTCCTCAGGGAGCTTACATTCTACCTGGGAGAAACAATTCAGAAGAGAAAGAGTTGGTGAAACAACATGAAATAAAGAAAGGTAAAAGTGCTTTGTTGTATGAAATATGAGAAATTTGGGGCAATTTCTCATAGAAATCCTAAGAATTAGGAATGCTGTCAGGAGTTCTCTGACAATGTCTTAATAGCTTCCTTGGATTAGAAATCAACAATGGTGTGAACATGTGGGTATCCCCATTAACTACTCTCTGCAACCCACCTCCAACCCTGGTAGTAAAGACCTACACAGACCTTGCAAGACGCTACACTCCATTTTTAGGGAAATCTATGATCATGTTATCTTTGTCCTGCTGCTGCTATTGCTGCTAAGTCGCTTCAGTTGTGTCTGACTCTGTGCAACTCCATAGACGGCAGCCCACCAGGCTCCCCTGTCCCTGGGATTCTCCTGGCAAGAACACTGGACTGGGTTGCCATGTCCTTCACCAGTGCATGAAAGTGAAAAGTGAAAGTGAAGTCACTCAGTCGTGTCTGACTCTTGGCGACCCCATGGACTGCAGCCCACCAGGCTCCTCCGTCCATGGGATTTTCCAGGCAAGAGTACTGGAGTGGGGTGCCGTTGCCTTCTCCATATCTTTGTCCTAATTCCACATCAAAGCAGAGAAAAGTTAGGGACCCAGGAGACATAGATGTGAATTAGCCACAGACCTTATGTGTCATATTGATGGTTCTTAACGAGGCGCAGGTTTGATCACCAGCACCAGCATCAGCATCACCTGGGAATTTGTTAGCAATGTGAATTCAGCCCCTGTTCCAGACTTACTCAATCAGAAACTCTGGGGGCCAGCAATTCGTGCTTTCCAATAAGCTTCAGGTGATTCTGTTGCATGCTTAAAATTGCACTGATGTTATTACGGCGTAAACCATTTGAACTTAATGTCTAAGGCACCCTTGAAGAAGAAATGGGGTAAAGAAGTGTTTCAGTAGCCCATGAACTTCACCCTGTGTTGTGTTGATACTGGGGAGTGTGGGGGTTGGGAGTGTGGCAGTTGTTTCATATGTTGATTATCCTGAAATATTCACTTGTAAGCTTTGAGTGTTTGTTTAACAGTTCAACTATTACAGGAGGCTCCCTCCCGCTTGCTTAATGTCTTAAAATTCTTCTTTGAGTTCGTGTGTGTGTGTGTGTGTGTGTGTGTCTGTTTGCTCACTCAGTGGTGGCCAACTCTTTGCAGCCCCCATGGACTGTAGCCCGCCAGGCTCCCTCTGTCCATGGAATTTTCTAGGTAAGAATACTGGAGTGGGTTGTCATTTCCTACTCCAGGGGATCTTCCTGACCCAGGGATCAAACCTGAGCCTCTTGCATATACTGCATTGGCAGGCAGGTTCTTTACCACTGGTGCCACCTGAGAAACCCACGTGTCTGTTTAGGTCTGTGCAATTTTATTACATGTGTAGATTTGTGTAATCATCACTGTTGTTGAAAGAGAGAACAGTTTCATCAGCACAGGGATCCCTAGTGCCACCCTTCAATAGCCACATCTTTTTCTGTCCCCCTTCCCCCTCCCCTCCATCTGTAACCATTGGTAACCATTAATCTGTTCTTTATCTCCATGATTATGTCATTTTAAAAAGGTAATATAAATGAAAATGTACTATATGTAGCCTTTTGAGGTTTTTTGTTTGTTTTTGTTTTGTTAAAACAGCATAATTGGTTGGCTTAAGGTCTAAGTAGCTCATTTCATATAACCATAATTCCTTTTTAATTCCTTTATTGTATTTCATAATATAGATGTACCACAGTAAGTTTATTTAGCCATTCACCTGTTTATGGACATCTGGGTTGTTTCCAGTTTGGGGCTGTTACAAATAAATATGCTTTGAATACTCACATATAAGCTTGTGTGTACATGTAAGTTTATATTTCTCTTATGTAAATGCCCAGGAGTACAGTTTCTGAATGTTTAGTTTTGTGAGAGATTGCCAAACTGTTTTCCAAAGTGGATGTGTCATTTTACATTCCTCCAACACTTAATGAGGGATTTTTTCTCTGTAGCATCAGCAGCATTTGGTGTCATCACTGTCTTATTTTAGCCATTCTGAGAGGCATGTAGTGATATCACACTGTGGTTTTAATTTGCATTTCCTTGATGATTAATGATTTGCTTCTTTGCCATCTACATATCCTTTTTGGTCCCTGGGAGCTCAGTGGGAAAGAATCCATCTGCCAATGCAAGAGACACGGGATTCGATCCCTCGGTCAGGAAGATCCCCTGGAGAGGGAAATGGCAACCCACTCCAGTATTCTCACCTGGAAAATGCCATGGACAGAGGAGTGTGGTGAGCTACAGTCCATGGGGTTGCAAAGAATCCAACACGACTTAGTGGCTAAAAGACAACAATCCTCTTTGGTGAAGTGTTTTTTTTCATGTCTTTTGCCCATTTTCTAATTGTGTGATTTATTTTCTGACCATTAAGATTTGAGAGTTTTTAATATATTCTATATGTTAGATGTATAGTTTGTAAATATTTTCCTTCAGTCTTAAGCTTGCTTTTTCATCTTCTTAACTGGTCTTTCACAGAGCAAGCAGTTTTAATTTTGATGAAGTCCAATTTATTCATTTTTTTATGGATTGTGCTTTTGGTGTCAAGGTTAAGAACATTTATGTAGCCTTAGATCCTGAAGATTGTTTCCCATTTTTTTCTAAAGGTTTCACAATTTTACATTGTAAATCTAATTACATTATGTGTTATGAGTTACTTTCTGTGTAACATGAGAGATCTGGGTTGAGGCTCATGTTTTTGCCTATGAGTATTCAATTACTGCAATAAAAATGCCTTCAATTTTGGCATATCTATTTTTTTTTAATTCAATACACGTTTACTGTCTGAACTTACTTTGTGTGCTATCTCCTCAGAAACATGTATGCAGGTCAAGAAACAATAGTTAGAACTGAACATGGAACAATGGACTGGTTCAAAATTGGGAAAGGAGTACATCAAGGTTGTATATTGTCACCCTGCTTATTTAACTTATATGCAGAGTACATCATGTTAAATGAAGGGCTATATGACTCACAAGCTGGAATCAAGATTGCTAGGAGAATTATCAACAACCTCAGATATACAGGTGATACCACTCTAAAGGCAGAAAGAGAAGAGGAACTAAAGAGTCTCTTGATGAGGGTGAAAGAGGAGAGTGAAAAAGCTAACTTAAAATTCAGCATTCAGAATATGAAGATCATGGCATCTGGTCCCATCACTTCATGGCAAATAGATGGGGAAAAAGTAGAAACAGTTACAGGTTTTATTTTCTTGGGCTCGACAATCACTGCAGATGGTGAGTGCAGCCACAAAATTAAAAGACACTTGCTCTTTGGAAGAAAAGCTATGACAAACCTAGACAGCATATTATAAAGCAGAGACATCAGTTTGCCAACAAAGCTCCGTGTAGTCAAAGCTATGGTTTTTCCAGTAGTCATGTATGGATGTGAGAGTTGGACCATAAAGAAAACTGAGTGCTGAAGAACTGATGCTTTTGAATGTGGTGTTCGAGAAGACTCTTGTGAGTCCCTTGGACTGCAAGGAGATCAAACCAGTCAATCCTAAGGGAAATCAGTCCTGAATATTCATTGGAAGGACTGATACTGAAGCTGAAGCTCCAATACTTCGGCCACCTGATGGGAAGAGCCTACTCATTGGAAAAACCTTGATGCTGGGAAACATTGAGGGCAAGAGGAGAAGGAGGCAGCAGAAGAAGAGACGGTTGAATGGCATCACTGACTCAATGGACATGAGTTTAACCAAGGTCTGGGAGTTGGGGATAACTAGGGAAGCCTGGTGTGCTGCAGTCCATGGGGTTGCAAAGAGTCGGACACAACTCAGTGACAACAGCAACCTTGTGTGCCACATGGTTAGGCAGTAAAGATAGGAAAACGCATAGAATATGATCCCTGAAAGATCTTGTAGTTGAAAAGGTTCATATACAAATACTTAAATTTTTAGGTTGAGAGGCTTCCCTGGGAGCTCAGATGGTAAAGAATCTGCCTGCCAATGCAGGAGACCTGGGTTTGATCCCTGGGTAGGGAAGATGCCATGGAGAAGGGCATGGCAACCTACTCCAGTTTACCTGAAAAATTCCGTGGACAGTGGAACCTAGAGGGTTACAGTCCTGGAGGTCGCAAAGAGTCAGACACGACTGAGCAACTGACACTTCCACTTTCATATAAACATACTTAAAATTCAGGTTAAGAGGAATACACAGAGGAAAAAGCACTTGAAAAATACAAGGGAATGCCAATAGAGTAAGTATATGCTATCACCCTGGCTTAAATGAGGGATCATTAAAACAAGGTCATAAAGTCAGAAGTGAAGGTATACACATGAAAAATATTTATGAGGAACATTTATCAGAGTCAGAGGTGATTTGGGGAGAAAGAGGGATCAAAGATTGACTCTGGATGGTGGTTTATCCAGAAAGAAAAAAAATGACAAGGTTTGAATGGGAGGAAATGAATATGTTTGAAACTTCTTGAGTTTGAAGTAGCCATTAAACATTTTGGTGGAGCAGACTCTGTCATAGTTTTCACCTATGAGGCAAATACTTCTGGGTGAATTTTATGAGAGTTTTTGAAAATTACCAATAATCATTTATAGCTAGAATGCTATCTATACATTCAGGTTGTACTCTTTTAAATCTTTTCAATGTTCCTTGGAAGATAAGTTATGACCAACCTAGACAGCTTGTTAAGAACCAGAGACATTACTTTGCCAACAAAGATCTGTTAGTCAAAGCTATGGTTTTTCCAGTTGTCATGTATGGATGTGAGAATTGGACTATAGAGAAACTTGAGCGCCAAAGAATTGATGCTTTTGAACTGTGGTGTTGGAGAAGACTCTTGAGAGTCCCTTGGACTGCAAGGAGATCCAACCAGTCCATTCTGAGGGAGATCAGCCCTGGGATTTCTTTGGAAGGAATGATGCTAAAGCTGAAACTCCGGTACTTTGGCCACCTCATGCGAAGAGTTGACTCATTGGAAAAGACTGATGCTGGGAGGGATTGGGGGCAGGAGGAGAAGGGGACAACAGAGGATGAGATGGTTGGATGGCATCACTGACTCAATGGACATGAGTTTGAGTAAACACTGGGAGCTGGTGATGGACAGGGAGGCCTGGCGTGGTGCAGTCCATGGGGTTGCAAAGAGTCGGACACGACTGAGCGACTGAACTGAACTGAACTTTTAAATCAAAAGCAGAAGTCATAATTGTATAACAGGAGGAAGCATTATGTTTAATATAAAGCCTTGGTGTTCTGGTGTATTTTAGGCTAGAGTTGGAAATGGAGTGATTCTGATTACAAATTGTCTTAAAGAGGTGTTTTTTTTTTTAATGCTTCAATTTTCTCATCACTGAAATGGGTGTATTTATAACCCTATGGCTTTCAGGATTGCAGTGAGGACCAAAGGAGATGATCAGAAGCCCAAAGTACTTTATCTATAATAAAACTTTAGCACTTATTAGTTCCTTTTTACCTATAAGATATTTTTGACATCATTGAGAATAATGTTTGAAAACATTAAGGAGAAGAACCCTTCTTACAAATGAAGGCTTATTCAGACTTGGAAAACAAATAAAAGCCAAAGTTGTTTCCTCCTTACCCAAATTCTCAATTACAGGAACAATGTGTGATATTAGGGCTCTTCAGAAATCTCTAATATCAATAAATCCTCAATTTAAACATGAGAAAACTGGTTGAAAGAGGTAAAAACAGTTTCCTCGAGTGACATGGTTTGCTGGAGACAGATCTTGATCTATCTTCCCACGTTATGAACTCCCTATTATAAAATATTCTGAAATGCCATAGTATGAGTATGACTCAAATAACATTGGCTACAATTACAGTTCCAAAAGAAACTGGTGTGTTTTAAGTGTTCTTTGAGGTTCAGGAGCATTCCTATTTCTTGTGGTCTCCAAATCACCATTGTGAAGAGCAAACTTCTTTTTCATAGCTATGCTTTGATGTATTTAAGAAATGGGCTTTATGTGCCCAGTTTAGATAAAAGATGACCGTGATGTTTTTTCTGTCCTTCTCTCTTAACAGCTAGTGTTGGCAAACATTTTATGTTTGAGAGAGCTTGGAAGATCGTGTCCTTGGGCAGCAGTTTCAAACATGGAGTTACCCAGGGAACGCTTTTAAATAATGTATTCTGAAACTCAGTCCTTGAAGATTCTGACGCAATAGATTTGAAGTGGATCTTTAGAACTCATCTTTTAAAACTCCCCAGGTGAAGCTAGGACTTGAGGACCTTCCTCATCTTTTGAAATTCCCAGGTGGGGCAAGAATTTGAGGACCATTGCCCCAGGATTGCCAGTGCTATTCTCCTAGCGTTTCCTTTCTAGGTAACTCTAGTTTTTGAATACTTAATAACTTTGCCCAGATCTTCTCTCTAGTTCAGAATTAAGTCATATTCTGTGTCCCATCTGAGTCAGCCTGTGCCCATTCATCAAACCTTTTCCATGAGTAACATCTTAGAGGGGAAAGATGGCATCAGCTTGGCAGTAACAACAATAATAACAACAAAATAAAACCTTTGCTTACTGAGTCCTCACTATGTGACCTGTGAGTTCTTGGTATTTTTTTCTGATGGCAGAAATCTGAACCATACACTTTGATTTGCAACAGCTTAATATTTCCAAGAGAACAGTTGATTACTCTTTTCTCTGCCCTATGCTCCTCTCCCAGCTTCCCTCACTTTCTCCCCAGCAGCCTGCCAAGTGCTCGTGCCCAGATCTAGGTATTTCCCCTGACATCCCATAACCAATCCAGCAGCGAATTCTGCCAGCCATGCCATCAAAATATATGCCAGTCTAACCACTTCTCACCTGTTCTACCAAGAGCCATTCAATCCAAGTCACTATGATTTTTTTCCTCTATTATTTTGGTAGCTGGCTAACTGATCTTCCTGTTCTACTTTTCATTTCATGGCTAGTTTTTCAGAGATAAAGCAAGAATAATCCAATGAAAGGGCAAATCAGAGATGTTCATCCATCATTCTGAAACTTTCAGTCACTTCCTATCACATTTAAGTTAGAAGTTTATTATCCTTATCAAGTATTACCACAAGTACTACATGATCGAGTCTCTCTCTTCTCATGGCATAGTCCTTGCCCTCTTCCCTCTATTTCACTTTTGTTCAGTTGCTCAGCAAGGTCCTACTCTTTGAGACCCCATGGGCTGCAGCACACCAGGCTTTCCCGTCCTTCACCATCTCCCAGAGTTTGCTCAAGCTCATGTCCGTTGAGTCAGTGATGTCATCCAACTATCTTATCCTCTGTCACCCCTTCTCCTCCTACCTTGAATCTTTCCCAACATCAGAATGTTTTCTAATGAGTTGGCTCTTCGCATCAGGTGGCCAAAGGATTTACTTCACTCCTGTTCTCTAAATAAGCCAAGCTTTTGCTGACCTCAGGGCCTTTGCACTTGCTGTTTCCCACAACTAGTTTCCCATAGCTAGGCTTCTCTTCCCCTAGAGCTTCCCACAGCTCACTCTTCTACTTCACACAGGTCTCTGTTCAAATATCACTCTCAGTAAGGCCTTCTCTGCCCATTCTATCTTAATAGTACACCTGCCACATTGTATCCCTTTTCCTTTACTTATCTTCATAACCTTTATGACTACCTACCACTGTAGCATACATTTCTTTAATAATAATTTTTTTTTCCTTTTTTTTTTGGAATGAACTACAAGGCATGTGTGGGATCTTAGTTCTGTGACCAGGGATCGAACCCACACTCTCTGCATTTGAAGCCCAGAGTCTTAACCACTGGGCCACCAGTGAAGTTTCAATATACATTTATTTGGTTGTTTATTGTCTCTCTCCCCAACTAGAATGCACACTCTGTGGGGGAGGGGTTCTGTCTGTGTCTGTTCACCTTTGTATGCCTAGCGCTTGGCACCTAGTCAGGGCCCATTATGTATGTGTTGAATAAATGAATGAATGAGTCAGTATAGCAGTTGTTATCCTTCTGGGTTATCCACAGCATGCTTTTGATTCTTGCCCCTCAGACGTACGTGGAATGCTTGTAAAATTTAGATGACAGAAGTCTTGATCTCTGCCAATCATTTTATTCATGGTCTTGCTTGCCTTTTGTTATTGCTCTTTAATATTTATAAAGAACACAACCATTCCTGGGACAGCTAGTCTTGAGAATACTTTACTATTATCCCCTATTCTGAAGGTGCCAGACTTTGCTCCTGGCCTTTGCTCCAGGGCTGTCAGATTTAAGTTGAATGAGGGGGGCAGACAACATCCGGTCAGGCTTGTCCCACAGACAGGGAAAGACTCCAGCCACACTTACTGTCTCTGCCAGACCTGTATAGAAATACCGGAGGGAGGGAAACTTTACTTGAAATGATAACAATGCTGACTCTGGGACCTTAGGCGAATATTCCTTCTTACTTCTCACACTTGAAGCAGACAGATGGGCGATTTTCCTTCCTCTCTTGTGCACGGCTTCCTCGTCCACTATGAGCTGTGCTTTACAGGAAGTTTTGCATGTGGTCCATGTTCACTGATGCTGAAATACTACTGCAGCTCTGTCCTCTTTTTATTCATGCTCAGAGCATTTGTTTTATGACACATGAGAGCCAGCAAGTGTGCTCAAGTGCAAACAGACCCATATGTAGGTTGGGTGGAAGGGCTCTTTGTGGAAAGCCAGCTCTCACCACAGTGCACCCACACACAGACCCTTGGAAGGCTGGCAGCTCTGCTGAAGGAGAAGGGGCCAGCTTGCCAGCGGGCATTCTGCCATCAGAGCAGATGGGCCCAAGCCCGGGCAGCAGCAGAACACGCATGTGCGCTCTGGCCGCAAGCGTATTTCTCATTTGTCTTTAATTTACAGGAGACCAATTCTTGCTCAGAAGGGCTAAGTTTACAGAGTAGGAGTCAGGAAGGAAGCAAAGAAATCAAAATTTTCATCTCATGTAGTGAAACTTAGAGTTACTTGTTATAGACCGTCTTCAATCCCAAAGTCCTCATCACTGGAGGGGATGCCCTGTCTTGCTCCAGCACTTTGTCATTTGCTAATTAACTAGGTGGGCTTCCAGGTGTCACTAGTGGTCACAAACCCACCTCTCAATGCAGGAGACATGAGAAACTCGGGTTCAATCCCCAGGTCGGGAAGATCTCATGGAGAGGGCATAGCAACCAAGCCAGTATTCTTGCCTGGAGAATCCCGTGGACAGAGGAACCTGGCGGGCTACAGTCCAGGACAGACTGAAGCGACTTAGCATGCATGCAACTCACTAGGTAACCTAATCTTTTCAAAAAAGTCCAGAAATCTATGAAAGGGACTTCCCTGGTGCTCCAGTGGTTAAGAATCCACTTTCCAATGCAAGGAATGTGGGTTCAATCCTCAGTCAGGGAACTAAGATCCCACATACCACGGGGCAACTAAGCCCCCATAATGCAACCACTAAGCACTGAGCCCACTGGCCACAACAAAGATTTGATGAAGCCAGATAAATAAATAAATTATTTTTAAGAAATATCTGGAAGGGGAAGGGAGGAGAGAGTGAGAGAGAAGAAAAAAAGAAATATTTGGAAGAATCACTGCATGCAATGAAGCTAATTTTACCAACATATTCATTATTTGAAAATATTATGACAATTACTCCCCAAAACTATTTTTCCTCATTTTAGTTTCCCATTTTAATATAAAAAGAGCTCAATTTCTTTTCCTGCTGACTTAAAAAGATGACTATATGTTGATAGGACTAAGATGACAGTATAAGCAAAAATATTGACACTTTGAAAGTCTGTTTTAATATTACTTGTGCAGTGTCCTCTTTGCCCAAATGGAAAACTTGGAAGAGAAAAGAATAACTGTGATTACTGAGAAATATACAGACCTCTTAGATGATGTATAAGTATTGTATCCATCTGAATAGCAATGAAAAAAATAAACTTCTCGCAGTCCCTACATGTAATTCATGGGCATATTATAATATTCACTTTTATATTTTATACAAAATAAGGTGTTTGGTATTTTATATAAAAAGGTGCTTATACACAGCTTATATGCCCCACACAGTTTTCACGTATATTATCTCGCTTGAGCCTCACTATAAACTTGTGAGGCAAGTAAAACAGGCCTGTTGGTCTCACTGTGCAGTTGAGGAAATTTCTGTGCAGGTAGAATGACTCAAGCTCAGACTTCAAGATCATTTGTCTTTTATCATTGGAACTTCAGTTTAGAGGTTGTTGTAAAACGAGAAATTATATAGTGATGGCTTTTAAATTTTCATAGCCTTTACAGTCTTGCTTGTTTTAATTTTTTTAAAGAAATATATACATACATTTATTTTTTAAATAGCATTTGCTTTATTATTGCAAAAGTAAGTAGATGGGGAAACAGTGGAAACAGTGTCAGACTTTATTTTGGGGGGCTCCACAATCACTGCAGATGGTGATTGCAGCCATGAAATTAAAAGATACTTACCCTTGGAAGGAAAGTTATGACCAACCTAGACAGCATATGGAAAAGCAGAGGCATTACTTTGCCAACAAAGGTCTGTCTAGTCAAGACTATGGTTTTTTCAGTGGTCATGTATAGATGTGAGAGTTGGACTGTGAAGAAAGCTGAGCGCCGAAGAATTGATGCTTTTGAACTGTGGTGTTGGAGAAGACTCTTGAGAGTCCCTTGGACTGCAAGGAGATCCAACCAATCCATTCTGAAGGAGATCAGTCCTGGGTATTCATTGGAAGGACTAATGCTAAAGCTGAAACTCCAATACTTTTGGCCACCTCATGCAAAGAGTTGACTCATTGAAAAAGACTCTGATGCTGAGGGGGATTGGGGGCAGGAGGAGAAGGGGACAACAGAGGATGAGATGGCTGGATGGCATCACTGACTCGATGGACGTGAGTCTTGAGTGAACTCCGGGAGTTGGTGATGGACAGGGAGGCCTGGTGTGCTGTGATTCACAGGCTCGCAAAGAGTCGGACAAGACTGAGCGACCGAATTGAACTGAATAGTTTATTATTTTGAAAAGAAAAAATAATAAGAAATTATATATAAATAATAAGCAATGAAAAACGCCAATCAGTGATAGCTAACTCATGATAAATATTGTTCCAGCATTTTTTTCAGGTAGGTATGTAGGTAACTAAATAGGTAAATGAGAGAGATACAGATAGATAGAACAATAATCATTTTGAATGAAAACAAGATCATACTGTTGTGGTGTATTAAACTTTGTCTTCATTATCTACAAGTATTACTGTGTGACATCCCTTTTGATTATTAAATAATATCCTATTATATGAACTTACAATTTACTTGACATTTGGTTTATCTGTATTTTTCATTATGAAATAGAGCATCTTTATAATCCTGTTGTTAAATTCTGTGAGCATCTATCTCAACTGATTTATTTATATCTAACTCCTAGAAATGGAGTCTCTAGATCAAAGGGTATATATACTTTTAATGTTTTATACTACATTGACAGATTACCTTCCTGAATTGTTTTCTCAATATATAGTTTTACAGCCAGGTAAGACAGCCCTTTTCTTTCAGCCTTACCAGTACTGAGCATTATTTTAATACTTGATGTAACAGTTTACATTTTTATGTTGTAGCTTATGCTTACATTTCTTTAAACAAGATAAGGTTGAACATTTTTTCAGTGTTTTGAGGACAGTTAATTTACTCTGTGATTTGCCTCCTACTCTTCATTTTTCTACAGGGTGTATCTTTTTGTTGTTGCTTTATAAAAACTTTGTATATTAAGGAGTTAAATTTTGTTATGCATGTTTCAATCACCTTTATCATGTTAAAATGTATTCTTTTCTTTTGTCTTTTACTATCAGATTTTATTAATCATAAAAGAATGTTGAATTTTCAGTCTGTTGAGATGATTGTGGCTTAATTAATATTTTAATATGTAAAAATGTATGAATCAACTTCCCACTAGCTTTCTTTTATTTTTTTAATGAAACATGACATAAGGGGAACAAATGGAGACATAAGGGAAACTCTTATGTCTCAAGTGCCTTGGCCACTGGCTGCAAAGTCAATATTCTGGGGCTGCTATGTTTGTTTTTGACAATAGTCAAGTCTTCTTGACTATTGAGTAATTTACCAAATGTGCAAAATATTTGAATAATCCTGCTGATGGTTGTTCTGATCCTTCTTCACTATATTCTCTATCAATTCCATTGAGAGATTTTAAAACAATATCCCTGCTTAAGAGAACTTTTAGTACTTTTGTTGTTTTACAGACTCAGTGGGTGACTGCCAAAATAACAGTGATAAATAAAACTCTGTAGTAAGTTGCTGTGCTCTGTGGATGCATTGTATGAAAACACCCTTGTAAAAAAAATATACATTTCATTTTGTACCACTGTACCTAACTTTGTGATTTTTCTTTCCCAACTGAAAATACTGAGTTCTTATGTTGACATGCTAGCAAACAGCACACCTTAATCCCTGTTTACATTTACCATTAAAAATAATAGATTTTTGCTTTTGGAACTGAACCTAACAATGCAATTATAAAGTCTTCAGAACCAATCAAAAATCTCTTGAAATTAAGTTCACTTAAAGAAACACAGAAAACCACTCTCCTTGTGAAACTAGGTAGGATATCATCTGACTCCTGTTATAAATAGCCCATTTGAAGAGATAGCAGTAAGTTAAATTATGAAAAATTTTCCAAGTAATTTATATCCATTTCTGAATTTGGACAGGGCAGAATTATATATATATATATTTTTTATGGTCGCTGGTGCTCTGGTATGCAAAGTTAATGTGCCTTTTCTGTTGTCAATGGTTTGCAGAAAAAATATACTTTGTAAGACTTTGAAGAGTCGCAAGATGATTTTTTTTTAAAGGTTTATACATTGCTCAGAATCTAAGTGAAAAATATTCCAAGAAGCTGTGACAGCCCAGCCATATGTGTCTGTAGAGGACTAAATTTCATCACTTGCGCAGAGAGCCTTGCACTCAATAGCAAGTGAGTTTGGGGCATCCTGAAGCTAGATATAAGAGATGAATTCTATCACAGATTGGATGACAGCTACATTTCTAAAACCCACTAGTTCCTTAATTCTGTCTTGAGGTCAGAGAAAAGGAAACAATTAAATTCAACACATACCCAAGGTGACACATTTTTGAAACGAATCAGATTTGATGTCAGCTTTATAGTACATGGAGAAATAGTCACTCTCAGAAGAACTGAGATGGAGTTCTCTTTTGCTCAGTCCTCAAAGTCTGCATGAATCCCCAAAGAATAATGAGCAACGTGAGAATGAACAAGTACTCTACTCCTTAAGACATCAAGGTGTCTGATAGTATAGACAGATCAATAGCATTTGTTTCTCCCTTTCCAGAAAAAAAAAAAAATGCACTGAGCTGCTAGGGCAGGGCTTGTCATTCCTCCACCAGCCTCTCCACTTCCTCTCCCTTTCTGCCTTTTCTCCATCTCATATCCTCCTTTATCATCTCTGCTGCTCTTGCAGCATCTTCTCTCTGATTCCTAGAGTTTATCCGTGCCTAACTTACACTGTTCTAAATGCGATCTATCCCCATTTGAGGGATTTTAGACTTTTGGTACATAAGTTTTTATAAAAGCATTGTGAGACCAGAGGTTCCTCATCCTTCAGATCTTTTGTTGAAAGAGACCCTATTCAGCAGTCATATTGTTCTGTAGTGGGCCTTTCCACTGTTCAAAGAAAACCACTCCTCTGACACACAGTGGAAGGACTAGAGATAAATAATTCCTCAATACAGTTTGATTGATTCAGAAAGAGCCAAAAGGTTTTAGTGGCAACTCAAGAGAATGAGATTTCTAAGAATCCCTGTGGAATTATATTTGGACATAATGAAAACAGAAAAAGCAATAGATTGACTAGGCAAGGTGGTACCAAGAATTTTAAATTATCTATGCATCTGTTTTCTCATTCATGCATTTATCCTCCCTGAGAAGAGGTTAATATCATCTCCACATCACAAAGCTGAAGCTAAGCTGTGTTCCCCCGAGGTCTAGCCCAGTTGCTCTTTATTGTAGATTACTAGGTGTTGTAGGATTATGAGGGTTAGTACATCCTTGAGCTGAGCATTTCTTTGGAACCCTGAGCCATGCTCTGTAGCAGAATGTTTGCTAGTAAGTAGAAAGGACCGGTTGATGAAGCGTACTAAAAGAACATGACCCCACATGTTCTGGTTAAAAGCCGAACACCCATTATTCACCTGGGCTTTTATTGTTAGAGTCTTGAGAGATTAGCAAATCTTCATAAAATTTTGTTTCACACAGAAGAAACAGAGTACTTAAAGAGAAACGATTGTGATTGAATAACGTTTGTCTTCTTGAGAATGCTCTCCTTCCACTCTTTGAGGTAAGATTGATTGATTGAAAATCGATGGAATATAAAGCACTCTTAGATGGTAGTGCAGCTTTCCAGTTATGGGCAGGGACCCACATGGGCTGAACTCACATCCCAGCATATAACCCTTAATGGGTGTGTGCTCTTGGGAAATTTTGCTTAGAAATGTTCACCTCTGAAAATGAGAATAATAATAGTGCCTACATCATAGGACCGTGGTGAGTATATGTATGCTGAATGCAAAATGCTGAGAAAAGTTCCTGGCATTTTTTCTAAAATATTTGCAATTATTATTAGCATTAACCAATAAAAGAAAACTGCTACATCTCTAGATTTAAATCATCAAAGAAATATATTAATTCTAATAATGAGACTATGTAAAATTATAATTCTGTTGAGTGGACTTCATAGAGTTGATTCAGTCCCATGCAAACAATATCTGACTCCAGCATAAGAAGTTCACACTTCTATTTATTTGAGAATACCCAATTTGTACTCTTTCTCATTCTTAACGTTTTGATGTTTTTCTTAATGAGCAAGAGAAGAGATGCCATTTCTATGGAGGCGGTTTCTGTTCCTCAGTCTACTTTTTGATACAAAGTTGGAACATCATTTTGCACATGAATGTGGCTCTCATTGACAAGGGACACTGGGGTGATCTTTTGGCTCCAGACATTAAAATCTAAGGCAGGATTTAATGGAAGCCTTGCTTTTCCTGCTATTTTTCTCAGGCTTATCACTTTTTAAGCATTTGGTCATAACATTTCCTCTCTTCTGTCTCTACACCTCTTCTTTCTGTGTCTCTCCCATGTATATATATGGATACATGGACATGTGGTGTGTTTGTGCATATGTGTGTGTACATGTTGCCATACTAGGATCTAGTAGTTAAGTTCTTTCTCCTAAAGCAGAGCAGCAGTCAGACTGATTAAACAAGAACGCAAAAGGTCATTTGGGCAAATCTGTTTATTTCAAGTAACACTTCCCACAAACCAAGGGGAATTGTCTACTCATCAAGAAATAGATTTTTTTAAATCTTCCCTTAGTCCTGTACAAAAGTGTATTTTTAGTGGTTCACCAGATGCTGCCAATAATTATAAAGGATGGCATTTTCATAGTAGACATTTTTGATATAGACAGAAACCTCAGTGAAACAAGACAATGTTTCATTTTTTGTTCAAGGCCCTGAGCTTCCTACAAAAAAAAGGTGAAATCATATAAACGGCAAACAAATCTATATTTGGAGTGAAGACATTGTTACTAGCTTAATTTCTCAGGTTTTTGACTTGCATATTTGACCTATCATTTTTAGAAGTTATTTTCATTGTAAATAACAAAAATGAAAGCCTGGAAAAGTATTTCTGTAGCATCAAGTGCCTCATCCTAGGTCAGAGAAAAGTCATTGGTAAGACAGACATTGGAGCACCCAATTTTCAGTTATTAAACTGTTACTTAGACCACTAAACCAGGATAAGTTAGTGCAGATCCTGCAGTCAAACAAAATCCCAAGTTGCTTGAACCTCTTATCAAGTTTGACAAAGTCATCTCTTTGGGGAAATTCTTTGTGAATTCCTTCTTTATGTAAAGTGACTTAGACCCCTGTTGTCCACTGAAAATGCTTTTATCAGTTCAGTTCAGTCACTCAGTCGTGTCCAACTCTTTGCGACCCCATGAATCGCAGCACGCCAGGCCTCCCTGTCCATCACCATCTCCCGGAGTTCACTCAAACTCACGTCCATCGAGTTGGTGATGCCATCCAGCCATCTCATCCTCCGTCGTCCCCTTTTCCTCCTGCCCCCGATCCCTGCCAGCATCAGAGTCTTTTCCAATGAGTCAACTCTTCACATGAGGTGGCCAAAGTACTGGAGTTTCACCTTTAGCATCATTCCTTCCAAAGAACACCCAGGGCTGATCTCCTTTAGAATAGACTGATTGGGTATAAATGCTTTTATACCCAGCTTTTAATCAGAGAATTTGCAAGATGAGTGTTTTCTCTTTTTGGAGCACACGAAACTGTTAATATACTTGCTACTGTGATTAATTTCTTATTTAATTCTATGTCTATTTCCTCATGTAATGAATTAGAGTCTCCATGCTTCTGTCTTAGAAACCCATCTGTTTCTAGTATATCGTTGCTGTGAAAGCATGCCCTTGAGACTTGGATTTCCTCTACAGCTATTATACATTAGATAAGACCTTGAAATTAGACAATTGACTGAACTGAGGGAACTTAACGGCAAATTTATTAGAACTGACTATGAAAGTTTCTCGAAACCAAAGAAGAGCATTAACTTCATAACTTGGAGTTTGTTCCATCAAAAATTCTAGAATTGTCAATCCAGCTGGTAGCGCTAGAGGAACAGTTATGGGTAAGCCATAGCAGCTCATACAACAGGGAATGGCTACAAAGCAGAACATGGAAGTCTTAGTAAATATAAATCATAGAGATAGTGCCTTGTTAGTTCACCTTCAGAAGCTCCAAATACATTCATATATTTTCTTCTGATTTAAATAAAGCTAAGTAAACGATGATTTACACTCTGGTTAACTGAAGAGTTTTAGGTAATCTACTTTCTAAAAGAAAGACACCATCCAGAATTAGTACATTCATGCCATGCTGCATAATGAGATCAATCTTCATAGGTACAATGCCTAGTAAATTGTCTACAAAAAATGCCTTTCTACTATCAGGATTTGTTGTAGCCCTTACACAAATTACCAATTCGGTAAATACTTCTGTTTTAAACTTGAATCTTTATTTTCCTTGAAAAGTTAGAAAACAGAGAATATGGCTCAAACTTGAACTGATGGTTGAAAGCTTTGGGTCATGCAGCAATACAGATTGCTGCATTTCCATGGTTGATGGCGGTGGCAGAATTTATTTTGTTACACCCAGTACCTATGACTCTGGCTTCCCTAGTGGCTCAGTTGGTAAAGAATCTGCGTGCAATGCAGGAGACCTGGGTTTGATCCCTGGGTCAGGAAGAGCCCCTGGAGAAGGAAATAGCAACCCACTCCAGTACTCTTGCTTGGAGAATTCCACAGATGAAGGAGCCAGGCAGGGTACAGTCCATGGGATTGCAAAGAGTCAGACATGACTGTGTGACTAAGTTTTACTTCTACCCAGTACCTAATCCCAACCCTACTCACTTACCTGTCCCTATACTATAGGCTGTAAAGTTTATAGGTTGTCTTTTCTAGTCTCCCTTATAAGTATGGGTGACAATGTGACACAGTTCTAACCACTGAGAGGTACGCGGTTGTGCACTGGCAGTGCCTCGGCTCCAATTCCTTTCCTCCTGCTTGGATCAACAGCAGAATGAGTGGAGCAGCAGCAACCATCATGACACCGTGAGGAGAAGACTTTGAGAGATATTACATCCAACATGTTTGAACAACTAAACTCGATCTGGTGATTGCCTGCATCTAGAATCCTGGTATCTGAAGTTTTGAACTCTGTATACATATATAGATGTCTCTGTAGGTGAAGGCCTCTGTCCTTCATCCTATTGAATAGAATGGAATAACTTCATCATCAGAAGTACTGATTCACTTGTTCATTCATTATTCATTACATTATAGCATATGACTGAAGTCAGCATACAATATGGCTAGGTAAAATAAATTTTTAATAATGAGAATTACAGGGCAAAGAGAATATAATGGTAGAAAAGTGAAATAAAGCCAGGAAAACACAAAAATGTATCTAAAAGTTATATATATATATATATATATATATATATATTTAGAGATTAGACAAAAATTTGGCTCAGATTCTAGCATCCAGTGCAAAGGGGTATACATAATGAATTATACAGTTTACAGTGTCCATGAGAGAAAAACAAACCAGTTGCTTAGCAGAGGGCTGACTGCTGCTGACTAGGAAGTGATAGAGACATTTCCCCCATGGACCGTCACAAAGTGGTCATTGTGTCTCATAAGGAACAAAATCTTCAACTGTTTTCATACAGTTATATGTTTTATAGGGCTCTTTTTTCTTTCTTGGACTGTCTCTTAATATATGCTGATGTTATCTGCCAAATTGCCCTTTAATGAAAACAACTTTATAAGTTACCAGTAGGATACAATATCAATTCATTTTTCTCTAAAAGTCTAGTTTAGTCCAGAGTATAGCCAGGAGTATTCAGGAAAATGGAATGTGAGGATGTGATCAGAAAGTACCACCTTCAGTAGTCTCTGTCAACCAAAGTTTTGGTAGCTATTAACAGGTTCTGAGGCACAAGTGTTTATCGTTGGTTTCTACCATATAGCAAAGTGCATCCGCTACACATATATCTCCTCTTTCATTTTAGATTTCCTTCCCATTTAGGTCACCACAGAGCACTTGAATAGAGTTCCCTGACTGCAGCCATGAAATTAAAAGATGCTTACTCCTTGGAAGAAAAGTTATGACCAACCTAGATAGCGTATTGAAAAGCAGAGACATTACTTTCCCGACTAAGATCCGTCTAGTGAAGGCTATGGTTTTTCCAGTGGTCATGTGTGGATGTGAAAGTTGGACTGTGAAGAAAGCTGAGCACCAAAGAATTGATGCTTTTGAACTGTGGTGTTGGAGAAAATTCTTGAGAGTCCCTTGGACTGCAAGGAGATCCAAGCAGTCCATTCTGAAGGAGATCAGCCCTGGGATTTCTTTGGAGGGAATGATGCTGAAGCTGAAACTCCAATACTTTGGCCACCTGATCTGAAGAGTTGACTCATTGGAAAAGACTCTGATGCTGGGAGGGATTGGGGGCAGGAGGAGAAGGGGACGACCGAGGCTGAGATGGCTGGATGGCATCACGGACTCGATGGACGTGAGTCTGAGTGAACTCCGGGAGTTGGTGATGGACAGGGAGGCCTGGCGTGCTGTGATTCATGGGGTCGCAAAGAGTCGGACACGACTGAGCGACTGAACTGAACTGAACTGAACTGAGCTGAATAATAGGTTCTCATTAGTTACCTCTTTATACATAGTATCAATAGTATATGTATGCCAGTCCCAATCTCCCAATTCATCTCACCTCCTTCTTCCCCAATTGGAGTCCATATGTTTGTTCTGTATGTCTGTGTCTCTATTTCTGTTTTGCAAATCAGATAATCTATATAATTTTTCTAGATTCAGCATACAAAATAGTTTTAATAAATGTAACTATGAGGGCTTTCCTGGATTCTCTGAGAAGACAGATAAGATGGCATGTCCCTTTCACACTGAGGTTATAAATGAAGGCAAGAGATGTATAAATCCCCCTAAGCCAGCTTATCCTTGAGAAAATACTTGTTGATCATGGTGTTTGGGACTGTTGCTCATGGAAGTTGGAGAGTGACTTGGTTGGCCAGTCCACTGTCTTCCAGGGCAGAGCAAATTCCCACAATGGCCAATCAAAGCCTGATGCCCAGAACAAGGATGTGAGCATTGTCAAAGCTAATATATCTTAGTTTTGGAATTTAAAAAAATGGTGACATTTTAATAAAAACAGTAAGTCTTTTTAATGGACCACTTACTCTTGGTCCTCTTGTGTTCATGCTTCATCAATCTAGGCGTCTTTCTGTTTCAAGAGAAATGAAATCCTGATTGTGTCATATTCATAACTTGAAATCTGCCTCCAGCATCATGTTCAATCTCTTCCCACCAATACCCTTCTTTTTCTTCATTTACCCTATCTTCGCATCCACCCAGCCCCTCATCTCTGCTTTTTTATTATATTATCATACATGGAAAAGCAACCTGAATAATTCTATTAATATATACCACTACTACTAATAATAGCTAAATTACTGGGGATTTACCAAGTACCAAATTTTTGCTAAGCTCTTCTACATATATTAAGTCATTTAACCTGTGTAGTAATGCTATAAAGATAACCATCTTTATCCCAAGTTTTCTAACACAGAAGATTTTGGAAGTCACATTAAATAGTAGAGCCAAAATTCAAATCCAAGCTGTCTTATCCAGCACTGTCATTCTTAACCATTCTGCTTTTAGAAGGCCAGCTGACGAAGTATAGAATAAAAGTTCTTTGCCCCCGTTACCAAGGAATCAGCAGAGAATGGCTCCTCCTAGAATGTCAGCAGCCCCTGGTCTCCCTCCATCACCCCCACCTCTGCTGTGTCCCTCTCTCGAATCACAGTCTACAGCATATTTCAAATGTCTGGTTGAACATTTCTGTGCAATCATACAGCAGCTAGAACTTGTGCAATTTGTTTTTCTAATGCTTTATCATTATGGCAGCTCATGGAAAGCCACTGATACAAGGTAGACGCGATTACACAGTCAGGTCAAATCCTGAGTCTGAATGGGACCACAGTATTAACATTGAAGGACACATGAGAAACGCAGTTTGGTTACAAGTCTCTACCTCTGCGTAGAAGTTGTATGTTTCCACTCTGAGTGTAATTTATGATGCTTTGGAGGCATCATGAGCTTACACTAGTGAAACCATCAGAGGACTGATGGTCAGGAGATAAAGATTCCAGTCCAGCTCTCCCAGGCTGTCTCGTGACTTTAAACAGGCCATTGTTTCCTCATCTCTGTTAGAAATACCCATGACTCTGCTGGGACTTCCCACCGCATTAGTGTTGTGAAGACATGATTATATAAGCTATTTTTTCCTTTGAAAATGTAAAACGATGCTATAAGTAAATTATACAAAAGCATTTTACTTTCCTCTGCTTTTTATCTACACATCCATTATCCAGATTATAACTCTCTGCTCTTTTTTTTTTTGCTGTCACTTTATTCATTGGGCTATAATCTGTTGGGTTGGCCCAAAAGTTCATAAGATATACGGAAAAACCCAAACAAACCTTATGGTTAACCCAATATACAAATTATTCAACTCTGCAAATGTAAACACAAAATGCTTACTAATTAAGACTTCATAGTCAGAAAGTACAAAGCCATTTAAATACCTCAGTTTCAGTTCAGATTTTTTAATTCATCTGAATTCATTCATTGTCCTCTGTCCAATCGAGTAAGAATTCAGAGCCATTTCTGTCAGTTTCAAAGTAAGATAATACTTCATTTTTATGAGTTTTGAATAGTCACATGGAAGATTTTTCCCCCTTTCTTTTAAAAATCTTCTCCCTCAGAGTTGGAAAAAAAACATGAATGTCTTCAGCCAAAAGGTTCAATCATTTGAGTAGAGGCTCTTTTAGGAAAGTGCCTGAAGATCACAAAGAATAAAAATGCCTTCTCAACCATTTAATTCAACAAGCATGTACTGAGCAACTCCTAGGTGTCAGTTAATGTAAGAGCCCCTCTGGGGAACCCAAAGATGAATGAGACACGGCACCTGCCTTTTATTAGGGCACAGGCCAGTGGAAGAAAAAGACTCAGGCAGACATTACTCTCAAACAGGATCCACTAGGTAACTGATCAGTGGAAGCAAGGAGTGATGTGAGGGAAGAAAAAGATTAATTCTGACTAGGGAATATTAGCAGGTTTCCCTGATGAGGGGGATCATTTAAGCTGTTTCTTGAAAAATGGTAAAGGGACAGAAGGCAATTGCAGGCTGAGACAACTAAATAAGCAAAGGGAAAAAAAAAAGGTGCTGGGGAGGGAACTCTGAGGAACTGTAGAAAGAGAAATTGAGTGGGTTCTAGAGCTTGGGAAGCTGCTAGAGGGCTCAGTTCTGACTGCTTTATGGAGGGTTTGAAGGCCAGATTGCAACTATGGAATTTGCAATCCACCATATGCAATACGAAGCAATTGAAGGTTGTAATATTTTATTCTCTCTCTCTATTATTATTATTATTATTATTTTTTGCAATTAACAACTTGAAATAAAGCCTTGAGAATTCCCTGGAGATCCAGTGGTTCTGACTCAGCACCTTCACTGCTGGCAGCCTGGATTCAATTCCTGGTTGGGGAACTAGGATCCCACAAGCTCCATGTGGTGTGATCAGAAGAAAAAACAAAGCTAAAAAATAAAGGCAACCTTTATTTTTATGTCCCTCTCCCTGGTCCATGTTAATGCCCCTTTGCTAATGTCGTAGAAGCTTATGCGTACCAAAGAAAAAAAAAAAGTGCATAGCATAGTGTGTTAAAATTGCCTACTCACTTATCTCTTGCTCTGCTAGGCTGGTAGCTCAGGTGGTAAAGAATCCTGCTGCAATGCAGGAGACCCTGGTTCGATTCCTGGGTCAGGAAGATCCACTGGAGAAGGGATAGGCTACCCACTCCAGTATTTCTTACAGAAAGTGAGATCAAGGATAAACAACAGAATTGAAACCCCCAAATAATTGTTTATTGACCTATAATGTACCAGATACTTTTCTAAGCACTTTACGCATGTATCAACACATTTAACCTTGAAATAAGCCAGTAAATTGAGTGTTACTATTACCCACCTTTTACAGGTGAGGAAATGGAGGCCAGCAGAGGTTGTATTATTTGCCCAAAATCATGCAGTGCCTAAGGGTTAGAGCCAGGATTAAAATCCACACAGACTAACCCAAGGGGCTGAGCTCTTCACCACTTTATAATACCACTTTATATAATACTACTATATAATAACTTTATAATACACTCTATAATCCATAAATGAAGATCCTTTTGTTGGTGAAATGATGTAGAAGATTTGAGGAGATGAGCAAAATGATAGGTTTTTATTCTCCCCAAATCTGGCCCTTGATAACAGACTCACAATCTCATTGATCCAAATGCACCCAGCAGGATATGGTGATTCCTGCCAAGTGTAATGGCCCCCGTATCTGCCGTCTTCCACACTGATTAAGTATCAGTAATTAACCTTTGCTAAGTCTAGTTAGTAGCTCTCCAACGTGTGTAACTGGGACCAGAGGGCAACCATCCACCAGTAAGAATGACTAAAACAAGCCTTTAGTATACCTCTCTGCAGGAAGATCTTCAAAGACTCAAGTTTATGTATTAAAATTTAGTGACTTATTTACGGCACATATTTTCTGAAAATTCAGTCCTTTTCTCAAGATTGGAAAAAAAAAAAAAAAACCCAGAAAGCATTATAGTGAGAGAGAAAGAGACATCTGAAAAATGTAGCTGGTAAAAGCCTACACCATACAAGAAACAAAATATCTGTTCAATATGTAAATATCTGACTCTGTTCTGGACGTTATATTAAAACATCTTGATTGAGGCACTTTATGGTAACAGATGAAAGTCTGTTGACAGTTCTAAAAATAAGCCAACACTTTAGCTTTTCTGTGTTTCTTAAATTTGGTGAGACACTTTTGTTTGGATTCTGCAGGAGCAATTTAAATGGCTTTGAGAACTGAATGAATTTTAAAAAGAATGAAGATTTGCTTGGCTGCCAGTCTTCTAAGGAATTAACCCTTTGAAACTCAGTTTCCTTAGCTGAGTGGGAACAGAAAGGACTTCAAAAACATACCCTCCATTGGAGAATTAATTAAATAGTGCTTGAAGAAAATATTTTTATTCTAGAGAAATACTTCAAATATAAGCTGTTGTTGAGTTACAACAATTTATGCCCTTGGTAAACAAGCAGACTAAATGGAGGATACATCTGTTCTCTGCTTTCCTTGTCATTACAGCCAGGACAATAAGATCTGTTAAATATATTCAAACAGAAGAGCTGGAGAAAAAATATATATATTATCCCTCCAAGGGTATTTGCACATTAGAAGAGGGTCAAGAATGGGTTAACTCATTTCCTTCCTCCATCCTCCCTTTCTTTTTTTCTTTTATTTATTATTATTATTATTTTACTTTAAAATATTGTATTGGTTTTGCCATACATCAACATGAATCCACCACGGCTGTACATGTGTTCCCCATCCTGAAACCCCTTCCTACCTCCCTCCCCGTACCATCCCTCTGGGTCATCCCAGTGCACCAGCCCCGAGCATCCTGTGTCATGCATTGAACCTGGACTGGCGATTCATTTCTTATATAATATTATACATGTTTCAATGCCATTCTCCCAAATCATCCCACTCTCTCCCTCTCCCACAGAGTCCAAAAGACTGTTCTATACATCTGTGTCTCTTTTGCTGTTTTGCATACAGGATTATCATTACCATCTTTCTAAATTCCATATATATATCCATCCTCCCTTTCATGCCTTCACTTCCTGAATATTGAGTGCCTCTTAGGTTGAGATATCGGTGTTAGCATTGGGGATACAATGATTGCATCAGCCATATAGAATTCCGTTTTCTCTTTCCCCCATCCTATCAAAATTTGTGTTCTTGATGTCATGCTTTAGGAAGTAGGATTTCAGCTTTGTCCAAGGAGAGCTGCTTTCACTGAAGTTTTCCTTCATGCCCTTCATATTTTAACCGTTTACAAGCAGCAAATGTTTTGTGTTAGGCATTATGCAAAAAAGCCAACCTTGACTGTAATTAAAGTATTCAATAGGAGAAGACTCTCCCAAGATATGTTTCAGTAATTAACCATCCATAATTAAAATGGAAAATGAAAATAATGACAATTGACTCTCATATCAGTTGCAGTGAAATAATTTGTATGGTTGTATGTATCAGTGCTTCCAGAATTGACTTTTCCATTTTTATTCCTATATCCTATATCTTTTCCACTCTATTCCTATATTTTATTCCTTTTATTCCAGAACTTATTTCTTCACTTTCCTCTTGGCCACAAGCGAACTTTAAGGACTAAGGATTAAATATTACTGGTTACCAAACCAATATCCACAAGAACTGCCAGCTTGGGAATTAGCTGCTTATCCAGTCCCTTTCTGTTTTCTCCATATCATCTACCCTGATTCTCTTTTTCAATTACCAAGGACAGTGTGGTAGTCTAAAAAGATTACTCAAAGATTTGTCACTGGTTTTGACCCATGTTCAGCCACTAACTAGCAGTTGATATTTATCATGTCCCTAGGTTCTTACCTTCTTCGTGCATTGAGTTGGCTAAAAAGTTCATTTGGGTGTTTCCATAAGGTGTTAGGGAAAAGCCTGAATGAACACTTTGGCCAACCCAAATATTCAATGAACTGGTTGCATCAGGTGAAGTGGTTGCATTAAACTAGAAGAGGACTCATTCTTTGTTTCTCTGGAGTCAGGCAAAAACTAACCCCATTTCCATTCCTTAATATTTTTTCAGGTAAGTGGCTGGTTTGACCTCTGATTTGAGCAATTCCAATATCAAACCCCAAGTTCCTTTTTAAAAAAATATTTGGTGACGCCTTATACTATCCTGAAATAAAACTCATAGATAATGCAATCTTACTTACACACACCTAAAACAAGATATCAATATATTCTCTAAGTTAAATAAATGAGAAATAAAAGGAAAGTAATTTAGAATAAAATAATATGCATTTCAACCTGTAAGTGCTCAGACCTCAATATATAAAGAACAGTGAAATATTAAGATGCTTCCACCTGGCCAAAGACTCACTGTAGATGTGACAACAAGCCCAGATTTTGATTCACCTGTGTTGATACAGATGGATTGTACTGATGACTCAGATAGTGCCGGTGGCATTGCTGTTGGTGATGTGATCTTCCAGAATGGTAAACAAGATTTGGTCAATTTCCGCAAAAAGTACAGTCTTCTCTAATTTCTGTGGCAACTACACAAAAGCTACTTTGTGTGTGTGTGTGTGTGTGTGTGTGTGTGTGTGTGTGTGTTAGGGTATAGGCTAAGAAAACAGTAAACAGAGTTTCACTTATGTGACTGTCCCAAGGGGACATTTAATGGTCCTGCAAAATTCGGGGCAACTCTTCTTGTGAAGAAGTGAGCTGAGTATTGGAGGACATCAAGCATCCTTGACCTTTGCTTACCACACCATTAAGAGAAGCACCCACTGCTCTGAGGACCACCCCCTGCTCTGAGGACCACTCTGAGGACCACTGGAGATGAGGAGACTCGCTGCTTTCCTTCAGATTAGCACAGAATGTTTATTTGGTTTGAAGAACTTTTCATGAGCAGTATATTTATTTTACTTGAGTTTTGGCACTTGAACCATCTAAGCAGACAAGAATTTGATGGATCTTTTGAGCTCTTTTGTCCTCAGTGTCTAAACCTGTTAGAAGATCAAAAATATCTGATGATTAAAAGAAAAGAAAAAGGAAAGGAATGTACTTTCCAGGCTTTGTATATGTCTCCCCCCACCACCCCCCACCATGAAGACCAAGGTAAACAACAGAATGATTTTGAATTACAACAGAATGGATTAAAATCCTATCATTTAAAAGGGGCTTCCTCAGTGGCTCTTCAGCAAAGAATCCACCCTGCTATGCAGGAGACGCAGGAGGCACGGGTTCTATTCCTGGGTTGGAAAGGTCCTCTGGAGGAGGGCATGGCAACCCACTCCAGTATTCTTGCCTGGAGAATCCCATGGACAGTGGAGCCTGGAGAGCTACAGTCCATGGGATCGTGAAGAGTTGAACACAACTGAGGAGGCTGAGCATGCATGCACATAAAGAGTATAGGGAAAGGGAAATATATAGTAATATTAGTATCAGTTCAGGTCAGTCGCTCAGTCGTGTCTGACTCTTTGCGACCCCACGAATAGCAGCACGACAGGCCTCCCTGTCCGTCACCAACTCCCGGACTTCACTCAAATTCACATCCATCGAGTCAGTGATGCCATCCAGCCATCTCATCCTCGGTTGTCCCCTTCTCCTCCTGCCCCCAATCCCTCCCAGCATCAAAGTCTTCTCCAATGAGTCAACTCTTCGCATGAGGTGGCCAAAGTACCGGAGTTTCAGCTTTGGCATCATTCCTTCCAAAGAAATCCCAGGGCTGATCTCCTTCAGAATGGATTGGTTGGATCTCCTTGCAGTCCAAGGGACTCTCAAGAGTCTTCTCCAACACCACCGTTCAAAAGCATCAATTCTTCGGTGCTCAGCCTTCTTCATAGTCCAACTCTCACATCCATACATGACCACAGGAAAAAACATAGCCTTGACTAGATGGACCTTATATATATGTATATATATTCTATAGTAATATAGAATTGAGAAAGACATGTTGTGAATGGTTGAGCCAAGATAGACATTTTGTGAAAAAGGAAAACAATTTCTTAATGGAAGAGTAAAGTGCAAGTTTCTACAAATATATGCCCTTAGCATTAATAGCATTAATAATAACTACTAACATTTACATAGTGTTTACGGTGTGCTGGATACTGCTCTAAGTGCTTTACACATGTTAAATCATTTCATCTTCACAGCAATACCCATTTCACAGGTGAGAAAACTGAGGTACAAATATATGTAGTACATTGCCTGAGGTCATATGGCTACAGTGAAAGAGTTGGGGTTTCAACATAGTTTGATACCTTACCTATATTTTCAACCACTGTTTTATATCATTGAGGCCTATGTGCTGGTTCCTTAAAATAATACTTTAAAATAATATTTTCGCTGAATAAATTAATTGTATGATTATAAAGCTATGAAAGATTTAGGCTAATGGGATTGAGAGAATGAAAGGTCAGGACAATTCTCAGTTGTGAGACAGTCTCCCACACACATGGGCAGGATATCAAGCATCTTTGACTCCTGCCCACTAAATACCAGAATTCTGTATTTTAATTATACAAAGATCACATGAAGACATTCTCATGGTAAAACTTTAAAATTCAGAAGTTTACAGAATGAAATCATCTTCCTTTTCTGTTCTAACAATTCCTCTCTTTTCCATAAAAATAACAGTTTAGGATGCTTCTTTCTGTATCTAAGAATTTGTGAATACACACACATACACACGTAGTTTTCTAACATAAAATGACTGTGAAGTACATACCTTTTTTTTTCATTTCTTTGTTTCATTAGTTCTTGTCCTTTTCTTCTACCCAAATATATGAACCTTTCTGATTTTTAATGGTTGCTTAATAAGCCATTGTATATACTGATATTTTGTAAATCATTCCCCTATTGATTGATATACTACCTAATTTTAACTTTTTTAAAAAAAATTATGATTTTCTTAGGCAAATGAATTCATGTTCATTGCCAACTTTTTGTTAAAATGGATTCCTGGTAGTGAAATTTCACTGATACTGCTAACCTTTCTTCTAAAATGGTTTTCCCAAGTGAACTTCTATTAAGAGATGAGTTTGCCATTTTCTTGGTTCTGGGCCATCAATGTGCATAACTGATTTTTAAAAAAGTTTTGCCAATGTAATCTGTAAAAATATAAAAACAATTGTTTTAAATTGCATTCACTACTAGGGATATTAACATCTTTTCACTACTTTGTAGCTGTTTGTATTTCCTTTTTACAGATAATTCCTTTTATTCTATTGAATAATTTTTCCCTTGGTTTAGCATTTCTCTCTCTCTCCCTCTCTCTTTTTTTTTTTTTAGTGTCTCTCATGGTAGAGACATTTAAATTGTAAACAAGCAAATTTTTCAATATTTTCCTCCTTGGATTCTGGATTTGATGTCTTTCAGAAAGGTCCTCCTACACAAGACTGTAGTAATCCAATTATTTGTTATTTTATGGTGATTATGTAGATTTTAGTTTAGGTCTTTAGACCATATGGGTTCATTATTTGGGAGATAAATATTGTCTAAATAATTCCAGTAAACATGTATAGGATATTTACCACGCATCAGGCATTGGGCTAAGTATTTTAAATGAATTGCCAAGTTTAATCCTCCCAAAATTCATGCAAGATACTACTATTTTCTTATTACAGTATATGAGGAAATTGAAACACAGCTTATTAACTTGCTCAAAAGTTATTGAGAAGTTAATAAAAAAGTTAATATGAGAGAAGTTAATAAAAATCAATGAGAAACAAATTTTAACTCAAGCATCGAGATTCAGGTGGTCAAGCTTCACTCCACAGTGTATATTTAAGGATTCTCAAAGTTCTTAATTCTCATAGTATTTTGTTAGGATGAAAGATTGTCGTTATAAAATCCCATGATTGTGTGATCTTTGTTCTAATTCCACAGCAATTTAAAGAGATGGGATTTGGGACTCAGCATATATATAAAATAGTGGTTGGGTTTATTAAAGTACAGATTTAGAGGCCCCACCCCAGAGTGTCTGCTTCAGTAGGCCTGGGGAGGGTCCTGATAAATTGCATATCTAACAAGTTGCCAGATGTTGAGGCTCCTCACACATGATAAACCATTATGTTGCAGTGTCTGAATGAATAATTGAGTTGTTCAAATACAGAGCTTAAGAACAGTCCATCATTTAACTGATCTGAAATGTTGCTGCTGTCTGTGAATTGCTAGGTGTGTCTAGATTTCCTTTTCAACTCTCTTCCATTCCATGAATGTATTTGTCTACTTTTTAACTACCCTATCTAATCACTATATCTTTACAGTACATCAGGATTGATATCCGATGGGTAATTCTTCTTTATAAATATGAAGTGGTTTTTCAAAACAATTGAGCCTATACTAGGCTATTTGATTTTTCAGACCATCTAGAGAATAATCTTATCAAATTCCATGATGGGTTTTAGTTGGTACCATATCAAATTTACAAATAAATGTGAATGAACTGCTATCTTGCCAATATATCTAGAAAAATTGTATGTTCTTCATATACTGTTCTGGTCTGCCTTTTATTTCAGACAAAAGACTTTGAAAGTCTTTTTCATAGAAGTCCTTAACATTTCCTGTTTGGTTTGTTCTTAAGCAGTTTATATATGCCTTGCAGTACTGAAGGGGTCTATTTTGCTTTTGCATTTTGATTAGTTTTTCTCATATAAAACTATTGATTTTTTTAAATAATGATCTTATGTTATTATTAGTTCTACCTGTCTAATTGTTTTTGTCAGCTTCCCTGGTAGCTCAGTTGGTAAAGAATCTGCCTGCAATGCAGGAGACCAGGGTTTGATTCCTGTGTCAGGAAGATCCCCTGGAGAAGGAAATGGCAATCCATTCCAGTACTCTTGCCTGGAACATCCCATGGACAGAGGAGCCTGGTGGGCTATAGTCCATGGATTCACAAGAGTCGGACATGACTTTAGTGACTAAACCATCACCAGTTGTTTAATAGTAGATTATCTTGGATTTTTTGGTCAACCGTATTATCTGCAAATAAGCATGTTTCTTATGCTTTTCTAATTGTCTTGGACAGTGTTTCCACTTTAATGTTGAATAGTAGTGATAGTAATGGGCATCTTTGACCTTTTCTTGACTACCTTGGAATGTTTCTAATGTTTCGTGACTAAATGTGTTACTAAACCAAATTTCAGTATGGTCACCTGTAACCAGTAAAGCCAAATCTCCTGATACCAGGTTGTGGTGAAGAAAAGCAGTGTTTACTGAAGGTGCCACACAAGGAGTCTGGGTGGCTAATGCACAAAAGAACCAAACTTCCTGATGGCTTTCAGGGAGAGGATTTTTTAAAAATCTCAGTTTTATTTATTTATTTAGTTTACTTTAAAATATTGTATTGGTTTTGCCATACATGGATATAAATCCGCCACGGGTGTACATGTGTTCCCCACCCTGAACCCCCCTCCCACCTCCCTCCCCATACCATCCCTCTGAGACATCCCAGTGCACCAGCCCCGAGCATCCTGTATCATGCATCAAACCTGGACTGGCGATTCATTTCACATGTGATAATTTACATGTTTCAATGCCATTCTTCCATATCATCCCATGCTCGCCCTCTCCTACAGAGTCCAAAAGATTGTTCTATACATCTGTGTCTCTTTTGATGTCTCACATACAGGGCTATCATTACCATCTTTCTAAATTCCATACATATGTGTTAGTATACTGCATAGGTTATTCAAAAGCAGAGACATTACTTTGCCGACTAAGGTCGGTCTAGTCAAGGCTATGGTTTTTCCAGTAGTCATGTATGGATGTGAGAGTTGGACTGTGAAGAAGGCTGAGTGCCGAAGAATTGATGCTTTTGAACTGTGGTGTTGGAGAAGACTCTTGAGAGTCCCTTGGACTGCAAGGAGATCCAACCAGTCCATTCTAAAGGAGATCAACCCGGGGATTTCTTTGGAAGGAATGATGCTAAAGCTGAAACTCCAGTACTTTGGCCACCTCATGCGAAGAGTTGACTCATTGGAGAAGACTTTGATGCTGGGAGGGGTTGGGGGCAGGAGGAGAAGGGGACGACCAAGGATGAGATGGCTGGATGGCATCACCAACTTGGACACGATTCTGAGTGAACTCTGGGAGTTGGTGATGGACAGGGAGGCCTGGTGTGCTGCAACTCATGGGGTCGCAAAGAGTCGAACACGACTGAGCAACTGAACTGAACTGAACTGAACTGATACTGTATTGGTGTTTTTCTTTCTGGCTTACTTCACTCTGTATAATCGGTTCCAGTTTCATCCACCTCGTTAGAACTGATTCAAATGTATTCTTTTTAATGGCTGAGTAATACTCCATCGTGGAGAAGGCAATGGCACCTTACTCCAGTACTCTTGCCTGGAAAATCCCATGGATGGAGGAGCCTGGTAGGCTGCTGTCTATGGGGTTGCACAGAGTCGGACATGATTGAGCGACTTCACTTTCACTTTTCACTTTCATGCATTGGAGAAGGAAATGGCAACCCATTCCAGCGTTCTTGCCTGGAGAATCCCAGGGACAGGGGAGGCTGCTGAGCTGCTGTCTATGGGGCTGCACAGAGTTGGACACGACTGAAGCGACTTAGCAGCAGCAGCGGCAATACTCCATTGTGTATATGTACCACAGCTTTCTTATCCATTCATCTGCTGATGGACGTTTAGGTTGCTTCCATGTCCTGGCTATTATAAACACTGCTGAGATGAACATTGGGGTATATGTGTCTCTTTCAATTCTGGTTTCCTCGGTGTGTATGCCCAACAGTGGGATTGCTGGCTCATATGGCAGTTCTATTTTCAGTTTTTTAAGAAATCTCCACACTGTTCTCCATAGTGGCTGTACTAGTTTGCATTCCCACCAACTGTGTAAGAGGGTTCCCTTTTCTCCACACCCTCTCCAGCATTTATTGCTTGTAGACTTTTGGATAGCAGCCATTCTGACTGGCGTGAAATGGTACCTCATTGTGGTTTTGATTTGCATTTCTCATAATGAATGATGCTGCGCATCTTTTCATGTATTTGTTAGCCATCTGTATGTCTTCTTTGGAGAAATGTGAGTTTAGTTCTTTGGCCCACTTTTTGATTGGGTCGTTTATTTTTCTGGAATTGAGCTGCAGGGGTTGCTTTTATATTTTTGAGATTAATTCTTTGTTCATTGCTTCATTTGCTATTATTTTCTCCCATTCTGAAGGCTGTCTTTTCACCTTGCTTATAGTTTCCTTTGTTGTGCAGAAGCTTTTAATTTTAATTAGGTTCCATTTGTTTATTTTTGCTTTTATTTCCAATATTCTGGGAGGTGGGTCATAGAGGATCCTGCTGTGGTTTATGTCAGAGAGTGTTTTACCTATGTTTTCCTCTAGGAGTTTTATAGTTTCTGGTCTTACACTTAGATCTTTAATCCATTTTGAGTTTATTTTTGTGTATGGTGTTACAAAGTGTTCTAGTTTCATTCTTTTACAGGTAGTTGACCAGTTTTCCCAGAACCACTTGTTAAAGAGATTGTCTTTTCTCCATTGTATATTCTTGCCTCCTTTTTCAAAGATAAGGTGTCCATAGGTGTGTGGATTTATCTCTGGGCTTTCTCTTTTGTTCCATTGATCTATATTCCTGTCTTTGTGCCAGTACCATACTGTCTTGATGACTGTGGCTTTGTAGTAGAAACTGAAGTCAGGCAGGTTGATTCCTCTTTCTCAAGATTGCTTTGGCTATTTTGAGTTTTTTTTGTATTTCCATACACATTGTGAAATTATTTGTTCTAGTTCTCTGAAAAATACTGTTGGTAGCTTGATAGGGATTGCCTTGAATCTATAGATTGCTTTGGGTAGTATACTCATTTTCACTATATAGATTCTTCCAATCCATAAACACAGTATATTTCTCCATCTATTTGTGTCCTCTTTGATTTCTTTCACCAGTGTTTTATAGTTTTCTGTATATAGGTCTTTTGTTTCTTTAGGTAGATATATTCCTAAGTATTTTATTCTTTTTGTTGCAATGGTGATTGGAATTATTTCCTTAATTTCTCTTTCTGTTTTCTCATTGATAGTGTATAGAAATGCAAGGGATTTCTGTGTGTTGATTTTATATTCTGCAACTTTACTATACTCATTGATTACCTCTAGTAATTTTCTGGTGGAGGCTTTTGGGTTTTCTATGTAGAGGATCCTGTCATCTGCAAACAGTGAGAATTTTACTTCTTCTTTTCCAATCCGGATTCCTTTTATTTCTTTTTCTGCTCTAATTGCTGTGGCCAAAACTTCCAAAACTCTGTTGAATAGTAGTGGTGAGACTAGGCACCCTTGTCTTGTTCCTGACTTTAGGGGAAATGCTTTCAATTTTTCACCACTGAGGATAATGTTTGCTGTGGGTTTGTCCATTTTCATTTCTAATTTGTTGATTTGATTTTTCAATAAAGAACCCAAAGGTTAGTAGAAGGAAAGAAATCTTGAAATTAGGGCAGAAATAAATGCAAAACAAACAAAAGAGCCCATAGCAAAAATCAACAAAGCCAAAAGCTGGTTCTTTGAGAAAATAAATAAAATTGACAAATCATTAGCCAGACTCATCAAGAAACAAAGGGAGAAAAATCAAATCAATAAAATTAGAAATGAAAATGGAGAGATCACAACAGACAACACAGAAATACAAAGGATCATACTATTATCAGCAACTATAATACAAATAAAATGGACAACTTGGAAGAAATGGACAAATTCATAGAAAAGTACAACTTTCCAAAACTGAACCAGGAAGAAATAGAAAATCTTAATAGACCCATCACAAGCACAGAAATTGAAACTGCAATCAGAAATCTTCCAACAACAAAAGCCCAGGACCAGACAGCTTCACAGCTGAAATTCTACCAAAAATTTAGAGAAGAGCTAACACCTATCCTACTTAAACTCTTCCAGAAAATTGCAGAGGGAGGTAAACTTCCAAACTCATTCTATGAGGCCATCACCCTAATACCAAAACCTGACAAAGATGGCACACAAAAAAAGAAAACTACAGGCCAATATCACTGATGAACATAGATGCAAAAATCCTTAACAAAATTCTAGTAAACAGAATCCAACAACATATTAAAAAGGTCATACACCATGACCAAGTGGGCTTTATCCCAGGGATGCAAGGATTCTTTAATATCCACAAATCAATCAATGTAATACACCACATTAACACCAAATTGAAAAATAAAAACCATATGATTATTTCAATAGATTCAGAGAAAGCCTTTGACAAAATTCAACATCCGTTTATGATTTAAAACCCTCCATAAAGCAAGAATAGAAGGAACATACCTCAACATAATAAAGCCAAATATGACAAACCCACAGGGAGAGGTTTTTAGAGACAGAGTGAACAAGAAACTGGTGGGGTGAGTGGTCAGAGTATGTACATTCTTCTGACTGACTGATGGTGGGTAATCAAGAGTCAGCATCTTCAACCTTCTGGTTCCAACCAGTCTGAGGTCTGCATGCTTGTGAATAGCATGCAGTTGACTTCCATGGGCATTTTAGTATCTGTAAAACAGCTCAAAGGAATATTATCTATAATCTGTGAAGAGGAACTGAAGCTCCTTGACTTTGTTTAATTAATTAGCTACTATTATTTTGTCTTATTAAACTGTTTGCTTTGTTTCTTTATTTTCTCACTTATCTGATTAGATTTACTCTTTGGAACTTGGGGAAGGCTCAGGAGGCTAAAGTTTTCCTACAAACAAGAGACAAGTTGAGGAAATGGGGGATCAGTCAAGGGAAGGCCCCATAGGGTCCTGCTCGGTTATAGTTACCCCTTTTTCTTTGTAACTCCTCAGTCCTGAGGGAGAACATATGAGGAATAAGAAAGAGAATAAAGTTTTGGATAGACAGGTAAATTTTAAACTCTACAAAGGAACTCAATCTTGGAGGAGTCATTTTCAAATACAATGTTTACTATCTATTTCTCATAGACCTATTTCTTTTATTCATAGATTACAAAGTTTATATCCAGAATTGGTATTATTTTCCTGTTAAATACTTTCTTAACAGCTGAAAAATTATCATTATTACCACAAAGAGGTTCCCTTTTAATTTATTAATGGTATTCCAGTCTACTAATGTATATACTGTTGTTAAATGTACTCTTTTGGCATTCTTGGAAAAAGCCTGCTTCACCAGTATTTTTTCTCTCCTAATACATAACTGACCTTCATGAACTTTATATTTAAGATTCTTATAGTTATGGCCATAATTTACATCATGCTGTTGTTTTCCTTACTGTTGTTCTTCATCTGTGCTGGAAAAGACTCTCATGCTAGTAGACTAGCTTTTTCAGTGACAAGAAACAATTTATTCCATTTGGGAGTATAGTTTCAATAGGAAATATGTTCCTATCATTTCATATAGGAGTCATTTCGTTTGGGAGTATTTGTTCCTATACGAATCTCACCTTGAAAACTATCTGTATTTATACATTTCTAGGCGTAGATTTGTGTCTAGTTTTCAACTTCATTGCTGAAGCTTTCCCCTTGAATACATATTTAATCATATTCCACGTATTTGAATATGTACTGTTCCCATGATGATTGCTCTCAGCAAAAAAGATTTTTTTTTTAAATTGAGATTCTTTGGGCACCAGACACTTAAAATAGGGAAAAAAGGGGGGGGGGGATCCAGGCTGTGGCTCTGCTGGAGTCTACAGTCTAGTAGGAGGAGGTAGGGCTGAAGAAAATACACATACACAAATTGGATGACTTCAGGTGATGATTAATGCTCTGAGGAAAATGCAACAGGGAAACATGATGGGGGCAAGTCATGGCAGTGGCTACTTTAGATCAGTGCTCCAAGGAGGTGCTAGTGAAGCTATGAACCGAATGAGGAAAAAGAGTCCCTCATACTCTAAGGATCTAAGAGAGACGGGAAAGCAACATGGTGGTGTCATAATCAAGAAAGAGAGGACAACACGAATAAGTCTGTTAGCTGTATTATTAAAGTCCACTCTATCCTTAATTGGGCTTCGCTGGTAGCTCAGTTGGTAAAGAATTGCCCTGCCATTCCGGAGACCCCACTTCGATTCCTGGGTGGAGAAGATCTGCTGGAGAAGGGATAGGCTACCCACTCCAGTATTCTTGGACTTCCCTGATGGCTCAGCTGGTAAAGAATTCACCTGCGATGCAGGAGACCTGGGTTTGATCCCTGGGTTGGGAAGATTCCCTGGAGAAGGAAACGGCTACCCACTCCAGTGTTCTGGCCTGGAGAATTCCATGGATTGTAGTATAGTCCATGGGGTCGCAAAGAGTTAAGACATGACTGAGCGACTTTCACTTCACTATCCTTAATTAATAATAATTTATCCCAAAATTGGAACACAGTTGAGGGGTAAAGGGGATGCTAATAACAATTACTTAGGAAGAATAGTCATAAACTGAGACCATCAGACAAGCCAGGACATATGACACCCTCTTAATTATTTTTCTCTCTACTCCATCTGTCAGTTGTTGAAAGAAGAATCTTGTGTTAAGATCAGCCATCCCATTTAGGGTTCCCCCATTTATCCTTGCTTTTTAAAGAAGCAAAATTTGGAAGAATGAGCATTTGTCTACTCTAAACCTCTTTCCCTTTCATTTTATTTGATTTTATATTTAGATCACCAAAACTGTTTTCTTTTTTGTTAGCACTCACTTAGTTAACCTTTGACAGTTCCTTTGTTATCAGCTCTTACTTGCTGTTTTACTGAGCACAGCTCTTGTGGACAGCTTAGAGGGACTTACCCAGATTGAAAATTGCAGAGAGCTTATTTTGTTTTTCACAGTTATTGTGATAGTTAATTTGGATTCATTCTTTGCACTTATTTTTCATGTTTGTCATACTTTCTTGTTGCTTCTTTTGCCTGTTTTCTACTTTAGAAAATTGAACAATTTATTTTTCTCTTTATTGATTCTGAAGTTTTGGATCCTATTTATAATCTTCTAATAATTACTCAAAATTTTATAATGTACTTTTTAAAATTTGTAATCGCCCATAAAAGTCTAAAATACTGTAAGCCTTTCCTCTGAGTGTTGTATTACTCCCATTCTTTCTTATTTTAACACATTGATCATGTTTGAAGTGCCTAAAATTCCAAAATTTAAATGCATTAAGGTAAATGTCTTAGAATTATAACTTGTCTTTTTAATGAGTATGATATTTAAACATACTTCTTAGTTTTCTTTCATATGATGTTTTACACTTGTAATAAGCATTGTGTTCCAATATGTCAATATAATAAGTTGTCCATAGAGTTCTCTTTGTTCTTAAAAATGATTTTGGGTACTTTTATGTGATATTCATATATGCTCTCTTGTGATACTCAGATTTTAATTTTCAGCGTTACAAACTTTTTCTCTGTAGATTTTCATGCTTGCTGTGTTAGCAAGAAAAATTAAGTTAGTTAATAGAAAGTTGCAAATAGATACCATTCTCTTAAAATCCATCAGACATTCATATTTTAGTTAAGAGTCATGCTAGTAGGGCATATGAATTTCTCTGAGCCTCTTACCTGAAGGTGTTTAAAAACCAGCATTGCAAAAATTTCAAAAGACATGGTTTTGCCCTAATATGGATTTAGGCAGGTGTAGCTGGTAATTAGTTAGTTGACCTGGTAGTTCATGGAACAGAATTTAACTTCAAGGGGAAAGGGAGAGAATATCTTTCTTTTATTAGCCCTACAGTTTTTTTTTTTTTTTCGTTTATTCATGTCACTTTACTATTATAAAAGCAGCTGGCAGAGTTACATTATCTCTGTAACTGAAATTCAACAAAGGCACCTATATCTTCTTTGTTCTTTCCCTCCCATATCATTTGCTGTACAACAAAAGAGAACACTTTAGCTCTGATGTATTTGAACACTTTAGCTCTGATGTATTTGAACACTTTATACAAGCATTAGTAATATTATTGTTATAGCACAGAAAAGAGAATAAATTGGCAGATAGGTTTTTATTTATTTAGTTTAGTAAATTGAGCTTCTCTGGTGACTCAGACAGTAATATTATCTAATTGCAACCCTGGAAACCCGGGTTCAATCCCTGGGTTGGGAAGATCCCCTGGAGAAGGAAATGGCAACCCACTCCAGTTACTCTTGCCTGGAAAATTCCATGGATGAAGGAACCTCATAGGCTACAGTCCAAGGGTTCGCAAAGAGTCAGACACTACTGAGCAACTTCGCTTTTTACTTTCAACAGGTAGTACATGTACAGTTGAAAAAGAAACCCAAATTTGATAATAGCTATACTTTATTCTGGGCTGCCCAGGTGACACAGTGGTAAGGAATCCACATGCCATGTAGGAGATACAAGAGATGTGGGTTTGATCCCTGGGTCAGGAAGATTCCCTGAAGTAGGAAAGAATACGTCTCCAGTATTCTTGCCTGGAAGATTCCATGGACAGAGGAGCATGGTGAGCTCCAGTCCATGGGGTCGCTGATAGTCGTACATGACCAAGCATCACACACACACACACACACACACACACAAACACACACACACACACACACATGCACCTATATGAATATTTTATATTCTAGTAATATAAAGTGAAAGTGTTGGTTGCTCAGTCGTGTCTGACTCTTTTCAATCCCGCGGACGGCCCGCCAGACACCTCTGTCCATGGGATTTCCCAGGCAAGAATACTGGAGCGGGTTGCCATTCGCTTTACCAGGGCATCTTCCCGACCCAGGGATCGAACCCCAGTCTCCTGCATTGCAGGCAGATTTAGTGCTCTGTATTTTTTGTATGTTAAGCATTTATATCAGACTTTCCAGATTAGAGAACAGACTTAGGTAGTGTAACAAAGAAACACCAAAGTGCTGGAGCTGACCCAAGTAAGTTGTTTACCTCTCTTCCTCACGTGACAGTCTAGTGGTAGTTAAGATGTGTTCCTCATGTGACAGTCTAGAGCTGGTAGGCGGTTCTGCCATCCTCTGCATTTGGTATCCACCTGTTGACTAAAGATGTTCTGGCCATCTCCCAGCTTGGAGGAGTTAAAACACAATTATATTAAGGGCAGGATTCAGGGTGGCACATATCACTTCTGACCATATAACATTAGTAGGACTCAGTTGGTCATGCTTGACTCTAAGGAAAGCTTAATTTTTATGTTGAGCACCCATGCATCCACATACATTTTATTAATGTGAAAGAAAGGATAGTATTGTTTGACAGGTAGCAGTTAATTGCGCTTTCAATTAGGATGTTGTGGGACTATCCATACGTTCAGGAAATAGAAGTCAAATACAAGTTGATGTAGGGTCATTTTAAATATCCTCTTAGCATCAAATCATGGATTTTATTTCTAACATGGATTCTATTTTATGACTTGGTTAGTTACTTAAAACTGATACTGAATTTTGCCTTAGTTAATTACAGGGTTATTGCCTCTGACTTCTGAATTTAATTCTGGTTTCTGAAAGTTCAATTAGAAAAAAATGACTGATTTTAGATGTCTGCTGAAAATTTTGTGAGCTATAAAACAATGGCAGTTCACTGGCTTATTAATTTAGAAAAATTGGAGGCAATCTACATTGATGTTTTTTTCAAGTAATCTAATGAAAGGTCAGAAATAAGAGGTTCCAGACAGCCAAGGTCACTGTGACTACCACTATCATCATGCTTGAGATTTCATTTCTGTTAACATAGCTACTATTGCTTTTGGCCCATGGAGATGGGAACATTGTTTGCTGCATCAACCTTGACTTGTTAGTTGCTAGCAATAATTGTAATATTCCCCATAAATATGTAAGTGCATGTAGTTCTCTTTTAGGTCTTTTAAAGATATAAACTTCTGACTATAGAGAAATGAGAATGCCATGAGTTGAAATGTGTTGTCTTAATATTAGTTGCGTTAAATATATGAACAACAACAACAAAAATTGCATCCACTTTCTATATTCTTCAAAAAGAATTTTCCTATTTAAATTCCTTTTCTACTGGTAAAATTAATAGCTTCTAAGTGTTTTCAGAACCTCTTATTGATGTAGTCACTGTATTTTATTAATCCTAAATCAAGTGACAAATCTGATTAATATAGCTCTGATTTTTGAATGATTCAGTTCAGTTCAGTTGCTCAGTCATGTCTAGCTCTTTGCAACTCCATGGACTGAGGGATACCAGGCTTCCCTGTCCATCACCAACTCCTGGAGCTTGCATCCATTGCGTTGGTGATGCCATTCAACCATCTCATCCTCTATTGTCCCCATCTCCTGCCTTCAATCTTTCCTAGCATCGGGGTCTTTTTCAGTAAGTCAGTTCTTTGCATCAGGTGGCCAAAGTATTGGACTCTCAGCTTCAGCATCAGTCCTTCCAATGAATATTTAGGACAGATTTCCCTTAGGAATGACTTGTTTGATCTCCTTGCAGTCCAAGGGACTCTCAAGAGTCTTCTCCAACACCACAGTTCAAAAGCATCAATTCTTTGGCTCTCAGCTTTCTTTGTTGTCCAACTCTCATATCCATAAATGACTACTGGAAAAACCATAGCTTTGACTAGACAGTCCTTTGTTGGCAAAGTAATGTCTCTGCTTTTTAATACGTTGTCTAGGTTGATCATAGCTTTTCTTCCAAGGAGAAACCACCTTTTAATTTCATGGCTACAGTCACCATCTGCATTGAATGATTAGTTATTGTTAAAATATTGTGTATTAATACTAACTTGATTTAGACTTTACCATTAATGAGTCATCTTTATTGAAAATAATAATAAAACCTAAAATTGAGGATATCTCAGAAAATGTAGAATATCTAAGTACTGTATTTTTTACTTATTTCTCCCTTCACTACCCAAGTCATTTGACAGAGATCATATAATAAAAAGAATTTTAAAAAATTATGAACAGAGAAACATATGAGCTTCCTGTTGGCCACAGTGAAAAAAGAATCATTATCATTTATATGATTTTCATGGTACCAAATATAGAGAATATAGTGACTCCTCCTAGGAAAAAATGTTTTTTCCTGGAACATAATCTTATTGGGGGCTTTGAACACTCAAATCCGGGGCCTGGACAGTGACCTCATTAACATCTCTACAATATATGCATTATCAGATTCCACCAAACAGTATCAACTATTATCTTTCAATAATATTTAAGGTTGTGGCACCAAAGCATATAACTAAATAAAAGGTCTGTCAGAAGCCAAGATGATATGACTCAAGGATACCCCTTCTGATAATCCAGTTTAATCCACAGGAAGAAAATATAGATTATTTAGGCAAAATCTAAACTACCCTCCCCCCCCCCCCCCCCGGAAACAAATAGAATCCATATCCTTCAAATTCACTCCATAAATGCCACTTCTCCAAACCAGACTTATGATATGTTATGCAGTCAGGAGTTTAAGGTTTTATTATGGTCACTGTACCCACTGGAAATAGTAAACAGTTTCATTAGCCAGTTTGTTTGAAGGCAGGGTTTTCATCTTGTACAGAAGCTTGTCTGCATCCAGAGACAAGCACCTACTGAGCATCTACTAAGCCAACTCTGGAATGGTGGCTGGATTCACTGAAATTACCATTGTGTGTTGTGAAAATAAATTATGCATCACAACATATTCTCCTGTGTTGATAACCAAATGAAACTTTAAAAGCATTCTGAGATGTCAGTTCTTTACCAGGCCCAGAACATCGTAAAATTACCTCCATAAAAAGTTCATTTTGAAAACACATTTTTACAGATGTCAAACAACAGTTTTATAAGTCAAATAGTGATACCAGCATGGTAAATATTAATTTGATCTTGTTTTAAGCTCTTGCACTTCATGGCTTTGTATCATGCTATTCAAATTGCAATCTTGTAAAAAAGAATATATACAACATTGTAAATCAACTACTGTAGCAAAAAATTGAAAAAGAAGTATAGATGTTTACATATATTGCAAAATATGATATATTTATGTTAACTAGCAAGATTTCTTAGAGTATAATGATCCCAGCATTTAAAATACAAATATTGAAATAATATCTTTGATAATCCATTCACTTATTCATTCATCAAATATATTCTGATTAACTACCACAATAAACAAAACAGATATAGTCGATCTCACTGTGTCCTGTTGGAGTTATGAATATTTTGTTCTAGTGGAAGAGACCAAATCACATAAGTAAACAAAACTGTCAGAATACATGTGCGTGTGCACACACACATGCTCAGAAACTTATACATTTTTTATAGGTTAAGTAATCTGATGGAGAGTAACTGCAGGTACTATTTAGATAAAGAAGTTAGGAAAAGAGACTTCCCTGGTGGTTAAGATCTGTCTTCCAATGCAGGGGACATGGGTTCAACCCCTGGTTTGGGAAGTCCCACATATCATGGAGCAACTAAGCAAGAGCGCTACAAATACTGAAGTCTGCATGCCCTAGAACCTGTGCTCTGCAAGAAGCGAAGCCACTGCAATAAGCCCACACAACACAAGGAAGGGTGGTCCCAGCTCACCACAACTAGAGAACGCCAAGAGTAGCAACGAAGAGCCTGCGCACCGCAAAGAAGACCCAGCAAAGCCATAAATAAATAGACATTTTAAAAAATAGTTAGAAAAGACTTGCAGAGTAGAGATTTGAATAAAAAATTGTGGAAAAAGTCATCTGAATTTATGGGTAAAGAGTATTTATCAGGGATCTGTATTGGCAAGAATTCTTGAGATGAGAAAATGCTTGAATTTTTAAAGAAACCAAAAGATGGCCTGTGTCAACAGACCAAAATGAAACAAGATGAAAAGTGTAAAAGGAACTAGGTGAGAAGCAAGTGCCACGAGCAAGTTCAGGTACAACCTCACAGCTGGGATGAGGCATTTGGATATTTTTCTGCTGTGATAGGAAATCATGGAAGGATTTGGAGCAGATTCTTGATGTGATGTGATTTATATTTTTAAAGGCTCATTCAAGCTATTGTGTGGGAATGGATTTTAGGTTAGGAAAGAGATGGGAGCTAGAGAAAGAGGGCAAAAGTGGAAGCAAAGAGATGAATTAAAAGCTCTTTTAAGTTTCAAATGAACGATGGCCATGGTCTAGAGTAACAGTAGTGGGAATGGTGAAAAGTGGTTAAATTCCAAATACATTTTGAACCTGACGTGATTTTCTGGTAAATAAGACATAAATGAGAAACCTATATGCAGGTCAGGAAGCAACAGTTAGAACTGGACACGGAACAACAGACTGATTCCAAATAGGAAAAGGAGTATGTCAAGGCTGTATATTGTCATCCTGCTTATTTAACTTATATGCAGAGTACATAATGAGAAATGCTGGGCTGGAAGAAGCACAAGCTGGAATCAAGATTGCTGGGAGAAATATCAATAACCTCAGATATGCAGATGAGATATGCAGATAGGGCAGAAAGTGAAGAGGAATTAAAAAGCCTCTTGATGAAAGTGAAAGAAGAGAGTAAAAAGTTGGCTTAAAGCTCAACATTCAGAAAATGAAGATCATGGCATCTGGTCCCATCACTTCATGGGAAATAGATGGGGAAACAGTGGAAACAGTGTCAGACTTTATTTTTTGGGGTTCCAAAATCACTGCAGATGGTGACTGCAGCCATGAAATTAAAAGACGCTTACTCCTTGGAAGAAAAGTTATGACCAACCTAGATAGCATGTTCAAAAGCAGGGACATTACTTTGCCAACAAAGGTCCGTCTAGTCAAGGCTATGGTTTTTCCAGTGGTCATGTATGGATGTGAGAGTTGGACTGTGAAGAAAGGTGAGCGCTGAAGAATTGATGCTTTTGAACTGTGGTGTTGGAGAAGACTCTTGAGAGTCCCTTGGACTGCAAGGAGATCCAACCAGTCCATTCTAAAGGAGATCAGCCCTGGGTGTTCATTGGAAGGACTGATGCTGAAGTTGAAACTCCAGTACTTTGGCCACCTCATGCGAAGAGTTGACTCATTGGAAAAGACCCTGATGCTGGGAGGGATTGGGGGCAGGAGGAGAAGGGGATGATAGAGGATGAGATGGCTGGATGGCATCACCGACTCAATGGACATGTGTTTGGGTAAACTCCGGGAGTTGGTGATGGACAGGGAGGCCTGATGTGCTGCAATTCATGGGGTCGGAAACAGTCACACACAACTGAGCAACTGAACTGAACTGAAGACATAAAATGTCTAAGAGAAAATTCAAGAATTTCTTCAAGGCCTGAGTAACTAGATGGTTTTTTGAGATGAAAAACTTGTGGGATGGAGGAAACTTAAATGCATATTACTACGTAAAAGAAGTTACATACTATATGACATTCTGGAAAAGGCAAAAATATGGAGACAGTAAAATATCAATGATTTCCAGGGATTTGGGATGGGAGGTGATGAGTAGGCAGAGCACAGAGGATTTTAAGGGCGGTGAAAATATTCTGTGGTATTATAATGATGGGCACATATCATGATACATTTGTTCAAACCCATAGAATGTACAACACCAGGTGAATGATAATGTAAATTATAGACTTCTTATAGACTTGGAGTGATTACAGCAGTTTAGATTTATCAGTTGTAACAAATGTATCACTCTGTACACACTCAGCCATAAAAGGGAATGAATAGTGTCATTTGCAGAGATGTGGATGGACCTATAGACAGAGTGAAGTTAAGTCAGAAAGAGAAAAACAAATATGGCATATTAACACATATATGTGGAATCTAGAAAAATGGTACAGATGAATTAATTTCCAAAGCAGAAATAGAGACAGAGACATAGAGAACAAATGTATGGATAACAAGGGGATGGGATGGATTGGGATATTGGATTTGACATATATTCACTACTATGGATAAAATGGATTGCTTATGATACCTGACAGTCTAGCACAGGGAACTCTACTTAATGCTCCATGGTGACCTTATGGGAAGAAAATTTTTTAAAAGAGGGGATATATGTATGTATATATATATGATTCACTTTGCTTTACAGCATAAACTAACATTGTAAAACAGGTATACTCCAATTTTAAAATAATGCATCCTTGTGGTAGGGGATGTTGTTAAGGGGGAGGCTATGCATATGTAGGAGCAGGGAACAAATGGGAAAATTTTTTACCTTTCTTTCAGTTCTACTATGAAACTAAAAGTGCCCTTAAAAATAAATCTTAATAAATATTTTAGATAAACATGGATTATCCATAGAAATCACATTCAGTAAAAGTTTACTGAGAACTAAATGGAACAAAATGTGGGAAAAGCTGGATAACAGGGAGGTAGGTATCAATAATTCAGTTTTGAACATCTTAAATCAGAATATCCTATTAGACTTCCCAAGGTGATATTAACTGGGCAGTTGTACATACAAACCTGGATTTCTTGGGAGGTATATGACTCGAGTTATAAATTTGAGAAACATCTGTTTTGAGAAGCTAGAGACTGGACACTTGGTGAGATAATCTATGAAAGGGTGTGCTTAGAGATGAGAAGGAAGCTGAATGTAGAGTTCCTGAATGCCCCAGCACTTAGATGGCATGCTCAGGAGCTCCAGCCAGGAGGAGAGTCTAAGAAGCCAAGGTTGCAGGATACTCAACTGAAGCATGGTGTTTCAGCTATAAGCAAGTGTGACAAGTTCTGCTGAAAGGTTGGGTGTGATGAAAACTGAAACTGGACCAATGGATTTGAAATCATGACATTTACTGACACCATTAGGAGCTGTTTCAATAATGGTGGGATGAAAGTGTGATTACAGTGAATTAAGGGGGAAATGGGAAAGGAAAAAGAGCAAATTTGAGGTTCTGCTGTAAAATGGAACATACAAATGGGACATTAAGTAGCTGTAGAGGGATATAAGATTAAAGGATTTTTTTTCTCTTTATTTTTTAAGGTAGTGATATCATACTATGTTTCTTTATAAGCTGATAGGAATGATTCAATAAAAGGAGGAAATGAAGGAAATGGGAATAACTACAGGAATAAAAGTGTTGAGACAAGAAGGGATGAGAAGGTGTGAATTGTAGGTGGCTCCAACTTGAAGTAGTAGTTCTGACAATTTATCACTATAATGGGAAAGAAAGCATATTTAGCTACTGATGCAGCTCGGTTGGTGATGACAGAACAAGAATGTTCTTTTTGGTCGTTTTTATTATTTCAGTTGCATAAAAAGTAAACCACTAGCTGGGAGAGAGAAATGGAGAGAAAGTGAATAAGATTTGCAGAGAGAGGAGATGTTGTTAAATAGCCTTCATATACAGAAGTGAGAATAGACCAGAGAATTGGTATTGACATATATACAGGACCATGTGTCAAATAGCTAGTTAGTGGGAACCTGCTGTAAAGCACAGGAAGCTCAGCACTCAGTGATGACCTGGGTGGGTGGGATGGGGCAGGGCTCCCCCCAAAAGGGAGGGAATATATGTGTACATATAACTGATTCACTTTACAGCAGAAACTAATACAACATTGTAAAACAAACTCCAATAAAAAGAAAAAGAGGGAAGATTGTCAGGCAGTGTTGAAAGCCCACTCATAGTTATAAATATGCAAGGGGATTAAGCCAAGGCTAAAATCTTTAGCAGATGAAGGAAATGACCATTGTACCAGGAAAGATGTTAGGTATACTTTGATGGCATGTGCTCCAAAGGAGTTGGGTTTGTTTCTTTGTTGTTTTCAAGGAGGAATTTTAAAAAGGGGGGAGGGGGTCTGGAAGAGGCAGGAAATTGGATACTTGCATTTTCATTTATAGTCTTACCTTGACAACGTCAGGCTATGGATAATTCACTACTTCTCCAAGAAACCCATCTTATTATCTGCCAGCTTTAAAAGTGACTTTACTTTTCATATATATTGTTTTCTATAATTTCCACAAATTTATCCTTTTTTTTTCTTTTTCTGTACTTGGAACTAGATAGCTAAACTCATCGCTTTTTCATACAATGGCTTTTCAACCTCATGCCTCATCCCTCCTTCCAGGTTCTCTCCAGGCTCAATATCTTCCGTTTGTATGACTACCATTCCCATAAGGCTCTGAAGCCTGCTCATCGGTCTATATGCTTTCCGTGAATTGTATTCCAGTTTGTCAGTTTGACACTAGCTAACCACAGTACTCTGGATGGTTTAACCAGCACTGAATAAACAGAATTAACACTTTATAATTCTGTCTGTGACAATACAGGATAAGACCTAAATTCCATTCATTATTTTTTTCCCCAAGCACATCATACTATGGCTGAATTGCAACTAATATCTACATATGTTTTCCATAATTATTCTATTCTTATATTGTTCTATATGACACATTTAATTAAAATTGCACTTTATTAGATCTAACCCTGTTCCCAGCTCAGAGACACTTTATTTTTATTTATGCATTTTTTTTTAATTTTTTAAGAATTTTTTTTTGACGTGGACCATTTTTAAAGTCTTTACTGAATTTGTTACAATATTTCTTCTGTTTTAGTTTGCCCGTGAGGATTTGGGATCTTATCCCTCTGATCAGGGATCGAACTGCACCTCTTGCGTTGGAAGGAAAAGTGCTAAACACTGGACCACAGGGGAAGTCCTGAACCTATAAGCACTTTAGATCTCCCTTCTGTTGGTTTCCATCTCTTCAGGACTTGGCCTTTTACTAACTGGGGTAATAGTTGTCTTCAGTATCCAACCCAGTCATGGATGGCTGAGCATGACAGGTTGAGATGAAAGTACAACATCACGCCACAATTAATATTCAGCTACCTTATATTGCCAGTGATTCATTCATCAGTGCCATAGAGATAAATGCTCCCAAACTCTTTTCTTTATGTCAGCATAACTCTTGCATTATTTTACAATTTTCTATAATTACCTATCGATACAAAGAATTGTGTTATGTGCTATAGGCTATTAGAGTGATTTATGAATAGATTTATGGCATTCTACTAAATATTATAATAGACCCATGTCTCTACCTATAATATATGACACAATTACATAGATTCACTGTTTATCATTTTCACTTTCAATTATTTGGTATATAAAGAACAAACATTTTAAATCCAGTATGCGTTTGTTGAGTATATTAATAGGTATAAATAATTTTCATTTAGATTTTATATATGTACCCACATAGAAGGGTGAACAAAGTTCTGTCCCTGCCCTTAGGAGCTTGCAAGGGCTTTGTCAGGGCTTAGAAAATTCAGATTAATTTAATCCACTGTGTTTTCCCATCTTGTGACATTAAGAAATGAACCCAGTTTGCATTGATTTTTTTTTTTTTTATTAGAAAATCCTTCCTGCCTTTTGTCCATCTCTTCCTTGGTGAAGTCCGTAAGTTATCGATCTGATTATGAGATTGTGGTCTGCTTCCTAGAGACATGGATGGTCTTTGACCACTTGTCCTGACGTAACAAAAATAATCATCCATATTATTGATTGCATTGACCACACTTATTAGCTGGTCATTTTGTAAGTAGTTTTCACGCATTATCTCATTAGACTGTATTTCATCACTTTATAATTGCTTCCATGTTATGTATCATTAATAAAAATGAAACTCAGAATGGTCAAATATGCCCAAGGCTATGTAACTTCCCTTGTGGCTCAGTCGGTAAAGCGTCTGTCTACAATGCGGGAGACCTGGGTTCGATCCCTGGGTTGGAGAAGGAAATGGCAATCCACTCCAGTACTATTGCCTGGAAAATCCCGTGGACAGAGGAGCCTGGTAGGCTATAGTCCATGGGGTCTCAAAGAGTTGGACACGACTGAGCAACTTCATTTTCATTTTATGTAACTACCAAGTGGTGGAGCCAGGATTCAAACCCAGGCTAAATCCAGATTCTAAAAAAAAAAAAAAAAAAAGTCTGCCAATGGGAAATCATACATATAGCCAGGTATAGCACAAGAAATGCAAAGCCATAAATCATCACATGAATAATCATTTGTCCCTTAGAAAATTATAAGGATGGGGACTTCCCTGGTGATCCAGTGGCTAAGACTGTGAGCTCACAATGCAGGGGGTCAGAGTTCGATCCCTGGTCAGGGAACTAGATCTCACATGCCGCAGCTAAGCGTTCACATACCACAACTAAAGATCCTGCAGGAACAAAGACCCAGTGCAGCCAAATAAATAAATTGAATATTAAAAAATTATAAGGAAAATAAAGGAATCTCTGAGGAAGTTGTCTTTAGCAGACAGGAAGACCAACTATGTGCAAAATAGCATGAAGTTGTAAAAGCAGCCTAAAACCCATAGAGCTGGCTGGAAAGCTATCCTGATGCAAAAACTCGATATGTTTCATAAACCAACTGTACCTGCACCTGTAGCTAGTCTTGATGGATGTCAAATAGCCTGGCAGAATCATCCTGAAGGGGAACCAGAACATTGCTTCTTGCCCTGTGCTGTGGCTACTTGTTCACAATGAAACAGAGTAAATGAAAGTACCCAGCACAGTGTCTGAACTTAACAAGCCCTAAATGAATGATGATTAATTCAATCATGATATTGGTGCACTGGACTCAGAAAGCATGGGCAGTAGAGCATAACAGGATATCTCACAAAATGAAAACATCGCATAAACACCACGCAGCTACGCACACACACACACACACACATAAAGGAACCTTTGGAGAGTAATACTTGATTCACTCAAAGTGTTCTTCAACCTCTTGGCAGAGCCAGCAGACATATGGGAAACCACAAAGATGAGAAAAATTAGCCAGACTATAGCAGGATGTGAAGGATGTGAAGGAAGGAGGGTTTTTGTTTTTTTTTTTTTAATGTACAAAACTTTTGGGGCCAGCTGTTAACTTCTTCAAGAGGTGGTTGCAAAGAATGACAAGTGTGAAAGTGATAGATTATTTCACATAAAGAAAGCATGCACATACATGAGAGGTAATAGTTAGTTTTGTGAGTGTAGGAAAATATGCAAAGTGAAAATTCGAGAGCTTCCTTAGAGAGACTGTACAAATTAATACCTTCTAGCTACTGGCTGCATGGAAACTATCATCAGAGATATCATTCGTAGTTACAAAGAATAGCAGAAATGGGGCAAGCCTGGACATGTATTTTCATATAAATTATGCTATGCTCCAGTTTACCTCAATATAAAAATACATAACCTAGCATGATACAGTAAAGTGCTATTATATCCGTATGTATATGTATGCATGCTAAGTCACTTCAGTCGTGTCCGAGTATTTGCGATCCTGTGGACTGTAGTCCACCAGGCTCCTCTCTCCATGGGACCCTCTAGGCAAGAATACTGGAGTGGATTGCCTTTTCCTTTTCCAGGGTATCTTCCCAGCCCAGGGATTGAACCCACATCTCCTGCAGCTCCTGCATTTCAGGCAGATTTTTTCCACTGAGCCCCCAAGGAAGCCCATGTATGTGTGGTATGTGTGTATGTGTCTGTGTGTGTGTTTTTATGTCTGTGGTTAAATAGAATAGTTTTTACATGACCATGGAAACTGTTGCTATGTTGGAAGTGATCCAGTGGCTAAGACTGTGAGCTCCCAATACAGGGGGAGCTTGATATAATTGAGTAACATTAAGAAAGACCTTTCTAAGGCCACTATCCCTGCGAAAGAGATCACACGGTGTTCAACGAATAAAACAAAATCATACTTGGGCACTTCCTTTGATCATAGAACTAGAGAGGAAAGTCAAGGAATTCAGTCTCAGTGAAGTTTTCCACATAACTGTGAGTTTTTCTTAATGAAAATGTCAAAAGCTTAGTTGGTATATCAGAATTTTTAATTAGAGGATACATTTTTATAATTACATTGACATTGGTGTCTTATCTGGGTTACCATTTCCTTCTCCAGGGGATCTTCCTGACCCAGGGATCGAACCCGGGTCTCCCACATTGGAGGCGGACTCTTTAACCTCTGAGCCACCAGGGAAGCCCCTTCACTCACTCACTCACTGGAAAGTGAGCAGCCATTTTTCATAGCATCTTTAGAACCTAGTTGGCTGAAGTTTCAGATATCTGCCTGTGCATTCACAAGGAAGAGTCTTGTAGCATATAAATGAATGGTCACAGTGATTACTTTGACTCCACCAGGCACAAGGAGTGCTGGGTCCTCAGTGCACTGGGAGGAAGACTAAAGACTTGCATGGGGTAAAAGTGATTGACAATAAGTGCCCAGTGTCTAAAAGAGCCACTTGGATAGTGTCAGAAGCACCTGATACTAACCCAGTTATCCAGACATGCAGATGCAGGCTCAGGAGAACACAGTGTTGAGGACTGTGATTCTGGCAGATGGCAACTGTAGTTCAAAGGTAGCCATTCTTGGCCAGCAGTAGAGGTGACTAAAGGTAGGGGTCATAATGGGGCTTCCCCAGCGGCTCAGCAGGAAAGAATCCACCTGCAATGCAGGAGACACAGTGGACGCATGCAGACGCAGTGATCCCTGGGTCTGGAAGATCCCCTGGAGGAGGAAATGGCAACCCACTCCAGTATTCTTGCCTGGAAAATCCCATGGACAGAGGCACCTGGTGGGCTACAGTCCATGAGGTTGCAGAGGGTCCGTGGTGCCTGAGCACGCACATACGTGAGAGGTAATAGTAATGACCTGAGAGCTCTCCATTCTGGCTTGCCATTGGGCATATGGTCTGGATGTCCCAGTTAATCTTGAGTCTTTCTGGGATTGAAAGAAAGAACCACTGTGCAATATTTCAATGGAGGACAAGGATATGCTGTGAATCCAGTTATAGTCCTACCAGGATATTCACTCTGCATTGTTGTTTAGTCGTTAGGCCACGTCCAACTCTTTGTGACCCATTGTCACATGCCAGGCTTCCCTGTCCTTCACTATCTCTCAGAATTTATTCAAAATCATGCCCATTGAGTTGGTGATGCTATCCAACCATCTTATCCTCTGTCACCCTGTTCTCTTCTTGCCCTCAATCTTTCCCAACATCACAGTCTTATCCAGTGAGTCGGCTCTTCTCATCAGGTGGCCAAAGTATTAAAGCTTCAGCTTCAGCATTCACCCCATAGCAAATTGTTAAACCTTTAAAAAGTTCTCTGTTATAGTTTTGTGATATATTTCTTAAATGTGATCAGTGCCACCAGGTACCAAAATCATTAACAAAATTTCATTGATTTTTATATATGTAGAATATTTAACTTAAAACAATAGTTCTAATATTTTTGTTTCATTGTAGCCTGTGAACTCTTGAAGAGTGTGCCTTCCTTGAGTGTAGCAAAATCTCAGGTACCCAGGGTTGAACACCAGTGCTTCCTTATCCCTGGTGGACACAACCTTCTGCCCAATTCTAGGATTCCCTGGATTGCATTTCATAATATAAAAAAAAAAAAGAAAGAAAGAATGATTTTATTATACACAGCAATAGGCAGAGTTCAGTTAGTTAAGTTTTTTCAATTCACTATTTCTTTTTTTTTTTTTAGTAAGAGGAAATACTTCATTGGTTTCTCATGGCAGGTTGGGGAATAAGATTAATGGTTCATGGGGTCAGTTTCTTTTGTGCCAACATTTTCTGAGCAAGACACTAGCTCCCTAGTGTACACAGTTTTCTCAGAGCGCAGTGTGCCAAATATTCATCCAGAGATCATTAATAAAGAATCTACAGATGCTCAGCTCTGTACTACATACTGCAAGAAGAATGTTTAAAATACACCCTTCCTATAAATTGGTCGCAAGAGCATAATAAATGCCCATGATTTCAAAACATGATTTTACTGACCCAAATATGAAAAGTGTGGGTCTCCCTTGTCCCAAACAGTGAGAAGACATGTCCTTTCATATTATCCTCTTCCCTCCTGGCCTCTGTGTAACCAAAGGCATGAATTTCAGCTCATCTTTGGTGAAGATCTGGGTTCACTTTGCAACCGTGGATCAGTGAAACTAGCTGCTTTACACGGTGATTTGCCTTATATTTACTTTACATGGAGATTTGTCCTATAAACGGAGCCCATATGCACTCCAAATCACTCATATTTCTTTCCATCCAGTATCTGGCTTCAGTCAATGATATCACAAAAGTGTCCTAAAACTACTTGTTTGAGTGAATCAGGGAAAGTGAAAGTCACTCAGTCGTGTCCGACTCTTTGCGACCCCATGGACTATACAGCCCATGAAATTCTCCGGGCCAGAATACTGGAGTGGGTAGCCTTTCTTTTCTCCAGGGATCTTCCCAACCCAGGAATCGAACCCAGGTCTCCTGCATGGCAGGTGGCTTCTTCACCAGCTGAGCCACCAGGGAAGCCCAAGAATACTGGAGTGGGTAGCCTATCCCTTCTCCAGAGGATCTTCCCAACCCAGGAATTGAACTGGGGTCTCCTGCACTGCAGGCAGATTCTTTACCAACTGAGCTATCAGGGAAGCCCTACTTGTTTGAGTGAATCAGGGAATATCCAACATTTTTCACATTCTGAGATGTGGTAAGCAAGCTCTTATTTACTCATCTCACACCCTACTAGACTTGGGTTACTCCTACCCCAGTTAAGATTTCAGTAAACACTACCAGTTCACTTTGATTGCTTTGAAACTGAATTAAAATCATGCCTCCTTAATAGATGAAAGGAAGAGTTTCAAAAATTACTAAAAGCATCTAGGTTCACACACGATTTCCTGCCTGACTAATTTTATGCTGATACATATCCCTGCAAAAAGTTAGTCACATCATTTCTATTCTCCAAGAAACTCAAAACACACTCGAAGCCTCTAACACTATCTCACAAACATTCAGTTCAGCACTAAACCATTAAAGAAGTGATTTTTTGTGTGGTTAAAATGCATGTCATTGAGAGAGGGGACCATAGGGCTGAGAAGCAACCCAGTGCTCTCATTTTCTTGTAATTTTCATATGATTATAAATCAGTTATTAAGACGTCTAAAATGATAGAAATGTGACTCAGGGAACTCAACCTGGGGCTCTGTAACAACCTAGGGAGGTGGGAAAGGGTGGGAGGTGGGAGGGAAGTTCAAGAGGGAGGGGACATATGTACACCTATGGCTAATTCATGTTGATGTATGGCAGAAATGAAACCAACATTATAAAGCAATTATCCTTCAATTAAAAATAAATAAATTTTAAAAATAAAATGATAAGGGTGGAATAATCATAACTTGAACTATGTTGATGATTTGTTACAAATATGGACAATTTTCATAAAGATGAGAGATTTTTATAATAATATTTAGTTTAGTTTTTTTTTTGCCTTTGGTAAATTTTATCATCAGACCCTATCACCAGCAAAATAGAATTGTATTTCAAAAGCACAGAGGACCTATTTTTCTCACAATGACAATTTTTAAATTATTAAATTTCTGACTCAATGCCAGGGAGCCTCAGTCAACCTGTCATCTTCTTGCCTTTACTTGCCCTCTGCCTCCACCAAAACAAGTTATAAACAGCAAAAATTGATCTTGGTATGGATTTTGCTCTGAGATTCAACCAGCCAGAGAATTACTGTATTATATGAGTCACTGCAAGACGTCTTGGGAGAAGTCCTACCAGGGAATTACTGTATTGCAGGAGTCACTGAAAGACATCCTGGGAGAAGTCCTACCAGGCGAGAATTACTGTGTGCAGTGACCTGTATGCACAAGGCTTGACTCAGTGAAAATTACAGGCTGCTTTGATGCAGACGAGTTCATGAAAGACCTTCATTATTATTTTTCAAACAACATTGAGTTCTTAGAAACGTACCTTATTGTTTCCCTTGAACAAGTTGTTTGTACTTTTTCTTCGTCAGAAAACAAAACAGTCCTGCCTATGTGAATTGTGTTCTTTATTCATAGGAGCACCAACATCTGAAAAATCACTTCTAAAAAGACCTAGGACTGACTGATCTCAGGTGACAAAAGTTGGAATAGATAGTTGGAATAGTCTTTAGAAGAAGACTTCTAGAATATGAATTTTAATATATCCCAAGGTACTATATGTGTCTCCACATCTCAGCCAAGTTGCCATCAGAGTGACCAAACTAAAAGTGAACCCAGCCAGGCCTGTCTTGGATGGTTTTGAAAAGAATCTAAAAGAAATGAAACTAAAGATTTAACAAAAGATGAAAAGAACATTATATCAATACAGCTAAATTTCAGTGATTGACGAGTGGCTATTTGGGTAAGTTGTTACAGCCTTTTTCTTTCTGTTTTCTTGAGATTTGAGGGATTAATCCTTGGCTTGCAAGTCAGTAGACTGATTTTCCTCCTTTAAAGAATGACTCCTCCTCTTCCATGCTGCCTCCGACGTATTTCCCTGCTATGAATTTGGTGGCTGTATGTGTAACCGAGAAGTGCACGGCTAACCTTGCCTCTGAATGGACAAAACTGAGCCACTCTTCCTGGGGTCAGCCTGGGTCCACGCACTGTGGTTATTTACATGAGAACTGTTAACACAAGTTCTTGTATCTGACAAACAGTGAGGCCAGACAAACTGAAACAATGGAGTCTGGAGCAGAGAAAGGTTTATTTGTAGGGCCATACCAGGAGGCAAGGTGGCTCATGCCCAGGCCTGGAGATCCCCAAAGGGGAGCCAGTTGAGGGAGGGGGTTGTCTCAGGGTAAGTGAGCAGATTGTGAGCAGTTTCTCTGATTGGCAGATGACGAGGGAACAGGGTGGTGTCCCAGGGGTTAACTTTATCAGTTCTTAGGCTTCAGAAGCCTGGGGCTCCGTGCTCATGGTTAGTAAGTAGTTAACATATTCCTTTTGGTAGGAGGTTTGCACATCCTAAACAACTCAGAAAATCTGCATCAAATACTATTTTCTAGGTCCTTCAGAGAGGAGCTAAAGCAGAGAAAGTAGGGGAAGGGCTTGTCCCAGGAAGACCCTGAAGGGTCCTGCTCAGTTACAATAAGAGGGGTTCCCTAGAGACGAAATCAAAGTCCAGAAGAGATAGGGCCACAAGGCAGTCCAGAGAGGGTCTCTGACTCCTTGGGCTCAATTCTTTTTTTCAGTAGAAGTTTTCTAAAGAGAAGAAGACGATGATAATTAACATTATGCAAAACATTTTACTATTGAAGTATTTCTTTCAGTGTTTAAAGTATTAAAAGGAAAGTATCATGTTGTTAAAGAGAAAATCAAACCATGTGCTTTGATTTCAAGAATTTTAAAGAAATATTTGTCATTGGATCATATTCTTTTTTTATATAAATTCATTTACTTTTTAATTTAGGGATAATTGCTTTGCAGAATTTTGTTGTTTTCTGTCAAACCTCAACATGAATCAGCCATAGGCATACATATGTCCCCTCCCTCTTGAACCTCCCTCCCATATACCCTGTCCATCCCACCCCTCTAGGTTGATACAGAGCCCCTGTTTGAGTTTCCTGAGCCATACAGCAAATTCCCATTGGCTCTCTATTTTACATATGGCAATGTAAGTTTGCACATTACTCTCTCCATACATCTCAGCCTCTTCTCCCCTCTCCCTGTGTCCATAAGTCTTTTCTTTATGTCTGTTTCTCCACTGCTGCTGCTTCTAAGTCGCTTCAGTTGTGTCCAACTCTGCGACCCCATAGACGGCAGCCTACCAGGCTCCTCTGTCCATGGGATTTTCCAAGCAAGAGTACTGGAGTGGGGTGCCATTGCCTTCTCCATTGCTGCCCTGCAAATAAATTATTTGGTACCATCTTTCTAGATTCCGTGTATATGTGTTAGTATACAATATTTATCTTTTTTCTTTCTGACTTACTTCACTCTGTATAATAAACTCTAGGTTCATATACCTCATTAGAACTGACTCAAATGTGTCCCCTTTTATGGCTGAGTAATATTCCATTGTGTATATGTACCATACCTTCTTTATCCATTCATCTGTCAGTGAACATCGAGGTGGCTTCCATGTTCTAGCTATTACAAATAGTGCTTCAGTGAACACGGGTACATGTGTCTTTTTCAGTTTTGGTTTCCTCAGGGTATATGCCTACGAGTGGGATTGCTGGGTCACATGGTGGTTTTATTCCTAGTTTTTTAAGGAATCTCCACACCATTTTCCACTGTGGCTGTATCAGTTTACATTCCCACCAACAGTGCAAGAGGGTTCCCTTTTCTCCACACCCTCTCCAGCATTTCTTGTTTGCAGACTTTTTGATGATGGCCATTCTGCCCAGTGTGAGGTGATATCTCATTGTAGTTTTGATTTGCATTTCTCTGACAGTGAGCGATATTGAGCATCTTTTCACGTGTTTGTTAACCATCTGTATGTCTTCTTGGAGAAATGTCTGTTTAGGTCTTTTCCCCTCTTTTTGATTGGGTTATTTCTTTTTCTGGTATCGAGTTGTATGAGCTGCTTGTATATTTTGGAAATTAATTCTTTCAGTTGTTTCATTTGCTATTATTGTCTCTCATTCTGAGGGTTGTCTTTTCATTTTGCTTATAGTTTCTTTTGCTGTGCAAAAGCTTTTAAGTTTAATCAGGTCCCACTTGTTTACTTTTGTTTTTATTTCCATTACTGTAGGAGGTGGGTCATAGAGGATCCTGCTTTGATTTATGTCATCGAGTGTCCTGCTGTGTTTTCCTCTAAGAGTTTTATAGTTTCTGGTCTTACATTTAGGTCTTTAGTCCATTTTGAGTTTTTCTTTGTGTGTGGTGTTAGGAAGTGTTCTAATTTCATTCTTTTACATGTAGCTGTCCAGTTTTCCCAATCAATACCCAGAAATCACTTGCATTCCTATATATTAACCATGAAAAATCAGAAAGAGAAATTAAGGAGTCAATCTCATTCACCATTGCAACAAAAAGAATAAAATATCTAGGAATAAACCTACCTAAGGAGACTGAAGCGACTTAGCTAAGGAGACGAAAGAACTGTATACAGAAAATTATAAGACACTGATGAAAAAATCAAAGACGACATAAACAGATGGAGAGATATTCCATGTTACTGGGTAGGAAGACTAAGTATTGTGGATCAGATTCTGATACCAAGGTACTTACTAGGCCTGGGTTAATCTCCTGAGTCTCCCAAGCCAGGAGTCAAAACTCCCAGTGTCAGGCTCTGCCTCCTGTTTCTTTGAGAACTTAAACAGGCCCCTGGGCAAAAACACCTTCAGATGTTAACAGAGGCCTTTTAAACTCCCTAATAGGAAGGAACTATACCATGACATTGTAATTGCACCTTTGTTCTTCACAGTGCCTGGCCAGTTAAAATCATTTTGCCTTGGAAGAGAAACAGAAAAAAAAGTTTGAAAGTATTCTAGACCATTTCAGTTTTTATATGTGAACTCAAGATTCCTATCCAGTCTCTAGGATGTTTGTGACAAGATGCTAATGATGATTTCTCAATCTTATTATGGTGGTGTTTCTTCCCCTTACCCTGATCTTAGTAAGGGGCACGTGTGTGTGTGTGTGTGTGTGTGTGTGTGTGTGTGTGTGTGTGTGTGTGTGTGCTCAGCGGCTCAGTGGCTCTTTACGACCCCATGGGCTATAGCCTGCCAGGCTCCTTTGTTCATGGAATTCTCCAGGCGTCTCTCGTGTCTTCTGCATTGGCAGATGAATTCTTTACCTTTAGCACTACCTGGAATCCTTAGTAAGGGGTACCACCTTCCGTCAGATTTTTTCCAAGCCAAGAACAAAAGTTAGCCAGAACCTCCCCTTGTAGACATGCCTTCTGATGATTTCTTCTCCCGCTCCCTCTCCTCCCACTATGGGTATCGTCACCAGAGTCTGGCCACCTCTCTCTCACAGGTGACAACACCCTGGCTTCGGTCCACACTAGTGCCAGAGGGACTCTGTCTGGGACATAAATCTTCTATCAGTATCTTCCCTGCATCCAGTCATACAAGGATTGCCTGTAGTGTAGAGGAGATCATTAAAAAAAGCTTCAGTCTAGCTATCAAAGCCTGTGTCTTCTGCATTGCAGGTGGATTCTTTACTGCTAAATCCAATAAAGATTCACCAGGAAAGCCCATTAGGATGTGAACAACTTCTAATTCTTGCATTTTGATAACTGTCTTTACCCTAGTCTTCTAGGTGCCTGAATTACTAGAGCTGTTTATACTTCTCTGTTCTACAGTTATATCCTGCTTATAATTCAAACCCAAGTCAGTAACCTTTTCCTTTCAAAACTTTCCTTGGCCCCACGGGGAGTGAGATGACTCTTCTTTGGACTCTTCAGTAGCCAGCAGCCTCCTCTGGCCAAAACCTGCCACAATGACCCTAACTTCTTAGTCTGGGTCATTTGCACATCCATTATAACACTAGGCATCTTTAGGGCATCCTCCAACAAGTAGGTGTCAGTTCTTCATAATTTATGAATTACTCCATGCATAAACCTACCATCCTGTTATTTCCAATTTCTTTCCTATTAGCTTTCATTATTTCCTTGCCTATTGCTGATTTTTCTTACTGGCTTCTCTGAACATTATTTTAGAGCCAGATTAGATAAGATCCTTTATCAATCTGTAGCAACTACTGGCATTTTCTTTTGACTAATGATAATAGTGGTAGATACTTTGAAAGTTAGTTATTAAAGGATAACTTTGAAAATGATTTGGTGACTGGTATATTTGGCAGTGGAATCATAATTGGAAATTGAATGAATGAATTTGGCTTGATGAACTTTGGGCATTTAAAAAAAAATGACTTACAGTATTATCTGATTCCAAACGTTATCTTTGGCACCAGAACTCTATTATTAAAGAAATGGTTTACATTACCCTGTCTGCCTTAAAATCTAAGTGTTCTTCTGGAAGATGAGTACACAACTTCAGAACACTTCCAGGAGTACACTTCATCCTTTTTTTATGTTATCCTAGAGTGCCACCATAGATGATTTAGAAATTTCAAAAAAATGAATTTGTTTCCTTCGTTGTTGTCATAAAGTAGAAAGTTGTATGAATTGGTAGGATAAGCGAGGAGTTTTCTCAGAAATTCTGCAGTCAACATTTCCGTGTGCTATTTGCCAACAGACCAATAGGAAAAGAGTGCCACTGTTGTCATAAAAGGTACATGGAGTTGGTTGCTTGCTCTGTGGTTTTAGGACTTGAAGCTGTAAATGCACTGCTCAACTGGATCTTTCCTGCTCACCCAAAGGAAGATGCTCAATTATCAGAAGAGAGTCCAGACGTCAATTTAGTGTTTACATCACCTTACTGTGGAGAGTAGGTGTATAAACACATTTTAAAACAGATTTTCTGATATTATCTAGTTAAATCCTTGTGTGCATGCATGACAAGTCACTTCAGTCATGTCCAACTCTTTGTGACCCCATGCATTGTAGCCCACCAGGCTCCTCTGTCCATGGGATTCTCCAGGCAAGATTACTGGAGTCGGTTGCCATGCCTCCTCCAGGGGATCTTCCCAAACCAGGGATCAAACCAGTGTCTCCTGCAGCTCCTGCATTGCAGGAAGATTCTTTACGGCTGAGTCACTGGGGAAGTCCAGTTAAATTCTTAGGTGCCCTTTAAGCCTAAGAATTGCCATTTGGGGTCTATATATGCTTTAATATATAACCCAAATTAATTGCATTGTTAATGAATAAGGAAACTAGCTAGTTTTGTTCTAGTTGTGTTTACTGAAAGTTCATTGAGATATCAAATGATTCCAGTTCTAGGTTCAATGTATTATCTATTCAGGGAGCTCTCTTTCATTCCTTGAAAGATATGGTAAAAGCCAATAAAGCTCTGTATCTATCATTCCCAAACAAAACTAAATGCAACCCTTTACAAGAAAACACTTCCATTTTCTTATTATATTATGTTCTATCCTCATTTCTCCTGGTTACTGCATTTATTTTATGACTCTTCAGTTAATTGCACATCTTTCTCTGCTGACTTTGCTTGTATTCTGTATTGTTCAATAGAGGCAGTCCTTGGGTACTGCTTTTAGTCCCTTAGTAACTCAAATTTCTTTTAATCCACACGGCAATGGAGCTCTTATTTCCTTTGCTGTAAAATATAAGGCCATCTGTTGAGTCTGAGCTGTTATTATTTTTATCATCACTGTGACTAGACTGGACTCCATTCATGCTGTCTTGATGAATCTAGCCTGTCAGCTCTCAGAACAAAAGACTTTCTGTTTTAGCTCTCCTATCTTATTTCACAGCAATTGATCATTTTCTCTCTCAAATTCTTACAGTTTGTGAGTTCTTTATGCTCACAAGAAGACTCCCCCTTGCCTGCCCCTCCATCTTGCCCATGTGTAGACCAAAGGCAAGTCAAGTGTTCTGCTCAAACTATTTTCCACAGGTGTTCACCTCAGCACAGCCATATCCACAGCCATCGCTCAAATCCATGTTACCAATGTCTCTTACCTAAACACCGTAGTATCTTCTGTGCTGGAGTTACCACTCTACAGACATACTCTTCACGCAGTTGCTAGCATGTCTTCTTGTTTTATTAATACTTTTCACTGAAGTCTTTTTTCGTCTGTGCTTGTTGACATTTCCAGGTTGGCTTCCCCAGTGCCCAGTCTGGGATGGATGAGACGAAAAGAAACCCCAGGGAACTCCCTGCTGTGTCATTCTTCAGGCCCCAAGGTCCCAAGCCTGTCTTTTCTCCTGCATTCAGTCTTCTTATGTTTGTTTATATATAATGTCTGGGATTTTAAGCTGTACTTAGCAGGAGGAATAGGGAAAAGTACATCTTCTTCACCTGGTCCAGACATGAACGTCCGCAATATCATTTAAAAACATAAATCAGCTGGTGTCACTGTCCCAAGTTTAAACCTTTTGAATAGCTCTTGGTGTGTAGCACAAACAGATGTGAGTAACCTACAGGAGCCAAGATAACATGATCTTGGCCTGTCTCTTCCACAGTGACCTTGTAGCAGTTGGCTTTTTATTTTCTTGCAGAGACTTCTTTCTTGCTCATAACCTTATGACATGTCCTTTATCTCAACCATTTGTCATCAATACTACTCTCCTTGGCTCCATTTCAGCCTTCAGTTTAAATGCCTCTATCTAATATTATTATCTTCGGTTCAGTCACTCAGTCATGTCCTACTCTTTGTGACCCCATGGACTATATAGCATGCCAGGCTTACTTCCCTTATATTTAAATTTTCTTCAGGACTTAATATAAATTACTTTTTTTTCCCCAATCATTGCTTTCATTGTAGTCTGTGTGAATAGGATGACAGCATGGCCTTTGATCTTTCCAAGAAAGAAAGTGAGAGTGTCAGTTGCTCAGTCATGTCCAACTCTTTGTGACCCCATGGACTATAGCCCGCCAGGTTCCTCTGTCCATGGAATTCTCTAGGCAAGAATACTGGAGTGGGTTTCCATTCCCTTCTCCAGGGGATCTTCCTGACCCAGGGATCGAACCTGGGTCTCCTGGTTCCAAGCACCAAGAAAGTCCTTAGGTTATAGGTCAATATCACTGCAGATGGTGACTGCAGCCATGAAATTAAAAGACGCTTACTCCTTGGAAGAAAAGTTATGACCAACCTAGATAGCATATTCAAAAGCAGAGACATTACTTTGCCAACTAAGGTCCATCTAGTCAAGGCTGTGGTTTTTCCAGTAGTCATGTATGGATGTGAGAGTTGGACTGTGAAGAAGGCTGAGCGCTAAAGAATTGATGCTTTTGAACTGTGGTGTTAGAGAAGACTCTTGAGAGTCCCTTGGACCGCAAGGAGATCCAACCAGTCCATTCTGAAGGAGATCAGCCCTGGGATTTCTTTGGAAGGAATGATGCTAAAGCTGAAACTCCAGTACTTTGGCCACCTCATGTGAAGAGTTGACTCTTTGGAAAAGACTCTGATGCTGGGAGGGATTGGGGGCAGGAGGAGAAGGGGACAACCGAGGATGAGATGGCTGGATGGCGTCACTGACTCGATGGACGTGAGTCTGAGTGAAGTCCAGGAGTTGGTGATGGACAGGGAGGCCTGGCGTGCTGCAATTCATGGGGTCGCAAAGAGCTGGACACGACTGAGCGACTGAACTGAACTGAACTGAACTGAACTGAGCTTGCTTCCAGGTTTCAGTTTGGTTTATTTTTATTCACCGATTCATTTAATATTTGTTTTCATTTAGTCCTTAAGTTGTGTCTAACTGTTTTGCAACCCCATGGACTGTAGCCCACCAGGTTCTTCTGTCCATGGGATTTCTCAGGCATGAATACTGGAGTGGGTTGCCATTTCCTTTTCCAGCGGATCTTCCTGACCCAGGGATCGAATCTGAGTCTGCCTATTAGGTTTCACGCACTATTCTAGGTGTTGAGGAGACAGCTATAAGCAAAACTAAAGCCATAGCTCTTGTGGAGTGCACATTCCAATGGAGGAAGATAAACAATAAATATGAAATAAATATATATTGTGTCGTGTAATGAGTATAGAAAGGAAAAACAGGATAAGGGAAGAGAAAGTGGTTGGAACATGCAGGGACCAGGAAGGAAAATAATTTACATTTACTCATCAGGAAAGGTTGCTTTGTAATAAGGTGACATTTGAGCAGAGACCTAAATGAAATTGAGGGTCAAGTCATACAGACATCTAGGGGAGCAGAGGGAATAGTAAGGACAAGTGTTCTGAAACTGAAATGTCTGTGTCACTATTGACAGGCAGTGGGACCCTGGTGTGGCTGGAGCTTAGGTAGGGAGGAGCAGTGCTCAGAGACTAGGTCAGAAGAGGAGCCCTCAGGGTAAGGTCATTGATGGAGGTCATTGACAGACCATGACAAGCTGCCTGTGCTTTTTACACATGGCCAGTCCCCCCACCTTAATACTGGGGCTTCCCAGATGCCTCCAGGGTAAAGAATCCACCTGCCAACACAGAAGACTCAGGAGACCCGGCTTCAGTTCCTAAGTCCAAAAGATCCCCTGGAGAAGGAAATGGCAACCCACTCCAGTATTCTTGCCTGGAGAATCCCATGGACAGAGGAGCCTGGCAGGCTACAGTCCATGGGGTTGCAAAGAGTCAGACAAGACTGGAGCGACTGAGCATGCATGCACGCACCCTTGATGCTGGCTAAGGTACTACCCACGGCAACATGGCAACCGTGCCACCAGTAGGTGAAGGTGAAGTCGTTCAGTTGTGTCCAACTCTTTGCGACCCCATGGACTGTAACTTACTAGGCTTCTCCGTCCATGGGATTCTCCAGGCAAGAGTACTGGAGTGGATTGCCATTTCCTTCTCCAGGGGATCTTCCCAACCCAGGGATCGAACCTGGGTCTCCCGCATTGGAGGCTGACGCTTTAACCTCTGAGCCACTAGCTAAAGCCATCAGTAGAAGGAAGCTATATGCTGAGATTTAATTCAAAGCATCAGTTGATAGCTTTATGTGCTAGTAAGAATGCTATTGATGCATACACATACCTATCAAGTCATATTTCCCTAGTTGACTCCACAAAAGCGGGGAGAATGAAGAGAAAGTAAAGATAATTAGGATGAATGTTTAAAAAGTAATTAGAAAGAGTTTTGAAAGGAAATGAAGTAATTGTTTCAAAGTTATTTAAAATTCCAGACTCACAGTTGTTTAATTGCTTTCCTATATTTCAGTATAACCAGCCCAAGCAACTGAATCGAATCCTGTGGATAAGTGAAAAACACAATAAGAAGTCAAAGTATTTTGGAAATACTGAATGAAAATTAAATGCATACAATCTTTTAGTTTTTAATTGAAACTTGAAAATGGCACTTAGTGCATATATCTGCAGTGTCATATTTCATCCTGTAGGTAACGGGGTGGGAACTCAGTGTCATACCTGATACTACAGAGTGTACACTGGTGTTCTGGACAGGCAGTGCAAAAGGAAAGAAATGACCAGTTACCTCTCTGATGTACCCATCAATTTCATCCATCCTCCCAGACTCACATAGCAGAGACCTTTAAGCTGATGTTCACTATCTCTGATTGAAATAAAAAATAAAGTTTTCACCACACTTTTCCTGGCTGAATTCAGAAGTAAGGAGAGCCATTTTTTGAAAGTCTTAAGTAAGCACGGTTACTTAAGTGAACGTTTTCAGAGCTGTACTCTTTCCTTTTTCTCCTTTACTATGCATTTCTTTGCTAATAGCCTGGGATTAATGTTCTGCCTTCTTTGTTATTACATGCGCCAAATCGCAAAGTATGCGCGGAAAAATGCAAATTATACAGTGCTTGAAAATGTTATGTCCCATTCTGCAATTATTACAATCATGTACTAGACCATGCTCACCATAATAAACTGCTAGAGGTTCTTTCATTTCACTCTGCTCTTCTTTACTCATAACCCTTCACAGAGATGGCTCCCTTTCTTAAGAACATCTTTCTTTCCCACCCAGATATCACTTTGTGTGACTAACTCCCATTTATCTTTCTGAACTGAGATTTTAAGTGACTTCTTCCCGTAAACTGTCCCAAATCATCCCTTCTTGGTAGATAATTCTTTGCACGTTAGCTCTCTGGATACCTGTATTATAGAATCTAACACACTGTGACAATTTTTGTTTTAGAATCCTCTTCTTTAGGAGACAACAAACCCCTCAAGAGCAAGATTATGTCTTTTTTTTTTTTACATCCACAATATATAACACAGCACCAGGAATATGGCTAGGCACTAAATACTTGTTGAATGACTGAACAAACACAATCCCAAAACAAACATATTATTTAAGTGTGATCATGAAAAACATAGTAAATTCTAAGGTCATTCCTCAGAGTTATAAGGGATTCTATTGCTTAGAATAGGATGCCTTTTAAAGGCACTGTACTGTTGTCATAATTGAAGTAAGCTCACTATATATTTTACTCAATTAGTTTGATGTTCATTGAGATGACTCTTGATTCCATTGAGTATCCTGAATGTTCAGTACATCTTATTTTTCCATCATAGTCATTGAAAATCTACAATTTAAAATTTGAATAATATTTCTTGAGGGTATATTTTTTCACTAAAAAGTGTCAATGAACAAAAACAATATAAAACATTTGATGTCCTATATTAAGTTATATATTTTCATTTCTTATCTTTTTGAATTCAACATTAATTATAATCTGTACAATACATTTGATGATGCTGTGTCACTTGGTAAAGAAGAGAGTCTCTTTACCAGAAAGAAGAAAAAAATTTTTTTTTCTTTTCCTCAAGATGTAACAGTAGTTTTGTAAACACATACTACAGCAAACGTGACTATGACAATAATAGATTTTAGCATCACTTTCAAAGATGAAATCGGTTTTCCTGAAAATGCTCCTTTTCTGACATCCTTAAAAAGAAGTTGAGATGAAATTTGAAATAATATCATTGGAATCCTTAAGAACTTTACCAAAGCACTCCATAGTAAAACAACTGCCCCCTAGGGATATATTTGCGTGTATTTTAAAACACATACTGTGGTAAAAGATTATACTCTTCAGAATTTCTAAGTACTGCCAAATGAACTTGTTTTCTCTTCTAAATTATATACTTGATATTCGGTGGCTTCCCAACATTATAGTTGAGTCAACCAGAGTAATAATGGCTTTCTTACAGTGCTATTAAAATCTCAAAATGCTTTGATTTCTTCAAAAATCAATGATTCAACTGTATAGGAAATAATCCACTCTTAATGGACTTCATAATTGATAGAAAAAATACTAAAATTTGCTGTACATGCTAATTATGTTAGAAGACATGTTATAAGTGAGTGCTTATAGTAAAATACAGAGTTACAATCTTCCTTACATTTGCAAATTTTTGTGTACTGCTGCTGCTGCTAACTCGCTTCATTCGTGTCCGAATCTGTGCGACCCCATGGACAGCAGCCCACCAGGCTCCTCTGTCCACAGAATTCTGCAGACGAGAGTACTGGAGTGGGCTGCCATTTCCTTCTCCATTTGTGTACAGTGGTTTGGATTTCAGAACAAGTTTCACATTTTCAAATACTTTTACCTACCCATATTTGTGCAGAGGGCTTCTCTGATAGCTCAGTGGTAAAGAAGCCACTTTTCATTGCCGGAGACACAGGAAATTCAAGTTCGATCCCTGGGTTGGGAAGATCCCCTGGAGAAGGAAATGGCAACCCAATGCAGTTGGAAACCCCAGGGACAGAGGAGCCTGGCAGGCTACAGACCCAGTCAGACACGACTTAGTGACTAAACAACAGCAACAACTTGTGCAGAGGAAAATTGAGGATGCTATATCCCAAGAACTATTCAATTATAGCAGATGAGATTAAAAAGTAAATTACTGCATGTACTTTGTGTCTCAAATCATTGTTATTTGTATTGTAATATGTTAATATCACCTTTTTTCCACATGCTAGAACTTAGGGTAAAACTTATGGTAAAGACATATGGCTTTATTTATGGTGTTTTCTGTAAAACTGGTTTGGAGCTGTTGCTTCACTGCTAGAGGACATTCATTTATTCAATAGTTCTCAAGATATAAACTATCACAAATCAGTTTTGCTAAAAGCTTTTTTTAAAGGAAGAAACACACACGCACACACACACACACACACACACACAACCTACATGCCTCTAACTAAATAAAAAAAAGAGTAAACCACGTAGTTCTCCATATTTATTACTGTCTGCTGAATTTGCCTAATTTCACCAAAGTTTGGAGACACTAAGCTGTATTTAGAAAAGGAAAAAAAAATACTTCCCCTATTTTTCATATAATAATTGTAGATCTTTAGGAACCCTAAACTAGCCAGAGGTTGGTGTTATCATTTCATCTCATTCTGTTCTTGGCCTGTCTCACACTCCTGTTCAGTCGATTCAGTCCTGTCTGACTCTTGGCGACTGTGCACTGTAGACTGCCAGTCTCCTCTGTCCATGGGATTCTCCAGGTAAGAATACTGTAATGGGTTGCCTTGACCTCCTCCAGGGGATCTTCCTGACCCAGGGATCGAATCCTCGTCTCCTGTGTCTAAAGCATCGCAGGCAGATTCTGTACCGCTGAGCCACCGGGGGTGCCCTCTATCAGTCAGAAATTAATAATAGACATATTATGTCCCCATAAGTGGTATCTTCCTCCTTTTCTTCCTTCACTATTGCATTCTACTGCTCTTCACCTTTAAGGATCAGTGTAGAAGGAGTGAGCTGGATAATGAGGAAAAGGAGTTCCTTCTTGAGAGTAACAGAGCCTCTTACCTGATGATGGTTTAGAACAGTGAATCTCCAGCTGTAGCCCCCAAGAACCAGCATCCAGATCACCAGGGGCTTGTAGATTACAAATGGCTAACTCTGGGAGTAGGGCTCAGAAAATTGGTGTTTTAACAAGCCTCCAGATGCTGGTGAAGCACGCTGAAGTTCAAGGACCAATGGTGTAGGGAATAATTACTATGACGATGAGTCACGAGAGAGTGCACAGCAAATTCTAGCCTATCCCCAAATTTATCAGTTAAATGCAAAAAAACTGGCTGTCACAACATACTGTACCCTTGGAAATATTATAAATTAAGAATATTTACCCCAAACTATTTGACCACCTGATGCAAAGCACTGACTCATTGGAAAAGACCCTGATGCTGGGAAAGATTGAAGGCAGGAGGAGAAGGGGCTGACAGAGGATGAGATGGTTGGATGGCATCACTGACCCAATGGACATGAGTTTGAGCAAGCTCCGGAAGTTGGTGATGGACAGGGAAGCCTGGTGTGCTGCAGCCCATGGGGTCACCAGAGTAGGACGTGACTGAGGGACTGAACTGAACTGACCCCAAACAATAATGATTATGACTGTGACCAATCAATCCTAAAGGACATCCACCCTGAGTATTCATTGGAAGGATTGATTGATGCTGAAGCTGAAGCTTATATAGCTCAGACACACCTGAGTGACTGAACAACAATACAGTTATAACTATGGGGCATTTATCTCAGGAGGTATAATATGAAGTTTGAGAACGCCAATGACCAAGAAAATATACTGGACTGAATAGTATCCCCCCAGTCATGTCTACCTGGAACCTCAGGATGTGACCTTATTTGGAAACAAGGTCTTTGCAGATGTAATAGTTAAGATGAGGTCCAACTGGATTAAGTGGGCCTGGCATTCTAGGGAAGTCAGGAGAGAGGCACCCAGGGAAGGAGGCGGCAGACACTGTCATCACACTGCCACAAGCCAAGGAACATTAAGGCTTGCAAACACCTTTGCTAGGTAAGAGTGATGGACAGTTTCTTCCTAGAGCCTCCACAAGGAGCCAACCTTGCTCACACCTTGATTTTGGATATTACACCTCCTGAACTATGATGGGATGAATGTCTGCAGTTTTTCAGCAAACTAGTTTCTTGCCAAAATCGTCATGACAGCCCTGGGAAGCTAACACAGAGAACTGCGTAAGGTTTACATCTTATGCGATGCTCTTTGACTTACTCTTGGTCCATAAAGACCTTCTCATGAGAATATGTTCTGTTAGAAGGCTGCCCTGCCACCTCTGTCCCCGCTTCTTGGTTCCAGCCCCCTCCTCTGCACACCTCCCCACCCTTTAAAAGGATCTTTGAAATATCTAGCTTTAGCTGTGAAAGTCATATTCTTACTTATTGTTGGAGGGGAAAAAAAAACTCTCCTAGAAAATATAAAATGTTAAACCCTTTTCATTGTGAAGAAATAAAGCATTTATGTATTTTTAGTTAGAACTTATGCCTATTATCTTCCATCCATCTGTCTTTCGGTAATGTTTTAGATTGATGTAGATTATGTTTTTAAGCTGCTTTATGCTCAGTTGTTCACATACATAGGAAGCCTTTTAATTGGGCCATTTTATATGCAAATAACTCTAATACTATTAAGTGTATCTGTAGCTCCTTCTGTTGCAGTTTCAGTTGTGTCATAAATGCATTGACCCTCCACAAACAGGGTTAATTAGTGTGTGAGTGTGTGTGTGTGGCGGCTGCCAGCTGTAGATCTAAGATAAAGAATAGAGATTTACCAGGCAAAGCTCTTTGCGTCTTAAAAACAAAACACATGTAACTATAGATGATATGTTTAGGAAGCTGGCTTAAGGATATGTGTTTGTATTCACTGCATCTTCTATGAATAGCCCTGTGCTCTCCTTTGCTATGTTTTGTTTTTCTCAAATGATGTGGTAGAAATCTCTATATTTTAACATGCAAATATGTATTTTAAAGTCATACCAATTGAAAGAAACATTTAATAAGACAACTTTGATAGGACAATTTAAATGACTTCAAAGGTCTTTTTAAAAAATTTGTTAAATTTATGTTTTTAACAGTTGCTTCTTTTTTGTTGTCTCTCAGTAATGCAACACTCCTGTTAAACTTAATATGGAAAAAAGCACAGAATATTTAATAGTGTGATTTGATTTTTCCTGTGCTTTCTTCCATTTTTCATTTCTACAGCTCTCATTTCTAAACCTGCAAGTATTTCGTTTCCCCTAAACCTTTGAACATTCTTAGGCAGTTTGTCAACATTGTTTTCTATTATTTCTCGTTTATTTTTTTCCTGAGTTACTTTTGAGCCAGCACAGAGATCTCAACGATATTTTTGAGACAATCAACAGAAGATTGATTCTGCACTTTAATCCAACAACAAGAGGGCAGTTTGAATTCCATGCTAAAGAGCTGGAATTTGCTTTTAAAAATCAGTATAGATGATAAATATTTTGCGTAAGGGTATGATGTAAGACAGAGAAGGCAATGGTAACCTATTCCAGTACTCTTGCCTGGAAAATCCCATGGATGGAGGAGCCTGGTAGGCTGCAGTCCATGGGGTCTCGAAGAGTCAGACACGACTGAGTGACTTCACTTTCACTTTTCACTTTCATGCATTGGAGAAGGAAATGGCAACCCACTCCAGGGTTCTTGTCTGGAAAATCCCAGGGACGGTGGAGCCTGGTGGGCTGCCATCTATAGGGTCACATAGAGTCCGACACAACTGAAGCGACTTAGCAGCAGCAGCAGCACGGCATAAGAAGTGTTATGCTAGATCTGAAGATATGAAGCAAGATTACTTGAGGAAGATTTGTCTTTATTATATGTATATTTATATTTCTATACTAACTATTGAAACAAACAAGCAAAAACCCTCTTATTTCATTCTTTCAAGTATGCCTACTATGTGCCTAGTATTAGAGATAGAGAAGAAATTCAGAGTCCTGCCTTGGAGGAAGAGTAGTCTATCAGAGAAAAGGGACAAGAAACACACAACTATGAACCAGCTTAAATACAGAATTGGGGCACTTTGAATGGGAGAAATTCAGAACGGGTACCCTGTTAGTTTCCCAGGGCTGCTATAACAAATCACACAAGCCTAGTCAGTAGCTTGAAACAGCAGAGATGTATTCTCTCATGGTTCTGGAGACTGGAAATCCAAAATTAAGGCCTCAACAGAGCCATATTTCCTAAAAACGATCTAGGGATCTTTCTTGCCTCTTCCAGCTTCAGTGGCTTCTTTACCTGTGGCCACATAGTTCCAGTTGGACTTGATCTTTCTAGAGCCTTCTCTGTGTGACTGTCTTGTCCTTATGTTACTGCCAAAATATTGCCTTTCTCTGCCCATTGAAGCTAGATAAAAAAATAACAGACAAAGAGTTTGGAGAAAATAGAAAAGATGGCTTTAATCTTCAGCCAGCCAAGGGGAGAACACAGTGCCTTAAAAATTGTGCTCCCTTTCCCTAGGGGAACTGAGAGACTTTATATAGCCTGGGACTTAGAATAAATGATAAGGGTCAAAATAATAAAGATCCTTTATTAATAAAGCCTTTAATAATAAAGCCTTCCCTGGTGGCTCAGTGGTAAAAGTCCGCCTGCCAATGCAGGAGATGTGGGCTCCATCCCTGGGTTGGGAAGATCCCTAGAAAAGGAAATGGCAACCCACTCCAGTATTCTTGCCTGGAAAATCCCATGGACAGAGGAGCCTGGTGGGCTATAGCCCATGGGGTAGCGAGGAGTCATACAGGAATGAGCGACTAACACTTTCACTTCCTTATCCAGGATGATCTCCATTTCAATATCATTAACTACAAAGACTCTTTCAAAATAACATTACCTTCATGCATTCTGGATGACCATATCTTTTGGGGGTCACTTTTTGACCCACTGCAGCTAAACAGAAGGGGTGACACCTTCACTGAAGGGTTGCTTTGAGGAAAGAAGAGAGACACATGTGAGTTCTCTTTTAGGCATGGACAGTGTGAAGTGCCCAAGTCTTTCCACTTGTAGGATAATTCCTGGCACATAGAAAACACTCCATGAACATGGTATAATAATCCCACATGAAGTACACCCATAAAAATGTTCAGCAGGCGGGTGGACATACAAGTCAGTAGAAAGATCTGGGTTGGACAGAAGACTGGTTTAGATTACCAAGGGAAGGTGTGTGAGAACAGAAAAGAGGAAAACAAGGACCAAGAGACAGTCCATCTTTGAGGAAGGAATTGCTATAAAAACAAGAGGGAAAGCAGGAGGGAGGGTGGCATAAGAAAGGAAAAAACTCTTTAAGAAGGAAAAGGTGTCAGGCGGTGGTTTTGTTCTTCAGCCGCTCAGTCGTGTCCAGCTCTTTGCAACACCATGGACTGCAGCACGCCAGGCTTCCCTGGTCTTCACTGTCTCCTCGAGTTGGCTCATACTCTTGTCCACTGGGACTCCCTGATAGCTCGGTTGGTAAAGAATCTGCCTGCAATGCAGGAGACCCCGGTTCAATTCCTGGGTCAGGAGGATCCACTGGAGAAGGGATAGACTACCCACTCTAGTATTCTTGGGCTTCCCTTGTGGCTCAGCTGATAAAGAATCTGCCTGCAATGTGGGAAACCTGGGTTTGATCCCTGGGCTGGGAAGACCCCCCCTGGAGAAGGGAAAGGCTACGCACTCCAGTATTCTGGCCTGAAGAATTCCATGGACTGTTTAGCACATGGGGTCGCAAAGAGGCGGACACGGCTGAGTGACTTTCGCTTTCACTTTCATTTTCGTGTCCATTGAGTCAGTGATGGCATCCAACCATCTCATCCTCTGTTGTCCCCTTCTCCTCCTGCCCTCAATCTTTCCCAGTATCAGGGTCTTTTCCAATGAGTCGCCTCTTTGCATCAGGTAGTTAGGTGGAGCTGATTAAGTAATATAAAGCATAGGTTTGGGGATTTTGTTTCTGTAAGCAATTTCTGCAATTACGTTTCAGTGGTTTAAAAAGGTAGAAAGTTTGACAAACATTAAAAAGTTTTTTTTTTTTTCCAAACAACAAAACTAAACCAATATATAGTCTTCCCTCCATAACCCCCAGTGTCCATGTTTCAAAGAAACGTGAAGATACAAGTCTGTGACCTCTTTCCTTTGATCCCAGAGAGAGACTGGGCAAGTTCTGTATTGTTAGAGCTGCCGTGCTGCCTTCCACTGGTAACTTCTCTGCTGTCATGGGGCATCTAATCACATTCACGGTGGGAGAATGCAGTTCCCAAACTGCGATTCTGACTCTGATCCTCCATGGAAAAGAATGTTCTTCAGGCATCCCACTGAATCGACTATAAAACGTCAGTCAGGCATAAGTAACATGAATTCAGAGACCTTCCTGTTGAATAGTGTGAAATATATTAAGAAGAAAAGGATGCTTCAATTTCATACACTAGAGATTCATTACCATGTTATACTTTGATGACATCATCAGTTTCTTTCATTTAGAATGACAGTTACTGTTAAAGAGTTTGTTTTTTGTTTGTTTTAGGTTTGAACTGAAATATCCTAGTGCCTATAATCTGGTCTGTCTGTTATGGAGGACACTGAACAAATTTTTCCATCACCTGTGGTCAGTACACCTCAGATTTGGCCTTTTAAATTCCATATCAAGGAACAGTTGAACATTGCAGTTTCTTTTTTTTTTTTTTTTTAATTTTTGCAGTGTTGTGTTGGTTTCTGCTGTAGGACAAGGGGGATCAGCCACAGTTATACAGATAACCCTCCCTCTTGAGCCTCCCTCCTGCCCTTCCTCCCCTCCCACCCCTCTGGGTAATCAGAGCACCACTGGGCTCCCTGTGTTATACAACAACTTCTCACCAATTTCCTTTTGTAATTTATATTCCGCACCCCCCCCCCCACCCCGCAATATTCTTCAGTAGTAACAATAGTAACTATATTCTAGTTCATTTGTGTCAACTAATTTTTTTTTTTAATTAAGGAGAGTACATTTGGACATTTGGGATGTTGTTATTTTAAATGGTAACAATCACTGGCTAGTTTTGAATCATTTTCTCTGCTTTATGAACTGAGATTATCACAAATGTGTTCGTTTCAAAAACTAAAAATTGATTTGCCATTACTTACCTTAACAAGCGACAAGACTGAGCGCATGCGTGCACACACCCACCCACGAATAGACACACATGTGTACACGCACACACACACACCCCTTAACAAGCGAAGCTTTAAAAATCAGGCCAAATCAAAGAACTTACTTATAATGAAATATTTTACTGTTACGTATTTCTTTAGATTGAAAATTTAAGAATTTGGATATGCTCTTTAACACATCTTTAAGGGATGCATTCCTTAAAAATAAATTGTTTAAAATTTTGTTTATTAGAGATTTTGTTAGACTTTATAAACCAGGATCAGAAAATATATAGGTCAAAATGAAATTCTTAAGTTGGCACATGTACAAAGCCTGATTTTGCTCATTTGTTATGTCATTTTATAATAACTGATATAATTAAAACTCAAACTTGGGACATACACCTGCAAGTCCATAGACAGATATAGCCTTTGTCTTAGGGTTGAATCACACGATGGTACAGATCTTTTATTATTCTACTTACTGTTTTGATAAGAAGTTCAATTAAGACATGATTTTTTAAACTAGTCAGGTCTATTTAATCCAGCAATTAAGAAAATAATTTGAAGTATAGTTGATTTACCATGTTATATTAGTTTTAAGTATAGAGCATAGTGATTCAATATTTTTCCAGTTTATACTTAAGTATGGAGAAGAGCATGGCAACCCACTCCAGTATTCTTGCCTGGAGAATACCATGGACAGAGGAGCCTGATGGGCTATATAGTTCATGGGGTAGCAAAGAGTCGGACACGACTGAAGCGACTTAGCACGCACACACACATATGCCATTTAGTGTGTTGGAGAAGCCTCTTGAGAGTCCTTTGGACTGCAAAGAGATCAAACTAATCAATCCTAAAGGAAATCAATCCTGAATATTCATTGGAAGGACTGGTGCTGAAGCTAAAGCTCCAATACTTTGGCCACCTGATGCAAAAAGCTGGCTCATTAGAAAAGACCCTGATTTGGGGAAAGATTGAGGGCAGGAGGGGAAGGGGATGACAGAGGACGAGATGGTTGGTTGGCATCACTGACTCAATAGAAATGAATTTGAGCAAGCTCCGGGAAATAGTGAAGGACAGGGAAGCCTGGCATCCTGCAGTTCATGGAGTTGCAGGGAGTCACACACGACTCAGTGACTGAACAACAACAACTCCATTAAAAGTTATTATAAGATAAAGACTGTAATTCTCAATACTATACCTGGTATCCTTGTTTCTTATCTGTTTTATACATAATAGTTTGTATCTCTTAAATCTTATACGCCTAATGTGCTCCTCCCCCTTCCCTCTCCCTGCTGGTTACCGCTAGTTTGTTTTCTATAAATCTGCTTCTGTTTTGCTATTTAACTTCATTTGTAGTATTTTTTTGTATTTCACATACAAGTGATATTACAGCACATGTTCTCTCTCTGACTTGCTTCACTAAGCGTATGTAAAAGGTTCATCCACGTTGCCACAGATGGCAGAATTTCATTCTTTTTCATGGCTGAGTAGTCTTCCTGTGTGATGAAGTCATGAATATATATATATATACACACACACACCACAGCTTCTTTATCCACAGTGATTTTTAAATAGATGCCATAGACTGCTATAACTATCCAGGTTGCTTACTGGTTTATAACATTATATAAATTTTATATATTTTGACTGCTGTATACACTACAGTGTATTTACCACCAAGTTTAATCTCCATCCACAGTTAAAACATGATTCAAAGACTCTTTGACACAGCACAGATAAATCCAGTGGCATGTTTTCCACTCTTTTAGCATTTATAGTCACAAGTTACATATATGTATCTAATTAGAATTTAATAAGCCTTTCACCCAAGAGAGAATTCTGATCTCTGTAAAGCTTTTATTCTTGCCCTACTTATAATGTTATTATCAAATTCTTTATTCTTCAAGTTTATTTTTTTAAGATACAATTATATGTTATTTTCCTGCATGTTATAATTATGCAGTTTTCTTTACATGAATATTGCTTTCTGGAAAAAGTGCTCTGAAATATTAGGGAAATAAAAACTATTGTTTTTATAGGAATAGGCATACCCTATATGAGCACTAAATTGGAAAAAGAGGCACATTCAACATGCCTCTGAGTCTTTGTTGTTCACACTAAATGAAGGGTAATTTTCTAAAAATAAGGCTGAGAGAAGTGAAATATGGGATTTCATAGTTTATTAGAAGTCAAACATTTTTACTGCCAATGATTTAACATAATGTAGCCTAAAACCACACTCTATACTGTGGGGTGTGCGTGTGTGTGTGCTCAGTGCTATGTTTTTTTTTTTTTTTTAATTTTTTTTTTTTTTTAGTGCTATGATTTAACAAGGCAATCTATCATTACAAATTTGAGAGAGACAGAGAATTCCACTGGAATTTTATCTTAAATGATGTTACTTTATAATGAGAACATTCACGGTTTTAGGTGAAGTGATCGTTTTAGTGCTTCTGTTTCTGGGCTTCTGTCACTCCCCCCAGATCTCCCACTTACCATTTCTTTATGTCCGGATTTCCTTTCTGCCTTTTCTTTTGTCCGTTTATTTTCCCTATTTCTTTCTTTAACCTTATTCCCTCATGCATAATCATAAAGGCTTCCATTGATCATTATTCCCTTTTCAAGTTTATCTCCAAAATATCATTTGTTAAGTGATAAGTCAATACTCAAGGATGTCATAACTGTCAATCAAGCCTCTTCAATGGCCTGACAAAACTCTTGTTACTATTCCAAGTCTATATCCACTCTGGCTCAAAAGTTAGACCTTTAACATTGATTCCATCAATGAAAACCCATATGCAAAGTGCCCCCCTTCTAGTGGAATATCTGGCAGGATCTGAAGTCATTGGTTCTAGCTCACCAGAACGTGCAGTCGTGTTCATGAATGTGCACACACACGTACACACACATCTGTCTAACAGTGTGTGAGCACATGAAAGCTCGAGCACAACTCAAGGGAAAGCAGAAAAGCTGCAGCTGTGAAAGAGCAGGCAGTTATGGACCTCAACTCCCAGACAGATGCTCGAGCAGGATCTGGAGTGAAAGAGTACCTTTAGGAAGGAAATAGAGAACTTTCCCTGTAAAACATAAGAGAGGGAGTTATCCAATAAAGATTAGAGGGTGCCCATGAGTAAAGAATCTGCCTGCCAGTGCAGGAGATGCTGGAAACATGGGTTTGATTGCTGGATCAGGAAGATCCCCTGGGGTAAGGAATGGCAACCCACTCCAGTTCTTGCCTGGAAAATCCCATGGACAGAGGAGCCCAGAGGGCTACAGTCCATCGGTTCACAAAGAGTCAGACATGACTGAGCAACTGAGCATGCGCGCACAGCACCCTTGAGTTAAACGGAAAGGGAGACGAAAGATATCCTGTTGGATGGCATCTATTTCCTGGTGAAACTGGAGTCAAGGGTAGGACTTCAGTCTTGAGAATAGCAGGAAAAGATTCATGTGATTTGAATGCATACCATATTATTCAGGCTTCTGCAGAGAAACAGAATCAATATAGGATGTATTTGTGTTTATATGTGCATCTACAGAAAGAGATTTATCTTAAGGAATTAGCTCACATGATTATAGAGGCTGAAAAGTCCAAAAGTCTGGAGGGTAGGTTGAGTGGAGACTCAGGAAGAGCTGACACTGTAGTTCAGACCCAAAGGCCATCTGTTGTTCCGGGGAGGTGAGTCTTTGTTCTGTTAAGAACTTCAACTGATTGGATGAGGCCCATCACATTATGGAGGACAATTTGTTTTACTCAAAGAGTACCAATTTTAATGTAAATCTCATCCACAAAAATATCCTCACAAAAATATCAAAAACAGTGTTTGGCCAAATACAGTTAGTCCCATATATGTAAACCTTCAAGTTGTCCACTTTCAAAAGTTTGAGTGTGTGTTCACATGTCTAATCACATAAGTTCATTCACATTCACACGTCTGGCATACATTGTATACACATGTATGTGCACCCTTTACAAGTGGCTGTGCTTCTGAGTACTTCATAGTACAGTACTGTATAGAATATAGTGATAAAATATCTTTTTTCCGAGACAAGAAAGTGTGGAAGCAAGCATAAAAGCAGTGGTGATATAGCTGGTACTACTGTACTTTTCAAAGTTCTGTAGTTTAAAAAAGTGAGATTAAATCTGTAGATTAAAAATCTTTTCTTTATTTCTTGTGTTTGTTTTTTGTATTATTTGTGTGAAAGTATTATAAGCCTGTTACAGCACAGTACTATATAGCTGATTGTGTCAGTTGGATACCTAGGCTATCTGTGTTAGGTTTATGAACAGATTGGACTTATAAATGTACTCTTGGAATGGAACTTGTTCCTGTGTAGGGGACTTACTACATCTAGGCCTCTTGGGCACTGAAGTTGATACCTAAAATTATTCTCACACACGTATTCCCTTAGCTACCTGACTCCACACTCCTCGTGAATTGGTTCTATCCTCTTTTCCTCAGAAATGCCTCCCTGAAAAAACAGAAGGATAAATGACTTGCGAATGCATGCTGTGTATCTTTCCTATTCCTGATTAACTTTATTTTATTCCAATAACTTTTTAAAAAATATAGAGGTTTTCGTTGCTCTATGGGTGGAGAAATAATACTATCAATAGCAACTAAGGTTACGAGTCAAAAAATGCTAGTGTTAAGAATCAGACATCAGCAGTTTTTAAAGTCCTGCAGGTGGTCCCAGTGGTTGGGAATCCCTGTAGTGGGTACAGTTAAATAGGAAAGGATGTTAAGGAAGGTTGAAAACACTGGGTATCTTAATGGAAGGCAGGGCCTAACGGGAAGACCAGGAAGGAGGCTTTGAGTGAGCTCCAGAGGAAAAGGGAAGGACACCTACAGAGGACAGAAAAATGCTGGAAAGAAAGCTCTGGGATGTTTTGTAAGCACTCTGAGTATTTACCATGTACCAGTCACCATGCTAATTGCTTCACATGCATTGCCCCTGGTCTTCATCATAGCCTTGCAAGTTATCCTGTGTTATGTTCTTTTTATAAATGAGTAAATTGAGATTTATCTAGTTTAATTAAATTCTTCAATACCCTACATCAAGTGAACAGAACAGCAAAATTTATGCTGTTTATGGTTGTATGGTTACAAAGTTTATCTTCTCTCCAGCACTCCAATGGTTCTCAACCCTGAGTGCACAGTAGAAGCACCCCAATTTATGTCACACTTAAGATCTGTTGTGGACTTCCCTGATAGCTCAATTGGTAAAGAATCCGCCTGCAATGCAGGAGACCCCAGTTCAATTCCTGGGTCGGGAAAATCTGCTGGAGAAGGAATAGGCTACCCACTCTAGTATTCTTGGGCTTCCCTTGTGGCTCGGCTGGTGAAAAAGCTGCCTGCAATGAGGAAGACCTGGGTTCAATCCCTGGGTTGGGAAGATTGCCTGGAGAAGAGAAAGGATACCCATTCCAGTATTCTGGCCTAGAGAATCCCACGGACTGTATAATCCATGGGATTGCAAAGAGTGGGACATGGCTGAGTGACTTTCACTTCACTTCACTAAGATCTGTTGTATCTGGATCTCTGAGGAAGAGGCCCAGCCATCAGTGTTTTATTTCAAATCCCACTGGTGTTCCTAAAGCGTTGCCAGGGTTGAAAGCCATGACCACAAGCACAAAGGACCCGCCACCATTTTGCCAGCCCTCCCGCTGTAGGCTCCAGGTGCCATCATCCAGTAAAAAACTTGACTCAGTTTATAAATAGCCTGCTCCGGGTTCAGATAAGGGAGCCTGAATGGTCCCACATTTCCCAGGTAGTTTGAAGTGCTCTTTATGGGTATGTACTTTGATGTGATCGAGAGTCTCATCTCCCGTTGTTACTTTGAGTTAATAAATGGATTACGCCACGCCCAGGCTCTGACTCTCCATGGAGTCCTGCTCAGTGCTGCTCTGCCTTTGTGGGTTTTATAACACAGTCGGTGCTTTACACATCCTGCTCCATTCCAAAAATAGTTAGGTAATACTGGGCCACACACATACATGCCCCACAAATGAATCAGGGCGTGAGAGATGTCATGAAACAATTGTTAAGTTTAATATCAGATTTCCTCCTATTAATTTTGAGGACCCAGAACTCACTTTCTTTGTATTATAAAAATGGGTAGCTACTGTCCATGTGTGTGCTAAGTTGCATCAGTTGTGTCCAACTCTTTGAGACCCTATGGACTGTAGCCCATCAGGCTCCTCTGTCCATGGTATTCTCTAGGCAAGAATATTGGGGTGGGTTGCCATGCCCCACTCCTGGACTGTAGCCTGCCAGGCTCCTCTTCCATGGGATTCTCCAGGCAAGAATACTAGAGTGGGTTGCCATGGCCCTGCTCCAGGGGATCTTCCCGACTCAGGGATCAAACCCGCGTCTCTTACATCTCCTGTGTTGACAGGTGGGTTCTTTCCCACTAGCGCCACATGGACTCTCATAACATATCAAGATTCAGTGAGGTATTTTGACCCATGATACGTAGTGGGTTGGCCAAAAAGTTCACACAGATGTTTCCATATGATGTTATAGAAGAGCCTGAATGAACTGTTTGGTCAATCCAATATGTGAAAGATTGAATTAATCAATTTAGTCTCAATCCAAATAAGAGAGATTAGGGGGGTAAACAGTAAAAATAGATAATACAAAGTAGTTCTCTACCCTGGCTGCACATTAGAAGGTAGAAGGACTTTTAAACAGATGATCCACTTTTAAACAATTAGATGACCCATTTGGAGCCCAGTCACCGTTATTTTAAAAGCTCCTTAGGTGAATTCAGATCTGCTATTTTTTGTCCCTTCCAGAGGCCTTCCACTGCTGTTAAAGATGGGTGTGACATGAGAATATTCTGATTCACATTCTTATTGTCAATGATGGGCATGGTAATGATAGTAGTCCCTCTGAATGAATTTTCTCTGTGCACAGATTCCCTGGAGGAGGGCATGGCAACCCAATCCGTTCCAGTGTTCTTGCCTGGAGAACCCCATGGACAGAGGAGCCTGGTGGGCTACAGTCCATAGGGTCACAAAGAGTCAGAAACGACTGAAGTGACTTAGCATGCGTGCACACAAACAACTCTTACAAGTGTTTTACATATAGTAACTCATTTAGTACTCACGAGAGTGATTTTATGAGAGCAATATTATTATCATCGTTTTGCAGATGACAAACAGATGTGGCCAGATTAACTCAGTGCAGGACTTGGCAGAGGTGAGACGTGAATCCAGAGTCTGGCTCCAGTTGCTGTTGTTGTTCAGTCGCTACATTGTGTCCGGCTCTCTGTGACCCCATGGGCTGCAGTACGCCAGGCCGGGCTGCAGTACGCCAGGCTGGCTCCAGTGCCCCACCCTTTTATAGTCTCCAGTGAGTTCATGAAATAAACTCAATGATGTTGCATCAGTTCTATCAGTCTCCCTTTCCCTCTTCTTGATTTTGCAGTGTCTCACCTAGGTTTAGGTTCACTGATCCCACTAGTGGTGATAAGGAACAGGGGATTCCTCCACCCTGCCACCTCACTTCCACACCCAGACTATATCCTTTGTGATAGAACAGCACCAAGTCTTCAGAATTCAAAGAGGTACTGGTAGGTGGTGAATCTGTTTTAAAAAAGAAAGCTTTTTTAGTTTCTCAATACAGTGGAAAAAATTTAAGGCTTTGGAACCAGACAGAAGATCAAAGTTATGTACCTTTATTTATTAATCTTAGTAATCCATATTGTTTAATCTGATACTCAGTTTCTTAATCCATTAAATGGACATAGTAATTCTTAAATTATAGGATTTTAAAAAATTAATTGGAATAAAGTGTGTAAAGGTCCTTGGACAGAGTAGGCACTGAATACAATACACAAGAGTTGCCTCCCCTTCCACCCTGCTTCAGTTTCACATTTACACTTAACTCTGCATCTAGGAATTTTGTTCAGCTTCTACATTTCTGTTTTCCTTTTTTCATTTAACCTCTGTGTTTTAAAATGCTGTACGGGGCAGTCAAAAATTGCATATGGGAAAGGTCTGCCAAGTAAATTAGTGAGCTACCTACAAAACTTCTGGTCCCTAAAAAAATTAGGAACATCAATGGCTCTCAAAACCCTTTAAACACCACCCTTCTGCTACCAATCTATCCAAATACCTAAAACCCTTACCTTCAGGTCTCACCTAAGGAAGTCTTGGAAGAGATCACCTTTATCTAAATAAAGAAGCTGTCACATTTTTTTGCTTACACATAGCTATGTGTTTGGAGAAGGCAATGGCACCCCACTCCAGTACTCTTGCCTGGAAAATCCCATGGACAGAGGAGCCTGGTAGGCTGCAGTCCATAGGATCGTGAAGAGTCAGACACGACTGAGCGACTTCACTTTCACTTTTCACTTTCGTGCATTGGAGAAGGAAATGGCAACCCACTCCAGTGTTCTTGCCTGGAGAATCCCAGGGATGGGGGAGCCTGGTGGGCTGCCATCTATGGGGTCGCACAGAGTCAGACATGACTGAAGTGACTTAGCAGCAGCAGCAGCAGCAGCAGCTATGTGTTGGTACCTCCAAATGCCATTACTGTTAGCGTGCAAAATGAGAGCAGGTGAAAGTCTGGAAAAAAGGAGCAGATTCCTTAAAACAACAACAACAAAGTGTGTTTCTTGAGCACACTTCAACTGTATTCTTAAACTATGGGGGAAGAAAAGGACTTGGTAAACACAAATAGCCTTTAAATTTTCAAAGGTGTCTAGTTGCTGCATTGTCCATGAAAAATTCCTGTTTCTTAATATTATAGTGATTTGGTTAATTAAACCATAATATAATACTTTTACTACTTTAGAGTACAATGAAATGGAAATCATTATTTTCTATAAGTATCTAGCTCTTCATGGGGGCATGGTTGATACTTCTATCTGCTATGGAATATTTTTTCTCTCTTTCTAAACTCTTTCTTCCCTCTAAAGTTAATTTCCTGTGTGGTTTGTTTCCTTTTCTTGATACAGTTCAGTCATTAGTTTCTTGTCAAGCTTTTGAACCTTGCTTTTAATCTTTATGTTTTCTGATTCTAAAGACGCACAATTACTTTGAAGAGTTAGTATAATATGGAAGCTCTTTTATCTTCTCTGGCTAATTTACTACATACTTGATTAATTTTTTCAAAGATTTGTAAGGAAGCATTTACTTGATGGCATACATGTGTTCAAAGCTTCCCATCCAAGTGGTCCCCAAATTCAGACCCTTTAATTTTATCCAGCTCCTAGTGACCATCATCCGTGTCATCTCCAAGGATAGCCAACAAATCTGCCTTCTTCAACAAGCACTCAGTCAGATTCTAGACTTGATGATACTTCTGATATAGAGATTTTTCCAAACATTGCTTTGCATTTCCAACCTTCTCCTTTTCTGTTTATTGAGATTACTTACTCTTTCCCTCCTTTACTTCTATATGAAATAGTTTTAAACTTTCCTAAAGATTGGAATTTTATTGAAATTTTTCTTCAGTACTATCTATATTTATGTTTTACTCTTCTGAAATAAATTTTAAGATCATTTTGGCCTAAGTCACTTAGGATTTAACTTTTATTGACTGTATTGTATCTTTCTTGTAACATTAATTGTCCCCCCATCTTGTTCTGCGTATTTGGTTTTCTCTCCCCCATTTTTCCTAGCAAATCTATTTTAACCTCAATAAAAGTAGAACCTATTTCATTTTAAAATATATGCTTCCGTACTCAGCATTTCAAATAAGTTTGTTTCAAGTCTGACCTCCAACGAAGAGGTTTCCAGTGTTTCATATTCTTATTTAAAATCTATCATCAATTTTAACCTTTTCTTCATCTAGGACAGAAAACATTCAGCCCCACTCTGTCCCTATTAGCTTTCAGCTATAAGAAATGCAAGGATACCTGTTCATGCCATCATCTCAAAGGGGAAAAATCTCGGAGTCCTGGACCTGGCCTCATTACCTACAGGTGTAATGCTCACAACCTTTTACGGAGTCTCCAGGATAAGCCTATGGCAAGGCTGTATTGGGCTTCCCTCGTGGCTCAGTGGTAAAGAAAAGTGAAGTGAAAGTCACTCAGTCATGTTTGACTCTTTGTGACCCCAGTATACAGTCCATGGAATTCTCTAGGCCAGAATACTGGAGTGGGTAGCCTTTCCCTTCTTCAGGGTATCTTCCCAACCCAGGGATGGAACCCAGGTCTCCTGCATTGCAGACAGATTCTTTACCAGCTGAGCCAAAAGGGAGGCCCAAGAACACTGGAGTGTGTAGCCTACCCCTTCTCCAGGGGATCTTCCCGGCCCAGGAATCAAACCGGGGTCTCCTGTATTGCAGGTAGACTCTTTGCCAACTGAGCTATCCGGGAACCCCAGTGGTAAAGAACCCGCCTGCCAGTGTAGGAGATAAGAGTTCGACTCCTGGGTTGGGAAGATCCCCTGGAGAAGGAAATGGCAAACTGCTCCAGTATTTTTGCCTGGAAAATCCCACAGACAGAGGAGACTGGCAGGCTATAGTCCATGGGGTCACAAAAGAGTTGGATTTAACTTATTGACTGAGACAACTACAAAGCTGTATGCCTGTTAGTGTGACCTCTGCGGTACCAGTGTCCGCTTCATTGTTGTAGTGTCCAGAGTCCTGCTGGTCACAACAAACTGTGGGAACCCAGAACATTCCACTCAGAACCAAGACAATTGACAAGACAAACTGGTAGGGAGGGTGTCAAGGATGTGGACGTCTTCCCTCTCACTTTTTTTGAGCTTTATTTTTTAATTGGAGTATATTTGGTTTACAATGCTGTGTTAGTTTCTGTTGAGTCAGCTATAAGCATACATATATCCCCTCCCTCCTGAGCCTCCCTCCCTCTCATTTTTGTCCCATGTTGGAACGCAAAGAAAGGAATGATAGTTGTCTGACTTCCAAAAGGCTGTTTCTTACCCATCCCACTTGGAAGCCGCAGACAATAACCAATCCATGTATTGTCACACCTGGGAACCTTCCAAACTTGCTGGCTGTCTGGAAACTCTCCTGCCCATCTTATGTACTGAGATCTCTTTTTCTTTGTACCAGGCATCTAGGCTTTAGTTCAAGAGATGTATCCTGCCTTGAGAGAGCTCCCCTAAATGCATCCCACCCCAAGTTTGCTGCTGGTCGCTAATTGCGTGTGTCTGTTGGGATGAACAGTATTAAAAGGGGTTGCTTGACTTTATATAACCACTGTAGATTTGTATTTCTCCCTTAATTCAATTTTTACTGAATGTATTTTGTATTTTTTTTATTTGTAAGTCTTCTAGATGAATTGATTTTTTTTTTACTATGACATGTCCTTCTTGATTCCTGATAATACAGCTTGTCTTGATGTCTAATATGTCCACTGTGTTTTTAGTATAGGCATGCCAACATTTTTCTGATATTTCTTTTTGTTTTGTTTTACTTTCAGCCAATCTGCATTTTTATATTTTAAGTGTATTTCCTTTTAAAAGGTATATAGTTTGGTCGTTCTCTTTTATACTGTTTGATAATGGAGTGTTTATTCCGCTTATATTTAATGTAATGTTTGCTATCATTAGGTTTAAGCCCACCATCTTGATACTTGTTTTCTCTTTGTATCTGTTCTTTGTTATTGTGTTCCTTATTTCTTTGCCTTCTTTTGAGTTAACTAAATGTTTTACATCCCATTTTTATCTGCTCTATTGATTTTTTAACTATATTTCAGTGGAATTCTTTTCAGTAGTTGTTTCCTGAGATTTTACAATATGCATCTTTAACTTATTTCCTTTCTTCAAATAATATTACTTAAAGAATAGTCTTAATAACCTTACAAAAGTATAATTCCCTTTACTTACTTGCTGCCATTATTTTTCTTTTTATCATATATATTTATTTACTCATAGGTAATAAACACGAAATATATTATTTTTGCTTTAAATACTCGTTAGGTTTTCAGATATATAGATGATCATTTTTCAAAAGTCTTGATACTTACTTAGTATCATTTATCCATTCTAGTGCTTTTCTTTTTGTAGATCCAAGATTCCGTGAGGAATAATTTCCTTTCACCTTGTAATAAAAGTCCTTTCTCATTTCATATAGTGCATATTTTTTCATAAATACATTCTCTCAACTTTTTTTTACAGTGTTGTGCTGGTTTCTGCTGTACAATGTAATCAGCAGTGTGAGAGTCCCTCTTGAGCCTCCCTCCCAGCACCCTGTTCCATCCCCCTAGGTCGTCACAGGGTACCAAGCTGAGCTCCCTGCGCTATGCAGCAGCTTCCTGCTAGCTAGCTGCTTTACACATGGCTGTGTACATGTGTCAATACTACTCTCTCAGCTCGCTCCCCTCTTCTTTCCCCAGTGTGTCCACAGTCCATTCTCTCTGTTTGCGCCTCTATTCCTGTCCTGCAAATAAGTTCATCAGTACCATCTAGATTCTATATATATGCATTAATATACGATATTTGTTTTTCTTTTTCTGACTTCACTCCATGTGACAGTTTCTAGGTTCATCCACATCACTCCAACTGACTCAGTTTCGTTCCTTTCAATGGCTGAGTAATATTCCATTGTATATACATACCACATATGCTTTATCCATTCATCTGTCAGTGGACAGCTAGGTTGCTTCCATGTCTGGAGTACTGTAAATAGTGCTGCAATGAACATTGTGGTACATGTGTCTTTTTGAGATTCTCTCAACTTTTGCCAGTCTTTTTTTCACCCTCATAGCAAACAATACTTTTGCTGAACAGAAAAGTCTATGTTAACAGGTGCTTTCCTTCAGAACTTTGCAGTTATTTCTTTGTCTTATGGCATCCATTATTTTAGATGAAAAATCAGACATTATTCTCAGAGCAATTCTCTGAATATGATGTCTTTTTTCTCTGGCTGCTTATAAGATTTACTTTCTATCTGTTTCATAGCAGCTAAGTTCCTGAGCATGTTGTTGTTATTGGTTGTTTGGTTTGTTGATATCTTTGTTTTTCTTTAAATTTATCCTGCTACAGTTTCACTTAGATTTTTTTGTACATAGATTGAATTCCTTCAGTTTTTGACAATACTTACCTATAATCCTCTTCAAATATTTCTTTTTCTCACATCCTTCTGGAAGTACAATTGCACACATGCCAAATCATTGAATACTGTGTTGCAATCACAGATTTCCTGTTCTATTTTTCTTTTTGTTTCAATTTGGGTGATTTTATTGACTTGTCTTAAATTTTACTAATCCTTTCTTCTGCTGTGTTCAGTCTATTATTCAGTCTAATGAAGGGATTCTATATTTGTGACACTATAATTTTTATCATTTCTATTTGATTCTTTCTTATTATATGCATATCTCTATTGAAATTCTCCAAATGTTAAATGTGTACCTCCCATTTTTCCGTTATATCTTTTAAACATATTTGGGTCATTTTTTTTTTCTTTTTCATTTCCTTTTTTTGGCCACACCACACAGTTTGCAGGATCTTAGTTCCTCAGCCAGGGATCAAACCCATTCTCCATGCAGTGAAAGCGTGGAATCCCTAACCACTGGACTACCAGGGAATTTTGGGTCATCTGTGGGTCTGTTTCAATTGCTTATTTTTTAATTTTCATTAGGGGGTTACATTTTTCTGATTCTTTGTGTGTTCTGTGTATTTTTTATTATATATCAGCCTTCATGGGTAAAAGAATAGTACTAAATAATATGCCAGTAAAGGGCTGACACCTATTAATTAGGCTGCTAATATGTGTATGTGTGTGCACTGGGATTGACTGGTGTGTGCGGGGGGCTGAATCAATCTAATGTGGGCTAGATCTGAACCTAGGCTTTGCTACAGCCTTAAATTCAGTTCTTTGGTTTTAGATGTACTGAGGTAAGAAATAGGGCCTTTCCTTTAGCTAGACTGAGCTTGGCAATGCCCCAGAGGTGTCATCATACCTAGACTAACAACCAGTATTTTTGAGTGAGTGAAAGACGCTCAGTCATGTCCGACTCTTTGCAAACCCATGAATTATACAGTCCATGGAATTCTCCAGGCCAGAGCACTAGAGTGGGTAGACATTCCCTTCTCCAGGGGATCTTCTAACCCAGGGATCAGACCCAGGTCTCCCACATTGCAGGCAGATTCTTTACCAGCTGAGCCACAAAGGAAGCAATATTTCTAGGGTACAGGAAATCTCTCCCTCTTTTACACTCCGGCTCCAAACTGTTCAGGCTTAAAGACGTCTTTGTCCACCATGTTGCCCTGATCTCTAGCCACTGGAGAGCTGCTGCAGTGAGCAGAGTGAACACCTCATGCACCTTGACAGGATCTTAGTCTGCTCTCCTGCCCTGCCCTTGCCTGTCTCAACCACCAGGAACACTCAGTGAAAGCCTGCAGGAAAGAGTGGACTGTCAGATACAGATTCTCTCTGTGGCTGGGGTGCCTCAGGATTCTCATCCACGATACCAGCCCATTTTCACCTGTTAAAAGTTTGCTAACAATTGGGGTTGTCCTTCCATCCCCCTTGCTCCCTGTTCCCATGTGGTGAGGTTGTTCTTCCTTCTTACCCTGTCCCGAGGAGTTATAGAAGCTGTAGTATTCTCCGCTCCAAGGAAGGTTCATCTCATTTTGGATATTAACTTACCTAGGTTTCTTTTGGTCTTCAGTTCTTTGGTGGGTTGTGTGCATGAGTGCTAAGTCGCTTCACTTCAACTCTGCAACCCCATGGACTGTAGCCTCAGGCTCCTGTGTCCATGGGATTCTCCAGGCAAGACTCCTGGAGTGGGTTGCCGTGTCCTCTTCCAGGGAATCTTCCTGACCAAGGAATTGAGCTCACTTCTCTTATGTCTCCTGCATTGGCAGGCAGGGTCTTTACCACTAGCGCCGCCTGTTACTTCCTACCTACTGCGGTCACCTCCCCACACACCAGCCACCCCTAAGGCTTCCAGTTGTGCATAGCAGAAGTAGGTCCCCCTTGGGAAAACAGAACTGCAAGCAGTCTCAAGGCCTTTGGGGCAGAGTCCCAACCACCCAGAACATGCTGAAAAGAGAATTACTGATTCTTGTTCTAATTTGCAGTTCAGTGGGGAGAAACACAGGCAAAGGGGAGCTAGAGCAGCAGGGCCCTCTGAGTTGTGAGGCTGAGGACAACGCCTTGCCTCCTTGCTTGGTGGGGTCTGAGGGCAATACTGATCATAACAGTATTTTGGAAACAGCTGGGAAAAGTTCCTAGAGAGAGGGCCAATATGGAAGGAAAATCGCTAAGTATGACCTTTGACTCTTTGCCCGTGGCCAACTTTTATAGCTGTAGAAATAACAGAATGTATACATTTTCCCTCCAAGAGTAGGAGGAAGTTTCAATATTGATGAAATACTCTTAGAGAAATAGGGGACAGTATCTTCATGGAAGCTAATACTGGTTTGGCCACAAAGTGTTTGGATTTTTCCATAAGAGGTTATGGAAAAACCTGAAAGAAATTTGTGGCTAACCCAGTATCTCCAGGTTGGCATATTATAAGGAGCAGAAGTAGTGTATTAAACAAATCAAGACAAAGCTTGCCTCAAATAATGAAATATACAAACTTGGCCCACATGGTAATAGCTATGCTGACTTGAAAGGCAAATCACTATCAGATTTACATTGCCTTCTAATCAGAGGCAACCACAGAACAACTGCTGTGATAAACTTAAGGTAATTTACTTGAGGTACTGAGTTAATTGATAGTTTAGGCAGAACTTCAGTTACAAAAGAAATTTATTTTCACTTTCTAAGATGCATAATTTTTACATGTGAAGGAATTATTTATAATTTTAACATTTAATTCTACAGATACATAATGAAAGTTTTAATGTAAGGGACTACAACCAACTTCAGAATAAAAAGATAACTTTATTTTAATTAAGAGTTTTTCTTCACTGTGTCTGTTATAGATAGCCGGATACTTAGCTGGGATTTAGCTGTCATTTTAGCACTGGATATAGTGTAGAGAAGTATGAAATACTATGTTACTTCCCCGCATACATGCACAAATGCTGAAATCATTGGAATCATTTTGGAAAGAGTTGAGAGAATCTGTCTCCTTTTTAAAGCAACTCTGAAGAGTGAAGGAAAAGAATTGCAGTAAATATGGTGAATGGAACATGTAATTAATTCTACTCTCTCCCTCACAATGAAATGACAGTAAACAAAAAATTCTCCCTAGAATAATAATAATAAAAAAGAACAGGGGAGCATAGAATACAGAGAGCTGTTGACACAGTATTTGGAAAGTGGCAAGGGAATGGCTCAGTGGTACTTGATTTAGCTGAGCAGAGATGTGGAAAGCCAGGTCCCTGTGGAGGAGATGCCAATAAGACAGAAATGGAGACTCCCTCAAATGCTGGAAAGGCTCAAAAACTAGAAACACAAGGGTAGTGAAGCTGGAGTTAATGAGTGGGGCCAAAAACAGAACTTGGTTGAAAGTCTTCAAAGGAGTAGTTGGAGTTCCAAATCGCCGCCTCCAACCGCTGCAGCCTGGCAACTCCCTATTCCTCATCTTGCAGGAGACATGGTGGGAAGGGGCAGGCATTATTCTCTGGACTAACTTAACTAGAGAGGCTACAAACACAGCAGTATTGGAAACAGCAGTCAGTGGGGGCAAGGTATGACAGTGAAATCAATTTAATCTGGTAGATTAAATGGAAATCTGCATGCTGAATAGTGATAAACTTGCCTCAATTTCAAGCCTTTTTTGGGGGGGGAAACTATTTTATTATTTATTTGGCTGCATCGGGTCCTACTTCCTGCATGCGGATCTTTCATTGTGGCATGCGGGCTTAGATGCCCTGCAGCATGTGAGATCTTAGTTCCCTGACCAGGGATCAAACCTGTGTCCCCTGCATTGGAAGGCAGACTTTTAGCCACTGGACTACCAGAGAAGTCCCATTTTTCACCCAGCTTTGCTTCCAGGACACTGGCAACTGAGTTTATCCCTCCTAAATAGGACACTGGGAGGGGACTTCACTAGATTATCTGAGTACCCAGGGGGTTGTGGGAAATCTAGTTACCCTTGAGGATGTTTCAGTGAAGGCTCAGCTTGGTCTGATCACTTTATGGTAAAGTCCTGATGCCTGTAACACATGGCTTGGCGGATAGCAAAGGAATATCAGCCGTGGCAGCACTTCTCTAACATAAAAGAGACCAAAATAAACAAACAAGAAATTGAAGGAAACAAGGATTGCAGGGAATAGGTGAAAGCTTTTTTTAAAAGCCTGAAATGTATATACTCACTGATATTAGAAAAAAAATTGTCCATGAAATAAAACGTGGTGTTATGAAAAACAATTAGAGCTAAATAGAATCCTTAGAAATTAAGCATATGTTAGTGGGAATAGAATATTCAGCAGAAGAGAGATGAGCAATTATTCCAGAGATGAGGTGGTAGAAAGATGGATACATGAGAAAAGATAGTAAATTTAGGGAGCCCTTCTAAGGGGGTCCAACATCCAATGAAAATGAATTTCAAAATGAAAGAACAGAAAAAATAGAGCTCAGAAAGTACTTACAAGTAAAATAAAAACATTTGCCTAGAATTGGAGGAGATGAATAAGTACCTTAAGTTTCAAACACAGTCAATGAGGGGATGGTGAAATGGGGGGGTCCACACCAAGTATACGGTCATGGGGTATTAGAAAATCAGAGATAAAGAGGAAACAATATTTGGACGAGGGAACAGAATGACTTCTAAATAACAGCACTAGGAATTACAAGACAGTGAAGACATTCCTTGAAATTTCTGAGCAAAAAGGATTTCTAAACAATGAATTCTGTAGTCAAGCTAATGATTAATGGAAGAAGAGAATAAGGATATTTTCATGCATACAAGTTCTCCAAAACTGTATTTGACCTGGGCATCTTTTTCTGGAAGCTGCTAGAAATTATGCTCCTCCAACCCCCGACCATGGGACAGTTCATCAAGAAGGAGAGAACAAAGAATCTAGCAAAAGAGTCAATACCCAAGAGAAGCAAAAGCCAGTCCCACCATGACAGTACAGGAGCTAATGTTACAGAAAGAACCTCTGGTGTGAAGTTGGGCAGGGAGAGGATATGCAGAAAGAATAGTTGATGTATTTGTTGGTATTAAGAGAAATGTTGCATGTCTATTGGAGAGTCTAAAAAAAGAGATGGGCAGGTAGAAAATTAAGCAAACAAAAATATAACACAAATACCAATGTCAGGAAAAATAAAAATGTGTAAAATAAAGGAAATGTACTCTTAGATCCCATGTAGTTCACATGTGAACAATGTATGTGCATGCATGCTAATAAAGGAAATGTACTTTGCCAACTAAGGTCTGTCTAGTCAAGGCTACGGTTTTTCCAGTGGTCATGTATGGATGTGAGAGTTGGACTATGAAGAAGGCTGAGAACCGAAGAACTGATGCTTTTGAACTGTGGTGTTGGAGAAGACTCTTGAGAGTCCCTTGGACTGCAAGGAGATCCAACCAGTCCATTCTGAAGGAGATCAACCCTGGGATTTCTTTGGAAGGAATGATGCTAAAGCTGAAGCTCCAGTACTTTGGCCACCTGATGCGAAGAGTTGACTCATTGGAAAAGACTCTGATGCTGGGAGGGATTGGGGGCAGGAGGAGAAGGGGACGGCAGAGGATGAGATGGCTGGATGGCATCACTGACTCGATGGACGTGAGTCTGAGTGAACTCCAGGAGATGGTGATGGACAGGGAGGCCTGGCATGGTACGATTCATGGGGTTGCAAATAGTTGGACATGACTGAGCGACTGAACTGAACTCTTAGATCCCATGTAGTTCACATGTGAACAATGTATGTGCATGCATGCTGAGTTGCTTTGGTTGTGTCTGACTCTTTGCAACCCTATCCACTGTAGTCTGCCAGGCTCCTCTGTCCATGGGATTCTCCAGGCAAGAATACTGGGGTGGGTTGCCATGTCCTCCATAGCCAAAATAATGTAATCACTGAAATTGTTGTGTAATAAAGTGGCGAGAATTAAGGAAAGATTTGTGTGTGTGTAAATGAGAAGGAGGGAGAGAGAGGTTGAGATGACACATGCTGGAGGCAGTGTGTATAAGAACTAAACCCTTATCTTCCGTAATAGGAGGATGATGAATAGTATCAACATTTGAAAAAAGTTTTTTAAAGATGTACGAGAGCATCATTTAGGAATATAAAGGAATTGTCATAATTAACAGTTACAAGTTAAAGGTGATTGTCCCTGGGATTTAAGGGTGAGGAGGGGTAGAATGGAATTGGGATGGCACATTTAAGCTCTATCATTCTATATCATTTTTAGAAAATATCTGCACACTTTTTTAATGTGTTAAAATTACAGTTTTAAAATAAAATGAATATGCTCTGGTACTCAGTGATTTTAAACTGTGTTTCCAAGATGCCTGCAGCAGAAACTGTTTCTGGAAGAGATAGCAGGGTGAGTGGGACCCCAGGTCCCACCTTAGTTTCTGCTGAAGGAGCTATGTGTTGTCACTGTTAAGTTTGAGTGAACTATTTCCTTTAAACAAAGGGTTCCCTACTGAAAAAACCCCAACCCAACAAAAATGTTTGAAAAGCACTGATGAGCCACATGCTCATCTGGAGAAAAACTGCTCCCAAATAGATACAGTAAATCCCCTATGCACAAAGGAGTTGTGTTTCAAGAGTGCATTCACAAGTCCAATTTGTTTGTAAGTCCAACAAAGTTAGCCTAGGTACCCAACTAACACAATTGGCGATATAGTACTATACTGTAATAGATTTACAAAATTCTTCACACAATACATAAAAAAACAAAAACAAAAAAAATTTACTTTTATAGTTAAGCACCCTGAAAATTACAGTAGTACAGTACAACAGCTGGCATACCAGGACACATTCGCATCCTTGAAAATCCCCTGCGTAAGAACTAGAAGTTTCATATGTAGGGAACTTACTGAAAGTCAGATATAATGATCACTGGACTCCGTGCAGCTTGTCTATAATCTTTTGTGATGTATAATTGAATTGTCCTATTTCCAATTCTTGATAAATCTCTAGAAGCTTCGAGGGGAACCAATATGAATTGTACATGTGATTATGAAAATGTACACTGTTTGAAGTGATGGCATTAATTACGTTTTCATTTTGCTCCCAAACCAGATGGCACCCTTACTTCTTGAAAGGCATCAAGTATGCTTATGCTGCCAAAGCTCAAATAGTGGTATAATAAGGTATATCTGTCTGTCCCTAGGATGAGGTTGGATATTCTAGTTTTGCCTAGTGATTGTGATATATTTATGATTATGTTCTAACTAGGGTTGCTTTTGGTCCCACAAAGGAAAAAATATCCCTGCTGCTGCTAAGTTGCTTCAGTCGTGTCCAACTCTGTGCGACCCCATAGACGGCAGCCCACCAGGCTCTGCTGTCCCTGAGATTCTCCAGGCAAGAACACTGGAGTGGGTTGCCATTTTCGTCTCCAATGCATGAAAGTGAAAAGTGAAAGTGAAATTGCTCAGTCGTGTCCAACTCTTAGCGATCCCATGGACTGCAGCCCACCAGACTCCTCCGTCCATGGTATTTTCCAGGCAAGAGTACTGGAGTGGGGTGCCATTGCCTTCTCCGAAAAATATCCCTACCCCAGCTTAAAGGGAAAGGTACAAGTAGAATTTCTACTTTTTAAAATGAAGATAAATGTTTCTTTTGTAAATCTGGAGTGTTGATTCTTTTCTGTCCTATAGAGCTTCTCCAAACAAACAAACAAACAAACAAAAAAGATACTTAGTGAATTTGATTTGGGGAAAGATCAAATGCTGAAATAGATACTCCTGAGAAAGTTACTCCCTCATCAACCAGTGTCTATTTCTCTTCCTCTCCCACCGCTTGCGCGCAACTTGAAGTGTTGTACCTCTTTTGTAAGCTTCCATTATTTCTCAGTCTAAAATAATTAAGAACTTTTCTGAAAAATAACTACATATAATTTTTATAAAGTTTATATAAATAGAATATAAATATACATATTCATTTAATGTATTTAATACATTCTTATGTCTCATTTTATGTTGACAACACTCTTGGAAATTTGTATAATTGTTCACATTGTAGAGATGAGGAAATAGTGGCTGTTGAAATTTGATCTGTCCCATGTTGCATGGCTAGCAGAGAGAAATGCAAAAAAAAAATCTCTATTTTTCTGATTACCATTCTATTTGGGCCAAACACCTCTAAAAAGACTAATCTTTGTTAAAAGCATACACATAACATAAAAAATTCCAGACTACACACACAGGATGACCAACAAATCCTGATTTGCCTGGTAATTTCCTCATTTAGTCCTATTCACACTGGGATGGTTGGTCGCTTTACATGTAGTGCACAGCCTAAAAGGCTATAATAGCTATTTTTTATGGGAACTAAGAGAGATACAAGAAATGAAATGCAAGTAGAGAAAAATGATCAAGATATTTATTTAGACAAGGGTGAAGATGATTTCTGACCCATATCAAAGAAAATCAATTTTAGCAACCACGGCAGTACCACAAAACAATTGCCACAGCTTTTCAAAAACTTTCATGTAAGTAAATTTATCTATAGCTTCAAGATTCCCATCAATATCTGAAAGACACACAAATATGACACTACCAGATCTTGAAAAATAAAATGTTCCATAAGAAGAAGTCACATTTTAAACACAGCGGTGTGTCCATGTCCATCTCAAACTCCCTAACTATTCCTTTCCCCTTTCCTTTTCCCCTGGCAACCATAAGTTCAGTTCTCTAGGTCTGTGAGTCTGTTTCTATTTTGTAAGTAAGTTCATGTGTATCATTTCTTTTTAGATTCCACATATAAGGGATGTCATACGATAATTTTCCTTCTCTGTCTGATTTACTTCGCTCAGCCTGACACTCTGGGTCCCTCCATGTTGCTGCAGATGTCATTATTTCATTCTTTTAAATGGCTGGATAATATTCCATTGTATACGTGTACCATATCTTCTTTATCCATACCTCTGTCGATGCACATTGCTTCCATGTCTTGGCTATTGTAAACAGCACTGCAGTGAACACTGGGGTGCGTGTTTCCTTTTGGATCTTGTGTTTCTCCGAATATATGCCCAGGAGTGGGATTACAGTGTCATATGGTAGCTCTATTTTGTTTTTTAAGGAACCTCCATACTGTTCTCCATAGTGGCTGTACCAATTTACATTCCCACCAACAGTATAGGAGGGTTCCCTTCTCTCCACACCCTCTCCAGCATTTACTATTTGTGGATTTTTTGATGATAGCCATTCTTGCTGGTGTCAGCTGATATCTCATGGTGATTTTGATTTGCATTGCTCTAATAATTAGCAATATTGAACATCTTTTCATGTGTCTCTTGGCCATCTGTATGTCTTCTTTGGAGGAATCTCTGTTTAGGTCTTCTGCCCATTTGTTTATTGGTTTATTTGTCCTGATGCTGTTAAGTGTCACGAAGTATTTGTAAATTTTGGAGACTAATCCCTTGTCAGTCTCATCATTTGCAAATACTTTCTCCTAGTCTGTGGGTTGTCTTTTTGTTTTATTTCCTTTGCTGTGCAAAAACTTTTGAGTTTAAGTAGGTCCCATGTGTTTATTTTTGTTTTCATTTCCATTATTTTTGGAAATGAAAGATATTGCTTGAAAAAGATATTGCTGTAGTGTATGTCAGAGAGTATTATGCCTGTGTTTTCCTCTAGGGGTTTTATAGTGTTTGGTCTTATATTTAGGTCTTTAATCCATTTTGAGCTTATTGCTTATTTTTGTGTATAGTGTTAAAGAATGATCTAATTTCACTTTTTTACATATAGCTGTCCAGTTTTCCCAGCACCATTTGTTGAAGAAACTGTCTTTCCAATATTGCGTAGTCTTGCCTCCTCTGTCATATATTAATTGACCATAGGTGAATGAGTTTATTTCTATTCCGTCCTTTTCCATTCATCTATATTTCTGTATTTGTGCCTGTACCATGCTGGTTTGATGACCGTAGCTTTGTAGTATAGTGTGAAGTCAAGGAGCATGATTCCTCCAGCTCTGTTTTTCTTTCTCAAGATTGCTTTGGCTATTCTGGGTCTTTCGTGTCTCCATACAAATTTTTATATTTTTTGTTCTAGTTCTGTGAAAAATGCCAGTTTTAATTTGATAGAGACTGCATTACATCTTTACATTGCCTTGGGTTGTACAGTCATTTTGACAATATTGATTTTTCCAATCTGTGAACATGATATATCTTTCCATCTGTTTGTGTCTTTTTTGATTTTTTTCATCAGCATCTTATAATTTTCTGAGTACAGGTCTTTTGTTTCCTTAGGTATGTTTATTCCTAGGTATTTTATTCTTTTGGATGCAGTGGCAATGGAATTGTTTCTTGAATTTCTCTTTCTGATCTTCTGTTGTTGGTGCATAGAAATGTAATGGATTTCTGTGTATTAATTTTGTAGCTTCAACTTTACCAAATTCATTTATGCATTCTAGTAGTTTTCTGGTAGCATCTTTATGATCTTGTATGTATAGTATCATGTCATCTGCAAACAAAGACAGTTTAAATTCTTCTTTTCCAATCTGGATTTCCCTTACTTCTTTTTCTTCTCTAATTGCCGTAGCCTGGACTTCCAAAACCATGTTTAATAGTGGTGAGAGTAGACATCCTTATCTTGTTCCAGATCTTAGAGGAAATGCTTTCAGCTTTTCACCATTAAGTATGATGTTACCTGTATATTTGTCCTATAAGGCCTTTATTATGTTGAGATACAGTCCCTCTATGCCCACTTTCTGGAGAGTTTTAATCATAAATGGGTACTGAATTTTGTCAAAAGCTTTTTCTGCACCATTGAAATGATCATATTGATTTTTGTTCTTCAATTTGTCGATGTGGCATATCATATTGATTGATCTGTGGATACTGAGAAATCCTTGCATCCCTAGGATGAATCCACTTGACCATGGTGTATAATCTTTTTAATGTATTATTGGATATAGATTGCTAGTATTTGGTTGAGGATTTTTGTACCTACATTTGTCAGTGATATTGACCTGTAGTTTTCTTTTTTTGTGTGTTGTCTTTGCCTGGTTTTGGTATCAGGGTGATGATGGCCTCACAGAATGAGTTTGGAAGTTTTCCTTCCTCTGCAATTTTTTTGAACGGTTTCAGAAGGATAGATATTAACTCTTCCCCAAATGTTTAATAGAATTCGCCTGTGAAGCCATCAGGTCCTGGACTATTGTTTGTTGGGAGTTTGGATAACCAACAAGGACCTACTGTAAAGCACTTGGAATTCTGCTCAATGTTATGTGGCAGCCTGGATGGGAGGGTAATTTGAGGGAGAGTGGACGCATGTATATGTATGGTTGCGTCCCTTCACTGTTTACCTGAAACTATCACAACATTGTTAATCAGTTATACCCCAATACAAAATAAAAAAGTTTTAAAAAAGAAAATGACACGCGAAATGAAAAAAAAATAAAACAGAACAAGAAGAAATCACAAAACACACAGCCAGATATCCTAGGATCAGATATCCTAATCTCCCCTTTAGATCTGCTGTCTTCAAAGACTACCACATCCAAACGTGCTATTCCCCAGTCTGGTGAGCAGTCTGGTCCCTGTTTCTCTGGTGTGCCAGATGCTCTTCCCCACCCTCCCTTCCCTGTTCTCTGGTTCCTTTAAGATCAGTCTTTTTCTTGAGTATTTCTCTCCATGCCCTTTCTTCATATCAACATAAGCTCCTTTAAGCTTCTTCATTTGTGTCTTTTTCCACATTGGAGAGCCTCTCCAATTCCCTCACACCCCCCAACCCAAAATTCCCAACCCACTGGCCACACAAGAGATCCTGAGAAGAGAAATATAGTAAGTTCCCTTTGTACAAATGAGTTCCATTTCAGAAGGACAATTATAAGTCTAATTCATTCATAAGTGAAACAAAGTTAGCCTAGGTACCCAACTAACACAACTGGCTATGTAGTCCTGTACTATAATAGGTTTATAATACTTTTCACAGAGATAATACATTAAAAATAACCTAAAATAAAACATTTTTAATCTTAACAGTACAGCACTTTGAAAAGTATAGTACAACAGCTGGCATATAGGGGCTGGCATTAGTGAAAAAGGCAAAGAGAGTTACTGTGGAGGGGGAGAGGAGGTGAAAGACGGTAGAGCTGAAGGATCATAAGCATTAGGAAATGGAGGGCAAGCTGCACGTGACAATGTATGCAAGACATGTAAACTAACTTACCTGATTGGATGTGCAAACATAGGTTCACATCTTTGAAAGTTCATAACTTGAAAGTTCATATGTAGGGGACTAAACTTAGAGATGCCTCTCCAAAGACAAAGAGGAGATGGAAAATGAGAAAGGACTACAGTTATTTTTATTTGAATATTGTGTGTGTGTGTGTATGTACCCATAAATCATTTTGATAGGATTCCTTCTGGTCTTTATCTTTCTTTCCCGGGCCCACAGATGTTCTAATATAGTTGGTATATGATGGTGCGTGTATGTTTAGATGCTATAATTTTTAACCTAAGCATTAACCCATGTCTTTCTGTTGTCATCAAACAATCATTGTCTCCAGTTTTTCTCCACCAAATATGATATTGTAATTAGTAAATTTATACATATGGTGCTTTCCATAATTAGGGCTATTTTCATACCATAAGCATTCAAAAATGAATGCCCATGACATCCAATTTTGAAGTTGATTGACATTTAATAAGATTATAGAGAGCAAGCTGCTGCTTTGAAACCCTTCCATATCTGTTGTTAGAGCCCCTATCTGTATAGTTTTTCTACTTTTTCTCTTGGGGCAGTGTCTATTTTAACTACTTTTCAACAACTACTACTTGGGTTTATTATTTTTTTCTGCAGGGGACAAAAAAACATGATTTATCCCCTCCCTCACAAAAAATAAACTCACCTTTTAAAATTTTATTTTAATTGGAGGATAACTGTTTTACAGTGTGTTGGTTTCTGCTGTTCAACAACATGAACTGGCTATAAGTATATATGTGTTTCCTCCTTCTTGAGCCTCCCTCCCACCCATCCCCCATCCTGCCCTTCCAGGTTGTCACAGACACACTTACTCTTGCATAAAGAATGTCTTAATCCATTCAGGCCACTGTAACAATTGAGTGGCTTATAAACAACTGAAATAAACAATGGAAATTTATTTTTCACAGTATGAAGGCTGGAAGTCCAAAATCAAACAGATTTGGTGTTTGATGAGGGCGTGCCTCCTGGCTCATTGAAGACCATCTTTTTGCTGTGTTGTCTCTGGTGGAAGGGCTGAAGAAGCTCTCTGGAGTCTCATGTATAAGGACACTAATCCCATTCATGTGGATTCCACCCTTGTGACCTAAGCACCTCCCAAAGGCCCCTAATACTGTACTATCACATGAGAGATTAGGTTTCAACATACAAATTTTGGGGGACACAAATATTTGGTCTGTAGCAAATAGTGTGTATTTTTTTTTCAAAATAATAATATATAAAAGACAAAATCATCCACAAAACTATCATCATGAGAATATAGTCTTTGTCAGCTTAAGCCTAGTGTCTTAAAGATGCTAGAGAGGAAAAAGCAAAGGGACCATTTGCTTTTCATTGTCCAGATTTTTCACACACAGATGCTTCACAGATCAGCTAAGACCTAAGTCTAAACACCTTGTTCACCCTGCAAAGAGACTGCTACTAGCCTTTGCCATACACAGAACTGAGCTAAGACAGTCTATTTCTGGAGAATGGAGTAGATTAACTGCTTATTCATGATAAATCAAGGGTATTTGATTTGCTTGTTACATGCCGAGTTTTCTTTGGAAGAAAGCCCTGGAAGCTATTTTTCTGATCAAATCCTAACTCTCTTGTTGGTACTTATGAAAGAGAAAAATAACATTTACTCATTATAAAGACTGAGTTCTAGCCATTATAAATCTTATCAACTGCCTTGTGAAGGTTAAGGGGTGGGGGGGTGGGGGGAGAAGAAAAAAAAAATTCCTGTGTGTTCATTCAACCTTGGGTTTGGACTCAGGCTACCACTACTGTTGCAAACGTTCTGGAATTTCTGTCATTGAAACAGATGAAAATATAAAAAGAGATGAAGTTGGAACCTAAGGAGATATTTGGCTGATGCATGTTGTACTATAAGGAATGGTCAGGAAGAATTCAATAAAGAAAATTGTTATAGTTTACTAGTTAATATGAAATATTAGAAATCCTTAAAATTTTATTTTCTTTTATTTCTCTTTAGAAGCCAGCAAGATCAGGAGAAATAAACTTAGAAGAATTTGCCATGTTGATATTTAGAGTCATTTACTCACACAGATCCAAATGTATAATAATCTTTTTTCTTTTTTTTTTTTTTTTGCTTCAGTAAAGGTGAAAAGTTAAAGTGTTAGTTGCTCAGTCCTGACTCTGTGACTCCATGGACTGTAGCTCACCAGGCTCCCCTGTCTATGGAATTCTCCAGACAAGAATACTGGAGTGAGTAGTCATTTCCTTCTCCAGGGGACCTTCTCAACCCAGGGATTGAACCTGGGTCTCCTGCACAGGCAGATTCTTTACCATCTGAGCCACCAAAGAAGCCCTCAGTAAAGGTACTCAGTGCCTGGTATACCTTCCATATAATCTTTTGGTTAATGGCTAGAAAAGAGATATAATTTTCCCTGCTAGTCATCAAATTAAATGCAAACATACTTATCTAAAGTGTGAGCCTACCTATAACTATTTTCCTTAGGTTAAAATATACACTTTTACACCAGCAATTATTTGCTTGCTTCCACAAACGTTTCTTGAGTTTCAGTGGTGCTAGTGTTCACTGGAAGGTACAGCGTGAGTGAATAGTGTGGCCAATGTGACCCAGATGGCCTGCCGCCAGCCCTGGCCACTCTTCTTAGTTCACACGTGTTTAGACACCATCCATTAGCCTTGGGGAGGAGCGTTTTGATAGAGGGAAGAAGAATCACAAAAACAGGGATGTGTGCTCTCTGGGTGACTGGTTATTTCTATTTATTTCTGAAGTCATTCAGATGCCCTTACCTATCAACAGTACACAGAGCCTGAAATGTCTCTTAGTTAATCAGCTTGGGAATAAGCATAAGGAAAGTTTCTTCCTCCCCTTCCTCCTTCTTTTAATCTTTTTTCCTAAAGGACATCTAGTAATGGAATAAGGAGTGAGCAGGTTGGTAGCATGCCAACCTAGATGGGGCATGAGAATGTCAAAGAAATAGTAATATGATACCAGTTCATCAGATATTCACTCACAGTTCCCTAAATTGGGCTTCTTCAGATGTGGTACAAGATCACCTAGAACAGAACATTTAAAACCAACCACAGACAAAGAGAAAGCTTTCTCTTTGGAGTCAGCCTCCTGCCGTTGGGTATATTCGAGACGTCTGTACAAGTTGCAGGGAGCAGCTGCAGCCACACCACCACCCTGAGCCCAGCCAGCTGACAGTTGCCTAGAGTTGGCAGTAACAGCCAGATGAGATCTGGAAACCCCAAGACGCCGGGGATTGCGGTTTGTCTGATTGCTGCAATTATTAACATAAATCCTCTATCAGACCTTTCAAGAAGTTGGTCTGGTCCATAACATGGCATGTAATACACTCGCTGTTGTGAACAGGGTGAGGTAACATGTTTTCAGCACAGCAGATCTTTTGACCCCAGTGACCACAAAATAAATATGAAACACAATTTTAGGAGTCATGATTTGAAGGGAACTCCACAATATTAATTCTTATCAGTTCCTGTGTGAGAAAATGTGTTTTTCCCTTCATTTCCATTCACTCAGTTTTCCTTTGTTCAGACATGTGTGTGTGACTGTGGGGTGTGGGGTTGTATTGTACATGGCCACACACACACACACACATTTTTTTTTTCCCCGAGTCCTCATCAAAGTTTACAAGACAGTTTTGGACAAGAAGCCTTGACGTGGAGATAGTAACATTTCTTGCACCCTCTTCTGCTGTCTGCAGTACAAAATATAGGACAGTTGAAAGCAGTTTTTTGTTTGTTTGTTTGTTTTCACGTTTCCTATGAGCAAGGTTTTTTCTCACAGAAAATCCACAGACCTCATAGTTGCCGTTCAGAATATTAGAGGCAGCATGACCATTTATTCCTGTAACAAGTTCCAACGCATTTACTAATAAGGAAATTCAGCTTTTAACAAAAGATCCGCCATCTCACGTTTTTACTGCATCCATAGCCATTTGGGGTAAAATTATAGGTGAATATCCAAACTTAAATGTGTGCAACAACAAAACTATTTGTCACGCTCCCAGATATTTCCCTGGTGTCTCCTCAAAGTTCAGGGGAAGAAAAGAAAAATCAGAAAACTTAACTTTGTATTCTGCCTACCTGGGAAGTTTTTCACGCTGAGTAACAGAACACAACTCTAGCTGCCTTGCTTTCTGCTTCCAGGAATGCCAATCAGAGAACATTCTTTTTCAGACAGCCAAGTTTGGAAGTCAGATGGTTTCTGGCAGGAGGGAGGGGAAGGGGGTGGCTGGGAGAAAAACACAGCGAGTCCTCGGGGCTGATCTTCAGTTTCCAAGCGTTTCCGTAATAGCCATCAATGAAAGCATCTCCTTTTACCCACGCGGAGACAGGTATAAAGACAGCTGAGTAAATCAGCATTAGACGTAGCAGCGGAAGCTCGGTCAGAGCCTGGAGGGGGGCGGAGGGGGCGGAGGGGGCGGAGGGGGGGTGGAGGGAGGGCGTTTGACAGCCTGCCATTGGTGAGCTTACCAAAGGCATCTGCCAGTGGGACTTCAGTGGAATGTGAAACCAAGTCATTTTCCAGTTAAAGATAGACACAGTGTACACTAGGATCTGGAGGCTGGATTCTACCCTCGTGTCTCTCCCTAGGATTTCAGAGTCCTGTTGTAATTAACCATTTCGTTAAGGTTGGTTCTTTCCGTGAATGTGTTAAGAATTCATATATGTCCTGGATGTCCTGGAATTAACAGGATTCTTAAAGAAATCATGGTGTACATACTCTAGGGTAAGTGCAAAGACTGGTTGTAGGCGCGATCGCTTCTCTGGGAAGGTTAATGTTGCCGCTTTCTTTTTATTTGTGTGAATGAAGAAATGATCAGGGAGATTCTCCCCTGTTTTAACTTTCTTCGCTTTCTTGAGATACTTGGCGTTTACTGTTTCGTGAAGTAGAAAGAAACAAAGTATTTCAGCTTAGTATTGAAATTGACCTTGCATGTCCGTAACTTCAGTTTGACTTCACTTTTACTTTTTCCTCTGTTAACTCCTCCTGAAACACCCTGCGTTTCTTAAATTACACCGTCAATAGTTACATGTCACAGCAGTAAGTGTGACTCTGCAACACCACTGGATTGACTGTATTCTTGTCAGATGGAGTTATTTCCCCTGCTTGGCACTATGGCATTTTTTAATTTAAAAGATGCTAAAAGAAAATAAGAGGAAAAGAAAGGGGAAAAATGGTAGAAAGTGCATAAGGAGCCTTTAGAAAATACTTTTTTTATGAGAAAAATGGGCAGTTTTACATTGAAGAGAACAATTTATTAATAGAAGTTATTTTTGGGTGTCATCTCATTAATTCCAAGCAGGTTCTTCTCCTCCAAAAAAGCTGATATTTGCCAAGTGAATAGAAGACTTCTGATTCCATGGAGCTTGAGAGAAGCAGGGACTGAGCTGTCTGGTTTGATGTTGCCTGGCTGTGTGCTTGGGATTTCAAAACTTTTTTCTTTAAAAGAAAGAATGACAAACTTTAGTCCTCTTCATGTTTTGACCATGTATAGGTTTTGTTTCTTGTTTTGTCCAGTGACCTCTCGGCTCTCTTAGAGACAGCTTTTCCAAACTTGCACAGCATTCCTTCTGAATAAATACTGGCCATAATAGTCAGAGTACATGGCATGAATTGGAAATTCTACTTTATATGGGGAAAATAAATGTGCTGACGTGCTTATTACAGAGTGTGAGGCTGAACAGTTGTTATATGTAACTGACCAGGTTTTGTTCAGTCACATCAACCAGATTCTAATGAACTAAGTTGGCTGAACTAGGTACGAACAATGAATGACAATCTTTCACTCAACTTTGATAAGAATAGATAGTATACTGAGTTACTTTTCTGAAGTGAAAAATGAACACGATACTAACCAAGTCACTTAATTTTACAATAATTTTGTTAGTCACAGTTAGCATTCCCTAATATTTATAATTAACCCATTAGATTGTAAAAGCTGCAGTTAACTTTCACTTCTCCACATGTGGATGGTACCTTTGTACATTTTCCCTGGTGACGTGGGATGACTGTCCTCCTTTGCCTAGCTGTGTCCTGATCTGTTGACCAGAGGAGGGAGCCTGGCAGGAATTATAGGTATCTTCAAGAAACTTGTGAGATGATGCATATGTGTACTCACCAAACACACCAAGACACAAATAAACTTCCCTTTTATTTTAATATATTTCTGATTGAATTATATATACACATAAAATTACATTAGAATGGGGCTTTGTTTCTGTTTTCGGTGTGCTAAAGCAAACCCCAAAAGAATACAGCATTTGTAAAAGTTCTGATATGTAAGAATTTTAGACATACGTGCCCAGATAGCATTGACAGGAAAGGAGGCTGATGAATATTTCTGTGTTGCTGTGATGTCCCTGCTGACATTGTCAAGCTTTATTTATTTCTTTGAACATGGTAAGTATAGTTGCTTTATGTCTGCTCATTCTGTTATCTCAGTTACCAAGATTTCTTTCTGTTCTTATTGCTCTTGCCACTTCTCATGTGCGGCGCCTTATTTTCTTGGTTGCTTGGATCTCTTTGACTGTCTGCTGGAAAAGTATTTTTAAAATCACTTGTAGGGATCAGGTGAGACCTAGTGGTGATGTTGGTTTCCTCCAGAGGGGACTCGGGTTTGCTTCTGACAGTATCCGATCAAAACTACCTGAGTCAAAAGACAGCACCTAAGATTCCTTGGATTATCCTTGAGCAAGTAGCAAGGCTGCCGATGTGTGTGAGGGATGGTTCATTTGGGACTCACTTCTACCTTGAGGGAAGATATGGCCTTTTGAGTCCCCAGTAATAGTCGGGTTAATTTATTAAAGTCCTCACCTGAGTACTATGGGCTTTAACATTCCCGCAACATCCTTGGACAGCAAGGAGATCAAACCATTGACTCCTAAAGGAAATAAACCGTGAATATTCGTTGGAAGGACTGATGCTGAAGCTGAAGCTCCAATTCTCTGGCCACCTGATTTGAAGAGCCGACTCTTTGGAAAAGACCCTGATGCTGGGAAAGATTGAAGGCGGAAGGAGAAGGCGGTGACAGAGGATGAGATGGCTGAATAGCATCATCCACCCAATGGACATGAGTTTGAGCATGCTCCAGGGGATAGTGAAGGACAGGGAAGTCTGGTGTACTGCAGTTCATGGGGTCGCAAAAAGACACAATTGAGCAACAAGAACACCCATAAGGCTGTTTATCATGCAGCTGGTTGATCAGACCTTTTGTTCCTGATGGTCAAGAACAAAAGCTTTCAAAGATGAGTCTCCAAGTTCTAGTCTTCTCCCTTGAATTTTTCCATGCCTTCCCCATCTCATTAACTCTTTGCTGTTTTTATATTTGAGATATTTTTAATTACCTTAGTGAGAGTGTCAGTCCAAATTATCTTCTTACTGTTGCCAAAAATGAAAAGTCACTCTTCTGCTTTTATAGTCATTTTTTTAAGATTATTTATTCTAAAAGAGAAATCCAGCAGTCTGCTGATATCATTGATAATTCCAGCTCATTCTTTCTGATTTTTTATTTTAGTTGTGGCCTGATCTGTTGAGGCTTTTGTGGAGAACTTTGAAAATGTAAATTTCTGATTGGAAGATTCATGAGTTCCAACCTGATCTGAGCTGTCAACAATGCTTAACAGTCCTTCTATTTGTCCCTAGCTGGCCCCTTTTCTTAGTAATCTCTTTAGTCTCTCTAAGCCACCCCCATTGCCTTCACTGTCAGCTGTTGACCTTGACTATTCGTGCTTTTTCTTGGCCTATATCATGTATCAGCACATTTAACAAATTATGATAAATAAATTCCCTCCTTTCCATTCTCTGAAACTGCTCTACTTCAGGTCTTCATCACCTCCCTTGGGTATTATTATGGCTTGCAGTGTTTCTCCTGCCTCTAGGCTCTACCCTCAACATATCCCACATATTGAAACCAACACACCCATCTTCTAAAAATCATAGACATGAGTGGATTGCCCCCCTACTTTAAAGTCTCTTATAGCTCACTATCCCCTTCAAAATGCTTTCCTTAATGTGTCGGTATGTCACAAAGCCTCAACCTGTTTCTCTAACATTATCTCCACTATATCACTGGTTATCACCAACACTTTAATCTCACATCATTGGTGCCTCCAGAATAGTCTATCCAGGATCATATGTCTGTGCTAGTCTACCTACTAGCTTTTTTTTCTTTTTTTGGTCAAGAATGCCCATTGTTTATCTCCTTTGCAGGCAAATCTTAATTCTGCTTCAAGGTTGATCTCATAAGTCATGTTCACTGTCTTTTAACTGTGTTGTTGCTGCTGCTGCTGCTAAGTCGCTTCAGTCGTGTCCGACTCTGTGCGACCCCATAGATGGCAGCCCACCAGGCTCCCCGTCCCTGGGATTCTCCAGGCAAGAACACTGGAGTGGGTTGCCATTTCCTTCTCCAATGTGTGAAGGTGAACAGTGAAAGTGAAGTCGCTCAGTCGTGTCCGACTCTTAGTGACCCCATGGACTGCAGCCCACCAGGCTCCTCCATCCATGGGATTTTCCAGGCAAGAGTACTGGAGGGGGGGGGGGGGGGGGGGCATTGCTTCGGGTTACATGTGCTTTAATTTGCTTCCTCGGTGTCCCGGAGGCTGCTCTCCAGGCGGAGGCGCTAGGCTGGGCTCTCCTGCAGCTCACCACTATTCTGGGAATCCCTGATGGCAGGCAGTGTGTCTTACTCATTTTTGTATTCTCAGTAACTGACACCATAGAAACCTTTGAATGCATATTTAAGGAATGAACGGGTGACTATTTCAAGGAATTTTTTCTCAACAATTCCTTTCTTACTTTATTCTTTTTCTTTCTATGTGTCATTATTCTTTTGACCTTAAACTTCTTATCTAGAATAGTGATCTTTCATAGTCTTCAGTGTCAATTAAAAATGTCTGAGGAATGCCCTGGTGGTCCATTCATTAAGACTCTGCATTTCTACTGCAAGGAGCAAGGGTTGGATCCCTGATCAGGGCACTAATGCCCTACATGCTTCATGGTACAGCCAGAAAAAAATGTTCATTTGGTTATTGTTGTTTGGGTAGATGGGATGCTATCTATTTTCATTTTTGCCAAATGAGACTATAAACCTTGAGTATGATGAAAGAGATGATAGAAGTGTAAATACAATAAATTAGCTGTATATTATCAGAGAGATTAATAATAAAAAAGAAAGTCATAGAGCTGGAAAACAGACTTGTTTCAAAAAATTTCGCTGAGAATGCTGAAGAGCACACATGGAAAAAGTCCCTGTGACTCAACTAAATTAAAATCATCTCATTGCAGACAGCCTGAATCTGAACCATTAGAAAACACTGGATTATTTTCAGATCCCAGTATGTGCTAGAAGGAAAGCTTGCTTATGTGATATGATATCATGACCCTAAAATCTTAAAGTTGGTTACATTTTTTCCTAAAAATTTTGAGGCCTTGAAGTGCAATATTAATATTTCTGCTATGCTAAGTAAAAAAAAAATTCATTTATTTATTATAAATTGAATATAGTTGGTGTGAATCAGAGGAGGAAAAAATATAGTTTATTAATTCTGAGGATGTTTAACCAATTTCATATTCCTCAGATCACTTATAAATTTTTCACACACTTGTTGTATGCCTTTGATATGCCAAGTCCTGAGATTTAGAAAACTAAGAAAACTGGTTTCTGTTTTTTCTTATATAGGGCTCTTTTACCTCCACAAAGACAAAAATCTCTATAAAGTGGATAGGGTCAAAATTTAATCTTAAAAATGTTTTGAATCAGATCAAATGATCAAAGTCAATATTTAGATAAGACCCTAAATCTCTCCATCACAAAATATAAAAATATAAAATTGACTATTTTTTTGCCTCATCAATGAAAGAAATTGAGACTAGCTCTTGAAATCTGATTGATTTTACATTGTAACCTCCAAGTAGCTGAGCTGATTTTTCTTACTAATTTAACAAATCCCTGTCAAGCTCCTACTTCATGCCTTAGCTGTGCTTGTGCTAAACAATGAAATGATTTACTTCGACCCCTTCACCAGACACTGACACCAGAGTATGTCCTGTTAAAACAATGGGTGTAATTTACAAATTACTTTATATTACTCTCTCATTTGTATTTTTAATTTACTTGTACTAATCTCCACATTTGTTAAAAAGTCACTTTGCCTTTTCCCAACAATTAGTGTTTTTCTCTCAGAAATCTAAGTTTTAAAATTTTGAGGATTGCTTTTATTCTTAAAAACCTCATATTTAACAGATATTATATTATAGAATATTTTAAAGAGACCTAAACAAATGCTAAAAAATAGTTAAATAGAAAATGTATTTTTATTATGTAGGAAACTGTGTTGTATCATAACATAAAATAGAAGTATGTTCATTTGCATAAATAAAGCTGGACTCTGCATTCTTGCAAAATAAATATGGCATTAGGATGACTCAGAGACACCCTGAGTCATGAAAGCTTCGTAAATCTCTGTATTTTCAAGAGAGCAGTGGTTATTTTTATTATTTTTCCTTGTTAGTCTCACTTTACTTTCGTACCACTTTCCTTGGTAATGTGGAAGCACACAGGTTTATGGATGCTGAAAAAATGAATTCACTGAATTAGTCATAGTTCAAGAATACAGATGCCTTTATTAATTTTATTAAAAGATGTAGACTAATTTTGAATGAAATTTATCTTCTCATGCATTGAATTTTCTAGTCTTAGATGGTTCATTACAACACATTTGTGGAAATATATCTACTCATCAAAAGATGTTGTTTTTAACACCTCAGATAAGTGTAACAAGTCTTTCCTAAAATGCATCCAATGTTTCATAGTATTTTGTGGGTAAGAGACATATGTTGTTATTTTCTTTCCTGTATGATAAAACTAAGATGCACACATATGAAGTTCCCTGGATATACTAGACATGGTCTCCTAAGATAACACTTAACCTCTAAATCTCAGTGGTTTATAAAAAAAAAACAATGTTTCCTTCCCATTCATGCAAAGTGCTTGTCAAGGGTTCACTGGAGATCCTCCTCCAAATTTTTGCCTTTACCAGGAAATGACCCATGTTCCTTATTCTCACACTTCCTTGGCCAAAGCATGCCATGTGGTCACACCTAACTTCAGTCTTCAGTTGGATGAGTAACACAATCCTGCCACTTCCCTGGAAAGAGAAAGACCTGGAATATTTATGAAGAGCTGTAATGAATTTCACAGTCATGGATGACAGGCAGCCCCTCAACCCCTAGAAGACCAGAGATCTAGATTGAAACTCTTCTGTATCTTTGAACAGTATTTGATCCGTACTTAGTAACAGGTAGGCAATCTACTTGTGATCTGATGCTAACGTCTCTTGTCTGTTTTCGTCCTTTAGCTCTGAGCCCCACTGAGACTTTTTTGGCTCTCTGAATCTTCACCATTTCCAGAGTGACTGTGACTTTTCCAGCCATAGTTTCTCCAGGCCTTTGGAATCCTAGCGTTTTATCTGTGCCCACACTTACCTCTCAGGGAGTCCTGCCCATGGAGAGTTCTGGGAAGGAAAAAGAACCTCTGATTAGTTAATTTCTATAGAATGTAGAGAGTCAATGTGCAGTGCTAATACTTAGCCATCTCTAAGAACTGATCATGTGTAACAAAGAAATGGAGAAAATGGTAACTTTTTAACATGTTTAAATTTATTTTTTATCGGAGTTTAGTTGCTTTACAATATTGTGTGAGCTTCTGCTGTACAGAAAAGTGACCCAGTCACACATATACATATATCCCCTCTTTTTTGGATTTCCTTCCCACTTAGTTCACCACAGAGCATTGAGTTGCCTGTGCTGTACAGTAGGTCTCATTAGCTACCTATTTTATACATAGTTGGAATAGTGTATGTCAATCCCAGTCTCCCAATTCATCACACCCTCTGTTTCCCCATTTAGTCTTCATACATTTATTCTCTACATCTGTGTCTCTATTTCTGCTTTGTAAATAGATTCATCTGTACCACTTTTCTAGATTCCACATGTATAAAAATATGGCCTGCTTCACAAATTTGCGTGTCATCCTTGTGCAGCAGCTAAGCTAATCTCTGTATGTTCCAGTTTTAGTATATGCGCTGCCTAAGTAAGCCAGAGAAAAAGGTAACAATGTAATTCTAAATCCCCAGTACCTGCTTTTCCCAGGGGGCAAAAGAAAAGGACTAGGATGAAGGAAAATGCCACAGAGGAATGGCAATCTATATTATACATTAGAAATAAATAGTTTTGAATAACATTTATATCACTCTGCTACTCTACTTTTTACTTTGCATTCAGTCTTAAACATTAACAAGGTAAAACTGGGGGATTCAAAGGTTAATGAGGCACTTAGAAATTGAAAAAAAATTATATATGTATATACAGGGTTCCCCTGTGGTTCAGCTGATAAAGAATCCTCCTGCAATGCGGGAGACCTGGGTTCAATCCATAGTTTGGGAAGATCCCCTGGAGCAGGGAAAGGCTACCTACTCCAGTATTCTGATTCTGGCCTGGAGAATTCCATGGACTGTATAGTCCATGGGGTCGCAAAGAGTCAGACATGACTGAGCAACTTGCACTCACTCACTTATATATATATATGTGTGTGTCCGACTCTTTGCAACCCCATGGACTGTAGCCTACGAAGCTCCTCTGTCCATGGGATTTTCCAGGCAATAGTAATGGAGTGGATTGCCGTTTCCTTCTCCAGGGGATCTTCCCAACCCAGGGATCGAACCCGGGTCTCCCGCATTGTAGACAGGTGCTTTACCATCTGAGCCACCAGGGAAGTCCTATTATACATATATATATACTCAAATTAGCTTGAGAAGTGCTGTGTTAAAGAATAGCAAACATGTTTCTTTAGGAAAACTTTAAAGTGTAAAACTTTAAGAGCCCTTAATGCAAAGGTCGAAGAAATCGCGGAGAGAGCAACATGGTATATATGCACTTCCCAAGTTCATCTGACCTAGGATCCTCATCTGTTTTCCTGTTTCATAGAGAATTTCCTAGAATTATCACTCCTGAACACGTAAATTGTTTTTGCTGATGTAAGTAAAAAATCCCAAAGACCTTAAAATATAGGCTTAATAATTTTTTTCATCTTTTAAATACCTCATTAATCTTTGAATTTCCCAATTTTGCCTTGTTAATGTTTAAGACTAAATGCAAGGTAAAAAGTAGAGTAGCAGAGTGATATAAATGTTATTCAAAACTATGCATTTCTAACGTATATATTGTAAACAGGCTTCCCAGGTGGCTCAGTGGTAAAGAATCCACTTGCCAAGCCAGAGACATGGGTTCAATCCCTGGGTCAGGAAGATACCCTGGAGAAGGAAATGGCAACTCACTCCAGTGTTCTTGCCTAGAGAATCCCATGGCCAGAGGAGCCTGGTGGGCTGCTGTCCGTAGGGTTGCACAGAGTCAGATACGACTGAAACGACTTAGCAGCAGCAGCAGTGGCGGCGGGGTATAAATTGTGATATAGCCTCTTATAAGGAGCCTGGCTGTATTCAGCAGAACCCAGAACTCAAAAGGGATTTGCACTATTATACCCTTTTTATTAGAAACTCTAAAACTGTTATTCCGCTTTAGAATATGATCATACATTAATAATTCATTAGACTCAATTATCCTTTCTTTATGAAGACCATGTGGAAAGCAAACTCATCTTCAAATTCAACACCTGTTTCTTAATTTTTCTTTCTTGGTTCACCTTCTTTAAGTTCAAAATGTTTAAAACTTAAGAAGAAGAAAGAGACTGTTGGGTTTCAAAAGATGCTCTGCTAAAGTTCCTGTCTATGGGAACTTTTCTGTGCAAGAAGGGTAATAGACTAAGAAAAGCAAAATGTCCATCTTTTTCTATGTAAAGTCTGTTATATTCAGGTAAGTACTGTGACCATTTAAAATGAACCAATTTGTTCCATGAAAATTTATACCCCCAGCAACTCTATTCAAAGAAAATCCTAAGATATTAGGTTCCCTTCCAAGCATCAGGGTGTTTAGGTGTGACAGGGAGCTCGTGTCCTTTCATCACCTTGTCCACTCTGCTAATTTATTCTGCTTTTCGTTTATTTGCCTCTCCTCCCTTGATTTTAAGAGTTTGAGATAAATCAATACATTTTTAACAAAAAATTATTTGGGAAATATATCTTCTTTGGGTTCCGCAGAAATAACAATGATTCCATCAAAGTTGTAGACAGCATAAATTCTTAGCACACATTTCTCCTGAGGGATTTTTGTTTATATTTTTCCCTGGGGTTCTAATAAGATTCAGGAACTATATTGATGTCAGCAACACCTCTAAAAATTCACTGCAGGAAGATCTGAAGATCTTTTCTCAGCGCTGCTGGGTTCCTGCTTTAGAACTCTGTGAATAATCACACAGCAGAATTTTAGCTTTATCTCATGTGCCAAATTATGAAGTCAGTTATATCTACATTCTGAAATTGCCTAGCACCCAAACATGTATAATGCTGAAAAATATGCTGTGTAACCATTTACCAGACACCAGAAGATAAATCTAAGTTATTTAGATTTATAGTATGATAATCTCTCCTTAAAAATGACATGAGGGAAATGTTTAACTTAATGAGGCAGAAGATCCTGGTGTGCAAGTTACACTGTATTTTTTATTGCACCAGGGTAAATTATTGCTTCGGTCTCCTATATGGTACCCCAGTGGCCTCAAAGACACTGTGTAGCTTCCAGAAATGCCTAATTTTGTCTTAGGCAATAACTTACTCCACTAGAGTGTGCTTTCTGAGAATTACCCATAACATTTCTTGCTGGAGGTTGAATTTCTTAAAGGTCATTCACAGATACTAACTAAATTTGACTATTTTTTTTTAATGTAGGCATATTGATGTGGTAAGTCTGCATACATTAATATACAAAAGGGAAAACAAGCATTTACTTTCTGCTTAAAACTAGAAAACAAGCAACAAATTCTGATTATGAAATGAAATTATAGAACATAAAATTTTTTCTTAGCATTTTAACCCTGATGTCTCAAAGGCACAGGCCTTTGAGGGAAGTCTTTGAGAGTCTGGAGAAAGGAATGACTACCCACTCCAGTATTCTTGCCTGGAGAATTCCAAGGACAGAGGAGCCTAGTGGGCTACAGTCCCTGGGTTCACAAAGAGGTGGACACAGCTTGAGTGCTAACACTTTGAGGGGAAGGTGCATAAAGATTTCAGACTGTAATAATTAAATATTGTGTGCATGCTAAGTCACTTTAGTCATGTCTGACTCTTTGTAACCTACCAGGCTCCTCTGTCCATGGGATTCTCCAGACAAGAATACTGGAGTGGGTTGCCATGCCCTCCTCCAGGGGATCTTCCTGACCCAGGGATCAAACCTGCATCTCTTACATCTCCTGCATTTGAAGGAGGGCTTTTTACCACTAGTGCCACCTGAGAAGCTCAATTAAGTACTGGATTGGTCAAAAAGTTCATTTGTGGTTTTCTGTAAGCAAAATAAACTTGAACAAGCTTTTTCACCAAAGCGATATATAGTTCCAGATTTGCCAGAAGAGAAAAAAAAAATCTTAATCCTATGTGGAGCACCAATGTATAAGTCTAAATGTGTGTGGGAGTTTTTAAAACAAGCTCTACTTTCTAATAAAGTAACATAGGAATTTAATTAAAACAAACCAAAACCCCCACCAGTCAGTACTGCAGCATTTGGGTAAATGTTAGAGCTTGTCAATTTTCGAGGCAGAAACGTTATTCCAGGCTTTCTGCCAAACCATTACTGGTAATCAAGAGATGAAGCACATGGAAGTACTGTGCCTGGCTTAGTTAGATATGTGTGTGCTAAAAGATAAGCCAACACATTTCTTACGCAAGCCATCGGAATTACGATTTAGGAATACACAAACACAATGCTTTTGCAAGTCTAGGAATATACACACTGAAATACAACTCTGTGCTTAAAGGCAGACACAGCTTGTGTTGACTGGATTCTTTCTTTATCTTGAGTGGTTCTATTATCCAGCCACATTTCTCTCAATGGCTGCACGGGAAGAAATTAAATTACTCCTATCTGGACAAAATTTGGAATTGCCCTACATGCTTAATTTCTAGCGACTGCTCAAAATCTCTCATTGATAAATGGGTGATTTGGACTGTTGTTTTCTGTTTTTTCATTTAACCGATTTAGATAAACATCTGTTTTCCCATAGTGTTTAAAAAAACAATTTATATGATATAATAGTGCTATCAGAAAGTAATCAAAGCAAGCATTTTTATGAAAGGAAGACTGAAATTTTTTTAAGTTCTTAGGATAGGGGAGGCATATTGAGTAAATAACTATGAGTATTTGCATATATTATTTTGACCACTGGAGGGCTCTCAGATTGTTTTACATTAATTTTTTAGAAATCGATTTGATATAGCTGTAACTTCAGTAAAACAAATTTAAATCTTGGCACTATAAAGCCTATAGAGTCACCTAGCTCTTAAAACGGTACATGTTCTCAAAATATAACATAAAAGGACAATCAGATTTAATTTACTGTGTTCTTTCACTGTTTCACAACAAATAACTTTCCACCAAAGTAAGCAAAGCCAAATAAAGCAATAAATGCATACTTGCAGGACCCGTGACCCAGAGCCAGAGTTTGAAACGGTCTGCTGTGTATACCAAGTCTTCTCAAGTCTCATGTATTTGCATGTGCTTGTGTGTTTGGCCCTTCAGTTGTGTCCAGCTCTTTGTGACTCTGTAGACTGTAGCCCCCTTTTCTATGGGATTTTCCAGGCAAGAATACTGGAGTGGGTTGCCATTTCCTCCTGCCTTCCTGACCTAAGGCTCTAATCCACAAAGAGACAAGGAGTCTCTTGTGTCTCCTGCACTAGCAGGCAGATTCTTTACCACTGAGCCACCCGGGAAAGCCCATATTTTCATTTACTCCATAATAAATCTTTGGTTCATTAGCATAAGAGTATTTTCTCCAAATTTCCAGGAAGATGCACCTTGTTTCTCCAAAAACGTCTCATCCTCCCAAGTTGCTGCTGGTATCCTTTAGAATTTCCTTTGATTACAAATCTCTTTTTCTCAAGAAGCATAGCTTTATGTAGTAAGAGGGACAAGAAATGCATGTTAAATATAGCAGTCACCCTGGACAATGATTTTAAAGAAGGCCAGAATGGAGTCTGATAAGAATGGGAATACTTCAAGTGTCTGTTCATAAAACATTAGAACATTTAACTGATTCCATAATGCCTAGTTAGACGGATCACAAGAATAGGGGTTCCTATGTATTTTTTAGTTTATGAAGTGGCTATGATGCCAATTCAGGAGAAACCAGAAAACTTCCTCAATCCTTAATGAAGCTACTCAAACATTATGCTCTTTTGATAGATTCAGTTCCAATTTTAAATCTTATTAAAAAGAGCTGCCTTCCTCATTTTATATATCTAAATAACTGGATTGGTATTCGGGTAAATTGGAAATATCTTCATATCCTCAAAAAAATATAGGCAACCTGAGCCATGATGACGACTCAGTTTTGCTGTCACAATCAGGAGTGGCCTTAATAAGTAGTTCTACCTTTTACAAACTACATCCTGGAGGAAAGACTTTACTTTAGCAATGCTAAAAATAAAATATACATCCTCTAGTATTCAAATGAATAATTCTCAGTAATTCTACTTGAAGTATTTAACACCCTGGTGGACTCATCAGCATCTCTGTCTATTCAGATATTCAGATATCTGATGAAGACATGTCTTAGGTTCTTTTATAGATTCAGATGCTATAATGGTGAGTGTGTGTGCATGCTCAGTTATGCAACTGTGTTTGACTCTTTGTGACCCCTTGGACTGTCACCTGCCAGGCTCTTCTGTCCATGGAATTTTCCAAGCAAGAATACTGGAGTGGGTTATAAAGGTGAGACATAGCCATTAAAATGTCTAAACCCAAATTGTTTCTTTCATGCTTTAAGGAACTTAAAAAATCATAAGAGCAGAGTTGTCACTTTTTTTTTTTCTTTTGAAAAAAAGTTTATTCATCTGTATATTGGAATGACCCGTCCCTGTATGAGAATGTGTTTTTCCATGAGAATGTCAACATGGCACCTTTTCACCTATTATTTAAGCGTATAGATCTTTCTTCAATCAGCTACATAGAATGTCGGCACTTTCAGCAGCTATCGAAAGATTTAACCTCAAATTGACTGTGCTAGCTACGAGTTTACCAGCACAACTTCTCCAGCTGCTATAGTAAGTTAAATCACGTACCTAGACCTCATTGTCTTAATCCTTCCCTTCCCTCTCTGTACATATATAATGTCATTACTGAGGAACTATTTCATTTTATGCCCCTGAGTCCTGTTCAAGTTTGCCATAAGACATGGCACTTTTGGAAAAGAAAGAAAGAATGATATTGAACAACTGGGATAACATTGTGCTGTTACTTGATACCTTCAGAATAAGGGACTATGCCATACAATTCTTACAGGAATTTGTGCTGGGAAAACATTTATTTCTCAAGATGATATTATAAACTTTCTTTACTGTAAAGGAAAATGCTATGATCTGTCAATTTCCTGTTTTGTTGTGACTGCCCAAGTTACTTCCTTGTTTCATAATAACATTCATCTATCTCATTGGGGTATCATTCTTGCTTCCTTCATCTGTGATTTTTTACTCAGGTGTGAGTCATTGCTCCACTATTTCTTATCATCAAGCAGATAATGGTATTTGTTGACTGAATATGACTTTGCACTGTCCTGTATGTTTTTAATGTTGGAACACTCAATGCTGAAAATAGGAAGTGAAATTTCACATCATCAGGAATGTTGAACAAGACTGTTGAGAATAATGGAATAAACAGTAACATTTCTTAGGGGCATTTGAAACTCATATTTTTTCAGAGACTTTGATGATATCCTTTTATCTGTACTCCAGTTTTGCCCAGATTATATATCTGTTGCTATCAGTCAGGTCACATTGTATTTTACTTAGTTTTATTATCAGCAAGTTTTCACTTTCCTATAGTTTGCATGAGAGGACTCTTGACAAAATAGTTAAGCAATAAGATTATGCTTGATTACAATGTGTTTATGTCTCCAGTCGTCCTTTTCTAGCAACCAAGGCTATTGGCCAAGTACATGAGGAGACTTCTATAGCCTAAAGAAGATCTTGCCTGTGAGGCTGTCTTTATAGGAACTGGGAGAATCAGAACAACCATCACTCCTAGGGCTGGTGTTGGCCTCGTGGAAGTCTTTAGTCATCTTGGGAGACTGAGGCTTGAGAGATTAATATAAACGGCCAGAACAGATCTGTCTAATTGGCAGTCTCTAACCCAGGTCTCCTGACTTATAATCCAGATGTCTGTTATTCTTCCCACATGGTGCATGGGTTCTCTGAAACAATATATTTTACAAAAAGAGAAAAAAAGAAAGCATTTCCTCACTATTGGATGATCACACAGAGCACCATTTGGGGTGTGGGGTGTGGTCATTCGTCTCTCGTGCCAGTGCATAGATGGTTTACTTTGACATACACTTAAAAAATGAGTAGGTCCAGGGGAATGGAGACAGGGGAGGGCCTCATGAGTAATAATGCAGTCAAAAGGTAATACTTGAGAACACTCTGGTCAATCGGCTCAATAAAATACCACATGGTCGTTTATGCATGTGAGCCTGTCCATTTCTCTTATAAGTTAACCCAAATACCTTCCATGTAAATTGAGTAATGTTCATTTAACCTTTTTTAATATTTTACTCTCATCTATTAAATGAGGACAATAATAAGGACATGTTTTAGGATTGAGAGTATTCCATAAGAAATGCATGTGAAGAATTTATGAGCTCATCATATTGCACATAGTAGAATGATACCTATGAAAAGTATAAACAGTTTGGGGAAAATGGTGATGTCACAATGTAACAATAACAAAGAAGACACTAATTTGATCTGTCGGTCATAATTATGGTGATACTGGTATACTGATAGAAAAAGCCTAGAAGAAAATATTAATTGTAGATATCTTTAAATCTTGATATATAAGGGATTATTTTCTTCTGTATTATATAAATATTATACAATTATAGAATACTTCTCTACTATACAAACTTCCAGTGGAGTACATAAAAATATGCCTGCTGCTGCTAGGTCACTTCAGTTGTGTCCGACTCTGTGTGACCCCATAGACGGCAGCCCACCAGGCTCCCCCATCCCTGGGATTCTCCAGGCAAGAACACTGGAGTAGGTTGCCATGTCCTTCTCCAATGCATGAAGGTGAAAAGTGAAAGTGAAGTCGCTCAGTGGTATCCGACTTGTAGCAAGCCCATGAACTGTAGCCTGCCAGGCTCCTCCATCCATGGGATTTTCCAGGCAAGAGTACTGGAGTGGGATGCCATTGCCTTCTCCAAAAATATGCCTAGAATTTATAAAAATATATCTCAACCCATTAAAATTTCTTCTTTTGGATATTAACAATTCTTGGATCCTTAGAGGGAACCAGAGGCTCTACTTGCTTACACACATTTCTCTACTAGTGTTCTCATCATCTACACTGGGAGGTAGTGTGTTCTAGTCCAAGTCCCTTCTAGCCTTGTAGACCAGTTCATTCCCCTGTAATGAAAATTCATCAGGCAGAGAAAAATGTCATCCCATTCTCCAATCTCAGTTGTTGAGATCATAAATCTTGATTTGTAGGTGCTTATTTTTTTCCTCAGAACCTTTCTCTTTTAGAAAAGAAAAAGCTTGGAAGAATTGTGCCTCCTTGAAGGACATATAGATGTATAACTATAGTCAGGCGGCACCTAAGAAACCAACCATATTCTGTAACACTTCATCACTACAGAAATAGAAAGAACCAGGGAGAATCTTCTCTGTCCATGCTGTGATTAGCGATGGTGGTGGTTTAGCCACTAAGTTGTGTCCGACTCTTGCGAGCCCATGGACTGTAGCCTGCCAGGCTCCTCTATCCTTGGGATTCTCCAGGCAGTTAGCTATACGGAGGAATGATAAACAAGGGAATGTTGTCCTTAATTTGGCAGCACTTACACTTACCAGTAAATGTTATTACACTTTGACATTTTTGGTGTGCTCAGCTTACTTGTAAACAATTCCCCACCATTGCACCTTGCTCTTACTTTATAATTATGAAATACTCTATGTGTTCATCTAAATGAAGACATTATACCCATGAGAATTAATCATGACTGGGAGAGTTCTCAGTGCATAAATCAATTAGAATGAGTCAGCCTTCCTACTCCACTCCCATTGCTTTTAAAAACAAGCATGCACATTTTGATGAGATCTTACGCCTCTGCACACTCCCCCACCTCTTTGATAATGAATTTTCTAATATTATACTGAGTCCAGAGAAGCTCAGCTCTGGATTGAGTCACCAGATTTTATAGCTAAGGAGTAGGCTTAGACATCAGTTAGTGACTAGTACAGGCTGTTGGTTAGACAGAAGAAGAAAGACACAGCCTAAAGAGATCAACTTTGTCCAGGAACACAAGGACCAAGAATAGCACCCAGTCACGTTCTGTTCTGTTACATCTTGGGGCTTTTTAAAAGTCCATGGCAGCCATTCTTCAGTCTTTACTGCAATGATTTGCCAGCCTCAACTACTTTCTCTTACGGAGGTCATCCTGCTTTGCATTATTTGTAGGCAATATCATGAAATTGCTTTTGATAAGGAAAACCTAGGGGTAGAAGGATTAAAAATGAGTCTGTAAAGCATTTTAAATCAATAGTGACTGTAAATCATGGTTTTAGGCAAACACAGTATCAGATAATTTTCTACACACAGAACAGGCAAATGGAAGCATGCCCTTCAAAGGCTAGGGAGGATGGGTCATAATTCTGCGGCAAGCATTACAATCCTGTTGAGTTTCTCAATCAGTTTTCACTATTCTGCCTGTGTCACTTTGAGAAGCTTAGACCCAGCCATTCATTGTTAGGAAATAGTATCTTTGATGTTTTCAAGGGCTCTGTGTTGTGAATAAAGAGAGGATTTCAGATCAGTGGATGCTGATTTTTATGCTGGGACATTAAAAAACAATTACTTGCAGTTTTGACTCAGCATTTTTCACGTTTGTAAAATCATGGGTCAAATAAGTGACCCTTTGGTAATGAAGAGTCTGTATCTTTTTTTAATTCTATTTTTTATTCATTCACCATCCGCTTTGGTCACCAACGCTGTGCTAGTTGCTGTCGGAGGTCTATGGATGCAATCTCTGTCTTCAGGAAACTCACGGAGTGCTGGAAAAAGCCAAACACAGAAGCAAATCATCATGATTTCATGTGACAGATGCCGCAACATAAACCCCAAAAGGCACCACAGAGGGGGCAGAGGGTTAACAGAGGGAATGAGAAATGAGCTGGAAGTTGAAAGATGGCTCCCAAGTGTGACAGGCAGATTTGGGGGGTGGGGTGCACAATACGAATGCAAAATAATATTTTGGAAGGAGCAAGCATCTGTTTAAAAGTATTGGAGGGGTACAAAAATATGATGTGCTCAAGTAACTGAAAATAATTTGGTATTACTAAAGCATAAAATGCATTGTAATGAGTGATGCATACTAACACTGGATGATAGAAATATCATGAAAGGTCTTTATGACTGTTTTATTATTTTATTTTATTTGACTGGGCTGAATCCTTGATGTTGCATGCGCATTTTGCTCTAGTTGCTGAGAGCGGGGGCTCTCTCTAATTGCAGCACGCAGGCTTCTCATTGCATGGCTTCTCCTGCTCTAGGATGAGTGGGCTTCAGTAGTTGTGGCGCACGGGCTCAGTACTTGCAGCTTGCGGGCTCTAGGGCACAGGCTCAATTGTTGTGGTGCACAGGCTTAATTTCTCTGAGGCATGTAGGATTTTCCCAGATCAGGAATCAAACCTATGTCTCCTGCATTGCCAGGTGGATTCTTTACCACTGAGCCACTAGGGAAGCCCATTTATGACTATTTTAAAGTGGTTAAATGTATACTGCAGCAATGAGAAACCATTCAGGAATTAAGATCAGGCAATGAGTTAGTTGGGCATCCCTAGTAGCTCAGTGGTAAAGAATCCACCTGCCAATATAGGAGACTAGGCTTTGATCCCTGGGTCAGGAAGATCCACTGGAGAAAGAAATGGCAACTCACTCCAGTGTTCTTGCCTAGGAAATCCCATGGACAGAGGAGCCTGACTGGGTCACAACAGAGTCAGACACAACTTAGTGACTAAACAACAATAGATTAGTCAATGTGAATTTTAGAAGAACCACTATTGCCACAGTCTGTAAGAAAAGCTAGAGAGCAAAGACCCCAAATCAGAACAACAAAAAGGTAATACACTACAAATCCCAAGCAAGAAACCTTAGAGACTAATCTTCTAAGGAAGATGCAATGATGATTGTAGTGAGAAAGAAAAGGGAGAATAAACGCAAGTGATATTTCATAAATGGAATCAGTACTGTTCAGAGACTGGACAGGGGGTATGGAAAAGTGAGAGATCAAGAATGGTTCTAAGGTTCTGGCTGTGGCAATAGGATACATGGCAATGTCATTCGTGATGATGGGGAACGTGGGAAATGTTCAAGTATGGGAAGGGTGAACACGGCAGTTTTGGACACTGAATTAGAAGCTCTCGTGGGATAATCAATGTTCATTAGGCACTTGGATAAACCAGCAGAGAGGGGGATATCTTGTATAGAGACGTGATTTAAAAATCATTTGTGTATAAGTGGCTAAAGCTATGAAAAGTGAGCTATCCCAAGGAGTGAAAGTTGCTCAGTCATGCCTGACTCTTCGTGACTCCATGGTGTATACACCCCATGGAATTCTCCGGGCCAGAATACTGGAGTGGGTAGCCGTTCGTTTCTCCAGTGGATCTTCCCAACCCAGGGATCAAACCCAGGGATGGAACCCGGGTCTCTGGCATTGCAGGCAGATTCTTTACTAGCTGAGCCACAAGGGAAGCCCAAGAATACTGGAGTGGGTAGCCTATCCCTTCTCCAGTAGATCTTCCCAATCCAGGAATTGACCCAGAGTCTCCTGCATTGCAGGCAGACTCTTTACCAACTGAGCTATCAGGGAAGCCTATCCCAAGGAGAGGCAGACTACAAGGAAAAGAAAGATGAGAAAGAACCCAGTGAACACTAGTGATTTGAGTTAAGGAAGAGGAAGAGCATCTTCCAGAGACTTTGGGAAGAATTAGCCAGAGTGAAGTCACCAAAATGGTGGCCTCCATCCCTTCCCAAAGAACAGCAATTAATCAGATGTGTGCATGCGTGCTGAGTCACTTCAATAGTGTCTGACACTTTGCAATGCCATTTGTACCCCACTATCCATGGGATTCTCCAGGCAGGAATACTGGAGAGAGTTGCCATGCCCCTCCTACAGGGGATCTTCCCAACCTAGCAATTGAACCCTTGTTTCTTATGTCTTCTGCATTGGCAGGAGAGTTCTTTACCCCTAGCGCCACCTGGGAAGCCCTAGTAGTCAGATACCCATGAGCAAAAGCAGCTCTTGGAGGCCTCTAAAGTCCACATAAGAAACTTCAGCAACACAATGGAGCAAAACACCAAGAACCACACAAAAAGAAAAGGAAGATGGCTTTATCTGCATCATCCCACCCCCAGGCCAGCTTTGCTCAGCCCCAGGAGGGAAGCCCCCAGCTGGAAAGAGGCTCCCTTACTAGGGAAGGAAGAGTGGGTGAGAGACCCACTTTCAGAGAGGGCAGCTGGCCAAAAGAGAATCCAAGTTGAAGGACTTTTAAAAAGCGTAGCACTTTGAAATAGGAAAGACTTGAAAATATTTTAATAGTTTATATGAGAAAATTCATGGAAATGTAAAGTTTATAGAATCAGAAGTTAAAGCGGGAATTGATAAAGTTCCAGAACAGTCTAAATAGGGAAATCCATAGAATAGGCATTTGTATGCAATAAAGCACACTTTTACAAACCAAGATGCACATTGCTGTTGTGTTTGGCCTATACTTTTTTTAAAAGTTTGATTAAAAGAAAAACCTATTTGAAGTGACTAGATTGCTTTGGGGACTATTTCATGAAAATACCATTAAAAAAAAACTTCCATTATTTATTTTAAATTTAAAATGCTGATTTTCCTTGATAAGAGAAGTAGATACAATACTAGTCTTTCAAAAAATTTCCTGCTCTCACTTTTGCAAATGATCGCATAGTGTTAGAAACAAGATCTCTTTTGGATCATTATGTATTGTGACAATATATATTCAGCAGAAAACATTTTTAGAAAGAGCTAAATTATGTGGGAACTGGTACTGCATTCTTAATAAAGAAAGCAGAACTGACCTCCAAGTGCTGCAGCTAACTCATGTTATGAACGAGTGTGTCTTACCATCAAAAGAACAACTTGAACTGTTATCAGTAAGCCACACTGGTTGAATCCAAAATGCCAGTTTGATGTATAGGACATGAGTAACCTGAGACTCTCTAGAAATATGAAAGATTTTTCTTCTTAGAAAATACCTTGGGTTGAAAAATGTGACTGTATATTTGGGCTCATGGCAGGACCACCATGAGTTCCCCAGCTAGCGCGAGTGGTAAAGAATCCACCTGCAATGCAGGAAACTCCGGTTTGATCCCTGGGTCAGGAAGATTCCCTGGAGGAGGGCATGGCAACCCACTCCAGAATTCTTGCCTGGAGAATCCCATGGACAGAGGAGCCTAGGGATCTACAATCCATAGGGTCGCAAAGAGTAAGACATGACTGAACTGACTTAGCATAGGACCACCACAGGGTAGAACTCTGACAGGCACCATTCACACAGAATACGTTGGATCCCCGCCACATGATAACCCTGAGTCAAGGACCAAAAGATGTAGTCTTCACCAAAACAGGGAACAGAAACCTAATTCAGGAACCAGAATCTAAGCCTCGAATAAGATCGAGGAGACAGACTGCAGGACTTTGATTTTGGTTCTGCAGGAGCAGCAATAAACATTGGAAACAACTCAAGGGGAGCTCCATTCCTATACTTGTTGATGTTATTCAGTTGCTCAGTCATGTCTGAGTCTTTTGCGACCCCATGGGCTGCAGCATGGCAGGCTTCCCAGCCCTTCACCATCTCCTGGAGTTTGCTCAAACTCATATCCACTGAGTCAGTGCTGCCATCCAACCATCTCATCCTCTGTTACCCCCTATTCCTCCTGCCTTCAATCTTTCCCAGCATCAGGGTCCTTTCCAATGAGTTGGCTTTTTGCATGAGGTGGCCAAAATATTGGAACATCAACTTCAGCATCAGTCCTTCCAATGAATATTTAGGACTGATTTCCTTTAGGATGGACTGGTTGGATCTCCTTGCAGTCCAAGGGACTCTCAAGAGTCTTCTCCAACACCACAGTTCAAAAGCATCAATTCTTTGGCGCTCAGCTTTCTTCACAGGCCAACTCTCACATCCACACATGACTACTGGAAAAACCATAGTTTTGACTATATGGACTTTTGTTGGCAAAGTAATATCTCTGCTTTTCAATATGCTCTCTAGGTTGGTCATAACTTTCCTTCCAAGGAGCAAGTGTCTTTTAATTTCATGGGTGCAGTCACCCTCTGCAGTGATTTTGGAGCCCAAGAAAATAGTCTGTCACTGTTTCCATTGTTTCCCCATCTATTTGCCATGAAGTGATGGGACCAGATGCTATGATCTTAGTTTTCTGAATGTTGAGTTTTAAGCCAGCTTTTTCACTCTCCTCTTTCACCTCATCAAGAGGCTCTTTAGTTCCTCTTCACTTTCTGCCATAAGAGTGGTGTCATCTGCACATCTGAGGTTACTGATACTTTTCCCGGCAATCTTGATTCCAGCTTGTGCTTCATCCAGCCCGGCATTTCTCATGATGTACTCTGCATATAAGTTAAACAATCAGGGTGTCAATATACAGACTTGACACCTTTCCCAATTTGGAAACAGTACTCCTTTCCCAATTTGGAAACAGTACTCCTTTCCCAATTTGGAACCAGTCCATTGCTCCATGTCCAGTTATAACTGTTGCTTCTTGACCTGAATACAGGTTTGGCAGGAGGCAGATAAGGTACATTCCTTTGAATTGGATTTTTAAACAATGTTCTGGCAGATGAAAGTGCCTTTTTAAAAAAATTAATGTATATTACAATGATTTTCCTTTTCTTGTTTGCACAAAGGCCTTTCGTGTCTCTTTCTGGGTCTTCTGTTTCTCTGTTCAGGTTTCACTGACTAGTCTTAGGAGCTCAAAGATATCTTGAACTAATATTAGGAGAATATTCAGGTATTCAGAAGCAATACAGGTACAGAAACAGTACAGTTAGTACAGGTAGAAGGACATAAAGGGATAAGGTAAGACTTTTCTACCCTTCAATTCATTCATTTATTCCATAAAATAACTTTTGAGCACCTGTTATGTGGCCAGAAGTGTGCTATATTCTGACCATCAGCCAGGCAGAGAGACTGTGAATAAGCTAGTGGTTCCAGGTCTAAAGTGTATGCTAAGAGAGAAGGCATTATATGTAGCAAGAAATGCAGCCATATCAGTGAATGAAGGATCAATGCTGTTTTCTGAAAGTTGCATTTTTAAAGCCATAATTCTTCCAAATGTGTTGAAAGTTGTCACCAGAAGCTATTTTAACTTTACACAGATGCAGCGCTTTTATAACAGGAAAATGCTCATATTTTCAGCTCAAGTTCTTAAGTGGAGACAACATGGCAGATGCTTTTGATAAGCTTAAGAGATTTATTTGAACTGAATTTTAATTAAAATTGCCTAAAAGGGCTGGTGAAAAGTTTTGTCATGATTGGTCTGAGTCCATCAGAAGTTCTGCTTCCTCCAAAGTGTTGAACTTAAAATAGCAAGGGAAAAAAAAAAAAAAACTAATCAGTTAGTGATTAATTATGTCATGAGGTTTCATTAAATGTTACAATAAAGTAAATTTTCATTTTCCTTTTGGCAATTACAGATATACTAATTTGTAAAGATATTCAAGTCAAAAAATTGACATTGATGTACAATCTTATGCTGAGAACAGCGTAATACACTGGTATGTGAACATTTCTATAAAAAGTACCTACTGACTAGTTCAGTATCTATTTTTGCATTTTTGTATTAGCGAATGCCTGTCAAATACTGGTCTGACAACACAATTGATTAAATTTAAATGCAGACTTTAACATTATTTTTTAACAAATGAATTAGGAAAGCATCAAACAGTTTTCTTCTCACATGCCAAATGGCAACATCATTTCTTCAAGGATAATCATTTTTGACTGTGCAAATGTTGGTTCCTCAAAAAGAGGGCAATAGGGAATACTGCAATATTGAACAAAGTTTAATAAAGACTTAATTAGCAACTACTGTTCAATTCTTTTTATAAACAGTGCTATCTTAGGTACTGAGAGAGATAAAAGATGAATTAGATGGAACAGAAACTCAACCAGAGCTCACAATATACAGGGGGAAACAGCTGTGATAAGTGTTTTAAGAGCTGAATAAACAACATCCAGCCTGATAGTACTGCAGAGAGCCAAGAAATTAATTCCAGTTGGGGAAACCTTTGAAATAGTACAGACCAAGTGGAGCATTCGTTGCAACAGGGAACAATACTGCAGACATATGGCATGGCCCTTTCCTTCAAGGAATGTACTGTGTTCTTGGGAAGATAAGAATTATACATGAATGGAAGACTTTATAATTAGAGAAAATATTACAAAATTTTCAATTACATAAAAAGTCTCTGATAAGAAAATAAAGGCTCTGAGCATTCAGTAAAGGGAGAAACTGGTATGGACTGCAGAGGGTACATGATCCCACAGTGATGGGAGATCATGATATAGACTGGAAAGTGCTAGAAATATTTGCAGAAGCAGCAGAGGAGAAAACCCAAGTGATGAGAACAATGAATGAAGACAGGGCGGATTGCAGCCCGTTTTGTGACCTTCAGAGGCTGACCTGGCTGAAGCAGAAGGCTTTCTTTGGGGAGTATTAGAAGAACAGAGTGATAGTGTAAGGAAGGCATAGGGTGGAGGTGCAATGAATGCCAAGATCAAGAATCAGGCTCGTTCTGATAGGAACAGGAAATCTCTGCAGTTTGTCCAGCCGCCGAGTGACACAAGGAAAACAGCTAGAAAGACATCTTAGAAAGATCAGTCTGGCAGTTACTGCTTTCATGCAGAATCATTTTATATAAAGTGCCTCTAAACTGTTTGGCATCTGTAAAGCGTTAGATGTACAATGTTGTTATTACCTTAGACACGTACAGAGAACTAACGAGTGTTTATACAACCCTTATACTTGTAGGAAGTGTACTATAACCAAGACTTACAAGAAATCACTCGGTCGGCCTGCTGTACTGTAAAGGAGTAGATGAAAAACAGATACAATGGATTAGCCTATGTTAAAACAATGTGAGAGAAATGGAAGTGGAGATGTTACATGAAAAGACAGATTTATATCCAAAAGCACCTATCTCAGATATTTTAGGAATCTTCAGAAGGTGCCCTGTAGTGGGGCAAAAAATAGCTTCCTTTTGTAAAATTTTTTAAAAGGGAGAAATATCTTTTGGAATCACAAACTAGTCATCTCAGCTTTAATGCCTGACAAGAGACACGGTCAACAAGTTGCCAGCAACCAACAGGACATTCACTGTAGGCAGTAATCAACAAGACCTTGTGGAGAAAGAATCTGAGCAGATCAATCAATTTCTACCCCAGACACAGAAATACATCTTAGTGATAAGGAGGTTGTGTGTGCTTAGTCTCTCAGTCATGTTCCACTCTTTGCGACCCCATGGACTGTAGCCCACCAGGCCCCTCTGTCCATGGAATTCTCCAGGCAAGAATACTTGGAGTGGGTAGCTGTTCCCTTCTCCAGGGGATCTTCCCAACCTAGGGATCGAACCCAGATCTTCCGCATTGCAGCTGGTTTCTTTACCGTCTGAGCCAGCAGGGAAGCCCAAGGAGGTTACAACATGGATAAATATTCATAAGACTTTGGTATCTCCTGTACTTAACATCCTTTTTAAAAATAAGCTACACAGATACAGTCTGTGGGTCTTGCTTGTGGGAATAGCTGATGTGTTTATATTAAAATATTAATCATTAATTAAGGAAGTCTCACTATTAATATGGAAACATTTTTCTGTATCTGATAAACTCAGTGGTCAAAGGTTTGTGCTAATGATGTCAAGGCAATGGGATTCCTGTCTATGTGGTCTTTGTCCTGGAATCACATTGCCAGCTGGACTCACTCCTTCCCACCAAATCACAGTGCATGTTGTCACTAGAGGAACGAGACAAGAATAGTAGAACAAAATATAACTGTCGTCATTACTGGAAGAAAAAATTGCCCTTAAATCCTGCTTGTGCAAAAGTCCTTAAGCACAGATATATCTGGCAATCAAATAACCATTGGCTGACACTCATACAAAATAGTTGACATATCAAGAGAGCTGATGGTTTAACTGACTTAAACTATTATTTTTCTCTATTGGTCAATGTAAGAGTCAACTCTTTGAAAAAGACCCTGATGCTGGGAAAGATTGAGGGCAGGAGGACAAGGGGGCTGACAGAGGATGAGATGGTTGGATGGCATCACCGAGAAGGGGGCTGACCGAGGATGAGATGGTTGGATGGCATCACCGAGAAGGGGGCCGACCGAGGATGAGATGGTTGGATGGCATCACTGACTCAATGGACATGAGTTTGAGCAAGCTCCAGGAGACAGTGAAAGACAGGGAAGCTTGGCATGCTGCAGTCCATAGGGTTGCAAAGGGTCAGACATGACTTGGAGACTGAACAAGTCAAAGCAAATAAATTCACCCTTGAGACCAAGAATATTTGTGTAAGAATATACGATGGTTGGGGAACCAACCATCATCCCAAGTTGGACCTGTGCACACTGTGTCTACTTTCTCCTGTCCCATCGCTGAAATCTCCGCTGCTCTGTTCAGTCCAAGACTGCGCTTTCTTCCCAGCTCGCCGCAGCTCCTTCTCAGTCCACTTTTTCCAGGTCCCTGTTGGCTTCTAGTGCATTGTTTATGTCCTGTTGCCTCCTCCCAGCTAATGCCCACATAGCCATTCAAGACATTAAATTTGGGTCTACAGATGCCAATATGGCATCATGGAGATCATCATGATCTCCATCATGGAGAGGCGTGGCATCTGAAAAGGCATGGCATCCACAAATGAAATGGCCCTCAGGCCTCGGTGCTGTCTTCTGTATAATCCCCTGTTCCATGTTCTTAGCCCTTTGTGTCACCAGGGCATGTTGCCCACCTCTACTTCTTGTGTTTGGGGAGGAAGCAGGTCATTCCTGACCTATACCAGTGCAGCTGTGCTTATTGAGAATTCCACCCACACCATGTGTGCTCAACCTGGGGCAAAACATGAAAGATTTTCCTTACAATTCTTCATCCTTTTTGTTTATTACTAATGACGTTCCAGTGCTGCTAGTATTTCTTCTAACATGAGTTTCTTTTAGGAATTTCTCGGTGTATCTTCTGACTGTATCCTGTTTCTAAAACTGTGGATTCTAATCTTTGAGAATAATCAAGATTCCTACAAGTATTAATAGCTAGAAAACACTCATTTGGTCATTTCCCTGGTTTTAATAAAGGGCATATCAAAGTCTTCTTATACATTCCTTCTCTGCCAGTCATCATCTCTAAATCATCTTACTTTTAATAAAAAATCAAGTTAAAAGATATAAAAGAGCTCTGGCACATGCAAACTATTACATACAGAATGAATAAACACAAGGTCCTAATGTAGAGCACAGGTAACTTATATTCAATATCCTGTGATAAACCACAATGAAAAAGAATATATATATGTATGTATGTATTACTGAATCACTTTGTTGTAATAGCAGAAATTAGTATAACATTGTAAATCAATTCTACTTCAATAAAATAAATTATTTAATGTAAAAAAAAAGTAAAGGAGATATGTACCGAATGAATTCTACAAAGATGTGTTTAGGTGTTTTGGGAAAGGATTCACATATTCATATGACAGAGTGATTTATTTTGATCCTCTTGTGCCCTAAGGATCTTTAGGCATGACATGCAACTTTATAAAGAAAACTAGCCATCAGGTTACTGATCCATTTATGGAGAAAAACTCATTTCCCTTGGCCTCTACTTATACAATATTCAAATTACATTATATTCTTGGAGACTTTTTTTCATTGATCCAGATAACTCTTGTGTGATGCTTTTTCAAAGAACTGCTTATCAGAGATTTTCCAGTAACCTTCTGGCATTTCAAAATTGCATATTCCCTGGATAGCAATTTTATTTGTTGTCATTATAAGGCTTCAAACTTCCTAACAATACAGCTAATGCAGAGAGACAGCTGTGTGAAATATCGGCTACCTCAATTTCATCCAAGCTCTGTACTTTTCCTTTTTCTCATACTTGAACCTGTTTGTCACATTTGGTAAACTTATATTTTCAAATTGGTTGAGACACTTTATACCTACTGCATTCGTAATTCTAATTATTCTAATTCATATTCTAATAATTCTAACTCATAAATCAATCAAGTATTTTAAAAATGTATAATATTCACAATATAATGTTTCTTCATGTTAAATAATGTTAATCATTTATCTAGTACTTTTGTTCATAGTAGCATAAATAATTTCATATATTATTATTTATAAAATGTCATTAAATTATGAATGGCATATCATGTAAACTATTCTAACAATAAAACAGTTATAACCTATGTTTATACAAGCTCTTTTAGTTTCCTAATATATAAAAAAAGTTCAGACCTCATTACAGCTCATTTCCATTTCAGCTACAAACACAAAAACCTTACCATGTTATTTAGATTAAGAAACAACCCAGATTTTCCCCAGTACTTGAATAATTTTCTTACCAAATACTTGGCAATACTTACTAAAGAATAGTATCTGTCCATCTGACTTGATGGAGTTTCCATCGGTATATGAACTGAGAGTCTGTAAGTAGGTTTTGGACTTGAAAATTCAGAAATGGTTTTATTTTTGTTCTTCTATCATAGCTTTCTTTTATTGTTGTCGTTCAGATTCCTGATAAGTGTGATACTTTCTGTCCTAACTCAGAGTTTCTAATATCGGTCCTAGGAATTCACTCAACATGCTGCTTGTTCTTCTGAGCAAGGATTTCATCAGAAAATAGTAAATCCAGGTCTTAGTGAACTCATTCTAGGAAAGTCTAAGATGTCCCAGTGTCCTGGGCTTCCAAGAGAAGTGCTGTTGACAATCCGTAGCCTTCTCAATCTTCCCCTCTACCCACCCCTGTTACCTTTGGCCAGTCACAACCCAGCATGGTGTATATGCTCAGTTACTCCGTCACGTCTGACTCCTTGAGACTCATGGACTAGAGCCCACAAGGCTCCTCTGTCTATGGGATTTTTCAGGCAAGAACACTGGAGCGGGTTGCCAGTTCCTCTTCCAGAGGATATTCCTGATTCAGGGATCAAACCTGCATCTCCTTCATTGGCAGGCATATTCTTTACAACTGAACCACTGGGAGGCCCCCAGCCCAGCATAGAAAACCCTCCAAGTCCCTTTCCTCTCCTAGTTTCTATCATTCTTGCCAGTTTGGACTCAATGCTATTCTTCACAACCAGCCCTCCACACTCACTCTCTTCACTAAGTAATTCTCCATCTCCTGGCCTTCTAGGCAGCAGCTGGGCTTCTGATTATATGGCTTCCCCAGCCACCCCCTTTGGGGAAGCTGTTTATCCTACCTTGCCCTCTGTGCTGGGATTCGATGATGTGGTCGGAGTATTTTTCTTCCCTAAAGTGGTTTCCAGATCTTTCTCCACAGTTCTTGGATAAAGACCTCACCTTGGGGCTTATGAAGTCCACGTTTACCTCTCTCTGCCTCCATTTGATCACTGTTTTCTATCCACATGTCTAAGAGTTTAGAAGTCCCTACATATTAAGCTTCACAGCCCCTGCAACTACCATCGTCTTAAGTGATTCCACATCTGGGCGGAGGATTCATGAAAACTATAGTCCTCCAGGGCCTTGGCCTGCTTAATGAAGTCATTCTCCTCCACCCTGCTTCAGAAACCCTAGTCCCCAGGGTTTAGTCATACAAAATACATGATAGTATTGCTCTATTATCATCATACATTGCAGAATTGTGTGAAGGTTAGTCAGAGAAAAGAAAATGAATTCAGTAGTGACTGAAAGAACTTAAGAAGAGAGGGCAGTAGCTAAGATATGAGTGAAATGTCCTTTTTATTTGCAGCGGAGAAGTTCCTGGGAGCCTGCATTGAGGCAGAAACATGGGAGGTGGAGGATAATGCTAGTTCTAGAGACATGAGTGGGATAAGAATTTGGAATTGAGATAAAGCTTTCTAGAATTGAGTAACCTGTTAGATTTCGAGAGAAGCAAGGAGGGGAGGCTGATTCCAGAGTGTCTGTCTTGAGAAACTAATTAGATTGTAGCTCGATTCATGAAACTGCAGAGTAGCTCAGTTAGATGATCACTTTTAGGGATTTCTATTAATAAATCCCTTCAGGCAAAAACAAGGTAGATCTATGTCTCTGGAGTGCAGAAGAGAGGTCAGAGTAGAAGATAAAGGTTTGGGAATCATCAGCATATAAGTGTGATGATCAAAGATATGAAAGTAGATGAAACCACCCTGGAAGAGTATATGAAATGAATGTAGAACTCCAGCGTTGTAGGAATGATGACAGAGCCAATCACATGACCAGTAAAGGGAGAAATGTTACAAATTAAAGTGATGAAAACAATAATAATAGCTGGCATGTGTATGTACACGTGTGTGCCAAGTCACTTCAGTTGTGTCTGACTCTTTGTGACCCTACGGACTGTAGCCTGCCAGGCTCCTCTGTCCATGGGATTCTCCAGGGAGGAATACTGGAGTGGGTTCCCATGCCCTTCTCCAGGGGAACTTCCTGACCCAGGGATCAAACCCCCATCTCTTATGTCTCCTGCATTGGCAGGTGTGTTCTTTACCACTAGTGCCACCTGGGAAGCCCAATGCGGCTGCTGCTAAGTCGCTTCAGATGTGTCCGACTCTGTGCAACCCCATGGACAGCAGCCCACCAGGCTCCTCTGTCCATGGGAGTCTCCAGGCAAGAATACTTGAGTGGGTTTCCATTTCCTTCTCCAATGCACGCGTGCATGCTAAGTAGCTTCAGTTATGTCTGACTCTGTGCAACCCCATGGACAGCAGCCCATCAGGCTCCTCTGTCCGCAGGCAATTTTGCTAACCATACAGTGTGCATCATGGTGGTTTAGAGCACAAGTGGGTTCAAATCACAAGTCTATTACTTACTAGCTGAGTCTACTGGCAAATTTCTTAAGCTCTCTGTGCTTCTGTAGCTTGAGGAAAACAAAGGTATCAACCTTATAGATTAGACTGAAGGCTAAAATGCTTTCTATGCCATATTCAGCAGAGCCTGACTCACAGAAAGCCATAAAGGTTCACAGTTATTTTTATCATTGCAGTTTTATTTAATCTTCACAATAATTTGACGAGGAGGTACGATTATCCCCATTTTTTTCAATTGATGAAACAGATTCAGAAGGCTATATAATTCCACATAAGTACTGTATCTGGTATTTGAAAGGAAGTGGGCCTAAGACCCCCACCTATATAACTCACAAGAAAGGATGTGGCAGAAAACAAAACAAAAAATGGAAACCATTTTAAGAAGCAAAGAGTGACTGCTGCTGCTGCTGCTGCTGCTGCGTCGCTTCAGTCGTGTCCGACTCTGTGTGACCCCATAGACGGCAGCCCACCAGGCTCCCCCATCCCTGGGATTCTCCAGGCAAGAACGCTGGAGTGGCTTGCCATTTCCTTCTCCAATGCATGAAAGTGAAAAGTGAAAGTGAAGTCGCTCAGTCACGTCCGACTCTTCGCATTCCCATGGACTGCAGCCTACCAGGCTCCTCCATCCATGGGATTTTCCAGGCAAGAGTACTGGAGTGGGGTGCCATTGCCTTCTCCAAAGAGTGACTAATCAGGTTAAATGCAGTGAAATTGTCATGAAAATAACCCATAGACACAGTTCTTTTGATTTGTCTGGTTAAACAATAGCAACAGAGATTTTGATGAGGATAATATGATTTCAAAACTGAATTCATGTTGAGGTTTGACAGAAAACAACAAAGTTCTGTAAAGCAATTATCCTTCAATTAAAAAATAAATTAATTAAAATTTAAAAAAAAATACTGGACACTAATGGGTGCCTTTTACTACCTGGGAGATGAGCTACTAGATGGCAGTTTGTGCTCCTAGCTTGAGCCAGGAACCCAAGGTTCCCAGGTACAGGCTTGGTCATCACCCAAGAGTGACAGTACCTGGAAAGGTTCCCAGGCGTGATTTCCTATTACATCAATGCAGCAAGACAGTTAGGTTATCTTCACATTTAGCCAGCTACACTCCTGTTGGGAACTTCACAATTGTGCATTTTATTTTTTTTTAACATCTGATTCATCTTAGTTTGAAATCCATCCACTTTGTCCATTGCATTACTTTGTTTTTAATCACAACTAGATGAATCTGTTCACTCTACATTTTACAGAATGGCAGTTTGTTTTCTTTTTCTTTTTCTTTTCTTTTCTTTTTTTTTTTTTTTTTTGCTTACTCTTTGCATGATCATAATGAACTTTGTTTAATCAACATCATCTTATTTGTCTCATAACATTTTCAATCGACTTTGCTTTTAATTAAAGAAAATTTGTGTAAACTTCGTAATAAGAATTGTACATCTCTTGGCATCAAAAGCAGATAACTTGGTGTTATGCTTTTCCTTTCTGTTGGTGCAGTGGCAACATAAATGACTTATACATTTAAGGCATTTTGTGTCAGCTTCTCTTTATCATCCCTAAAGCTTCTGTCCCCATTTTTATGATGATTTAAGGGCAGGCTCATTTAGAAAGCCAGCAAAGTGGTTCCTATTGCATCTCCACCCTTTCTAGCATAATAGCTGCAAACTAAGTTACTGTGCTTCGTTGTAGGTTTCTACATAACTCTGGGCATGGTGCCTCACTTAACAGTTCCCTAGTGTTATTTTGGAAAAGCCCTCTGCAGAAAATGCCAGAACTCAGCTTGAACTCTTGTCCCCTATCAGGGAGAATCTTTCTATCAGCAGGATTTCTCAGCTGTTTCAAAAATCATTCAATGCGTTCCTAGGAAATATTGCTACTGTGGAATATGCCAGCTTTAGCATACCCTCATTGTTCAGCCTAAGAGCTTTAGCAGCAGAATATTTAATCAGAGAATTTCAGCCCTTGCTACAAACTTTTTTAATGGAGAATCTTAATTTTAATTCATGAAAGATGTTCCTATTATTTTTCAATTCACTGGTTAAAGCATATGAGTGCTTACTTTCTTTTTTTTTTTTTTCAATTAAATGATTTTTTTTTCTTTAGGACAGTCCCACCTGTTCTAGAATCACAATATTCTTCTAAATTAAGAGTCAACATGTCTTTTGTGATATTACATGCCAGGTAATCACTTTTATTCCTTAGAGAGCTATTATTATATTTAATTACAGCTGCTAAAACAGAGACAATAAGAGGATAGGGAATTTCCTTAAGTTAGTCATTAGTAAAATCAATCTTTGAATCCAGGTAGTCTCACCCCAAGGCCTAAACAGGGGAACTCTGTGAGGATTTGATGAATAAGGAAGATCCAGCATTTTGAACCAATGTGCCTTATCTGTGATAAAGCAGGGATAACTATTTTAACATCTGAGTGAAGACAATTCTTTACAAACATGTTGAGTTCCAGGAGTTCACTGCAAGTTAATTACTTGGAATTCAGAATATGGTGCCACAAAGGACTAGTGCTCTGACCAGCCTACACAATCCTGTTTAAAGTCTAAGATCATTGAAATACAATGTATTTTCACTACCAATGTAGAAGCTGTGTTATTGCAATATCAGAAATCAAGGAACACATAAATCAATAAGAAACTTAAAAGATTAACTTAAATAATATTCCTTGGATAAATGTTAAATTAACCATAAAGTGAAAAGATATATAATGTTCTTTTGTAGAAAGAAAGGGATTGAATGAGGTGGATTACAATGCATAATAATATTTGATGAAGTAAAAAAGTTGCAGGGTTGAGAAACAGAAAAGGAAGAGGAGAGAGGAGAGCTGGAAAGCAGAAAAAAATTGAATTACACACAATATTAACAGGTCATAGTCAAAGGATTCTGTATTGCTAAATATGTTTTGAAAGAAACACACATGCACACACACACACATATGCCACCTTTCAGCCTCTCTCTCTGAGCACCCATCATTGTATTAATAAAAGTAGGACTAGCCCCAGTGGCACCCACTCCTAAAGGACTGTCCTATGCTGTGCAGTTTCTTGAGTTTTCAACTTAGGGGAAAAAAAGAAATGGGAAACAGAGCCTACATTTCTTACCAATCAGATGTATGGGCATCATCAAAATTGAGTTTTTAGGGGCTTACCTTTTCAGGGGCATAGCCTTTTCAGATAATTGTAGATATTCTTTGTCGTGAGACCTAAACTCATAAGGTGATTGTTTCTTAAAGGTGAGTTGCTTCCTCCAGTTCCATTCTTCTTTCTCAAGATTGCTTTGGCTATTCGAGGTTTTTTGTATTTCCATACAAACTGTGAAATTATTTGTTCTAGCTCTGTGAAAAATACCACTGGTAGCTTGATAGGGATTGCATTGAATCTGTAGATTGCTTTGGGTACTATACTCATTTTCACTATATTGATTCTTCCAACCCATGAACATGGTATATTTCTCCATCTATTAGTGTCCTCTTTGATTTCTTTCACCAGTGTTTCATAGTTTTCTATATATAGGTCTTTAGTTTCTTTAGGTAGGTATATTCCTAAGTATTTTATTCTTTTCATTGCAATGGTGAATGGAATTGTTTCCTTAATTTCTTTTTCTACTTTCTCATTATTAGTGTATAGGAATGCAAGGGATTTCTGTGTGTTGATTTTATATCCTGCAACTTTACTATATTCATTGATTAGCTCTAGTAATTTTCTGGTGGAGTCTTTAGGGTTTTCTATGTAGAGGATTATGGCATCTGCAAACAGTGAGAGTTTGACTTCTTCTTTTCCAATTTTGATTCCTTTTATTTCTTTTTCTGCACTGATTGCTGTGGCCAAAACTTCCAGAACTATGTTGAATAGCAGCGGTGAAAGTGGGCACCCTTGTCTTGTTCCTGACTTTAGGGGAAATGCTTTCAATTTTTCACCATTGAGGATAATGTTTGCTGTGGGTTTGTCATATATAGCTTTTATTATTTTGAGGTATGTTCCTTCTATTCCTGCTTTCTGGAGAGTTTTAATCATAAATGGATGTTGAATTTTGTCAAAGGCTTTCTCTGCATCTATTGAGATAATCATATGACTTTTATTTTTCAATCTGTTAATGTGGTGAATTACATTGATTGATTTGTGGATATTAAAGAATCCTTGCATCCCTGGGATAAAGCCCACTTGGTCATGATGTGTGATCTTTTTAATGTGTTGTTGGATTCTGATTGCTAGAATTTTGTTAAGGATTTTTGCATCTATGTTCATCAGTGATATTGGCCTGTAGTTTTCTTTTTTTGTGGCGTCTTTGTCAGGTTTTGGTATTAAGGTGATGGTGGCCTCATAGAATGAGTTTGGAAGTTTACCTTCCTCTGCAATTTTCTGGAAGAGTTTGAGTAGGATAGGTGTTGCTGCTACTGCTGCTAAGTCACTTCAGTCGTGTCCGACTCTGTGCGACCCTATAGACGGCAGCCAACCAGGCTCCTCTGTCCCTTGGATTCTCCAGGCAAGAATACTAGAGTGGGTTGCCATTTCCTTCTCCAATGTATGCATGCATGCTAAGTCACTTCAGTCGTGTCCGACTCTGTGTGACCCCATGGACAGCAGCCCACCAGGCTCCTCTGTCCACAGGATTCTCTAGGTAAGAGTACTAGAGTCAGTTGCCATTTCCTTCTCCAAGGATAGGTGTTAGCTCTTCTCTAAATTTTTGGTAGAATTCAGCTGTGGAGCCGTCTGGACCTGGGCTTTTGTTTGTTGGGAGATTTCTGATTACAGTTTCAATTTCCGTGCTTGTGTTGGGTCTGTTAAGATTTTCTATTTCTTCCTGGTTCAGTTTTGGAAAGTTGTACTTTTCTAAGAATTTGTCCATTTCTTCCACGTTGTCCATTTTATTGGCATATAATTGCTGATAGTAGTCTCTTATGATCCTTTGTATTTCTGTGTTGTCTGTTGTGATCTCTCCTTTTTCATATCTAATCTTATTGATTTGATTTTTCTCCCTTTGTTCCTTGATGAGTCTGGCTAATGGTTTGTCAATTTTATTTATCCTTTCAAAGAACCAGCTTTTGGCTTTGTTGATTTTTGCTATGAGCTCTTTTGTTTCTTTTGCATTTATTTCTGCCCTAATTTTTAAGATTTCTTTCCTTCTACTAACCCTGGGGTTCTTCATTTCTTCCTTTTCTAGTTGTTTTAGGTGTAGAGTTAGTTTATTTATTTGACCTTTTTCTTGTTTCTTGAGGTATGCCTGTATTGCTACGAACCTTCCCCTTAGCACTGCTTTTATAGTGTCCCACAGGTTTTGGGTTGTTGTGTTTTCATTCATTTGTATGCATATTTTGATTTCTTTTTTGATTTCTCCTGTGATTTTTTGGTTATTCAGAAGCCTGTTGTTCAGCCTCCATATGTTGGAATTTTTAATAGTTTTTCTCCTGTAATTGAGATCTAATCTTACTGCATTATGGTCAGAAAAGATGCTTGGAATGATTTCAATTTTTTTGAATTTGCCAAGGCTAGATTTATGGCCCAGGATGTGATCTATCCTGGAGAAGGTTCTGTGAGCACTTGAGAAAAAGGTGAAATTCATTGTTTTGGGGTGAAATGTCCTATAGATATCAATTAGGTCTAACTGGTCTATTGTATTATTTAAAGTTTGCTTTTCTTTGTTAAATTTCTGTTTAGTTGATCTATCCATAGGTGTGAGTAGGGTATTAAAGTCTCCCACTATTATTGTGTTATTGTTAATTTCCCCTTTCATACTTGTTAGCATTTGTCTTACATATTGCAGAGCTCCTATGTTGAGTGTATATATATTCAGGCTCTACTACAAAACCATAGTCATCAAGTCAGTATGATACTGGCACAAAGACAAAAATATAAATCAATGGAACAAAATAGAAAGCCCAGAGATAAATCCACACACCTATGGACACCTTATCATCAACAAAGGAAGCAAGAATATACAATGAATTAAAGACAATCTCTTTAACAAGTGGTGCTGGGAAAACTGGTCAGCCACTTGTAAAAGAATGAATCTAGAACACTTTCTAACACCATACACAGAAATAAACTCAAAATGGATTAAAGATCTAAACGTAAGACCAGAAACTATAAAACTCCTAGAGGAGAACTAGGCAAAACACTCTCTGACATAGATCACAGCAGGATCCTCTATGACTCACCTCCCAGAATACTGGAAATAAAAGCAAAAATAAACAAATGGGATCTAATTAAAATGAAAAGCTTCTGCACAACAAAGGAAACTATAAGCAAGGTGAAAAGACAGCCTTCGAAATGGGAGAAAATAATAGCAAATGAAGCAACTGACAGACAACTAATCCCAAAAATATGCAAGCCACTCCTGCAGCTCAATTCCAGAAAAATAAAAGACCCAATCAAAAAATGAGCCAAAGAACTAAATAGACATTTCTCCAAAGAAGACATACAGATGGCTAACAAACACATGAAAAGATGCTCAACATCACTCATTATCAGAGAAATGCAAATCAAAACCACAATGAGGTACCATTTCACGCCAGTCAGAATGGCTGTAATCCAAAAGTCTACAAGCAATAAATGCTGGAGAGGGTGTGAAAAGGGAACCCTCTTACACTGTTGGTGGGAATGCAAACTAGTTCAGCCACTATGGAGAACAGTGTGGAGATTCCTTAAAAAACTGGAAATAGAACTGCCTTATGACCCAGCAATCCCACTGCTGGGCATACACACCAAGGAAACCAGAATTAAAAGAGACACGTGTACCCCAATGTTCATCTCAGCACTGTTTATAATAGCCAGGACATGGAAGCAACCTAGATGTCCATCAACAGATGATTGGATAAGAAAGCTGTGGTACATATACACAATGGAGTATTACTCAGCCATTAAAAAGAATACATTTGAATCAGTTCTAATGAGGTGGATGAAACTGGAGCCGATGATACAGAGTGAAGTAAGCCAGAAAGAAAAACACCAATACAGTATACTAACACATATATATGGAATTTAGAAAGATGGTAATGATAACCCTGTATGCAAGACAGCAAAAGAGACACAGGTGTATAGAACAGTCCTTTGGACTCTGTGGGAGAGGGAGAGGGTGGGATGATTTGGGAGAATGGCATTGAAACATGTATAATATCATATAAGAAACAAATCACCAGTCTAGGTTTGATGCAGGATACAGGATGCTTGGGCCTGGTGCACTGGGATGACCCAGAGAGATGGTATAGGGAGGGAGATGGGAGGGGGGTTCAGGATTGGAAACACGTATACACCCATGGCAGATTCGTGTTGATGTATGGTAAAACCAATACAGTATTGTAAAGTAAAATAAAGTTTAAAAAAAATAAGAAAGAAAAAATCACTCAGTAAGAAACCATTTTTGATAATGCTATATGTACACTATTTATAAAAAAAAAAGTGAGTTGCAATGTAGAACCATAAACCATACCAATGATGTTTACAGTAAAATTCATTATCCTCCTTTTGCAGGAATACTTTACTTTTGTATGATTTTACAACATTATACATTGGTCATTTGGAAAATATTGGTTTACCGAGTTATGCAAATATTCCAAATATTGACACATTTCACTTTACACTGACTAAAAAAATCACTTTTGAGACTAAAAAATTAGTTTCATCTGAAAAGTCCTTTAGGTATTGGGAAGCTGTCATGTGCATGGTGACAGATGCAAGCTTTCCAAAATTCGAATTTTTGCTTGAAAGCTCCAGTTTTACCATTGGCAACAAAACTGTCATTTGTCTTACTTGAAGTGACAGCCCGCTTTGTTCGTTTTGGAAAAATAAATGTTTGTGAAATACTCAAGACTGCATAACCATAGTTTGTCTATCAGTCTTTTTTTCACGTGAAATGGTATTCCATGGAAAAAGCAGCTAGTCCAGCCCACAAGCAGTCACACACACTCTTCAGTGTACAGAAGACATACTTCATGTGTGCTTCTCATTTCATCACACACAATTTTTAAAATACATGTATTTGAGAGTTGAGATTTAATAAAATTAACAATCTGTTTTACTGGCCCAAGAAGGAACTTCTTCAGTGAAAGAAATGCTTTAAAAAAATAAATTGCCATTGGGACCTCCCTGGTGATCCAGTGGCTAAGACTCTGCACTCTCCGTGTAGTGAGGCCCAGTTCCATCCCTGGTCAGGGAACTAGATCTTACATGCTGCAAGTGTTTGCATGCCACAACTAAAGATACTGCATGCCACACAAACTGCAAATAAGTAAATAATTTTTTTAAGTTAGGTTAATAAAAATTGCAGTTAAAAATCACTTAGCACAGTTATAGTGGTAATTCCCTCAATTCTTGCTGAGGTGTTCAGTGTTTGACTCAACATTGCTCTATTCCTGTTTGTAATATATGAAAATAGTATTGAATCTATGGGCCATAGTACTGACCCATGGACCATATTTTAAGGAACAATACTATACAAAAATTGTTGTTACTGCTCAGTTGCTAAGTCGTGTCCAACTCTTTGCAACCTCATGGACAGCAGCATGCAAGGCATACCCCTGACCTTCACTATCTCCCTGAGTTTGCTCAGATTCATGTCCAGTGAGTCAGTGATGCTATCTAACCATCTCATCCTCTGCTGCCTCCTTCTGCTCTTGCTCTCAATCTTTCCCAGCATCAGGGTTTTTCCCAGTGAGTCAGCTCTTTGCATCAGGTGGCCAAGGTATTGGAGCTTCAGCATCAGTTGTCAGTTCAGTCACTCAGTCATGTCCAACTCTTTGCAACCCCATGGACTGCAGCACGCCACGCTTCCCTGTCCATCACCAATTCCTGGAGGTTGCTCAAATTCATGTCCATCGAGTCAGTGATACCATCTAACTATCTCATCCTCTGTCTTCCCCTTTTCTTCCTGCCTTCAATCTTTCCCAGCATCAGGGTCCTTTGCAATGAGTCAGTTGTTTAAATCAGGTGGCCAAAGTATTGTCGCTTCAGCATCAATTTTTTCAATGAATATTCAGGGTTGATTTCCTTTAAGATTGACTGGTTTGATCTCCTTGCTGTCCAAACGAGTCTCAAGAGTCTTCTCCAGCACCGCAGTTCGAAAGCATCAATCCTTCAGTGCTCAGCCTTCTTTATGGTCCAGATCTCACATCCATACATGATTACTGGAAAAACCATAGCATTGACTATACAGAGCTTTGTCAGCTAAGTGATGTTTCTGATTTTTAATACACTGTCTAGGTTTGTCATAGCTTTCCTTACAGAATACCTCTTTCAAAATTTATCTTGTTTTGTCTTATTTGAAAGCATCCTCTTCCTCATCAAAGCTTTTAAACCATCAGCTGATAAAATCCAAAGTCACCGTGGTGTTGTAAAACTATGCAGTTGTCAACCAAAATGCAGATGATGGTGGTAATGACAGTGAGTTTCATGATTTGTTTGATAATAGTTTTTGGAAATTGTAGGAGAAATTGATGTTCAATGGATACTCAATAGGAGACTTTGTTGTTGATCTGAGCTTCCAGGTGATTTCTTCTGATTTCAGCCCAGAAACAAGGGATGAAAGTGGTTGGCACCTGGCCAGCCATCTAGGTGCCTCCAAAAAAGCTGGAGCTTCTAAATAAAGAAATGACACCCTTATTATATGACACCCTGCTTACTTAATTGCTGATATTTTCCCCCTAAATTTATTCCAAGAGAAAGGAAATGGATGGAGTTACAACCTAATATTGTGCCAAGAGTAAAAAAAAAAGAACTAGGTATGTCTCACAGCCCCAAGTTAAGTTTGTCTCACTGTTGACATCAGTGACATATTTTTTTTTGAAATTGCAGTATAGTTGATTTACAATGTTGTGTTTGTTTCATGTATACAGCAAAGTGATTGTTATACATATATATATATATTCTTCTAAAGATTCTTTTCCATTTTAGGTTATTACAAGATATTGAGTATAGTTTCCTGTGCTATCCAGTAGGTCCTTGCTGTTTTATCTATTAAATATTTCATATATAGTAGTGTGTATATGCTAATCCTGATTCCTAATTTATTTCTTCCCCACCAATCCCCTGCTATTCCCTTTGATAACCATCAGTTTGTGTTCTATGCCTGTATGTTTCTATTTTATAAATAAATTCATTTGTATCATTTTTAGATTCCACTATATTTAGATTCCAGTAATATGATATTTCTCTTTCTCTGATCTCTGTACTTTTAGCAACCAGGATTCGATTAAGGGCAGTTCATCACCTCCCTTCAGTAGCTCTTATTAGATTGTTTAGAAGTATAAAGGATCCATTGTTGCCTAAAAATATGCCTCCATATAGGGTAAAAGTGTGGGAAAATATATTTCCCCCACTAGAAATGGAAGGAAAAGGAAGTTCCCATACAAAGAGGTGAACTTCTTACACTTGTAAATATGATAAAGTGGTTAATTAAAATGCCATTTCATTTGGCTTTTAGATACTAGTAGCCTCAAGAGTTCAGTAGATCTGAGTTTCTGCTTCACAAAGCCCCCAGTCCAGCAACTAGAGATGTTTCCTCTGAACAACATTGCTGCGCGGGGCCTGGACCTTCTGTTATTTACAGGTGTGGACTGAGATGGGCTCCTGTGACTCAAGCTGAGAGAGACCAACTTGTGAAACCACAAAGCAGTTTATTAACTGTTATACAATAAATATAAATGCTACAAGGATATCATTGTGAGCTAAACACCCAATCTTCAGTTCAGTTCAGTTCATTCCATTCATTTGCTCAGTCGTGTCCGACTCTTTGCGACCCCATGAATCGCAGCACGCCAGGCCTCCCTGTCCATCACCAACTCCCAGAGTTCACTCAGACTCACGTCCATCAAGTCAGTGATGCCATGCAGCCATCTCTTCTGTCGTCCCCTTCTCCTCCTGCCCCCAATCCCTCCCATCATCAGAGTCTTTTCCAATGAGTCAACTCTTCGCATGAGGTAGCCAAAGTATTGGAATTTCAGCTTTAGCATCATTCGTTCCAAAGAAATCCCAGGGCTGATCTCCTTCAGAATGGACTGCTTGGATCTCCTTGCAGTCCAAGGGACCCTCAAGAGTCTTCTCCAACACCACAGTTCAAAAGCATCAATTCTTCGGCGCTCAGCTTTCTTCATAGTCCACCTCTCACCCATTCTTCACCTGTAGGCAAATTTAAGATGAACAGAGTCAGAGAGTTGTTTGGTAAGATTAAACCTATTTAAGGGACATTAGCTGGGCCATTCAACTATTGGAGAACATTGAACTAAGCATATCTCCCCACAGCAAAGGAAAATATGCCATCAGAATCGTCTCCACTGAATTGGTCGTCGCCATTTTTTACTGGGCAGCCCCTCTTAAGCGATTGCCCTTTGTCAGAGAGTCCCAGGCTTCCCAACACCACTTCTTACAGCAGTCTGTCCTCTGATTAGTACTTAGCCTTCTTTATTAAGTTAAGAATTATCGCTGGGAATTAAATGAAATCACGGATAGAGAACATAAGAAAATGCCTGGCATATGATCGAGGAGCAATAAATATCAACTTCCTCTCTGATTCTTGCTTTTCTATCACTCAGTTGCTGACTTCTCCTGTAGTTCTCATTAAAATTTTGTTCCTTTAGATCTGCTAATTCCCCAAGTGAACAGAGAGTTCAGTCTTATAAATAACAGCTAATATTTACTGAGGACTCAGTGGGTACTAGGCATGGTATTTACCAAGCCACTTGAGTACATTTTCTCATGGACGCCTCCTAGCAACCCTATGACAAGTGCTGTAGTTATTCCCATGTTATAGATGAGGAAAATTGAGGCACAACGTTCAACTAATTCACCTGCCTGGAAAATGGTGAAGCTGAGATTGGAATCCAGGCAGTGTAACCAGAAATCTCGTTGTTGTTGTTTTTTTAAAGGTTTTTTTCATTTTGGATGTGGACCATTTTTGAAGTCTTTAATGAATTTGTTAAAATATTACTTCTGTTGTTGATGTTCTGGTTTCTTGGCCATAAAGCATGAGGGATCTTAGCTTCCCAACCAGGGATTGAACCCACACTCCCTGCAATGAAAGGTTTAACCACTGGACTTCCAGGGAAGTCCCAGAAATCATGTTTTTAGATGGTACTCAACACTTGGACTCAAGTGAGACCTGCCCAGATGCTATTCTTTATCTTCAGGGGGCTTTGCAGTTTTGGCTCAGTTGTGTTGATTTACAGTTTAATTCTCAAAGGACATCTTAGTTCCTACTAAGGCATTCTCTCTTTGGTGTCTTATGTTGTACTTTAATGTAAATTAAGTTTATATGAGACCTTGTAGCTCAGAGTTGATTCAAGTGGGTAGAAGAAGCAGAAAGCAAGGACAAAAAGCATGGTGTACTAGAGAATTAAGTTGAATAGGTTACATTACATAGTTTCAGGTATGCTGAGAGATAAATAGTAATTCCTAAAAAACAGTCACATAGAGGAAAATCCTGGTGAATCATTGCACATCAAATAAACATTAGTATTGTTCCTGGTTTTGTTGCTATAAAAGTCTTGTACTAAATTAAGAATTCTCATTTAATACTTTATAGATGCCTTTCAATTAAGATATATTGATTATCTGCCAGATATGAGGTTCTTTTGGAGATGGAAATGGCAACCCACTCCAGTATTCTTTCCTGGAAAATTCCATGGACAGAGGAGCCTAGCAGACTACAGTCCATAGGGTTTCAAAGAGTCAGACATGATTGACTGAACATGAGATGCTTTTACAATTGGCAGAAGTTTTCAAATGAAGACACCACATCCTTTCCACAACAACAGAATCTGTAAGGGTCCACTGCAGCTTCCAGGAGCCCTCTAGGTATTCCCAGAGCAAAATCAAAAGTCACACCAGGACAACAAGAATGAAGGCACTTGAAGCTGCCCTGAGGTCCCCCTCGATGTTTACCCAAGTAGAATCTGGGTGTGTGTAGGTAGCCCCCACCCTCTGTGTTGGTATTCCAAGGGACTCTAAGAGAGTTTGAGAATGAGCACCCTTCTTCACTATTTAAAACTCTTTTTTTTTTTTTTTTTTTTTTTTTTATTTTAAAACTCTTAAATACAATTCAAGTACAAGATCTCACCACTTCAGCGGAGGGAACTCAGTCTCCCGACAGGAAAACAGCTTGCACATTCCACTTGACTTCAGGCCGGCTTTCCTGGGGAGTCATGTTGCCTTGGCTGCAGCGCTAAGTCTCTTTGCTTCAAACCCTCCCAGAAATGTCACAGCAGTACAACCCAGCCCCATACTTGTTGAGCCTGGAATCCATGCCAGGAACTTGCATGCCATAACTCAGGCTGTTACAGAACATCTCTTGATATTAGGTTGGGCTGGAGCCTAGCCCAGTGTGGGGAAAGGAATTTGGTGACTATTTCTAGCAACATCTTTAACTTGGGGTAGAATGAATATGTAACTAAACTGCAGACTGGCAGGATAGCCCCTCTTATGTTTACCACTGTTGCCTTTAACCACAATCAGAACCCATGTTTTCTCATCATGGTGGTGAAACATGTGCCCCCAATATTTTGAAACAGCAATATTAGAAGAATGCAGGATGTTAGTTTAATTTTTTAAATTAGCACTCATTAGAGAGTAGATGATTTGCATAAGCATGTTCTTCTTTTGTGATAAGAACCATTCATTTATTTATCTTTTAATTGTCCCATATGTATTTTATTTTTAATATTTATTTGTTTATTTGGCTGCCCTGGGTCTTAGTCGCAGCACACGAGATCTTCTATCCTCATTGTAGCATGAGGGGACCTTTAGATGCAGAATGAGAGATCTAGTTCCCTAATTAGGAATTGAACCCAGGCCCCCTGCTTTAAGAGTGTGTAATCAGCCATTGGACCACTGAGGAAGTCCCCCTAGAAACACTTACTTATATCTTATTTTTTTAATGTCTTATTTCCATAAGAATCACTCTCAAATGATAGTAGCTCATCTCTAGCTCCTGAATTTAAACACTGTATGGCAAGAGAGTGCTCAAACATGTACTAATGAGTTTGGATTGTGTCTTTAATGAAACCCATTTTGTCTGTATTGTTCTCTGCAGAAGTTTTGTATATCCACTGAGTGAACCAGAAATGCTGGCATCAGTATCTCCAAGATCCACAGTTTCACTGATTAGGTCATTGGCCAGAAATATCTGACCATTACCCCAATTTTGTCCATATTTTAGATTAAATGATGGGGGCTGTCTTTTTAAAAACTGGGATTACGTTTTCTGCTCTACATTTTTGACTCAGTTGCCAATATCAGTTGCCAATATTAAATCTTAATAAAAATATGTGATGCACAATCATCAGGTTGTGTATTCCTCCATTCCATGATTTGTTAAATTCCCACTCATCATTGAGCATCATCTTTATATAAGGCACTGTGTGTGTATATACACACACATATATATCCATGGTAGCTCAGCGGTAAAGAATCTGCCTGCAACACAGGAGACCTAAGTTCAATTCCTGGGGGTCAGGAAGATCCCCTGAAGGAAGGCATGGCAACCCACTCCAGTATTCTTGCCTGGAGAATCCCCATGGACAGAGGAGCCTGGTGGGCTACAGTCCATGGGGTCACAAAGAGTCAGACATGACTGAAGTGACTGAGCACAGATTAAACAGAGAGGTTATATAACTGTAAACATTGTACACCCATGTCACCCAAGCCTATAATGCGTGAACAAAACTCTACAACTCATCAAATAGTGCATCTTTCTTCAACTGTATATTAGATTTTCTTCTCTAGATTATCTATCACTTTTATTATGGCTAATGTGATTATGGGGGATAATAGAAAATAGGAATAACAGACATTCAGAATCCACAAATAAGCCAAACCTCATTTGAGTAAGTAGTTTCTGCTTCCCTCCCTAGATCGTTAGTCCATTTATATCTTTTCATTATCCTATTTGAGGCTTCCCAGGTGGTGCTGTGGTAAAGAATCTGCCTGCCAGTGTAGGAGATGTGGGTTCGATCCCTGGGTTGGGAAGATCCCCTGGAGGATGAAATAGCCACCCACTCCAGTATTCTTGCCTGGAGAATCCCACCGACAGAGGAGTCTGGCCAGCTAGAGTCCACGAGGTCCCAAAGAGGCACGACGTAGCAATGGAGCACACACACATTCTCCTATTCATCCTCCAGCAGAGTTCTTAATAAGCAGTGGAAATACAGATAGACTAAAACTATAGAGAAAGAAAGATTAGAGGATCCAAACAGCCACAAAGCTGAACGATTCATGGAACATGATTTGGAGGTGAAAGTACTACGATCAAAAGGATATGTTTGTGAATGTTAATTATTTACAGCTATTTATAATTTCTGTATTTATTAGCTGAGGTATGTAGAGAATAAAATTACATGGCAGTTAATGAAATAATGTTTTTAAGATTCCAGCTTAAGCATGGTCGTTTTTTCAAAAGACTTTCTGGAATGACAGACTCTGAAATGTATCCTAAACCCTACTAGGGAGCTAAAAGGCTCTCCCAGGATTTATTGTCACTTGAACATCTCTAACTTTATTTTCGAGTTGCAGGTTTGGTTTAGTCACTGTTGTTTTGTGTACTGGTGGTCATCAGGAGTATTCTAGAAATACACGATTTGGCACCTCATTTTAAAATTGTATGAAAAGTTTGAGCAAAAGAAAACCACCATTTGTAGTTCGCTTCAACCCGTCTTTTTTCTTCAGCCTAATATGGATATAAAATGTATCTGGCATTAGTGTTTCCTAGCATGGCTGCAGCTTGCCAGACTGTTTGGACCTGTGCACAATGAATCCTTTATTCAGTAAATATAAAAAGACATAAGCTTCAGAACAGCTCATCACATTCCTTCTAATGTTGCTTGTACATATTTTAATATATGCTAAGTATTTGAATTTATTTTCAAAATGGTAAATTCATTCTTTAAATTGTTGCCCTTTGGGAGTTTTTAGTATGCATTTGGGAGGTTGTGAACTGGATGTGCTAATTATGATCACTTTCAAACTGGATGAAAATTCAATATTTTCCTGAGTTTCTCAAACTTATTTATTAATGGCTTTTTGACATCACATAGGAGTCATCTCAGAAACAGAGATTATTGTGAAGCCCAAGCTCTTGCCTGTAGATACTGATTCTGGAAGACCTTTGGAGATTTTCACATTGTGTGAAGACCTTAGTTAAATGAATGGTGTGATTTTTTTGTTGGGTTTATTACCCTCAATATTAAGCACTTGGAGGAAACCCTGGATGTACCTGGTAGGTAGTGCTTTTTACTGCTAATAAGATTTGCATGTGGTTTCTGAGTCTGTTCAGAAAACTGGCAAAGGTTGAGAGTGTTATTAATCCCACTCTGCAGTGTGGGCAGGTAATTGAGAATTATTGTTGACTGTAGGAAGAGGAGAACTACTTCATGCTTTGTTAAGGGGATATTAACTGTAGGAATATAGCAGCCCCTCTCCATCCCAGCTACGTCTGCCTTCTCTAGGAAATACATGCAGTATTCACAATGGGGATAATACACTGTAGCCTCTTTGGTCGCATGTATGTGCGCTCACTTGTTTCAGTGGTGTCTGACTTTTTGCAACCCTATAGCCTTATAGCCCTCCAGGCTCCACTGTCTTTGGGATTCTCTAGGCAAGAATACTAGAGTGGGTTGCCATGCCCTCCTCCAGGGGATCTTCTCCACTCAGGAATGGAACCTGTATCTCTTTTGTCTCCTGCATTGCAGGCAGACTCTGTACCCACTAAGCCACCTGGGAAACCCAAGGCCCCTTTCTTTAATATCCCAATATTCTAATGTTTTTTTAGAATAGTCACATGTATAACAAATTCATTAGTAGTAATACTTGCCATTATTACAAATAAAGCTCCAGATTTCTTCTTCATGTAGTTCGGTTTGAATAGGTGTTCTTAGTGGCTTTCTTCTATGTGGTGATTCAGGGAACCAGGCCCATTTCATATTAGAGTTCTTCCGTCCTCTTAAATTACAGAGTCCTCTGTTTCCAGCCAATGGGAGTGCCAACAGAAAGCTTGAATGAGCACATAAAGCCTTATGAGACAGGATGCCACTTTTGTTCACATCCCATTAGCTAAAAGTTAACTATGTGTTTAAAGTGAAAGGAAGTCTGGGAAATGTAGTACCGCTGTGTTCCCAAGGAGCAAGAGAACACTAGTGGTCTTTGCCACACCTACAATTAATTTCATATGTTTCTTAAAGTAAAAAAAAGCACCAACTACTGGGGACAGGCTTCTAGGGCTAGCTTTATCAGTAGGGAATTGTGAGACATTTAATAGGCAATAACCTCTTTACCTTTTGTATTATTTGGCCTCATAGAGGTCACAGTCTAAAAGAAAAGATTTTGTTGGTGGTGCTGTTTAATCAGTAAGTCATGTCCAGCTCTTTTACGACCCCATGAACTATATTCCTCCAGGCTCCTCTGTCCATGGGATTTTCCCAGGCAAGAATACTGGAGTAGGTTACCATTTCCTTCTCCAGGGGATCTTCCCAACACAACGATCGAACCTGTATTTCCTGCATTGGCAGGCAGATTCTTTACCACTGAGCCACCAGGGAAGCTCCAAAGAAAAGATAGACATCAAATAAACAGGCAAATAAATGTACAATTACAAAGTGATATAGCTCCATGAGAGCATGGACTATGCCCCCATGGCTCCTAAAACAGTGCTTGATGCATAGTAGACACTCAGCAATAATTGTTGAATAAATGCATGCCTAAAGGCATGAACAAATGAATGAAACTATATGATGGAGACAAATAGAGGCTATGAAAAAAAGCAGTAGGGTAAACTAAATTTTTTGAAGCCATCCAAGGAAGCTCTTTCTGAGATAATAACATTGTCAATGAAACCTGAAGGATGAGTCCAGTTCAGTCACTCAGTCGTGTCTGACTCTATGTGATCCCATAAACCACAGCACACCAGGCCTTCCTGTCCAGCACCAACTCCCAGAGTCCACCCAAACCTATGTCCATCAAGTCGGTGATGCCACCCAGCCATCTCTTCCTCTGTTGTCCCCTTCCCCTCCTGCCCTCAATCTTTCCCAGCATCAGGGTCTTTTCAAATGAGTCAGCTCTCTGCATCAGGTGGCCATATTATTGAACTTTCAGCTTCAGCATCAGTCCCTCCAATGAACACCTATGACTGATCTCCTTTAGGATGAACTGGTTGGATCTCCTTGCAGTCCAAGGGACTCTCGAGAGCCTTCTCCAACACGACATTTCAAAAGCATCAATTCTTCAGCGCTCAGCTTTCTTTATAGTCCAACTCTCACATCCATACATGACCACTGGAAAAACCATAGCCTTGACTAGATGGACCTTTGTTGGCAAGGTAATGTCTCTGCTTTTGAATATGCTATCTAGGTTGGTCATAACTTGCCTTTCAAGGAGCAAGCGTCTTTTAATTCCATGCTGCAATCACCATCCACAGTGATTTTGGAGCCCAGAAAAATAAAGTCAGCCACTGTTTCTCTATTTGCCATGAAGTGATGGGACCGGATGCCATGATCTTCGTTTTCTGAATGTTGAGCTCTAAGCCAACCTTTTCACTCTCCTCTTTCACTTTTGTCAAGAGGCTCTTTAGTTCTTCTTCACTTACTGTCATAAGGGTGGTGTCATCTGCATATCTGAGGTTATTGATATTTCTCTCGGCAATCTTGATTCCAGCTTATGCTTCATCCAGCCCAGTGTTTCTCATGATGTGCTCTGCATATAAGTTAAATAAGCAGGGTGACAATATACAGCCTTGACGTGCTCTTTTTCCTGTTTGGAACCATTCTGTTGTTCCATGTCCAGTTCTAACTGTTGCTTCCTGACCTGCATAGAGGTTTCTCAAGAGGCAGGTCAGGTGGTCTGGTATTCCCATCTCTTTCAGAATTTTCCACAGTTTATTGTGATCCACACAGTCAAAGGCTTTGGCATAGTCAATAAAGCAGAAAGAGATGTTTTTGAAACTCTCTTGCTTTTTTGATGATCCAGAGGCTGTTGGAAATTTGGTTCCTCTGCCTTTTCTAAAACCAGCTTGAACATCTGGAAGTTCACAGTTCATATATTGCTGAAGCCTGGCTTGGAGAATTTTGAGCATTACTTTACTAGCATGTGAGAGGAGTGCAATTGTGCGGTAGTCTGAGCATTCTCTGGCATTGCCTTTCTTTGGGATTGGAATGAAAACTGACCTTTTCCAGTCCTGTGGCCACTGCTGAGTTTTCCAAATTTGCTGGCATAATGAGTGAAGCACTTTTCACAGCATTATCTTTTAGGATTTGAAATAGCTCAACTGGAATTCCATCACCTCCACTAGCTTTGTTCATAGTGATGCTTCCTAAGGCCCACCTGACTTCTCATTCCAGGATGTCCAGATCTAGGTGAGTGTAAGTGATTACAGGAGTGTTAGTGAAGGATGAGTAAAATTTAGCAAAGAGAAGAGTTAGGTGTTAGACACATTTTTGCAGATTGGGAAAACATCAGGTTCAAAGGATCTGTTTTGATACATTCAAGAGCACAAAAAGGGCTAGTGTAACAGGTATCCAGAGGAACTGAGTGGTTATGGTTCAAGTCGGGCTAGAAAAGTAGGCAAAGACTGTACCAATCAAGGTGCCCGTCATATGTTCAGGCTTTTTGCTCTTTTCTGCAGGCACAATGAAAAGCCAGTGAGCAGGATCCTGAAGGAAAAGGATTGATGTGATCATATGTTCACTTTAAGAGAGCATTCCTACTTTCTGTGAAGTTTTGGAGTAAGAATGGAAGTAGGAAGTCTAGGAAGCTATTTCATTTGTATCATTTTTAATTCCTATTAAAACATAGTTGGTTTACAATGTTGTGTTAGTTTCACATGTACAGCAAAGTGTTTCAGTTACACATATAAGCATATATGTTCTTTTTTGATTCTTTTCCATTATAGGTTATTAAAGATACTATCTTTAATACTAAAGATATTAAAGTTCCCTTGTTGGTTATTTATTTAAATATAGTAGTGTGTATATTTTAATACCACACTCGTAATTAGTTCCTCCTCCTCCTTTCTTTCTCCTGTTATACATATGAAATATTACTCAGCCATAAAAAAGAATGAAGCAATGCCATTTGCATCAACATGGGTGGGCCTAGAGATTATTGTACTCAGTGAAGTAAGTCAGACAGAAAAAGACAAATATCATATGATATTGCTTATATTTGGAATGTAAAAAAAATGATGCAAATGAACTTATTTACAAAACAAAAATTGTCTCAGAGACATAGAAAATAAACTTATAGTTACCAAAGGAGGCTATTTCAAATCATCCAAATAAGATGACTAAACCAGGGCAGTGGTTTAAAACAAGATGGAGGCAGAATAGATGGAAGGACTTGAAACACATGTTTTGGGTAAGAGGGAGATTGGAGCAGAAGGACATTGGCAGCAATAGAATTTTCTGGTTCTGTTCTGAATGCTTATTCTCTTTGAAATGCCCTTATAAAGATGATACTACTGGTGGCTGAGACAGTAAAGAATCTGCCTATAATGCAGGAGACATGGGTTTGATCCCTGGGTTGGAGAGATCCCTGGAGAAGGAGATGGCAACCCACTCCAGTACTCTTGCCTGGAGAATCCTATGGCCAGAGGAGCCTGGCAGGCTATAGTACATGGGTCGCAAAGAGTTGGACACAACTGAGCGACTAACACTTTCACTACTCAATGTAGACCTTTCAAAATATTTAGTTTTGCTCCTTTCAGATATTTTTAGAAGTTTTATCCCAACACAGAAGATATGCTTAAAGATCAGTCAAATAATTGACGTTTAAAGTTTGGCCAAATTCTTGAGGTTCTTCAAAACTCATTCTAGATTATGTTCTATTTCTGTTTCTCTTTGTCTTCAAGAAATTAATTAGGCAAATTACATAATTAAAGTGGAAGACTTATTATTTGTGTGTGTATTTATATGTGTGTGTAAATGTATCTTTAGGGTCCAAATATTTTACCCATAAAAACTTTTTAAAGGTAAATTTTGGACCATCTTTAGTATCTTCTTAATGTGGTACTGTGTGTTTTGGTTTAATTTTTCAATTTAATGTCTTAGGAAGGAATCCAAATACTGTAATAGTGTTTAATCTTTATTCTTGAAGCTAGTGTTCTCCTATTTCAGAGTCAGTTGTAATGGCCCAGGCCTTTATTAGAATTTCTTTGGAGATAAGAAGGCTGTGTACCGAGGACTGGAAATATGATGCTCCTGAATTCTGTTCTGCTCTCCTCCATTTCTCGTTAGTTCTTGGCTTGCACATTTATCTCTGTCTGTATTTATCATCTTGAATATGCACATCATAGTGATTTCCCAGAGATGTTAGGAGGGCAATGTCAGTGTTTATCCATCAGCTTTTAAGACAATCTGGGCAAAGGTATATTATGATCTTAGGAATTGATAGGTCTGCAAATTGACTTCTTCGCACAAGTAAGAATGGCTGTGAATCTTTAGCAGACTTCTTCCATGGATGTTATACCCACAATCAGTGAAATACATCCAGTAGGTTCCCTGTCTCTAAAGACAGAGCCTCATTTCTGGGATTCTTCTGGCAATGACTTTTACCTGTGTGAAATGTTTCCATTTTAAGTAATTTAAATAATTTTACCCAAAATGTGCTGTTAGTGCTACAAATCCATAGATAAAATTCTTTGATGGCCTATTTGGAGAGAACAAACTCAGAGACTAAGTGTGACTTTTACAAAGAGGTTTTTGCTCGTTTCTGCCAAGCACATGGATATTTATAATCTTGCATTTTCATTTTGTGTCTTATGTGATAGTCTTTACTTTTCTCTTTGACAAATGCCCCATTGTGTATAAAAACACTTTTCCAATAATCTTTAAAGACATTTCTTTGTTTTTCCCCTGCTCTTTCCTGTCATGTAGATACCTTACTCCAAGATTATTAAGTAATCCAAAGCAACCATAGGAAATTGAAAAATCTTGTAAATTGACTTTGTTGTCTTGACACTAGGTTGTATGTGAAGGTAGGCTAGGAATATAAAAATCTAAAGTTTACTTTCAGATTCCAAGGTGCTCTTTATAAATCCAGTCAGGTATTTGATTACTTCACTTATCTCAAAACTGGTATTTCTCAGTCTTAAAAAAAAAAAAAAAAGTAGGGTGCAGGGCTCAAAGTTTTAGATAAGGTTAATTACACAGAAGAATTTGAGAGTCAAAGGAGTCTTACATTTTTTAAAAGATTCTCCACTGCCCAGAACAGCCAAGCCAAATCTCAGATTACACTGTATTCTGGCCCTTGGAACACAAAGTGAACATCCTCACGTCCTGAAAGCGAAGTGTTTGAAGAAAAGAAGTTGACCTTCCAAGCCCCTGAATTTACTGCCAAAGCACTAAAAATGAACTACAAGCAGAAAAACTGTGAGTCAGATGAACTCTTCATTCTGTGTCAAGGGTGAAGTTCCAGTTACATGAATCAAGAGAAAACAGTGAAAGAGGTGTGTGGGTGCGTGTTGTTTGCCCCACTTGTACGCACCTGCTCTGCTCCTGCACTGCCCTTGGGACACGGTCTTTTTATAGTAATGCTGGTAATTAGATGCTCTTTCCTTTTTAGATCCTCTTAATCATCTTTGGGGTTTGGAGCCAATGTCTCTACCTCAAAATAGAATGAAAATTCAGGTTCTTACTTAGCCTGTGGCACTCCTGGTCACTCCTAGTATCCAATCAATATTTATAGAGTTTGGAGACAGACACTATACCAGGCCTACATGAAAAAGCTGCAACAATTGAATATTTATGAATATCTGTTCTAATGTCAGTGAAGAACACAAAGTTAGTGCATTGAGTCAGACTCTAGGGTCTTCTAAAAACATGTGTTTTTTTTTCTTCTGTTACAGTGATACCAGGAGATGTGTTATGAAAGAATGTCGTTATTCTTCTTACTATCAGATTAAGAATTTGCCTCTAAATCCTAATGTCCGTTAGTAATGTATTACAACTCCAGGATTTATGAGTCATTAGAATGTTTAAAAATTGCATTCCATTTTCAACCTACTCCTCGTAATATTGAATACATTCTTATGGGTCTTAATCCTTTCTGAAGTTTCAGTGAATTTGCAGTGGATAAGTTTGTTATTATCTTTTCCAGATCATTCAAAGCTTTTACACTTCAGATCTTCTTTTTAATACTCTGTATTTTCTAATCTGTCTTTATGCAGGTACCTCCCTATCCTCTTTAGATATTTCATATATTATCTTGGGAGCTGTGGTAGCAAGAACTACGAATAGTCCAGTGTTTTTGTAAAATGGTCAGATTTTATTTATGTAAAATTGTATTTATGCTTTCATTTCCTTATTGCCTTCCTCATAAGACTACTCTGAGGACTTAATGAGCTAATGCTTAGAAAGTAATTAACACAGTGTTTGGCACGGTAAGCAGTCAATGTTAATTGTTGCTATTGAATTTTTATGACATTTTAATGACCATACACCATGGCCAGCCACTTTTATTTTTTGAAGCCTGAGTTCCCTTGATCCAATAATATGGGATATACTTCAGTCAGATGAACATTCCTAGCACTCATGTCTGGACTTGACTGTTTCATTCACTCAACAAATTTATTTAATGAGTATTATAGAAATTGAGCTAAGCCCTGGGACTACATCTCCCAGATACAAGGTCTCTGTATTGGAAGAGCCTAGCACCAACAGGGAAGACTGACAATAGACAGGCAGTTACAATAAGGCACCAGGAGAGGAACAGGATCAAAGGGACAGCATAGAAATGGGAGCCACCTGGTCCAGGGAGCAGGAAGGCTTCCTGGAAGAAGTGATGGTGAAGCTGAGACCTAGGGGTAAGTAAGAGTTAGCCAGACAGAGGGGGCAGAAAAAGGACAGAAATGGAAAGATAACCAGAAGGAAAAGTACATGTAATACTAGGAGGTGAAAAAAAAATGCTGTTTACTGAGGAACTGAATAAAGTCCAGCATGAATGGAGAAGGGAGTAACAGAGAAGCCTGGAGATGTGGGTAGGCACCAGATCTCAGAAAGCCCTAGGATTTAGGTCAAGGAGTTTGGACTGTGTCTTGTAGTAGCTGTGAAACTGTCAGTGGTCATTCATTTAATACCATCCAGCCGCCCTGACTAGATTCTGTGTGATTTAGCCCCATGCTTTTTTGTCGCTGTTTCTGGTTTGGTGGATATTTTCCTTCCTTTTTTTTTTTAAGTTGAAGTGTAGTTGATTTATAATGTGTTAGCTTCAGGTGTATAGTAAA